>NC_064920.1:250863089-252113089 GCF_023897955.1 Schistocerca gregaria
AGCTGGGAATAGAAAGCCTAAAAATATACAAAAAGGTACTCACCGCAAAAATTTCAAAACTCAAACAAAATGTTATTATGTACTTCAAGAAATTACAGTTTAATCGTAGATTACAAATCTGAACTTGGATTTTTCTAGGGCAAAGCATCTAGTAAGACACTGACACGTTTGTATCAGTGTTTGATGTTTTAGCTATGTTCCTATACACTTGAGCGATATTCTAGGATGAGAGCCATTAACCATTGTGGTCAATCCATGTCACATCCGTACAAACAGACCCGGGTATTTAAGTAAGTAAACAGTTTCAAATTGTGACTCCCTGATATTGTAATCATAGGCGTTTTTTGAAGTATATAATTTTTAGTGTTTCATTATAGATAATTTCGTCACCTGCACAAAGTCTGGTTACTGTCCTAACACATAGCCAGCCGCTGTGATCGAACGGTTTTAGAGCCTTCAGTCCGGAACAGCGCGCCTGCCACGGTCGCAGGTTCGAATCCTGCCTCGGACATGGATGTGTGTGGTGTCCTTAGGTTTAAGTAGTTCTACGTCTAGGGGACTGACAACCTCAGATGTTGTCCCATAGTGCTTAGAGCCATTTGAGCAATTTTTGCTAACACATAAATAAACAACACAGGCAGCAAGAGTCCCAGTACAACCCTTGGGTCACATCTGAAGTTACTTCCTCGTGTGTTGATGACTCTCCATCCAAGGCGACATACTGTGGCCTCACTACCAAGAAATCCTTAGTCCAGTCACATGTTTTGTGACCTGGACCTATATCAAATGATTTTGGGAAGTCAAGAAATATTGTAGCCACCTGATTTATTTGGTCCTTGGATTTCAGCGCCATTTGAACTTCGCAGGCTCGATATTTTCAGAACCCATGTTGGCCAGCATAGGTGAGGTCATTCTGATCAGATAACTCATTACGTTTGGGACCAGACTATGTTCTATGATTCTTCAACAAATTGACGTAAATGAAACTAGTTTAGTAGATCACTCCATCTACACTTGTATAAAGCTATTTGCACCTGTGTTTTCTTTCAACCATCGGGCATATTTTTCTGTTTCCCCTAGGGATCTATAGAATTTTTTTGTCAAAATGTGGGCTACGTCTGTTGCTAATTCTATACAGAATCTGACAACTGTTACATTGGAACCTGGAACTTGGTTCAATTTTAGCAATGCTAGATGTTTCTCAACACCATTGACCCTGCTTTGGTGGGAGAATTGAGCTGGGGCAGTTATTTTGTACCTTTTGCTCCTTCTTTTCATAGTCTATACAAATCTTTTGGTAGAAAATGTTAAATGCGCAACCTTGTTCAATCCATCTTTTTATCAACGTTTCTTGCCAGTGTTTGCTACATACACCTCTCTTGTCTTACGTATGACAAGAACTGCATATTCTTCTTACGTGTACTTTACTTCCCCTTCACTTTTTTAAGTGCCTTCTCAAAGTCAGTAATACAATTACTGAGTCATTTTTTAAGTTAGTAATTTTTCTACTGAGTTATCTGAGAGCATTACATGTGCCACGTGTACCTTTGCCTTTCCTAAAGACGAAATTAACTTCAATTACTTTTTTGCAATAATAATCACAAAAAATTTGAAAATGCAGTTACTAGTTTCAGCAGCTAGTAACGAAAACCTTACGTTACTGTTTACAGCACGTCGTTTACGCTCTCTCGTGATGTGCACTGCGTGACCGAATAACTATTGGATTTTCAGTTTTTTGTGATTATTGTTGCAAGAAATTGAAAGAAGATAACTAATCACTTATTCTTCGTTGAAAATATATAATTTTTTCAAACCAAAATTATTCTTTCTGTATAAACGCAGGGTGATAAATGTCTACGCGAGCGTGACAGTACCCCACAAATTTTGTCCTACACGTTCGAACAACTCCTGTATTATTGGAACCTGTCACAGGCAGCGTTAATTCTTACCAGCAGATCTTCAGTCTCGTCAGCTGTCACACCCACGCGCTTTCACTGAACTCGAGAGCACTAAATTAAGGAAGGTGCGAATTGAGTGATCGTGTTGGTGATGAAACTAGACTTTTATTTCCTCTCCATCTTTCTGTGAACGTCTGAGGCAGGCCTTCACGAGGAAGATGTGCAAATTGAGTTGTGGTCCCATTATCTGGAAATGCATACAGTTCAGATGGGATATCTTATATCGTAGTGGGAAGTATGTTACTCAGCAGAGTATTGTAGCTGAATGTGTAGGAACCACTATGCCCACCCATAAGACCACTGAAAATACGTAATAGTAAGTTTGAGATCTTCAGACGCTTATAAATGAGTATTGCGATTATTGAGATTGCAGTTCGTGGTGAAACAAGCTTCAGCCGAGAAAGTTACGTATGAGGGACAGTGAAGATCACACAGCGTTTCAGTTCTCACTGGATCAACACCACGTCAATTGGAACTAAACCTTGCACTTTCAGTTAATTACAGGAATGTAGCTCTTGTTGCCTTATTATGTTCCACACAGTTAAAAAAAAATGGTTCAAATGGCTCTGAGCACTACGGGACTTAACATCTGAGGTCATCAGTCCCCTAGAACTTAGAACTACTTAAACCTAACTAACCTAAGGACATCACACACATCCATGCCCGAGGCAGGATTCGAACCTGCGACCATAGCGGTTGCGCGGTTCCAGACTAAAGCGCCTAGAACCGCTCGACCACACCGGCCGGCGTTCCACACAGTAACGTGACACTTATACCACATGCAACTGGTCGAGTGGTGCCTTAAGGCTTCTCATGTACGCGAGCAAGCACTGCGGGAGACCTCACTGTTCGGTGCCCATCTTCGATGTTGTATTGTGGTACCACTTGTCCTATCTCCCATTAACCAGTCTTGGTAACAAGGTGTGTGCCGGTTGTTACCCACACGAATACTTCGCCAGGTACAAGCAGTCAGGCTTCCTACACTGACCAGTCATATTACTGTGACCACCTGTCGAAGCCTGTGAGCCGTGGCTGGCTCAAGTCATGCTTTTTTTTTAATCATTGGTTGCAATCCAGTGGTGTCTTATTTCTTCTTCGGTTACCGCCATAACGTTGCTGTCTCTCCATGAGTGGCAGCAGCAGCATGGATCGATACTAGTACTGCTGTACTATCTTTGGTGTGGCGCATATATTTACCGGCTGTGCGGTGTGTGGCAGTCGGTCGGTTGGGGCAGAGCAGAGAGGAAGTCTCCGTGGCGCGTAGTAAACAGGCCAGAGCCGCTGACGGCGTGCACTCACAGCTGGAGTTGTGAGGCGCTTCTTGCTAGGGTTACGAAGTTCGTCGCCCACCGATCCTGGACACTAAAGTTGAGTGCTCACTTAACCAAGTATCAGTCCTCAACTTCTATCACATATCTTCGTTTGATCCTGGTTGTCACTTTCTGGGAGATTCCCGCGAGCAACAACGTGTGCGCATTGAAGTCGGCTAGAATTGAGGCCATCTTAATGTGTAGTGTTTAACTTAATTCAATGCATTCCTTCATTACTGAAGTGTATCAGCGGTATCTTCTGCCTTGTGGCCGTTGACGTTGCGGTGACCTGCCCTGCTCGTTGACGTACTTCTCGGCAGTGTATTTTCCTCGTCATGTTTATGCTGTCAGCACGGCGTGTAGTTTCGACAGCTGAGGTGTTGTTGGTAGTTTTGGGCGTTCATTCTGACTTAGCTGGATTGGGTACCAGTATCCAGAACGTTGTGCTATTGACATATTGTTGTCGTTTTGCTGGTCGAGTGGAGCAGAACTCATCTTCTTGGCTGGTTCGACGGCTGGCTTTCGGTTGGGTTCTCTTCCGATTAAGAGGTTGTCGGTCTGGCTGCCTGTCTCAGCTAAACGTGCGTTAGTGTTGCTTCCTAGGTTGATCCTTGGAACCTTCTGAGTGCAGCTCCTTGTGTTTTACTTAGTGCTCTCCTATTTAGTCTTAAGCACTCTGTGTGGCCTTCAGTCGAGTTTTAGCTTATTAAAACTGCAAGGGTTTTCTTCTTAGGTCTTAAACCATAAAAAAATTGTTTTTTGTTTGGTATGTGGCCTTCAGCCGAGTTTCAGCCTTTCAAAATTGAAATTGAAAATTCCTTATTCCTAGGCCCTTAGCCATAAATTGGTTTCAAGTTGGTATATGGCCTTGAGCTGAGTTTTCACCCTTTTCAAATCAAAAGTTGAAAATTTTTTTCTAGGTCTTAAGCCATAAGAAATATTCTGTATTTTTTATGTGGCCTTCAGCCTAGTTTTCCAGCTTAAATTAAAAATTAGAAATTTCTTTGCCTGGCCTTCAAGCCACGAGATTGTTTGGGTTTCATGTGTGGCCTTCAGCCGAGAGTTATGTGAAGCATTTTCGGATAAAGCCTTCAGCCTATTTTAGTTGAAATTTAGAATCTTTTCCCTTTAGGCCTTAAGCCATGAAATTGTTTTCTGCATGGTGTGTGGCCTTCAGGCGAGTTTTAATCTCTCTTAAATTAAATTGTCTTGCCCTTAACTCATAAGATTGTTATTCTTTAGTATGAGGCCTTCAGCCGAGTTTTACGCGAAATATTTTAAGATAAGGCCTTCAGCCTTTTCAAATTGAAAGCTATTCTTCCTAGGTCTTAAGCTGTTAAATTGTTTTGTTGATATGCGGCCTTCAGCCGAGTTTTCAGCCTATTTAGATTAAACTTTGAAAATCTTTGTCTCGGCCTTAAGCCGTAACTCAGTTCTTGATTAATGTGAGGCCTTCAGCCGAGTTCTATGGGAAAATTTTAAGCTAAGGCTTTCAGCCTATTTATATTGAAGATAATTTTTTTTTCTAAAGAAGTGAAACCTCCAGAAGAACTCTTGTACCTCAATTCTTTGCTTAGGCCTTGTGCCTTGGATTTGTAATGTGGCCTTCAGCCGATCTAAATTAAATCAGAGGAGGTCTTTCGTTAAAACCTTGACAGTTTTGAATCTTGTTTTTGTGATTGTATGTTTTAAGAAATAAAGTTTATATGCTGAGTGCAACTAACAGTAACTTATTATGGCCCCTTTCCACAAATATAACCGTATCCGCTCTGTCCTGCTAGCCCAGGGATTTCAACCTGAGTGACGACACTTCACAGCTTGAACCGCTATGAGACGTGCAGGAAGACAGTCAGTGCGGTTGTGGAAGCACCGGTAGGGATATGGAAAGATGCCGGCTCCAGCGCCCGTGACCACCTGCCCTAGGTTTCTCAGTTGAAGAACCATGTCGCGAAGAGCTCGATCGAGACGGTCGCACAGATTCTCGAGTGGGTTTAAGTGTGGAGAATTTGGTGGTCAGACGAGTACGGTAAACTCGTCCTGGTGCTCTTCAAACCATGCACGTACACTGCGAGCTGCGGGACTCGTTGCATTACCTCCGGCCGCTGTGGCCGAGCGGTTCTAGAAGCTTCAGTCCGGAACCGCTTAACAGCTGCGGTCGCAGGTTCGAATCCTGCCTCGGGCATGAATGTTGTGATGTCCTTAGGTTAGTTAAGTTTCAGTAGTTCTAAGTTCTAGAGGACTGATGACCTCAGATGTTAAGTCCCATAGTGCTTAGAGCCGTTTGAACCATTTTAACGTTGCATTGTCCTGCTGGTCGATGTCATCTTACCAAGGAAAAACAAACTGCATGTAGGGGTGGACGTGGTCCCCAAGGATATATGTGTACTTGTGTTGATCCATTGTGTCTTCCGGAATTGTGCCACCCAGGGAGTGCCACGAAAACATTCCACAGACGATATCATTGCCACTTCGGAAAGGACCGGTGCTTGCTTTCAGACATTTCACGTCGACGGAGCATGAAACGAGATTCATTTGACAAGGCCACCTGTCGCCACTCAGTGGACGTCCAGTTGCTGAGCCAGCTGCTGTGAGCGAGTGGTTCTAGGCGCTTCAGTCCGGAACCGCGCTGATGCTACGATAGCAGGTTCGAATCCTGCATCTGGCATGGATGTGTGTGATGTCCTTAGGTTAGTTAGGTCTAAGTAGTTCCAAGTCTAGGGGACTGATGACCTCAGATGTTAAGTCCCATAGTGCTTAGAGCCCCTTTTTTTGTGCCGTACCGACGTGCGAATACCAGCCTTCTCCGCCGATGAAGTGCAGTCATTATGGGCGTATCAACCAGACACCTGCTGCGATGGCAACTTTTGCTTACTGGTAGTTGACAAGACACTGCTGGTACCCTCGTGGTTCGTATAGGTTGTCAGTACCTCAACAGGTGCACTTCTATCCACTGGGACACATCTTCGCAGCCATCGTTCACTTCTGTCATCTATAGCGCTTGATGCACCACAGTTGCCCCGTCGCCGGTTTTGGGTAGCGCCATTTTGCCTGCAAGCTATAATTTAGCCTCGGAGGCACTTGAACAGTTTACGCACTTAGCCGTTTCGGATATGCTCATACCCTTGGCCCGACAGCCATGCTTACACCCTTGGCCCGACAGCCAATGGTTCAAAATGGTTCAAATGGCTCTGAGCACTACGACTTCTGAGGTCATCAGTCCCCTAGAACTTAGAACTACTTAAACCTAACCAACCTAAGGACAGCACACACATCCATGCCCGAGGCAGGATTCGAACCTGCGACCGTAGCGGTCGCGCGGTTCCAGACTGTAGCGCCTAGAACCGCTTGGCCACCCCGGCCGGCGACAGCCAATGATCCTACCCTTTTGGACGTCAGATCAGTCACTCCGTTTCAGCATTACGATAACTCCACTGTTTCCTGGATCCCCTGGGTACGCTTTATACTTCCTCCATTGCTAGTCATGCCACCTGCGTCTGTGAGTGGTTGAAGTTTATGTCGAACATAGACGATGATCACATTAACGTCACCGAATCGTGTGTAGTTTCCATGTAATTTACCGTACACGAAGAAACATGTCTGCTAATTTGGATACAATGCCATTTAATTAGGTCTGGTCGACTGCACTCTTCAATGTGTAAAGAGTGACTCCATACATACAGATCGTTACTTCAGGAGAAGGAGATTACTGTTTAACGTCCCGTCGACAACGAGGTCATTAGAGACGGAGCACAAGCTCGGATTAGGGAAGGATGGGGAAGGAAATCGGCCGTGCCCTTTCTAAGGAACCATCCTGGCATTTGCCTCAAGCGATTTAGGGAAATCACGGAAAACCTAAATCAGGATGGCCGGACGCGGGATTGAACCGTCGTCCTCCCGAATGCGAGTCCAGTGTGCTAACCACTACGTCGTTACTTCAGAACTGACCATGTCAGTGTACCAATCACGCCGTCGGCATTGTGTTAGTGGAGTTTCCTCTCTCCACCTCTACAGTGATAGCACCTATGTACATGACAAGCTAGTTCATTACACAATTACATAACGACACATACAAGGTTATTCATAGACAGAGTTAGCGCGGAATTAGCCGAGCGGTTTGTGGCGCTACAGTCATGGACTGTGCTGCTGGTCCCGGCGGAGGTTCGAGTCCTCCCTCGGGCAGGGGTGTGCGTGTTTGTCCTTAGGATAATTTAGGTTAAGTAGTGTGTAAGCTTAGGGCTAATGACCTTAGCAGTTAAGTCCCACAAGATTTCACACACATTTGAACGTTTGAACAGACAGAGTTATCCTACATAGTCGGTCGGTTCATGGTCTCATACTGACACATTTTTCCTTTTCTATCATCCATGCACATGTGGAGGCCACTGGGTAGTTTTTAGTGATGGGAACTCCTGGTCAGTCCAAAAAGTTTATTAACTGGATTAATAACATGTAGTGAAACTTCAAGATGATTAAAAAAATGGAGAGAAAAGTTAGGCTTCAGGTGTTCTCCTCTTTAGTTCAATAAGCAGAATGCACTTACGATAATGTGATACTGCCAGAAAAGTTTTTCTTTCGGGTGTTATTCAACTCGCACATCATATTCGCGTTTTCTTATGTCTTGGCACATCATATAACTTGCTGTATAGCCATCCCTGTCCGCCCCGACAGCTGAGTGATCAGCGCGGCGCATTGTCACGCCAAATGCCCGGGTTCGATTCCCGGCTGGGTCTCAGATGTTAAGTCACATAGTGCTTAGAGCCATTTGAACAATTTTCTTGATCGGAGATTTTCTCCGCTCAGGGACTGCCAGTTGTGTTGTCGTCATAATCATTTCATTATCATCAGTGGAAGGCATCTCCTCCGGAATCCTCTGACGAGGATTCCCCCATGGCAAGGCCTGCCGTAAGGCTGAAGGCAAAGTTAAGTTATAGCCCTCCCTGCTTATATTTTGGCTTCGGAAGAATCTGTGGTAAGTACCATGCTTTTTCAAGTATTTGTGTCTTGCTTAGCTTTCCGAAATTTCTACTCTGCAGGTATTCTACCTACCGCTCTCATTTTACGTAGTGTCGTGCCCTGAAAGCCTTCATTCTTTGTGCGTTATTTGACACTTGGTATTGATCTTTGTCAGTAAAACAATTCCACTCCCTATTCCACGTAATATTTCCAGCTGGTAACAACACGTTTCTTTTAGGACTAACAACTGCATCGCAGCTTTTTCGTACCGCCGGAGGACGTCATATAAGATGTCAACATCTCTTGAATACAGCCAAGTCATCGACGTAAGCATTGCATATGAAATTCCTTGACACTCACAACATATGGTATGGAGGAGAGCATATAAGCTATTGCATATAACATCACAGATAACGGGGAGACAACACAGAATGTAGACCAGTGCTTCCCGACCTAGGAGTAATTACCCCCTGTGGGGTAAAATGAAATTTTCTAAGGGGTAGAAAAAAAAGGGTGCAGTAGTGTCTGGGTCTCGAAACTTATATACTTTCAAGAAATCGCTGTTATTATCATCACTATTTCGTGAAACTGTAATACTGGTAACATAATTTACCAATAATTTCATATTTATTTCAAATACTAGTATTAACGCTTGGAACAATGTGGTGGAGGTTACACCTTGTGAAACGAATGTATGAACAACATCTTTCCCGTTCCTCACATAGTCCTCCTGCTTCACATATGCCTTTTATCACCCATCTGTGCCGGCCGGTGTCGCTGAGAGGTTCTAGGGGCTACAGTCTGGAACTGCGCGACCGCTACGGTCGCAGGTTCGAATCCTGCCTCGGGCATGGATGTGTGCAATGTCCTTAGGTTAGTTAGGTTCTAGAGGACTGATGAACTTAGCAGTTAAGTCCCATAGTCCTCAGAGCCATTTTTTTGAACCCATCTGTGACAGGAAAATTGATACATATATGCTTAAATACGTCATGAAACTGCCTTCTCCGAGTTCTATGTAGTTCACACAATGAACAAGAAACTGCTTCATTATTCATTTAGCTACAATAGACGCTCTAATTGAGATCACAACACAGCAGTAATTATGTGATGGCTACTATGCTGCTGAGTAGCAGTGGCCAGACCCAAAGTATTGACAGCCTAAACTCTTCCAATTTCTACCATTTCAGGGGCAAAGGAGCTCAGGAATCAAGTAGTAACCAGCAGTTGGTGTAGTGTGCACCCTCTGACTCGGTTGATTTTAAAATGGGGTTGCAGGGTGCGAGTGAAACCTGTGTCACTAGGCAGAGGAATCGTGCAGAGAAAGCACGCTTTGCAACAAGCACGTATCATCAATGTAGGTAATTAGCTTTGTTTGCTGACGAGGAATTGTAAATAACACGACGCACTGAGAATTACTTCATGTTTCTACAAATGTAAATAAAAAGTTGTTATAATCAAGCGGTATCAATTTTCTCACTGACTTATTGATTCAGGGTTTAATCAAACACTTTCGTAATGAATATAATTTATCTTCCATCATTTAAAGAATACAAGCGGTTAAAAAAAATTCTGTCTCATTCTAAAGTATAGTTAGGTGCTAATGTTGTTCCACTCAAGTTGCCGTGAACATGAACAAGATTGTATATTTCAGTACTGTCGGTCACAAAGTGTTGACCTTTCTACCCCATCGTCATGGTGAAGGAGCTGTGGACGTCTTCCAAGATGACAACAACCGTACCCACGGGGCTGAAGGAATACACTCTTGGGTTGACGAAAACTCAATTATCTTAGCGCATCTCGACTCGTC
The DNA here is from genome assembly GCF_023897955.1 of Schistocerca gregaria. NCBI lineage: Eukaryota > Metazoa > Arthropoda > Insecta > Orthoptera > Acrididae > Schistocerca > Schistocerca gregaria. Next base: position 250,873,118 of record NC_064920.1, read on the forward strand.
AGCGAAATCGCCCATTCTTATTTCCACAGAAAATGTCTGGGACTGATGCATTCTTCTATGGGTATCAGCCATGTAATATTTTCGTTTCTTATAGACCTATCGACAAGTTTTTTACATATCATCTTTTGGCGAAGGTCTTAATCCAGTAAGTATTATTGTGTCTTTCATTTGAACCACGGATTCTGACGTAATGTCCTCGCCAGTTAGTTATCTTGAGACGCTATTGTAACATTCCAAAGTTAAGCACCTTAAGCCGACTGAATACTGTAATCCGGGATCGGTCGCCGTCATATTCACTTCCTCCATAAGGGCAATGAATCAGACGGCGATAGTGGATTCAAAACGGTATGAGGCAGGCTTCAGACATTGACTGATTATGTGGTTGGCGGCTGTAGAACAAGTGACGCCCTTACAGAAATAACACGTTATGTTTAACAATCAGTTTATGAAGCTGAATACTGATGGCACATACGTGATAGCGGCTACCTTTTGCAACAGCACTAATCCGTAATAGCATTTGAGTTTCGGGTGAGGTGATTTTGCAGTGAGATTAAGCGCTTCGTCCCTATCCATTTGTAGATTTCCTTTTGCTGAAGGAATTATTCTGGTTTGTTCTTCATCCCATGCTCTATTCGATGCAACAGAGAGAGATGCACAGAGCTCAGCAGATACTGGTATCAGCAGTAGCAACCTTTGCGATTCATCTACTGCTTCATTTTTGTGTTACATATCGCGTTCTACACTCCTGGAAATGGAAAAAAGAACACATTGACACCGGTGTGTCAGACCCACCATACTTGCTCCGGACACTGCGAGAGGGCTGTACAAGAAATGATAACACGCACGGCACAGCGGACACACCAGGAACCGCGCTGTTGGCCGTCGAATGGCGCTAGCTGCGCAGCATTTGTGCACCGCCGCCGTCAGTGTCAGCCAGTTTGCCGTGGTATACGGAGCTCCATCGCAGTCTTTAACACTGGTAGCATTACGCGACAGCGTGGACGTGAACCGTATGTGCAGTTGACGGACTTTGAGCGAGGGCGTATAGTGGGCATGCGGGAGGCCGGGTGGACGTACCGCCGAATTGCTCAACACGTGGGGCCTGAGGTCTCCACAGTACATCGATGTTGTCGCCAGTGGTCGGCGGAAGGTGCACGTGCCCGTCGACCTGGGACCGGACCGCAGCGACGCACGGATGCACGCCAAGACCGTAGGATCCTACGCAGTGCCGTAGGGGACCGCACCGCTACTTCCCAGCAAATTAGGGACACTGTTGCTCCTGGGGTATCGGCGAGGACCATTCGCAACCGTCTCCATGAAGCTGGGCTACGGTCCCGCACACCGTTAGGCCGTCTTCCGCTCACGCTCCAACATCGTGCAGCCCGCCTCCAGTGGTGTCGCGACAGGCGTGAATGGAGGGACGAATGGAGAGGTGTCGTCTTCAGCGATGAGAGTCGCTTCTGTCTTGGTGCCAATGATGGTCGTATGCGTGGTTGGCGCCGTGCAGGTGAGCGACACAATAAGGACTGCATACGACCGAGGCACACAGGGCCAACACCCGGCATCATGGTGTGGGGAGCGATCTCCTACACTGGCCATACACCTCTGGTGATCGTCGAGTCGAGGGGACACTGAATAGTGCATGGTACATCCAAACCGTCATCGAACCCGTCGTTCTACCATTCCTAGACCGGCAAGGGAACTTGCTGTCCAACAGGACAATGCACGTCCGCATGTATCCCGTGCCACCCAACGTGCTCTAGAAGGTGTAAGTCTACTACCCTGGCCAGCAAGATCTCCGGATCTGTCAACCATTGAGCATGTTTGGGACTGGATGAAGCGTCGACTCACGCGGTCTGCACGTCCAGCACGAACGCTGGTCCAACTGAGGCGCCAGGTGGAAATGGCATGGCAAGCCGTTCGACAGGACTACATCCAGCATCTCTACGATCGTCTCCATGGGAGAATAGCAGCCTGCATTGCTGCGAAAGGTGGATATACACTGTACTAGTGCCGACATTGTGCATGCTCTGTTGCCTGTGTCTATGTGCATGTGGTTCTGTCAGAGTGATCATGTGATGTATCTGACCCCAGGAATGTGTCAATAAAGTTTCCCCTTCCTGGGACAATGAATTCACGGTGTTCTTATTTCAATTTCCAGGAGTGTATTGTGAAGATAACATTTAATTAGCTTAGTTCTTTTTTGTCAGCAAAGACGATGTGTTATATAATATGACTTATTTCTTTGCAGTTAAAGATCTTTTCCACTAGTAAACCAGAAACTTAGATATCAAATAAATTATTTCTCAGCTTAGGAATGGACAGTTAGTCCAACTGCAACTAATTCTACTTCAATGAGAATGCGTTTTATTTATCTGAAAATTACTATGGAGAATTAATAAGTGGTCGTTATTCTATAACAACATACACAACGTCTATAGCAGGGGTTCCATACTCTTATTCCGACGGAACAGTTTGATAATCCTGATACTCTGGTGGAACACCTTGTTTATTTTGAAGATTAATGAAATTTCAAAAAAGTGAGAACAATATGTCTTATTTACTTAAAATGGCTCTGAGCACTATGGGACTTAACTGCTGTGGTCATCAGTCCCCTAGAACTTAGAACTACTTAAACTTAACTAACCTAAGGACATCACAAACACCCATGCCCGAGGCAGGACTCGAACCTGCGACCGCACCGGTCGCGCGGTTCCAGACTGTAGCGCCTAGAACCGCTCTACCACCGTGGCCGGCCTTATTTACTTATTACTTCAATTTTAAATTATAATTAACAATACAGAAATCAAAGCAAAATGTTAAAAATCCCAGTTTATAAAAGTCTGGACTATAGATATGCAACTGTCGGAAATTTAAAACCGATTATTGCTGCAGTCATAGCTGTGATGTAATACAGTCGATTATCTCAAAATTTTAAACATCAACTGTCGAAAATCTTCACGGTAAATGATAACAGCAAAAAAAGTTGCAGGATAAACATTTATTGAAATACTTGTCCACGGTTTCAGTATATCTAAATATACCTTCAAGAGAAGTAAAATACACCTGAACAGAGAGACACCTTCGTTAGCAAATAACTTATCAACATAACGAAGACAAAAGAAAAAAAAAAAATTACACTTATAGCCTTAAGTACCATGAAAATTACGAAAGTACTACAAGCACAAAAAGCTTTAGTCACTTACTAAAATCATATCCTGCAGTGGAGGTGTATAAAACAATAGTGCCAAAGGCGTCGTCAGTAGTTAACATATCACCACCACAAGTACAGCATATTTATGAAGAGATGGTCGATGTGAATAGGGCATACTATCAGTACTTAGCCTGTGAACTAGCGTGAAGAGGGTGCGGAAGCACTACGGCAGACAGTTTTACCGAGAGAGGGCACTTGCAGTATGCGCGAGACACTCGTGCACTTTAGAACCCGGGATACATGCTCATGCGCATCAAAATTTTAAAGGTTATGCTACTTCAAACCCTCTGCCTTAACAAATAAAACATATCGGTATCATTTAAAACACCTCCATACCATAGAAAATATGAACTCCAATTTGCCTGTGTCCTAGTGTCAAGCACGTGAAGCTTGCGCTAAGGAGCATATCCAACCCAGATCATATAAGAAACAGATTGACCGTCCTTACGCGGAACAGGCAGCCGTAAAAATAGTTTTCCCGTCGGTCAACAGATGTCGGAGGCGACGGTACAATGCTAACTGACCATGTCGCGGAATTGGCAACGCTGTATCTTCAGTGACGTGAATGACTCTGATTTGTGTTCGGCCAGAGAGCTGCGCACGAATTGCATTCGTCACACAGCTGACTGTAGACCATGATCGACTATGGTTTTTCCCGAGTTTTCAGTCGAAAAATGTAGATTAGCTCCTGTAATTCTACAAACCAAGTTTATTTCTACTGTAGGGATACTTCTCACAATCATATGTGAAATCAAATAAATGGAAAGTAACAAACAAATATTTCTCGTGAGTTACTGTTTAAATGCAGAGTGTATTGCAGTCGCATAGGTTTTACACTCGCCTTCCATGCCGTATATTTCCTCTTGGTTATACAGGTCTTCTGATGTGAATTACGGTGCTAAAAAAGATCGCCACTTGCAGGTTAACACTAGAAAATTTTCAAAATCTTCTCAACGCCTTTGAAATATAATCCGTTAATTTACTGACAAATATTGCACTGAGCAGTGGGTTTCGCGTCCTTACATCACCGACATAATTATTTTCCTACGCCACTTTGTTTGCTTTGTCAAAACAAGAGGGCAAAATAACCTTATGCCAATATCTAAGATTTACATCGAGGCTGTAACTAGAAGTCTGCGCGGACAGGAAAAATGCCGCCGTCCGTATGTGCACCGCATCCACAAGATCATTATCCACATCTGCCAAGTTGCTTATCCGCATTATGAGATATTAACGTTTTGTAAAGCAGTTTAACACACCACTGCTCTGAAAAGAGACTTGTGCCTCGCCTGAATTTTTGTCTGCTGATGTCCGCACTCGGTTGTGAGAGCGAATTAAGGCTTGACATGTTTCAGTGACAGTCATTTCAAATTTAAATTACTTTACTTTGCATGTAACTTATCGTAAATGATATAAGAGTGGCACAAAACGATGAATTTTGGATTGTTGTTGAAAGGGGGCTGCAAATGCGGAATATACAAATGAAAGTGTGTTTTTCGAGCATATTTTGGCGGTGTGAACATTGAAGAGCCACAGACGGCAAACCATAATTATGTTAAAAATTTACTTTGTACAGTTTAAAGATAACCAGCAAATATTCGCAACAGACGTACGGTTTTATCTGCAACACAGTTATTACTAGGGATATCCGCACTCGCGCAGACCTGTTACTATAAGTAGTGTTGTTTTCGAGTGAAAGCTGTGTGAGGATTATTCACGCACAGATAAAAAAAATTAAAATAGGCAGCGTCTGTAGTTTGCATGCTATGCTCGTTCTCTTCTATTCTCTTCCCTTCATTCCAGTATAAACGCTTGTTCACAAGTATAAGCGAATGGCACTGAACATTGGCGAATTATCAATGAATACTCATTTGCAGCAGTGAAAACGAGGTTTTACACTCGTTCACTTCGTTCGCTCTAGTATATACCAGGATTTAGAGGGACCGATGATCTAGCAGTTAGATGATGGCTGTTAGTGATTTGTTTCACTGTTGCGATTTCAGCTCTAGAGCCATTTTAAAGTACCAAGGGAAAGGTCTTGTAAGGTAGTGCTTCTTAAATTGTTTACCAAATGTTGCCACACTATGGCCCCCCATGAACCATGGACCTTGCCGTTGGTGGGGAGGCTTGCGTGCCTCAGTGATACAGATAGCCGTACCGTAGGTTCAACCACAACGGATGGGTATCTGTTGAGAGGCCAGACAAACGTGTGGTTCCTGAAGAGGGGCAGCAGCCTTTTCAGTAGTTGCAGGGGCAACAGTCTGGATGATTGACTGATCTGGCCATGTAACAATAACCAAAACGGCTTTGCTGTGCTGGTACTGCGAACGGCTGAAAGCAAGGGGAAACTACGGCTGTAATTTTTCCCGAGAGCATGCAGCTTTACTGTATGATTAAATGATGGCGTCCTCTTGGGTTTTCCGGAGGTAAAATAGTCCCCCATTCGGATCTCTGGGCGGGGACTACTCAAGAGGATGTCGTTATCAGGAGAAAGAAAACTGGCGTTCTACAGATCGGAGCGTGATATGTCAGATCCCTTAATCGGGCAGGTTGGTTAGAAAATTGAAAAAGGGAAATGGATAGGTTAAAGTTAGATATAGTGGGAATTAGTGAAGTTCGGTGGCAGGAGGAACAAGACTTTTGGTCAGGTGAATACAGGGTTATAAATACAAAATCAAATAGGGGTAATGCAGGAGTAGGTTTAATAATGAACAGGAAAATAGGAATGCAGGTAAGCTACTACAAACAGCATAGTGAACGCATTATTGTGGCCAAGATAGATACGAAGCTCACACCTACTACAGTAGTACAAGTTAATATGTCAACTAGCTCTGCAGATGACGAAGAACTTGATGAAGTGTATGACCAAATAAAAGAAATTATTCAGATAGTGAAGGGAGACGAAAAATTAATAGTCATGTGTGACTGGAATTCGGTAGTAGGGAAAGGGAGAGAAGGAAACATAGTAGGTGAATATGGACTGGGGCAAAGAAATGAAAGAGGAAGCCGCCTGGTAGAATTTTGCACAGAGCACAACTTAATCATAGGTAACACTTGGTTCAAGAATCATAAAAGAAGGCTGTATACATGGAGATACTGACAGGTTTCAGATAGATTATATAATGGTAAGACAGAGATTTAGGAACCAGGTTTTAAATTGTAAGACATTTCCAGGGGCAGATGTGGACTCTGACCACAATCTATTGTTTATGACCTGTAGATTAAAACTGAAGAAGCTGCAAAAAGTTGGGAATTTAAGGAGATGGGACATGGATAAACTAAAAGAACCAGAGGTTGTACAGAGTTTCAGGGAGAGCATAATGGAGCAATTGACAGGAATGGGGGAAAGAAATACAGTAGAAGAAGAATGGGTAGCTTTGAGGGATGAAGTAGTGAAGGCAGCAGAGGATGAAGTAGGTGAAAAGACAAGGGCTAGTAGAAATCCTTGGGTAACTGAAGAAATATTGAATTTAATTGATGAAAGGAGAAAATATAACAATGCAGTAAATGAAGCATAGAAAAAATAATACAAACCTCTCAAAAATGAGATTGACAGGAAGTGCATAATAGCTAAGCAGGGATGGCTAGAGGACAAATGTAAGGATGTAGAGGCTTATCTCACTAGAGGTAAGATAGATACTACCTACAGGAAAATTAAAGAGACCTTTGGAGATAAGAGAACCACTTGTATGAACATTAAGAGCTCAAATGGAAACACAGTTCTAAGCAAAGATGGGAAAGCAGAAAGGTGGAAGGAGTATATAGAGGGTTTATACAAGGGCGATGTACTTGAGGACAAAATTATGGAACTGGAAGAGGGTGTAGATGAAGACGAAATGGGAGATAAGATACTGCGTGAAGAGATTGTCAGAGCACTGAAAGACCTGAGTCGAAACAAGGCGCTGGGAGTAGACAACATTCCTTTAGAACTACTGACGGCCTTGGGAGAGCCAGTCATGACAAAACTCTACCATCTGGTGAGCAAGATGTATGAGACAGGCGAAATACCCTCAGACTTCAAGAAGAATATAATAATTCCATCGCAAAGAAAGCAGGTGTGGACAGATGTGAAAATTACCGAACTATCAGTCTAATAAGTTACAGCTGCAAAATACTAACGCGAATTCTTTACAGATGAATGGAAAAACTGGTAGAAGCGGACCTCGGGGAAGATCAGTTTGGTTTCCATAGAAATGTTGGAACACGTGAGGCAATACTAACCTTACGACTTATCTTAGAAGAAAGATTAAGAAAAGGCAAACCTACGTTTCTAGCATTTGTAGACTTAGAGAAAGCTTTTGACAATGTTGATTGGAATTCCCTCTTTCAAATTCTGAGGGTGGCAGGGGTAAAATTCAGGGAGCGAAAGGCTATTTACAATTTGTACAGAAACCAGATGGCAGTTGTAAGAGTCGAGGGGCATGAAAGAGAAGCAGTGGTTGGGAAGGGACTGAGACAGGATTGTAGCCTCTCCCCAATGTTATTCATTCTGTATATTGAGCAAGCAGTAAAGGAAACAAAAGAAAAATTCGAAGTAGGTATTAATACTCATGGACAAGAAATAAAAACTTTGAGGTTCGCCGATGACATTGTAATTCTGTCAGAGACAGCAAAGGACTTGGGAGAGCAGTTGAAGGGAATGGAGGATATAAGATGAACATCAACAAAAGCAAAACGAGGATAAGGGAATGTAGTCGAATTAAGTCGGGTGATGCTGAGGGAATTAGATTAGGAAATGAGACACTTAAAGTTGTAAAGGAGTTTTGCTATTTGGGGAGTAAAATAACTGATGATGGTCGAAGTAGAGAGGATATAAAATGTAGACTGGCAATGGCAAGGAAAGCGTTTCTGAAGAAGAGAAATTTGTTAACATTGAGTATAGATTTAAGTGTCAGGAAGTCGTTTCTGAAAGTATTTGTATGGAGTGTAGCCATGTATGGAAGTGAAACATGGACAATAAATAGTTTGGACAAGAAGAGAATAGAAGCTTTCGGAATGTGGTGCTAGAGAAGAATGCTGAAGATTAGATGGGTAGATCACATAACTAATGAGGAAGTATTGAATCGGACTGGGGAGAAGAGGAGTTTGTGGCACAACTTGACAAAAAGAAGGGACCAGTTGGTAGGACATGTTCTAAGGCATCAAGGGATCACAAATTTAGCATTGGAGGGCAGCGTGGAGGGTAAAAATCGTTGAGGGAGACCAAGAGATGAATACACTAAGCAGATTCAGAAAGATGTAGGTTGCAGTAAGTGTAAGTAGGCAGTTTAGGTTTTCTTATTGGTAATGCCATGTAGCGCTCTATATGAAAATCGCTGGCTGTGCTGTGTGCAGTCTGTGGCTGGTTTGCATTGTTGTCTGCCATTGTAGTGTTGGGCAGCGGGAGCTGCCTGTTAGCGGCGCGTACAGTTGCGCAGTTGGAGGTGAGCCACCAGCAGTGGTGGACGTGGGGAGAGAGATGGCGGAGTTTTGAAATTTGTAAGAATGGATGTCATGAACTGACATATATATTATGACTATTAAGGTAAATACATTGTTTGTTCTCTATTAAAATCTTTCATTTGCTAACTGTGCCTATCAGTATTTAGTGACTTCTGTAGTTTGAATCTTTTATTTAGCTGGCAGTAGTGGCGCTCGCTGTATTGCAGTAGTTCGAGTAACGAAGATTTTTGGTGAGGTAAGTGATTTGTGAAAGGTGTAGGTTTATGTTAGTCAGGGACATTCTTCTGCAGGGATTTTTGAAAGTCAGATTGCGTTGCGATAAAAATTATTGTGTGTCAGTTTAAGCACAGTCTTGTAATAATTTTTCAAAGGGGACGTTTCATATAAGTACTGGGAGATGAAGAAGCTTGCACAGGATAGAGTAGCATGGAGAGCTGCATCAAACCAGTCTCAGGACTGAAGACCACAACAGCAACAACCACACTATGATTTGCATTTTGTTATCCATATCTTATATTGGTTTAAGTTTTCACATTGCACACAAAAATGGCTCTACATCCAAAATTACGATAGTCCAAATCACAGCAAAGATTTCATTTAAAAATTATATGATATGATTCTCGTACAGGAAGGGCTGCCACGTTATATTAGAATATAAGATCGACAAAATTTAGATAGGATCGAATGCTTAGGGCTCTTTGTTAATTCTTACTCGTAACTAATTTATTGATTTAACTGAATTTAAAATCCACTCGCGTAACCTTTCTTTATCTCTGATGGGAAATCTGCAGCAGTGCAGCCGGCAGCAGCAGCCAGCCCTCCAGCAGCAGCGGTCCAGCCAGCCAGCCCTCTAGCAGCAGCAGCAGCAGCAGCAGCAGCAGTGGCCCCGGCCCCGTCCGCGGCAGGAGCAGCTGGGGCATTCCTGCCAGCCGTCGTCGGCGTCAGCGCCAGCTGCGTGGGACTCTGGTCCTCGTCTGTCTTCGTCTTTGTCTTTGTCTTCATCTGTCCCCAGTTCTTTTTCCGTTCCTTTTCGTCCTGTGCATTTTTGTTTATCCTTGTCTTCATATCAACCCCCACCACCACTACGACCACTACCACAACAGCCATAGTTTATACTTCCCCCCTCTGTCGCCACCACCACCATTACATGGTGTGCTCAGTCACACCCCCTCTGTCCATCCCTCCTCTTCTCACTCTCCCTTGACCCTCGCTCTTTGTCGCCCCCTCTACATCTTCTTCCTCCCACTCCTCTCCCTCTGATCCCTTCATCCCACTCCCCCAGCCTGTCACTGCAGCTCCAGCTAGGGTGGTGGCCCGTCGGGCCACTGCCGATGCCCCACTCTCCCCATCGCCTTTGCCATCACCGCCACCACCATCGCCGTCACTGTCGCCTTCACTGTCATCATCTCCGGTGCCAACTGTTGCGTCGTCGCTGGGACCTGCCCCTTCCCGCCACCTCTCTATAGCTCCCATCCCTCATATCACCACCCACCCTTCTGCCGCCGTTAAATGCCCTAGTGGTGCCACCACCTCCTCCGCTCCCAAAATGTCCCCACCCCACCCTCCTTCCCCCACACCCAGGATGCCATGGATGTCTCCCTGCCTGGCCCTGATCCCTCCACTTCCTCCTCCTCCTCCTCCTCTTTATACAAATACCTCCTCTCCCATCCCAACCCTTCCCTTCTTGAGGCCCAGAATCTCTCCCTCCTCCTCCGCCAACTCTTCCCTGGTGCCCCCATCTCTCTCCTCACTCCCAGACGGGATTCCGTTCTCATCTTCTCCCCCAGCCCTACCCTCCATACTGACATCCTCTCCTGCCTCCCCATCACCTGTTTTGGCCCCAACACTTCCCCCACCCATGCTCCTTCTCCATCTCCCACCCACCAACCCTGACATTCTCTCCCACCTCCCCATCACCCGTTTTGGCCCCAATGGTTCCCTCACCTGTGCTCCTTCTCCATCTCCAACCTGCCAACCCCAACCCCCGTGTCGCCCGCCGACCCTCACCGCTGTGATCACTCGGCTCAGTCCGTCGATCACGGAGGAGGTGTTGGCAGAGATCAAGGCACATCCCACGCTGGAGGTGCTGGCGGTCTGCCGCATTTTCAACTCGGCCGGCCCCTCCCGCCTTATGCGGGTTTTCTCTGAGGATGCCCCCTCCATTGACTGTCTCCTGAAGGAGGGTGCCCTCCTCTTCAATCAGAGCTATTAGGTCGACCCCTCCCGTTCCCCTCCTCAATCCCTGCGCAGCCAGAGGTGTCAGCACTATAACGCACACCCAACAACCGAGTGCCGCGAGGCCTCCACCTGCCCACACTGTAGGAAAGTGCACTTCCTACGGCAGTGCCCTAACCTTCAATCCCCTCCCTCCTGCAATACCTGCAATCTCCCGCATCCCACCTACTCCCAAAAGTGTAAAGCCCAATCCCCTCCGACCACTCCTGAACTCACCATACCTGTCCATCCTCTGGACGCCCCCACCCCTCCTGGTAATTCCCTTCGTCCCCCCCCCCCCACCCACTGCCTAGCACATCATCAGGTTCCTCACCATTGTCCTACAAAACGTCCACCCTTTTCAGTGCCCTCACACCCTCAAACAGGTCCCCCTCGCCGCCAGTTCTACTTTCCACTTAAAAATGTATGCCACCTACTCCAACAACCAGGCCCATTTCACCTTCTCTCGTCTTGACACACTTGTCTAAATCCCTGTCATGGCGCGACAGCATTGTATCCTTTTCAAAAACATTCGCTCCCTTCCTGCCAACAAGAACCTCTTCCTGCACACCCTTGCCACCTACAACGTGGATGCCTTCCTCCTTAATGAAACTTTCCTCCAACCCCACCACACCGTCCACACATCGCCCTACCTCCTTCACCACTCCAATATCCCCTCCCGATTGAACGTGTCGGAGTTGCCATTGGTCACCACCGCCAGATACCAGTTCGGCTCCAACCTGATCCTTAGTCTCTTCTTCCCTGGCCTTACTGTCACCTGCACCAACATCTATGTCAGCCCTAACGTCACTATTTCCTTCGACTTCCTCTCCCACATTGACCGTACCTTCTCCTCCTACGTGATCGCTGCCAACCTCAACATCCATAGTCGTTCCGCCGCCCAGTTACGGCGGTGGCATCGGTTCCTCTCCTCCCTTCACGGCGACCTCATCCCCATCGCCCAGCACACCCGTCCCAAATCCAACTCCACTCCCAATGTTATCCTTTCCTCCCCTAACCTCCTTGGCCGCATAGCGGTGGATGTCCTGTAGCCTATTGGTAGTGACCATCTCCCCGTCCTCCTCACCATTTCAGACGGTCGTCGCCCCTGTCCCGAACCTCATAATGACCTTCCCCCAAAGTATGTCCATGACTATTCCCATGCCAACTAGAATGCCTACCGGGATACCCTCTCCACCCAGGTCGATCGCCACCCCTTCACCTACCACCACCCTGATGATGTAACCCATGCCACCTCCTTTGTCCAGCAGACCTTGTCTGGAGAAGGCCCACGTCCCTACTGTCGCCATCCACCCCCACCATCCTACCTTACCCCCACAGGCTGTCCTCCTCCTCCGTGAATCCCGCCGTCTCTACCATGCCTTCCTCTACATGCGTGACATGGACACACCTCGACGCCACTGGCAACTCCAGCGACACATTCAAAATTTGCTCGTGGCTAAGAAACGTTGGGACTGCCGACAGACATTTACCCATTTAAATGCTTTTTTTTTTGGTCATCAGTCTACTAACTGGTTTGATGCGGCCCACCACGAATTCTTTTCCTGTGCTAACCTCTTCATCTCAGAGTAGCACTTGCAACCTACATCCTCAATAATTTGCTTGAGGTATTCCAATCTCTGTTTTCCTCTACAGTTTTTGCCGTCTACAGTTCCCTCTAGTACCATGGAAGTCATTCCCTCATGTCTTAGCAGATGTCCTATCATCCTGTCCTGTCTCCTTATCAGTGTTTTCCACATATTCCTTTCCTCTCCGATTCTGCGTAGAACCTCCGCATTCCTTACCTTATCAGTCCACCTAATTTTCAACATTCGTCTATAGCACCACATCTCAAATGCTTCGATTCTCTTCTGTTCCGGTTTTCCCACAGTCCATGTTTCACTACCATACAATGCTGTACTCCAGACATACATCATAAGAAATTTCTTCCTCAAATTAAGGCCGGTATTTGAAATTAGTAGACTTCTCTTAACCAGAAATGCCTTTTTTGCCATAGTGAGTTTGCTTTTGATGTCTTCCTTGCTCCGTCCGTCATTGGTTATTTTACTGCCTAGGTAGCAGAATTCCTTAACTTCATTGACTTCTGTGACCATCAATCCTGATGTTAAGTTTCTCGCTTTTCTCAATTCTACTACTTCTCATTACTTTCGTCTTTCTCCGATTTACTCTCAAACCATACAGTGTACTCATTATACTGTTCGTTCCTTTCAGCAGATCATTTAATTCTTCTTCACTTTCACTCAGGATAGCAATGTCATCAGCGAATCGTATCATTGATATCCTTTCACCTTGTATTTTAATTCCACTCCTGAAACTTTCTTTTATTTCCATCATTGCTTCCTCGATGTACAGATTGAAGAGTAGGGGCGAAAGGCTACAGCCTTGTCGTACACCATTCTTAATACGAGCACTTTGTTCTTGATTGGCCACTCTTATGATTCCCTCTTGGTTGTTGTACATATTGTATATGACCAAATTCTCCCTACAGCTTACCGCTACTTTTTTCAGTATCTCGAACAGCTTGCACCATTTTATATTGTCGAACGCATTTTCTAGGTCGACAAATCCTATGAACGTATCTTGATTTTTCTTTAGCCTTGCTTGCATTATTAGCCGTAACGTCAGAATAACCTCTCTCGTGCCTTTACTTTTCCTAAAGCCAAACTGATCGTCACCTAGCTCATTCTTAATTTTCTTTTCCATTCTTCTGTATATTATTCTTGTAAGCAGCTTCGATTGATGAGCTGTTAAGCTGATTGTACGATAATTCTCGCACTTGTCAGCTCTTGCCGTCTTCGGAATTGTGTGGATGATGCTTTTCCGAAAGTCAGATGGTATGTCGCCAGACTCATAGGTTCTACACACCAACGTGAATAGTCGTTTTGTTGCCACTTCCCCTAATGATTTTAGAAATTCTGATGGAATGTTATCTATCCCTTCTGCCTTATTTGACCGTAAGCCCTCCAAAGCTCTTTTAAATTCCGATTCTAATACTGGATCCCCTATCTCTTCTAGATCGACTCCTGTTTCTTCATCTATCACATCAGGCAAATCTTCACCCTCATAGAGGCTTTCAATGTATTCTTTCCACCTATCTGTTCTCTCCTCTGCATTTAACAGTGGAATTCCCGTTGCACTCTTAATGTTACCACCGTTGCTTTTAATGTCACCAAAGGTTGTTTTGACTTTCCTGTACGCTGAGTCTGTCCTTCCAACAATCATATCTTTTTCGATGTCTTCACATTTTTTCTGCAGCCATTTCGTCTTAGCTTCCCTGCACTTCCTATTTATTTCATTCCTCAGCGACTTGTATTTCTGTATTCCTGATTTTCCCGGAACATGTTTGTACTTCCTCCTTTGATCAATCAACTGAAGTATTTCTTCTGTTACCCATGGTTTTTTCGCAGCTACCTTCTTTGTACCTATGTTTTCCTTCCCAACTTCTGTGATTGCCCTTTTTAGAGATGTCCATTCTTCTTCAACTGTGTTGCCTACTGCGATATTCCTTATTGCTGTATATATAGAGTTAGAGAACTTAAAACGTATCTCGTCATTGCTTAGAACTTTCATATCCCACTTCTTTGCGTATTGATTCTTCCTGACTAATGTCTTGAACTTCAGCCTACTCTTCATCACTACTATATTGTGATCTGAGTCTATATCTGCTCCTGGGTACGCCTTACAATCCAGTATCTGATTTTGGAATCTAAGTCTGACTATGATGTAATCTAATTGAAATCTTCCCGTATCTCCCGGCCGTTTCCAAGTATATCTCCTCTTCTTGTGATTCTTGAACAGGGTATTCGATATTACTAGCTGAAACTTGTTACAGAACTCAATTAGTCTTTCTCCTCTTTCATTCCTTGTCCCAAGCCCCCCTCCTGTAACCTTTTCTTCCACTCCTTCCCCTACAACTGCATTCCAGTCACCCATGACTATTAGATTTTCGTCCCCCTTTACGTACTGTATTACCCTTTCAATATCCTCATACATTTTCTCTATCTGTTCATCTTCAGCTTGCAACGTCGGCATGTATACCTGAACTATCGTTGTCGGTGTTGGTCTGCTGTCGATTCTAATTAGAACAACCCGGTCACTGAACTGTTCACAGTAACACACCCTCTGCCCTACCTTCCTATTCATAACGAATCCTACACCTGTTGTATTTCCCTTTTCAGATTTTATAGTTTCCCTACCACGTTCAAGCTTCTGACGTTACACGCTCTGACTTATAGAACGTTATCCTTTCGTTGATTATTCAATCTTTTTCTCATGCTAACCTCCCCCTTGGCAGTCCCCTCCGGGAGATCCGAATATTCCAGAGTCTTTTGCCAATGGAGAGATCATCATGACACTTATTCAACTACAGGCCACATGTCCTGTGGATACACGTTACGTGTCTTTAATGCAGTGGTTTCCATTGCCTTCTGCATCCTCATGTCGTTGATCGTTGCTGATTCTTCCGCTTTTAGGGGCAATTTCCCACCCCTAGGACAAGAGAGTGCCCTGAACCTATATCCGCTCCTCCGCCCTCTTTGACAAGGCCGTTGGCAGAATGAGGCTGACTTCTTATGCCGGAAGTCTTCGGCCGCCAGTGCTGATTATTTATCAAAATTTAGGCACTGGCTGGGATCGAACCCAGGACCGAAGACGTTTTGATTGTGAATCGAAGGCGCTACCCCTAAACCATGGGTACTATTGTTTAAATGCTACCCTACCTATAAACTCGTCCGAATACTGGTCAGCCTTCCGTCGCCTTACCGGAACTAACACTCTTAGTAAGGCCAATCACTTTGCCCCCTACCTTTCCGATGTCCTCTTCATCCCCTCCCTCTTCCCGGATGTCTGCGATCAAACTGATACCTCTGTCCCTCCACTCGCACCTGGTTTCCAGTACCTGGACAACATTGCACACATGAAACTCAATGCCCCTATCACTACACAGGATCTCATTGCTACAATCCGCACAAAACACCACTCCTGGTCACGATCGTGTCACCTAACATCACCTTTGTGAAGCTCCTGTCTCTTTCCATCCTGGCCAGGCTCTACAATGTAGTCCTGTCCACCGGTTACTACCCCGACTTGTGGAAAACCTCCCGTATCCTGATGTTCCTTAAACCTGGTAAACCGCCGTCCGCCATCTCCTCCTACCGTCCCATCAGCCTTACCTCGGTCTTCAGCAAGGTCCTGGAATATATTCTCACCCACCGCATCCACCAGCATCTCCGCCAGCATCGCCTCCTTCCTGTTACCCAGTGTGGCTTTCGACCATCCTTCTCTTCCGACGACCTTCTCCTTCACCTCCCTCATCTCCTTTCCGAACAGCTTAATTCCCATGCTCTGCAATCTTCCTCTCCCTGGACCTCGAATGTGCTTATGACCGCGTATGGCATTTCGGTCTCCTCTTCAAGCTCCAAACCTTCGTGCTTCCCATTAATTACGTCCGTCTGATCGGCTCCTTTCTCTCCCACCGTACTTCATACATCACCATCCATAACACGGATTCCTACACCTTTTATCCCTTCGCCATTGTGCCCCAAGGCTCTGTCCTCTCTCCCCTTCTGTACCTTTTATGTACGGCGGACATGCCACCACCATCATCCCCCGTCCACCTTCTCCAGTTTGCCGATGACACCGCCTTCCTTGCCCTTGCCCCCACCCTACAGCACTCCCAACCCCTTCTCCTATCCCATCTTGACCGGTTCACCGCTTGGTGGAACCAGTGGATGCTCAAGGTCAATCCCTCAAAAACCGAGGCGATCATTGTAGCATAACTGCCCCTTCCTTACGCTTCCTTGATTCTATCTCACCGTCTATGGCCATCCTATCGCCCTCACCCCCACCCTTAAGTACCTTGGCGTCACCCTCGACCGTCGACGCTCCTGGACCCCCCATCTCCGGACAATCCAAGCCAAGGCATGTTCCCGACTTCGTCTCCTCCAGCTCCTTTCCGGCCGTACGTGGGGCCTGGACCCCTCCACCAAACCCCACACCTATAAATCCCTCATGCACCCTTATCCTTTGTTATGCCCATCTGGCCTGGATCTCTGCCCCCTCTACCTTTTATAAATCCCTCGAACTCCTTGAACGCCATGCTCTCTGCCTCGCCTATCGCATCCGTTTCCCCTCCCCCACGTGGATCCTGTAAGATCTCATTCCATTCCCCCA
The DNA here is from genome assembly GCF_023897955.1 of Schistocerca gregaria. Taxonomy (NCBI): domain Eukaryota; kingdom Metazoa; phylum Arthropoda; class Insecta; order Orthoptera; family Acrididae; genus Schistocerca; species Schistocerca gregaria. The sequence goes on from NC_064920.1 coordinate 250,890,180, forward strand.
CCTCCTGCTTTTCCCTGAGAGGAAACGGATCCTGTACACCTCCCACAAACTCGATCCTCCTCACCCACTTGTCTCGCCTATCCTCTCCCCCCCCACCCACTGCCGCGGCTGTATTCCCACGTACCACTCGGTCTCCATCTCTCCACCCTCATTACCTTCTCCCAAGGTGGCTTCCGCCAGCTGCCCCTCCGTGATGATGTCCTCCTCCCCTCCATATACCCCTCCTACCAACTTTGATCCTCTCTTCTTCTTCCTATGTCTGTTCCTTTCGGCACCCTCCCATCCTTTCTCCCCACTCCTCCCCTGGTCTTCCCCTCCCCTGTCCCTCTACTCCTCCTCCCATCTCCTCAGCCATTGGCATCGTTGTTCTCCCCTCTCCACCCCCCTCACCATTTTCCCCTCTTGGCAGGTCCCCTGACTCGCACACGCTACGTAGACTTTCGCGCCGAAGATGAACGCCGTCTGTGCTCGTGTGTGTGACGTCGTTATGTGTTTTTAGTGTCTGCCGTCACGCTTCTGCGTTCACTTGTGTCGTCGGATTCATCAATGTTCTATGTGCTGTATCAACATGTTTTCAGTGTTGTTATCGTCGAGTGTGAACGGCTCCGTATTCTTTGTGTATCTGTGGCCACTATTTTTTTGCCCGTCACTATGTTTATTCTGATTCTCCATTCTGTGTTCTGTTATTGTTAACACTATTGCTGAAGAGCGGCATAGCATGCCGCTGACAGCCTACCTGATTGTTTAGGTATTAAAATAACAATAAAGGAAAAAAAACCGTGGCTAAGGAGCTAGAGAGTTGGATCCCCTCCTTCAAAAGCGTCAGATTCCAAAGCCTCCATCTTCGAAGACTGTGTCTGTCTGTCTGTCTGTCAGTTGGCTGGTCTGTCTGTCTGCCCGCCCGCTGCTGTAGCTGTTCGTCCGTCCGCCTGCCTGCTAGCTGTCCATCGCCGTCGCTGTAACCGCTGCCACCGCCACCGCTGCTGCCTGCTGTCCGTCCGTCTGTTTGTAGCCGACCATCGAAGCAGCTGCCGCCGCTGCCGCCACCGCCGCATGCTGCCCATCCATCTGTCCGTCACCATTCATCTGCTAAGACTCCTCCCACATCCACTGTCATCTACACCTCCTCCTCTCCCACAATCACTTCCTGGAGTGCCGCCCCTGGCCTCCCTCCATACACCTCCCGTCCCCTTCCCCCACTTACCCATCCCCCTATCTTCTCCACTGCTGTATACCCACACCTCTACACCCTTCCTCCAACCTCCACACCCTCCACAGCTCCCACTACTACCCCCGCCCTCTCGTACACCTCTGTTGCCGTCTCTTCTGCCGCCCCTCAGGTGGTCAGCTTCCCCTCTCTCACCCACCCTGTCGCTTTGTCATCTGCATCTCCCGCATGCATCACCTCGCGCCGAGCCACCGTCGCCACCACTGAACTGGCTACTTCTCCTGGCGCCTCCACTACACCACAGGGATCTTCCACCCACCACCTCCTCCCCGTCCCTCTCCCCTCCTCCCAGTCTCCAAACAACCCCAAAAGCGCGTCATTACCGACTGCTCCTGCCACTTCCCAAAAAAAGTCAACACCACCTCCCCCTCCTCCTGCCGTCTCCATGGACACCACCCCTCCTGCTGCCACCCATACCTTGGCCCCCACCCTCCACACCTTTGTCCTGTCAACTCCCGATCCTAAGTTCCTCAACACTCGTACCCTCACTGTGGAGATACGAAAGTACTTACCTGGGGCTCCCAGCTCATTCCCCACAGGAACTCAGTCCTTATCGAGTCAACATCCTCGTCCTATCACATAGACCTCCTGCGAAAACTCCCACAAGTTATGTTTGGCCCCCATGCCTCTCTGACACCCTTCCTTTCCGCTTCCACTCCTCGTCAGTCCCGGCCTCCTCGTTGCCCCCCAACCTACACCGCTGTGATCACCAAGCTCAGCCAGTGATCATGGAGGATGAAGTGTTGGCGGAACTGAACTCCCACCCGGACTTGGAAATCCGCTCTGCCCGACGTATCCACAATGCCTCTAGTCCCACCTACCTTGTGTGGGTATTCTCTGAGTCCGCCCCATCCACTGACCATCTCCTCACCCAGGGTGCCCTGATATACCACGGTCGCCACCCTGTCGAATCCTCCAAATCCCCTCCCAAATCCTACCATTGCCAGCAGTGCCTGATGTACAATGACCGCATGACTCCCAACTGCAAACCCCCACCCCCCACATGTCCCCATTGCAAGGCCTCCCGCTTTCTTAGGAACTGCCCCAACCTCACTGCTCCTCCTTCCTGTAATACCTGCAATGGCCCCCATCCCACCTACTCCCACAAGTGTAAAGTTAAACCCCCTCTAGCCACCCCTGAGCTTACAGTCCTAGTTCGTCCCGTCGATCCCCCTGTCCATCCCAACAATTCCCTCCATCCACCCCCTATGGCCGAGGACATCATCTAGTTCCTTACAGTTGTACTCCAAAACATTTGCTCCACACCTTCCAACAAATCTCCCTTTCCGCTCGCTCCATTTTCCACCTGAACATCTTCACCACTTCCTCCCACTACCAAGACCACTTCACCTTCACTCGCCTCGACACCCTAGTTTAAGTCTCTACCCTTCCCTCTCTTCCCCCCCTCCTTCCCGCCATGGCGCAGCATGAGTATCGCTTTCTCTTCCAGGACATTCGCTCCTTCTGCTCCAACAAATACCTCCTTATGCACACCCTCTCCCACCACCAGGTCGACACTTTCCTCTTGAACGAAACCTTTCTCCAGCCCCACCATTCTATCCACACCTCTCCCTATATCCTCCACAGCACTGATGCTCCTGGTCCTCGTGCACAGGGTAGAGTCGCGATTGACCACCTTAAGCATATCCCCGTCCGGCCACAACCTCTCTTCAATGACCCCACTGAACACCTTATCCTTAGCGTCTTCGCCCCCTCCCTCACCATTACCGTGTGCCATCATCTATGTTCGCTCCACTGCTCCTCGTCCTTATGACTTCATCTCACACATTGACCACACCTTCTTCACCTATGTGGTGCTGCCGACCTCAACATCCATAGCCCCATTCCTGCTGCAATTCGGCGGTGGCATCAGTTCCTCTCCACGATCCAAGGTGCCCTTGTTCCCCTTCCCCAGCACACCTGACCTGAAAATGACACCACCCCCGATGTTGTCATTTCCTCCGCCAACCTCCTTGGGCGTATCACTGTCGCCGTCCTTGACCCCACAGGTAGCAATCACCTCCTTGTCCTTCTCACCATAACGTCTGCTCACCGCCCCCCCCCCCCCTCCGGCTCCGCACCCTGCACCCCCTCCCAAGGTCGTCCATGACTATCACTGTGCCAAGTGGGATGCCTACCAGGACTCCATCTCCACCCAGGTCGAAAGCCATCCTCTTACCTATCGCCATCCTGACGACATCATCCACGCCTCGTCCTTCCTTCAGAAGATAATTACTGACGCCGTGGAGGCCCATGTTCCTACAAAAACCATTCACCCACGCCGTCCAACTCTCCTTTCTCGGGCTGTCCTCCTCCTCTGTGAATCCCGCCGCCTCTATCGCTCTTTCCTGCACACGCGTGACAGGGATACACTCCAACTTCACCGGCAAACACAGCGGCACGTACGGAACCTTATAAGAGCAACAAAACGCCGAGATTGGCGCCAGACCTGCACATAACTCAACGCTACCCTCCCTATCAAGTCCTCCAAGTACTGGTCCGCCTTCAATCGCCTTACTGGTTCCCTTTCCGCTCCCCACTACCCCCTCTCCATAACGATCGCCCCCTTCCTGACAACCTCAGTGAAGCCAACCACTTCGCTTCCCACCTTTCTGAAGTCTTCTCCATCCCCAATGATCCCCACTTTGATTGTTCTCTTTTCCCCACTGTCATGCAACATGCCGATACTTCGGTCGCTCCACTTGCTTCTTGTCTCCATTACTTGGGGCAGTTGCCCCCCTCTGACATAAACACTCCCATCACAGCACAAGACATTAAACTTATCGTCCAGTCCAAATGCAACAGGGCCCCTGGTCACAACTGTGTCACCTACAGTCACCTTCGAGATAGCCCCTATTCCATCCTGATTGTCCTCGCCCATCTCTATAATGTCATCCTCTCTACTGGCTTCTACCCTGACCTGTGGGAGGCCTCCCGCATCCTCTTATTCCTCAAACCTAACAAACCCCCTTCTGCCGCCTCTTCCTATCGTCCCATCTGCCTTACCTCCATCTTCACTAAGCTCTTTGAATCTATCCTCTCCAACCGTATCCATGAGCACCTTGCTCAACACTGCCTCCTCCCCCTTACCCAGTGTGGCTTCCGACCCTCCTTCTCTGCTGAAGACCAAATCCTCAACCTCGTTCACCTGCTGTCCTTCCAGCTCAACTCCCATCACTCCGCCATTTTTGTTTCCCTTGACCTCCAAAATGCCTATGACCGTGTATGGCATCCTGGTCTCCTCTTTAAACTCCAAACCTACTCCCTGCCTATCAATTTTGTCCATCTGGTCACTTCTTTCCTCTCGCACCGTCCTTACTATGTCACTCTCCACAGCACCATCTCCTGTATCTTTTATCCCACGGCTGGCATCCCCCAGGGTTCTGTCCTCTCCCCTCTCCTTTGTCTCTTGTGTACGGCTGATATGCCCAAGCCACCCCCACCAGTCCACCTTCTCCAGTATGCTGATGAAACCGCCTTTCTGGCTCTCTATCCTACCCTTCATCGGTCCCAACATACCCTCCAAACCCACCTTAACCAGTTCACCACTTGGTGTAACCCCCCCCCCCCCCAAAACCCAGGCAATCATCATAGGCCGCACCACTCGCTCCTTTCGCCTCACCGTTTATGGTTGTCCCATCCAGCTCACCCCCACCCTGAAATACCTTGGCCCCACCCTTGACCGACACTTCACCTGGGCCCCTCATCTCCAGACCGTCCAGCAGAAAGCCCATTCGTGCCTCTGCCTTCTGAAACGCCTGTCTGGCCAACATGGGGATTGCATCCTTCTACCATCCTTCACACCTACAAATCCCTCATCCGTCCTATCCTCTGTTATCCCAGTGTTGCCTGGATCTCCACCCCCACCCACTTTTATAAGGCCCTCCAAATCCTTGAACACCATGTGCTCCACCTTGCCTTCCATATCCGCCTTCTTCTCCCACACAGCTCCCCCACCTCCTCATGTTCCTCTAACATCTCTGCATCCTTTACATTGTCCACAGGCTTGATCCCCCCCACCCTCTGGTTTCCTCCTTCCTCTCCACCCACTGCCCAATTGCCGCACCTCTATCGCTGTATCCCTCCCTCTCTCCAGCTCCACACCCTCCATCTCCTTCATCAGGGCAATTTCCTATGCCTTCCCCTCCTGGATGACGAACTTCGTGCCTTCCCCTCCCGGATGACGAACTTCGCCGTGACATCTACCCTTCCTTCCAACTATAACCTGGCCTTGTTCCCCCCCCCCCTCCCCAGGGCCCCCTTTTTCCTCTCCCCTCCTTCTCCCAGAGCGGATTTTCGTCCTCCCCCCCCCCCCCTCCCCTGAGACCCTGCACTCCATACTTGCCTCTTTCCTTCCCACATCCCTCCCTTATTGGCCCTCTTCAGCACGACCCCCACTCATCTCTTCCCATCCCTCCCTTCTTCCAGTCTCCCTCATCTCCTTGCGCCTGGCAGATCCTCCATTTTGATAATCGTCAGTGTGCCACGTCAGTGTTGTGTTTAGTGCTGTTTCTCCTGTGTGTCAAGGGGTGTGATTTTAATTGTGTACTGCCTTGAGGTTCGCCGTCAGTGTTTGTTATGTGCTATGCCATCCGTCGATACCTTTTATGCTCCAGTCATACTGTGCCTTGTGTTCTTTCAATTGTCGCTGTGTGTGGCTTTTTGTGTGTGCTACTTTTAAACAGTTTTTTATCTCCATTTTACAGTCACCCAGTTTTTTGTCTATTGCCTTCCATGATGTTCCCCCTTTCTTATATCTATGTTCACCATATTCTCACCTTTGTATATTTTTAAATGTCTTGTATTGTTTGTTCTATGTCTTTCGGCTGAAGAGCAATGCATATGCTGCTGCCAACCCGCCCTGATGGGGAATTGAAATACAATAAAGAAAAAAAATGTGGTTAAGGATTTCAATAAATCTTTATCCTGCAACTGTTTGGCAGTTATCATTTACTGTGCACAGTCGATTATTTTAAATCATAACCAACAGCACAGACATCACAATAAAATTTAAAGAACAATTAGTATCGTCAAAATGTCAAAAAAGCTCCATGTTATTAATAATTTTCCGCACAGCACTTATTCATTTCAAGTGAAACACAGTTTGCGAAATCCTGCTCTATAGAGTGCACAGCAGTTATTGGAAATTAAAAACCGGTTATTGTTAGAGTCACAACTGCGATGTAATATAGTCGATTACCAGTTTGGGCGCCAGTTCCTTCAAGGCATAATGTTGCCTCAACGTCGACATAAACAAAGTGAAAAGAGGTTATCTATACAATGTTAATAGACGTGTTTAGTGGTATCGCCCATATGGGTCATCTTAATTTGTACAAAATAGAAAAAATAATATTTACGGGAAACGGAATCCGACAACAGTAAGATACTTTAACGACGTCGGGTTACCTTCCATTAGGAACGTGGGTGCACTTAGCGACTGTGATATGAGTATAAGTTTTAGAGCACAGGAATCAGTCGTCCTTTCTTGCATGTTTTATTAGGCAAATCCAGATTTCGGCTTGTATCTAGCCATTATCAATGCACTATTTTCTAGTCTCAATGCACGTCAGTTCCCAGTTGTTCGGGCGTCAGTTCGTTGAATAATGCGACTGTAGCCCGAACAACAGGAAACTGACATGCATAGTGCATTGATAATGGTTAGGCACTAGCCGAAATCTGGATTTGCTAAATAAAGTCTGAAAAAAAGGACACTGATAGCTGCGTTCTCTGATTTATAAATTTATAAATACTTTAATGATTTTTGATTTTGTAGATTTGTTGTTGTCTGTTATTAATCTCTGCAGACATGCACCAAAAATTAACAAATACAACAGAAAACAGAAATTACCAACGTATCCCGTTTTATATCGAGAAGACATAGTCAAATTTCTATGTAACTTCGAACATGCACACATCATCTGCGGGTATGTAATCTGTGACAGATAGAATGACTACAAGAGTCAATCAGTATTGTTAGTGATTATAAAACTTCTCAGTACCAACATGCCAGGGTCTTGGAACAGACATCTAAATATTGGGACAGCGTCGTTAGAGAGGCTATCGAAATTCGTACCAGGGACAGACTCATCAACAGAGATTGCGGCTATAAACTCAGCAAGGCATGGCAACCAGCACTGAGTCTAATTAAAAAGAGGCACAGCAAAGAAAACGTACGAGCGACCATGGCGGCCGAGGCAGTTACACCGACGCCACCAAAGACGTCGACGCCAGCCTCTCAGCGACCGCCGAAGCGCGGTCGCGGGCGCGGACCGCAGAGAGAACGCCACGCAGGGGGGGAGGGGATTTAAGACGGCCGCCCGCCCTCAGCAGCTCAGTACATCAGCGCACGTGACGATGACGACATGTCTGATTGCCGAAATATTGGCCCATTGGACACTATGGACCGGCAGTACACCCGTGGACTGTTCGGGAGAAGTTGAAGAATCACATCATATACCTCTACGGCCATGAGATGTATTGCAGCATGAAGAAATTCGACAAGCTGCGCCGCCGAAGAAGCCGTCTGCTGAGTGCTCTGCCCTTTCTAAAGAGATGTGCCGATCAGGTTATGCCAAACTTTGCTAATGTCATTCATCACATCGACTCTGCAGCAGCTAAGAGAATTAAGAAGCGTGCTAGCCTCGCCTTTGTTCGTAAGAGGGTGTACTTTACTCGCCGCAGCCTTGAGTATAACTCCCAGGAACTACTTAAACTACATCTACAACTAGCCAGTCATTTTAATTCCGGGACCTGGGACTGGATTGATGGTGTGACCTGGGTGACCGCCGATGCTGCACATTAGAAGGCCTCGGGACGTCAGATATCTAAATTTTCTCGTGTCTCTGACAATTCATCGCTGGAGGCCCCACGCAAGACGGTCATCAATCTCACGGACATGGAGCTGACTGGTGATGCAGTCTCTGTTCTGGAGAAGGGACTTTATGTTGCCCCCACGCCTAGGTTCACGCCGGTAGCGGACGTCGTCAGTGCAGTTGAACAGGTTGCTGCGCGACTACCATCTGAAGCAGCTGAAGAAGTGCGCCGGGAAACCTGCAGTGCTCTGACGAGAAGTAAACCGATCAAGTCGAATACTACCAGCAGGGAGAGGGCAGACATTCGAGACCTGAGACAGAGCGCTGAGAGTGTTGCCTTACCAGCTGACAAAGGCAATGTTACACTTGTCCTTTCCCATAAGGGCTACATTGAGAAGGTGCAGAGCCTTCTAAGTGACGAATCGTACAGGATGATCAACGCTGACCCCACAAAGAAGGTGGAGAACAAGACTAGGACTCTTCTCAAGGACGGGATTTACCAGAGGGTGTCGCCAAGAAATTGACACCTCAAGGACCTGTACCGTCAAGACTTTATGTACTCCCTAAAGTCCACAAAGAAGGGGTGCCGTTACGCCCAATTGTCAGCAACATTAGGGCACCTACATATTTGCTGGCCAAATACCTGGCAGTACTACTAAGCCCTTACTTGGGTAAATGCATTCATCAAGTTCGGAATTCTATGGATTTCGTAAAACATCTGGAGACGAGTTGAAAAACTCAAATATCCTGGTGAGTTTTGACGTTGTCTCGTTATTCACCAGGGTGCCTCTTAGGGAGTCAGTTGAGCTCATTGCACAGAAATTTGACGAGAAGACGACCGACCTTTTCAGGCGTGTTCTGACCTCCACGTATTTTCTGTTGAATGGAGAATACTATGAGCAAACACAAGGAGTCGCAATGGGGAGCCCACTTTCGCACGTGGTCGCGAATTTCTATATGGAGTATTTCGAGGAGGAAGCTTTGGCGTCATCCAAATGGAAACCTACTTGTTTTCTACGTTATGTTGATGACACGTTCGTGATATGGCCCCATGGAAGGGACAAGCTCCTAGACTTCCCTACACACCCGGACTCCATACATCCGAACATCAAATTCACTATGGAGACCGAAGCAGAAGGAAGTTTACCATTTCTGGGTGTCATGGACAAAAGAAGAGCGGATGGCGCCCTGGGCCATCGGGTGTACAGGAAGAAAACGAACACCGACCTGTATTTGCATGCAAATAGCTGCCACCACCCTTCGCAGATGAATGGGGTACTAAAAACATTGGTGCACAGGGCGCGCACCATTTCGGACGCAGAGAGTCTGCCCCATGAACTGAAACACCTCAAAAAAGGAAACTAGGACGAATATTGAGAAAACACCAAGTAGGAACTGTCGTTTGGTCGCCCAATAAAACACGATCATTATTGGGAAGTGTCAAAGACGATCTCGGTTTGCGGAAGGCCGGCATATACCTGATTACCTGTGAGTGTGGGAAGACTTACCCTGGACAGACAGTGCGCACCATCGAAGATCGTTGCTGAGAACATCAGAGGCACACTCGACTGATGTCGGCAGTCGCAGAGCACTGTTTGTCCGAAAATCACGAAGTGGACTACCAACATACCAGAGACTTGGCACATACATCTAAATATTGGGACAGCGTCGTTAGAGAGGCTTTTGAAATTCGTACCAGGGACGGACATCAACAGAGATTGCGGCTATAACCTCAGCAAGGCATGGGAACCAGCACTGAGCCTAATGAAAAAGAGGCTCAGCAAAGAAAACGAACGAGCGACCATGGCGGACGAGGCAGTTACACCGACGCCGACGCCAGCCTCTCAGCTACCGCCGACGCGCGGACTGAGGAGAGAACGCCTCGCGGGTGGAGGTGATTTTGGACGGCCATCAGCCCTCAGCAGCTCAGTTCGTCAGCGCACCTGACGGTGGCGACATGTCTGATCGCCGAAATATTGTGTCCGTTGGACACTGGACCGGCAGTACACCCGTGGACTGTTTGAGTATTATTAGTGTCTTATGTTACCAGGTCTGGTAGATAAATTAGGGCGTGAGATGAAAACTTAATAATTTACTCTATTAGTTCTATATATATTAGAAGAAGCACACAATAAAAATAAACACTAACTGACAGAGCAAAGCAAGAATACTGATATCCCTAAAATGAGTAAACTGGTTTCTCTCGACATTACTAACGTTTATACAATTTCAAATTAGAAACATTATAGACGTAATTGAATGTATGTTAATTAAGCACAAGAAACTATTTTCAGGTGAGATCTGTGAGCTTATTCAACTATTGCAACTTAATCTCTCTGTTTACTATGGCCGGCCGCGGTGGTCTCGCGGTTCTAGGCGCGCAGTCCGGAACCGGGTGACTGCTACGGTCGCAGGTTCGAATCCTGCTTCGGGCATGGATCTGTGTGATGTGCTTAGGTTAGTTAGGTTTAAGTAGTTCTAAGTTCTAGGGGACTGATGACCACAGCCGTTGAGTCCCATAGTGCTCAGAGGCATTTTTTTGTTTACTATGTTAGCTTTCAAAATGACATATAATCACAACGAGACAGTTTGGCAATGGGGAACTGCAATGCAAACACCTTACCCACCATATTCATCCACCACACTGAAGTAAATATTTTTGAGATATTTAAACAGTTAGCTGAAAATTTTATTTACTACAAACGCTGTCCGTTGAAAGATACAGAAGACTACATTTACCGGCATACATGAATGGTTACATAGTATGAATGATAAGATAAACTTCACAAGCGAGGTAGAAGTAAGAAACTGTATTAACTTTTTAAATATAATAAGAAAGAAAAACGATTCACTGCACAAACGTGGAATTTTTGGGAACCCGTCATCTTCAGACACATTAATCAATAACAGATCATCCGACCAGCAATCTCCTAAAACCATACTTCCATACAATGTTACGGAGAATGATATATTATCAACTGGATTAATACGAAAATGACAAAGAAATAACAACCCTTAAAAACTTGGGCAAAGGTAATGATTTTGATCAAAAAATGATTAAGAAATGTACAAGCAAACCTTGAAAGCTGCACAGAAGTTAGCCTCCAACGACATTATTCTGGAAAGAGAAACCACAAAACTAAATAATAATTTTGCAGTTTTCCCATATTAAGGTAATGTTTCAAACAAAGTAGCGAGAATTTTTGAAAATACGAAAATCGAAATTAGGTTTCACGCAGAAAAGAATATTAAAAGTATTATAAGACGTGCCACCCACAAAAGAGATCCATTAAATAAATCAGAAATATGCAAAATTATGTGTGACGACTGCGGCATGACATACATTGACCAAGCAGGTGTACTGACGACATGCCCTTCTGTATCCTCATCCACTGACACCTAAGAGCTGAGGATAACGTGGCGGCCGGTCGGTGACCATTGGGCCTAGAAGACCTATTTGGGGGGTGTTGATTTGGTTTGTTCATTATCTTATTATTTCGTATCAGTAACGTATGCGTGCCTTTCTGTATCGATATTTAGATAATGATTTCATAAGCGAAAGCTGGTAGTGAAATTAAATAAGTGAAGAAAAATGCCACATACATTCAAAAGTCAGAAGAGTTTATGTAGGAGAAAGGATCATTGTGGTGTGGAGGACGACTTCATGGACGTCTCTAGGTGACCCTGTTATTCTGGAAGGTACAGTGGATCAACATGTGTATGCATCTTTCCTTGAGGACCATGTCCACCTCCACATGCAGTTTGTTCTTTTGTCAGCACGACAGCATCCACCCGCAGGAGAATGTTATGTGTCACACGGCTCGCAGTGAATGTGCGTGGTTTGAAGAACATTGGGATAGTTTATCGTATTCCCATGTCCACCAAACTCTCTGGATTTGAACCCAATCGAGAATCCGTTGGACCACCTGTATCGGGCTCTTGGCACCATGAATCAGTAACCAGAAACATAGTTCAGCCGGTAACACCACTGGAGTTAGCATGTTTCCAGGTCATTGTCGGTAGTTTCCAGAACCTAATTGTCTCTCTCTATCTGCACGTCCACTCTGCAAGAGGTGTTTACTCAGGCTGCTGAGAGGTGGTCACGTTAATGTGTACTACGACTGAATACAGGAGCACCTTGTAACAGTGACTGAAGATCCTAATCACAGAAAGGCACTTAATGACAAACACATTATATCAAGTGTGAAACTTCCTGGCAGATTAAAACTGTGTGCCCGACCGAGACTCGAACTCGGGACCTTTGCCTTTCGCGCTCAACTGCTCTACCATCTGAGCTACCGAAGCACGACTCACGCCCGGTACTCACAGCTTTACTTCTGCCAGTATCTCGTCTCCTACCTTCCAAACTTTACAGAAGCTCTCCTGCGAACCTGTTTGGAAGGTAGGAGACGAGATACTGGCAGAAGTAAAGCTGTGAGTACCGGGCGTGAGTCGTGCTTCGGTAGCTCAGATGGTAGAGCACTTGCCTGCGAAAGGCAAAGGTCCCGAGTTCGAGTCTCGGTCGGGCACACAGTTTTAATCTGCCAGGAAGTTTCATATCAGCGCACACTCCGCTGCAAAGTAAAAATCTCATTCTGGTATATCAAGTGTTCCAGACAGGCTTCAGCACAACTCCTTGCATCTTCCGAATGCACTGACAACAATGCGTTCGCTGAGTTTGCTAACACTGTCAACATAAATGGAAAACACCAAAGCTTCTAAATATCTCTATACGAAATAATCCAAACGGCTCAAGTCGGGGGACCTGGAAGTCTATGGTATTGGCAAGCTACGATCGATACACTTATTGTCAAAGATTCGTGCTATGTATTTCCGAACAGTCACATGAAAGTGTGCCCGTGCACCACAATGCATCACGACACACGCTAAAATGGTTCAAATGGATCTGACCACTATGGGACTTAACTTCTGACGTCATCACCCTCCTAGACTTAGAACTACTTAAACCTAACTAACCTAAGGATATCACACGCATCCATGCCCGAGGCAGGATTCGAACCTGCGAGCGTAGCGGTCGTGCGGTTCCAGACTGTAGCGCCTAAAACCGATCGGCCACTCCGGCCGGCCAAGGAATACATCCAAATATTTGGGCATCAGTGGAACCCTATGGTAACCAGACCCATGTTTATTGATCGTCTACTGGTTTCGTGGTCCTCTATTCGCCCAAATAATAGCGGCACACCACGTAACTCTCTAGCTATTCGATGGTGGGAGAAGGCTAAGTAGTTCACGATTAAAACTGGCACCACTAGTGACGCCATCAAGAGCTAAGTGCTCACACTCGCTACGGCGTTACCGATGCAGAATGCCCCGAGCAATTAAAACGGTTTCGTTTCGTGTGTGAACACGGCCTTACGGCCCACGACTGAACTGTCGTGGCTTACGGCTGTTGCGTGAACCTGTTTGAGTACTAGTGTAGTGGTGACAGCGCGACCGGATACACAGCAGTGTGACGTGTCGCCGGGCTCGGCCTTTGCGCATGCGCGTAGGCGTTTCCTGTGCCACTTGGCCGCGCGCGGCACTTCCTGTTCACTGGTCACAGCGGTAGGACGGACACGGGCGTTGGCCGCCACTGTTGCGTCCACCATACAAACACACGGAGCCTGCGGCTAGGTCAACGGGTGTCCTGTTGCTAATCGTAATTAAGAGGGTAGAAACTTTATATTGACCCTAATTTCCTTACTGGATTTAAATGTTCCTTAGGGAGTCTGTTTTTAAGATTCATTCATACAAAGTGTTCCATAAATGCTAAAATATTTAAAACTGCGATTTACTGCATGGTGATATGGAGCATCCAAGCCTTTGAATGCAACCGATATTCAAGGTGTAAATTTTAACTTGACAAACTAGAATAACTCGATAAATAAGCTCCACACAAAAAACTGTGTAGAATCCAAAGTTGATTATTTTCGGGTGGGACATCTGCTGGTGCTAAAACTAGCCCGCCACCCCCCAGCCCCATGGGATTGGGGCGTGAGCCAACTTTAAAATTTCAAATGGGAATCCCCATTTTTTATTGCAGAATCAGATTCTACATGAAAAAGTAGGTACATTTTGTCTCAAATATTTGTTTTGATTCTTGGTAGTTGACGCTGTAATTTAAGAAAATCTGTGTTCTCATTTTTGCGTGCAAAATGGTTACGGCTAAATAAAAAAAATACTTATTTACTTCGTAAATTTTGATTCGCTAAAACTAAAACTCTCCCTCTCTTCCTACAGGGAAGAGAGAGGAATTAGAGTTTTACGAATGTTGACCACGAAACAAACAAAATTTATCCGTATCTGCGGAAAAAATTAATATTTGGGTCAACATTTGTAAAACTCTAATTTTATGAAGAATCTGATTCTGCAATAAAAATGGGTTTTCCCATTTGAAATTTTGAAGTTGTCTCCCGCCCCTCCCCCATGGCGGGCTAATTTTAGCACCAGCAGATGTTCCCCTCGAAAATAATCAACTTTGGGTTCTACACATTTTGGCGTGTGAAGCTTATTTTTCGAGTTATTCTGGTTTGTCAACTTAAAATGTACACACTATATAATAGTTACCGACGGAGTAGAGTCCTGTTAGTTTCGGACAGTATCACAGCGGGGATTTGATGTCAACTGAAATATTATATTCAACAAGATGTCTCTCGGTAACAAGAGCACGTGCTTGGCTCGCATGAGCTTCACTCGTAATTTCGCTTGTTTTTTATATGAAGTGAACCGTGAATGCTCGAAAGTGACAAACAAACGTATTTATGCTGGTAGAAATGGTTCTAAAAGCAAGTCGCGCGTTGTAGCCGCTCTGTCTCAAGCTTCTTGTCCCGGTTCGCGCTTCCCCCCGTCGGAGGTTCGAGTTCAACCTCAGGGATGGGTGTGTTCAAATGTTCAAACGTGTGTGAAATTTTATGGGACTTAACTGCTAAGGTCATCAGTCCCTAAGCTTACACACTACTTAACCTTAATTATCCTAAGGGCAAACACACACACCCATGCCCGAGGGAGGACTCGAACCTCCGCCGGGACCAGCCGTAAAGTCCATGACTGCAGCGCGTTAGACCGCTCGGCTAATCCTGCGCGGCGATGGGTGTGTGTGTGTGCTGTCCTTAGCGTAATGTTAGATTAATTAGTGCGTAAGCTTAGGGACCAATGACTTCAGCAGTTTGGTCCCATAAGATCTTACCACAAATTTCCAATTTTTTCTAAAAGTAACCGCAGTACTGCGAAAAACGCTTCGATTTGTAAGCGGAAGCCAGTTAATCGATATAATTTCATCAAAATGAGAGTGTTTCGACATCGTCGAAAAAAATGCCAGATGTACTGTGCTGGCATTGCCGATTAAAGGTTTGATCAATTTCAATATTAAGAAACACAGGTTGAAAATTCAAAAGCTTATTTATTCAAAATAACATTTTTCAAGTTGGTGGGAGCTATATCTAATGAAATATACCTTTTTCTTAGCTTATGAGTCGTCGTTTTTTCTATTGCAGTACGTAGGATTTTTGCGATATATTTTAATTTTGATTTTTGGTACACTTTTATTTCAGAGTGAGACCATTTTGTTACAAATAATTTTTTGAAATATCGATTTCAAAGCAGTCTATGAGCACTCCACGAAGCGTGTACCGTATTCTGGGTGCAAGGTTTTTTTTGTACTTACAGTACATAACATAATCTTAAGGGTTTACAATAAAGGTTTGAAGTCAGTTTTGTATTTTGTTTGTCATTTTGTTGTAGAAAAGGTCATGAATATTAGTTCCAAAATTAAGCGTCACTCTTGTCTATCCCCTTACGCACACGCGAAGTTGGAAATGGTTCAAATGGTTCTAATGGCTCTAAACACTATGAGACTTAACATCTGAGGTCATCAGCCCCCTAGACTTAGAACTACTTAAACCTAAGTAACCTAAGCACATCACACACATCCATGCCGAGGCAGGATTCGAACCTACGACCGTAGCAGCCGCGTGGTTCCGGACTGAAGCGTCTAGAACCGCTCGGCCACTGCCGTCCGCAAGTTGGAAATCCCGAGTGATCAAAACACTCGGCAACGCGGAGTGTAGTTTTGAGCCAAAACTGTGACCTACACGCTGCAGATCAGCCCTACACGTAGTTCCTTGAGATAAGGAGCTAACGATGTAATGAATATTTCAATTTTTGTTGACGTAAACAAATTACACCTTATAAATTGCGTGGTCTAAGGTCACGGGAAGGCTTACCCTAAGATGTGCAGCTCTAGACACGACTCGACATCTGAGCAGTCTGTTGCATATGGTGAGCATGGAAGCGCGTCGCGAATTAACCGTCTTTCAAAGTGGAATAATAAACGGCGAGACACTGCTGCGTCACAGAATTTCGGTGTTTACACAAGAATTCGGGTTTCCTTCTTGTATGTAGGAGACCAAGGGCTATCCACCACCACAGCCGCCAGCAGATGACAGTGGATGGTTGTGCGGAAAAGTAATCGTTTTCGAACAAGTATATGATAAATTCAGAAACGTCAGTATTTGCTACGTTAGAGACTTAGATGCAGCAACGTATTATTGAGATGTTGATTTCGAGATATTTTGATCAGACTTTTAATATTTGTTAGCAAGGGAACTGACATTTTTTAGTGTTTTCCAACAGTTTATTCGGAGTGGAGCATATTTAGCATATCCTACCATGACTCGATTTAAATCTCTATCGTCTTGTGGATGTTCACTGCATACAGAAGAGTATCCCCCAATCCAGTAGTAGTGTGCAGGGAAACATCCGAATAATTCATAGAGCACGTCTTCCCAGAAGTTGCTTCTGGATGTACAGCGTGACAGTCTTGTATGCTGCGCATGGTCGTAGCATCCGTAGGGCCTAAACCTTGTTCCCTGCTGGTCGTGGTGGCTAAGCGGTTTCTAGGCGCCACAGTCTGGAACCGCGCGACCGCTACGATGCAGGTTCGAATCCTGCCTCGGGCATGGGTGCGTGTGATGTTCTTAGGTTAGTTATGTTTAAGTAGTTCTAAGTTCTAGGAGACTGATGACCTCAGAAGTTAAGTCCCATAGTGCTCAGAGCCATTTGAACCATTTTGAACCTTTTTCCCTGCGGCCGTATCCGCCACTGTTGTTTCCGTTGTTGGTACGCCCCTTCACTCGAAATGTGGGGAGTCGAAGTTTCCGAGTAGTGCCTTCCCATCTCTGTTGCGTCTTTTGTAAGGCCATGGATTACATCAAAAAATGGTTCAACTGGCTCTAAGCACTTAAAATCTGAGGTCATCAGTCCCCTAGACTTAGAACTACTTAAGCCTAACTAACCTAAGGACATTACACACATCCATGCCCGAGGCAGGATTCGAACCTGTGACGGCAGCTACAGTGCGGTTTCGGACTGAAGTGTCTAAAACGGCTCGGCCACAGCGGTCGGCTCCTGAACTACATCGTTCTGCTAAATACCTGAGTACCACTTCAACTTGATTAACTTTTTTACTTTCTTTCTTCGTTTGCCTTATTAATTCTATCAACTCATAAATATAGTTCTTATACCAAATTTGCACTTCTGATGATTTAATTGCGCTAAGTCGCTTCAAGACTAGGCACGAATTAATATTTTGCTCCATTTTTGAGCTTCAACTACAACTGCTTTTTCACTTGTAGTCACTTTAATGTATGAGCACTACTTAACTGTAGTTATCAAGCTTTTTTCGAAACGTGCAACGCAGGATAATAACATGTGCATCTGACTCCATCACGTGTTATGGATCCGTCAGTTTGCAAGTGTAGAATATCTGGTCATCCGCTTTTGAAGTAATTAGTTACACCATTATTGCCCATATTGAGTGGCAGATAAGGGGCATCACGTTGACAGACTGTTCTTTCGTAATTTTTAATATACACAGGAAATATTTGGTCCTTCCGTTACAAAGGAAACATGAATTTGAGACTAACAATCCTGCTTCTATGTCGGCGGATAAATACAATATTGCAATGCCTGTGTTATTCACAAGTACGATGCAATATTCCTTAGCACATTCGTACAGAGTAACACTGCATGGTAGTTCTACCGGCACTGCAATATTGTATTTCTCCGCCTATATCGGGCAACCGACTTTTTCAATTAAAATGTGTCCCCTGTACAGGTATATACATTATGGGTGTACAAGTGCAGGTTGTAGACACGCGGTTGACAACATAAGGAATTTTGAATCCGACACGAAGTGTGCGATAGCCTAATGATAAGGTGACAGCTCGCATTGAGCATGAAGTCTGGTTTCGTGTCCGATACAAATTTTCATTGTCGTCATTCCATTATATAGATGATTGATGTCAATCTTCACAATTGCGAATACATTTCATATAATGTTGCTTCTCCCAGACGCTGAGCTCTGGCAAAGACAGGATGATTAATTGGTACAGCTCTTCGAGATAGGAACCGCTATTTTTAGCTAGTAGTATACGAATGGCAAGAGGGCTTCTTTTAGCTTCTAGTAAATGGGTGTTAGTTGATGAAGATATCGTTGCTGTTAGGCATCTGCTAATGGTCAGAAACAGAACTTTATTTAGTTTCTGCAACGTATATTATGAGACGTCTGAAAAGAAAACTTTCGTATTTCTCTATAGTGTGTTTCAGCGCGTGGTATAAATCAGTATTTAACAGTACGTGGTCGCGTCACATTTACTGGGAGTGCGCATGGTGTAGAGTTGTGGCTTTACCTTCCATTCCGGTCTTGGATCTCTACTTCCGACTGATTTCGATTCATTGACCTACCGCAATTTAGAGGTTCATTAGTTTGGTCTGCCAACGAATGTTGGGTTTCATGCTCCGGGCTGCTAGCTCTTATAACTTAGTTACTTGTCGCCTGTGGACGTGGGTTTCCAGTTCCACGAAACCTGTTGCGATCTGATAATAAAAAGATTAAGCGTAGCTTAAGCAGATTCTTAATCCCCAAGATAAAACAGTCATGTTGTCCGGGTTGGTTACCCGGCTCGTCCGACTTACAGCTAGTCAGACATTCAGAGATTTTCCTGTTTTCTTTGCAACATGGTTAGCGTCTCGAGCCAAAGATAGTTTTCTGTCCAGATGAGGACACAGAGCCTTTGCTGATGTTTCAACGATAAATGTAAACAGTCCGCTTATTGTCTGCATTTTCGTGTAAAGAAAATTTGGAACGCGGCTTTTCGCGAGGTTCCTTTTAGAATCATTACTCATCCTTGAGCAGTTCCGTTCTAAGCTAGCAGGTGGCGCAGTAGACACTGTTACGCTCTCGGTTCATGGTAGGCGCAAACATCTGGGTGCGGTAGTACAAAAATAAGCAAAAGCATCAATACAAGGAGTTATGAAGGAAACACGAGAAAAAACTTGCATGCTTATGGAGGAAACACGAGAAAGCGATACTTGCATGCTTGAAAAATGCTATTTGTGTTTGCTCTTTTCCATTTTTCCTCAGGTGAGACTTTATGACAACCAGCGAGTGAATTATCTAATGGCCTGAAGAACGATGTTGACTGTATACAAACCTTTTATTTGAGTGTGAAGATAACAGCTACTTGTATGTGCCTCAAGTGCTGCGATTTTAACTGTGTGCTGGAGTTGTACATAGCGCTATTGTCAGTGATTGTTATGTGCTACGCCGTCCGTCGATACTTTTATGATACAGTGTGTGGTTTTGTGTTGTGTGCGCTAGTTTTTTACAGTTTTACAGTCCCCCCCTTTTTTCTGTTCTCTTCCACACTGTTCCCCATTTTTATATCTATGTACGCCATATTTTCTCCATTCTGTTATTTTAAATGTCTTTCGGCTGAATAGCAACGCATATGCTGCTGCCATCCCACCCAAGATGGGGCATTGCAACACAATAAAGTGATTCACGCGATATAGCTAACTTTTGCGTTGCGAAGACACGACCAGTTGTTGCATATGCAACTGCGAGCACTATACACAGTGATATAGATGGTGAGGAGGAGATGGATAAAGAGGGGAGGATAATACAGAGAGGGGGTGAAGAGGTGGTAGACGAAGAGGAGCAGGAGGTGGAGGCAGGCTTAGAAGGGGAGGGGCTGATGGACAGAGGGACAGAGGGGGAGAAGGGGAAGAGCACAGGAGGAGGTGATGGACGGAGAACGGGGGGGGGGGGGGTGAAGGAGTTGGGAATATTGGGAATAGGGTGAAGGAGCAAATGGATGGGGGCCGAGAGGAGCAGATGCGGAGGGAAGCAGGAAATGGATATAGAGGGGAAGGAGGAGATGGACAGAAAAAAGGAAAAGGAGGAGATGGACTGACAGAAGATTGGAGTAAATACATTTTCTGGCGCTCAGCTAGTTTTGAAACAAAGCGGTGATGTAAAAGGTTGATGCATGTGTCGTTATAAGAACTTTTTTTCCAGTTTTCTCCAATGTTACCTCTGATAGGATATGTGACACTTCTTTTTAAACATGTTGTACATTGAATATCATCCGAGTTTATTCGCTCGTAGATTGTAAGTCGTGGCAATGGACCAGACTGCATTCGTTATGATACATGATGCATCCCAGACTGTCACAGCAGTAAGTGAAGCAGGGCTTCACATACGTGTGTGTCATGTCACCGCTGATACTTGTGTAAATATTTCTGACGGTCGCCTGATTATCTATAAAAACGAGTTTTCGTAATTTTTTATTTTGGGCTTTGGTTTCGACAATGTCCTGTGACAAATCACAACTTGAGTTTTCAAGAAGAAACTTGAACTGTGCTTGGGTTTGTGTTGAGGCAGAACTTCCGATACTGTCAGTGTCTTACTAGAGTCCTCTAGAAACGGGAAGCGGTGAACTGTCTGGAAATTTAGTGAGGATATATAAAGGCAATTACAGTTCTTCTGCCGTTTACTACCATCTGTTTGTATGAATCATCATTTTCAACAGTGGTGACCAGTAAGTCAAAAATCTCGCTGAAGTCTTCCGAAAACCGAGAATGCCACGAGACCGGCAGTAACGGATATTAACCACGATTAGAACTGTTGTGTCAGAATAAGCCGGCACATCCATCGCATTAAATTTAAATTCATCTTTTTCCAACCTTCAGTAAAAATTTCCTTTGTTATATTTAAATTGTACGTGATAAATTAATTAATGGCGTGTGTTTTAAATTACTTACCAACTCCTTTTTGTTCCTTTCCACAGCAGGTGTTTCATTTTACTATTTCAATTAAAGTTCTTTAACGATATATGTACTACATCTAATTCTCAAGTATTAATATATTGCTACTGGATAATCCGTTCAGCTGTTTTGTTGATGATATTTAATTAGCACCATCGATTTCAAAATTATACATCCCATCTTCAGCCGTACTTGTGGCAGTCTAATTTAACCGAAACTCTGATGTACACAAAAAATGGCACGTTTGACGCTTACAGTAGTACTGTAGACTTTAGATGTGGTTATTTTTTGGATTATTTTATATTCATCACTATTTCGGTTTACCTGAACTGCCACAAGTACGTCTGAACATGGAAGGAAATGATTTCGAAATAGATCATCTGAATCAAACATTATCAATAAAATAACAGTTCAACACCCAACGATTTCATAAATGAAGTTGAATAACATCAATGTATCTGAAAAGAGGATCTTAGGGTAGTGTACGTGAAAAAAAAATACCCGTAGCAACGAGGATACAGAGGACGATCGGAAAGTTTACGTTCGAGGACGTTGTTCCAGCATGTATGCAATCCAGCGCGATTGCGATGCGGGTATATAAGCACCGACATATAGACCAAGGGCTAGTGTGGCGTTCTAACCGAAACTTTTTGATCGCTTCTGATTTTTCGTCTTTTCAGACGCTGTAAATGCTAATTACATTTATATAATTAAATACTGACCTCAGAGAAGTGTATGGGAAGCGCACCGAAGAAAATGTACTATCCGAACACCAAACTCACGTATTTTACTGAATGTGTGGTCTAGCTGCAGGCATTTCCCCGTGTATCTTCGAAGCACTGTACTATCGTTGTTGGATGGCGTTTCTGGACATTGGTGGCTATCAAAATAATGGTTCAGATGGCTCTGAGCACTATGGGACTTAACTTCTGAGGTCATCAGTCCACTAGAACTTAGAACTACTTAAACTTAACTAACATAAAGACATCACACACATTCATACCCGAGGCAGAATTCGAACCTGCGACCGTAGCGGTCGCGCGGTTCCAGACTGAAGCGCCTAGAATCACCCGGCCACTCCGGCCGGCTTGGTGGCTATCAGTTCATTCCTTAAGACACCCACTACAACCCAGTTTGTTCGTGTCGTTTCGTTACATCCTGCAGATGCAGATGTCTAGCACACTCTTGCGGGACTCATAAAAAACCCAGGTCGATCACGTGTTCCTTCTCTACCGGAAAGCGTTCGATACAGTTCCACACTGTCACTTAATGCACAAAATACTTATATAAGGAATATAGACAATGATTGAATTCAAGAGTTCCTTATAAGTAGAACTCGGAATGTCATTCTTAACGGAGAGTGATCTCCAAACGTAAAAAGTAATATCCGGCGTACTTCATCATTGTGTTACAGGACTTTTATTACGACTAATCACAATTCGCAGTACCTGAGAAAAAAGTGAAACACGCAGAAGACATAGTCGAATGCCTGTGTAACATCGCACATGTACACACCATCGACAAGTATGTAAAGGATCAGAGTTGCGGTTCTCTGTGACTACAGGAACGGCCACCGAGTGCGGCAATGTTGTTTGTGTCTAGTATTGTTACTAGGACTGGCAGAGTATATATGGGGCGTGAACAGTGTCAGATGTTCAGCGATCATGTGCAAGTCATGGAGACGCAGCATACTCGTTTGAGACAGCGTTATCAGCAACTGACAGAGTTTGAAAGGGGCCCCGTAGTTGGTTTCCATTTGGATAGGTGGTCGAATTGTGCTGTTTCCAGATTAGTGGCGCATTCATATGTGGTAATGTCTTATGAGACCAAACTGTTGAAGTCATCGGTCCCTAAGCTTACACACTACTTAATCTAGTTTAAGCTAACTTACGCTAAGGACGACACACACACCCACGCCCGAGGAAGGACTCGAACCATCGACAGGGGAGCAGCGCGACCCGGTACAAGACGCCCTAGACCGAGCAGCTATCCCGCGCGGCCATTCGTATGTGACAGAGGCTCAACACTAGCTTTCTTGGGAACGTTGGGGCAGGCATACTCGTCGTAAAAGTTCTGATCGAACACATTCGTCCACCACAAGGGAGAATTACCATATAAACCCGCAAGCACTTGTAACCCTTGCGCATTAGCACCTGGCATCCGAGAAGATGTAATGGACTCCATGCAATGTTCTGTGGCGTAGTAACAGCCAGACTAGCAAATTGGAAATTTGTGGCAAGGTCTTATGGGACCAAACTACTGAGGTCATCGGTCCCTAAGTTTACACACTATTTAATCTACCGTAATCTAACTTACGCTAAGGACTGCACACACACCCGTGTCCTAGGGATGACTCGAACCTCCGACTGAGGGTTCCGTGCGAACCGTGGCAGGACGCCCCAGACGGCGCGGCTACCCCGCGCGGCGCCAAACTAGCGAATTACCGTTCCATGTGTAGGATGCCGTTAACACCACAACACAAACGGGTGCGTTGGGGGTTGTGCCTTAACAGGGCAGCATGGAGGACTAATGAACTGAGCCACATTGTGTTCATTGATGAGTTACGGTTTTGCAGTACCTTGGCTGATCATCGTTGACGAGTACGGCGGCGAACTAGAGGGAGGTCCCATTCTTCCAGTGTTTTGGAGTGGCGCTACAGTGTTACTGCTGGCGTCAGGTGTAAGGACCCATTGGATATGAGTTCAGGTCACAGCTAGTACCAATTGAGGGAACTCGGCACAGTGATGCATCAGGGATAATCAGCATCCTCATGTATTGCCTCTCATGCGACAGTACTGTGGCGCCTCTATGAACTATCTGTGTGATGTTGAGGTACTCCCGTGTCTGTCAAGACCACCAGATCTGTCCCCGATAGAACATGCGTGTGACCAGCTCGATTGTCATCTTCATCCCAGTGCCTGTCTCCGTTGAACTGTGTTTGTGATGTTGAGGTACTCGCTTGGCTTTCAAGACCGCCAGATCTGTTCCTGACGGAATATGAGTGGAACCTGTTCGGTTGTCATCTTCGTTCCATTGCCAGTATCTAGAATATCAAGGACCAGTTACAACAGTTGTGCATCAGACTACCTCAAGAGAGGAGACAACTGCTTTGCGACTCCCATCTCGGCCCGGATCAGTACATAATTCCAGGCCAAAGTGATAAGTGGGCTCATATTGCTTAGCTCTTTGTTATAATCGATGAAAGTAACATCACTTAGCCTCTCAGTCGATTAACTCCCAGGTAGTTTCCTCCTCTCCTTCGCGGTGTTTCCTTTTTTTGTCAGAGTGTGTGTAATTCGAGTGGATAACGTCGGAAACTCCACGCTATTTGCGGAGATTACTGCTATATTCGGAGAAATCGCAACACTAAAAAATTTTGATGATGCAGAGGAAAACGTGCAGCGGATTGACACATGGTACAGACATTTGACAGCTGACTCTCAGTGTGTATCGTTCTGCGTATACATAGACAGAAAGATCCGTTATCAGTCCGTGTACGACACCACATTGAAACAGTATGTTCCAAAAATCCGCAAGCGAAAATGAGATTTTGCATGGGTCATATCTCGGTTTCAGTTGATCAGAGATTAGGGGTCAATTGTTTCGGATAGCTTTTGCCCCAGTGCCCATTTGTATACCTTATGGGAGAATGGTCATGCTGCAGCTGTCTTACAGTGCAGGGTAAAAATTTAAACATTAGACACTTCCTCCATCCCAGGCATATTTAGCAAATCGGTTGGTTCTTTTGCATTCTGTGTGTCCTAAGGTGGGCCTTAAGAGATGGTGGTTCCTGAGAAAACGGCCAAAAACCAAGATTTTGGGGCACGAAAAATATCAATTATAGGGATGGCCACTTCTATAATTTCTATTCACGGCAGACCATCAAAAATTTTACCATACGGTCTGAATATGATATTCTCTGGGAACTTTGAAACTTATTCCAATATCTTTATCTGCTGCCGAGATTTAGAGTTTCAAAGATACAGCACTTACGCAGAAAACCACAAAAACCGGGTTTTAGCTGTTTTTGCACTGTGTGCCCGAATTATCTAAATAACTAACCATAGCATATAGCTCAAGTAAGAACTGTATATTCTTTAGATAGTCATCTACAAACGCCATATTTCTGTTTTCCGAACTCTGTATTCATTATCAAGATATATCCGAAAAAATATGATTTTTAGGATCCAAAAATACCAGTTTTGCGTATGGATACTTCTATGATTTCTTTGAACACTCACCAGAGAAGTATTGTGAGATGAAATAAAGAACAACGAAAGAGCAGAAGGCTTCGCTACAGGTTCGTTCAGTAAGATTGGAATCGTCATGAGGATGCAAGCCCAACGCCAGTGGCAGATACTTCAAAACAGACGTGGTGCATCACGATTCGGTTTTCTGTTAACATTCCGAGAGCGTACGTGCCTCGAAGACACAAGCAATATATCTATCGCATCCTCCTGCGTATATTTCGCGGAAAGACCATGAACGTAAGATTAGAGAGATTCGAGGTTTCTAGCGCACCCGGAGGCTTACCAGCAATCGTTCTACTGTGTGTTCTACGCAAAGTTACCAGTGCCCCATATCATATGGATGCGCGCGGAGTTAAGATGTGGCTGTGCTAGTGTGCGGATGAGTGGAAAAACAAACTCGTAATGTTCGAATACAGCACTAAATGTGTCCTGGTTGACACGTCACGTCATTTAAATATCTGGTTGTAACGTTGCAAAGCGGTATGAAGTGGAACCAGCATGCCAAGATTGTAGTAGCGAAGGAGAATGGTCGACTTCGGTTTACTGGGAGAACTTTAGGAAAGCGAGCTAGTGAAAGAATCCACAACAAGGAAATTTTAATTTTTATCATTTGCATCCCAGAGCGTTTATCGTGAGACAGGGTACTGATGCACCTTCTCTTTTGAAATAGTAGTATGCTACACGTGCTTATAATATATGCTGTGTTATCTTCAAGAGGATGGTGAGCTCCGTTTGGGTGGGTCAATCTTTTACTGGGGTTAATTTATAGTTAACTGATTAAATGAATTACGAAACCTACACTTATTCTTTTGAGTTATAACTTACGTTTCCGCTTGGTTTTCGGCACCAACTGTTAACATAAAATATTAACACTAGAGCTACCCTTTCTTAAGTCCTGCTCAAGCGTTTGGAATGCGCACCAGGGCAGACTAATTGGAGACATCGAAACAATTCGCAGGCGGGCTGCTATATGTGTTACCGGCACGTTCGAACACCACGCAAGTATTGTGGTGACGCTTCCCTGGAGGGAAGGTCACATTCTTTTCAAGACACACCACTGAGAAAATTTAGAGAACAGGCATTTGGAGCTTTCCGGTTCTAATGCCTCTGGCGTACATTTCGCGTAAGGACTGCGAAGATAAGAGAAATTAGGGCTCGAACGGAGGCACATAAATGTCGTTTCTCCGTCGTTCTGTTCGCGAGTGGAAAAGGAAAGGAAATGACTATTAGTGGTACGGGGTGCCCTCCGCTATGGACCGTACTGTGGTTTGCAGAGTATGTATGTGGATGTCAATGTTGATGAATCACGACGGGAACGCCGAAGGCCGTGCCTCGCCGAATACACCAGTGCTCGTCATATCACGGAAGTAAAGAAGCGTCGGCCGTGACCAGTAATTGGTTGGGTAAGTGCCGGGTTACTATAAGTGTTTTTGGCTGCTTTCCTTTTGCTTTTGCGACAAAGCGGGTGGTGGCGTAAAGTCCCTGAACCACCAGTCTTTGCGCCAATGTAATGTATGAAAGTACAAACCATGGACTGAAGACATGTGACACTCACCACCTGCTACACAATCGCCAATATGAACAGTGGTCCAGTACTGTCAAATTGTTTTTTTTATGCTGAGTGTATATATATGTTTTGACGATGCCATTACGGCTCTGTTACATTAGGACATGGTGTAGAACAGGTACGTTTTACCTTATTTTATCTGTACATTTCCCAGTTTGTATGGTAGTATATTATAATATGAAATGCTGTATTGTGTTGAAAGATAGACTGCAGACTAAGTGTGTATAATTTTTATATTGTAGATCTGAAGGTGGTCATTACTGGCTGAAACTGGTCATTGTCAAAGGAATTTATATTGTGATCAAAGACTGGAATAAAAAACATTTGACATGTGACACTGCTGATGGAGATCCGTCCGTCGGATGAGGACGTTAGGCTCGGTCATTCCGTTGGTGCTATTCTACATCTACATCCATACTCCGCAAGCCACTTGACGGTGTGTGGCGGAGGTTACCTTGAGTACCTCTATCGGTTCTGCCTTCTATTCCAGTCTCGTATTGTACGTGGAAAGAAGGATTGTCGGTATGCTTCTGTGTGGGCTCTAATCTCTCTGATTTTATCCTCATGGTCTCTTCGCGAGATACACATAGGAGGGAACAATATACAGCTTGACTCTTCAGTGAAGGTATGTTCTCGAAACTTTAACACAAGCCGTACCGAGCTACTGAGCGTCTCTCCTGCAGACTCTTCCACTGGAGTTTATCTATCATCTCCGTAACGCTTTCGCGATTACTAAATGATCTTGTAACGAAGCGCGCTGCTCTCCGTTGGATCTTGTCTATCTCTTCTATCAACCCTATCTGGTACGGATCCCACACTGCTGAGCACTATTCAAGCAGTGGGCGAACAAGCATACTGTAACCTACTTCCTTTGTTTTCGGATTGCATTTCCGTAGGATTCTTCCAATGAATCTCAGTCTGGCATCTGCTTTACCTACGATCAACTTTGTATGATCATTCCATTTTAAATTACTCCTAATGCGTACTCCCAGATAATTTATGGAATTAACTGCTACCAGTTGCTGACTTGCTATTTTGTAGCTAAATGATAAGGGATCTATCTTTCTATGTATTCGCAGCAAATTACACTTGTCTACATTCAGATTCAATTGCCATTCCCTGCGCCACGCGTCAATTCGCTGCAGATCCTCCTGCATTTCAGTACAATTTTCCATTGTTACAACCTCTCGATACACCACAGCATCATCTGCAAAAAGCCTCAGTGAACTTCCGATGTCATCCACAAGCCCATTTATGTATATTGTGAATAGCAACGCTCCTACGAAACTCCCCTGCGGTACACCTCAAATCACTCTTACTTCGGAAGACTTCTCTCCATTGAGAATGACATGCTGCGTTCTGTCATCTAGGCACTCTTCAAGAGAATCACACAATTGCTCTGATAGTCCATATGCTCTTACTTTGTTCATTAAACGACTGTGGGGAACTGTATCGAACGCCTTGCAGAAGTCAAGAAACACGGCATCTAGCTGTGAACCCGTGTCTATGGCCCTCTGGCCGTCGTGTTGAAAGATAGACTGCCCACTAGGTGTATATAATTTTTATATTGTAGATCTGAAGATGATTATTACTGACTGAAACTGATCACTGTCAAAGGAATTTATATTGTGATTAAAGACTGGAATAAAAAACATTTGACATGTGACACTGCTGATGGAGATCCGTCCGTCGGATGAGGACGTTAAGCTCGGCGATCCCGTTGGCGCTATTCGAGAGGAGTAGACTATGTGCCGGCATTGAGTTTCTCCCTCTTTCTTATCTTATCAGCCGGCCGGGGTGGCCGAGCGGTTCTAGGCGCTACAGTCTGGAACCGCGCGACCGCTACGGTCACAGGTTCGAATCCTGCCTCGGGCATGGATGTGTGTGATGTCCTTAGGTTAGTTCGGTTTAAGCAGTTCTAAGTTCTAGGGGACTGATGACCTAAGATGTTAAGTCCCATAGTGCTCAGAGCCATTTGAACCATTTTGTTGCTCCATACTACACTGTTATGCAATGCTGCTGTGTCTGCACTTGTGGTTTCCTTGAATGATGGTCGTATGACAATACTCATCAGATACCTTGCCTACACTGCATGGGCGGTATGCCATGTTGACATTATGATTGGCACACCAGTCATGGTTTCGAATGCTTGACTCTTAACTCACTGAGTAGAATTTAAAAAAAATTAATAATGTATAACGAAATTATTCTGCGGCGTAACAGTTGGTTTATGGCATGATGCTTGTTAAGAGTTACAATTTGTCATGCATCTGTTAAATGATGTCACCATGTAAGTACACAACAGGTCATGTTTGGTGATTAGTATATTATGATTGTTTTTGTAATATCTCACTGTGCCCAGTTTTTCACTTTTTCGTGGTATGTGATATCTGAAGAAGGTACATCTCTGCCTGCAACTCGTTCAATGAAGTGACAATATAGCTTTGTGAAAACCATGGTAATCCAATGATTCTTTAGCTACCATGTTTCCTGAGTTTTATATTTAAGTTTCATTAATAGTTAGGTGTTCTTACTTTGATTCTGTTAGAAGTTGCGCTGTGGTCTTCAGCCCGAAGACTGGTCTGACGCAGCTGATACTAAAATGTAGATTTTCACGGCCGGAAATATCATGTCCATTATAATTATCCGGGCTGTTATGCCGTCGTCGGTTGATGAATTCTGTGCCAATTCCCAACGTTTCGTCTCCGACTGCGAAAGACATCTTCAAGGGGTCAGTAGCTTGATACAAGGTCCAACACACACACTGGCTCGCTACTGACTAGTGAGCCAGTGGGTGTGTTGAACCTTCCATTGACCTACGGACCGCCATGAAGATGTCTCCCGCAGTCGGAGACGAAACGTTGGGAATTGACCCAGAATTCATCAACCGACCACGGCATCTGAGGCAGCTGTCATGCTGCTCTATTCTGTGCAAGCCTCTGCATTTCTTAATAACTACTGCAAACTATGTGGTTTCGAACCAGCTTACTGTGTGCATCTCTCGATCTCCCTCTACAATTTTTACCTCCCACACTTTCCTCCAGTATTAAATTGGTGATCGCTTGATGTCTTATCAAGAAACAAACAGCCTTGTTTGCAAAACTAGATTTTTCATTTTGTTTATCCTCTAGTGAAGTGTTTCACATTATACAAGATATATTCAGACTGGCCTACTGGCACGGATGTGTGTGATGTCCTTAGGTTAGTTAGGTTTAAGCAGTTCTAAGTTTTAGAGGACTGATGACCTCAGAAGTTAAGTCCCATAGTGCTCAGAGCCATTTGAACAACTTTTTTTCTCTTATCATGATCATGTAACAAAGTTACCACCATACTGCATATGCCAATTACAGTAGCCTACAGATATAGGATACGCTTGAAACACCCAACTCTCGCACTTCGTAAACGATAGGTGCGATTGTGTACGAATGAAAGGTAACCGTTTACAGTTAGGCTGTTGAACGTCCCCTTCGTAGCCTCCCAACAATGGCATAAGGCATTACATTTTTAGAAGGAGAATGGAAGTTGTGTAAGGAATCGCATGCAGGGGAATCGTGCATAGGGTAGTGTGACGCAGTGCGTGTTGTGACGGGTCTGGCTGTGTACGTACCTTGCGACCTGGGCTCGGAGCGCGGCGATGCGGCGAACCTGTGGGCACATCCGCACGCCCGAACCAGAGGCGCGCAGGCGCCCTCGCCAGGCATCGATTCCCCGCGCCTGCGCAGTGGACGAGTCCTAAGGGGCCCGCACTCGACACTCCGACGCCGACCGCATGGGAGACTGTACTCGCTATACAGCCTCTGCTGCAGCGCCGCGTCTACACACAACACAAAAGCTCCGTTCCCCGCGTTAGCTGCTCTCCGACTCCGCCCAGCTGGCCACTGTACCGACGCTCTTTTTTTTTCCTTTAGTTCCGCTGCATCCGCTCCACTTGTTACGGAAACTACGGGCAGCAGCAGCCTCTGCACGCCAGCAGCATCCGCGTGTTACTGGCCGGTTTTATGGCGACGCGGTTGCGTGCCGAGTTCGAAATAACGAAGACTACATTTACAGCCCCACCTTGGAATCCGATGTTACGTGCGCTGTGAGGAGCACCTTTCTAAAATAACATGAAACATCCCCTTAGAAAAATTATACACGACTGTGCTTAAACTGACACACAATATTTTTTTTGCGCAATGCAATCTGACTTTCAGTAATTCCTACGAAAAAATGGCCCTGACTAACATTAACCTATACCTTTCACAAATCACTTACCTCACAAAAATCTTCGTTACTCGAACTACTGCAATACAGCGAGCGCCACTACTGCCAGCTAAATAAAAGATTCAAACTACGGAAGGCACTAACTACTGATAGGCATAGTTAGCGAATGAAAGATTTTAATAGAGAACAAACAATGTATTTACCTTAATAGTCATAATATATATATATCAGTTCATGACATCCATTCTTACAAATTTCAAAACTCCGCCATCTCTCTCCCCACGTCCACTACTGCTGGCGGCTCACCTCCCACTGCACAACGCTACGCGCTGTTAGCAGCGAGTATTACAACAATGCCAACCAGCCACAGACTGCACACGGCACAGCCAGTGATTTTCATACAGAGCGCTACATGGCGGCGGCGTTACCAATAAAAAAAACCTAAACAGCCTACTTACATAGCCCTCATGTTCCCCACAAAAAGAAATTTACAAATTGTTTTGGGCAGTGGCCAATACAGATTTGAAATTTTTTTTCATAATTACAATAACAAAGAAATGAAACGCACACACTTATCGATACAATGTTGGTCAAAAGCTAAAATTTTCTCACAGTCCATAAAGACAGACCTGATCATTCATCAAAGTAAAATTGCAGTGTGTTTCTCAAAGTCTGAGTAGTAAAAGAAAATGCACATGGAAGTAGTGGATTTCCATGCAGTCTTGAAGAAGTAGTGTTGTCCTTCCAACGGAAAGACAGTGCTGACTCTTGACATGCAGACAGGTAATGGGCCACAACAGAGCAAACCCACAGCAGAGTCAGTCGAAGTTTTAAAGAATATTGGTATGTAGGTCGTCACAGAGTAGACCCATTGTAGTCCTGGTAGAGATTACGGTATTGGTGGGTCACCAGAGGTGCAGACCCACTGCAGTCCTTGTAGAAATAATGGTATTGGTGGGTCATCAAAGGTGTAGACCCACTGTAGTCCTTGTAGAGATGGCCAGCAGCCATCTGTTTGACTGTGCAGGCGCACAATCACCATTGAAGAGTCTTGCGGATAATATAGCAAGTCCATAACCACCACTTGTGCACTCACAAAAATGGTTTTTGAAATGTCCTTAGAACCAGCAATGCTGTTATCCAGTCCCTTACTGTATTCTTAACACACGTGCAAACACTATCAGTCCCTACTTGTCACATATTGTCCATATACTATGACCAACAGAAATGTGTGCAGTGAAATGTAACTTACAAATTAGTTAATTTGATCAACTGGTGTCAATTACAATTTTATAACATAAGAATACAATAACAAAGATACAAAATAGAACATTAAAGAACATAATAGTGCAGATAACATTTGCAGTAATACAGGCTTTACAAAAGAATCGAAATAACAAATACATCAGGGTTACAGGAATTATGACATAAGTAAATACGTAAAAGATCAGAATAACTTTTGAAACATCAACTTCATACATGAGCATTAAAACAAAATAGAATAAATAATGTCTAAACATCTTTACAAAGTAAATAACATGTTATTAATGCAAATTATATTTGAGGATAACAGTATTCCTCATCATAGTGAATATAGCTTAGTATTAGAACAGAAAAAATTCTATGAAACAGTACACAGAGACAGGAAGAAAATAAATACACAAGGGTACACAAACACATAGCGGGATAACACAAAAGGAAAGACAGGGTTTGTTATCAGTGTAACATTTGGTACTGCAGTTCAACCCAAAACTTCATTCTGTAGATCTTTCGTCATATCTCAACAATTGTTTCCACCAAAAATATCCTATCCAAGCATGTTTTCTCTATTTTGCTCACAACTTCTTTCAACAATAGTTTTTCTCCACTGTACACAACTTTTTTTGGCCAAATAATTTTCTTATAGCTTCTCAATGCATTTCTTCCAATTCATCACAACTCGTTCTCTTTTACAGTCTACCCCCTCTTAAGCTAACTTAAATCTACTGAGCTCAGATGCTAAACTAAGGGATGAGGCAATGCAGCAGCACAAAACAATTAATACAAACAACAATGAAATAAAATGGAAGTTGTCAAAGAAGCAGCAATATTAAAACTAATATGGCAATGCACAGCAAACAAGAAAAATAAATCCGTAATAAAACTGGCTTAACAGAGTAATACAAAGTGAAATTCAGTAGCACTATGCCTGGCACACAGCAGAAGCAAATGCAACAGCTTATAACTAAACATGACAAAGCTCAAGCAGAAAAGATATTACAGTAAAGACAACAATGCAGAAAAGGGAGATGTCGATTCACATCTTAATGTCTATATAATTAAAGTGGTGCACCACAACTTATTCTACCATAAAAATTATCAAGTACTTGGAAGGAAAATTATGTATGCAGTTCCTGTGATGGGAAGTCTTTTTTGTGCTCCTTCGTTTTTTAAGTACATCATAAAGTTACTGGATCTGTAGGCATAAAATATCTATACTAGTACATCCATTAAATTTTATTGTAACCAATGCAGCAGTGCAGCTAGAAACTAGATATTAAACAAAATAGGCGAAGCAAGGCGTGAAGCGTCATTCGCTAGCCGTAAGTCATTTCATAATGCAGTAAACAATCTTCCAACTAGCAAGACAATAGACATGGAATGTTTCTCATCATTTCATTTCAGTAAATATCATAAATTAAGAACTCCAAAGTGTAATCATATGTTTTCAAGTTTGAGCGTGTCGTATTTGCGACGCTTTCTACAAAGAAATGTCAATAGCGAGGATAATGGTCCCTTTTTTTTTTACCTGTGCCTCTGAAAGGCACACACTAATGGCTTTTTTCCCAGGCGACTGTCGCACAGCTGGGTGCCCACGACGCATTACGTGCAGGTGGCCACTTACCTTTCTTACTGAAAAATTTACGACAGCAATTTCCGCTACAGTGACAGTCTCAAATAAAAAAAATTCACAGGTCAAGAATTTGCGTTACAAATATGTAGAAACAAAATCCTATTGATATAACAGTGTCCAAAAAATTTTCGTTGGCATTGTAATACATTCACGCATTTACATACATTTCATAACTCTTAAAGTACGATTCTTGGTTTCCAACAATCTTTTTCACAATCCAGAGTCCCTAACCACTACTCGTTATTCCTTACCTTATTACACATATAACTATTGATCAACACGTCGTCAATATTTCATCATAATAAATACATAGCATAATCAGATTCCTCATATAGCATTATCTCATTGGTCATAAACATAACTCAGCAACATAATGCACATCATCGTCATAATAATAACATAATAACAGATCTATCACATCTCAAAATCGTCGTAGTTTTTTGAATATTTTAAAACCTAAAAAAATTCTCTGCTCATTTCAAAAGTGTCATCTACCTCAAACGTACTTTAAAAATCATGATACCATACCAAATACATCACTCAAAGCTCTCATAGTGTCACAATGATTCCGAAAAAATATGGACAGTTCACAAAGTACAGTCAAAATACAATTTCATAATTGTGAAGTTATCCACCGGTGTAATTACGTAAACATCTGTCACTGATGTAGTAAAATAAATGTTTGTCTCTCTCAGTTAAATAATCAGATAGCTGCGTAATTTATGTGTTAGAGAAATATGGTACCGATGTGTAAAGTTGTATAAGCAAATACCATATTAGCTAGGGATCCTTGTGCTTGCCAAACACATGGTACACGAAGTAAGCGTGTAGCCCCCTGAGGATTAATGCAATTATATCCTCAGGTGTTGCAGATTACAGCAATGGAATGAAATGTATCACGGAAAACCTTTGTATCATTGTACTTCAAGTATCTTTAAAAATAAATGTTTTAAGTACAAAATTAATCAGTCAAATAAGTGTACTGTAGCGCTAAACTGTGTGTCTTGTTGTAAGATAATCTCTGTGGAAGTGTCATAGTTATCGTCCTCCGAAAGCTAAGTTCTGCTGAAGTCAATGTACTTACCTCATGATAAACAAAAGTGAAATGCTTTGCGTATAGATATCGTAGTTACTACGCTTATTGCCGTGATGAAGTAAGTACAGTACTGTAACGTATTGTTGTGCTACGATAAAGGCTGTCTCATTGTAGCTATACCACAAAAGTTACTACTAAAACATGTTTTACTTTCCAGAATAATACAGAAAAAATGTGCAGATGTAAAACAGATACACCGCAAAAGCAACAATGTAAATCATGTCACATATTAGTAGCACCGTGATATAATCGTGTAGCTATCAGAGAAACCAAATGCTAAGTCATCTTTAATCTCACCGAATGTACTTCAAATAAAGAATGTATTTTCAAGTAAACCAAAATGTTGCATTAAAATCTCATTGGCAGTACTGGTAAATGTTCTAAGTATGTAAGCCTTATAGTCGTTACGTAATCGTGTAACTAACAAGCAAGAATGTACACACACAATAACACTATGACGTCTGTTCACTATAACAATGCACTCGTAAATACTGTCTAAATAAGTTCTACAAGTTCTAGACTGGATAGTTAACTTCAAAACATTGTTGCATGTTAACAGATCCTAAGTCTGACAAAGTATACTAGTAACGTGAAGTGAACAGCTTTATGGCAAAGACAAAGTTAAAAAGCAGATTATCTTTCAATAAACGGTTTTACATGTGAAATGTGGTGCAAACCTTTACTCTTCCTAGTACGCAGAGTTTCAACTTCAACGCAATTATCATGTGGTATACGTCGGATTCTGTAAGGTCCATTGTAAACTAGAAAGAATTTGTGACTCAAGTGTTTCTTCTTATGTGACAATGAATGAGCTATAATGAGAACTTTCTGACCAATATATAATTTCTTTGCATTTGCTTTACCGTGTAATTTTCTCCTTTTGTCTGCAGCAGAATTTATATTTTTAATAGCCAAATCAATTATGTCTTTGTGTCGAAGTTTACGTGTATTCGGAAAAGGTACAAGCTCTCTGATTCTGTTCGGTGGTTCTTTATTCTTCAGTACAAGAACAGGTGGTAAAGCAGTGGAGTCATGAGGCATTTCATTCAGCACGTTTTGAGATAAGTGTAAATATCTGTTCCAATGCTGATGCTTTCTGTGACAATAAAGTCTGCAAAGCTTATTGATTTCTTTCATAATCCGTTCAGATGGGTTACAATGTGGTGAGTACAATGAAATAAAAACAGATTTAATTTTATGGTTACGAAGCATGCGTGACCAAACAGCAGATCCGAATTGCGGTCCGTTATCTGAAATGACTTTACTAACGTGTCCAACTTCACGGAAGAAATTTTTCACAAAGGCGATGGATACAGACCGTTCAGTGGCTTTACGTAACGGAGTGAAAGAAACAAATTTTGAAGTAAGTTCAACAGCGACTAGAACGTACGAAAATCCATTAGATGTTCTGACAAGCGGCCCCAAGAGATCAACAGCAGCAAATTCTTTTAATTTAGAAGGAATGTTAGGAAACAATGGAGCACGATGCGAGACAGTAGATGGTTTCCCCTTTTGACAAAGTTTACAAATAGACAAGACTCTTCGAATTCTCTTTTCCATATTGATAAAATAACAAGTCGTTCGAAGAAGATGATAACATTTTCGTGGACCAAAATGTGCATAGCTGAAATGAATGTACCAAATGAGCTTATTAACGAAATCGTCTGGAATGCAAAGTACCCATAGCTTGTCATCAACAGTGCAGCGTTTGAACAGTATGTTGTTTCTAACCAGATAATAATGCCGAATCTCTGTGTGTGTCTTTTCATGCTATTTACTTTTGATGTTCTTCAAATCGGATCTTTATCTTGTTCATGAGCAATGTCCTTAAAAGATGTGGTGATGAAGTTTTCAAAGGCGACTTTCTGAATGTAAAGAATACTGCAATTTTTCTCGAGGTTGCTTTCTGTGTTACTTTTCTCACGCCCAGCAGGTGCACGGGACAGTGCGTCCGCAACAATGTTCTCCTTGCCGGGAATGTAGACTATTGTGAAGTAGAATTCTTGCAGAAACAGTGCCCAACGTTTTAACCTGTCATGATTTAATTTTGAAGACATAAGAAATTGTAATGCACGATGATCACTGTATACTTTTACGTGCTTACCATAAAGAAATGGAATTTGTTAAATGCCCAAACGATAGCTAAAGCTTCTAATTCAGTAACGGAATAATTTTTTTCAGATTTTGTTAGCACTCAGCTAGCAAAAGCAACGGTTTTCTGAACGGTAGTGTCATTTTCTATGGCTTCTTGAAATAAATAGGCACCAAGACCGACTTTAGAAGAATCCGTGCTAAGGCAGAAATCTTGTGACAGATCTGGATGAGCTAGTATTGGCGCGTTAAGCAGCGATTCTT
Source organism: Schistocerca gregaria (assembly GCF_023897955.1). NCBI lineage: Eukaryota > Metazoa > Arthropoda > Insecta > Orthoptera > Acrididae > Schistocerca > Schistocerca gregaria. The sequence goes on from NC_064920.1 coordinate 250,927,691, forward strand.
TCAAAGAATTGAATTCCAACTGTGCTTGTTCGTCCCAGTTCCAAATAGTATTTTTTCCAGTGAGAGAACAAAGTTTTGGTGTAACTAGAATTTGCATATTCAGAAAACGACGGTAAAAGTTTACGAGACCTAGAAAACTGCTTACTTGTTTTTTGTGGATGGAACTGGAATGGCTCTGATTGCTTCTAACTTTTCAGGATCCGGCTGAATGCCTTCAGAAGAAATAATATGTCCCAAAAACTTCACCTTTGTCCTACCGAATTCAGTCTTTTACAAGTTAACTGTAATTACAGATTCTGCAAAAATACGTAACACGCTGTTGAGGATGCGATTATGTTGTTCCCATGAGGCTTCTGCTATCAGAATATCGTCCACATATAAGGTGATGTGACGTTTTAAGAACTCAGGTAATATGGAATTTAGCCCGCGAATGAATGCTGCCGAAGAAATGTTCAAGCCAAAAGGAAGTTTCCGAAACTGATAACAAACGCCGAAACAAAGGAAAGCTGTGTATTTTCTTCATTCTGGATGAAGTTCGATCTGATAAAAGCTGGATCTGAGATCAATGGAAGACAACACTTTTACACCATTAAAATTTTGAAGAAGTTCTTCCAACGTTTGCGGTCTGTCTGATTCAGGAATAATGATAGTATTGATTTGTCTCGAATCTAAGACAAGCCTGATCGACCCATTTTTCTTCTCAACAACGTGTAATGGATTGCTGTATGAGCTTACTGCAGGCTCAATAACGCCCTCGTCAAACATAGATTGTATTTCTGTTCTAACACGGTCCCTATAATGTGCTGGAATTACGTATGGTCTAACACAAAATTTACTATGCTCACGAACACGAAATTGGTATTGAAATCCATTGATTGGCCCTGTTTTGTGAGTAAAAACTGTGGAATGTGCTTGTAAAATCTCAAAAAGGTCCTGCCTATCAGTGTCATTACAATTATCAATTTTTTGAATTTTATTCTGAATTAACTCATTAGTTTCAAATATGCCGTCGATATCATCCCTGTCAGTAATTGCAGAGTGATTGTTAATGTCTAGTTCCGTGGAAAATTCCGAACTGTTGTCTAACAGAAGGTAAAGCCGATTAATTTCCTCGTCATGGTTTGAGAGCCAATCTTCAAATTTCAAAGCTATTGACTTACCTTCTTTCTCTAAACTTATTTCAGCATCGTGAAAGTTTAAGATTACTTTGTTTTCATTCAAAAAGTCTACTCCCAGTATAATTTCCGTCGACAATAATGGAACAGTAAGAAAGTTCATAGAGAAGCTGTGGCTTTGACAAAATAGTTCTAAGTTGGTTTGTTGGCGTACATCTACACTTTTTCCAATGACTGCACCTTGTAATTTAATCTTGCGTAACGGAAGTGTGGGGCAATCTTTCGATTTGCTGTTTCACTAATTACTGAAATGGGACTGCCTGAGTCAAGTACTGCCGTAAATTTTACGTCATTTACAGTAATGTGAATCACAGGATATGCAATGTTGTTATGTTTTACGTCGTGTTCCTGGAGTAAGATGTCCCTAACGTCTTCCATTTTTACGTAATTACTAGCAACGGCAGCTGCGTCGTCAGTTTCATGCGTACGTTTTGTGGCTGCCAGCAGTATGCGTCACTGCCTATTGCGTCTTTGTTGGCGCGAGTCGTTAATGGGATTTGGAGACCTAACTTCTACAAATTCACCTTGTCGAGAGGACCCTGCTCTGTTTGAATCCCGCCAGTTCTGCTGCAATTCAGGTCTGTCGTTACGATCATATCGTGTGTCGTCATGTCGGTAGATTCCATAGTTTCTTTCTTGTCGGTCACGTGGTGGAGAATTTCTCCCTGAATCGTAACTGCGCGCTGGACCGTTGCGTCTTAAGTTATTCCGTCTCCTTTGATAATAATTATTTTGGTTTCCATATTGTCTGTTTCTCTGATTGTGTCTGTGATAGTCATTACCGCAGAGAGGCGATCTTTCCCTGTAATAATTACTACTCTGCCAACTGTTGTCATACGGGTGGTGTCTGTTTTTGTCACGATTTACGTTGTACGAATAGCCTTGTCGTGTATCATTTCTGTCATCGCGGAATTGTGACAGGTGTGACCTGTAATTGTTGTGCTCCTGTTTTCGCGTTCCGCGATTGTCAGTGTCAATTTCCAGTTCTTGTAACAGTCCCTGAAAAGCTTCAATGTCGTCTTTGCATCGTCCTGCTAAAATAATCTGTCGTAAATATTCAGGTAATTTGATTAAGCAAATGCGGATGAGTTCTGAGGGGCTGTATGGGTTTGAAAGATACTGATTCTTATGTAACATGTCTTCAAAATATTTGACAAGACTGGAAAATTCAGATTGTTCGAAATGTTTCATCGTTATGGTGCTATGTTTTACTCGATCTTGTGTAGCTTGAGACCAATATGCTGAGAGGAAGGCATGATAAAATTCTCCTTCACTATGACAATCGTGAATGACCGATCGCATTCTTACAGCTGGTTCATTCTGCAAATAGCCACACATACACTCCTGGAAATTGAAATAAGAACACCATGAATTCATTGTCCCAGGAATGGGAAACTTTATTGACACATTCCTGGGGTCAGATACATCACATGATCACACTGACAGAACCACAGCCACATAGACACAGGCAACAGAGCATGCACAATGTCGGCACTAGTACAGTGTATATCCACCTTTAGCAGCAATGCAGGCTGCTATTCTCCCATGGAGACGATCGTAGAGATGCTGGATGTAGTCCTGTGGAACGGCTTGCCATGCCATTTCCACCTGGCGCCTCAGTTGGACCAGCGTTCGTACTGGACGTGCAGACCGCGTGAGACGACGCTTCATCCAGTCCCAAACATGCTCATTGGGGGACAGATCCGGAGATCTTGGTGGACAGGGTAGTTGACTTACACCTTCTAGAGCACGTTGGGTGGAACGGGATACATGCGGTCGTGCATTATCCTGTTGGAACAGCAAGTTCCCTTGCCGGTCTAGAAATGGTAGAACGATGGGTTCGATGACGGTTTGGATGTACTGTGCACTATTCAGTGTTCCCTCGACGATCACCAGAGGTGTACGGCCAGTGTAGGAGATTGCTCCCCACACCATGATGCCGGGTGTTGGCCCTGTGTGCCTCGGTCGTATGCAGTCCTGATTGTGGCGCTCACCTGCACGGCGCCAAACACGCGTACGACCATCATTGGCATCAAGGCAGAAGCGACTCTCATCGCTGAAGATGACACGTCTCCATTCGTCCCTCCATTCACGCCTGTCGCGACACCACTGGAGGCGGGCCGCACGATGTTGAGGCGTGAGCGGAAGACGGCCTAACGGTGTGTGGGACCGTAGCCCAGATACATGGAGACAGTTGCGAATGGTCCTCGCCGATACCCCAGGAGCAACAGTGTCCCTAATTTTCTGGGAAGTGGCGGTGCGGTCCCCTACGGCACTGCGTAGGATCCTACGGTCTTGGCGTGCATCCGTGCGTCGCTGCGGTCCGGTCCCAGGTCGACGGGCACGTGCACCTTCCGCCGACCACTGGCGACAACATCGATGTACTGTGGAGACCTCACACCCCACGTGTTGAGCAATTCGGCGTTACGTCCACCCGGCCTCCCGCATGCCCACTATACGTCCTCGCTGAAAGTCCTTCAACTGCACATACGGTTCACTTCCACGCTGTCGCGGCATGCTACCAGTGTTAAAGACTGCGATGGAGCTCCTTATGCCACGGCAAACCGGCTGACACTGACGGCGGCGGTGCACAAATGCTGCGCAGCTAGCGCCATTCGACGGCCAACACCGCGGTTCCTGGTGTGTCCGCTGTGCCATGCGTGTGATCATTGCTTGTACAACCCTCTCGCAGTGTCCGGAGCAAGTATGGTGGGTCTGACACACCGGTGTCAATGTGTTCTTTTTTCCATTTCCAGGAGTGTATATTCTAATCTGTGCTCTAATAACCAGTTGGGAGGAAAACAATGAGAGAATTGATGGAGCCACGCTTGTGGATGAAGGTCGTTGCCAGAATTCTTAAATGTTTTGAATTTACGTGCAGTAATGAACAGCTTATAGTCAAAATCATCGTGTCGGCGGGTAGCATATCGTTCATTGTTACGTCGTGTCGGCGGTTCCGTCTCAAAATGCGGTGCACCTTGCCAATTTCTTTCACAATTTCCGAAATGCCCTCTGTTATTATTTTGCGGCTTTTCCGTATTTCTAAGTCCCTCTTCCCGTGTTGGAGCGCGGATTTCTCTTTGGTGTTGTGTATTAATTTGATTCTGATTTTGTTTGAATTTCTTAATTTGTTCGCACTCTTCTGTATCATTCAGATCATCATCTACCTTTGTAGATAAGTTAGTGAAATGATCTGAAAGTTCGGCTACTTTCTCCGATAGTGAACACATTTCCTCAATGTGTTTTTCTAAACCAAGTTTCAGAGTGTCCATTTGTGTTGAAATCGAATCTACTGAGTCCTTTAAGTTTTCCTGAGTTCTTGCAAGTTACGTAACCGAATCGGTGGATGCAACTGAGTCCATTTTAGCTTGCAAAGGTGGCGTGATTTTCACGAACAATAGTTTGCAGTTCTTTTATGGCTGCTTCATGATTCTGTAATGCATTTTCATACCGCGAAAAAATAGGTTGAAAATGCTCACAAATTTTTGTTTTTACCTCATTTCAGATTTTTTGGCATTTCGATTCAATGTTATGTAACTCAGTAGTTAAATCGTCACGTGTTTGTTCAAATGTGGTGTCTAACTTTTGAAGCTTTTGCTGTGTTTGTCTCTGATTTTGTTCCATTGTGTCTAACTGTTGCTTTGTTTGTCTCTGGTGTTGTTCCATTGTGTCCAACTTTTGAAGATTTTGTTCCATTGTGTCCAACTTTTGACCATTTTGTTCCATTGTGTCTAACTTTTGAAGATTTTGTCCCATTTGTTTCTGATTTTGTTCAAGCGTTGTGTCTAACTTTTGTAGACTTTGTCCCATTTGTTGCATTAACTGTAATAACAGTGCACTGGTGTCTGAAACATGTTCCTCAATGCTTTTCGGCAGTGCATTTGAACCGGCAATATTCGCATTTTGAAAAGCAGAAAATGTGTCTTGATTTATTTGAGAAAACGGTGAGGACGCAAAATCTGAATCTACAGTATTTGCAAGATTGTGTCCTGTCATTTCGGAATCCTGAGGCGAGCTGTTGCCGACCGATCGATCGATAATGCTTCCCTGTTCACTAATTGTTTCACTGCCTACACCATTATTTGCAGCCCCTCCATTTCCCTATGCGCTATTACCAAATTACTACTTTGAACGTTAGTGAATTCATTACATGGTGACGCTAACACACTGCTTTCGTCTCCACTGTCATTTCTCAGTTTACTTTGGAGCCTAGTATTACGTTTTTCACACGCCATTATTGTCACAATATTTCACACGACAACACAGAAAAACACAATTTGAAGAACAAAAATAAGAGAACACATTAACATAGCACTGAAAATAATATCTAGTTAATTACAAGCGCAGCTGAGAAATACTTGGTGCAAACCTACATGCATGCCACAACTGTTTTACTGTACAACAATGAAAAACTACAACTACAGAGGAAATTCTCTCTACAATTGCGCGCTAGCAATAAACAAAGGTTACGCTAACTACACAAACTACAAGAATAAAATCAGAAGATTCCAGTGAGGTATTCTCGGCTAAGGGTTGACATATGGAACATCCCCTTAGAAAAATTATACACGACTGTGCTTAAACTGACACACAATATTTTTTTTGCGCAATGCAATCTGACTTTCAGTAATTCCTACGAAAAAATGGCCCTGACTAACATTAACCTATACCTTTCACAAATCACTTATCTCACAAAAATCTTCATTACTCGAACTATTGCAATACAGCGAGTGCCACCACTGCCAGCTAAATAAAAGATTCAAACTACGGAAGGCACTAACTACTGATAGGCATAGTTCGCGAATGATTGATTTTAATAGAGAACAAACAATGTATTTACCTTAATAGTCGTAATATATATATATATATATATATATATATATATATATATATATATATATATATATCAGTTCATGAATCCATTCTTAAAAAAATTTCAAAACTCCGCCATCTCTCTCCCCACGTCCACTACTGCTGGCGGCTCACCTCCCACTGCACAACGCTACGCGCTGTTAGCAGCGATTATTACAACAATGCCAACCAGCCACAGACTGCACACGGCACAGCCAGTGATTTTCATACAGAGCGCTACGTGGCGGCGGCGTTACCAATAAAAAACCTAAACAGCCTACTTACAAATATTTCGGACATTACTTAAGTGTATAGGCTTCAGCGGCTTGTGCCACGATAGTTAAAATTCTACTGGGTGTTGAACTGCCTCATTGCATGTTGCTGTTATTGTTATTGATGTCCAAAGACTGGTTTTATGCTATCTCCATGCTACCCTATCCTGTGCAAGCCTCTTCATCTCCGAATACCTACTGCAGCCTACATCCTTCTGAATCTGCTTAGTGTATTCATCTATTGGCGTCCCTCTACGATTTTTACCCTCCACGCTTTCCTCCAATACTAAATTCGTGATACCTTGATGCCTCAGAGCGTGTTCTGTCAACCGAACGCTTCTTGTAGTCAAGTTGTTCCCCAAATTCATCTTCTTTCCAATTCTATGCAGAACCTCCCCATTACTTACGTGATCTAACCATCAAATCTTCAGCATTCTTCTGTAACACCACATCTCAAAAGCATCTTCTTGTCTAAAATGTTTATCGTACATGTTTCACTTCCATACATGGCTACACTATATACAAATACTTTCAAAGAAGACTTCTTGCCTCTTAAATCTATACTTAATGTTAACAAATTTCTAGCTGGCCGTTGTGGCTGAGCGGTTCTACGCGCTTCAGTCTAGAACCGCGTGACCGCTACGGTCGCAGGTTCGAGCCCTGCCTCGGGCATGGATGTGTGTGATGTTCTTAGGTTAGTTAGGTTTAAGTAGTTATAAGTTCTACGGGACTGATGCCCTCAGATATTAAGTCCCATAGTGCTTAGAGCCATTTGAACCATTTTGAGTAAATTTCTCTTCCTCAGAATACGCCAGCCTACATTTTATATACTCTCTACTTCTACCATCATATGTTATTTTATATACTCTCTACTTCGTCCATCATGTTGTTGTTGTTGTGGTCGTCAGTCTTGAGACTGGTTTGATGCAGCTCTCCATGCTACTCTATCCGGTGCAAGCTTCTTCATCTTCCAGTACCTACTACAACTTACATTTTTCTAAATCTGCTTAGTGTATTCATCTCTTGGTCTCCTTCGACGATTTTTACCCTCCACGCTGCCCTCAATGCTAAATTGGTGATCCCTTCATTGCCTCAGAACATGTCTTACCTAGCGATCGCTTCTTCTAGTCAAGTTGTGGCAGAAACTCCTCTTCTCCCCAGTTCTATTCAATACCTCGTCATTAGTTAAGTGATCTACCCATCTAATCTTCAGCACTCTTCTGTAGCACCACATTTCAAAAGCATCTAACTCTTCTTGTCTAAACTGTGTGTCGTACATGTTTTATCCCATACATGGCAACACTCTATACAAATACTTTCAAGGAATACTTCTAGTCTCTTTATACTCGATGTTAACAAATTTCTCTTCCTCAGAAATTGTCAGTGTACATTTTATATCCTCTCTACTTCAACCATCATAAGTAATTTTTCTGTCTAAATAACAAAACTCCTTTACTACTTTAAGTGTCATTTCCTAATCTAATTCCCTCAGTATCAGCTGATTTAATTCGATTACATTCCATTATCCTCCTTTTTCTTTTGTTGATGTTCATTTTGTATCCTCCTTTCAAGACATTATCCATTCCGTTCAATTTCTCTTCCAAGTCCTTTGATGTCTCTGACAGAATTACAATGTCATCGGCAAACACCCAAGGTTTTTATTTCTTCCCAGCGATTTTAATTCCTACTCCAATTTTTTCTCTTGTTTCGTTTACTGCTTCCTCAATATACAGATTGAATAACATTGGCGGTATTCCACAACCCTGTCTCACTCTCTTCTCAACCATCTTCCCTTTCGTGCCGCTCGATTCTTCTAACTGTCATCCGCTTTCTGTACAGACTATAATTAACTTTTCGGTTACTGTATTTTGTCCCTGCCACTTTCAGAATTTGAAAGAGAGTATTCCAGTCAACATTCTCAAAAGCTGTCTCTAAGTCTACAAATGCTAGAAACGTAAGTTTGTTTTTCCTTAATCTATCTTCTAAGTTAAGTTGTATGGTCAATAATGCCTCGCGTGTGCCTACATTTCTACGGAATCTAAACTGATCTTCCTCGAGGTCAGCTTCTACCAGTATTTCCATTCGTCTGTAAAGAATTCGTATTAGTATTTTGCTGCTGTGACTTACTAAACTGATAGTTCGGTAATTTTCACACCTGTCAGCACATGCTTTGTTTGGAAGTGGCATGATTATATTATTATTGAAGTGTAAGGGTATATGGCCTGTCTCATACATCTTGCTAACCAGATGCAAGAGTTTTTCGCATGGCTCGCTCTCTCAAGGCTATGGGTAGTTCTAACGGAATGTTTCGACTTAGGTCTGTCGAACTTCTCACACGGTATTACATCTCCCATCTCATCTCCATCTATGTCCTCTTCCATTTCCATAATATTACCCCGAAGTACATCGACTTTGTATAGACCCTCTGTATACTCCTTCCACCTCTCTGCTTTCCGTACTTTGCTTAGGATCGGTTTTCCATCTAAGCTCTTGATATTCATACAGGATGTTCTCTTTTCTCCAAAGGTCTCTTTAATTTTCCTGTAGGCGTCAACTATCTTACCCTTAGTGACAAAAGCTTCTACATCCTTAATTTGGCCTGTTTAGCCACTTTGCACTTACTGTCGATCTCATTTTTGAGACTTTTTTATTCTTTTCGCCTGCTTCACTTCAGCATTTTTATATTTTCTCCTTTCATCAATTACATTCAATATCTCTTGCGTTACCCAAGCATTTCTACTAGCTCTCGTCTTTTTCCCTACTTCATTCTCTGCTGCCTTCACTATTTCATCTCATAAAGCTATCCATTCTTCTTCTACTGTATTCCTTTCCTCTGTTCTTGTCAAGCGTTCCCTTATGCTCCCTCTGAAACTCTCTACAACCTCTGGTTCTTTCAGTTTATCCAGGTCTCATCTCCCTAAATACCTGCCGTTTTGCAGTTTCTTAACTTTTAATCACTAGTTCATAACCAATAAATTTTGATCAGAGTCCACATCTTCCCCCAGAAATGTCTTACAATTTAAAACCTGGTTCCTAAGTCTCTGTCTTACCGTTATATAATCAATCTGAAACCTTTCAGTGACCACAGATATCTTCGATGTATACAACCTTCTTTCATGATTCTTAAACCAAGGGTTTGTCTGCTCTCTACAGAATTCAACGGGGTGGCTTCCTCTTTCATTCCTTACCCACATCCCTCCCCAAGTCCATATTCATCTACTACTTTCCCTTCTCTTTCTTTTCCTACTATCGAATTCCAGTCCCTCATGACTATTAAATTTTCGTCTCCCTTAATTATCTGAATAATTTCTTCTATCTTATCATATATTTCTTCAATCTCTTCATCATCTGCGACGCTAATTTACATATAAAATTGTACTACTGTGGTAGACGACGTCTTCGTGTTTATCTTCGCTTCAATAAGGAGTTCACTTTGCTGATCGTAGTAGCTTATCCGATTTCCTATTTTTTATTCATTATGAAACCTACTCGTGAGTTACCCGTATCTGATTTTCTATTTATAACCCAGTATTTACCTGACCAGAGGTCTTGTTCCTCCTGCCATCGCAACAGTGTGGAACCGCACGACCGCTACGGTCGCAGCTTCGAATCCTACCTCGGGCATGGATGTGTGTGATGTCCTTAGGTTAGTTAGGTTTAAGTAGTTCTAAGTTCTAGGGGACATATGACCTCAGAAGTTAAGTCCCATTGTGCTTAGAACCATTTGAACCATTTGAACCTCCTGCCGTCGAACTTCACTAATTACCACTATAACTAAATGTAACCTATCCAATTGCCTTTTTAGATTTTGTAAATCTGCCAGCCCTATTAATGGATCTGACACTCCACGCTCCGATCCGTAGAACACCAGTTTTGTTTCTCCCGATAACGACGTCCTCCTGAGCAGTTCCCACCCGGAAATCCGAATGGGGAACTATTTTACCTCCGGAATGTTTTACCCAAGAGGACGTCGTCATCATTTAACCATACAGTGAAACTGCATGCCCTGGGGAAAAATTACGGCTCTAGTTTCCCCTTGCTTTGAACCGTTCGCAGTACCAGCACTACAATGCTGATTTGGTTGATGTTACAAGGGCAGTTCAGTCAAATATCCAGACTGTTGCCCCTGCAACTACTGAAAAGGCTGCTGCCCCTCTTCAGGTATACACGTTTGTCTGGCCTCTCAACAGATACCCCTCCGTTGTGTTTGCACGTGAGGTACGGCTAGCTGTATCGCCGAAGCGCTCAAGCCTCCCCACCAGCGGGATGGTTCATGGTTCATGGGGGGATTGCATGAAGTACCTTTATTATAAACTCAGAACCAGCGTCCCAGTCGTGTTACATTCTTCAGGCAAGACCGTTGCCCTGAAGAAAGCCGTAGTAATGCGGTCGACACGTCGGTTTTAATATTATAATTACAGTATTTTATACAATGACGCACTACAACACACAGAATAATTTTAACCACCTTTATATCATTACACTTCGCGGTATAATTTTCGAAGTGCTTAACAATGGCGCAGACACTGAAGCTCAGCTGGTTTGTAAACTGCCGAAATTCATGGAATAGGACTGCATCAGCGACTGATTATTTATTTACATTGAAACTAGTCACTAACTGACATTCCTACGTACAAACTATTGCTGTATAATGTGGCGTACACTGAAATTTCACGGTTTCTGTGGTTTTAATTCTTAATTCTTAATGTTTGTTTTCTTCATGTGGGGCATCTCAGCCGTATATTTGTTAAATGAGTTTTTGATGTTTTCCGCATCCGCAAGTATTCAGTTTATTATATCTTGCGCGATTGGCCAACTGTTGAACACCAACAATAAAAGCGAGCTCAGAGTTCTATAATGTGGCACTAGTTATAAAGATTATTACTGCTTTTTGTTATTAATTTTGATGCTTGCACTTTATGCGTTCGCTTTGAGATAGGCTGTATCGCCGTTTATTAACAGGATAACTGTGCAACACATCGACACCTACCGCGCTTGAAAATCGCCTGCAAGACCGAAATTGACCAGGCATACTAGATATAAAAAATTGAATACTTCTGAAAAAACAGCAGAGATGGAAAACCTCAAAATGTTCTTTTGTTGTTTATTTGTGCAGCAGATTTTTATATCTCTTCACACGATATATATCTGAATGTGTTGAAATGTTAGTAGGAGAATCTGCGACATGCAAATTTTAATCTTGATCGTTTACATTCCAGAGTGTTTATCTTGAACCAGTGTTTTGATGTACTTCTACTACGAAGAGGTATTCAGCTACATGTGCTTATAATATTCACTGTTTTACCTTCAAAAGGATTGTAACCTCCATTTGAATGGACCAATCATTTATTGATTTGGGGGTACCTGATTAAATGAAGTAAGAGACCTACAATTATTCCTTTAAGTTGTATCTTAGTTATCACTCTTTTTTACAGCACTAACTGTTAACATACAATATTAACAATGATTACACAACCCTAATAAAATAAAACTTGTTCGGTAATTGTCTTAATAGCCACGTCCATCTTGTGCCCTGAGTTGTTGTGGTCTTGAGTCCTGAGACTGGTTTGATGCAGCTCTCCATGCTACTATATCCTGTGCCAGCTTCTTCATCTCCCAGTACCTACTGCAACCTACATCCTTCTGAATCTGCTTAGTGTATTTATCTCTTGGTCTCCCTCTACGATTTTTACCCTCCACGCTGCCCTCCAATACTAAATTGGTGATCCCCTGATGCCTCAGAACATGTCCTACCAACCGATCCCTTCTTCTGGTCAAGTTGTGCCACAAACTTCTCTTCTCCCTAATCCTATTCAATACTTCCTCATTAGTTATGTGATCTACCCATCTAATCTTCAGCATTCTTCTGTAGCACCGCATTTCAAAAGCTTCTATTCTCTTCTTGTCCACACTATTTATCGTCCATGTTTCACTTCCATTGATGGCTACACTCCATACAAATACTTTCAGAAGTGACTTCCTGACACTTAAATCTATACTCGATGTTAACAAATTTCTCTTCTTCAGAAACGATTTCCTTACCATTGCCAGTCTACATTTTATATCCTCTCTACTTCGACCATCATCAGTTATTTTGCTCCCCAAATAGCAAAACTCCTTTACTACTTTAAGTATCTCATTTCCTAAGCTAATTCCCTAGCATCACCCGACTGTTTTCAAAATGGCTAATTATCTCAATATTTCTACAACATTCTCATATCAGTCGCTGTTGCTCACTCTCACCTCCAGTACTCTCGACGTTCTTTGCTTCTTTGTTGTGACGCTTCCCTGTCTCCTCCGGTGGCTTAGCGGCACTGCTCCACACCCTATGCTTTTCACGTGTTGCACTACGTAGTTCCCGTGATTACCTTCGAAAAAACTTCCTTTGCTTACCGGCGCCTTTTATCAACAAACCTCTGAACGAAAACGGGGTTGAGTTGAGGGTGAATTTAAATATTCGTTTACCTACATCAGAATTTTAATTGTCAGTCAGTAAAAATGTGAGATGACATCGAAGGTTTCTGAAGATATGGTCACCTTACGGTAGAATAGGAGTGTTTACTGGATCCACAGTGACTGTAAAAAACAAACGGTTGCTCTCCCATGGGTCTTTAACAGGGGCAACATATTTTAGGCTCCAGTATGGATGTCAAAGTATTCAGGGAGGTGACAGGAATGATCATTCGAAACAAAAAAAAGTCCAATAAATATGGGCTCCAAAATGCGTACCTAACAAGGGAACCTCCCAATCGCACCGCCCTCAGATTTAGTTAAAAGTTGGCACAGTGGATAGGCCTTGAAAAAACTGAACACAGATCAATCGAGAAAGCAGGAAGAAGTTGTGCGGAACTATGAAAAAAGTAAGCAAAATATACAAACTGAGTAGTCCATGGGCGAGACAGGCAACAACGAGGATAATGTGCTCCCAGGAGCGCCGTGGTCTCGTGGTTAGCGTGAGCAGCTGCGCAACGAGAGGTCCTTGGTTCAAGTCTTCCCTCGAGTGAAAAGATTACTTTCTTTATTTTCGCAAAGTTATGATCTGTCCGTTCGTTCATTGACGTCTCTCTTCTCTGTAATATCTTTAGCGTCTGTGTTTTACGAAAGGACGTGCCTCTCCAATGGGAACCGAAAACATTTGGTCGCAAGGTCATAGGTCAACCGATTCCTCCACAGGAAAACACGTCTGATATATTATAAACGACACTGGTGACGGCATGTGCGTCACATGTTAGGAATATGTTGTCGACCCAGCTAATTTGATCACTTGGCGAATGGGTAAAAAGATCCTACTACCTTGCTCGACTTAATTCGACTACATTCCATTATCCTCGTTTTGCTTTTGTTGATGGTCATCTTATATCATCCTTTCAAGACACTATCCATTCCGTTCAACTGCTCTTCCAAGTCCTTTGCTGTCTCTGACAGAATTACGATGTCATCGGCGAACCTCAAAGTTTTTATTTCTTCTCCATGGATTTTAATACCTACTCCGAATATTTCTTTTGTTTCCTTCACTGCTTGCTCAATATACAGATTTAATAACATCGGGGATAGACTACAGCTCTGTCTCACTCCCTTCCCAACCAATTGTAAACAGCCTTCCGCTCCCTGTATTTTACACCTGCCACCTTAAGAATTTGAAAGAGAGTATTCCAGTCAACATTGTCAAAAGCTTTCTCTAAGTCTATAAATGCTAGAAACGTAGGTTTGCCCTTCCTTAATCTAGCTTCTAAGATACGTCGTAGGCTCAGTATTGCCTCACGTGATCCAACATTTCTACGGAATCCAAACTGATCTTCCCCGAGGTCTGCTTCTACTAGTTTTTCCATTCGTCTGTAAAGAACTCGCGTTAGTATTTTGCAGCTGTGACTTATTAAACTGATAGTTCGGTAATTTTCACATCTGTCAAGACCTGCTTTCTTTGGGATTGGAATTTTTATATTCTTCTTGAAGTCTGAGGGTATTTCGCCTGTCTCATACATCTTGGTCACCAGATGGTAGAGTTTTGTCAGGACTGGCTCTCCCAAGGCCGTCAGTAGTTTCAATGGAATGTTGTCTACTCCAGGGGCCTTGTTTCGACTCAGGTCTTTCAGTGCTCTGTCAAACTCTTCACGCAGTATCGTATCTCCCATTTCGTCTTCATCTACACCCTCTTCCAATTCCATAATTTTGTCCTCAAGTACATCGCCCTTGTATAAACCGTCTATATACTCCTCCCACCTTTCTGCTTTCCCTTCTTTGCTTATAACTGGGTTTCCATCTGAGTTCTTGATGTTCATGCAAGTGGTTCTCTTATCTCCAAAGGTCTCTTTAATTTTCCTGTAGGCAGTATCTATCTTACCCCTAGTGAGACAAGCCTCTACATCCTTACATTTGTCCTCTAGCCATCCCTGCTTGGCTATTATGCACTTCCTGTCAATCTCATTTTTGAGAGGTTTCTATTCCTTTTTGGGTGCTTTATTTACTGCATTTTTATGTTTTCTCCTTTCATCAATTAAATTCAATATTTCTTCTGTTACCCAAGGATTTCTACTAGCCCTCGTCTTTTTACCTACTTGATCCTCTGCTGCCTTCACTACTTCATCCCTCAAAGCTACCTATTCTTCTTCTATTGTATTTCTTTTCCCCATTCCTGTCAATTGCTCCCTTATGCTCTCGTTGAAACTCTGTACAACCTCTGGTTCTTTTAGTTTATCCAGGTCCCATCTCCTTAAATTCCCACCTTTTTGCAGTTTCTTCAGTTTTAATCTACAGGTCATAACCAACAGATTGTGGTCAGAGTCCACATCTGCCCCTGGAAGTGTCTTACAATTTAAAACCTGGTTCCTAAATCTCTGTCGTACCATTATATAATCTATCTGAAACCTGTCAGTATCTCCAGGCTTCTTCCATGTATACAGCCTTCGTTTATGATTCTTGAACCAAGTGTTACCTCTGATTAAGTTGTGCTCTGTGCAAAATTCTACCAGGCGGCTTCCTCTTTCATTTCTTTGCCGCAGTCCATATTCACTACTACCGAATTCCAGTCACCCATGACTATTAAATTTTCGTCACCCTTCACTACCTGAATAATTTCTTTTATTTGATCATACATTTCTTGAATTTCTTCGTCATCTGCAGAGCTAGTTGGCATATAAACTTGTACTACTGTAGATGGTAGTATGGGCCAAAAAAAGAAAAAAATAGTATCCAGTAAACATGTATTCTAAAATGCGTAACTTCAGAACTATGAACACTTCTTCATCTTTACTAACGTGAAACACACCTTTTCTATTGAACAAGTGCTTGTAGTGTTTACTAGATTTTTTTTCTCATTCTTGTCCACACTATCTGCTCCCAAATTAAGGAAAGCAAGAGCATCCGGTAGAAGAGATTTGTTACACAGTATTGAAGAGCTCGTAGCTCTTAATGTATGCATTTTAGAGCCAATGATCATTAGGTTTTTTTGCTTGAATGATTTTTCCTGTCGTGTCCCTGACTACTGAACATTGCTCTTGAGATATCCTGTGTTTGCTGTTATTAAGATGGGGTCGCATCTCGCAAAAGCATTTTAAAGCGATTCTGCACTGGATGACAGAGTCGTCGAAGAGTATAGCGGTGCCCTAGTGAGACATCCCATTGTTACAATGATTTGGAGAGGTTCAGCGATGTTACTTCAGCCATCATGCTGTGGTTAAATACTGGGTATTTCTTCAGGTCACTAGTGGTAATGACTAAGAGAACTCTACGACTTAAAGAAGAGCAGATTTTGTCGAATTGGAAAAAGCGGTCTACAGCGTGAAATGGTGTAAGATGTTCTAAATTCTGAGGAGAATAGGGGTCATCTATAGGGAGAGACGAGTAATAGACAACGTTTACAAGAGACAAGAGGGAATAATACGAGTGAAAGATCAAGAACAATGTGTTCGGATTAAAAAGGTGTAAAACAACCTGTACATCGCAAAAGCAATGATGGAAATTAAGGTAAGGTTCAGGAGTGGAATTAAAATTCAACGTTAAAGTATATCATGATGCGATTCGCTCATGACAAAGCTATCCTAAGTGAAAGTGAAGAAGAGTTACATGATCTGCTGAATGGAATGAACAATCTAACTGAGTACAGAATATGGACTGAGAGTAAATCGAAGAAAGATGAAAGTAATGAGAAGTAGCAGAAATGAGAACAGCGAGAAACTTAACATCAGGATCGATGTTCACGAAAGATTAGATGAAGTTAAGGAATTCTGCTACCTAAGCAGAAAAATAATCAATGATGGACGGAGCGAGGAGGACATCTATGATTGTGCACGTCACTGAATTAGTTATTACTCACGCAAATCATGTAAATACATTGTCCTGCTAATAACAGGGATGTCTCTTCTTGCTTCGCTAGTACGCTTTCCGCAACAACGTCATTCCCCGTAATATACACCAACACGTGCGTACACGAATAGCCATATCCGTAGATCTTGACCACTCCTGCTAAACCCTCTTGCAGCATCCTACAAAATCTGTTTAACAGCCCCACGTAACTGTTGAGCAACTCAAGCGATATTAATCAAAAGGGTATTAAAGGAACAACGCCGTACTCTCACAAAGTGTCGTTTCAAGGCATATGAACAACTAATACTAAGTTATTACGCAGTTCACGGACATTTGGAGGTTGGAGGTACCTTTGTAGTAGTGTCCGTTAGGAGGAGGCACTTACTATCGAGCAGTTGCTGTAAGCGATACTGAAGAATGGCAGCATTAACTGTCTGACAAATTGTACCCACAGCCGAGATTGAATGCAGCGCACAAGGGGACGGCACATTTCCGGCTATAAATCTGTCTTCCGTATTCCGGTAACAGGCAATCATTACGACATATTTCCGTGAAAAGCGGTGTAGTAGCTACATCGAAGACTTCCTTGGACGGCGAAAGGAGCAGATTCCGGCAGAATGTCTTGACATGAAACCAGGCGCGCCCGCAGTGATTCGTGTCAGTAGGGGCAAAACATATTCCCGCATGTGATTTTGAAATTTTGAGAACATTGTTATCTGCTTATCATTTTCTCCTATTAGTCTTTGCAGTGCACTTTTAGTACTTGGTCAGTTTTATAAACGAGCTAACAATATAATTACAATGAAACCTGTAAATGTTTATAAAGATTAATAAAATAATTTAAGGATCGAAAGAGTGTCCACCTGCAATGAAATGTGACTGAAATATTGTTCCCAGACGACATCCTGACAAATTAAAGATGTGTATCTGAGACTCGTGTCATTACTGATTGAATACTGTATTGCTAGCACCGAAATGTTTAATGTTCACCAAGGTTTTATTTGGTATGGTAGAAAAAGTAAATCATCGATGATAGCCTATTTTACCTCTCCTTCCGTTTCGGGCTAAGAAGTTTCTAGGAACTACTGAAACTGAAGCGTGGAATTTGCTCCTGAGGTGTGGAATTTGCTCCTGAACTACACAGTCTGTCTTGCTGTAATAATGTTTAACAGCGGTTATTTCGTTCTTTGTGTATAGTGTTCGTGATATCACAGAAACGGCAGAAAACATGCGATGCCGTTGATCGACGTTAGCTGTCGTGCTTGTTTGGGGAGCGCTTGGGTGATTAATAATAGCACCATGAAACAGACGTTTGGTATCAGGAATTTAGAACCCAGTTTTTCGATAAACACTTTTGTGAAACAAAACGGCATTCAATTACGTCGCATTTTTGCCTATAATTGACGCGTGACCATCACAGAACCGGTGTTAAGCAAAAAGGATCGTTGGCGTTTTTCGGATAGCCATATCAGTTGGATTAATTAGTACTGCTGTTTACCATCACTTTCGACGTTTCTGTTTAGTGCGATATAACACATTATGAACGTGTGTTTAGCCACATATCGGATTCTCGCACAAATATTTCACAAAAAATGATTTGTATTTTGACTCACATTAACATACAGCAGACTTGCAGCTAAATTTTTTCGGTTGCCCACTTTCATCTGTTACTAAAAATGAACATTCGTCACCAATCACCCGCAAAAATAAGTTAGCTACAAACAAACTAACATTTCCAGAACAATGCATGATTCTACCGTAAAACACAGGACCAATGCAAACTTACATGCAATGAAAAATATTATTTGATTGGTGAAATGATATTAATACAGGAGAAATGTGTGGCTTCAGTGTTGAATCCCATTTAAGTTCTCGGTATTTCTCTGACCGTCAACTCGATGTAAAGTAGTAATAGTGGTCTATGTATACACATACATGTGATAAAGTCCACTTTCCACGTTGATCAAGATTCCATACTGCACCTTAGGTTTTTCTGTGCCTGAATGAATAAGCCGGACGATTTGAGCAAGTGAAGGGCATAACATTTCCCGCAGAACCATGCCTGATAATGCTCTGTTACATTCAAACCAACATCGGGTTTAATATATCAGCGATAATGGTGGTTGAGCTCCTTGGCTGTTCATTGAATTACTTGAAGAAATAGAGCGACCACACACTCGTTGTACGAGCTGTATTTATGGCAAGACGTGTTTCGGAGCTTTACCCATCTCCAATTGGCATAATACATTCTTATCTTCGCCAGTATAGCATTTTGTCGACTGCGATTTGAATTCTGCAGTTGTTCTGTTCAGAATAATAGTTCTTGACATTATTTTGAGGAGGCAGTCAGCTTCAGCTTCTACAAATTTTTGGAAAATTGTGGTTCGCACACAGCTGTATTGTCAATTTATTCAACGATCGTTTCGGTCAGATGTCTACACACCACGAGAAAGACAAGACAGTAGGCACAGAGAGTAATTATAGAAACAGTCACAATATACTAACTACCATTCATGAGCTGTTGTATACAAAGTCAAATCATTAATCAGATGCATGACAGATTATAACTGTTAACAAGCAGTATGCCGGGAACAATCATGTTAATTCCAATTACAATACTGGAGTACACACGACAGACAGTAGGTAATGTGGCGAAGTGCATGGCAAGAGTGAAGTGGCGTGTGACTTTTAGCGAGAAACAAAGTAGAAAAACTATGCAGAACAAACAAATATTCTTAGAGAATATTTCCCAGGTACCAACTTAGCATCACTGAGTCAGAGAGAAAATTAACGGGACTAAGTTAAACAACAGAGACATTATTGTACTAACAGAAAGACTAAACATGTCATTTTGTCAAAGCAAACAAAATCTGTTTAAACTTCTGGCCATGTTACATTGCATCATTTTATAAAATAAAATGTTCAGAAAGATTGAACGTATATCCTGTCAAACCATCCAAATTTTTCTAAGCAACTTACAACTGTATTGCGTTATTTTAATTTGTAAACTTAATGGATTTGGGACGATGAATGTTGTTATAACATAAGATAGTGAATTATTGTACTCGTAGGTACACTCTTTAACACTGTAATGGCGTTACAACATCATAGTACGTATTCGGTTTACAGTTTCTAACTTTCAGACAAAATGGTTCAAATGGCTCTGAGCACTATGGGACTTAACTTCTGAGGTCATCAGTCCCCTAGAACTAAGAACTACTTAAACCTAAGTAACCTAAGGACATCACTCACATCCATGCCCGAGGCAGGATTCGACCTGCGACCGTAGCGACTTTCAAACAATTTACAGTGTTGATAATTGTTATTATGCTATTACCCCACATACGAATAAAGAATGTCCTCAGTTCTCGCACCATCAGGCATCTCATACAATATAAAATAAAAAAAGTAATGTAGTGTAAATTGCGGATAAAAGTTTGTGTGGTTTGACAGGATGATATGTTTAATCTTCCTGAACGTTTTATTTTGTTTTGCTGGTATTGTATTTATGGGTGTAAGACCATTGTCCAAGGCAAAATTCTCTACCTTATGCTCATAAATGTAATGTCAACAGTGTCACAAACACGCCCATAAAAGCCTACGTTATATAATTTAATTTTATTCGATAATACAATGTAACATGGGCAGAAGTTACATAAAAACTTAGTTTGGTCCGACACAATGGTGCGTTCAGCCCTTCTGTTAATAGATGTTCATTGTTTCACTCAGCCTCATTAATTTTGTGATTGAGTCAATCATTGGAGAGTTACCAAACGGTTAGTTGATACATGGGATATCATTTATAAAAGTCTTTGTTTGTCCTACACAGTATCTTTGGTTACGATTTTACCAACTTCACCGATGGCTGAAGATTATATGATACACCAATATTGCCATATCTTCGCCACATTGACTTCTGTGTTCCGTGTGTATTCCAGGACTGTTGGATCTAACACTTTGTGTTGCGATACAGAGAGCACTGAGGCCACATTACACGTAGGAGGTTGGGCACAATGTGGGAGAGGGGTAGAGTTCACCACGGAGGCGTTAGTGCCACAGAGGTGTCCGTAATAACATTTCTTTCCAGGATGAGCTTACAGAATTATGAAGTGTTTCAGTGCGTCGGACGGTGGCCGGGTGTAAGTATAAGCTACAATGAAGTACTGACAAACTCCATCAGTGAGTTGTTATGTTGGAGTCACAGGTTAGTGAGCTGTTGCCATGTGTTTTGCCAGAATTCTGCGGTACAATATGGCGCACACCTCAGCGCTCTCTTAGACAGCCCGATGCTTGCTCAGGTGAGGACAGCTGACTGTGTAGTCCAGAATGTGGACTATCTTGAAGACTAGGCCCTGGTCATCCACGATGAGCGCACCAAGACTGCAGCATACGTACGTGAGTCGGCCAGAAGACCGGGTGAACACAGCACGCCTGGATGATATGGAGATGACGGCTTGCAGATCATCCACCATTGACCCTCATTGGAAGTGGGGTAGCTGCACAGCTGTATCCTCCTCATCTATGATGTCTCAGTGGGCAGCAGTCGTAGACCACGGCTGTGGTTTGCATTGCGTTGGGAGCGTCTCAGTGTTGAAGTAAAAAAGAGAGTAGCAGGCAGGCCGTCATCAACCAGCTTGTTATGGTTTTACTGTAACTCGATAGACTCTCATTTTCTCTTGTTCTAGTGGGACAAAAATGGTGGCATTAAGGATGTGTCTTTGAGCTCTGAAAGCCTGTGCCTTTGATATGGTAGCTCAAGGTGCATGATCGAATTTGCCTTCCTTTAGTGGTCTTGTAAACATTCCTTGCCTTCCTGTTGTAATTCAGTAATTATTGTGGTTTCGTGAGCTTGGGACTATTGCAGCGGTGCCCTGACACTAAAGTTACAGAGTGTTGCTCCATACTACAATGTTACGCACTGCTGCTGTGTTTGCACTTGTATTTTCCTTGCATTATGGTCATGTGACAAAACTCATCAGTTACCTTGCCTTCCACTGCATGGGTGGTATGCCTTGTTGACATTCTGATTGGCACACCAGTCATGAGTTTGAATCCTTGACTCGGAACTCACTGAGTAGAATTTAAAAAAATTAATAATGTATAACGAAATTATTCTGCGGCGTAACAGTTGTTTTAGGGCATGGTGCTTGTTAACAGTTACAATTTGTCATGCATCTGTCAAATGATGTCACCATGTAAGTACACAACAGGTCATGTATGGTGGTTAGTATATTATGATTGTTTTTGTAGTATCTCACTGTGCCCAATTTTTCACCTTTTCGTGGTATGTGATATCTGAAGAAGGTACATTTCTGCCCAGAACTCGTTCAATAAAGTGACAATATACCTGTGTGCAAACCATGGTAAACCAATGATTCCTGAGCTTTATATTAAGTTTAATTACTAGTTAGGTGTACTTAATTTCATTCTGTTAGTAGTTGCGCTGTGGTCTTCAGTCCGAAGACTGGTCTGACCCAGTTGTCATGCTCCCCTATTCTGTGCAAGCCTCTGCATCTCTAAATGACTACTGCAAACTATGTCATTTTGAACCAGCTTACTGTATGTATCTCTCGATATCCATTACAATTTTTACCTCCCACACTTTCCTCCAGTATTAAACCGGCAACCCCTTGACGTCTTATCATGAGAAAGACAAACAACCTTGGTTGCAAAACTGGATTTTTCATTTTATTTATCCTCCAACGAAGCGTTTCACTTTATGCAAGGTATCTTCAGACTGGCCTACAGGAAAAAATATAATCTTTCACATAAATGTCTGACCATCACCATGATAAGGTTAGCGTGGAGGAAACACCCAGCATTTTCTTCTAATGTGGGCTAGAAAGGTCCAATGTGATCTATGCACTTGACACTTCTCATGCCATGGACTATCTAGGGCCAGCTGCAGTTAGCACTGCATCTTCAGTTCGGGAACACAACGTTTATCTGTGACCACCAACAGCTGTGATGTGTGCAGTCCTAAAGGATCGACTACACACCGACCAGCGCAGCGTCGCGAAACGACATCGAAAAGTCGCTGGCCCACGCGCCAATGGAAAGAGCGAGCAGCACCGCACCTCCAGAGGGACAGAGTTGAGCGCCCCCTGTCAACGCTGACCTAACCAGCCGCCTATTGCTGGTCGGCCCCAGTTCGGTCGCAGGCTTCGAGAGCTTCATTACCAAGTACTACGAAGACGATATTTACCCTGCGTTCTGCGAGTGGTTATAGTAGGCAAGGCAATTGCATGTAGGAGGCACAGGAAGCACATCATACATATCAAGCCACCTCATAACGAGAAGTTACGAAACTTTGTGGCAGATTAAAACTGTGTGCCGGACCGAGTCTCGAACTCAAGACCTTTGCCTTTCGTGCACAAGTGCTCTACCTTGCCAGCGAAAGGCAAAGTTCCCTAGTTCGAGTCTCGGTCCGGCACACAGTTTTAATCTGGCAGGAAATTTCATATCAGCGCACACTCCGCTGCAGAGTGAAAATCTCATTCTGGAAACATCCCCCAGGCTGTGGCTAAGCCATGTCTTCGCAATATCCTTTCTTTCAGGTGTGCCAGTTCTGCAGGGTTCGCAGAAGAGCTTCTACAAAGTTTGGAAGGTAGGAGACGAGGTACTGGCAGAACTGAAGCTGGGAGGAGGGGTCGTGGGTCGTGATTGGGTAGCTCAGCTGGTAGAGCACTTGCCAGCGAAAGGCAAAGGTCCCGAGTTCGAGTCTCGGTCGGGAACACAGTTTTAATCTGCCAGGAAGTTTCATATCAGCGCACACTCCGCTGCAGAGTGAAAACCTCATTCCTCTTATGTTTCTCTTCCTTTTAGAAATGAAGTGTTCTATTAATCAGCATGTGTTACGTACGGAGCATTTTTGATTCCTGCCACCAGCCATCGCAACATCTCTCCTTTCTAGTTTGTGTCAGAGCTGACTCCTACAGCTGCCGACGCAACATCATATTGTGGACTTGTTGAGTACAATCCGTGTACACAAACAGCAGAAGTTACTATAGCACCTCTGGCTCGATGTCTGCTATGCAATCACCTCATAGCTTGTTAAAAATAAAGACATAGACACGCTATTTACATTCATAAACGTATTTTCCCCCAATTAACCAAGTCCCCAGTCTTGTAAGTAAATACGACGTTAAACAATAGTTTCAGTTGAAACTTCCTGGCAGATTAAAACTGTGTGCCCGACCGAGACTCGAACTCGGGACCAATGCCTTTCGCGGGCAAGTGCTCTACCAACTTTTTTTTTTGTTAAAAAAAAAAACTCTTGAACATGAAAATAAGAGACGACGTTCTTCATAAAATAACACAATACCCTTTGAAAATGGAAAACATAAGAGGTAGCTATATTTCCACAAAGGCCTTCTATTTTTATTCTCTCTCTCTCTTTTTTTTTTTTTTACATAAAGGAGTATACAGTCTCACCATCAGCAGCAAACTCTTTTTTTGTCTTTTTTTTGTTTTTGTTTTGGGGGAGCACAGAAGAAAGAAAAACAAATAGGCTGCAGATAGAGAGCTATGTGTGAAAGGGATAAACATGTATAAGGAGAAAAAACTTAGAAGAGGAGGAGAAAAGAGAAGTGAAATAAAATAGGAATACTTTCCACGCCATGCTCCACTTTGGCGCGCCATCAGAACAAAATGCATTCTATCATTGACCATTGAAGGGGAACGTGGGATCGTCCAGTCTTGGTTGGCAATGTTCGTTGAGATTCCAGCTTTGAGGCGGGTTGGTGAAAATACTCTGTAAATAGTTCGCGAAAGTGGCCCGATAGTGTCGATGTCGGCGAAGGGTGTGGTGACGTACTTGGAGGCGTGTCCAGAAGTCCGCCGGATCGACGATGTCGTCCCGGAAGAGGTAGTTGACAGCCATGCCACTGATCCATGTGACGGCGTGCCACTTAGCCGGTGGAAAGTAGGTCGTGTCAGGATATATCATTATAGTAGGAGAAACATGATGTGGTGGTACTCGGAGATAGAAAGCCACAATCTTCTGTATGAGGGTCCAGACAGCTGCTGCTGGCCCACACTCAAAACGATGTAAATCTGTATCTTCGACATTGCATTTGAGGCACAGGGGTGAGTCCACCAGTGCAATACGATGCAGTTTCTGTCTTGTAGTATACTTGCCGTTGACGAGAAGGTACCACATAGAGGTGGTGTCAGTGGTGTGATATGGTTGGTGGATCGTTTTCCAAACTGTAGGCCATGAAACCTGAGGTTGACGTGTTTCGGCGGGGCTGCGTGGTGGAGACTTTCGGAGAAGGCGGTAGATGTCGCGGGTGGTCGTCTTCCTGGTCCTGGGGAGCTCGGTGCATATGTAGCTGTACTCCAAAAAGAAACGGCCGATATGTGACATCGGAGGTGGGATGTGCGCCAAAGACGTCGGTGGGCGTCTCGAAACAGGTGCGAGCTCGGTCGTCAACATTCCAGTAAAACTATCATTTTGGCTTTTCCATAACCGGAGCATAGTATTGGTGTAAAGTGCCGTAGTCCTGGCTCTCACATTAACCAGGTCGAGGCCACCATCCCGCTTCGGTAAGGTGAGAGCTTCATACTGGACTTTGAATATGTGTCCAGAACAAATGAAATAGCCGAAAGCCGCCTGTAATCTGGCCGCCATTGTCGCAGTGATGGGCAGAATCTGCGCTATATGGGGTATCCGGGTTGCCAGATGGTTATTGACGAAGGTGACTCTCTGGCACATATTCAGCGGGCGTAGAATGTGATTTTGTATGTTGGCCCGGATGCGTTGCAGCAGCGCCCGATAATTGATCGCCGAGGTGCGGCGAATGTCTCGCGTGTACACCAACCCGAGACAGCGAAGAGTGTCCACCAGTTGAAATGGGACGACGCTGTCTGCGGGAAGGCCGCGTCCGATCTTCATGGCGCATGATTTTGCTACGTTCATAGCGCTCCCTGCCCCTTCACTGTAACGGGTAATCCACTGCATTGCAGCTTGTACGTCGGCCGCTGAACGTACGACGAGGGCCAAGTCGTCCGCGTAAGCTCGGCAGCGGAACATATGATCCCGGAGTGGAATACCTGTCAAACGTCGCCGTAATCCGCAAATGAGTGGTTCCATCGCAATGGCATAAAGCACCGTCGACAAGGGGCAACCCTGCCGTACTGAGCGTTCAATCCGTATAGGTTCTGTAAGTCTGCCGTTGACGAGAAGTCTGGACGTTGCTCCACGAAGGAGCCGCATAACCACTTGCGTGAACGTCGGGGGAATTGCCATTCGGTTCATCACTGCGTTCAGGAATGCATGATTGACGCGGTCAAAACCAACTGAGCTACCGAAGCACGACTCACGCCCGGTACTCACAGCTTTACTTCTGCCAGTATCCGTCTCCTACCTTCCAAAGGCATTGGTCCCGAGTTCGAGTCTCGGTCGGGCACACAGTTTTAATCTGCCAGGAAGTTTCATATCAGCGCACACTCCGCTGCAGAGTGAAAATCTCATTCTGGAACAGTTTCAGTTAATTATCTTAAGTAAATACGCCAATATCCATATGTTAAATTTTTTCCCAAAGCATTTTTCATTTAAAGATAAGTACATCCCTGCTTATGGCTTCTGAAGGCACACTGATGAATGATGACATCCCCACATTACTATTTACTGCTAACATGAATGGTTGATGAGAGACTGACAGGATCTGAAACACTGTACCAGGTCCGCGTCTTCCACGAGAAACCTCTCCTATCACGCTTTGTTTACGAAGGAACAAGAATCAAGCTCGCCATCCGACCCAACCGCTTTTACTGCTAGAGCAAATACTTGGGATGTGTCATTCATATTTTGTTCATCATAGAGAGGATCGCCATTAAGCACCAGCAACAGCTCGGATTATCCAGGGTTCCTAGGCAGAATAAAACAGTAGGAAGACATATAAGTACAATTAACAATTAGATTAAAACTGAAGAAACTGCAAAAATGTGGGAAATTAAGGAGATGGGACGTGGATAAACTGAAAGAACCAGAGGTTGTACAGAGTTTCAGAGAGAGCATAAGGGAACAATTGACAGGAATAGGGGAAAGAAATACAGTAGAAGAAGAATGGGTAGCTCTGAGGGATGTAGTAGTGAAGGCAGCAGAGGATAAAGTAGGTACAAAGACGAGGGCTGCTAGAAATCCTTGGGTAACAGAAGAAATATTGAATTTAATTGATGAAAGGAGAAAATATAAAAATGCAGTAAATGAAGCAGGCAAAAAGGAATACAAACGTCTCAAAAATGAGATCGACAGGAAGTGCAAAATGGCTAAACAGGGATGGCTAGAGGACAAATGTAAGGATGTAGAAGCTTATCTCACTAGGGGTAAGATAGATACTGCCTACAGGAAAATTAAAGAGACCTTTGGAGAGAAGACAACCACGTGTATGAATATCAAGAGCTCAGATGGCAGCCCAGTTCTAAGCAAAGAAGGGAAGGCAGAAAGGTGGAAGGAGTATATAGAAGGTTTATACAAGGGCGATGAACTTGAGGACAATATTATGGAAATGGAAGAGGATGTAGATGAAGACGAAATGGGAGATACGATACTGCGTGAAGAGTTTGACAGAGCACTGAAAGACCTGAGTCGAAACAAGGCCCCCGGAGTAGACAACATTCCATTAGAACTACTGACGGCCTTGGGACAACCAGTCCTGACAAAACTCTACCAGCTGGTGAGCAAGATGTATGAGACAGGCGAAATACCCTCAGACTTCAAGAAGAATATAATAATTCCAATCCCAAAGAAAGCAGGTGCTGACAGATGTGAAAATTACCGAACTATCAGTTTAATAAGCCACGGCTGCAAAATACTAACGCGAATTCTTTACAGACGAATGGAGAAACTGGTAGATGCAGACCTCGGGGAGGATCAGTTTGGATTCCGTCGAAATGTTGGAACACGTGAGGCAATACTGACCTTACGACTTATCTTAGAAGAAAGATTAAGAAAAGGCAAACCTACGTTTCTAGCATTTGTAGACTTAGAGAAAGCTTTTGACAATGTTGACTGGAGTACCCTTTTTCAAATTCTAAAGGTGGCAGGGGTAAAATACAGGGAGCGAAAGGCTATTTATAATTTGTACAGAAACCAGATGGCAGTCATAAGAGTCGAGGGGCATGAAAGGGAAGCAGTGGTTGGGAAAGGAGTGAGACAGGGTTGTTGCCTCTCCCCGATGTTATTCAATCTGTATATTGAGCAAGCAGTAAAGGAAACAAAAGAAAAATTTGGAGTAGGTATTAAAATTCATGGAGACGAAGTAAAAACTTTGAGGTTCGCCGATGACATTGTAATTCTGTCAGAGACAGCAAAGGACTTGGAAGAGCAGTTGAACGGAATGGACAGTGTCTTGAAAGGAGGATATAAGATGAACATTAACAAAAGCAAAACGAGGATAATGGAATGTAGTCAAATTAAATCGGGTGATGCTGAGGGAATTAGATTAGGAAATGAGAGTTTTGCTATTTAGGAAGTAAAATAACTGCTGATTGTCGAAGTAGAGAGGATATAAAATGTAGACTGGCAATGGCAAGGAAAGCGTTTCTGAAGAAGAGAAATTTGTTAACATCGAATATAGATTTATGTATCAGGAAGTCGTTTCTGAAAGTATTTGTTTGGAGTGTAGCCATGTATGGAAGTGAAACATGGACGATAACTAGTTTGGACAAGAAGAGAATAGAAGCTTTCGAAATGTGGTGCTACAGAAGAATACTGAAGATAAGGTGGATAGATCACGTAACTAATGAGGAGGTATTGAATAGGATTGGGGAGAAGAGAAGTTTGTGGCACAACTTGACTAGAAGAAGGGATCGGTTGGTAGGACATGTTTTGAGGCATCAAGGGATCACAAATTTAGCATTGGAGGGCAGCGTGGAGGGTAAAAATCGTAGAGGGAGACCGAGAGATGAGTACACTAAGCAGATTCAGAAGGATGTAGGTTGCAGTAGGTACTGGGAGATGAAGCAGCTTGCACAGGATAGAGTAGCATGGAGAGCTGCATCAAACCAGTCTCAGGACTGAAGACAACAACAACAACCTGCCACAACACTCAATTGAGCAAAGATTTAAAGTTGTTGGTGATTTTACGCATTATTATAGAAACTGAAATAAAATACCTGTCTTTTCCTTGCTCCATACCAAATATACATCACTCCTACATCATTAATGTGTCTGGATGAGTCGTAGTGTGTATTCTAGAACACGTTTGGAAATACGAGACACTTGTATGTTTAGTAAATTATGCAAAGTACCCGCCGAAAGCATACTTGCCTGCCTCCTCCAGGTAACACTCTCACCACTTCTTAAAAAAACACACACAGGCCAGTGGCACCTAAGTAACAGAGATTAGAGTGGTGTGTGTGCAGCAAGAACCAGCGAGCAGTCACGTGTGCAAGCAGCCTTAAAACAATTTGTGATTTTTTTTAATACACGACTATCTAAATTTCGAAAAAATTTTCAGTAATAAGTTCTTATTAAAATTATTACATCACAAGCTACCTATCGTTCATCACTATTCTATTGCTTAGTTATATATCCGCACTTAACAAATAACTACTATAGATACGAATACTCATAGTCTTTCACTGCAATCGGGCATGGAATTTTCTTGTGATTATTATCTTCGTCATGTGTTTCCACTCGAAAATGTATTTAAATATGGTTTTAAACGAATACAGCAGCTCATTATTTTAACTAAATACTGTGTACTGCATTAAATGATTTTCACAATGCATTGTTATATGGTTTAATCAAGATTCACCTTAAACACTCCTATTCTGTTTCTCACTTATCTTTTTTGCATCAATAAAGCAGTATTGTCTGCAACAACGACCTGTCCACAACAGTGTTATTGAAGATGAGTCACAAATCAGTTAAAATATGAGTCATAGGTTCTTTCCAAGCTTTCCAAAGACGCAGATATAAATATGAAACCTGACAATTAGCACACTCCGACAGTTATGTACCAAATCTTGTTCCAGTATTATTAGCGAATGATGTTGAGAGATTGAAGCTCACTTTCACTTCTAATATGGTGTTATGGGGTATAAACTTCTTAGGGAAGTATGATCTTTATTACTTGGTTTCTATACCTGGATACGACCTGACTTCATACATCATGATGAAATTATAGGCAGTAGTTAGCACTCTTGCTTGTGTGCTCCAGTGAAGGAATAGCAGTAAGCTTCAACTGCATTCAAAGGAAGAGGGTGTCGATTTATACGACTGTAATAAAAGCGTTTGGCGGCTGAGGGCCGAAGGGAGCGTTTTTTCTGCAGAACCTGGGCGAAAACATTTGTGGACTGCCAACTTCCTCGGTCTCATTGTTCAGTCGGTCGGCAGCCACGTCCATGTAGGCTGACTAGCGCCGAGGAGTCCCTTCTGCTAAGGACAGGGCATTGAAGACTGGCAATAAAGCAGAGGATGGGCCCTTATTAGGCATGACGCCGGTGAGAGGACTTTGTGCTTCTGCGAATTTCCGTGAAACAGGACAGTGGCACCCATATATCCAGACTCTGCTACAAAACATATTAGTGAAGGAACGACGCATTTAGCGAGTTTATGGCCGTTCTTTGGAAAGTTCGAAATCGACGCAAGAGGAGAGATAACGTTCTTTTCATGGAGGGCTCTGGTTCAATCCAGATCATTCTTTAGCATAGATATGGCGTAAACGCGTGAGAAAGAGGCTGCAAAACTGTATCTTTTTTCCTTTTCTGTCAATATGATTGGTCAGATTTGTGTATGCAGAGCAAGGGGCACTCACCCAGCATCGAATGACACGCTCCAACTCGTGACTGGCTTGTGCTGATGTGGGCGTGGTGTAAGATGTAAATGTGCTCTGCTACTAAGCTGGCGAGGAAAGCTGAGAGAAAGAGAAGAGGACACTCTTGCACTGGCAGTTTTCTGGTAAAGAACTGCAGGTCTTTACCTGAACGGTGAGACTTGTGTCCTTTGCTAGTGTGCCACTTAGAGCCTGTGCCAGTCACCATCCGAAATGTCGGAGGTACTGCATCTAGCATCACGCACACAACGAGTGATGCGTGGGTGTGCTTATTTGTTTTGAGTTGGCCGTCTAAACATTTGACGTATTCTGTCCCGCATAGTCAAATTGGTTTGGCAGACCAGCAAACAGGTGCACATGCACACTGGAATCCAACGGGGTTTCACAGCCTCATAGTGAAGTACCTGCGTTTCGAACTAACCGAACGTAGACCGCGTACTTGCGTTTTTTTCGGAGGGCACGCTAATAATAACAGATTGTTACCGTCCATGACTCCAATAGCCAAACGTATAGTGGTGTGCCGTCCTGACCAGCAGGAGGGTAAAGCATTCGCTGCTACGGTGTAGGGCTCCAATATAAGCTTCTGAGCACCCTATTCTTTGAAACCATATTTTTCTTAATGGAATAGTACAGTATAGATGCTTGATAGTAGCGTAGTTTATGGGCAATACCACGGATTCACATATATGAAGTCAGATAAAGCGATTAGTGTCGTGTGTCGATCCCCAGCTGATCACTTTGTGCACCATAGACCGTGTATTAGCGAAAGCGTTTGTCCAATAAAAATGTTTGTGTGATGTTTCCTTAGCCATTTTTTTGTCTCATGATGGTAAGAATGAATAAATGTATTGATATTTAGGTCACAGCTCCCCCTAGTGTTCTGATTAACATTACCTTTCCAATTTTTATTAAAGTCTTGATTACAATTGAAAGTAGAAAACTTGCAATGTCACTATAAGAAAGCCTCAGATGCGTCTGATATTGTAAAATTATACCACACTCGTATGAATATTACCAGTGTCATAGTGCAGGGCGGTTGCAACAAATGCTGTTATGTATGAGACAGGTAATTTGTAATAATCTCCAAACTATCTTGATTCAAAGCCAAAAACGACTTACTTTGAGAGCACTTACATTATAACAAGCCCTGCTACCAATTGATAGGGTTCCTGCACTTAACTTAGGATCCACTTAGCAACTAATAAATACACGAAACCCTCCGTTGCCAAATTTACCGTTATTGCAATTTTAATTAAAGTGGAAGGCATAAAAACACAAAACATGAAGGCAAAATGTACGCATCTAAAGGCTACTTAAAAAACGGAATAAAATCACTTAAATTTGTTTCCACAAGAGGAGAATAGAATGTCCCAATTCGGACCTCGCTAACGCTTACAACATTTTACTGACATTAAATATAACAAGATAAATAATCACATGTGACGAGAGCAAATGAATAACACTACCAATCTTTACACATGAGAATACGACTATGTCTACGAAGATACGCGCCCTGGCAAGGGAGATACTTAACTTCAATATATAAGTTGATTACAGTAAGCCCTAATTCCACTCGACAAACGTAGTAACGATATAAGCGAGACAAATGTAATGAAGGAGGATAGCCGGATGTGTTGTAGTAAAAAGGGCCACTATCAACCCCGCCAGGAAGCGACCCCCGTGAACACGTCAGTTTCAGCTACCTGCAACATACACAGAGTCATTTGTAGCTTCTTAAAAGCAATTAACATGAAAAGGCACAACAAGAAACACACTAATAAAATACAAACGACCACTTCACAGAACTACCTCCTCTTTAGACAAAGAAATTGCAAAATATTAATAACACGTAAAATACTTCTAACCTATAACAAACTAAGGTACCACGTAATAGAATATCGTCTTGGACTCATAGAATACTCAGTTTGACTTGCCTGTTTATAGGTCTTTCAACTCAACTTAACAGTGTCAGCTTAAGCAAATCCGCGAATACAAAAATCGAAATATGACAGGAATAATGATTGAAACTACTGACAATGCTAGGCTGCCACACAAAGGAGACAATAGTAATTTACAGTGGTACAGAACCGTTCTTACATCTCCAATCTAGTATAATCAGAATAAACAATTTTGTGTATAATAATTACTTACAGTACCATGACAACCTCCGAATAACACTTATTACCCAGGGTAGGTACTGGTGTCGAAAGGCACTTTTCGTAATACAGAGTTCGAATGTATTCACTTACTGGAAGGGTTTCAACTTTACATCCCTTTCCACATAGCTCTCTGTTTACTCACTTCTATAACTTCTGCAACTAAAGAAGGGCATTTAAATGCACATATAACTGACACAGATTTAAGCAGAATGAAATAGTACCTTAGTATGGCGCAAATGGCTTCATTTGCTTTACACGTGAGATATTTTCACCATTCAGTAATTCCGAAGTATATTCAACAACGCGTGAGAGCAAGACGTCACCGTGGTATCCGCTATTTACTTCACATAATTTCCTGCACAGACACAAGGCAGACGAAGCGTTTTCACATGTAATAGCGGCGAGCATCAAACATTTCCTCCGTCACGCCATAGACACATCTCAATTTCAATGGCCAGTAACAAGAACCTATACATGCCCTCGCAGCAGAAGAGCCCCAAACACAACAGTGCACCATTGTGATATTAAACCCGAGGTCCCAACAAGTCACTGCCGGGATCTCTCGTTGACCCTGCCCATTTCGTACAGGCGTCGTACCACAGGTCTCACGGTAAACGCCAATTAACCACCTCCGACCCTGCGAATATCCCCTCCGCTGTCTCTTTTTTCTCCCATTAACCACCCGACCACCGGCCTGAATTACGGAGGGCAAAGATGGTGACCCTATAATTGATGGCAGCGATGCCATTCTAAGTGCGAGAACACTCACTCTCGTATGAGTATTACCAATTTTATAGTGCAGGGGGTTGGAACAAATGCTGTTATATATGAGACAGGTAATTTGTAATAATCGCGAAACTGTCTTGATTTAAAGCCGAAAACGACTTACTATAAGAGCACTTACATTGAGCATCAGAAGTCTCTCTTTCTTAGCAGAGATGTATAGCTGTTCCTAGGAGTCTCGTAATTTACTGTCATGGAGACAATGACTTACAATTCTCGTGAAACTCTGCTGGGACATTTTAGGACTGATGTGGGATCATCCCACATCTATTAGCGCAAACTGGTAAAAGTCTCGAACTGGCTAGCAATTACCGTAATCTGATGTAATTTAACGCAACGTACCACAAAAATTCACCTAAAAATGCGAATCGTATCCGGAAAAGTCTTTTGCTAGTTATAGATACACTGGTGAGCTGAAACATTATGACCACTGACTACCACGAGGCTGTATGCTGGCTGGTGGCCCTGAGGCACGTGACGCTGTAATAGAAGTATAAGAGCGGAATAGACGAATAGGCAGGCATTCTAGCTACGAAGAGTGGCACTAATGCGGAACTCCGCCGACTTGAGCGACTTTGACAAGAGCTAGATTGTTGTAGCCCAGCGCCTGGGAGTGAGCACCTCGCAAACGGCAAAGTGGCTCGGTTGTTCGCGTGCTACTGTCGTGGGCATCTGCGGGAAGTGGTTGAAGAATTCTGAAACCTCGAGCAGGCGACAAGAAGTTAGACCTCCATATCTCATCACAGAACGAAGTGATCGGAGGCTTGCCCGTTCTCTAAAGCAGGATGAGTGTCGATCTCTGGCAGACCTGACGGCAGAGTACAATGCAGTCGCAACACAAGGAGTGTTTTGGAGCTCACCGTTCAGCACACTGTGTTGAACATGGTACTTGGCAGCACAGGGCCCCTACGTGTTC
Organism: Schistocerca gregaria; assembly: GCF_023897955.1. Classification (NCBI taxonomy): domain Eukaryota; kingdom Metazoa; phylum Arthropoda; class Insecta; order Orthoptera; family Acrididae; genus Schistocerca; species Schistocerca gregaria. The sequence continues at coordinate 250,961,933 of NC_064920.1, forward strand.
CCAGGTTGACCCAACAACATCGTCAATTACGATTACAGTGGGCGCCGATCATAGAGAGTGGACAGCGATCAATGGAATCGTATCACCTGATCGAATGAATCCTTTTTATTCTTAAACCAAGGTTGTGTTGATTGGGGAAGGAGACCAGACAGCGAGGCCATCGGTCTCATCCGGTGAAGAAAGGACAGGGATGGAAGTCGGCCGTGCCCTTTCAAAGGAACCATCCCGGCATTTGCCTGGAGCGATTTAGGGAAATCACGGAAAACCTAAATCAGTATGGCCGGACGCGGGATTGAACCGGCGTCCTCCAGAATGCGAGTCCGGTGTCTAACAACCGCGCCACCTCGCTCGGTATTCTTAAACTAGGTGTATGGTGGTGCCCAGATACCCTGCCATCCAGGCGAACCGCTGTTCGAAACATGCAGAGCGCCACGGACGCAAGCTAGTGGGAGCAGTATTATCTACATTTACATGATTACTCTGCAATTCACATTTAAATGCTTGGCAGAGGGTTCATCGAACCACAATCATACTATCTCTTTGCCATTCCACTCCCGAACAGCCCGCGGGAAAATCGAACACCTAAACCTTTCTGTTCGAGCTCTGATTTCTCTTATTTTATTTTGATGATCATTCCTGTCTATGTAGGTTGGGCTCAACAAAATATTTTCGCACTCGGAAGAGAAAGTTGGTGACTGAAATTTAGTAAATAGATCTCGCCGCGACGAAAAACGTCTTTGCTTTAATGACTTCCATCCCAACTCGCGTATCATATCTGCCACACTCTCTCCCCTATTACGTGATAATACAAAATGAGCTGCCCTTTTTTGCACCCTTTCGATGTCCTCCGTCAATCCCACCTGGAAAGGATCCCACACCGCGCAGCAATATTCTAACAGAGGACGAACGAGTGTAGTGTAAGCTGTCTCTTTAGTGGACTTGTTGCATCTTCTAAGTGTCCTGCCAATGAAATGCAACCTTTGGCTCGCCTCCCCGACAATATTATCTATGTGGGCTTTCCAACTGAAGTTGTTCGTAATTTTAACACCCAGGTACTTAGTTGAATTGACAGCCTTGAGAATTAGACTATTTATCGAATAATCGAATTCCAACGGATTTCTTTTGGAACTCATGTGGATCACCTCACACGTTTCGTTATTTAGCGTCAACTGCCACCTGCCACACCATACAGCAATCTTTTCTAAATCGCGTTGCAACTGATACTGGTCATCGGATGACCTCACTAGACGGTAAATAACAGAATCATCTGCGAACAGTCTAAGAGAACTGCTCAGATTGTCACCCAGGTCATTTATATAGATCAGGAACAGCAGAGGTCCCAGGACGCTTCCCTGGGGAACACCTGATATCACTTCAGTTTTACTCGATGATTTGCCGTCATTACTACGAACTGCGACTTCCCTGACAGCAAATCACGAATCCAGTCGCACAACTGAGACGATACCCCATAGGCCCGCAGCTTGATTAGAAGTCGCTTGTGAGGAACGGTGTCAAAAGCCTTCCGGAAATCGAGAAACACGGAATCAACCTGAGATCCCCTGTCGATAGCGGCCATTACTTCGTGCGAATAAAGAGCTAGCTGCGTTGCACAAGAACGTAGTTTTCTGAAACCATGCTGATTGCATATCAATAGATCGTTCCCTTCGAGGTGATTCATAATGTTTGAATACAGTATATGCTCTAAAACCCTACTACAAAGCGACGTCAATGATATAGGTCTGTAGTTCGATGGATTACTCCTACTACCCTTCTTAAACACTGGTGCGACCTGCGCAATTTTCCAATCTGTAGGTACAGATCTATTGGTGAGGGAGCGGTTGTATATGAGTACTAAGTAGGGAGCTATAGTATCAGCGTAATCTGAAAGGAACCTAATCGGTATACAATCTGGACCTGAAGACTTACCCGTATCAAGTGATTTGAGTTGCTTCGCAACCCCTAAGGTATCTACTTCTAAGAAACTCATGCTAACAGCTGTTCGTGTTTCAAATTCTGGAATATTCCATTCGTGTTCCTTGGTGAAGGAATTTCGGAAAACTGCGTTCAATAACTCCGCTTTAGCGGCACAGTCGTCGGTAACAGTACCATCGGCACTGCGCAGCGAAGGTATTGACTGCGTCTTGTTGCTTGTGTACTTTACATACGACCAGAATTTCTTCGTATTTTCTACCAAATTTCGAGACAATGTTTCGTTGTGGAACCTATTAAAGGCATCTTGCATTGAGGTCCGTGACAAACTTCGCGCGTCTGTAAATTTTAGCCAATCTTCGGGATTTCGCGTTCTTCTGAACTTCGAAATGCTTTTTCCGTCACCTCTGCAACAGCGTTCGGACCTGTTTTGTGTACCATGGGGGATCAGTTCCATCTCTTACCAATTTATGAGGTATGAATCTCTCAATTGCTGTTGCTACTATATCTTTATGGGGGACATTCACCTGGGCTTCCACGAAACCAGTGGTCGTAATCGAAGGCACCGCGACAGCTGTGAGCTGTTAGGGAGCACTTATGCCCCTTGTGGTTGAGGTCTTCCTCAACAGCGAAGGAATCTTGCAGCAGGATAGCTGTTAAACAATAAACTGGTAGCCAAGAATTCTTTTTTATTCCATGATTACCGGTTTCGGATAAACTAAAGCTGCGATCATCGGATCTTAGGACACATGCAGGTTACAACATCAAGGCAAACAATGGTGATATTAATAGCTGCCTATAACCCACAGGCCTTACAAAATTGTCGTAAATAGCATATAGACGTCAAGAGAGATGACATTATAAATGTTAAGTGGCTCGATCACATACAAGTGAAAGTCATTGAGAGAATGCCTTTACCTAGATTTTTCCACGTTCTTCAGATTTCGTTCATAAGCGAAACTTTTCTTTGATTTAGTGTGTGCGTTTTTCATAACTGTGCAATGCAGTCTCCATCCTCTCCTTAAACTTCCTGAAATTTATTGTTTTACAAGCATCATAGATCGCTCGTCCATGAGCACAATGTGCTCCCTACGAAGCAAGATAACTGTTCTCGTCACAACGCCAGAATCGTGCTACGAGGGTAATCCCAAAAGTAAAGTCTCCTATTTTTTATTAAGTACATAGGCCTGTTTATTATTACAATGGCTTACATCAGTTTACAGATTGAATATTTAGCTATTTTTTGATATAATCACCATTTCTGTCGATGCATTTTTGTAGACGATGTGGCAGTTTTTGTACGCCCATGTCACACCAGCTCTCCGCCATGTTACGAAGAAGGATCCCCCCACTGGCAGGATTGTTGCTTGGTCACATGTGTAAAGTGGTATGCCCAGGTTTCTTCACCCGTGACAATTGAATCCAGAAAGTTGTCCTGTTCGGCTGCAAGGTGGTGAAGAAATGCGCGGGAAGCATCTCAACTCGTTGCCGCATGTGGTCCTCAGTCATCATGCGTGGCACCCATCTTGAGCATCTTCCGGTAGTCAATGTTTCCGTTAAAATTCTGTGGAGGTGCTTCGGGAAACCTCAGGAACCAACGTGCAAAGATCATCCAGGGTGATCCGCCGATCTTCACGTATGCTTTGCTCAACCTTCAACACTGTCTCCTCAGAAATTGACTGTCTCCCGCTCTTTTGTTCGTCGTGAATTTCGGTCCGATCGACTGCAAACTCTCTACACCACGTACGAACATTTTTGACATTCATGCACGACTCATCACACACTTCCATCAAATGGCGATGGATTTCAATCGGCGCAGTGCCCTTTTGCGTTCAAAAAACAAATAACTACACGCAGTTCGGACTTGGCGGTAACATCCAACGGGAGCTCCATTCTCATCGGCTGCCAAGCCAAGACTGAGGGTATCAGCGAGGCGTGCACATGTTTACACACAGCGGGTGAAGCACTCTTCACAACAGTGTGACCAATTGTCACACAAACATAGTTCTGTACTTACTTTTGGGATTACCCTCGTTCAATGGTTTGAGAAGCATGGTAGTGAAGTCACGTTGCTGTCTTGGCTATCAAATTCGGCTTATCTGAATCCGATGAAACCCAACTGGGACGCTACTGGACGCCAGCTCAGCGTCCACAAACCAGCGGCCTGTAAATTACGGGAAATGTGTGGCCTTTTATGTTGTGGCTCATCAGTCTAACCATAGATTAGATCGATCACGACGGGTTATACTAGATATTCTTACGACAGCATACTGGCACTAGCGTAGCACAGTGAAACTGCAATATATTTCCAGTGTGCTGTTGTCTGTTTGCAGTATTAGAGTAGTGGGACAGGGTCCCCCAACACACATCGAAAATATCATGGGGAACCTACCATTAGCTTAATACGATTTTGCCAGTATTGTCGATATGTGCTCTTATTTTAGAAGTCATAACCTGGGGTGATCACGTGATGGAATAATAGTGCATACATTGCGTTTATAAGAAGCGAGATATCATTCCAGGCACCAGTCTGTAACCCGTTTCTTATACCGTGACACTCCCAAGCAGTCTTTACTTTAGTATTCTCAGCGAGTATGGAGGCGGAATGCTTTGACACCCATATACAGTAACATAGACCGAGCCAGGCGAGACAGTGTTTAGCATCGGGCTCGGATTCGGGAGGTCGACGGCTCAAACCAGGCCATCCTGATTTAGGTTTTCCGTTATTTCTCTAAATCGCTTCAGGCAAATATCGGGATGGTTCCTTCCCACATCCGATGCGATCGGATGGGATCGATGACCTCGCTATTTCGTCCCCTCCTCCAACCCAACCAACCAACATTAATATCTTGATGTTTAGAGATGTGTAGCAGGTCTTTGCATTCTCTGATTTATTGTCATTGAGAGAGTGCCTTTACCTAGATTTGGTTTATAATATAAATGTTTCTTTGATTTAGCGTGTGCGTTTTTCATACCTGTGCAATACAGTCTCAATACTACCCTTAAACTTTTTGAAATTTGCCCTCCCTATCTATTTTTCTACCATACAATGACAATCATGAAGTCCTTTACGTCCTTTCATGAAATTATTCACACTTTTCATTGGTAAATGTTTATTTTCTTCTGGGTTATGGATCAGAAAGTGCTCGTTTTCAGTCATGCACCTATTAGTCTTAGTATTTGTGTTTGTTTCTTCTCTGTGTTAAACACTGTAGGCACAAATCAAAGAGTAATACTATATTCTCTCCACCATTTGTCCATTTATTGTCTCAAGGTTGTAGTGCCGTCAACATAGTAATACTGTCAGATATCTACCACCAGGAAATGTTTCTTTCTTGATGACGATTGTCAGTACCAGTGAGCATAAACCTTTGTGAAGGTGGAGCGTTTTGCCTGGCATAGTTGATAATGCATAACCGGAAATAATAAACAAGTTTCCAAACATCATCATCTTATCCTGGCTTAATTCCCTCAACAACAAATGGTTCAAATGGCTCTGAGCATTATGGGACTTAACATCTGTAGTCATCAGTCCCCTAGAACTTCGAACTACTTAAACCTAACTAACCTAAGGACATCACACACATCCATGCCCGAGGCAGGATTCGAACCTGCGACCGTAGCAGTCGCGCGGTTCCGGACTGAGCGCCTAGAACCGCAAGACCACCGCGGCCGGCCCCCCAACAACAGAACAAATATCCGACTCCAGTACGTTTGCTGATGAATCGATTTCCACGTAATTTATCGCTCTGCCAAAACAAGTGTACATTAATTATAACCATCCCAAAGATTTAAAAAAATGCTAGGTAACGGATTTGAGGAGTGATTGTCGATAAACATACCTATTACCTCTAATTTCCAGGATGTTCATGTTGTGAGACATGTATGAAATGCAAATAAAACAGACGCAGCCTTCATAATGCCGTTCCTTGAGAACTAAATATTCACATACATAAAAATATTAAGGATTCGCGGATCTACTGCGTCAAGACTAAGCAGAATATTTTTTTTCCTCAGGTACTATAAAATTACGTCAAGCACACGTTGGTAACCTGAGCCTCTTATATTACTTTAATTACTGCACTGTAATGCTCCCAAAAACAAAATATTACTAAAGCAACAACAAGGATCAAATGATGGAATTACTTACCTGCCCCCAAATTCAACCCTGACCACTAACCAGAAATTGCTTTAAAAATACCAGTAACGCAAAACATTTCGTAGGCACAAGTAAGGAACAACATCAAAGAATTATTCATATGTGCCCAAAACAGGTTATACACTTACCAAAATCATTTTAAAGGCAACAGTAACGAAAAATAGCTTAACCTGCAACGCAGGGTTTACCGACTAACGCCAATGTCTCGGCCTTGATCAAAAGTCGGTATTTAGATTTGGCATCGGCAGCCAGAGGCTGTATTGAGTAGACTTGGGTCAGGATGTGTCTTCCATCGTCTTGTATCCTTATTAAGTTTGTCGTCACAAGAAAAAATGGTTCAAATGGCTCCAAGCACTATGGGACTTAACATCTGAGGTCATCAGTCCCCTAGACTTAGAACTACTGAAATCTAACTAACCTAAGGACATCACACACATCCATGCCCGAAGCAGGATTCGAACCTGCGACCGTAGCAGTAGTGCTGTTCCGGACTGGAGCGCCTAGAACCGCTCGGCCACTGCGCTCGGCTAGATGCTGTCCAACCATGTGTAGAATATAATTAGGTTTTAGACCTCTAAAACAGAAAAACAACTGTCTTAACACAAATAAAATAGCATCTTAAATAAATAAATATAATCTAAGATAAGATACCAGCTCTGCTCCCTTTCCCTCTTACCATTTAACAACGCAAATGAACTTATTAAATAAACCGACCGCCAGCTCAAAGGATTAAGCATCAAATCAGCCTAATGTGGACAAACACCGGTTACCACTGGCACGGCTATTTGGAAATCTTAGACAAAGAAACACTTAAACGCTGAGGCAGCCGTACTACCGTAAGCACTATCAACATTGAATTTCAACAGAATAAACTGATTTTGTTCCAACTAAGATCTAATGCAGGAGATCAGACCTTACCATTAATTTCTGTATATGATGATAACCGCCACACAGACTTAAAATACGACCAACATGGCACTCGATCCAGCCTTCAGTCTCCTGAGTATAAAATGTTATCAGTAGTCCCATAAACGAAACGTCCGACGGCTGCAGTGTGTGTGCTATGAGGCGGCAGAGACACGATGGATACCTGCTTACTTTTGGCCATATTAGTCACGTCAGTATTTCTGACATGGGTGAATTGTCCACCCACGACGAGAACCGTAGGATGATCTTTCGTTGGTGTCACATGGAGCAAGAAGTGGCGAAACCATTGAGTAAAAATGTCTTTTTGAATCCACCTCGAAGGACGTCATCAATAAAGCGATTTGCTTTTCCCCTTCAGCCCAACAATTTTAGTGTGTTTATACTACACAATAGTGATATCAGTTTCGTCACAGTTAAACAATATAGCTGAGTTGTTCTTGACTGAAGCTAGGGCTGGCTCATAAATGTAAAAAAAACGTGCTGACAACTTTAACTGTGAAAATATTTTCTCTGGCGAATGAAAATCCTTCGGGAGCCCTAATAGGGAGTCCGGGATTACTTTTTAGGAAGCTGAGTAACCGATTTTACCGGCTTGCAGTTTTTCTTTCGAAAATTGGTTTTCAGTGCTACTTTTAGAGCAAGCTATAGGCAATTCGTAGGACCGATTCTAGAGAGACTACAGAGTTGCTATTCCATTTGTTTGCAGTAATTCTTCGTCCTCTTTCAGTTCTCGGGGAAAAATAGGTTTCCATCCAATTTTGTTGCCATAGATTCATTTTGGGATTTGTCTGAAACATAGCGTTTCAATGTTGTTTGAGGAACACCGAAGATGCGAGTTGCTTTGTAGCTCCCCATTTCTTTACTACGCATAGTTGAAATGGCAGCCTTCACTTGTCTGGAATCCCAGCGTTTCCCAGGTTTCTTCTACAAAAGAAATGTAGACTATTGTTACAGACCTTGTTTCTATTAAAGTACCTTCTTTGGTATGCCATTCAGCGTACAAAATGAAAACATGTTTACAGATACATAAGTATGACTTATCTGAAACTAATTTTATAGAAAGCAAATGTGATTACACTTTCATATAGACCGAACTTAAAAGTTACAACGAATAATTTGGGATCCCAAACTTTTTGAAATTGAGGCACCTTCACGTGCTAACGAAACATGTTTCATTTATACACTTCGCAGTTAGTGAACAACGTAACTATTTATGTCATTAATATCCTATAGCGGTATAGAGTTAATGTATGTATAATTATTTAATCATGTGCTCACCTTTTATAATAAGTTTTCAGATTTTTAAAAACTAACAAAACATTCAGGAAAGTGGACAATCCATTCCTGCTTGTAGCAACACAATAAAATGGCGCTCTCCTGAAACATGGGCTTCCAAGCTCAGTCACGTGTCTATTCTCTAGTTCCAATTTGATGGTACCATCTACTTAGCAGAAATACATGACCTCCCAAAATTGAGGAATGTCCCCAAAATAGGGAACTTCCCCTACAAGATTTCGCCAATGGCGGCTCCACAGTGTCTCTATAAAATTTAATCTCTCTCCTAGTATGTCTACTTTCCTCGAAGTCCAATCGTCATCTTCCCAAAATTTATCGTTGTCTTTTTCTTCCTCCCCTCACACACGCAGTTTTATCAGGTCCAGCCTCGTGCTCTCGCAGTTATAAGACTCAAACTCGCCGTAAAATTGCGTGGCGCTATGTAATAAGCCGTTGTAATCAAACTATAGCTCATGCACCACTGGACATTATGTATAGTTGTCAAAACTGGCGATACGCTGAGATTTCTGTTCTTTGTCCGGAAATGTGAAAGTTCTTTAATGATAACAGAGACATATTGATATTTGTTCTTACTACAATAGGAACCGCGTGACTGCTATGGTCGCAGGTTCGAATCCTGCCTCGGGCATGGATGTGTATGATGTCCTTAGGTTAGTTAGGTTTAAGTAGTTGTAAGTTCTAGGGGACTGATGACCATAGATGTTTAAGTCCCATAGTGCTCAGAGCCATTTGAACCAGTTTGAATCTTACTACAATATCCATCCTTTTCACGTCAATAATCAACCATTTTTCGAATAAAACCTAAATTAAACATAGAAAATTTCAGTTTTTTCCTTTAATAGTGCTTATCTTTAAGTAACAGTCAGGAGGGTAGCTAAGTAGGACAAAGATCCGTACGTTACGCGGCAGTTTAAATAGCCTCACTCATTCTCTAGCCAGTTCACTGCTTCCAGTTTCTAGGGAAATCTATGATAGTAAGGGACGCCACGCAGAGTCGCAGCGTGGTTTAGGCGCCTGGAACGGTTCGAGCGGCTATCCCCGTCGGAGGCTCGAGCCCTCCCTCGGGCATGGGTGTGTGTGTTGTCCTTACCGTGAGTTAGATTAAGTAGTGTGTGTGCCTAGGGAACGATGACCTCAGCAGTTTTGACCCACTGGAAATTATCACAAATTTTCTAGTAAGAGACCTGTCACACACGCAAACAAATCGATCGTAATGAGGTAACGCCCGATAGGTATGTAACAAACTTAACGTACAGATAACGCGGCTACAATCTTAACTTTTTTTTAAAGTTCGGATTTCGGGATATGCCCACACAGCTGTCAGTTACGACGATAGTGTCGGTAGTTCCATGCGGCTTTTCCCGGATGATGCTGTTGCAGCATTAGAAAATTGCAGCGAAATGCAGGATGATCTGCAGCGGATAGGCACATGGTGCAGGGAGTGGCAACTGACCCTTAACATAGACAAATGTAATGTATTTCGAATACATAGGAAGTATGATCCTTTATTGTATTATTGTATGATAGCGGAGCAAACACTGGTAGCAGTTTCTTCCGTAAAATATCTGGGAGTATGCGTGCGGAACGATTTGAAGTGGAATGATCATATAAAGTTAATTGTTGGTAAGGCGGGTACCAGGTTGAGATTCATTGGGAGAGTCCATAGAAAATGTAGTCCATCAACAAAGGAGGTGGCTTACAAAACACTCGTTCGACCTATACTTGAGTATTGCTCATCAGTGTGGAATCCGTACCATATCCAAAAAAGAGCGGCGCCTTTCGTCACAGGGTTATTTGGTAGCCGTGATAGCGTTACGGAGATGTTTAGCATACTTAATTGGCAGACTCTGCAAGAGAGGCGCTCTGCATTGCGGTGCAGCTTCCTGTCCAGGTTTCGAGAGGGTGCGTTTCTGGATGAGGTATTGAATATGTTGCTTCTCCCTACTTATGCCTCACGAGGAGATTACGAATGTAAAATTAGAGAGATTCGAGCGCGCACGGAAGCTATCCGGCAGTCGTTCTTCCCGCGAACCATACGCGACTGGAACAGGAAAGGAAGGTAATGACAGTGGCGCGTAAAGTGCCCTCCGCCACACACCGTTGGATGGCTTGCGGAGTAGATGTAGATGTAAGGACAGCATAATCCAGTCCCTGAGAGGAGAAGATCTCTGACCGGACCGCGAATCGAGACGGGGCCTCTTCTCTTAGCATCTTCAGTGCAGACTGCGCAGCTACAGAAGCGGACGACGATTTGATATGGCCAACGCTGCTAGGAAAACTACTGTAATCCACACTTACATACGATAGTCTACAGTAGCCTTGAGGGCGCCAATACGATATCTTGTAGGGGGAGGGGCTAGGGATGGGGGTATCGAGTATTTTTAATATTTTGGAAGTCGAATGCTAACTTGTACTTAGACATGAAGTAGTTCCACTTCCGACCTGCGTAATATCGGCTTTGAAATCATTGTCTTGAAAGAAAAACATCTGACTACGCTACTGTACATTTCTTCCTTTCCCTTAGGGAAAGCCCCCTCGTCCGCGGGTACGTGCTCCCTTGGGGAGCGGGAGCCTACGGTAGTTTTACAACTAGCCATGTGACAGTGATTGACGTCACGGACACAAGAGTCGTTGAATACACCAGCATTAATTAATCAAGTATTAAGTTCGCGGCAGGCTGAAAGGCCGGTTTAGTGGGCGAAGCGGGCGACTATGACACGTTTATTTAGCACGCTACGCGTGCTTGAGAGAACTAAAGCCATTGCAGCAGGGCCGCGGACGCGTCAGGGCCTGTAGCGAGCTCTCCCCGAGCCGGTGTTGACAGCGCGCCGGCCGCTCGGCTGGCAGTGCTTGCACAGTAGCTGCTACCAGCATCTGCCCGGAATTCCGCGGCGCCGAGTGGCAGGTCAAATATTTGTCGCCCGGCGACAGCCCATTTGTCACGCGGACGTCAATCGGGCACCGCCCTGACCCCCCACCGCCGCAAAGCGGGGCGTCGCGCCCGTCTTACTGTAATGTCGACACGCCGATCCGTGATTACGCCAGCGGCGGGCGGAGCTTCTAATTAATGGAACGCGGTGTCGCGTGTCACTACTGTAGGGCGAGGGAACAGCGACTTACTCGTTCCGTGCCGCAAGAGCCTCCGTCGGCTCACGTGTGTACGGCATCTGGTCGCTCCTAACAGGCGAGCGTAAAATTATTCCGATGTTTTGTAAAAATATGCTCGCTTCTGTTAACAAACCCTTAAGTTCATCGACATCAGCGTACGTATATACCCCACAAGTCACCACACGGAGCAAGGTGGACGCTACCTTCTGTTATTAAAAGTCGCTCCCTTTCCTGTTCCATTCGCAAATGGAGCAAGGGAAAACGACTGTCTACCCACCACCGTACGAAGCATAATTTTCCTTGTCTTGTCTCCGCTGTCCTTACACGAAATGTAAGTTTAGTATAGTCATTTGGTGCTCAAGAAGGGGGCTACCTGGTAGATTTCCGAGAGTTTTGAAAAAGAGGTATTTTTATGGATTTCAACGTTCTCTTTTTGGATTTTCACTTTGCCACTTCGTATCTTTGCCTCTCGTGTCGCCGCATTGGAAAAATTGCACCCAAAACCAGTTTTTGACACTACCTCCTTTCCGAGCCATGTTACGATGAGAACACTTATGTACTAAATTAAAATAGAGAAGATTTCCTACTATTTATGTGATAACCTTTTTTTCTCACTGATATAAAGGGTCGCTCTGCAGGTATAAAGAGATGCTTCACCTGGGCGTTAGGGCTATCCGTTCTACGTTACGTCTGCTGGCAGCTGGAGCAAGGGAAATTTTCTGCCTGAACAATTAGTGCGAGTCTATCGTTCTACTGTGTTGTTCGCATTTAATAGCCATGACTACTAATGCAGTAAGCTCTTTTGTTTGTGAAAATCCATTGCAAGGAAGTGAGGTGGCTGAAGTGAAGGAAAAAGGACTGGAGACTTTTCCTAAGTTAAATGTTCAAAGAAAGGATAACAAGGGCAAACTTTTGGAGGGACTGAGATCGCTAGTCGTTCACAGTGTGTGTCGAAAATGCTATGGTAATGAGAAATCAATCTCTCTATACTTAGAGGAAGCGATGTCACACTATCCCATCTGCAGCTACAATCCACTACCCCACCTTACTCATACATAGCTCATGGTTTTTTTGTGCGTTGTTGAGATAACAACGAAGTTTGTAGCGATTGTAATATTGTGTATAGCGTACGTAAACTATCTCTGACAGCGTTTCAGAACTTACCAGAGCTCGTAAAAATGGCTGGGGTGGAGCTACTCCTGAGCGTCTTCGCAGTCGATGCACAGTATCATAACAAAAGACTGTACCAAGTATCACGGACTGGAGAAACTAAAACGAGATGCCCGTATGCAAACTAGATCGACAGTACGATGCAACTATAGATGTACGTGCTTCATAAAATTATATAAGAAAAAATTAATTCTGCGTCGGTGCCACCGACGGAAGCAGCAGACTGCAACATTCGTTCCTAAACAATCAGCAGCTTCGGCACTGCTGTCAAGTAGAATGTAGAGCGATGAGGATAAAAAAAAAATCGGGTAATTCCTGTCAGAGAAGTGAAGCCTCCAGCTCCGGAAAGCTTGTTAAACATTATTTCATGCAATTGCGGAAAGGAATGTCGGCAAGGCTGGATGAAAGTGCTCCGTTATTAGCACCAACTGTAGTGGTACCTGTGTTAATTCGTAGGCCCTAACACAAGATAAAAAAATGCCACTTAATCTACATCACTGGTGGTGCGGAAAGGAGTTTTTGGCAAAAGCGCGTTTGGAGTAGACTTTGCGGCACTCGTAAGATAAAACTATCCGTTTTACTCTCTCTCTCTCTCTCTCTCTCTCTCGTCTCCCCCCTCTCTCTCTCTCTCTCTCTCTCTCTCTCTCCCTCTCTCTCTCTCTGTCTCTCTCTCTCTGTCTCTCTCTCTCACACACCCACACACACACACACACATAAAGTTACAACATAAATTATAGGAAATTTTCTCATTTTCTATTTTTTACGTAAAATGAGCAGGATTGGAGATATTGTCCGGTAACTGTTTTTCGGCACCATTTACTTATCATGAGTGGAAAAGATACGCGATGACAACGTAAATTCCGAAAGGAGCACTTCGAAATCTATAAAATCTCCAATTTTTAAAATTCCTGGAATACTTTCCAAGTAAAACGACCAAAAGACTGGACGCAATAGAATCTTTCTAGGGACAGTCGCGAATGCTGTTCTCTGAATCTTCTCAATAGTGTTTCACAAAAAGAACATCATCTTCCCTCCAGGGATTTACATTTGAATTCACGGTACATTTCCTAAATACTCACCTGTTAATCGAACCTACCACTAACAAATATAGCAGCACGCCTCTGAATTTCTTTGAAATCTTCTTTCAGTCTGACCACCTGAAGATCCCAACATTCGAGCAGTACGCAAGAGTGGTTGACACTAGTGTTCTACATACACTCTCCATTACAGATAAGCTACAGTTTTCGAGAATTCTCTCAATAAACTGAAGTCAACCATTCGCCTTCCCTACTGTCGACGTCACATGCGAACTCAATTCTAGAGTGCTTTGCCCATTACACCTACATATTTAATAGAGGTGACTGTCTCAAGCAGCACACTTTCAGTACTGTATTCCAACATTACAGACTTGTTTTTCCTAGTCATTCACATCAACTTACATCTTTCTACTAAACTAAACTAAACGCCATCCGAACAGACATTGGAAGACCCAACGGTACCAACTGACCTCCGTCTCATCCTCAGCCGTCAGGCGTTACTGGATATGGATATGGAGGGACATGTGGTCAACATTGCTCTCCTCGCCGTTGTCAGTTTTCGTGACTGGAACCGCCAGTTCTGTCAAGTAACTCCACAACGGGCCTCACAATGGCTGAGTGTTCCCCGTTGCCAACAGCGCTGCCCATGTGCTAGAGAGAGGCCAGACAGCACTTAACTTCGGCGATCTGACGGAAACCGGTGTCACCAATGCGACAGGGAAATCGTGATATTCATCACATCAAACGGAGGTTCTACTCAAAAATGGCTATAAGCACTATGGGACTTAAAATCTCATCAGTCCTATAGACTTATAACTACTTAAACCTAACTAACCTAAGGACAAGACACACATCCATGCCCGAGGCAGCATTCGAACCTGCGACTGTATCAGCAGCGCGATTCCTGACTGAAGCGCCTAGAACCGCTCGGCCACAACTGCTGGCAGAGATTCTGTGTAAGTCTTCCTGTATCCTTCTGCAGTCACTCAGACACTTTGCCATGCACTAGAGCGTCGCAAGCAAATAGTCGCAGATTGCCGCTCTGCTGTCTGTTCGTAGAGAACAAGAGCGGTCCTATCACACTGCTCCGAGGCACTCCTGACGATTCACTTATCTACGATGAAAACTGTGATGAAAGCTCGCCGTCGACGACAACGTACTGCGTCCTATTACTTAAGAAGTCTCCGAGTCACTGACATATCTGGGAAGCGATTCCAGAGGAGGAGCAGGTGGACAGAGAAAGGAAAAAGGAGGAGTTGGGCGAAGACAGGAGGAGGTGTAGGGGGAGGAGGAGAAGGGCAAAGAGAGGATAGAGGAGGAGATAGAAAAAAAGAGAGGAAGAGGGCAGACAGAGAGGGCAGAGAGTGGGGAGGAGGAAATTGACTTTGAGGAGGGAGGAGATGGCCAGAGGGGAAGGAATAGTTAGA
Source organism: Schistocerca gregaria (assembly GCF_023897955.1). Taxonomy (NCBI): domain Eukaryota; kingdom Metazoa; phylum Arthropoda; class Insecta; order Orthoptera; family Acrididae; genus Schistocerca; species Schistocerca gregaria. The sequence continues at coordinate 250,976,986 of NC_064920.1, forward strand.
CAAAGAGAGAGGGACCGAGGGGATGGACAGAGACAGAGGGGAGGAGACGGACAGAGAGAGAGAGAGAGAGAGAGAGAGGGGGAAAGAGGAATGTACTGATAGTAGATTGCAATAAAAACGAGGACATACCCAGACGACACCAGGTGCTGAACTAGTTAAGAAATAAAAATACTCCTCAGTGGCCCATCTCATTCTATGTAAGTGTTGTTTCATGAGATTATGTCGGCTTGTATGGTTTTTAGGGTAGCTGCATGCCGTACAATCTGTTGTTGTTGTTGTGGTCTTCAGTCGTGAGACTGGTTTGATGAAGCTCTCCATGCTACTCTATCCTGTGCAAGCTTCTTCATCTCCCAGTACCTACTGCAGCCTACATCTTTCTGAATCTGCTTAGTGTATTCATCTCTTGGTCTCCTTCTACGATTTTTGCCCTACACGCTGCCCTCCAATACTAAATTGGTGATCCCTTGATGCCTCAGAACATGTCCTACCAACCCATCCCTTCTTCTAGTCAAGTTGTGCCACAAATTCCTCTTCTCCCTAATCCTATTTAATACTTCCTCATTAGTTACGTGATCTACCCATCTAATCTTCAGCATTCTTCTGTAGCACCACATTTCGAAAGCTTCTATTCTCTTCTTGTCCAAACTATTTATTGTCCATGTTTCACTTCCATAGATGGCTGCACTCCATACCAATACTTTCAGAAACGACTTCCTGACACTTAAATCAATACTCGATGTTAACAAATTTCTCTTCTTCAGAAACGCTTCCCTTGTCATTGCGTCTACATTTTATATCCTCTCTACTTCGACCATCATCAGTTATTTTGCTCCCCAAGTAGCAAAACTCCTTTACTACTTTAAGTGACTCATTTTCTAATCTAATTCCCTCAGCATCACTTGACTTAATTCGACTATATTCCGTTATCCTCGTTTTGCTTTTGTTGACACCGTCCATTCCTTTCAACTGCTCTTCCCAGTCCTTTGCTGTCTCTGACAGAATTACAATGTCATCGGCGAACCTTAAAGATTTTATTTCTTCGCCATGGATTTAAATGGCTATTCCGAACTTTTCTTTTGTTTCCTTTATTGCTTGCTCAATATACAGATTGAGTAACATCGGGGAGAGGCTACAACCCTGTCTCACTCTCTTCCCAACCACTGCTTCCCTTTCATGTCCCTCGACTCTTATAACTGCCATCTGGTTTCTGTACATATTGTAAATAGCCTTTCGCTCCCTGTATTTTACCCCTGCCACCTTAAGAATTTGAAAGAGAGTATTCCAGTCAATACTGTCAAAGAGTGGCTTTTGCTCTGCATACACCGATTTGACCAATCAGAGACTTCAAAGTAAATTGGAAGAAAAGAAAAAAAAGATTCAGCTTTGCGTCATCTTTGCCACATGTTTGCCGCGTCTGTTGCTAACAACATGACTAGGATGGAACCACACCCCTCCATAAAATCTTGTTATCTCCCCAAAGAAAGGCCATAAACTCGATAAAAGCCTCATATTTTCACAAATATGTTTTGTCTGGACGTCTGGGCACCAGTGGCCCTGTGCCACGAAAATTTACAGAACGCCCACAGTTGTTTTGTCGGCTTCCTGCCTAACAAGGGCCCATCGTCTGCTTTATTGCCGGTCTACAATGCGCTGGCCATTCCATCGGCAACTTCTCGGCGCTAGTCGGTCTACCTCCCTTTTACCAACAGAATGCCCATCTAGTAATGAAGAATGAATAAAAATATTTTCTATGGCTGTGCTACTGTTCCCCTGCACCCTAGTTGAAGAAAACACAGTCTGCATCAGATCATATGATTTTAGGAGATCTACCAAAATCCTTTCTCTTGCACCATCATATACAAAATTGATAGTGATGTCACCACATATAACTAACCAACTTCATTACCAAATTCCGCATTTGGCCAGTGGCCGGAAAAGGAGACACACCTTTCGAGTGCAGAAGAATAATGGATAATTCATGGTAGTTTATGAACACGTGGTACAGTAGAAATTCAGATTCAGCAAATACAGCTCCATTAACAGTTTCATCTTTATCACACCAGTCCAGAATTGAGAAGGCTTAAAGCCGTTCACTGTATTCTGGGAGATTGTGATCACTTGTAAACTGTTAACGTGCACACAGGTACCACTCTAGGTGGAAATGAAGGTGCATTTAAAAACACAACTCACTGCGAACTTTGCTAGTAATGGATTGGTGATTCATGGCACCAGTAAATTGGTGCTGAAACTGGCGGTTGGTGCCAGCTCGGGTTCTCACTATGAGAGAGCACAATGGCGACTGCAGAATTGCCGAATGCAGCGCCGCACCGAAGTTAGGAGCAGCATGTGGTGACCGGACAGGAATTGCTGACGTAACAGGGAAGTAGTATCACCACAGAGCTGGTGCCGTGGGCAGCACCGGTACAAGAGTTCGAATGTGGCATCGGGCATCGTGTATGGGTCGCATACGGGCCAAGACTTGGCGGAAGAGATTCGTTGCTCTGTACATCAGGAAAACTTTGTGCTAAATATGCACGGGGATTCATTTTTCTGCAGATCAAGAAGCTGTTTGTGCTGAATATATAGGAATAGAGCACGTGAAAAGATAGGTGGTAAAATTTCTGAATCACACATTATTCCGCTGTCAGTTGCAACAATTTTCAATGAAATTGAACTAAGAGTATGGAGACTTTCTATGTTATTGAAAAGTACATTGGTTAAGTCAAGAGTCACGCCTGGAATGATTTTTCTTTTATAAATTCGCTATTGTTGAATTTATTTAGGGAAAAAGTGCACGAACGAAAATTAGAACATCTGGAATTGATTTCAGAACCCCCATTTCACGTGGATTTTACACACACTACCCACAATAAGAAGTTGCAAGGTGAGAAAAATCTTATTTCTGATTTGACGGGGATGCATTTATAAAGAAATTCGGATTGCAGAAGAGATGAATCTGGCAAACACTGTCCAGTTCACTAAGCTCGCTGGCGTTAAAGAATTCATCATTGACCTGACAGAATTACATGGATAGTATTCTAAACATTTTGAGAACACAACCGTTCTTACATCGGTTTTCGACCTGTTACCAAGACCATTTTCAGTTTGAGTTGAAAGTGCCCTTGTGCATATGCTGATGTAACTGTCGGCGGTGCAATGTAAGTTCCATTTTAACGATAAATCCTTTTGCGGTAAAACTGTCCAGGACATCTACACTATTTTTTTCGGCTAGAGTATCAACGTGTCTATAATGATATTGTAAAAGCGCTATAATGTTTAGATCAATATATATATATATATATATATATATATATATATATATATATATATATATATATATATATATATATATATGTGTGTGTGTGTGTGTGTATGAAAAACCTTTTTAGATTATGGATCAAAATAAGTCACCATTACATGGCAAACTGAGTGCGAAAATCTTTGAAATTGTCTGTGTCTGTCCGTATGTCATCAGCTCCCCAAAAATAACTAAAAATACTGAAAATTTGTTTTTTATTGTGATATATCTTGTAGAGAAATGTGAAATATTGAACCAAGTCATATGCAGTGGGACTGCATTCTGTCGCGCTTTTGCAGTTCCCTCTCGTCAAGCTCAGACACGAGCCGTCGCGGTGCGGTAAAATGTGCAGACAGGCTGAAGGCCATGGCCCTCGTGTCAGGGCATAGCTCTCGAGCCAAATTCTTGGCTGGCCCTGGGCGACAGGAAGCGATTATCTGAGAAGACAGTCAGCTGGACGAGGTGGAGTAGGACGTTCATGCAGCAACTCTGTGGTGGCAGCCCGGTGGAGTCCGGGGATTGAGACAGCAGCAGCTTGCTGTCAACAAAGAGCATCAGTCCTTGTCTGAGCGACTGGACAGTATGGAGTCTTGAATCTGGAAGTAGCACTATGAGCAATGTACAACTTGATATTAGCTGTGGTGTGTGCTTGGCCACGACAGTGTAAGAGGAGGTTGTGCTGGTTGTGTTTGGTGTAAAATTTTGTTTGTGCAGACGCCTGTGTCTGGCTGGGTTTCCGTTTCAGTTTTGCAACGTTTTATGTTGTCCTAACAGCGAGGCTCAATATTTTATTGTTAATTAGTCTTTCCATATGCATTCATCACAGATATTGAGCACACCTTCTCTTACCTCTTTCTGCATCTAACTCATCCACCCACCTTTGTCGGTCTATTGGGTCGATCTCTTCCTTCCCTATCTCTCTCTCTATCTTTTAAGCCTTTCCTCTCTCTGTACATTTCTTCCGCCCTCTCTGTCTGACCACATATCTTCCTGCCCCTCCCTTTGATTGTATCCTCCTCCCCCTTTCTCTTTCCATCTGCCTCTCCCTCTTTCTCTTCCATTTGCCCACTATTACTCTACACCTTCCACTGGTCTCATGCATCTCCCCCAACTCCCCTCTCTCTCTGACCATTTCCTCCTCCCACTCACTCTGTTCACCCCTTCCTCTACCCAACTCAATCTATCCCCAGTCATGTTCATGAGCACGTGTTGCCCCTGCAGTACCGTTCAACAAAACAGGCCGATACTATTCCTACAATATGCCTATCGCGCAGAGTAATCTACATATCTAGGGCTTTAAAATCTTTTATTTGTCCCTGACGTACCTCCCATCATTACAAAGCAGATCGCTAAAGCAAGCCAAAACTACTTTTGGTGGGGTGATTTTTTGGATAGTGCATCCTGAGCTATTATTTAATCATATCATTTCTGTTCTGTCATTGCCTTACAGCTTGAATAATTATTTGTGGTATTTTGGTGCACTGTTTTGTGCCCTACTTATTACTGTAAAGCTAAAGGTAGCCCGAGGGGTAGATGGTATAACTGTTTGTTATGGTCTACTAAATATTATGTTTAGCATATTTGTGAACTGAACAGTGGCTATTTTATTTGTGTTTACCTTTATTCATGCTGTTTTATTTACTGAGTTATACTGTAGATAGACATATTTAAAATCTATTATGGACTTGAATCCGCACAATCCTCAGCCACTTTTCCTCCCATAGATTCCTGCAGCACAAATGGTAACACCAGAGTGTTAGAGATTCAATATGGAATTTATCTAATGTAACTTTTTCAGAAGACTTTGCAGATCTGATTCATTGGTTTATCCACTACCCCCACTCTAGCTGCAATTCCCTACTAGTGAACCCTCATTGTCCGCATTGGATGCGATACTCGCAAGGTAAAAGATATTATTTCTACACGTGATAGGTTATTATCTGATATATATAATCTTCCGGTAACTATCACGGATGGTCATGCTTAGCTTTGACTTTCCTCCAGTGGTTCTCCGCCACATGACTGAAGCATTCTGAGCACTGTTATGGTGCCGACCGACCACGTGGTTGTTAATATGGCACAGGATAGCGGGGAGGGGAGTGGCAAGGTACTGGCTCATAAGAGCAACAACTTAGTACAAACAATATTTATTAAACAATAAAAAATTCTTTTATCAAGAAATTAATAACACTACCCCACGTAAATAATACTAAATTACAGTAGGTCCAGAGAATTGACCTTCAAGTTCATGAAAGATTAGCGTACATAAATATAACCAAGTTCAGACGTGACGTGTATCGCCTTAAGTAAAACGGGCATTTACTCCATTGGCATTAAGAGGTACAATGTAACAAAACATGAGGTATGTCCCCTTGGAGAAAGACAGAACTTTACTTAGTCTATATAAAAGATGTAATATACGAGGCTTATTTTGTAAGTAAGTACCGTTTTGCCACACCGCGGCCGCAGCGGTGCGGTCGGCGTTCTGCGCATGCGCACTGGGTATCTACATTTGTTGTCTACACACTGACGCCATTACAGTCTGATTCTTCCTTGTTTACGTTGTGTACTGAGATGCCTCCGATAATCGTAAGTCCCGCCGACTGTGAAGTAAGGGCTGTTATAAGATTTCTTAGTGCTAAAGGCCTAAAAGCGATCGATATTCATTGTGAGATCTGTGCAGTTTACGGAGAAAACATTATGAGTGATGGAATATTAAGAAAGTGCGTGAGAGCATTTACAGATGGCCGCACAAATGTACATGATGAACAATGGAGTGGGGGTCCTTCGGTCAATAATGAAAGTTTGGTGCAGGAAGTGGACACTAAGGTGAGAGAAAACAGACGCTTTACGATTTCCTCCTTGCGGGATAAATTTCCTAATTTTTCTCGTAGTGTTTTGTATGGCATTGTGAGAGAGCACTTGCATTATCGAAAATTGTGCGCAAGCACTTGAATTACCGAAAATTGTGCCCACGTTGGGTTCCGAAAATATTAACGGATGTGCATAAAACCAAACGTTTAGACAGTGCATTGACTTTCCTTGAGCGGTACCACAACGACAGTGAAGCTTTTTTAAGCCAAATTGTTACGGGCGATGAAACATGGGTGGCCTACGTCACACCAGAATCAAAGCAACAGTCCATGGAATGGTGGCATTCAGATTCACCCAGAAAAGTGAAGTTTAAGCAAACAATTTCTGCCGGGAAAATCATGTGCACAGTTTTTTGGGACAGAAAATGAGCATTGCTTGTGGAATTTCTGCCTCGTAATGAGACAATCAATGCAGCGGCTTACTGTAAGACATTGCACAATCTGCGCCGTTCAATTCATAACAAAAGACATGGCAAGTAGGACAAGGGCATCGTTTTGATGCAAGACAATGCCCGTCCGCATGTGGTGAATCAGACCAAAGATCTCATCACATCTTTTCGATGGGAAACTCCAGATCATCCTCCATACAGCCCCAATCTTGCGCCCAGTGACTTCCATCTGGTCCTGCACTTGAAGAAACACCTGGGCGGTCAGCGTCTTCAAGGCGATGACGAAGTCAGGCGGCAGACTTCTATGAGGAGGGTATTCAAAAACTGGTACATTATGACAAGTGCCTCAATATTGACGGAAATTATGTAGAAAAGTAGATTAAGGTACAGGTTTTCATGTAAAAATAAAGTTATTAAGATATCTCAGCACGTCTTTTTTTTTTAAATTTCAAAACGGTTCTTACTTTAAAAACACGCTTCGTAGGTAAAGGTGAAGTTCGACACATTCAATTAAACATGAATTTACTTAGACAGAATCCAGAGAGATATGGCTTAGATGTGACGTATGCCCTTTTTGTGAAAACAAAAATGTACTTAAAGACAATCAAAAGATATAATAAAGCTTTGGCGTGACGTACGTCACTTAAAGAAAACAGAAGTTTACTTAACAGAACACAAAGAAATAATATAGCTTAGACGAGATGTACGTCACCACAGGATTTAGAAAACAAAACACGTTTAATTAATACAGTCCCAAATTGTACACCAGTTGGACGTGAGGTGCTACACACTTAAAGGTGCTTAAACAATTTCTGTTCGTGTCAGGGGTGTAAAACCATGTAACACTGACCGTAATTCAGTAGGATGGAATAAGAAGTTTTTAACATGCGACTCCCAAGTTGAACGAAGATTAGCACCAAGAAAAGCAGTCTATCACATTTTTGTAATAATCACCACTTTACACTGGAGCCTTAGAAATAGAGGTTTAATACCAATTAGTTTAGTGGTGTAATCAAATAAAAGACAGCAGATTGTGATTAAGGCATAAGTTTAATAGTGTGGCTGTAACAACGTCTACTGCTGAGATGATATTAGTTAGCGTTAAAACACGATATTAAAACCCCAAGCTAATGCCATTAAAAGGAACTGAATTACTCACCGACCATACTTTCAACAAGACTATACGTAAGCACCTTAATTATCGATACCAGCGACGGGAGAACACGCCGCTATACAAGGCAGAATTGCGAGGGCGGTACACAAATTTCAACTGAGCCAACGACCAACCGTCGCCTGGCTTCAACTGACTCCCATTAATTTACAAGTGTGCGTTCTCACATAAACTGGAGTAGACAGAAAACTACCGTAATTAAGGAAAATATAAAGAGAACAATACAGTCATCTTAGCAACGAAGTATTGTCATAAGTAGAAAGGGTACTACGCGATTTGATAGTCACTGCAATTGCGTTTGAACGTTAACAGGCTTCCATCAAGCGATATGTACTGTTACCGACGACTGTGCCGCTAAAGCGGAGTTATTGAACGCAGTTTTCCGAAATTCCTTCACCAAGGAACACGAATGGAATATTCCAGAATTTGAAACACGAACAGCTGTTAGCATGAGTTTCTTAGAAGTAGATACCTTAGGGGTTGCGAAGCAACTCAAATCACTTGATACGGGCAAGTCTTCAGGTCCAGATTGTATACTGATTAGGTTCCTTTCAGATTACGCTCATACAATAGCTCCCAATTTAGCAATCATATACAGCCGCTCGCTCACCAATAGATCTGTACCTACAGATTAGAAAATTGCGCAGGTCGCACCAGTGTTCAAGAAGGGTAGTAGGAGTAATCCATTTAACTACAGACCTATATCATTGACGTCGGTTTGCAGTAGGGTTTTGGAGCATATACAGTATTCAAACATTATGAATCACCTCGAAGGGAACGATCTATTGACACGTAATCAGCATGGCTTCAGAAAACATCGCTCTTGTGCAACGCAGCTAGCTCTTTATTCGCACGAAGTAATGGCCGCTATCGACAGGGGATCTCAAGTTGATTCCGTATTTCTAGATTTCCGGAAAGCTTTTGACACCGTTCCTCACAAGCGACTTCTAATCAAGCTGCGGAGCTATGGGGTATCGTCTCAGTTGTGCGACTGGATTCGTGATTTCCTGTCAGGAAGGTCGCAGTTCGTAGTAATAGACGGCAAATCATCGAATAAAACTGAAGTGATATCAGGTGTTCCCCAGGGAAGCGTCCTGGGACCTCTACTGTTCCTGATCTATATAAATGACCTGGGTGACAATCTGAGCAGTTCTCTTAGACTGTTCGCAGATGATGCTGTAATTTACCGTCTAGTAAGGTCATCCGAAGACCAGTATCAGCTGCAAAGGGATTTAGAAAAGATTGCTGTATGGTGTGTCAGGTGGCAGTTGACGCTAAATAACGAAAAGTTTGAGATGATCCACATGAGTTCCAAAAGAAATCCGTTGGAATTCGATTACTCGATAAATAGTACAATTCTCAAGGCTGTCAATTCAACTAAGTACCTGGGTGTTAAAATTACGAACAACTTAAGTTGGAAGGACCACATAGATAATATTGTCGGGAAGGCGAGCCAAAGGTTGCGTTTCATTGGCAGGACACTTAGAAGATGCAACAAGTCCACTAAAGAGACAGCTTACACTACACTCGTTCGTCCTCTGTTAGAATATTGCTGCGCGGTGTGGGATCCTTACCAGGTGGGATTGACGGAGGACATCGAAAGGGTGCAAAAAAGGGCAGCTCGTTTTGTATTATCGCGTTATAGGAGAGAGAGTGTGGCAGATATGATACACGAGTTGGGATGGAAGTCATTACAGCATAGACGTTTTTTGTCGCGGCGAGACCTTTTTACTAAATTTCAGTCACCAACTTTCTCTTCCGAATGCGAAAATATTTTGTTGAGCCCAACCTACATAGGTAGGAATGATCATCAAAATAAAATAAGAGAAATCAGAGCTCGAACAGAAAGGTTTAGGTGTTCGTTTTTCCCGCTCGCTGTTCGGGAGTGGAATAGTAGAGAGATAGTATGATTGTGGTTCGATGAACCCTCTGCCAAGCACTTAAATGTGAATTGCAGAGTAGTCATGTAGATGTAGATGTAGGGTAGAGTTTTCTCTACCCGAGGACTCAGTGTTGTGTTGTCCTTATTTTCCTGTCGTCATAACTGATGTTATTATTAAAATGACTGAATGGGTACGGCCCGAAAGCCGATAAACTGAAAAAAAGACCTCCATGCCACGAGCACTCATTAGCTAAGTTTACTACAACAGTCCAGCAGGGCTGCTCGGCACACACCCAGCTCACTCCTAAAAACCGTAGACGCCGTCTCTCTACACTGCGTGCAGGCCCTTCTAACATCCCTCTTCGCAACTACAGCGGTCAGCCCTCGGCCACAGGCGGTTTTCTGCGGCAGTTATATCGAAACAGGCGAATAAATAATCGATATCCCCACGACAGACCACAGCAATCAGTGAAATTATATAATAATAATAATCTCACGTGGGTCAATGGCCTGGTGCGCGTCTCAATCAGATACCACTTTAGCAACATGCGTGTCCCTAACATACCCGAGTTATCCAACAGAGGAAAGGAGATCTGCAGTTTAACGTTTCGTTTCTGCTAATTTCCATGTCACTGAGTGGTGGGTTAAGGTAGATAAGCATGACAGACGTGTATTAAAGTCACTAATACTTCCACAATGATTAATTTTCGGTGAAATTTAATATCGCCGATAACGTCGTTGTATCAAGAATTGAGGTAACGCTAATCAACACTAATTACTGCTGACAGCTTCAGATTCGCAGGATTTAACTTCAATTAGCCTCGACGGTGCACGTCTACGTTGTCCATACGGTGTTTGTTGCACAAACTTATGACATTAACTATAAAGTAATTTTTGAGACGATTTCTCGTGGAGAAGCAGTCTGGCTTAAAGTACTTTAAAATGGATGGACAGCAATAAAATATTTATTTACAGTGGTTACCGGTTTCGGTAAGAATGTGACCATCTTCAGATCACTATGCCATGATGGCAGGCGATGGCGGTAAACGGAGGAGACTGACGTTCGTGGAGTAATAACACCTGTTCCGCTGTCCGCCCACGGTAGCTGACTGGCCGCCGGCACGGTAGCTCAGCGTGTTCGGTCGGAGATTTTCTCCGCTCAGAGACTGGGTGTTGTGTTGTCCTAATCATCATCATCATTTCATCCCCATCGACGCGCAAGTCGCCGAAGTGGCGTCAAATCGAAAGACTTGCACCCGCCTAATGGTCTACCCGACGGGAGGCCCTCGTCACACGACATTATTATTATACCTGTTGCGTTCACCGTCACTGCCTACCATCATGGTATAAATTATCTGAAGGTGGTCACATTCTGACCTAAACTGGTAACCATTGTAAATTAATGCGATCAAGACTGCTTTCAATTCATTTTAAATTACCTTTGAAGGTGTGCCACCTGATCTGAGGTGCATGCCGAACTCAAGATTATCAATTTCAAAATGACTAATAAACTCACTCTTGGACAGCACTCAGACAGAAAGGCAGAACTGAGATAACTAAACTTCTACTGACAAAAATATGTAAATATTTTCAAAAAATATTCTAGAATAGTTCTCATTTTGTGTTTCCCTCTCATTAATAGCAATTCGTATTAAGGAATCTAATCATGATTGTGTCTGTAGAGGCACACAGTCTTTGTTAATAATTAGCCATATCATTAGATTATGAGTGTGTTACAGTAGAGGATGTCTATATGTACCATACACAGTCAAAACGCTTAAGATTATTGATCTTAAAACACCAATTTATTATTAACCCACTTTTAGCTATTAGTGCTCATTTATTAGGTGTCAAGCACACAACTCCCATGAACCTGATTTCTACTAGAGACACTGTTAACTACACTACTGGCAATTAAAATTGCTACACCACGAAGATGACGTGCTACAGACGCTAAATTTAACCGACAGAAAGGGGATGCTGTGATATGCAAATGATTAGCTTTTCAGAGCATTCACACAAGGTTGGCGCCGGAGTCGACACCTACAACGTGCTGACATGAGGGAAGTTTCCAACCGATTTCTCATACACAAACAACAGTTGACCGGCGTTGCTTGGTGAAACGTCGTTGTGATGCCTCGTGTAAGGAGGAGAAATGCGTACCATCACGTTTCCGACTTTGATAAAGATCGTATTGTAGCCCATCGCGATTGTGGTTTATCGTATCGCGACATTGCTGCTCTCGTTGGTCGAGATCCAATGACTGTTAGCAGAATATGGAATCAGTGGGTTCAGGAGGGTAATACAGAACGCCGTGCTGGATCCCAACGGCCTCGTATCACTAGCAGTCGAAATGTCTAGCATCTTATCCTCCGCATGGCTGAAACGGATCGTGCAGCCACGTCTCGATCCCTGAGTCAACAGATGGGGACGTTTGCAAGACAACAACCATCTGCACGAACAGTTCGACGACGTTTGCAGCTCGGAGACCATGGCTACGGTTACCCTTGACGCTGCATCACAGACAGGAGCGCCTGCGATGGTGTACTCAACGACGAACCTGGGTGCACGAATGGCAAAAGTCATTTTTTCGGATGAATCCAGGTTCTGTTTACAGCATCATGATGGTCCCATCCATGTTTGGCGACATCGCGGTGAACGCACATTGGAAGCGTGTATTCGTCATCGCCATACTGGCGTATTACCCGGCGTGATGGTATGGGATGCCATTGGTTACACGTCTCGGTCACCTCTTGTTCGCATTGACGACACTTTGAACAGTGGAAGTTACATTTCATATGTGTTACCAACCGTGGCTCTACCCCCCAATCGATAGCTGCGAAACACTACATTTCAGCAGGATAATGCACGACCGAATGTTGCAGGTTCTGTACGGGCCTTTTTGGATACAGAAAATATTCGACTGCTGGCCTGGCCAGCACATTCTCCAGATTTCTCACCAATTGAAAACGTCTGGTCAATGATGGCCGAGCAACTGGCTCTTCACTAGACGCCAGTCACTACTCTTGATGAAATGTGGTATCGTGTTGAAGCTACGTGGGCAGCTGGACCTGTACACGCCATCCAAGCTCTGTTTGACTCAATGCCCTAGCGTATCAAGGCCTTTATTAGGGCCAGAGGTGGTTGTTCAGGGTACTGATTTCTCAAGATCTATGCACGCAAATTGCGTGAAAATGTAATCACATGTCACTTCTAGCATAATATATTTGTCCAATGAATACCCGTGTATTACCTGCATTTCTTCTTGGTGTAGCAATTTTAATGGCCAGTAGTGTAGATTATCGCGGATTTTTTGTGTTGCCAGAGGCTTCATTAGGTCTAGAGCACATGCATCCCTACACAGAAACAGAAAATACGTGTAGCTTAATTCTTGAAAGACATGCTGTCATATTGATAATTTAGCTAAGAGTACTCTAAGTACAAATAATGCTTAAGTGATTTCTGTGCCTTGATACAAGATGATGAGCACTAGTGGCTGAAAACATGTAACTAATAAATTAATGTGATAAGATTAATGATCTTAAACAACGTGATTGGGTAATGTATGTAATGTCATTGTTAGCAGCTCTCACAATCTACAGATGTGAATGCCATACTAGTCAATCATTCCGATGGCTACATTTTGGTGGACTACATGGTGTGCAAAACAACGCTGACCCGTAAAATAGATATCGCACCACAAGACAGGGTCTCCTATCTTATATCACCCGTACATTAGGCAGGTTATGTAGGTTGGAATATTTCTGGGTGTAATAATAGCCAAGACTGGTCGAGAACTTTCATCTACTTTGTTCCTAATTTGGTCGCATGTCGAAGAAATTTCATTAATTTCTTCTACATCATATGGTGCTGAAACTGTCATAGACAGTTGTGGGAACAGATTCTGTAAAGATTTATTTTGATTCTTTCTCAGTGAAGAGAAATTTCCGGGAGCAAAATACTTTTAGTCCGGAAGTTACTCACTTATTGTTTTAACAGTCGCCGAAATAAGTCATAGGCTGTGGTGGTAACGTATTGAGGATCGCCTTATTTAATGTAAGATATTACGTAGCTATTACTTTAGAACTCTGGAATAATGGGAAAATGGAATTGTGCACGGAATTACGCCAGGCGTCCTCACTTCGGTGTGATCAGTGTAACCCAGTAATTGACCCACCCCACGCTGCTAGGGAGCAGCGTAATTGAATTTCGACTCAGGCATCGAGATACCTGCCTACCACATCGCGAGCGCGCGTGGGCAAAAAAAAAAAAAAAAAAAAAAAAAAAAAAAAAAAAAAAAAAAAAAAAAAAAAGGACACAATCGACACATGCCATTAAGGATTCTCGTGCCTATTTTCTGCACAACTGCACTCTCAGTGGGTGGTAATTAATTTACTAAATGTGTTTCGTCTGTCTCATGCGTAGTTTTGCCACTACTTCTGTCGCAAAGTTTGTGGTAAACGGTGATGGTACTGAGAGCTTTTTCATCGTAATAATGATTGCAGTCAGACTGCGACCATAACTTACATACGACATGGGCTTCCCAGCACCACCCATCAGAGACCAAGTTCTTGTCATCACAGGTGTGCCCATCAATAAAACAAGAACATCCGCCATTCTATTGGTGTTGACTGCCTCTGGAACAAGTTGCACTGACCATTATTCAGTACTGTGTTACATTTAACAAGAAACCCGAAGCTCCATCAACGTCGTGACCTTTTCTGTACTAAACAACATATGTGTGTTTGTGGTGTAAGTGTTTTTCTGTACTAAATAACATATGGGTGTTTGTGGTGTAAGTTTAGATATTTCTGTGAATAAATATTTACTTCATTTGCAGATACTAATTACGAGTAATATGTTTCTAGGTTGGTTAGTACCTCTAAGCACATTTACAAATGAGCCAGTGATATTTATTTTGCCTTCTCAGCATGTCAGGTATTGAAGCGTCGGAACGTAGGTGCAAAATGATAGCTTGTAGTGACAGGCATGTCCATTTCACGGCGGAATTACGGTTGTACGGAAAACGTCAGGTAGTTAATTATGTGATACGTTTGTGGGAAGACTCATAGACAGAAAGCAAATAACACACTGAAGAAAGTAGATATTGGGGTACAAATTCTGAACACATACCCTAACGCAATGCATGTTATATATTCCTCTCTGTCAATAAGTAAATCGAATGCTCCCATATTCTGTCAGCCATAAGTAGTTGTCCTTCGTTTCTCAAAAAGTAATGCCACTTTGTCTCCCTCCCCCTCCCCCCCCCTGTCTATCACATATCACATTCCTTTCCCCCCCCCCCCTTTCCTCACTCATTCTCCTGCAGTTCAAGGCTACCTAACTGTAATTTGACTTTGTTGTTCTACTTACAGGAACTTATTAACCAAAACATTACAGATGCTTACTTAATACTGAACCAGCAGACTGTTGGTTCACTTTTGGAACGCTGTAAAGCAGTGATTCTGGATGGTACAAATTCTGAAAGCCTTCAGTTGGTTTCTGCAGGTACATGGTACCAATTATTTGTGCACAGGTAATGGTATCCCCGTAAATTACGTGCTGGTGGCATTTGGGCTTAGCTGCTGATGGACAACGTCCCGGATTGCTCCATCAGTTTCAGATCGGGCGTATTTGGTCAAGACGTCATTTTGAGATCAGTGCAATGCTTTTCAATTCACTGTAGCATGATTGACGTCTCGCGACAATGACACTCAGTGGTGGTATGTGCAAAATTCTTCCAATGTAGTACAATGTTGTGGCCAATGGTCCTCTGTCTTAAAATGGTATTAATCTTAACCAAATTGAATGTATTAATTTTATGTATACAAATTTAACTGTTGAAATATATTTAAATTTTATAATTAATCGGTTAACATTGGAAGGAACAAAATAAAATGAAATAAAAAAAAAGTTGTCAGCGGTTGAAGCGAAACAAGCTCTGTATCGTTTGTGAGATACAAAGGCGAGTGAATGTGCCGGGACTTACCCCAGTTCACTGCTAGCAGCGAGCGCCACGAGACCTTAACGCGTCTGCACCATAATTAAGTATAAAATTGAAAGTCAAAATTTCCATTTAAAACTTTGTCAACATATATTTTATTGGAATAACGTTTTAAATATCAAGTCTATATGCAATTAAACTAATAGTTTCCATAAAAATGCAGTTTTAATTAAAAATAAGTGGCTCTAAATAATAAAGCTAGAGAGACAGAATTTGGTCAGAATGTGCCCATGGAGGTCAGAAATAAGTGGTACAAGTTTCAAAGTAAAAGAATGAAAATAGCCACCAGAGTCCACGTTTTTAAGAAAAATGGAAGGCGCTAAAAACTGAACTTAGAAACGTAACAATTTGTTTTATATTTCCACAAATCCACTCCACTGTGTTCTTCTTTCTTTTCGGAAATTATCTCGAGTCTGTAAGAGGAGCAGGTGAGGTGGTATCTGATGAGGAGTTGCGCAGGTAGTTGCGCCAAGAACCTGACACAATCCGCTGATCCGCACACCAGACAATGTTTGTCTGTGTCCAGAACATCACAGGCGACACACATTTGGGTGTCAACAAGGTGAATCTCACGAAGATGTTTCCAGGATACTTGCTTCACATTGACTGTAAGGTGCCATACAGAATGGACGTCAGTAGCAAGATCAGTACCACACGCCGATCACTAGATGGCACACCAGTCGGTTTGGGGATGCTCCCCCTCAACCTTATTCAGTGACTTCTGCTGAAGAAAGCCATAGTTCATCTTCATGAACATCAAACGCATTGAGAGCATCGCAGTACAGACATATCTCAGATGGATGACGTCGATGATGTCTGGTTTGTGGCGCGCTAATCCGAGCGGTCATCAGCGCCTGTACAAAGTCCCAGATTTTACGCACTCAAATCCAGTGTAGCCACTATCACGAATTATGACGATCATGATGAAATAATGACGACAACACAAACACCCAGTCTCTGGGCATAGAAGCTCAGATGGAAGAAAAATGGTGGAAGTAAAAGGAGACTGCGACGTCTGAAATCTGCATACAACAAACATATGAACACATTGCTGCTAGCATGTGGTGGGCCGTGAACTGTGGAAAGGGAGGGTCTGTGCCATGTGGGGGATACATGATGCCAAATATTCATTTACCTATTGTGCCTGCTACAGAAGATTGAGGGCTCATAAACGATGATCTAGGAGTCCAGCTTGTAGGGTTGGGGTTGGATTGGGGGAGGAGACCAGACAGCTAGGGCATCGGTCTCATCGGATTAGGGAAGGATGAGGAAGGATGTCGGCCGTGCCCTTTCAAAGGAACCATCCCGCCATTTGCCTGGAGCGATTTAGGGAAATCACGGAAAATCTAAATCAGGATGGCCGGTCGCGGTACTGAACCGTCGTCCTCCCGAATCCGAGTCCAGTGTGCTAACCCAGCTTGTAGTTAGGACAGTAGGCGCCAGCAGTTCAAGGCAATCGTGCAGTGCAGACCACTTGCTTAGCAGCAGAACTGCATTGGAAGCCCCACATCAGTAGGAATAGCGCTTGATTTCGGGACATTAAGGCAGCTAGCACAAGCTTCACAATAGGTGGTAACCCGTGCCAGTGATTCCCTGATCTCATCTGTGCTATGCAGAACGAGGATGAGGTCATCTGCATAAGCAGTGCAGCTGAATATGTGGGAACCGAGAAACATTCCAGACAGGCGTTGACGGAGGCCACAAAGCAACAGTTCCATCCTGAAAGCTCACAACAGTGCAGGAAGCAGACGGCCAGGACACACTAAATGACAAATGAAAGTGAGAGGAATGAGATGCAATGGGATGTAGCTCCATGAAGGTGACACATTATGATGTCGATGGTAGTGTCAGGGTATTGCATATTGCGGAGCATCCCTTCCAGATAGTCGTGATCAGCCCGATAAAACACCTGGCTGAAGTTAAGAGCGACCAAAAGACCAGGCACTTGATGAGTGTTAGCAAGAACAATTATGTCTCGATAGCAACAGAGGCCACTGCAGATGTTATTGGCATCTCCCAAAGAGATTTGGTCAGGGGAAACCAAGCACTGGGCAGTCCATTTATGTCGCACAGCCAGCAGCCAGGTAAAGAGCTTCGTGTTGCTGTTGAGCTTTGTCAAGGACCGGTAAATGCATATCTGTGATGTACCCTGAGGCTCATGGATTGGAGTGACGAAACCGTCGAGGAAACTGTCTGGGGTTAGAACAACAGGCAACATAAGGTCCCGACGAATTTCCTTCCACACCAGCGTCTGCAGCTCGTGTGTCTAGTTGCTAACGTTGCTATCAGTGATCATGGCGTCTTGGGGTTGATTCCCGTTTGGGTTGGGGATTTTCTCTGTCTGGAGACTGGGTGTTTGTGTTGTCCTCATCATTTCATCATCAACATTCGTGAAAGTGGCTAGATTGGACTGTGTAAAATCAATGGAGTGTGTAAGAATTGGGACTTTGTATGGGGGCTCTTGACCACGCTGTTAGCGTCCCACAAACCAGTCATCGTACACAAGCGCCAGTAGTAAATCTAGTGGGAAACCGTCAGAGTGGAACGACTTGTTCATAGATCCCACCTGTATAGGATTATGGACTTAGTCCTATGTGACTCTGAAAGCAGTTCCATCATTGCCTCCCGAGACGCTGAACCAAAGGAGAGTCTTATTGCTGGGGTGGTGGTGATGATGTTGTACAGGGTATAGCATAACATAATGTGCATGTAGGGCAGACCCCATATCACGAGTCGTAAGAACATTAATTAAAGTCCTGCAATGGTAGTGCCATACTGCTATCACGTGATACATAGATGGACATTCTTGCACTAACCTAAAGTGTGTGCATACCCTGACCATAGCTACTCAAGATGACGTGGAGAGAGGGTAGGCAGTAGTACTTTGGCATGATTCACCAACACCTGATGCTCTGGCGAATACTGCGCCATAGTACATTCGCAAAGAATGAAGTAGAACTCATTGGTTTGTTGCCACCATGCTGCGACCTCCCTTCTGTAACTAATCAACGCATTGTGGAGGAAAGGCTTTGTGCAGAGAACCCATCATGACAGGGCAGACTGATGTGGATTAGGGCGTCAACGACAAACTGTGTACGTGGTCTCAGTGAGCTGCCGGCAGTTGGGTGAATTATGATGGACCATGTACAGTTTCCATGGTCTCCAAATGTACCATAGCCTTCGGCGGCAGGGATTGACGGCACAGATAGATGCGTCATGATCAGAGAATGCAGCTGACCAGACTTCATCAGTCTGCAGCCCACTGCCAATATCATGGGAGGCACAAACGCCAACGAGACTACTGGAAGAGTGGCTAGTGAAATGTGTATCCCCTGACGATCACCATGAACATGCTCCCAAGAGTCCACAAAGCTGAGGTGCTGGACAACTGCCACTAGTACTGTGCAGATAGAGTGCTGCAGCAGTTGGTCTCTGGTCGCCTGGGTGGAGTTGAACTCGCTTCCCATGCCCCAGACATCCTGCTGATCCAGGAAGGGAGGCATGACGGCCTCGGAAAAGAACATGGAATGTTCACAGCACCGACCTAAACCAGAAGAGGCCTAGACATTTATGATCTTGATATCATGCAACGTGAGGGCATCAGGAAGATGGACAACTATATCAGTGAGGATACCATCATGTAAGAGGATCGTCATCCCACAACCAGAAGGGGAAGTGTAGGAGACGTGTTCCCTGACGCCATGCTGAGCACAAAAGGTTGTAACATGCCCTCATGAAGGAGGGCAACATCGACATCCGCAGCATGCAGCGTTTCATGGAGTAATGACAGTTTATGCCATGCATGAATGGTATTCATTCACCATTGCTATGGAGTAAGTTTGAAAATCTGCCATTGCCATGAGGGCACGTGACACAAACACGTAGGAAGCACAGGATGCTCACCATCAGGTCCCTGTGGAAGGGCGCATCACTGTGACAGGAAGGGAGCCGACCCCACCACCGAGTTACATCGCGCTCTACGCCTACTGAATGTCCATCCTTGGAATCGAGATCGTCCGCCCAGGAGACAGACGTCTCACTCGGTCGTTTCTGTGGAACACTATCAGAGGTGTGCCCAGATGCAGAAAGGGGGCGAGTGCATGAGTTGCATGTGGGGGAAGGTCAGTGTCCACAGTTGAAGGGAGAGAAGTCAATTCGTCCAGTGCCAGGGCATCATCATCTTGTGCACACATCTGATGCAGGCAATCTTCAGAATGTATTTCGCTGTCTCTTCCGTTTCCCCAGCGACCGTTACTGCGTAACGTGTCGTTCTGTGTCGGATGGCAGATGGCTGTTTCTTACTTTCTGCCAGGCAGCAGGAAAGCGGAGTTCGCTACATCCCTCTTATCAACAACCATAGGGTTGGGACAGATGGCTTGTGTCTGCTAACAGCCATCATCCGTTGGTACTTCCTGTGGCAAAACATCATCCAGCGGAGTCGACGCCAGTGCCATCTCATTCAGGGGGGCGCAGCAGGCAGCCCCCTCTGTGGACGTGTAAGATAGAGCTGGCAGTAACCAAGTAAGAAGGCACGTATATCCTGATTTAAGTTTTTATCTGACAGACACTATTCAGGACACTGTAGGTTTCCACTGTCTTCTACATTTCAGCAACGTGACTGACTACTTTTCTGTAAGATTTAAAGGTAGTCACCACAACATCCTGCGGTACCTCAAACGTATGTTCGGAAAGCCGCAACAACGTCGGCGCACAGCTCTTCATTCGGCAGCTTTATGTACAAAGTGGTACTAAGGGTCGGAAAATGATTTTCGAGAACATCTTGTGGCAGGAGACGAATTTCGTCTCATATAACCATTTCACTTCATGAACTTTTGTTCATTCATGATCCAATGGAAGAGTTAATTTAATAGTGCCTTGGCGATAGGAAACGCCATGACACTCGAGAAGACAAGACGCTCCGCAGAAGTAAACAAATGCGATCTCGCTCGTAACTGCACAACAGCCGAGATACAGACAAGGCATCTTCACCTGACCACTGCTGAAGGCAGACTGACGCTCACTCAGCCACTGCGCCGTCACACCAAGTGCTTCTCAATGATCCCTCATGGTCTGTACTTGCACAATACTTTACATGCACCTTCTAAGAAAGATAATGACTTGGTGCTGTGAGAAACGTGGCACTCATAGCGCCGGAAGCGATGATAACACACCTGAGCATGTGCAGTCGAAAACAGACAGCTACGTCCCTTTTCTGAGTTAACTGTAGCGTGTTTCACCATCATTTCAGCATTCGACATTGGCTTCTAATTATCACAGAGACAGTGGTACCACTGCTTATTTGCAATTCAGCACACGTTCAACAATGGTCTAGTTTTAGTGTGATTTCTGGCTCGCATTCGAAGAGAATTGCGACAATTTTTCTGTGACATTGACAGCATGCTGTAACACATCAGCACGTGACAATCGGCCACCACTGCTGACAGTTATCTTGTTGTAAGATACTATCGCTGCTGGGAAAGACATTATGTATGAAAGGATTCAGGTGGTTTGCAATACTGATCACATAGTCACTGCTGTCAGCGTGCATTGGGTTACTACCATGGCTCCCAGGTGACTCCCCCGTAGCGTAATACTTCTGGAGGCAATCTTCAAAGCAGTAATCTCCATTATTTTATGAGGCAAATACGAACAGATCCAAAGGAAAATACTGGATAGGACGCACATGAACAATGCAGTGTTTACAATCCCGTTTCTTACTATAGAAAAAGGAGCAGTGCAAATAATCGCTAATTTTGAGCTAAGTCAGTACGAAAACACTAAAGATCATGTAATCAATAATGTCACATTGTAATTAATGCGAAAATGTTCAACATTTACGCCTTGAACACCTTCCGGTAACAGCACTACAGATCATCCCGAACCATCTATGTTTTCTTTACTGTCACGTGGCTTTCTACTTGAAGACGTAGTCAGCTTGTGGGAAAATTATTAGAGATTCTTTCGGTGCCTAAATTTTCTCGTATCACACCACGTAACGGTCATTACGCTCTCAGTAGCCAATAAAAACGAAACCTGAAACACTCATCCTTTTTATATTCTGCTGTGTGCCGTTATCCGCAAACAACGGCGAATCTGTGAGAAAATTACCAACTGTATAGTAGTGCATTATTGGTTTATTACTAATGTGGGAGCGGAACCGGAACCTATTATTATTTCGGTCATTAACAGACACAGCTGCAAATAAAGAGCTGCGAGCGAAACGTATGCTACAGCAATTAACCTTCTAAAGCATCGAAATTGTCGGATACATAATAAACCAACACCACAGAACACTTACGGGGAAAATCTCCAAAAAATATAGCTTGCCAGCATTTGTAAACTGAAAGAAAGAAAAAAAAGACATGTAAAAATTCTCTGGCTGTTGATATACTTTTCGGGATGTGAGGTCGTGGTGCAAGAACTTTTCTTCTCCTTACGTTTCGTCCAGGACTGCGCAGGACTTCCTCAGAGGCGCTGCTCCGCTGAGTCTTGCCGACTCCGACAGTCCCGGAAAGTATATCAACAGCCATGTCACCCGGTCGTGAAAGCCTTCATTCTACAATAAAAATTCTCTAATATGCAGAGACGTAGAGAGCATGAAAGCAGGAATATTTATGAAGTTAAAACAAATTTGCTGTCTGTAAAAAAATAATGATATTGTTAATGTCGAAGATGTATGAGGTCTCAATTTACAAGCACAAGCCCTAATATAAGACGGGTACCGTACTAAGGCTTGGCAAGTAATCGTCTTAGAATATGTTCAAACTGTCTTTTGATGCTTTACATAGTGTTTTGCGAAAGCAGAAACTGACTCTGCATAACCGTGATGTCTGTAAATAGGGACTGTCTAAAACGATCGAAACGACCAGTAGCTTTTCGAATCATCCTTGCACGTTAGGCAAGGAAGAAAACTAGTAGTTTTGGACTGCCTCTCTCTTAGTGGCTTGTACATCGGGCTCTTCATTCGTGGCTGTTACACAATTAGAAAACGGCAAGAGCTGACAAGTGCGAGAATTATTGCATAATTAGCTTAACAGCTCATGCATTCAAGTTGCTTACAAGAATAATATACAGAAGAATGGAAAAGGAAATTGAGGATGCGATAGACGACGATCAGTTTGGCTTTAGGAAAGGTGAAAGGCACGAGAGAGGCGATTGTGACGTTGCGATTAATAATGGAAGCAAGAGTAAAGAAACATCAAGACACGTTCATAGAATTTGTCGGCCTAGAAAAAGCGTTCGACAATGTAAACTGGTGAAAGATGTTCGAAATTCTGAAAACATTAAGGATAAGCTATAGGGAGAGACGGGTCATGTACAACAGCCAAGACGGAATAATAAGAGTGGATGACCAAGAACGAAGTTCTCGTATTAAGAAGGGTGTAAGACAAGGATGTAATCTTTCGCCCCTACTGTTCAATCTGTACATCAAGGAAACAATGATGGAAGTAAAAATAAAGGTTCAGGAGTGGAATTAAAACTCAAGGTGGAAAGATGTTATTGATACGATTGGTTGATGACATTGCTATCCTGAGTGAAAGTGAAGAAGAATCACATGATCTGCTGAATGGAATGAACAATCTAATGATTACGGAGTATGGTCTGAGAGTAAATCGAAGAAAGACGAAGACGAGATCATCCGCCCAGGAGACAGACGTATCACTGGGTCGTTTCTGTGGAACACTATCAGAGGTGTGCCCAGATACACAAAGGGGGCGAGTGCATAAGTTGCATGTGGGGGAAAGTCAGTGTCCAAAGTTGAAGGGAGAGATGTCACGTCGTCCAGTGCCAGGGCATCAGAGGACAATGTATTATCAGTAGGAGGTTCATCGTCTTGTGCACACATCTGATGCAGGCAGATCATCAGGATTGATGGGTACAAGATAGATGAAGTTAAGGGATCTGCTACCTAGACAGTAAAATAACCAATGACGGAGGGTGCAAGGAGGACAGCAGAAGCTGATTAACAATGGCAAAAAGGGCATTCTTGGCCAAGGGAAGTCTACTAATATCAAAATATCGCCCTTAATTTGAGAAATAAATTTCTGCGAACGTACGTTTGGAGTACAGCATTATATGGTAGTGAAACATGGACTGCGGGAAAATCGGAACAGAGGAGAATTGAACCATTTGAGGTGCTACAGATGACTGTTGAAAATTAGGTGGGCTGGTAAGGTAAGCAATGAGGAGGTTCTGCACAAAGTCGGAGACGAAAGGAAAATGTGCCAAACACTGATAAGGAGAAGGGACAGGATGGTAGGACATCTGTTAAGATGTGAGGGAATGACTTTCATGGTACTAGTGAGGGCTGTAGAGGTCAAAAACTTTTTTTTTTTTGTATCCAAAGTCCATTAGCCATCTCACCACCAGGAGGTGGACAGTCACGCTCAATTTTGCTTTTAATAACAATACTAGGGAGCGTGAAGGCAAGCCGGTCCCGGTGGTCTCGCGGTTAAGGCGCTCAGTCCGGAACCACGTGACTGCTACGGCCGCAGGTTCGAATCCTGCCTCGGGCATGGATGTGTGTGATGTCCGTAGGTTAGTTAGGTTTAAGTAGTTCTGAGTTCTAGGGGATTGATGACCACAGATGTTAAGTCCCATAGTGCTCAGAGCTATTTGAACCATCGTAAAGGCAAATTAGAGACTTTGGTGTCATAAAAGAAATGTTATTCTGCTTCCACATGGACAAGATACAGAGAAGCTGGCCAAAGGCTACCCACGTGTAAAAACCGAAGCAAACAGTAATACTTCACTGATTAGCCACAAGGCTGTTACATTTTAGGTTATGTACTTAAATTAACTACCTGCCCCCTAAAACACTATTAAAATGAGAATAACAATTAACCCCGCTTTTTTTTAAAAAAACTACTAAACTCAATTTCAGTTTGCTCAAAGGCTTTTAGCATACGCCTGAAACGACATTACAATAATAAAAGCACTGAGTAAATTACTTCCCCAAAATAACTAAAGCCATGTCCTGACCCGGCGACAACCCCGACGTGGCACGATACCAAAAGAATGGCACCGAGCGAGGTGGCGCAGTGGTTAGCACACTGGACTCGCATTCAGGAGGACGACGGTTCAAGCTTGTCTCCGGCCATCCTGATTTAGCTTTTCCGTGATTTCCCTAAGTCGTTTCAGGCAAATGCCGGGATGGTTCCTTTGAAAAGGGCACGGCCGACTTCCTTCCCAATCCTTCCATAACCGGAGCTTGCGTTCCGTCTCTAATGACCTCGTTGTCGACGGGACGTTAAACACTAACCACCACCACCACCACCAAAAGAATGGCAAGAAACTATTCAGCTTGAGGCTGTAATAGGATATCCGCAGACGTGCATGTGTCCCGCCGACGCCTCGGCCTCGTGCGATGACGGAAAAGTCGCCGAAGCAGAAGGAAAACGCGTCCCTGGCCCCTGTCCAGCGGAGCAGCAACGCATCAACCGCTGCCGATACACGGCTGTCATCAACATATACCAAACAATAAACAGCAAACACGTTTGACAGAAATTAACATACACGTCAGTACTCAAACGGGCAACAAAAATTAATTTTCTAGGAAACCAACTATTAAAGCTTAAGGACGACACCCGCTGATAAAGGTTGCACGTTAAACTTCCTTGCAAAAACAAGAAACAATGTACAAAGTCATTTAAAACAATAACCACATACTAATCAAACGACACTAAATAAGTCAAGATACAGCTTTACTTGAGCCTCTTAGGGGCTAACAGACTCTGTAATTTGGATAAGCACCAAACGGCAGATGACCTATTAAAAAGTACACCTGTAACCCGAACGGCTCCTCAACACAGAGTAAGAGAGTGCAAACACAAACAAGCACACACACCTGACCCACACATGCATATCTTTAGGCTGAGCGCACACAACTTTAGTTATAGTTCAAATCCAATAACTCGTTTCAGGAAAGCCTATGAGGTCAGGAACAAACAGAAATTATAATCAGTAGTATTAAATACTCAACCATAACAAACAATGATTTCAAATATCAGATTAACATTGCAAAATACTAGCTTGGCGCTTACAGAAACTTCAATATTGAGAAACGCAGCCCCAAAAGGGATCACTGAAAGGCGCTTACTGAACAGCCTTCGTACATATCTCAAATAAATTCCAGGGAGTTTAATAGCTTCACGACCCCAAGTAGGCACTTCCCTCCTACTCTTAGCTGCTAACAAGTTGTCCAGTGCATCTCGGCGTATTTAGCACACCACAGTTGACAGATGCACTTGGTAAACAGGTTGCACGTAACGTGAGCCGCTCCTTGCGCGCTAAATTCGCTGGTAGCAACGGCCAAGGTTCAGGAAAACGCGGGCCCCAATAGCTCAACTGTCAACGGTTACAACTCGCAGCAATCGCCAGGACTCCGAGTACTCCGGCACACCTGTCCAGCTCCGTGTCTCACGCACCACTGACTACCACAGAGCCCCAGAGGGAACACACACCCAAGCAAAGATGATACGACGGTGGCAGAATCGGTGCTACGCGCGCACAAGTGGCGCCAGTAAGATCGCGAGCGCGCCCTTACAGAAGCCTGCACGGCTCAGAAAATACCGGTACTTCTACAGAGTGTGGCCCTGGATATTCGACAACGTATATGGTTTCACCAAGCTTGCCCAGAGCATTACGCAATCGAAGCAAGGGAAGTATTAGACCGTGTTTACACTTGTCGGTGTACCGGCAGAAGTGGCTTGGCGCGCTAGGTCGCTGGATTTCTTTCTGTGGTGATATTTAAAAGATAAGGTGTACCAGCAAGTGCCAACAGGCCGTGAGGACATGGTTGAACACATCAGAAACGCCTGTGCTGACACTCCCGCAGATATGCTTCTGTCCTGTATGTGGTCGTTTGAAAAGAGGATTACTAAGTGTATTGAAGCTGGCGGTACTATGTTTGAACACTTACTCTAACGGTCACAGTGGCGCGACCATTAGTCCCCTATTCTATATGTCGGAGGAATGGAACGTTGCAAATGGGGTTTCGAATTAGGAATTACGAAATGCTGGCATGTCCTATACTAGCAGCATGGATATTCAAAGGCAGTTGAGTAGCACGTCTTACATTACGATTATGTACCAATTTATATTCTGAAATTACAATTAAATCAATTCCATTAGCTGCGTCGATATACATCAACGGGCGCAGTTGAAAATGTGAGCCCCGACTTGGACTCGAACCCGGGATCTCCTGCTTGCATAGCAGACGCTCTATTCATCTGAGCCACCGAGGGCAGAGAGGACAGTGCGACTGCAGGGATTTATCGCCGGCACGCTCCCCGTGAGACCACATTCTCAACATACAGTCCACACACTACATTCGTAGTGTCTCTGCCATTATACCTGTCACTCGCGGCAGACAATCAACCGAGTTCTGTAAGAGTTCAGGCAAATCGTGTGCATCCGCATTGAAGAAAATCATCAGCCGGTTAGCCTTAAACGATATGAAGATGGTATCTGTTCTTTCGGACTTGTCCGAAAGAACAAATGCCATCTTCATACCATTTCTATTCCTCCGGTTACAGCGGCGTCTGTGGCGAAACGAAGAAAATGCTTCAGACAAAACGTATGTAGGTCTTGCCGTAAAATAGTAATCTGCGATAAAAAACGGGGTCCCCACTGAAGATTTCAAAGTTGTTCCCTGAAACCCACGGTCAGGGTCAGGTGGTAGGTAGAGTGCGGTATCATTGGATGTCACCCTCCGAGACAAACAAATAGGAATTACAATTTTTTTGATGGGATGTGCAGTTTTCGAGATATTTCACAGTCTTAAATTAAAATGAATATCCTATATACTTCACAGATGACTGAGACTTGAAGAGGTCTTTGGAACAATAGTTTCATTTGATTAAAACACCTATGCCTGAGTTTCGGGTAAATCCCCCATTAGCTCGATGCTGAGGTGTTATTCCAACGCAGAGTGCTGTTCGTGTTTTGGGCAATACTAGGTGGGCTGAGGCTTGAACAGGAATTTGGACTGAGGGGGGAAGGTGTGCAAGGGTAGTCCATGCAGTAGGAGTGTAAAGCCCATGTTCCAGGACGGCGTAGTACACCCATGCTCATAAATTAAGGAGAATGCTGATACATTCTGAAACAACGCTCTGGTGGGCGGTTTGTGGGTTTAAATCACCTCAGGGTATGGCCATGCATTTGACCTGCGGTCGTCACACGGTGGCGATGGCAGCAGTCCACATACACAGAGGTGTGTTGGTGCATGTCAGAGTACAGTGCAGCGAGTAAGTGGGAAGACGTTTTCAGAAGTGCTAATGGCGACTGTGTGTTGAAAATGGCTCAAAGAACATATATTGATGACGTTATGAGGCTACTAGGGCGGCTGGACGCTGGACAAACACAACAAGTCGTAGCACGGGTCCTCTGTGTGTCACGAAGTGTCATCTCAGTATTAAGGCAATGATTCCAGCAGACAGGAAACGTGTCCAGGCGATACAATACGGGACGTCCACAGTGTACAACACCAAAAGAAGACCGATATATCACCATTAGTGCCAGCAGACGCCCACAGAGTACTGCAGGTAGCCTTTCTCGGGACCTTACCGCAGCCACTGGAACAGTTGTTTCCACAGTGTACAGATTACTGAACAGACATGGTTTATTCGCCCGGAGACCTGCAAGGTGCATTCCACTGACCCCTGGTCACAGGAGAGCCCGTAAAGCTTGGTGTCAAGAACACAGTACATGGTCATTGGAATAGTGGTCCCAGGTTATGGTCACGGACGAGTCCAGGTATGGCGTGAACCAGATACCTGCCCCTTAATGTCCTTCAAAGGGATTGTATGCAAGTCGTGATTTGATGGTGCGTGGTGGGATTATGATTGGTGCATGTACACCCCTGCATGTCTCTGACAGAGGAACTGTAACAGGTGGTGTATCGGGGCGTCATTTTGCAAAAGTATGTCCGCCTTTTCTGGGGTGCAGTGGGTCCCACCTTCCTCCTGATGGATGATAACGCACGGCCCCATCGATCTGCCATCGTGGATGTCTACCTTGAAACAGAAGATATCAGGCGAATGGAGTGGCCTGCCTGTTCTCCAGACCTAATGCCCATCGAGCACGTCTGGGATGCTCTCGGTCGACGTATCGCTGCACGTATTCAAACCCTTACGGCATTTCAGGAACTCCGACAGGCACTGGTGCAGGAATGAGAGGCTATACCCCAGCAGCTGCTCGACCACCTGATCCAGAGTATGCCAACCCGTTGTGCGGCTTGTATACGCGTGCATGGTGATCATATCCCGTATTGATGTCGGGGTACATGCGCAGCAAACAATGGAGTTTTGTACCACATGTGCTTCGGGACGGTTTTCTCAATTTATCACCAATATCGTGGACTTATCAGATCTGTGTAGTGTGTGTTCCATATGTGCCTGTGCTATTAGTGTGTGGCACCACATTCTGCAGTTATCCTTAATTTGTGAGGGTAAGTGTAGTTATCGCATCTGCTTAGAAAGCCGGTAGACCTGGGTTCTAATCCTGGCTTTGGTATAAATTTTCATTCGTAGCTTCAGGTTGCATACATATATTTTACAGTTGTTTGTGACCTGAAAAGGTCTCTGGAACTTTGTAGTTTAATTTAATTAGTATCTTGCATTAATATTACTTTGCTGGTATAGACAATGATTAGTTAAAGATGTACAGGGACTGTACCAGTTGTGAAACGAGTAATTGGTCATTGTGTGTAAGCAGCATGACGCTGTTTTCTCCACTGACTATAGTAGAGTTGGGGCATCTAAGACGGATGGTTTCGCACCTTTGGAGCCTCTAGTGACCCCTGAGTTCCCTAGTGCCACTGCGTCTTTCGAGTTACGTCGTGGCCAGTCGACTCCTACCTGACGAACGGGGGGTGGGTAGGAGGGAGGAGGGGGCGAATCTCTGGGCGGAAATCGAAAGTGGGTACCAGTTGCGCATTTGTCCCATTGCTTATTAAATACGAGTCGGTGGTACTACCTGTTGCTGAAAGTGCATGTGACAAGAGCACGGAACTCGCCCATTGCGACTGTGGCCAAGCTTCTTGAGAGATCCGGACAAGCACAGAGGGCGGTATTGCTTTTCGCTGTGTGCTCCACTGGTAGTCGAGTGATTTCCCTGCCAGGAGGAGGCGTGGGGGGGGGGGGGGGGGGGCGGAATCTTTCTTAACAGCAAGCCGGCCACTCTGACCGAGCGGTTCTAGGCGCTTCAGTCTGGAACCGCGCTGCTGCTACGGTGGCAGGTTCGAATCCTGCCTCAGGCTTGGATGTGTGTGATGTCCTTAGGTTAGTTAGATTTACGTAGCTCTAAATCTAGGGGACTGATGACCTCACATGTTAAGTCCCATAGTGCTTAGAGCCATTTGAATTTTTCTTAACAGAAGGAGCTTCTATGGAAAGGTCCCGAAACTAGTCTCGCTTGTAATCGATAACATAACCTGCACAGGACTAAAATCTGACTGAAAACAGATGTTAATAACAATCTGAAAGGAATATATATCGCAAAGATAGGTTGAACGCTGCTTGTGACGTGTTTAAAGCCACATAAAACACAATAGTGTCTACTGAGATTAGTACAGATTCCGATAGCGAAATAATTAGGGTGAAGACAAGCGTTGGATTATTTTATAGAATTCCTGCCACAGAAGCAACTGTGGCGGAACGTTTGAGGGAGAACTTGCAAAACATTCCATTAAATTTCCTGGCCATGCTGCCATATTAGTTAGAGACTTCAACTTTCCTGCTATAGACTGGGAGACGTATGTGATTAAGGAGGATAGTAGCAACAGGAAATCGTTTGAAATAGTTTGAAATGCCTTATACAAAAATTATCTTCAGCAATTAATCAGAGAACCGACTCAACAGTGTTAGGTCCGCTGGTGAAAAACTGACCAGAAATTTTCGACTCAGCATATAAAAGGGAATCAGTGATCATAAAGCAGTTACAGCGTCACTGGATACAGCTGTAAATAGGAATACGAAGAAAAGCAGGGGGATATTTCTGTTTAACTAGAGCGTGAGAACAGACTTCAGATTCTACCTGAGCGGACAGCATGAAAACTTCATCTCCAGCAATAACAACACTAGACAGCAGTGGACAAAGTTAAAGAGCAGTGTGCAATTTGCTTTAGACAGGTATGTGCCGAGCCAAATCGCGAGGGATGGAAAAGACCTGCCGTGGTTTGGCAGCCAAATTAGCAGCTAAGAAAGCGAAGAGAGCTTCACTGCAAAATTAAGCGTAACCATAACGTCATGGACAAAGAAAAATTAAACAAAGTGAAAACTATAGCCCACATCACTTAGGACGGCGCTTCCACCTGTAGAGATGAAGCAGAAAGGAAGCGTGGGGGTGTGGAGGAGGGGGGGGGGGGGGAGGTCATGAGAACTGCGCATGCGCGGCATCAGAGACCGGGCAAACAAAGTTCACGTGGCCGAACTGCATTGCTGCTAACAACAGAGAGGCTCGTTTGGCTTTGGTACATTGTATTCAAATCTATGAGGGGAATAATAAATATTAAGACCAATTTCTATCAATCGTTGTGGAAGAAATATTAATTCATGTCTTCATGACTTTGCGTCCACTGCTCCACAGATTTACTCTGCATGACATCGGGAGGCGAGAACAGCTGACACAGTTTCGCAAAGACTTGAAGAACAATTTTTCTCGAAATGACAATTGACTAACGACAGGGTCATTGAAATAATTATCATTTATTGCGATTTGAACTGCGTTATAAGTAAAAATTTAATACCTACCAAAATTTACTTCAAGCACAAAAAGATATCATTATAATTGCTTGGCAACTGCTTATACTCAATAGATTTTTTTTAAATGTGTAAGGTGTGTGTGCGAGGATGTGTTTGGCTACAGTTGAGTGTAATCACTGCGTGTAAAAAAATAATTTGTGGTAGAAAAGACTGATGTAAAAGACTATCATAAAAATGGTCAGTAACTCATTCGACATTACAGTGAGAAACCGCATTTATAATCCACTGAACAAGCAAACAATTAGCCATCATCTGTGAACAAGTACAGTCACTGTCACTGTCATTTTAGGAAGTTATCCAGTTTGTGCTTGGAAAATGACAGAGGTTTACATTTGGAAATATCGGACTTCTCGCGAATTTATCCCGCTGCATTCACGAGTGTTATTAGAGCATAAAACATGATGATGGTGGGAGAAGCTTAACTTTTCCTTGGGCAATACGTTGAACATTATAGTCTGCATAACTAAAAATATAGGAAGTTCTAATCAAAAAGGCCAGGAAATTCTCATTATTTCCAATGCAACTGATATGTTTACAAACACACTTTTTAAACCACGAGTCTTTAAAACGAAGAAATTTTTTTTTCCAAAGTCTACATCGTAATGTCATCACTTCTATTTGAGTCTATTTCCGATCAATCTGATTGTAAGTTTATGAAGATAGGTTCAAGGCTTATATCCATAATCAATTCCCTGTTAAATTCTTCTTTCTGAAGCTTTTGAGCATGCTGCACAGATTTTGCCCCGGCTACATGTGGGATGTTGTGTATTGCTACATTTAGTACAAGTGAATGCTTTATTTTTTATCCCACATAGCCTTAACCCTTTTCCCAAATTAATTTCAAGGGGCTACACTGAGACTGACACGTGGGTAAACGCAAAACTTTGTGAGCCTATTCATGTGTAAGGAAGTCAAGTTTGTACGTTCTGTCATGTGACGTATAAATTAACGAGCTGCAGGAGGTCTTCAAGAGTCTTATTTATACTGTGCTTAATATTTTTAATCTAGGGAAAATTATCCGCTTCTCTGATGTTTGTACTTGGTGTTTTCTCTGTAACAGTTGAATTATAACTGGCAATGATTGACTTCGAAGCAAGGTATGACAAGAATTGTGAATCACGTCACGAAACTGACAGCGTTGATTTCCGAATAGTAGTCACTGCTGTTTTTCTTATACGTAAATACAAATTTACTCTCACAAACAAAACCGGAAGAAGAGTCAGCAAGTAGAATAATAATCCGAGAACCAATTCTTATGAGAACTTCAAAACCAGCAGTACCAACACTTATTTTTCAGCAGATCTTCCTGCAGTCGTTCTAATTGGCCCACACTGTTAAACTGCCTCTTCTCTTGTATCATGAATCTTTATATGGGATATAGTTCGTGCTGCACCTGTGTCTCTTTTTGAACTAAAAACTCTCTTCTTAACGTATCAGAAGCCAACATCTTTTAAAATTCTTTACATTGACGAAGCACTTACCATTGAAGCTAATTTTCTCCTGCATAGCTGTAACACGTTTTTGTAATGTTGGGCATTCATCGTCCACATGGAGCACTTTAAAACATCGTTGTTAAAACCATCCATTTGTGTTTCAGGTTCCTTGCGATTTGTACGCTTTCCAGGCGACACGAAACAAACTTTTTATACGATTCCTACAGCTCTGACACTTTCTTTTACTATTCTCTTTACAGTTCTCTTTCTGACACCACATTCAGAAGTCCGTTTCTGTGTTTTCAGACGTCAACAGTAGGAGATCTGTTTTCAAATTCAGGTTTGAAATGCGGTAAATTATCCCACTCGCCTGCTTGTGAAGCTCTTCACATTTATTGCCGTCACCTGACTTTTTTCTAATCGCGCATAAACGTTTACAGATACACATGCACAGATATGCTGTTGCAAGAAAGGAAAAGAAACAAAAAGAAAATTGACAGGTGAATGAATAACTCGGTTGTCACGAAGTACGGCAACACTGCAGCATGTAGGAGCGAGATTCTCGCTCTCTAGCTGTATATTTCTGCTGGCCGCTCGAAAAGAGAACGAATATTATTGGTTCTCAGTACCTAATGGAGGGGGATGCGCAGAACGGATGACAATTGGGCCGCCTTCTGACATGACGCGAACTTCAACGTAAGGGCAGCCCTGCGTGAAGTGTGCAAAGCGTTTGTAAGTAAAATTCTGTCTACTGACTAGACAGGAAATGGTAAAAAGTCTTGATTCGTTGGCGAGTCAATAAACGGATCGAAGCCATCTGTCTTGACACTGTGACCATAACAGCATGAAAGTGGAAATACTAAACGCCTTTTTCAAAACTGTTTCATACAGTGACCACGAACAACAGAATGACTGATACCGAAATAAGTGATCATGGGACCGAAAAGCAACTGAAATCGTTCCACAGAAGGAGGGTCACTGACATTGTCAGGATACAAATACTATTATATATAGAGTATGCAAAAGAACTCGTGCCTCCTCCAGCAGCAGTTTACCTTAGGCCTTTAGAACAGCGAAGTGCTCCAGATTTCAGGTTCGTGGAACAGATGCACAAAACTGTTCGCCTATATCTTTGATTATGGTCAGTTGTAATATTTTTCAACATGGAGATTAATCAAAGAGTTAACTTCACTAATCGTTAATCCATTGCTAAAAAAGTAAACTCCATTTAACATTAAAGCATTACTTTACAGGAGATTCATCGATAGTTGAAGTTAATTGTTCATGTTGTGGTTGTAGTGAAATGAACAAGTGAATCGAACAGATTACTGTTACTGAAATAAAAGTGTTTTGGTGAGGGAAGTTTAGGTAAGACATCGAAGACAAAGAAAGAACCAGTTTATCCATTTAGGTTTGCAGTTATTTAGTTGTCGATATTAAACCACGAGAGAATCAAATTACAGGAGAATCAGATAGTACCTGAGATAAGGTGCACATTTCCCGTCGTGAACATCGATATGTTAAAGTTTTCATCCGAGAGCGAGGTTCGTTTAAGAGACAAAATATTTTTGCCCCACAGAAAAAAGTCGTTCGACTGCAGCACTCTAGCGTACCGGGGTTTAGAGTGTTATTAGATTCTCAGACGACATAGTTTCGACGACATGAACAGGCATCATTTTTGTAACAAGGAAGTTTATTGTGCAAATAGTCCACACTAGCTTGAGGCTCAGCGCTGCTAATTGCTGCAATTTCCAAACACTCTCCAGTGCTTCTCTGCCGCATTCTTTTAATGGAATTGCGTCTACTGGCTCCGCTGTCGATATTTAAATGGCCAGGTTGATTTTTCTGTTTGGTTCCCCCGAACGGGCCATACCTACATTATTTCTTCATACTTTACATACGTGTGCTCACGTTATGTATTATTTCGAATTTTTATGGCTCGAAGTGTGAGCCTTAATTGCAGATTTTTTTAGGGAAGCAGAGTTTACAATGGAAAAGTATTTGTTTTTCCGATCTGGATACAAAATTGAAGTAGTCACTTAAATGAGGCTTCGAATTTTCACCATTTGTAGTTTTAGAATCCGATTCCATAATTTAGTTTCCACTGTCAAGCCACTAACGCTACGCTTAACGCGAACTGCGTAAACGGACAACAATAAAGACAAAACACCTCGTTATTCTCTCCCGCCCTCGGTTGTTTACGTCAATAGCGCGCACTCTGGCATAGCCACCCATCCACATGACCCGAACCTATCGGAAAAAGATTTTCGCGGGCGACGCGGTGTCATTTTTGTCGTAAATAACAGTTAAGTAACCTAACGATTAAGGGTCTCAAAGACAGTTAACGGAAGCTATAGAATCCGTTAACGTTTTTTAAAATTAACTTGAAAATTAATCAGTTACTTGCGAAGCTAAATTCGTTAATTAACGATTAACGGATTAACGGTCTTGTGCCCAGCTATGATTATGACAATCTGCAGGCCGAAAACCTTCTCTGTAAGAAACAAGTTGGTTTAGGTTTGTTGTTGCGGAAGTAGTCAAAAAGTTTTTTGGTCAATCTATTTGAGTTCATTCTGTGGATGTGACGATAAAAATCAGTTCATCTTTTCCTCGGAGTGTCTGACAGTTTTTCGGTTGTTTCGTTTCTGACGTGGATTTTTCATTATTTGGGTACTAGAATGTTTCTTAATATCTCTCTTTCATTCATGTCCAGCCTTTCAAATGAGCCATGGCTGATGATGGACAGAGTTCCGGCTGCGCGTGGTTCTTCCGGCTTGGTTAACATGTTACAGTGTCTTATTTTCGCATTCTATGAGAGAGACTTTTTGTTATACGTGTTTTTGGTGAGCTGGAAGGCAAGTTCAAGTTTATTTCTCCTAGATTAAATAGTCTTTTTTTCTCGAGGGCTTTCCATGTGATTTATTCTCCAAGATATTTGAATTCTTTGACAATTTCTATTTTTTTGTTCTTCCACTTTAAGATGATTCACTGTGTTTTAATGTTTATAATCATTCTGGTCTTTCCGAAGGAGATTAAGAGGCCAATTTTTTACTCCTGTTTTTTGTAATTCGGTCTTTTCTTTGGCTTCTTCCCAAGTCTCGCCTAATAACACGATATCATCTGCAGAGGCTTGGACGATTGACCTTGATGCCTTTCTTTTTCGTTCCTAGTCGGATTCCGCTATGGATCTTGTTGTTTCACTCTGACTTCTTTTCCTAGGGCACATTTTAATAGCAGTGGGAAGAGCCCATCTCCTTGTCGTTCTCCCATGGATTTAACTTTAGAGTGAGTGTTAGTAAGGGTTTCTTTGATTAGGTTAGTGGTTTTGTTGTCTAGATTTAATTCTTTTAGTATAGAGATGAGAGATTCCCTGTCTATTGAGTCGTATGATCTTTGAATGTCAATGAAAATGATAATATATCTGTTCATCATTTTTAGTAGGTCATGAGATTTTTGAGATTTAGGATTTGTTGTGGTCAAGGGTCTACCTTTCTGTAAGATGATGACGGCCATTTTCCATGCATTTGGGATTTTATCATTTATCAAAATTTCTTCTAAAGTATACTCTATGGCGCTCTTGTTGCAATTTTTCAAAGTCAACTGTGATTTGGTTTTCTTTTGAGGCCTTACAGTTATTGATTTTCAATGCGATTATTTGTAGTTGCTCAATGTCGGGAGATTTCGAATTACAATTGGTTGCTGTTGAGGTGCTAAAGTAAATTGTTTTCCATGCTTTTTTTCACAGATGAGGAAGCTTCTGTAATATCCTTCCAATATTTCACAATTATCACTTTTTTTGCAATATTTCCATTTTTGTGTTTGGGTTGAAGGTTTGGCGCTATGTATTTGGTTATTTTACTATTGAAAGTTTTTTGATGTTCCTTGAGTTGTTTTTGACGAAGTCTTCGTTGATCTGAAAGAATGGACGGCGTTCTCGGTCTTTTTCGAGTCTTTTGAGATTTTTGCTCACTAATTTTTTTACACTTGAGAAGTCTTGTCTGTTATGTTCGTTTATCTGTGATTCCCGCTATTGCCACATTTTTTTTCTTAGTTCGAGGACTCGAGGATTGTCGTCTGCCAGGCTTTTTCTTTGGTTTTCAGTTATGGAACAACAAGGTTGGAAGACCAAGAAGCTATTGCTCGAATTAAAAAGTGTGTAAGACGGGGATATAGTCTTTCGTACGTACTATTCAGTCTGTACGTCAGAGGAACAATGACGGAAATAACAGAAAGGTTCAAAAGTGTGATTAAAGTTCAATGAAAAGATATCAGTGATAAGATTCGCTGACGACATTGCTGTCTTCAGTGACAGAATATAAGAATAACAGCATCTGTTGAACGTATTGAACAGTCTAATGAGTACATAATATGGACTGAGAGTAAATCGAAGGAAGACGAAAGTAATGAGAAGTAGTAGAAATGCGAGCAGCGAGAATCTTCACATCAGAAATGAGGATCAGGACCAGACGAAGTTAAGGAAATTTGCTACCGACGCAAAAAAAACTAACCAAGACGGACGTATCAAGGAAGACACAAAAAGCGGACTAGCAGTGGCAAAAACGGCATTGCTGGCCAAGTGAATCTACTAAAATTAAACATCTATCTTACTTTGATGAAGACATCTTTGAGATGAACTCTTGGAGCACAGCATTATATGGTAGTGAGCCATGGACTGTAGGGAAAGCGGAACAGAAGAGAATCGGTTTTCGAGACGTGGTGCTCCAGAAGAATATTGAAAAATAGGTGGACTGATAAGGAATGAAGAGGTCCCTCGCAGAATCAGCGAGGAGAGGAATATCTGGAAAACACTGACAGAGAGAAGGAACAGTATGATAGGACGTCTGTTAAGACTTCAGGAAATAAATTCTATGGTACTAGAGGGAAATCCCAGTTTTGGTTCTGCATGTTTTCAGTAGCCAGAGGAATCCCATCTGAATTTATTCATTCTGGATCATAGCTTCTGGGTCTGTGGTTGTTGGTCAGGTTTTTCTTTTGGGGACCATTTTGAGTTTTATTTTAGAAAAATAGTGATAGAACGTAATTTGGCTCCTCTGAGAACTTTGACATTTTGTATTCATTTATGGAACTCCCATTCGATACCAGGTGATTGAGCTGGAACCCACAGAAGTATGGGTTAAGGGAGATTAATGATTTATGATTTCTAGACTGCTTTTTAAACGCTGTGGATCATGTTGTGTGCTTTGCATAGTTCTATCAGTCTGATGTCATTTTGGTTAGTTCTGTTATGGACTGGATACCTTTTAGTTGAACGAGTTTTTGTATTTCTTATCCTTCTCAGCCTCGGCATTGAAGTCCCAGGTAAGTATTGCTTTATGGGTTTTTGAATTTTTTGCACAACCTCCTTTTCTCTGTTCTTATTATTGTGTTAATTTACGGGATCATGTGCATCCATATGTATGTATTCACATGTATGTATATCCTGTTAGCAAATTTGGAAGTGAGTTTGGAGAATCTTTCAGAATGTGATTTAAAGTTGACAATGAACTCCAAAATATTTTAGTCTCTTATGGCGAGTGTTCCAAAATGCGGTAGGGCTAGATTTTGGATAAAATCGTCCTTGGATATTCGCACTTGCAGAATGTAAAATTGATGTTTGTGTAAAGTTTATTTCAAAATATTGTGAATTTTAACAGCATTGAATTAACAATCAAACCGTTTTGTTTGGCCTTCTTACTACGAAGAGAACGCCCTTGTAAGGGTTAAGTTTAGATCAAATGAAATAGTTCTTGCGTAACGTTTAGAAAAACCTTTATTTTCTTTCATTACATTCACACGAAATCTTGAATTATTAAAGCTAACGTTATAGCGACTATGTTGATGGCGTAAGGCAGCGAGAGGTTACTGAAAATCTCGTTTCATGTTGCACATTCACGGGGAGAGTTATGGAGCTGGAGATGCGATGAAAGAAAAAAAGGACTGTTGGGCTTCTTTCACGTAGCAAACCTCCTTGAGCCGAGGAAATAATTACTAACCATTTGTTAAACATAACTTGGGTGGTTGTTATTAAGCTGTTATTTTTAAAATGCTCAGACCCTCGGACAATACTCACTACCATCTTTGTCTCATAAACTGTTTCATTTTTACAACCCTTCTCTTCTGATCTTATACGCAAGTGAAAATTAAACAGCAAGATAGATTGCCGCATTTCGGAAGCTCAGGAAAATCCAGCCCCCCCCCCCCCCCCCCACTCCAACATCATCCTTTATCCCGTTCTGTCTTTTGTACTATCGAAAGGAAAGCTGATTGTTAAACATTAAGTTTTATGAACTCTCGAATCTAGGAAATTTCTCCTATGTTTTGAACGATTTCTGAAGTCATAAAATATGACACTCATTTCCAAATAACTCTGTATTCTTAGCGCATGCTGAAGTCGCTCAGGTCGAGTCGAATTTTATATCTTCAAATATACTGTCTATGGCATTGGGTACTTTTCGCCAGCATTAACGATTTACTGCCCTATCCCTTTCGTTCGTGGGGATGCCCTCATTTCACGCTCCGTGCCCTAACTGCTCTGATATTAATTCTCAGACGAAATCTAAGGGAGATTCATGGTGGTGGAAGCAGCAGAAATGTTGAACTTTCTTCCTCAGGTACCGGTTGACTAAATTTACACAACAGCGTTTCGCGAAAACAGTGTCCCACTTATTCCAAAAATTTCCATCAAAGTCCCCAGAACATTTCTGTTATACTATCCTATAGCCGACACTGAGCTGCCCTAATAGCATTTATACGCTTCTCCATCTACATCATTACTCTGTAGTTCACAATTATGTGCCTGGCGGAGGGTTCATTGAATTTCTCAACCGTTCCAATCTCCAACAGCGCGCGTTGAAACGAGCACTTGCACTTACCAGCTCAGATTTCTCTTTTGTTATTGTGATGATCATTTTTTCCTATGTAGGTAGGGGCCAACAAAATATTTTCGAGTTTGATATACAGAATAGCCTAAGTCGCAAGATTCAGTTTTTTTATTTAATTGATGGTTTCGTGTTACCTGAACCTATTTTCAAATCACAGATGCAGACAATCTATATTCCGTCATAGCATGCAAATCATGTTAAGACTGTACATAATATACCAAAGCCAAGTTTTTCTATGCCATAAATTGCTGGAAATCCAAAACACTTTAGCGTCTGGAGGACAAAGTTGGTGATTAGAACTTCCTGCGAAGACCCTACCGCAACAAAAAGCGAGTTTGTTTTAATGACTGCCTCCGCAATTCGCTTATCATATCCGTGGCACTATTATCCCTATTTAGCAATAATACAAAACGAGCTGTCCTACTTTGAACTTTTTCGAAGTATTCCGTCAATCCTACTTGATGCGGATCCCATATCGCTTAGCAACACTCCAGATGGTGATGGACGTGCGTAGTGTAGGCAGTTTACACTGTACATCTGCTGTTCTCCCATTAAATGTCAGTCCTGGTTCGTCTTTCCCCACAATATTACCTATGTGATTGTTCCAGTTTAAGTTATTTGTAATTGTAATTCCTAAGTATTTAATTGAATTCACAGACTTTAGATTTGTGTGATTATCTGTGTAACCGAAATTTAGTAGTCCTTGTAGTGGATAGCTTCACACTTTTCATTATTGAGAGTCAATTGGCACTTTTCGCACCATGCAGATATCTTGTCTAAATAATTTGCAATTGGTTTTGATCACCTGATGCCGAATATAAACAACAGCATCATCTGCAAACAATCTAAGAAAGCTGTTCGGATTGTGTCCTAAATCGTTTACATATGTAGATTAGGAACACCAGAGGAGTTATAACACTTTCTTGGGGAACGCCAGCCATTACTTCTGTTTTACTCGAAGACTTTCATTCAGTTACGATGAACTTGAACCTCTCTGACAGGAAATCGCGAATCCAATCGAGCAACTTCGGTGATACTGAAACGTCCCCTTAGAAAAATAAATGAATTACTGTGCTGATAAACCTCTTACATTACTTGATTTTCAAGCAGCCGAGCAGAAGTGAACGTACTCAGATATTTCGCTCTGTACCTATTCTGATCAACACTAAACTGACACATAATATTATTAGCGCATCGCAATCTAACTTTCAATAATCCCTACAAAAGAATGGCCCTGACTAACACTAACCTATACCTTTCATGAATCACTTACCTCACAAAAATCTTCGTTACTCGAACTACTGCAATACAGCCAGCGCCACTACTGCCAGCTAAATAAAAGATTCAAACTACTGAAGGCACTAACTACTGATAGGCATAGTTAGCAAATGAAAGATTTTGATAGAGAACAAGCTATGTATT
The DNA here is from genome assembly GCF_023897955.1 of Schistocerca gregaria. Taxonomy (NCBI): domain Eukaryota; kingdom Metazoa; phylum Arthropoda; class Insecta; order Orthoptera; family Acrididae; genus Schistocerca; species Schistocerca gregaria. The sequence goes on from NC_064920.1 coordinate 251,018,103, forward strand.
TACCTTAATAGTGTACAAAAGTCATAATATCTATATCAGTCCATGATATCCAATATTACAAATTTACTGTCTCTGTCCAGATCATCCGCTCTCAAAACTCCGCCATCTCACTCCCCACATCCACCACTGCTGGCGGCTCACCTCCAACTGCGCAACACTATGCACTGTTAACAGCCAACTGCCCAACACTACAATAGCCAACAACAATGCAAACCAACTACAGCCTTCACACAGCACAGTCAATGATTTTCGTGGTGTTACCAACACAAAAACCTAAACAGCCTACTTACAATACTTCGTACGCAAGCAATTTCATGATAAGTCGCTTGTCAGGGACGAAAGTTTTTTGGAAATTTAAAAATATGGAATCAATTTGATATCCGCTGTAGATAGCACTCATTAATTCGTGAGAATAAAGAGCTAGTCGTGCTTGACGACAGCAGTATTTCATAAATCCGTGTTGGCTGTCAGTCAATAAATCGTTTTGTTTGAGGTAATTAGTAACGTTTGAACACAGCACATGTCATATGGAACCAATTAGTAGGGATTTTTCCTATTCCATTCACGTATTTCGCGTGGAGAAGCATTTTCTGTTGAACTCTAAATATCATGCAACCATATGTTAGTATGCGAGTACACTCATCAGCCAAACATTATGACCACCACCCACAGCGATGTTGGATACCACGTGGTGGCGTTGATGTCACGTGACGCGGTAACAAAAGTGTGTAAGCGTAGCAGACACGGACGGGGGGTCACACTAATATATGGGCTGACAATGTGGAAATTCACTGAGATAAGCGACTTTGACAAAGGGCAGATTATTACTACGCAGAGCTTGTGAACAGGTATCTCCAAAACGGCGAAGCTGGTACAATGTTCATGTGCTACTGTCCCGAGCATCAACGCAAAGTGGTAGAAGGACAGTGAAACTACGACTAGACGATGAATGGTTGGACGTCCACGACTCTTCGCAGAAACTGGGGTTCGGCGGCTCATTAAAATAGGATAGATGTTGATCTGTGGCATCTCTGTCGAAAGAGCGCAATAGGCGTGCACGCACAAATGGTTCAGAGCACACCGTTCGTCGTAAGTCGTACATTGTTGGATCTCCGCAGCAGATCACCCCTACAGGATTTGCAGTGTTCACGGGACCAAATATTTTCGACCCTCGATCAATGGAAACATGTTGCGTATTCGGGTGAATCACATTTTTCTGCAGTAGGTCGTTGGTCGTGTGCACAAACGCCTTCACCGAACTGAACGGCGACTCGAAACACGTAGCACGCCATAACGCAGGCTCCTGCGAGCAGTAGTATGCTATGGGAGACATTATCCTTCGTTGGCTTGGGAGCTGCGGTAGTAATCGAAGACACACTGACAGCTGCGAACCACCAGCATCTCTTCATGCTTGATGTTTTCCCCGGTGGCGATGTCCTCTTTTAGCAGTATAATTGCCTATGTCTCGAAGCCAGAACCATGCTACTATGGTTTGAGGAGCATTATAGTGAACTCACGTTGGTGTCTCGACGACGAAATACACCTGATGTAAATCCTATGCAACCCATCTGGGTCGCTATCTGGCGCCAATACCGCGTATGCAAATCAGCGACCCGGTTCAAATGGCTCTGAGCACTATGGGACTTAACATCGGAGGTCCATTAGATTTAGAACTATTTAACGTAACTAACCTAATGACATCACACACATCCATGCCCGAGGCAGGATTCGAGCCTGCGATCGTAGCGGTCAAGGCGGTTCCAGACTGAAGCGCCTAGAACCGCTCGGCCACTCCGGCCGGCGGCCCGTTATTTACGCGGATTACAGGACCTGTGCGTAGACAGCTAATGCCACATATCTCCACAAACCTACCAATATACTGTTGGATCCCTGATACGCAGAATCAGTGATATATTTCGTTTCAAAGACAGGCAGACAACCTATTAAGCATAATGTCATAGTGTTTTGGCCCGTCAGTGTATGTCACATTGAACTTGTTATTAGGGGTTTTCACCATTCCACTCGCGTATTCTGTGTAGAGGAGCTTTTTCTGCAGATTCCGAATATTACGCTATAATATACAGGCCGAACTAAGGGGACACTAATTTCGTATGAAACTATAACTATTATCTGTCTTGGGCATTAAAGTAAATCACAAGCTTATTTGGTATTTTGGCAGTCAAGCGTTGAATGTAGCGTAGTTATCATTAGTGTTCAAGTGGCTACATTAAAGCTATTTGTGGCGCTTTGTTCAGTCTTTAATCGTAGGGATAGCTTACAGTATGCTGATTTGTTCTACAGGTCACGTGAATTGTAAAGAGGTGATACCTAGTACTTGGCATCACAGGGTAAAAGAAATTGAAGTAATGGAACAGACGCCTGCATATAAGGATCATTTCAGCAGCATTGCTAGAGAGACTACTTGCATGCCGATACCATTACGTATAGCTGTTGTCGTAGCGGCCCCTTAGTGTTAGAAGGCCCGCACAACCGACACGCAAGAGGGGTTGACGATCCCTTTTCAGGCGCGCGGATAGAAACATCGCCAGCGGACAGAAACAATAACAGACTTTCTAAATAACCGCGGAACTACATCGCCAGACAACATGTGACAGTGTTCCACCAATCAGAACTCATTTGGCTCATGTAGCAGTCCGCCGACCTGGCACGCCTACACAATCAGAACGGCGGTGTTTACCAATCGCTAGGAACAGCTCCACCCAGTACTTACACCGGCCCCAGCATTGTATTCACTCGATGTAGCATTGTAGTAGCACGTCGTACTTTGTATTGAGTAGAGTAGACTTGGGTCAGGATTTGTCTTCCATCGCCTTGCTTCCTTATTAGGTTTGTCATCACAAGAGTTGTGGGTTTTTTGTTGTTCTTGCGTTTAAAACTTAGTGTATGCTAAGAAGGCGATTTTCTTTAATTGTAATAAAGTATGTTCAGATTGAATGTTAATTCCTTTTACTGCTGACCGCAGGACACAACAGCTGTAAAGTATTCTAAAAACTGTAAATAAACAAAAGGTCTTGATACAAAATAATTAAAACATGTAGTTACAATGCGAGTGCTCCTTGCGACATAACATCAGGTTATAATTTATGCTAAGTAGTCCAGATAGAATACCGTAAATATTAACATGCGAATTTTTTTTAAAAAGTGCATTGTTTTATCGAAAAGAACTATACTTATATCCATATGTCGATAGAAAAAAAGTTAATAATAAGGCGAAATACACGGATTTGCGTGTTACCACCTGCAGAAAATCTCGTTGTGGTATCTTGAATCGTTTAAGAAATATGACATGTTTTACGACCATATGATTCACGTTGTGCAGGGACAGAATTGGGTTCTCATACGAACCTATATCTCAAGAAAAAAAGAGATCGGCATTGTTCTGCTCTCAACATTAAATGCAGTTTTGATATGTTACATATGTCTAATAAGCAGCAATGTACGACCAAAATGAACCATATGCAAGTTCTATGCAGTGTGTTTTTACCTCAGCAAACTCTTAAAATTTCGTGCAGTGATTTACCGAATTTGTTGCTGCACAGTAACTGTGACAAATAACGAAAAGAAATGCATTCCTTCATAGAGTCAAGATGTTAGACTATCAGACGTGAAAGGCTTTAACTTTTCACCGAATACTTTTCTTGAAATTAGATAAGTATTTGATTGCGGCTGGCATGTTCATTTAAGTACTTCACTGACAGTAATGCAGCGCAGCACATGTAGGACAGAGTACATATATTTAACAGCTTCACATTGGATTACTCGAACCGGCCGCGGTGGCCGTGCGGTTCTAGGCGCTGCAGTCCGGAACCGCGGGACTGCTATAGTCGCAGGTTCTAATCGTGCTTCCTGTATGGACGTGTGTGATGTCCTTAGGTTAGTTAGGTTTAAGTAGTTCTGAGTTCTAGGGGACTGATGACCTTAGAAGTTAAGTCCCATAGTGCTCAGAGCCATTTGAACCATTTTTTGGATTGCTCGAATATTCACGCAGTCCTTACAACGAGTCGCATTCCCGTCGGCCCACTTACGAAGGACGAGGCTGCAAATTAGCCAATGGTGGGGTCCTGTTAAGCACTGACTGATTTACATTCGTCAGTATCAAAAAGGAAAGTATTTTAATATCCACCATTCTCTAAAGGATGCACATAGATACTATGGCGCAAGGTTTACTGAACACCCATTCACTTTGGCCCTCATACATATACTAATAAGGTGGCTAAATTCTTTTAAATACAATTGCTACAGAAATTACATGATGATAACTGGAAAATATGTGAGCTAGGAAAGGAAGTTAAGTTATGATAACGATGAAGACAATGAGCTAAGCTATAACAAATGTATTTATTTGCGTAAGCCAAAAATTAAAAATTGGATCTTGGCATACAATATTAGAGTGGCAGGTCGTACAAAACTCACGAACATGAGCAAGGACTGCTCCTGGTTTGCTAGCAATACACGCCTGTATTCCTAGTTTTGCTACAGCAAATGTGTTGTTGACTCTACAGTAAGTGGAGAGCCGTCAATACCAACGTAGAATATGCGTAACTCAAAACGGTGACTTGTGACACATAGAAAAGACGTGGGTTAGCATGCAAATGGAAGGGCGCTAACTGCGGCTACTGCGATAACAACAAGGTAGCAAGTGACGGTAATGACACTCAGAATTTAAATTAATAGGAAGGTCAGCGTTGGCCGTAATATTGATGGTTTATTGATAGCAAAATCGATTTTCAATCACATAGTGACTGAAAACCGTAATACTCATGGTTTAAATAAACCATCAATATTACGGCCAACGCTGACCTTCCTTTTAATTTAACGTATATGGTCGTTGAGCACACAGCACTCCATGGAGTCGCCAATCGACACTCAGAATTCGCTGTCTGCCGATGCTTAACACATTATCAAGACTAAGACGTATTGAATGTAGCCGACTGGTGTATGGCGACAGTGTCGAAGCTGCAAGAGTCGTCAGCTGTCCAGCGTCCCATGTGCCATATTCTGGAGTGGAGCACGATTAATTCGCCACCCTGCGAAAATTTTTATTTTTCGTTCGGGTGCCCAGACGAGCACAACTCTGCACGAATCGTTCCATTGATACGGAAGAGTGTAATGCGACGCGAATACATAGAAAGATAGGTCTCTTATCATTTAGCTACAAAATAGCAGGACAGCAACTGGAAGCAGTTAATTCCATAAATTATCTGGGAGTACGCATTAGGAGTGATTTAAAATCGAATGATCATATAAAGTTGATCGTCGGTAAAGCAGATGCCAGACTGAGATTCATTGGAAGAATCCTAAGGAAATGCAATCCGACAACAAAGGAAGTAGGTTACAGTACGCTTGTTCGCTCACTGCTTGAATACTGCTCAGAATCCGCACCAGATAGGGTTGATAGAAGAGATAGAGAAGATCCAACGGAGAGCAGCGCACTTCGTTACAGGATCATTTAGTAATCGCGAAAGCGTTACGGAGATAATAGATAAATTCCAGTGGAAGACTCTGCAGGAGTGACGCTCAGTAGCTCGGTACGGGCTTTTGTTAAAGTTTCGAGAACATACCTTCACCGAAGAGTCAAGCAGTATATTGCTCCCTCCTACGTATATCTCGCGAAGAGACCATGAGGATAAAATCAGAGAGATTAGAGCCCACACAGAAGCATACCGACAATCCTTCTTTCCACGTACAATACGAGACTGGAATAGAAGGGAGAACCGACAGAGGTACTCAGGGTACCCTCCGCCACACACCGTCAGGTGGCTTGCGGAGTGTGGATGTAGATGTAGATGTAGATGTGGAAGAGAAAAATGATTTACTGCACGACTGTCCAGAAGCGAGTTCCCGATTTCCTGTCTTTCGCATTAAACGTGGACGTCAATCCTGTTGCTCTCGAAAATTGCCAATTATGGCATAGCAACAATACCAGCGTAAGGTCCGGGCAGTCGCAGAGGGTGGGCTTACTGGTAGTTGGGAGCTCCAATGTCAGGCACGTAATGGGGCCCCTTAGGGATATGGCAGCAAGAGAGGGGAAGAAAACCAATGTGCACTTAGTGTGGAAACCGGGGAGAGTCATTCCAGATGTGGAAAGGGTCCTTCCGGTTGCCATGAAGGGTACAGGGTGCACCCATCTGCAGGTGGTCGCTCATGTCGGCACCAATGACGTGTGTCGCTATGGATCGGAGGAAATCCTCTCTGGCTTCCGGCGGCTATCTGTTCCGACACTGACAATGTTGAGTGTTTATGGAAAAAGTTTAAGGCAATTGTAAAATGCGTTTTATACAGGTACGTGCCGAGTAAAACTGTGAGGGGCGGGAAAAACCCACCGTGGTTCAACAAAAAAGTTAGGAAACTACTGCGGAAGCAAAGAGAGCTTCACTCCAAGTTTAAACGCAGCCAAAACCTCTCAGACAAACAGAACCTAAACGATGTCAAAGTTAGCGTAAGGAGGGCTATGCGTGAAGCGTTCAGTGAATTTGAAAGTAAAATTCTATGTACCGACTTGACAGAAAATCCTAGAAAGTTCTGGTCTTACGTTAAATCAGTAAGTGGCTCGAAACAGCATATCCAGACACTCCGGGATGATGATGGCTTTGAAGCAGAGGATGACACTCGTAAAGCTGAAATACTAAACACCTTTTTCCAAAGCTGTTTCATAGAGGAAGACCGCACTGCAGTTCCTTCTCTAAATCCTCGCACAAATGAAAAAATGGTTGACATCGAAATAAGTGTCCAAGAAATAGAAAAGCAACTGAAATCACTCAACAGAGGAAAGACCACTGGACCTGACGGAATACCAATTCGATTCTACACAGAGTACACGAAAGAACTTGCCCCCCTTCTAACAGCCGTGTATCGCAAGTCTCTAGAGGAACGGAAGGTTCCAAATGATTGGAAAAGAGCACAGGTAGTCCCAGTCTTCAAAAAGGGTCGTCGAGCAGATGCGCGAAACTATAGACCTATATCTCTGACGCCGATCTGTTGTAGAATTTTGAACATGTTTTTTGCTCGAGTATCATGTCGTTTTTGGAAACTCAGAATCTACTCTGTAGGAATCAACATGGATTTCGGAAACAGCGATCGTGTGAGACCCAACTCGCTTTATTTGTTCATGAGACCCAGAAATTATTAGATACAGGCTCCCAGGTAGATGCTATTTTCCTAGACTTCCGGAAGGCGTTCGATACAGTTCCGCACTGTCGCCTGATAAACAAAGTAAGAGCCTACGGAATATCAGACCAGCTGTGTGGCTGGATTGAAGAGTTTTTAGCAAACAGAACACAGCATGTTGTTATCAGTGGAGAGACGTCTACAGACGTTAAAATAACCTCTGGCGTGCCACAGGGGAGTGTTATGGGACCATTGCTTTTCACAATATATATAAATGAAGTAGTAGATAGTGTCGGAAGTTCCATGCTGCTTTTCGCGGATGATGCTGTAGTATGCAGAGAAGTTGCAGCATTAGAAAATTGTTGCGAAATGCAGGAAGATCTGCAACGGATAGGCACTTGGTGCAGGGAGTGGCAACTGACCCTTAACATAGACAAATGTAGTGTATTGCGAATACATAGGAAGAAGGATCCTTTACTGTATGATTATATGATTGCGGAACAAACACTGGTAGCAGTTACTTCTGTAAAATATCTGGGAGTATGCGTACGGAACGATTTGAAGTGGAATGATCATATGAAATTAATTGTTGGTATGGCAGGTACCAGGTTGAGATTCATTGGGAGAGTCCTTAGAAAATGTAGTCCATCAACAAAGGGCGTGGCTTACAAAACACTGGTTCGACCTGTACTTGAGTATTGCTCATCAGTGTGGGATCCGTACCAGATCAGGTTGAAGGAGGAGATAGAGAAGATCCAAAGAAGAGCGGCGCGTTTCGTAACAGGGTTATTTGGTAACCGTGATAGCGTTACGGAGATGTTTAGCAAACTCAAGTGGCAGACTCTGGAAGAGAGGCGCTCTGCATCGCGGTGTAGCTTGCTCGCCAGGTTTCGAGAGGGTGCGTTTCTGGATGACGTATCGAATATACTGCTTCCCCCTACTTATACCTCCCGTGGAGATCACGAGTGTAAGATCAGAGAGATTCGAGCGCGCACGGAGGCTTTCAGACAGTCGTTCTTCCCGCCAACCATACGCGACTGGAACAGAAAAGGGAGGTAATGAGAGTGGCACGTAAAGTACCCTCCGCTACACACCGTTGGGCGGCTTGCGGAGTATGAATGTAGATGTAGATGTAGTCATGTGCCCAAAACAGGACCGAACGAGGTGGTGCAGTGGTTAGGACACTGAAGTTGCATTCGGGAGTACGACGTTTCTATCCGGCGTCCGGACATCTTGATCTAGGTTTTCAGTGAGTTCTCTAAATCACTTTAGGCAAATGCCGGGATGATTCCTTGAAAGGGTAACGCCGACTTCCTTCCCCATCCCTACCTAATCCAGTGAGACCTGCCGGCCGCGGTGGTCTCGCGGTTCTAGCCGCGCAGTCCGGAACCGTGTGACTGCTACGGTCACAGGTTCGAATCCTGCCTCGGGCATGGATGTGTGTGATGTCGTTAGGTTAGTTAGGTTTAAGTAGTTCTAAGTTCTAGGGGACTAATGACCACAGCAGTTGAGTCCCATAGTGCTCAGAGCCATTTGAACCATCTTTTTCCCAGTGAGACCAATGACCTCGTTGTTTGGTCTCTTTCTTCAAGTCAACCCAAGCCAAAATAGGCGCCCTCTGCTCGTACTATGCTAGTCCCACATTCTTGAAGGTTGGAGCCTCTTGATTCCAAGTGAGAAGACTACACTGTCTGGGCCACAATCAGGGTGGAATCTACGCACTTGGAAGAGCCCCCTGCCCCTGCTGCTGCCACCGTGTGCCCGCCACCGCCACCAGCCTTCCGTCCAGCCGTCCGTCCGTCGGCCCATCAGCCCGTCCGTCAACCGCTGCCGCCACCCCCCTGCCGCCGCCACCGCCGCCGCCGCCAGCTAAGGATACTGGGCCACCCCCTTTTGCCGTCGTCGTCCAGCTGCTGCCTGGAGTGATTCGCCGGATCGCTTTTACCACCCGCCGGAGGGGCTGTTCGAGTCGCCGCTGCCCCCTCTCGCTGAGGGCTCCCTAGTCGCCAACGCCGCTGCTGCTGCCGTCATCGCCACTGTCCTCGCTGCTGCCGCCGTTTCTCGTCCCTGCCGCCGTCGCCGTCGCCGATCACCCCCAACTTGCACATCACCACCATATCTCACCCTACCACCTCCATCATTTTCACCTCAACCTCAACTGCTCCAACCGCCATCACATGGAGCTCATCTGCAGACCCCAACCCCATCCTCCCTCCCCTTTCTGTCTGACCTACTCCTGTGCTATTTTCAGCTGTCACTTCCTCCAACTCTCCCTCACCCTTATCTGTAACCCCATGGCCATCTTCAGATTTCCCACCACTCACTGTACCACCTACAACAGGTTCCCTGCCAGCCACACCACAGTCTTTGTGACACCCCCACCCCCACCCCCTGCATCATCTGTCCCTCAGGGAGGATCTACCCCTACCATCTCCCCCTGAAACCCATCCCCCAGCCTTCTTCCCACGCTGTCCTCTTCAAGAAACGTACTAAATGATCTAATGTTGACTCAGCCCCAGCCTTTTCGTAAAGAAAACTCCTGATCTCTGTGACCCACCCACCCCCATGGACTGGTCCCTGGCCCCCATCCCTACAACTCCTTCCAACTACACCTTTGTCCTCTCTAAGTGTAACCCCCAATTCCTCAATGCCTGCACCCTCAACTTGGCCATTCGTAAATACTTCCCCAATGCCCCCACCTCGCTTCTCATTCCTCAAAGGGACTCTGTACTCGTTAAATCCCTCCATGCTTCCTTCCACTCCAATCTCCTTTCCAAAATCCCACTTATCCAATTTGACCCACAAGCCACCCCTACCCCCTACCACCCCCCACCCCCCCAAATCCTCTCCCCGACAGCCTCATCTTCCCCAATGTCTGCCGACCTTCACTGCCATGATCACAGAGCTTGGCCCCATGGTCAAGGAGGCTGAGGTGTTGGTGGATCTTAATTCCCATCCTGACATTGAAACCGCTTGGCCCATCACATCTTAAATGATGCCAGGCTGACTTACCTTATGCACCTATTCACAGAATCCTCCTCCTCCATAGACTGCCTCCTTACATCTCCCTCATCTACAGTAGATGCCACAAAGGTGACCTCTTCTGTTCCCCCATCCAATCCTACCACTGCCAACGCCAAGTACAACGACCATGTCACTGCCACCTGCAACCCCCCCCCCCCCCCCAACCTGTCCCCTCTGCAAGGATTACCACTTCCTGAAGAACTGCCCAACCTAGCCTCTCCCCCTCCTGTAATACCTGTAATTAACCCCATCCTACTGTTTCCTCTACAGCAAAACCTCTTTCAATCACCCCAGAGCTCACCATCTCTGGCTGCCCCATTGATTACCCCATCTACCCCAACAACTTGCTCTGCCTCCTCCTACTGTTGAGAACATCATCTGCTTTGTCGCCATTGTCCTCCAAAACATTCACCCATTCCAAAGGCCCGACACCCTTTCCCAAATCACCCTCACTGCCCGTTCTGTCTTCCACCTCACCACCTATGCCATCTACTCCCAAAAGCAGGCCCACTTCACATTCACCCCCCTCACCACCCTCATCTAAATCTCACCTCTCATGGCATGGCAACATTACACTCTCCTTTACCATAATATCCACTCCCTGCACACCCACAAACTCCTCTTCCTCCACACCCTCAATTGACACCACATGGATGCTCTCATCCTAAATGAAACCTTCCTCCAACACCGTATCTCTGTCTCCACAGCCCCTTAGGTCTCCACTGTACTGATAACCCATACTCCCTAGCACGTGGTGGGGTTGCTATTGGCCACCTCAAGCACCTCCCTGTTTGACACCAACCTCTCCTCAACAATCCCACCAAGAATCTCACTCTCAGCCTCTTCTTCCCACCCTTAATTTCACATGTGCCACCATCTACATCAGGGCCTCATACCTCCATCCCGTACAATATCCTGGCCCACATTGACCGCAACATCTCCACCTACATAGTTGCTGCAGACCTCAATATTCACAGCTATGCTCCTGCCAAACTCTAATGGTGTTATTGGTTTATCACCACCCTCCAGGGAGACCAAGTTCCTTCCCCCAACATACCCGATCTGAATCCAACACCAGTCCCATTGTGATCCCAGCCTCTCCCTGCCTACTTGGGAACATCACTGCAGAAGTCATTGACCTAATTGGCAGTGACCATGCCCCTGTCCTCCTCACTATCTCTGATGGTAGCCATCCCCACCCCATTCCTTGCCTTCACAGTCCTCCTAAACGTGTCCATAATTACTTCTGCACCATCTGGGATGCCTACAGGGACTCCATACACACCCAGGTCGAACGCCACGACCCTACCCCACCCACCATCTCCTGAACCGATGCCTTCCTCCACTGGACCTTGTCTGACGCCATAGCCATCCATATCTCTAACAAAGCCATGCACCCTCACCATCCAGCCCTGTTCCCACAAGCCATCCTTTTCCTTTGTGAATCTCATCACCTCTACTGATCCTTCCACCGCACTCGTGATTGGGACACACTCATCCGCAACCAGCAATTACGACAACACATCCATAACATGCTTAATGCAAAGAAACGCCATGCCTGGCGAAAGACATGCACACAGCTCAACGCCACACTCCCAATAAATTCTTGCAAGTATTGGCTTGCTTCCCACCACCTTACTGGGAACCGCCCTACACCACAGTACACTCTCCTCCTTAATGACTGTCACTTTCCTGACAACCTCAGTAAGGCCAACCACTTTGCCTCCCACCAGTCTAATGTCTTTTCCATTCCAGATGATCCCCACTTTGATTATTCCCTTTTCCCCGACATCATCGAATGTACATATACCTCCACTCATCAGCTTGCACCTAGCTTCCAGTACTTGGACCACGCACCACCATCATAACTTAACACTCCCATCACTGCATAGAACATCAGTCTCAACCTCCACACTAAACGCAACCCCCCCCACCCCCTGCCACAACTATGTTACCTACTGCCATCTCAAACACTTCTCTCCCTCCTTGCATGTAGTCCTTGCTGCCCTCTACAATGTAACCTTTGCGACTGGCTTTTATCCCGATCTGGGGAAAACGTCCCATATCCTGATGTTCCTCAAACCACAACAGGCTTCCATCAGATACCTCTTCCTATCGTCCTATGTGTCACCTCAATGTTCAGCAAGCTCTTGGAATCCATTCTTACCCAGCGCATCCATCAACACCTCCACCCACACCACCTCCTCCCCAACACCGAACGTGCTTTTCGACCTTCCTTCTCTGCCGACGACCAATTCATGTGCGTCACCCATCTTCCCTCCCTCCAGCTTAACTCCCATCACTCTGCCATTTTTGTCTCCCTCGACCTTGAAAAGGGCTACAGCCGTGTATGGCACCCCAGTCTTCTGTTTAATCTCCAGACATACACCCTTTCTATAAATTATGTCTGTCTGATTGCCTCCTTCCTCTCCTCCCACTTCTCCTATGTTACCATCCACAATCCTGATTCCTGCACCTTCAACCCCTCCTCAGGTGTGCCCCAGGGCTTTGTCCTCTCCTCTCTCCTTTACCTCCTGTACCATGAGATATGCACTCCACTCCAACGACCACCCACTTCCATTCGTCCACCATTTTGTCTCCCCTGCTTTCCACCTCTACACCCTTCATCTTCTTTCCCAAAGTGGCTTCTGTCAACTCCCCCTCCCAGATGAAATCCTCTCCCCCTCCATTTATCCCTGCTATCAACTGAGCCTCACCGCCCCCTGGACTGCATCCCCCTTCCATGCTGTTTTATTCTCTGCCTACCCTCTCTTTGACTGCTTTCTGTCTACTGAGTCATTTTTGCTTTCTCCTTACCCACTCCTTCTCACATCCACTCTGCCCCCCTTTTCTGTGTCCGCTCCCTCCATTGGCTCCTCCCTCCTTTTTTCCCCTCATCTGTTCGGATCCTCGCCCCATCTGCCTTAGGCTGTGGTGTGTTGTCTTCGTATCTAATTTATGGTGCAGTGTTCAAGTGAGTGTTCAACGCTGTGCATTCCCTTTTTAAACTGTTGTGAACAATAACCATACTGTTTTTTAAATTGTGCCTGTCTACTTTCTGTGTGTCTTCATTAGCATTGCCTATCCCATGATTTTCTAACTTCCACAACTTTCCGCCATTTTACAGTTTTTTTTAAAAAAAAAGTCACTGTTTTATCGCCTTTTTTATATTGTTTGTTATCTTCTCATTATGTTTTTTAACTCTTCTGTAGGCTATAAAGCGCCATATTAAGCTGCTGTCAGCCCGCTCCCCTCTGGGGGAAATCTAAATTCAATAAAGAAAATAAATAAATAAATACGATAGTCCCAATCAGTCCTGCCAAACCCATAAGGAGACTCTGGACGTGGACAGACGTCACAATCTGCCTATCAATCAGAGGCCTCGCCAAGTCTATGCACATGACAACTCAAGCGTGGGGCGCAACGACCAAATATTAAGGTAAATTTGCGATGTCTATCCGGCGGACGTCTCTCAGAGCCGGAGGATAATTCCTGCGAGTTCTAACACACCAAGCACTGCGGACACCGTAGTACAGTACTGTGCCGTATGGCTACAAAGAAAGACTTCCAGTAACACAGAGAGTGATCTGTAAAGCCATTTGGCCAGAGCCGACACGGGCAACTCGATGGCAACTTGAAAGATGGACTGTCAGTTTGAGGCCCTTGGCCGTTTTCAGGATCTATCCTTGCTTCATTCCGGGAAGGTTCCAACCGCTACATTCATGGGACCTCTGGCCACCCTACCTCGGCCAAATGTAGCTGGAACTTAGAGTGGGTGAAACTTAGAATTAAGAAAAGAAATTCATTCATTCCCCAAACAACCAGATAGTGTGAGCCCAATCACTGATTCCTGCCCCGTATCCCTTAAAACGACAACATGTAAATTATGACCTCTTTGCATGTTGAGTTGTTAAGAGAAAAAAGAAAAACAAATGAATGGGATAAGAGGTAGTCCTTCCAACGAAAGTGGGCAGGCCAGGAGGGCTCGTCTCCTACCAGGGAGTTACACAATGATAAGTAGTGGGTGTGGCAGTAAAAGGTATAAACAGCTAAACTAGCACAGCGTTCTTAAAGGCCATATCAACTGTACTTGGCACCACCAGTGCTGGCCAAGTCACAGCTTCATTGGTTTCTATCCATTAGTCTCGAATTTCGGTCCCTGAGAAGCTTGGGTGGCAGGTGGCTCAGGTCCACTGCTCTCTTGTTGCACAACTCTTCACTTGCCCCTTCGCTGACTCTTGCGCATGGGTAGTGGACATGGTGAAAACTGTCCAGAAGACCCTGGGGTATCTAGCAGCACACCAGCTGTCTGCCAGCTGGAACAGTCTTGGTAGCATGATTGGCACACAGAACTAACGTACCGGTGACTGAGTATTGGGCTGTCTGACTGAGAAAGCATGCACTACCCATGGATGCAGTGAAGCATTGAGGAGACGTTACCGGTCTTGCCAACATGTTGATGTGACGTGTGGGGTGGCTTGCAGTTCAGCGTTTTATTAGGTGCGTGCCTTTAGGACCACTGCGTCCTGAACTTTCTTGGGATCATGGTACTTCGTCTGGACCGCAGCACGTCTATTTTTACACAGGAGCATCAGTGCCGTTTACAAATTGGATTCCATACATTCGACTGGACTTCCCAACTTCCAAATTGTAAAATATCAGTTATTAACGTACATCGGGTAACAAGATATCAATAATAGTGTAAATAACATTAGAAGTTGCCGCAAAGGAGCTTTGTCCAAGCTAACTTTCCGCGTCGTAGGTTTTACAGTTTCAATTTCATAAGAAAATAAACCCATTATCATCAGGATCGCCGTTTAAACTACTTATGACCGCTGTTTGACATAGATGTTTTATTATCGCCAGGAGTGGAATGAACTACAGATTCTGAAGCCATTATTAAAACGCAAGGACCAGAGTTTGTAACACCAGCACTGTTATACTAGTTTCGCAACATACAAGTAAATGACGAGTATTACCCTGAGGTCACAGAAGTCATGGATATCGACATGCAAGTAAACAGATGGTGGTAGTATAGCGTACACAGAGTATAAAGCGACAATGGATTGGCGCAGCTGTCATTTGTACTCAGGTGATTTATGTGAAAAGCTTTCAGATGTAATTATGGCCACACAACGGTAATTAATAGACTCTGAACGCGGAATGGTAGCTGGAGCTGGAAGCATGGGACATTCTGTTCCGGAAATCATTAGGGGAATCGAACATTCCGATATTCACAGTGTCAAGAGTGTGACAAGAATACCAAATTTCACGCATTACCTCCCACCACCGACAACGCAATGGCGACGGTCCTCACTTAACGACTGAAGGCAGCGGCGTTTGCGTAGAGATTTTAGTGATAGACAAAAAAAACTTTGTGACACAACTGCAGAAATCAATATGGGACGAACGACGTGCAGTGAAATTCGGCGTTAATGGGCTACGACAGCAGGCGATCGATGCGAGTGCCTTTGCTAACATCACGACATCACCTTCAGTGCCTCTCCAAGGTTCGTGACTGTGGTGTGCGTACTGTAAGACCTTCAGTACATACACCATCAGATGATTTGACTTGTCGCTCCAACGAAGTAGGCGAGTGTCAGCAATATGTCTCGTGGACTTATCGTGGCGTGTTTATCTTCTGCCGTTAGGTCAGACGATGGAAATGCCACTTGCACGCTTAGAGTATCAGATTGACGGTGTCCAACTTTAAACAGAACTGTATTAATTATCACAAACATTTATTAAAATAATAACAAGCATAAAAATTACTTAACTTGGTACTGGATGCTATTTACAATTGACAATCGGAAGTTCCTTTGGTATTGGTACGTTAATCTTATTCTCAAATATATCTCTGATACTTTCAAAACTGTCTATACATTTATCTTCATGGTTATGTACAGGAATATGGTAACCTTATTAGGCACAGACTGAAAATGTACTGTAGACTGGTACAGACAAATGCAGACTGACTAATCAGAGGTCTGTACACTCGTTATAATACCTCACGCGTTCATGTATCACTGCGCAAGTGTGATCCACGAGGAGAAAAGGTTCTACATTAGCAGCAATCTCATTGGCTGCGTTACATATTAATACGCGGATTGGTGGAAGCAGAATTTGGTCCGTCTCTATGGCACCGCCATCTTGTAGTGCGGAGACGGACGAGCGCTGCGCCTGAGCTGTTGTGCTTAGCGGGGCGCGCTCTGGTGGGAAAGTTGTGTACGCGCTGACTACGGGGAACTATGTACACAACAGTGACCTTATCAGTAGGACCCCAGCTGACTTCGATTGTAGCTCAAACCCAGTGAAGCCAGAGACCCAAATTGCCAACTAGGCACTGTGAAAGCTGTTGATGACTCGATAAAGGCGTGGAGTATGTTTACATGGCTCATTGACTGAAAACGGCTATGTTCGCCAACTTGGATACCTTGCAGCCATTCATGGAATTCATGTTTCTAAACAACAATGGAATTTTTGTGGATGACAATGCACCATGTCATCGGGCGACGATTGTTCACGCTTGGTTTGAAGAACATTCCGAACAAATCGAGCGACTGATTTGCCACACAGAACATCCGGCATGAATCCCTTACCCTTTATGGGACTTAATCGAGAGGTCCGTTCGTGCACAAAATCCTGCACCGGCAACACTTTTGCAATTATGGACGTTTGTAGAGGCAGCATGACTCAACATTTCTGCAGGGGACTTCCAACGACGCTGGGTGCGACGTTGGGTGCGACGTCGAGTTGTTGCACTGTGTTGGGCAAAATAAGGTCCGTCACGATATCAGGAAATACATCATGTCTTGTCACGCCAGTGTATAATAGTTATGTGATACTATGAAACTTCTATAAAGTCGCGTTGCAGTTTAAAAAATGATTCAAATGGCTCTGAGCACTATGGGACTTAACATCTGAGGTCATCAGTCCCCTAGATCCTAGAACTACTTAAACCTTACTAACCTAAGGACATCACACACGTCCATGCCCGAGGCAGGATTCGAAACTGCGACCGTAGCGGTCGTGCGGTTCCAGACTGAAGCACGTAGAACCGCTCGACCATTCCGGCCGGCCATTGCAGTTTACATATCGACTTTCACCCTGTAACAGAATTTTAATGTAACTCCTTATTCCATTTTGAAATGATGCTATTCTCTTTATGTGTGCTGCAGGCTTTTTCTAAAAATGCAAATATTACTCTGGGAAACTAAGGGCTTGCAAATGTGTCAGACCATCCCGCCGCAGAAGTTGGTCATGTACTTAGAGCAATTTTTCAATTCAAATGTAAAAGTGTTGCAATTGAGAAATCTTGTCAGTACTGTATTTAATAGTCTATCTGTTACGTTATTACTCCATTACACACCAATAATCAATATGCGAAATCAGATTAACATGTATCATTATCAAAAACCAGTTAGAAGTTACAAGCATATGAAACGGAGGCTACATGCTACTTGCAAGGCAAGGAAAACGGTGAAGACAATAAAGAAACTCGGTTCACTTGAAAATATCTCGTGTTCTATAGAAGAGCTTACGTTTCAAGGTGCAAAGGGGCGCACGACTGATGAAGTATGGGTTGATTGTCACATATAATATAATTAGTTTTAAAAGACACAGAATTTTATTCACCACAAAACTGAGTAATTGAGGAATTAACAATACACTGCAAATAGCTTTAATATATTATATGGCACTTAAATATGCAGAACTCTTAATATCTACCAACGCTGTAGGAAACACAACCTAATGTCACACAACAACGAAAACAGCAGTAAACACCGGAAACTGCTTATCGTGTTCCCTAGCGTGTGTTCCCTGACGTGCTTCTTAGGTACACTATCCTCAAGGTGCTATAATCAGAAATGACACAATAAGTGTATCACTGTCCTCCGGTTTATTAACACAACACTGATACAAATAATTCTGTTTCCGAGCACCAAGATGTAGGAAGGGTATCCACAAAGTACATTACGTTTTCGTTTGTGTCCGTTAGGGGCGGGGCCAGCGCGGCCATCTTGGTGTCATGGCATTCCGCCGCTCAGTCGGCATCCTGCCGTGCTAGTGAGAGGTTCGTGCTGTGCTCCGTTGAGTTACTGTGACAGTTTGAAATGTCAGCTTTAATTGAAAATGCCGCGAAGTGTGAAGTGAGTGCTGTGATTAGGTTTCTGACTGCAAAAAACTGTACACCGATAGAAATCTATCGGCAGCTTTGTGAAGTGTACGGGGACAACATAATCACTGAAGGTGGAGTGCGTCAATGGGTCATAAAATTTAAAAATGGCCGACCAAACTTTCACAACGAAGAGCGAAGTGGAAGACCGAGCATAGTGACTGCCAAACTTGTCGAAAAAGTCGATGCCGCGGTCCGTGAAAACCGTAATTTCACAATAACGGAACTCTATATGATTTTTCCACTAATTTCACGAAGTTTGTTGCACGAAATCATTATCGAAAAGCTTGGTTACCACAAGTTTTGTGCAAGATGGATACCAAAAATCTTGACAGAGATTCACAAAAATCAGCGAATGGCAGCAGCGTTAACGTTTTTGGACGCTTACGAGAAAGATGGCGACTCATTACTCGATCGCATCGTTACTGGTGACGAAACATGGGTTAAGCATGTGAACTGCGAGACAAAATTGCAGTCAATGAGGTGGGGGCACACAAATTCTCCACATAAACCCAAGAAATACATGCAGACAATGTCGGCAAGGAAGGTGATGGCGACTGTCTTTTGGGACGGAAAAGGTGTGATTTTTGTGGATTTCCTAGAAAGAGGCACTACAATAATCTCTCAAAGGTATTGCCAAACTCTGCAGAACCTCAGAAGAGCAATACAAAACAAGCGCAGGGGAAAGTTGGCCTCAAAGATCTTGCTGATTCACAGCAATGACCGGGCCCACATGGCAAATGCCACTCGTGAAGTTCTCGAATCTTTTAAGTGGGAGTTGTTTCCTCATCCGCCGTACTGTCCCGACCTGACACCGAGCGACTTTCACTTATTCCCAGCAATGAAGAAGTGGTTGGCTATGCAGTGTTTTGATGACGATGCACAGCTTCAAGAAGAGGTAACCACGTGGTTGAAGGCGCTGGCGGCCAAATTTTACGACGAAGGAATTTCCAAGCTCGTCCATCGCTACGATAAGTGCCTTAATTTAAATGGCAACTATGTAGATGAGTAGTATTTAAGTGTGGCTTTCATCTGTATATAATAAAAAAATTTCCAATACTTTATTTATTTTTAATTCCAAAACGTAATGTACTTTGTGCATACCCCTCGTAGATGAACACTTTATGAAAATAAAGTTATACCAATCGTAAGGAAGTGCAAGTGAAATGCAGAATTCTGTCGGAAATCACACGTCCGTTGACGTACTAAGTCTAGTGAATGTTGAAGTCCAAGTGCCAGTATAGCATTCGGATTCTAAGTACAAAGTGCAGCCAAATCAACATCGAGCATCAGGTCCACTTCGGCGTTGTGGAGTAGAACATAACACGGTGAAAACTGGCTTGTAGACGTAAATTTTTTTTCTTGAGTTTGATGCGGCCCGTCAAGAATTCCTCTCCTGTGCCAACTTCTTCATCTCAGAATAGGACTTGCAACTTGCGTCCTCAATTATTTGCTGGATGTATTTCAATCTCTGTTTCCTATATAGTTTCTGCCCTCTACAAATGGTTCAAATGGCTCTGAGTACTATGGGACTTAACATCTGAGGTCATCAGTCCCCTAGATCTTAGAACTACTCAAACCTAAAGAACCTAAGGATATCACACACATCCATACCCGAGGCACGATTCAAACCTGCGACCATATTATTCTCTCTCGACTCTTGTACATATTATATATTACCCGTCTCTCCCAATAGCTTACCCCTATTTTTCTCAGAATTTCAATCACCTTTCACCATTTTACATTGTCGTAGGCTTTTCTCAGCTCGACAAATCCTATGAATGTGTCTTGATTTTTCTTTAGTCTTGCTTCCATTATCAAACCCAACGTCAGAATTGCCTCTCTCATGCATTTACCTTTTCTAAAGCCAAACTGGTCGCCATCTAGCACATCCTGAATTTTCTTTTCCATTCTTCTGTATATTATTGTTGTCAGCAAAATGGATGCATGAACTGTTAAGCTGATTGTGCGATAATTCTCATTTGTCAGCTGTTGCAGTCTTTGGGATTGTGTGGATGATACTTTTCCGAAAGTCAGATGGTATGTCCAAAGACTCATACATTCTACACACCATCGTGAATAGTCGTATTGTTGTCACTTCCCCAATGAGATTAGAAATGAGGGAACTTTATCTGTCACTTCTGCCTTATTTGATCTTAAGTCCCCGAAAGCTCTTTTAAAGTCTGATTCTAATACTGGATCCCATTTCTCTTCTAAATCGACTCCTGTTTCCTTTTCTATCACATCTTACAAACCTTCCCCTCATACAGGCTTTCAATGTATTCATTCCACCTATCCGTTCTCTCCTTTGCATTCAGCAGTGGAATTCCCGTTGGACTCTTAATGTTACCACCCTTGCTTTTAATGTTACCGAATGTAGTTTTGACTTTCCTGTATGCTAATCCAGTCCTTCCGACAGTCATTTCTTTTTCGATTTCTTCACAATTTTCATTCAAACATTTCTTCTTAGCTTCCCTGCGTTTCCTATTTATTTCATTCCTCAGTGACTTGTATTTCTGTACCTCTGAATTTCCCGGAACGTTTTTGTACTTCCTCTTTTTATCGAGCAAATGAAGTATTTCTTCTGTTGCTCATGGTTTCTTCGCAGTTACCTTCTTTGTACCTATGTTTTTCTTCGTAACTTCTGTGATATCCCTTTGTCGAGATGTTCATTCCTCTTCAACTGTACTGCATACTGAGCTATCCTTCAATGCTGTGTCTATAGCCTTAGGGTACTTCAAGTGTATCTCTTCATTCGTTAGTATTTCTGTATCCCACTACTCTAAAAAATGGTTCAAATGGCTCTGAGCACTATGGGACTCAACTGCTGTGGTCATTAGTCCCCTAGAACTTAGAACTACTTAAACCTAACTAACCTAAGGACATGACACACATCCATGCTCGAAGCAGGATTCGATCCTGCGACCATAGCAGTCGCACGGTTCTGGACTGCGCGCCTAGAACCGCGAGACCACTGCGGCCAACCCCACTACTCTGCGTATTGATTCTTCCTGACCAATCTCCTAAATTTCAGCCTATTCTTCATCGATACTATATTGTGATCTGAGTCTATATCTGCTCCTGGGTACGCCTTCCAATCCAGTACCTGATTTCGTAATCTCTGTCTGACCATGATGTAATCTAACTGCAATCTTCCTGTATCCCCACTCCTTTTCCAAGTACATTTCCTCCTGTTGTGATTCCTGAACAGAGTATTCCCTATTACTAGCTGAAATTTGTTATAGAACTCAATTAGACTTTCTCCTCTCTCATTCCTTGTCCCAGTCACATAATATCTTGTAACCTTTTCTTCTCCTCCTCCCCTACAACTGCGTTCCAGTCTCCCATGACTATTAGATTTTCGTCTCCCTTTCAGTATCCGTATATACGTTCTGTATCTCTTCATCTTCAGCTTGTGACGACGGCATATGTAACTGAACTATTGTTGTCGGTGTTGGTCTGCTGTTGATTCTTATAAGAACAACTCTATCACTCAACTGTTTACAGTATCTCACTCTACGCCCTACCTTCCTATTCATAACGAGTGCTACTCCCGTTATGTCCACTTCTGCTGCTGTTGATATTACCCCATACTCTTCTTTCAATTTCCGTTCTCTGATTCCTAATATCTCTAGATTGAGCGTTTGCATTTCCCTTTTCAGAGTTTCTAGTTTCCCTACCACATTCAAGCTTCTGACATTCCACGCCCCAGTGGGTAGAACGTTATCCCTTTGTTGATTATTCAATCTATTTCTCATGGTCATGTCCCCCTTGGCAGTCCCCTCCCAGAGATTGGAATAGAGGACTATTCTGGAATCTTTGGCCAATGGAGAGACCACATGAGAATTTTTCAGTTGCTGGCCTTATTCCCTGTGGATACACGTTACGTGTCTTTAATGCAGTGCTTTGCATTGCCTGTTGCATACTCAAGACGTTGATCACTGCTGATTTTTCCGTCTTCAGGGGTAGTTTTCCACCCCCAGGACAAGAAAGTGACCTGAACCTCTGTCTGCCCCTCCGCCCTCTTCGACAAGGCCTTTGGCAAAACGAGGGTGACATGCCGGAAGTCTTCGGCCGCCAATGCTGATCATTAATCAAAATTTAAGTAGTGAGGGATTTGAACCCGGGACTGATGACGTATACTTGAATATGCAGGACTATGAATTTAGTGCAACTAATTGTAAAGAAAGGAGATGTGCATAATGAAAATTGCTATTCAAAATTTCTTTTACTGATTTACCGAGAAACTGTAAATTGTAGTGACATAGAACTAATTAATTTACACTTTCCAGCCATAATCTTCTTAAAATAGCATAGCGAATAGCCAATTTCGTAGTACCACAGTTCAAAAGAGGAATGAGGCACTTTGATCAAACTTACTTGAAGAGCATCGTTGTAGTAATAAAACCTTGTTACCGTTTTTCCAAAGATGTTCGTCGCAACAAAAATCACAAAATAAAAACTCTATGTTGTTAACTTCTGACGTACATTTACTGCCCTTTAGCACTGTGTGCAGTAGTATTCCAGCAGTAGCTGTAAGTTTAAAATCTCCAATCAATAAGTGAAAACAAAACTATAACAATGCTGGAAAGTCAAGTCAGATGAAAGTTGAATTAACTTACACATAAAATCAATTTCCCCATAAGTCATATCTAATAACGAGAATATTGCATGAACTGATGTTGCTCATAATTATTACTATACTTTGTACAGGTTCCGCATTGTAATAAGTAGAAACTTTGTGTTCTGTATACTGAATAAGGAATACAATTTCTTAGAAGATTATGGAAGTCTTTCCGTTAAACACAGCATTCACTTCACAGTCCACGTTATCAGTCATTCTCTTTATGTGCATAGCTGACTGAAGATGTAATAATCGCTGGCGAGCGTAAGCAAATAAGAGAACTTTAAAAGCCACAGGCGAGAGGAGTGGTGCAGCGGAAAAAACCTCGCCTTACTCAGCCGTGATTTATGTTTCTCACGAAGCAGAAGTAACACATGGTCAAAGCGATCTCCGATCCCTTCCGGTATTATGAGAATCGTATTGCAACCGCACGATAGATCAGGATTTGCCTTTCGATCCCGTTTAAAATAAGGAAACAGAACAACGAGCAACGTAGAACTTAAAGCAAAGAAGAGTCCATAAAGCATACGGTAACGGCTGCTGTGCAGTTGTATGCTTAGGTTGGTACTGTTGTGAATGTGGTAGCACAAGCTTGACCTCTAGTGGTATCTTATGCAACCATAGTTCAAAATACCTCTCGCCTAAAATTGCCACGTTAACGTGTGTGCAGAATAACTGGCTTCGAACAACCAGGTTGCTCCAGCCTCTAACAAATGGCGTGTAATGTACTTCTTGGCATACAACCAGGACGATACTTCACGCCATTACAGATTCAGAAAGTTTGACAAAAAATGTAAAAGCGAAAAATGTATGTCGGCACTTTTCTGCTAAGCATCATAACTATTTCTGGTCGAACTATTTCTCTCAACTTAAAGACATGGTAGGAGCTAAATCAAACAAGTTAGTGTCCCTAAAATTAACACGACCAGTGTCGCTCGGTTTGCGTACTGCTCCATTAGTGGTATAAAACACTAAATTAGAATTTATCGCTTTGTGGCGAATTTAAGCCACCATTATTATTCAGAGATACGCTGTTTCACAGTTTATTCCAAGTTCAGATGAAATGTTTGTTAAATTACGACTGGCGAAGTTCACCCAACTGCATGGGAATAATTTTTTATTGTTTGCCAATCTAATTTTAATTTTGTGCATGGCTGTCTTTCCTAGCTCGCAAGGTACCGCGCTGCACATTGAATTGTACGACCAGTTCAGTTTAAAGCCAGAAGAGTGTTTTTAGAAAACCGATCTATCGAAGGGACATTTGCAGCTACGTCTCGATGACCAATCGACACAGTGATAATAGACCAAGCTGACTTCTGTTCGTCACAGATCTTGCCTTTTCGAACATTCCACTTTCCTGCAGTTTTTCAACTATTTGTGGAATAACTGATACCAAAAAGGGTATTAAACCTACTCAGTGACACTAGCGACTGCCTCCTGAGCTCAAAAATCTTAAGAAACTTCATTTCTAAAGTTAATCGATGAGCAGAAAGAAGGCAATGTTCAATGAACCGTCTTTCACGAGCAAGTTTTCTTGCAATGAATAAAAAGTGTGAAATCGTCTTCTCAACAAGCTTTCTCCTTCATAGCCCGATCGTTGTTTTTGGCTGCTGGAAGTTCGCAATACGACTGAAGTGCGAAAAATTAAATATCTTTTGCCTAACTTGTCCATGCCTTATGTTCTCCAGACAGTTACCATCACCTCACCACAGTGCAACAGGGAGGGAAAGTTGCCTTCGTATTTCCATTCCTTCATTCAGTCATAATTTATTTCCCAATCAGTTCTTCCTGTGGCAGCTATACTCTATGTGTCCTCTCATATTCTGCAAAATATTTTCACATTAGAATCCGTTCAAATTTACAACTAACGCAAAGGATTTGAATCCTAATGCAACCTAAATGACGAAGTGGGTGATTTCTTCGGTTTCCATTAGCAATCACTCGAACATCCTCTATCGTTGGGGTGAACCAAAGTGCAAAATCATCTCAAATAACCTCATCAACATAGGCTGCAGTGTTTCTGGCACCTTCATGATACTTATAATATGAACTCTCCAGGACAAGTCTAGGCACAGAATAATCTTTCGGACTACTGCCGAAGTCTAATCAAGAATTATAGGACAAGACGTCACCCGGGGATACCAGCGTTCATTATTACACCTCTTATTACCCCACTAGACAACATAAACCAATAAAAAATTACACTGTTATTAGTCTACACTTGGAGAGAATACCTCAATACACAAAAAACATGGACATCACTCAACGCAGCCAAGTTTCATCTTTCATCATTAAAATATCATCACAGTTTGCGGAAACCATTATAAAAGTAATCAAATATCCTTAGAACAGCAATCACATCTTTTCTGCTCACAATTATTCCTTTCTATTGCTCAAATTATCATCGCTCATGACTGTGCGAGGTGGCGCAGTGGTTAGCACAGTGGACTCCCATTCGGGAGGATGACGGTTCAATCACGCATTCCGCCATCCTGAGTTAGCTTTTCCGTGATTTCCCTAAATAGCTTCAGGCAAATGCCGGGGTGGTTCCTTTGAAAGGGCACAGCCGACTTCCTTCCCTATCTGATGAGACCGATGACCTCGCAGTTTGGTCTCCTGCCCCAAATCAACCCAACTCATCGTTCATGCGTCTCGATATATTTTATTTTTTTTCCTCAAAAGGACATTCATCCCATTTCTCAGATGGCAACTGCGTTAATCTCTCTTACAGAATGCATAGTGAAGTAAGAAATCCACATTCACACAAAGGACAGTAAAAGAATAGACAGAAATAAAGGAAACTAAAAATGGAAATTATACTAATAACAGCAGTGAACCTGACTTTCGCGGCGCAGTAGAATTATGACTTAGAATATATTTGTATGGATCTTTTACCCCTATGGTACACATAAAAGTTATTGCTGTTGTGAAAGCCTTACTTATATAACTTGGTGCTGAAAACCAGGAAAGGATCGCCGCAACTAACACATGGAAGGATTTCTGCAATTCTTGCTAATAAGGAAGTTCAGACACGCAATCACATTAGGTTATGATGAGCAACATTTCACCCTCGCGGAAAGGGACTGTTCCACGACTGTTATATAAATGGATTTGCTCTGCTTTTCGAGAGACTTACCAGGCGCTGCTGCTGGAACCGAAGAACAAGGCAGATTACTGCTTCTCTACTACGAGTTGATCTCGTTGATGCAACAGATGCTACACGATTGAGCGAAATGTGGAAGATCCTAGGGCAAGGTATAAAAACGAACGCCATAGTACTGCGTATGGTGTGGGACACAACAACCAATATGCTTCCTTGCCTCAACCGTCTGTCACCGGCAAAACATTTGACGCGATAACAGCCAAAAGTTACTTCAAGTTTCTGCAATTCTCTAGGTTATTCCCGACAGTATCCATCACCGAAAAGGTGTTAATCGAAGACTCTTGGCTACTTGGACCGTGTTGGGACGAAATGATGCCTCATTAGCTTGCCTCGAAATGGCTACTGTCGCTTATCGACTTACCTAATTTATTTTATACCCAGATGAACTCAATCTCTGGGAACAAAAGCTAACGCGTTCAAGGGTTTTGCAATGCTTGTGAATGAGTACACTGTGCCGGCTTGTATGCCATTTGTAAGGAAAACGGAAATACTTACACACAGGTGATGTGCAGTACAAACCGTTTTGTGCCAGTCAAGAGAATACTAACTCACTTTTTCCAGCTACATTGTTACGCACGAAACTATTGCGTTATTACTGAAATGCTACCAACTGTGACACTGGCCAAGCAGTGCTGTGGACTGTCTCCTTCGCAGTCATGCAAGATTTTGGTAGCAGACAGGGTGTCCTGCGTACAATTTACAGGCAGCTAACCGAAAATCTCGGAACCTGAGACAACTTTTACATCTCGTGAAACCTACCAGTATTTTTTCCAAAGAAGTGCCAATTAGAAGTTCATCGTTCGACGGTTGCGTCGCTGGGGAGGCTGGCGGGAAAGAACAGTTGTTTCGTAAAACGATGCCTTCGTAAAGTACCTGGCTGAAGCAGTGCGACTGAGGAGGGTCTTCAAACTGTTCTTGTGGGAATCAAAGCCCCGTTAAACTCTCCCAGATTAGTGACAAAGGGCTCACACGAGCCCTCAAAGTCAACTGACTTAGTAAAATAATCCAAGCTCCGTCAGAAATTAACAGAACAGCTTTGGAATCGTTGGAGCGAAAACTAATTTCTGCCACTAAGGTGTTTTCATGAAGTTCAGAACATTGCTAGAAGCCAGAAGATTGGAATCAGCGACATCGTCGTTCTCCAAGTGGACCTCTTGCCGTGGCATAAATGGAAAAGGACGATGGTAAAGGACTTACGATTACTCACTATTCTCCAGCGAATAGACATTATGACGCCAATCGAACTGGCGAGGAAAATGGAGATTGACTGGTGTAGGGACGATACTCAAGCGCAGGCCGCTGTGGTCGAGCCATTCTAGGCGCTTCAGTCCGGAAGCGCGCTGCTGCTACGCTCACAGGTTCGAATCCTGCCTCGACCATGAGTGTGTGTGATGTCCTTAGGTTAGTTAGGTTTAAGTAGTTCTAAGTCAAGGGGACTGATGACTTCAGATGTTAAGTCGCACAGCACTCAGAGCCATTTCCACCATTTGATACTCCAGCACAATGGAAGTATGTACTTGTTGAGGCATGTATCGACTCGTGCTACGCCTTGTGTTTAGATTGCATTGGTTTTCCTTTCCTTCCCCTGACATGTTTGTTCGATATGTTGTCTGTCATTAAGTGGCTGCTTGGTTGTCTTTTCTCTCTGCTATCGATATCTGCCTTCCGGGAAACTGCTTTGGAGGAAGTGAGATTTTTGACCCGTTGTAACATCGTGTGGTGGCACGGAAGTTGAGGCGTTGCGTGCAGAGGGTATGGTGGACACGGGAGGGCAGTGTGGCTCTCCAGCGCAAAGCAGGCGTGATCTGTTGTGCAGAGTCGCCACGTGATGTTTGTCCGCAGTGTTGCTGTTCATTTCACCTTGGAACATTAACAAGCTTCTTTAAATCTTCCGTTTCAGCAATGGAGTTTAAAAGGAGACACCTAACATGAAGGAGCGGTCACTACCCGTCAACATTGCAGAGAAGACGTGAACTACGGTGACAGAGAGTTGTCGCGTGACCATGGCGTTTTGGGACGCGTGCGCGGTCGGATGTGGGGATCCTTGCCATCGGACGTAGTGTACTGCCTGTTCGAGCATAACTGCAAGTTAAGTTCGTGGAAGGTCTAATCATTAAGTAATAATTTTGTGTAACCAGTGTCTCTTCTACCGTGTGACCACCGGCCACTGAGTTTCCTGTCCATGACACAGGTGTAATTGAAGACAGTGATATTTCATCCTCCTCTCGTTACTGTCCGATGGGAGGTGTAGTTGTGGCAGTTTGTTTCGCTATTCTGTCGTGGGTTATGAGTAAATTCATGTTTCTAGTTGGTTGATCATGTGGTCGCTCATTCAGGACTGTGTGGTGTAATGTTTCCTTGGACGAGGTTAGGTCTAATTCTGTGAGCAGGTTAAGCCATCTTATAAAAAGTTTTCGCTGGCTAAAAGACGGTGCACTGACCAGCTTGAGAGTGGCAATTGTGTTTACGGGCGTATTTAAATTGGTCAGTATTGTCTAGCCTGAGCATCCCTGAGTGGGTGATTTTGGCCGCCTTACACGGGTCCGTCATATCTGTTATGTTCTAATGATATTCCACGATACTTTTATTTAAAAAAAATTTAAAATTCCTCCAAGTTTGTAAATTCCTTTAATTACTTTTAACCGTATGTTTGCTGAGACCTCTTTAATTTTTTTAATGGCGGTGTTGGTAGCTTAACTGCCTCACAGTACGTAAAAAAAGTTCTGTATTTACTTTAGTATCCTGTTTACTAATGTTCTTAAATGTTTTTTAATTTGTTGTATTGCTATAAATTACTTGATTCCAGTTAGCGGCATGTTTAAAAGTCTGTTGATTGCCGTACTGCTAGTTTCTGTAAGATACCAATAAAACATTTGTGAAAATCTCAACTCGACAGTAAACTACTAGAAATTTGGCCCCGTTTCCCAACTTGTGGCGTGGCTTGTAGTAACCGAAACCACTGAGTGTCACTTGTATTGTAATGTCTTTGTATGACTCTTTTTTTTCCTTTTAATATAAATGTTCTTGTAGCTGTCAAAGCAAGCGCCACGCCTTATTTAACTTGGAGCTACACTGAATACGGGGGCTGCCATAACCGTAACATATAGGGAGAGTACATTCCACTGAGGTGCTCTGTTCTTTATTCCCTTCGTGCGAAATATCATGCATTTGCATCAAAACGTTCGATGCACTGTCAGCCCGCAATGCCACATCGTTCTACAGTGTGCTTAAAAAAAATTTTCTAGTTTCTTGACTATCACTAATCGCTTTGACCTTTACATCGATTTCTTCTTTCCACAGGGTCACAGGACCCAAATCTTATCTCAAATCCGTTATCTCTTTCTTTGCTTCCTGTATGTTGGCATACAGCAAACTCGGTAGTGACTCTGCTTGCTGGCCTTGCCTCACAAGCTGTCATCCCTACAGAAGCACCCACAGGGACGGTGCCCTTTCTTTGAGCCATTTCCGGGGTCACCACCATTCTGGCATCACAATATGTTCGTTCAGGTAGCAGAGCGTGGTTACGGTCTCTTGCTCAGTTGCTTACTGTCGAGTTCAAGAAATTATTTCGTTTTTTGATATCTTTGTGTGGTGCAAAAGCTGATTAGTTTGTTCTGTTTCAGCGTCCTAGTAATTATGAAATCGCAAAAGTGCCCTGGAATAAACTTGTTGAAGACGGAACATTTGTTGTATGAATTGGCCATCCGCCAGCAGCCCACTGAAGTAAGTGTGTCGGAGCTGGCAGCGCGTTTGCGGTCTGCACTTTCGTCTCCGGTGGTCATCAAGCCGGAAGTGATTGGTGAGTGTAAGGCGGCAGCAAAATTCTTGGGTGAGGCGGTTTATCGTCTCAGAGGTAGTATATCCTTCTTAGAGGGTGCTCAGCCTAGTGGTAGGCAATTAGATAGGGTGCGGGCGCAGTTAGCTCACCTCGGTAATCGTGTACGTGATTTAGGGTCAGTTGAATTAAGTGGCTCAGATAAGCAGTCGTGGGTGGTGTTGCAGGCGAGAATAAGTGCATTGCAACTTGATCTTGCTTGTTTGGAACTAACAAAGGGACTACCTGAGGGAAGAGAGGAATTAGAGTTCCGCGATGGGATGAGTAGTGAAGGTGGTTGTGACTGTGTGAGTGCCGGACAGGCGGAGTATTCCAAGTTACATAATCCGATCATGTACTTGTTTAAGGATATCAGGGAGTTACGTATAGATCATCTTGAACAAGTAGATTTCTTGTGGCATGCACAAGCATTTAGTTTCTCATCAGCTGATCTTGGGGCTCTTGTATCCGTTAGCGGGAGATGAGTTAAGGCAATTTATCTCGCAAGCAATAGGTTTGTCTTTAACTCAGTTAAGGCAGCGGGTCATTGATAAAAAATTAACCAGAGGACTACGGCAACAGCTGGAGTGTAATTATATTTGGCGTATGCAACGGAAGGACGAGGGGCTGCGTTCGGAGTTATCGAGCCAGCAGTGCACCGATCTCCTCGTTGCCATATATTTTCTGTAGTGTGGGAGGTGAATCTGCCTGCGGGATGTTGGATTCCGGAAGTTCTATTTCCTTGTTGAATTTAGATTGGTACTTGGAGTTTGCACATATTACTCGCCTTAGATCGATTCTATCAATGGTTCAGAGATGTCATTTGCCTGATGGGCATCTGTTACCTCTGCAAGGATGGGTTTGTGGGGGTTTGTCCGTGGGAGAATTTTCTTGGCCTATATGTTTTACCTTGGTGAAAGGATTGTCGGCTAACTTGATTCTTGCGTGTGACTTTATTAAAAAAACTCGTTTGGTTTTGGATTGTGCGGGGCATACCTTTTTCTTTAAGCTTAAGCCTGAACTGAAGTTTGGTTTTTGTGAATGTAAGCAGCGGGTGCAATGTGCGGGTCCTAAGGCCTTGGCGGTCGAAGCAGACAAGTTTGATTTGGGGCATCTCTCAGTGGAGCAGGCTTCTCGTCTTGATAGCTTGTTAGCTGATTTTCCCCAGCTTCTGTGACCAACTAGGAATTATCAAAGTTCTTCAGTATAAGATTCGCCTTAGTGACCTGATTCCTGTTAGTCAGTCTCCTTATCGTTTGTCATCACCTAAGGTCAAGGTTTTGAGGTATAAAATATCTAAAATGCTCGAAGAGGGAGTCATTAGACCCTCGACTTCGTCCTACGCGTCTCCGGTGTTCCTCGTGCCCAAGGATCAAGGGCGGGACTTCATAGTTGTTGATAATCGTCGCCTGAATAACAAGGTGGTGTTGGAGTCGGTTCCTCTTCCCGACCTTCATAATTCGTTTACTTGGTTTGCGGGTGCCAGTTGGTTCACAGTCCTTGATCTTAATCAGGAGTATTACCAAATTCCTCTGACGGAGGACTGTAAGCATGTTTCCGCCTTTTGAACAGATTGGAATCTGTTCGAATTTAATAGGGTTCCCTTTGGTCTCGCTACCGGGCCAGCTGTATTGATGTGATTGTTGGACAAAATCTTAGGTGATTTGAAGTTGGTTTGTGTATATAACTATTTAGACGACTTGGTCATCTTTAGTAAGTAATTTGAAGAACATCTTGAGCATATCCGGCAGGTATAGATTAGGCTCCAGAGTGCCGGTTTGACAGTCAAACCCGTAAAGGTCACCTTTACTCGACCGCAGGTCTCGTTTTTGGGACACCTGGTATCGGTCTGAAGTATATGTATTGACCAGGACCGTACAAAGGCCTTAAGAACACTACCGCCGCCTAGACATAAAAGGGGAATTGCCAAATTTTTTGCATGGCTAATTATTTTAGGCACTTCGTCCACCGCTTCGCTGAATTGGCGGCATCTCTAATGAACTTCGTCGGAAGGGAGTTAAGTTTGAATGGGGAACCGCACAGTAGGCGGCCATCGACCAGATCAAAGAAGCGATTACCAATTCTCCGGTATTGGGCGTTCCTGATTTTATTAAGAGGTTTATTGTGCAAACTGACGCTTCCAACGCAGGGGTTTCTGCTGTTCTTCTCCAAAAAGGGGACGGGCAGAGGCAGCCGCTAGCATATGCGTCGCGCCTGTTAACGAATGGCGAACTCAAGTATTCGGTGTAAGAGTGCGAGGCGTTGGCGGTCCTCTTTGCTTTAGAAAAGTATCGATTCTATTTTGAGCATCGACCCTTTGATCTTGAAACTGATAATCAGGCCCTAAGTTGGGTTTTGGTTCGCCCACGTAAAACAGCGAGAATCGCGAGGTGGGCTGTGCTAATTTCCGCCTTTCAATTGACTGTTAAACATATCAGGGGAACTGACAATGTCGTGGCCGACGTGCTAAGTTGGATGTTTGATAGTTCACTCAGCGTTGATCGCAGTCAGGAGAGTGGGGAAGAGGATTTTAGTTGTATGGTCTTGGGAGAGATTCCCCAGCTTTTCTTCGATCTACGTACGCAACAGGAACAGGACGCTAACCTCGGTGACATCAGGAGAAGGCTGAAAGCGGTCCAGGATGTAGGCCCCTATGTTGTGAACAAAGGGATTCTGTGTAATAAAGGGGGAGACGGTCGGAAACTTAGAATTTGTTTACCAGCAGCCTTAGTACGACCAGTGTTTCAGTATTTTCATCAGTCTGTTCTCGGGAGACATTCGGGCACCTATAAGACATTGCAGAAAGTGAAGGAATTTCTCACTTGGCCTCGTATGGAGCGAGATAGAAGACAGATGGTAGCACAGTGTCGGGAATGCTGTATTGCTAAGCCTAATAATGCATTGGGGGAAGGGCTGCTCAGTTCAGAGCGTGAGGCTTACCCTATGGACAAGTTGTACATCGATTATGTGGGTCCGTTACCCCGGACTAAGCAGGGTAATCAATATATTCTGGCAGTGATCGATGCCTTTTCTAGGCTTAGTTACTTGGGTTGGCTTTACCGAGTCGAAATGTAAATGCTGTCATGACCATTGCTCATTTACTCAACATCTTCAGTGTATTTGGACTGCCTAAACAATTGGTTAGCGATAATGCTCCCGCTTTTCGTGCTTCTCAGTTTAGAACGTTTACCTTCAAGAACGGGATATAGCATATTACCACAACTCCATATTATCCTCAGGGATCTTTTGCGGAAAGGGTGAACTACAATTTGAAATCTGCTCTTATTTACCATCCGGATTCTCCTAGGAAGTGGGATTCAAATCTCTGGTGGATTAGTTTCGCCTTTAACACAGCGTGTCATGAATCAATCAAGGCAACCCCTGATTCTCTGATGTATACTTTTCCTGTTAATTCTCCCCTTACTAATTTGTGAAAGATTCAAGACCTAATTCCGGCAGTTATTACTCCCAAGCTTATTAAAGATAACTGGTGTAGGGCCAGGCGTAATATTCGATCTGCTCATAACAGACAAGCCGTTCGTTATACCCGGGATCGGCGTCAGTTTCAGGGCAAGCCTGGTGATCAAGTTTATATTCGTAATTACCCAGGGAGAGACTCTAGAGTCGACACGATGGGAAAATTGACTCCTCGTTTTATTGTGTCATGTACCATTGAGAGACGATTGGGTCCAGTGAATCTCTTAGTTCGGGACAATCAAGTGGGAAAGCAGTGTCGAGTTCATCTGAGTCAGGTTAAGTTGAGGTGAGCATTTTTCTTGTGGGGTTTGGGAAGCTATGCTTCCAGTCTAAGAGGGATAGGTTGAACCGTGTATCGACTCATGCTACACCTTATGTTTAGATTGCATTGGTTTTCCTTTTCTTCCCCTGACATGTTTGTTTGATATGTTGTCTGTCATTAAGTGGCTGCTTTGTTGTCTTTTCCCTCTGCTATCAATATCTGCGTTTTTGCTTCCGGGGAAACTGTTATGGAGGAAGTGAGATCTTTGACAGGTTGTAACCTCGTGTGGTGGCGCGGAAGTAGGGGCGTGGCGTGAGAGAGTGTGGTGGAGACGGGAGGGCAGTGTGGCTCTCCAGCGCGAAGCAGGTGTGGTCGGTTGTACCTAGTCGCGACGTGAGATGTCGGTTGTGTGTAACGAGCGGGTCGAGTTGACGGAACAGCTCCCCGCGTGTTGGTTGTATACAGAATCGGCCCACGAGTAGCTGCTGTTCATTTCACCTTGGTGGGACGTTAACAAGCTTCAAGTCCTCCGTTTCAGCACTGGAGTTTAAAAGGAGACACCTAACATGGAGCGGTCACTACCCGTCACTAATGCAGAGAAGACGTGAACTCCGGTGACAGAGCGTGTTGTCGCGTGACCGTGGCGTGTTGGGTACGCTGGCGACGCGTGCGCTGTCGGATGTGGGGATCCTTGCCATCGGAGGTCGTGTACTGCCTGTTCCAGCATAATTGCAAGTTACGTTCGTGGAAGGTCTAATCATTAAGTACTTTTATGTAACCAGAGTCTTTTCTGCCTTGTGTTTCCTGTCCCTGACACAGGTATAATTGAAGACAGTGATATTTCATCCTCCTCTCGTTACTGTCCGATGGGAAGTGTAGTTGTGGCAGTTTGTTTCGCTACTCTGTCGTTGGTTATGAGTATATTCATGTTTCTAGTTGGTTGATCATGTGGTCACTGATTCAGGACTGTGTGGTGTAATGTTTCCTTCCACGAGGTTAGCTCTAATTCTGTGAGCAAGTTGAGCCATCTTATAAAAAGTTTTCGCTGGCTAATAGTCGGTGCACTGACCAGCCTGAGAGTGGCAATTGTGTTTACGGGCGTATTTAAATTGGTCAGTATTCTGTCTAGACTGAGCATCCCTGAGTGGGTGATTTGTGGCCGCCTTACACGGGTCCGTCATATCTGTTATGTTCTAATGATACTCCAGGAAACTTTTGTTTAAAATTTTTTTAAATTCCTCCAAGTTTGTAAATTAATTTAATTGCCGTTAACCGTATGTTTGCTGAGACCTCTTTAATTTTCGTAATGGCGGTGTTGGTAGCTTCACTACCTCACCATACGTTATTAACAAAGTTCTGTATTTACTGCCGGCCGCGGTGGTCTCGCGTTTCTAGGCGCGCAGTCCGGAACCGTGCGACTGCTACGGTCCCAGGTTCGAATCCTGCCTCGAGCATGGATGTGTGTGATGTCCTTAGGTTAGTTAGGTTTAAGTAGTTCTAAGTTCTAGGGGACTAATGACCACAGCAGTTGAGTCCCATAGTGCTCAGAGCCATTTGAACCATTTTTTCTGTATTTACTTTAGTAGCCTGTTTAATAATGTTCTTAATTTTTTTTTAATTTTTGTATTGCTATAAATTAATTTGATTGGCGTTAGTGGCGAGTTTTAAAAGGTTGTTTATTGCCGTACTGCTAGCTTCTGTGTTTTTTTTAACAAATTTTTTTAATCTGTTGTATTGCTATAAATTACTTGATTCCAGTTAGTGGCGTGTTTAAAAGGCTGTTTATTGCCGTACTTCTACTTTCTGTAAGATACCAATAAAACATTTGTGAAAATTTCAACTCGACAGTAAACAACTAGAAATTTGGCCCCGTTTCCAAACTTGTGGTGTGGTTTGTAGTAACCGTAACCACTGTTACAATATCTTTCTATGACTCTTTTTTTATTTTTGCTACAAATGTTCTTGTAGCTGTGAAAGCAAGCGCCACACCTTTTTTAACTTTGAGCTACACTGAATACGGGGGCTGCCGTAACCATAACATATAGGAACAGTACATTCCCCTGAGGTGCTCTGTTCCTTTCCTTCGTGCAAAATCTCATGCATTTGCATCAGAACGTTCGTTGCACCGTCAGCACGCAATGCCACATCATTTTCCAATGTGCTTACCTAATTATCGAGTTTCTTGAGTATCACTAATCGCTTTGAACTTTACATAGATTTCTTCTTTCCACAGATTCTTAGGACCCAAATTTTATCTCAATTCCGTTATCTCTTTCTTTACTTTCTGTATGTTGGCAAACAGCAAACTCGAAAGTGACTCTGCTTGCTGGCCTTGTCTCACAAGCTATTGTCCATGCAGAGGCACCCACTGGGACGTTGCCCTCTCTGTGAACCATTTACGGGGCCACCAAGTTCTAGCGTCACAATATGCTCCTTTAGGGGGCTGTCTATTTCCACAAGTGGCGTCTAAAGGTCGCGGCGTTGTCAGCTAACTCTGAGACATCGGCTTCGTCTAGGTTCGCGCAATCTAGCTGACCAAAAAGCACTCCGTCTTCAGGCCACAAGTGGCCCATCGGGACCATCCGACCGCCGTGTCATCCTCATGCTGAGGATGCGGTTAGGAGGGGGGTGTGGTCAGCACAACACCGTCCTGGTCGTTATGATGGTTTTCTTTGACCGGAGCCGCTACTGGACGGTCGAGTAGCTCCTCAATTGGCATCACGAGGCTGAGTGCACCCCGAGAAATGGCAACAGCGCGTGGCGGCTGTATGGTCACCCATCCAAGTGCCGGCCACGCCCGACAGCGCTTAACTTCGGTGATCTCACGGGAACCGGTGTATCCACTTCGGCAACTCCGTTGCCCTAGCTGACTAAAGCCTCCTTGAAATAGCATGGTGGCCCGCTCTCTCTAACACTTCTTAGGCAGAAGCATCCTTTTGCAAATCGTTCGTCTTTCCTAAACCCTTCTCTCCAGAGTGATTCGTTATTCCCACCCTCTAATCCTAACCTTGTACCACCAAGAAAAACAAATCACGAAAATTCCCCCTATCTCCAAAAACTAAATTGTTAAGAGTTTGTAATAGAATAACAAGGAAAATGAGTTGTATTACGCACACTTCTATTTTCTTAAAGAAATAAACCTTGTACTCATGAAAATTTTTACCCCCAAAAGAGAGAAACCATGTTGTTGTGCAATGCTATGGCTGTGGATACACACAGTCGCATGTTGTCTGAAAGAAAAACGGATTAGGCACTGAACTGCTTCGACTACAGTAACTTGGATCGCCAATTGTAAGGCTGATACCCATATTTAGTTGGAATCGCTAAGTGCAAGAGTTTGTACAATGGCAAGGGAAATGTTATGAGGGCTTACTCTTATTTCTGTTTAAGTTTAACCGTACTCAGTATGAGTAATTTAATCCCACAGGACTGTGTATTATTGAGGGCCGGAGTGGCCGAGCGGTTCTAGGCGCTACAGTCTGGAGCCGCGCGACCGCTGCGGTCGCAGGTTCGTATCCTGCCTCGGGCATGGATGTGTGTGATTCCTTAGGTTAGTTAGGTTTAAGTAGCTCTAAGTTCTGTGGGACTGATGACCTCAGAAGTCCCATAGTGCTCAGAGCTATTTGAACCATTTTTGTGTATTACTATGCGTGAGTTGTAACGCAAGATGTCATAAAACCATTGACTTTGATACTTGCTTGGAATGGTGATTAATGAAAATTTCGTCTCGCTCTTGGTCACCATGCATGCAATTTCGACTGTTTGGGTTGAGTTACATAGTGTACCAAGGCTCTGATAGATTATTGCGCAATGATTAGGTCCTTATAATATGGTTCGACTACACGGTGATTTAATGCACTTCAAATAAAAGAGTGTAATCCATAAAAATCTGACTAAATGTGATTCTGAGTCAGAATGGACTTGATCTACTGATCTCGATGAGATAGAGTAAAGGATGCAAAAGTGCATGGTGAGAGCGTGCATTTTTAAAGCAACTCTTACAATGATCAATAAACCTATATGAAACACATGACCCGATGTTAAACTAGTAACATAAACTGATAAGATAATGTATACAGTCTCTTTTATGCATGACAGCCAGGCTTAAATAAAAGTTCAGCGGGACAGCAGCCAGACTGACTCCAGAGACAAGGACATGAAAGTAAGGAGTCCATGCAACAAGAAGAATGATCCAACTTTAACATTACAATAGACACACACAGCTTAGTGATGAAAAAGGAAAAGTCGATGTCAAAGTTTTCCAATCAAAATTAATAAAATCCATAACTTGTATTACATTTTAAAACCATCATGCTAATTGGGATTCGTTCCGGGTAGAATCATTTATCCCACTCATCGGAAAAGCCTGTGCATATTATACTTTGTGCACACGTGATGGCTGGGTCGCACAGAGGCCCCTGCACCTCTCACAAGCGATCAGTTTCACGTTACCCACTTCAAGATTACGAGTTAATCACTGCAGGCAACAACTTTCACTGAGCAGATGCGAGGTGGCCGAGCGGTTCTAGGCGCTACAGTCTGGAACCACGCGACCGCTACGGTCGCAGGTTCGAATACTGCCTCGGGCATGGATGTGTATGATGTCCTTAGGTTAGTTAGGTTTAGGTAGTTCTAAGTTCTAGGGGACTGATGACCTTAGAAGATAAGTCCCATAGTGCTCAGAGCCATTTTTAACTGAACAGATGCAAACTTTACCGTGCTTCTGTAACACTCATCGCTCGAAATTATAGATCTGCCTATTCCATGTCAGCATCATTATGTTAGCAAATCGAGGGAAGCCCTACTTTTACGCGCCAGCGCAAAAGAAACTAGTATAGGCATACCTATTCAAACACAGAGATATGTAAACAGGCAGAATACGGCGCTGCGGTCGGCAATGTCTATATAAGACAAACAAATTTCTGGCGCAGTTGTTAGATCGATTGCTGCTACTACAGTGACAGGTTATGAACATGTGAGTTTGAACGTGGTGTTAGTCAGTGCACGAGCGGTGGGACACAACATTTCCGAGGTAGCGATGAAGGGGTGACTTTCCAGTACGACCATTTCACGAATATACCGTGAATATCAGGAACCCAGTAAAACATCAAAACTCCGACATGGATGCTGCCGGAAGAAGATCTTGCGAGAACGGGACCAACGACGACTGAAGAAAATCGTTCCACGTGATGGAAGTGCAACTCTTCCACAAACTGCTTCAGATGATTTCAGTAGTGGGCCATCAACAAGCGTCAACGACTGACCCATACAACGAAACATTTCAAAGCCGAAGGCTTACTCGTGTACCCTTGATGATTGCACGACACAAAGCCTTACGCCTCGCCTGGCTGGACCTGTAAATACCGACATTGAACCGTTGATGACTGGAAACATGTTGCCTTGTCGGACGAGTCTCTTTTCAAATTCTGTCGAGCGGGTGGAGACGTACAGGTATGGAGATACCTTCATGAGTCCATGCACCCTGCATGTCAGCAGGTGACTGTTCAAGCTGGCGGGGGCTCTGTAATAGTGTGGGGTGTGTGCAATTGGATTGATATACGTCTAGATACGATTCTGACAGGTGACATGTAGGTAAGCACCCTGTCTGATCACCTGAATCCACTCGTGTCCATTGTGCATTCCGACCTACTTAGGAAATTCCAACAAGACAATGCGACACCCTACACATCCAGAATTGCTACAGAGTGGCTCTTCTGAGCCACCAGATTCCCCACACATGAACATTGAGGATACCTGAGATGCCTTGCAACGTGCTGTTCAGATCTCCAGCCCTTGTACTCTTACGGATTTATGGACGGCCCTGCATGATTTATGGTGTCACTTCACTGCACCACTACTTCAGACACTAGTCGAGTCCATCTCACGTCGTGCTGCGGCACTTCTGCGTGCGAGCGAAGGCCCTACACGATATTAGGCAGGTGTACCAGTTTCTTTGGCTACCGACCTAGTATCGATATAAACGCGTCCTGACGATAGCAGCGGCTCTCGGAGAGGAATGAGTGCTAGACACACGCACGGAACATGTAGTATCTATCAGTGTGCTGTCCGTATGTAGAATAGGGAATCTTAGTTTAACCGAGGGCATGTTGTGATGGCCTGGAGGCTCAGTACGAGCATTTTGTAAACTAAACGCCTAGTTGGTCATTCGAGGAGTGTTGTGGTAAGTGTCTTCAACATGTGACGAAGCCAAGGTTAAATCATATCTAGACATCGTGGGATTGGTTGGCCACCCCTCGTTACAGATCTTGGCCGTCGCAGACTGAGCAAGCTGGTGGAACACGATAGGCAGCTAGTTGTGGTGGATGTAACATCAGCCTTTATTGCTGGGCAGAACACAAGAGTGTCTGAACACACTACGCAACTAACACTCCTAACGATGGGCCTCCACAGCCGACGACCCACGCATGTGCCAATGTTAGCCCCACGACGTCGACAACTATGACTGAAACGGGCGCGTAGCCATCGGCACGGGCCGTTGATGCAGTGGCAGAGCGTTGCATGGAGTGATGAATCCTTGTGCCTTCATCATGCCGATGGGATGGCGCGAATCAGTCTTCTTCGAGGGGAACAGCTCCTTTGCCCCTGTAGTGGGATGGAGATAAGCTGCCGGCGGCTCCATTATGCTCTGAGGAACATTCACGTGGGCACCCATTGGTACAGTGGAGGTAGTGCAAGGCACCATGACGGCCAAGGAGTATTGTACACTGATTACATTCCACGTCCACCCCTTCATGACGATCATGTTTCCCAATGACAGTGGGATGGAGTGTGATGGAATAGAAGACAGTGGCGAGTTCCAATTGAGCTGGCCCCCCAACTCCCCAGATCTGAACCATATCGAACACATCTGGGATGTGACTGAAAGTGAAGTCAGAGATCATCGCCCCCTCTCAGGTATTTATGGATACTGGGTGACTTGTGTGTACCAAGCGACCAGCGACGTACCAGGGCCTCATGGCTTCCATGCCATGACGCGTGCCAAGGGTGGGCATACCAGCTGTTAGGTAGGTGGTCACAATGTTCTGGCTGATCAGTGTAAACGCGAAGTGGTTCTCAAATAAACAGCGGTGGTTATGACTGTGGTCTACATTAGTATGAATGAAGGGAAAATTCAATTTCAACTTCAGTAGTGAGAATTAATTAAAACATTCCATTATTCGAATTGATAATAATTCCTAACATGAAACGAAATTAATGAATCAGCTTCCTAAGAGAAGATAGGAATCTGCCCTCGCTAACCGAAACACAAAATATATCAAGGCATGTTCCGAGGAACTTTCATCTTTACCACACTGGCAACCAGACCAAGCGTGAAGTGAAAAAGGTCGTCCAGGGGCCGTTGATGCGGCAGGACCTTTTTTTAAGGGGCTGAGTTTTGTTAGCCAATGGTGTGGGAACAATGAAAAGTGGGACTTACTCTGATTTGCCAAGAAGCAAATTTCGAACATGCCTGCCAATAGCAGTTGCCGCGAGCAGAAGTATTTGTTTTAAAGATGACGCGAGTGGATTTCATTGTTGACAGTTTGGAGAGAAACAGGTGGGAACGCTCGCAAGTAAGCTCTTTGTTAGGCCTTCTGGAGAGAATTAGTAAGGCTGGCCGTACACTAGTAAACAACACAAGAGAATCTCTCTTCCTCTCATTGACAGATTTTAACACACACAACCACGCATGAATACCGACGAAAATTGTTCTAAGATAATGAGTAGATGGTTCTGGTTACTACACAACATAAATATTGTTGCACTCATCGTAGCGAATTATACTACACAGAAAACCACATATGCAGCACAGTGGCACGCTTACAAGGCAAAATATTGCAAGAAAAATGAAAGTGGGCTGTCTCTCAGTATAAATAATAGCCATATGATATGACAAATGAATCAAAAACATTTCTGATTGCTGTTGAGACTAGCCTAGTAATCAATGATGTTAAGTGCAAAACTGGAGATCTATGAAATAGTGGAGTTCGAGACACAAATTCATAGCCTGTAGCAAATAAATCGGCGTCAAATCACAATAAGACTGTTTTTACAGTTTTTAGTAATACATTACTCTAAAGCTGACATTTTGCTCGAGCAGAACATGCAAATGACTGTACAGTCTGAAGAATTCAAATTCCTTTGTGTTCAGCAGAGCCAATATTCAAGGTCTTGTTCAAAAACTGAACGGCACTATATCTTTTTTATTAGAAGAATATCTGCAACAAGTGACAATCCAACGCAAAAATTAGTCTACTGCGCTTATTTTCATTCGCTTGTAATCTGGGATAACTCTTCCCATCCACGAACTGTATTCTTGGCTCAGAGACGGACAGTTCGTGTAATATGTGCTGTATATTCTCTAAACTCTTGTCAATCTCTGTTCAGTAGTCTGGGAGTTCTGAGAACGGCTCTTAATATATGCTTTCCTTGATGTCATTTCATGTTAACAAAACGAACTTATTCCCAAGAATTAGCACCTTCAGCTCAGTTACTGCTAGGCAGAAATCCAGTCTGCATTTGAATCGCACGTTCTTGACTATAACGATATATGGTGTACATTGCAGCCATTTCTAATAATTTATAGGCATAAATACTTGAAATGGGAACTCTGGCGGTAATGGACATCAGAGAAGGAAGAGAAGAGCGTCGTGATAGACCGCAAGTAATGAAGAAAGGGGCAAAGAAGACGGCGTAATGGAGTAACAAAAAGAAACAGAAACGTAACTGGGCGAAGATGGAAGCAGTTGTTTTATCGTTTGATGCACTTCTGTACATGAATGTTACATCGTCATGGAAAAGTTATCATGCTGACAAAAGAAAAGTGCTTAAGCTTTTCCTTAAATGCCATAGGGTACTCATTGACTATTGTGCAGAGGCAGGATGGAATGTTTCAAAAGTGAACAGCAACAGCGAAGGAATTTGTGAACGTTTTTTGTTTTACGGATGGGTACAGTTAGGACACTGCATAAGTGAGAGGTACTAGATCTTTTATGCAATGCACTGGGTGCATGCACACTGAAGAGCCGATGAAATAGACGTGGTGGTCGCACCACAGCTAGTCTATCCGGCCAAACGAAGAACTAATGTCGGCAAATAGACCGATGTCACAGATGTGACGCACACAAGTATGGTGAGGTTCCTCCTGTTTTTGACTACATTTTATTTTGTGCATTTTACATGTTATCAGGACTCTGCAGATGGTAGAAGTAATTCGGTGTTTTAATCAGCGCAGCAGAATACGTTATCGCCGAGGAAGAAGCTGGTTCCCACGAAGGTAGTGGTGATAAATCTACCACATGGTGCGGTAGTGAATCATTGGGGTTGAGAGAAGTACGCCAGCCCGGACAACTTATCTAGCTTGGAGATCGGTACTTAGGAGAACCGCAGGACATATGGCCCGAAACTCAGAATTTAATATGCTAAATATTAGTTGCCAATGTTGAGTTTTGGCATAGC
The DNA here is from genome assembly GCF_023897955.1 of Schistocerca gregaria. Classification (NCBI taxonomy): domain Eukaryota; kingdom Metazoa; phylum Arthropoda; class Insecta; order Orthoptera; family Acrididae; genus Schistocerca; species Schistocerca gregaria. The sequence goes on from NC_064920.1 coordinate 251,061,230, forward strand.
AAATACGAGGAGGACCCAACGGCTATCAGAGCTTTAATACAACACTGCCAGTATGCAGTAAACCAGTTAACCCAGTACACAAATGAGCATCGTTAAATTACTACGAACGGCTACAAAGTTTTACGATATAAACAAGAGACTTCATATTTACACCAATTTCTCCGTACTCTGAGCCTGTATGATGTGATAGTCAGTTTAACTGTGCTTTCAGTATTTTGGTTTTTGAGATGATTAGTTTCAGACCAGTTAATTATAACTGCTTAGTGTTCAATAATAAATACGCCATAATGGCATCGCGAGACTTATTTAGAGTCAGTTAGCTACCCTCACCTCCACTTATAGTCACTGCATCATCTGAAGAATCTAATGCGCAACAAGAAAAGTTTGGAGGGACAACATCGAGATATTTGCTGAAAAGAGGTAGGAGTAAATCCTACACGCCGATTGATTAAGATAATCCAGAAAACAGTTGGCTTAGCTGAAGGAATCATAAGTAGGAAGGCATGATCAGTTATACTGTATGTCAGCTGCATCACTTTTTACAGACTTGTGGCTATAACGGAAAAAAATGTATGGAGATTTGGTATCGTGAGGTTACCTTGTAATATTTATGGTTAATTTTCTCAAAGGGTTTCAATATTCGTGCTGTGTAGGATTACATCGCAGTAGTGGACGAAATACGTTCCTAAACATACAAAAGGCCATAGAGACAAGCGTAAGCCTTACATGAGTAGGATTTACATATGTCAGACGAGAAAATGGATAAGGACCAAGGAAAGTAAGTACTAAGTAAATAATATGAAAATACGACACAGTTTATCATCTGTATGAACGAACTGTAGGAAGAGAAGAATTTAGAAAATAAAGCTCTCACCAAAAGTATTTCTGTAACAAGAGAAAATAACAATTCTTCTAACTGGAAACAGGGAAAAATAAACCAAAGTACATAACAACTTTTTTAAAATATCAGATAATTTTGAAAAATGTAGCTAAAAGACCCAGAAGGTGAAAAAATCCTTCTTTAGCAACGTAAATACGAGGGCATGCTGAAAGTTAATGACTCACAAATTTTTGATGTGAAAACTGTAATTCTTTATTCTTCTTGTCTACATATGTATTCCTCAACATAGTCACCCTGGCGACGAACACATTTCTCCCAACGAGAGACCAGCTTGTCACTTTAGAATGTTTGTTAACGGAGCCGCAACCTCGTCTCTGCTTACATTGCTTCATCACTATCGGAGTGAAGTCCTCAAAACTGTTCTCTTAAGTTTCGGAAACACACAAAAACCTGATGGGGGCAAGTCGGGATTACATTGAAGATGATCGAGGAAAGTGAATCCTAAGTGTCGGATTATTACAAATGTCGCACGTTTCTCATGTCGGTACAGTCATCACCGTACACATATTTCATTCTTGTACGGATTTCAGTTGAAGGCACGTTTTCTGTCTTCAGAAACAGCAAATCATTTCTCACGCACCGACATACTCGTGGTTACAAGCCTTGTCACGCTCAACTGATCGGAGCCCTCTAGTGAACAAGGGTTGCCAAACGAAATAAGAAATTCGATCGAGTAATGGGCGTGACATGTAATACCTCACCCGACACAGAGAAGAGAGTAAAAGGTTAAAGGCATTAATTTGCAGTTCGCCATCAAATTTTGTTGTTTGCCATTCGAGTAACATGAAGTTTTTGGAGTAGAGCATTGTACAGGTTGTTTCAAAAATGACCGGTATATTTGAAACGGCAATAAAAACTAAACGAGCAGTGATAGAAATACACCGTTTGTTGCAGTATGCTTGGGGCAACAGTACGTTTTCAGGCGGACAAACTTTCGAAATTACAGTAGTTACAATTGTCAACAACAGATGGCGCTGCAAGTGATGTGAAAGATATAGAAGACAACGCAGTCTGTGGGTGCGCCATTCTGCACGTCGTCTTTCTGCTGTCAGCGTGTGCTGTTCACAACGTTCACATGTGCTGTGGACAACATGGTTTATTCCTTACAACAGAGGATTTTTCTGGTGTTGGAATTCCACCGCCTAGAACACAGTGTTGTTGCAACAAGACGAAGTTTTCAACGGAGGTTTAATGTAACCAAAAGACCGAAAAGCGATACTATAAAGGATCTGTTTGAAAAATTTCAACGGACTGGGAACGTGACGAATGAACGCGCTGGAAAGTTAGGGCGACCGCGTACGGCAACCACAGAGGGCAACGCGCAGCTAGTGCAGCAGGTGATCCAACAGCAGCCTCGGGTTTCCATTCGCCGTGTTGCAGCTGCGGTCCAAATGACGCCAACGTCCACGTATCGTCTCATGCGCCAGAGTTTACACCTCTATCCATACAAAATTCAAACGCGGCAACCCCTCAGCGCCGCTACCATAGCTGCACGAGAGGCATTCGCTAACAGTATAGTGCGCAGGATTGATGACGGCGATATGCATGTGGGCAGCATTTGGTTTAATGACGAAGCTTATTTTTACCTGGACGGCTTCGTCAATAAACAGAACTGGCGCATATGGGGAACCGAAAAGCCCCATGTTGCAGTCCCATCGTCCCTGCATCCTCAAAAAGTACTGGACTGGGCCGCCATTCCTTCCAAAGGAATCATTGGCCCATTTTTCAGATCCCAAACGATTACTGCATCACGCTATCTGGACATTCTTCGTGAATTTGTGGCGGTACAAACTGCCTTAGACGACACTGCGAACACCTCATGCCCGGCCACATCGCACGGCCGACGTCTTTAATTTCCTGAATGAATATTTCGCTGATCGTGTGATTGCTTTGGTCTATCCTAAACATACAGGAGACGTCGTGGATTGGCCTCCCTATTCGCCAGACATGAACCCCTGTGACTTATTTCTGTGGGGACACTTGAAAGACCAGGTGTACCGCCAGAATCCAGAAACAATTGAACAGCTGAAGCAGTACATCTCATCTGCATGTGAAGCCATTCCACCAGACACGTTATCAAAGGTTTCGGGTAATTTCATTCAGAGACTACGCCATATTATTGCTACGCATGGTGGATATGTGGAAAATATCGTACTATAGTGTTTCCCAGACCGCAGCGCCATCTGTTGTTGACAATTGTAACTATTGTAATTTCGAAAGTTTGTCTGCCTGAAAATGTACTGTTGTCCCAAGCATATTGCAACAAACGGTATATTTCTATCACTACTCGTTTAGTTTGTATTGCCGTTTCAAATATACCGGTCATTTTTGAAACACCCTGTATATACATCAAACGGCCATTGCAGAAACGGAGAAAATAAGAAAATTAAAAAAAGAGAAAGTTTAAATGCGGCATGAATGATAAAAACTAAGAAAACCTTCTGGAACATGCTTGCATTACGATTGGCTCAATAAGATATTACGTAATTTATTAAAATACTAGAAACCCGCCTCGACTGCGAAAAAGCACCTAGTGTTAAACCAGGCTTCGGCGTAGATAACTACACCTTCCTCAGAACAATAAAACCCACAAGTGCTAAGAAGACCTTTGTCAATGATTAAAAGAACACCATAGCTATACATTTATAAACGAAAAAAAGGGGAAACGCAAACAGTACATATGTACAAAGTCTAAACCGTTACTTAATGGTTTGTAGCTGCAGTTTATGGCGGGTCATAGCCCATCGAACATGGCCGGTGTGAGGTGGAGGTTACACCATTAAGTAACGGTTTAGACTTTGTACACATGTACTGTTAGTGTTTCCCCTTTTTTTCGTTTTAAATGTATAGCTATGGTGTTCTTTTAATCATTGACAAGTCTTCTTAGGCACTTGTGGGTTTTATTGTTCTGAGGAAGGTGTAGTTATCTACGCCGAAGCCTGGGTTAACACTAGGTGCTTTTTCGCAATCGAGGCGGGTTTCTAGTTTTTTAATATATTAACCAACGATTGCTGACGCGCTGCGATGTTGAAGGTTCTTAAATTAGATAATTTCGTGGAGGAGTTTGGATTTCACAAGTCGGGAAGTCGGACAGCAACCCTCCTAGAGTGCCCTAAGATGCATAAGTGTTCCGTTCATATAGTATATCTGAAGCCGGTAGTACCTGATGTTTCATGATCAACCAATTTATTTCTTAAAATAAGGAAATCTGAGAGAATCCGAAAGTGCTTCCCCGTGCGTGGGAGTGAATTTCTTGTTGACATCATTTCCGACTTCTAATGCAAGTGCTGATGTATGTAGAAAATGCAGATTAGGTTGTGGAACAAAGCAGACAGATCTGACCAGGATAAGTTAAATCGAATTTATATTACAAGATGGCCAAAATGGCCATCAGCGACCAGTTGCAGGTTGTCTACCTAACGGCTTCCAAGAGGCTACAACAAACTGATATCCGGAATATCCTGTTATTAGTGACCAAATATAAAAAATTAAAATGCTGCCTTAATCTACTCATATACTCTCTCACGTTAAAGAATTAACCCACTAAATTAAGTATTAAAGTTAGAAAAAGTATATACCTCCTGAAACTCCATAATTCATGGCAAGCAAATGACCAAGAACATAATCATCCAGTATTATCAGAGTACTTAGCGACCTATAACGAACTTTACACATCATTTTTAACCTTTTAGAAACTGCAAAATAACGCAAGTAAAAAAAAAAAACTTATCGCATAGTACATTTTCGCCATTCACGTAGTAAAACTTCAGCATCAGGCATGATGTTTTAATTTAAAACTTTTTTTAGTTCTGATTCTATTCGCAAACACATGTATAACTGAGTGGGCCTGCAAAATTATATCACTGCATCAGATATAGTTCAGGAGATACATCATAAACATTAAGACCTGTCAAACACTAGTTTTTTTTTAAGACTGGTTTTAAACATGGTAAACTGATAAATCATACTTGTACCAGTGGAAAATTGAGTGAAGTGTTTTTGTGTGACTTTTCACCATTAGATTTCCCCTGTATTTTTGTTCGCTTGTAGAGATTAATAACTGACGACGCTGGGAGATAACGGAAAAAAATGGAAATTTGTGGTAAGGTCTTATGGGACAAAACTTCTGTGGTCATCGGTCTCTAAGCTTACGCACTACTTAATCTAACTTGAACTAACTTATGATAAGGACAACACACACACACACCCATGCCCGAGGGAGGGTTGGGGTTGGAGTTGGGGTTGGGTTGTTCGGGGAAGGAGACCAGCAGCGAGGTCATCGGTCTCATCGGATAAGGGAAGGATGGGGAAGGAAGTCGGTCATGCCCTTTCAAAGGAACCATCCCGGCATTTGCCTGGAGCAATTTAGGGAAATCACGGAAAACTTAAATCAGGATGACCGGACGATGGATTGAACCGCCGTCCTCCCGAATGCGAGACCCGAGGGAGGACTCGAATCTCCGACGGGCTGAGCCGCGCGGACCTTGACAAACCGTCTTAGGCCATGCGGACCGTGACAAGGTGCCTCAGACCATGCGGCTACTCCGCGCTCCCGGAGATAATTGCAAACAGTGTATGACCTGTTAGTGGAGCATACACTGAGGTGACAAGTGTCACGGGATACCTGCGAATAACGTGTCGGGCCTCTTTATGCGCGGCGTAGTGCAGCAACCTCAGCAAGCAACCTCATTCTTCCTGCCATCCTTCCACCCTCACCACAGTGAAGACAAAAGTCTACCTTGAGATCGTGGATGACAATCAGAGATGACATTGTCTCATCTTTTATACCACCAACCCAACTCCTGTAGTTTCACTATTTTTGTCCCTATGACTATGAATGGCATACTGTTCTCCTCTACAAGCTGTTGACATACGCACTTCCAAATAACTATAACTGCCTTGTTGCATCCTTCCTATCTAATCATACGACGGCTGCCCAGAAAGTAAGTTACGATCGGTCGCGAAATGGAAACGACTATGAAAATCCGATAAAGCTTTGCAAAGATGTGTTGGGCAGTGTCTCTAGTATGACTCTAGGTAGAATTATGTCGCTCTTTTTATTCCTGAGCTCTTAGTGAGAGCGTAAAGATGTTATAGAAAATAGTGTCTCCTGCCAAGTACGAGGGCCTGGTGAGAATTTTCCCTGAAGCTATGCAACCAACATTACATAACTGTCGTGCGGTTTCTTCTTCAAGACAATTATCAGCCTCATTCTGCAGGGGCAATGAAGATGTTCCTGCATCGTTTCAGTTGGAAATGTTTGGCTAACTACAATCCAGCCCGTAATTGTCTCCCACTGAGTCCCATCTCTGCTCAAACGAACCGCTGGCTATGAAGAGAACGGCGGCTACGTAGAGAAGTAGCTGAAAGGTGTAGCTAATTGTTACAAATGAAACACTTCTGATTTTCACTGTGATTTTCATTTCGCGATCAATCCTAACTTACTTTCTGGACAGCCCTCGTACATCTTTTGTCATTGACAATACCAATTCTCACATCTTCTGTAACAATGTAGACATGACCCCAGGCTCTGTCCTCTCTCCTTTCCTTTATCTACTCTATACTGCTGATATGCTGAAATCCTCCCCCCCCCCTTCAAACACACAAACAAGACCACCTCATTCACTATGCAGATGACACACTGCTTTCCTCGTCCTCTATCCTACACTCAAGAAATTACGATTCCTCCAATGGCTCAGAATAAACTCCTCCAAAACTAATTATAAAATGAACCACCCACACCTCCGCCTCAATGATTTCTACCCTATCATTTACAACCATCCCATCCAGCGAACTCAATCACTAAAGTATTTCTTTATTTTCAACATTCCATTGACACTAAAGTATCTTGGACTAAACCTTCACTGGCAACTAACTTGGAAACCTCACCTACTAAAGAATCTACAGAAGGCCCAAAACGACTAATACTACTAAAACTACTAACAGGCCAAACTTGGGAATTCCACCCACCCCTTCCCCTACTAGTCCCCACATTTTCAAAACTCTGATCCAACTCATTCTCTGCCGTGCAAATACTGTAAGGACCTCCACCCCACCAAAATTCTCTAAGTCCCTCCAAATCATCGAACGCCTTGGGTCCCATCTCGCTTCCTGCATCTATTTACCTTCCCCCACCAGGATTCTCTACCACCTCATCAAATTCCCAGCCCTCCTGAGCTACATCGATCACCTCTGTATCTCCTATACTGTCCACAAACTAGATTCTGATCACCCTATTGTCTCCCCTCTGATCACCAATCCTGGTATGCTGCTGTGCCTTCACAAACACATCCCTCTGTCTCTATATGTACACACACTCCATATCCTATACTAATGCAACTTCAACCAACTCCTTGTTCCAGACACTGAGATCCATCCCAATATTTGTCCTTCCTACCAACTTTAACTCTTCCCCTCATATCTCTCTCCACATCAGGACTCTCCATCCATCTCCACCACTTTCCTCTTGCAATTACTATCCTTACAATGACACACTACTCTTCACCCTCTGTCTTTCTCATCGACTGTACTTCCCACTAACCACTTCGACTTCTACCTCCATCTCCATAGTTTTCCTATCTAACAGACCCCTGTTTTTCTATTCACACCCCTCATACCTATGGAACACGTTCTCTCGTCAGCCAATACTTCTCACCATAGTGCAGGTCCTTCAAATTTTAAGTGAAAGTGCTGAGAATTTCATCTTCTTATGAACTGGTTTTAAAATGTACATATTTCCATATTTCCATTTTTTAAGTGTCTACCTTTGATTTTTAATTTAACTCTTGCGTGGGCATGCTGTTTATTTTTAGCGTGAGCCGGCACACCCTTGAAGAATAGCTGTCTTTAGGTTATCAAGATAAACAAGTATGAGCAATACCACAGTTTAATGTCAGTTTAGTTAAACAAGACTAATATAAACTTTCATTATATGAGCTAAATCAGTGTTTAATTAATCAGTAATAAAGTAAACTTTTATTATATCGGTCTGATGCCACATAAAAGTATTTCTCCACAGTAACGACAAAGCTGAAGCAGTAAACAGTGTAGTTGAATCAGGTCAGAGCCAACCACACTGTTATTAATTATCTCGTACATAACTGCATCATTGTGTTATTATGCTACTATATCAGAATCTGGATTATTTTCTTGTACATATCGTAAATTTTTTCTCATGTAGCTCGCTGTTCGTTTTATATGACTGCTACTCATTTGGACGAAAGACAGCTGAACTTAGCAATGTATTAGCAAAAGCAATAATGATGGAATACATATGGTCTTGCAACTGTAAACCAACAATGGGAGGTACAACACTGTGTTATTCGTGGTAGGTGCACTTTATGCAAAGGTTCGCCCACTTGAAGAGTAAAATGAAAACAGAACAAAATTTTGTTCATATTTCTCACTATAAATTTAATTAATTTGTGTGACTGAAGAGAGGTGAATTGTACCTCTGACAGCCCACCCACATTTAGAAGATATAAGGAGGATGAAATAACAATAAAGAAAAAAAATAGCAGCACTGACAGTGGGTTGCGTCCCTTCCAGCAGCTATTCTCTTCTGTATTGGCAGGATGCTACTTCCATGCGTGGGGGGGGGGGGGGGGGGGGAGGAAGGGAATTGGGGAAGGGTGGAAGGAGAGGGTAAGTGGTGAGGTTGTCACATCTACGCCATGGGGACACGTAGGGGAAGCTGGGGAGGGTCTGACATTTAAAAAAAGAAATTGATAACACTACAGACCGCACCAGTAATCCCTTTACGCCTAAACTCAAGGCTTCGAGGGGCCTGCACTACACTCTGTAAGTAGGCTGTTTACGTTTTCTTATTGGTAACGCCACGTAGCACTCTGTATGAAAAATCACTGGCTGTGCTGTGCGCAGTCTGTGGCTAGTTTGCATTGTTGTCTGCCATTGTAGTGTTGGGCAGCGGCAGCTGGATGCTAACAGCGCGTAGCGTTGCACAGTTGGAGGTGAGCCGCCAGCAGTGGTGGACGTGGGGAGAGAGATGGCGGAGTTTTGAAATTTGTAAGAATTGGTGTCATGAACTGCTATATATATATTATGACTAGTGAGGTAAATACATTGTTTGTTCTCTATTAAAATCTTTCATTTGCTAACTATGCCTATCAGTAGTTAGTGCCTTCAGTAGTTTGAATCTTTTATTTAGCTGGCAGTAGTGGCGCTCGCTGTATTGCAGTAGCTTGAGTAACGAAGATTTTTGTGAGGTAAGTGATTTGTGAAACGTATAGGTTAATGCTAGTCAGGGCCATTCTTTCGTGGGGATTTTTGGAAGTCAGATTGCGTTGCGCTAAAGATATTGTGTGTCAGTTTAAGCACAGTCGTGTATAATTTTCTCAAGGGGACGCTTCATATGTCGACCCTTAGCCAAGGATACCTCATTGGAATCTTCTGATTTTTTCCTGTAGTTTGTGTAGTTAGTGTAGACTTTCTTTATTGCTAGCGAGTAATTGTAGAGAGAATCTCCTTTGTAGTTGTAGTCCTTCATTGTTGTACTGTAAAATAGTTGTGGCATGCATGTAGTTTAGCACGAAGTATTTCGCAGCTGCGCTTGCAATTAACTAGATATTATTTTCAGTGCTATGTTGATGTGTTCTCTTATTTTTGTTCTTCAAATTGTGTTTTTCTGTGTTGTCGTGTGAAAAATTGTGACAATAATGGCGTGTGAAAAACGTAATACTAGGCTCCAAAGTAAACTGAGAAATGACAGTGAAGACGAAAGCAGTGTGTTGGCGCCACCATGTAATGAATTAACTAATGTTCAAAGTAGTAATTTGGTAATTGTGTCTAGGGAAATGGAGCGGGTTGCAAATAATGGTGTAGGCAGTGAAACAATTAGTGAACAGGGAAGCGTTATCGATCGATCGGTCGGCAACAGCTCGCTTCAGGATTCCGAAATGACAGGACACAATCTTGCAAATACTGTAGATTCAGATTTTGCGTCCTCACCGTTTTCTCAAATAAATCAAGACACATTTCATGCTTTTCAAAATGCGAATATTGCCGGTTCAAATGCACTGCCGAAAAGCACTGAGGAACATGTTTCAGACACCAGTGCACTGTTATTACAGTTAATGCAACAAATGGGACAAAGGCTACAAAAGTTAGACACAACGCTTGAACAAAATCAGAAACAAATGGGACAAAATCTTCAAAAGTTAGACACAATGGATCAAAATCAGAGACAAACACAGCAACAGTTGGACACAATGGAACATAATCTTCAAAAGTTAGACACAATGGAACAAAGTCAGAGACAAACACAGCAACAGTTGGACACAATGGAACATAATCTTCGGAAGTTAGACACCACACTTAAACAAACACGTGAAGATTTAACTACTGAGTTACATAACATTGAATCGAAATGTCAAAAAATCTGTAATGACGTAAAAACACAAATTTGTGAGCATTTTCAACCTATTTTTTCGCGGAATGAAAACTCATTACAGAATCACGAAGCAGCCATAAAAGAATTGCAAACTGTTGTTCGTGAAAATCACGACACCTTGCAAGCTAAAATGGACTCAGTTGCATCCACCGATTCGGTTACGCAACTTGCCAGAACTCAGGAAAACTTAAATGACACAGTAAATTCGATTTCAACACAAATAGACACTCTGAAACTTGGTTCAGAAAAACACACTGAGGAAATGTGTTCACTATCGGAGAAAGTAGCCGAACTTTCGGATCAGTTCACTAATTTATCTACGAAGGTAGATAATAATTTGAATGACACAAAACCGGTAGTCTTTAATGACACAGAAGAGTTCGAACAAATTAGGAAATTCAAACAAAATCAGAATCAAATTAATACGCAACACCAAAGAAAAATCCGGGAAGTAAAAGATCAGCTGACACAGGTAATACAAGAATTACGTATTTCAGAGGACACTCGCGCTCCAATACGGGAAGAGGGACATAGAAATACGGAACAGCCACAAAATAATAACACAGGGCACTTCGGAAATTATGAAAGAAATTGGCAAGGTACACCGAATTCTGAGATGGAACCGCCGACACGACGTAACAATGACCTATATGCTACCCGCCGAGACGATGATTTTGACTATAAGCTGTTCATTACTACACGTAAATTCAAAACATTTAAGAATTCTGGCAACGACATTCATCCACAAGCGTGGCTCCATCAATTCTCTCATTGTTTTCCTCCCAACTGGTCACTAGAGCACAGATTAGATTTTATGTGTGGCTACTTAAAGAATGAGCGAGCTGTAAGAATGCGATCGGTCATTCACGATTGCCACAGTGAAGGAGAATTTTACCATACCTTCCTCTCAGCATATTGGTCTCAAGCTACACAAGATCGAGTAAAACATAGCATCATAATGATGAAACATTTCGAACAATTTGAATTCTCCAGTCTTGTGAAATATTTTGAAGACATGTTGCACAAGAATCAGTACCTGTCAAACCCATACAGCCCGTCAGAACTCATCCGCATTTGCTTAATCAAATTGCTTGAACATTTACGGCATATTATTTTGGCAGGCCGTTGCAAAGACGACATTGAAGCTTTTCAGGGACTCTTACGAGAATTAGAAATTGACACTGACAATCGCGGAACGCGAAAACAGGAACACAACAATTACAGGTCACATCCGTCGCAATTCCGCGATGAAAGAAATAATAACTGGACACGACCAGGCTATTCTCACAATACACATCATGACCAAAACAGACACCACCCGTATGACAACCGTTGGCTAGTAATAATTACAGGGAAAGGTCATCTCTCCACGGTAATGACTATCACAGAGACAATCAGAGAAACAGACAATATGGGAACCAAAATAATTACTATCAAGGGAGACAGAATAACTTTAGACGCAACGGTCCAGCGCGCAGTTACGATTCAGAGAGAAATTCTCCACCACGTGACTGACAAGAAAGAAACTATGGAATCTACCGACATGACGACAGACGATATGATCGTAACGACAGACCTGAATTGCAGCAGAACTGGCGGGAATCAGAGCAGGGCCCTCTCGACTAGAAGAATTTGTAGTAGTTAGGTCTCCAAATCCCAATAACGACGCGCGCCAACAAAGACACAATAGGCAATGACTCATACCGCTGGCAGCCTCAAAACGTACTTATGAAACTGACGACACAGCTGCGTAGCTAGTAATTACGTTAAAATGGAAGACATTAGGGACATATTACTCCAGGAACACGACGTAAAACATAACAACATTGCATATCCTGTGATTCACTTTACTGTAAATGACGTAAAATTTACGGCAGTACTTGACTCAGGCAGTCCCATTTCATTAATTAGTGAAACAGCAAATCGAAAGATAGCCCCACACTTCCGTTACGCAAGATTAAATTACAAGGTGCAGTCATTGGAAAAAGTGTAGATGTACGCCAACAAACCAACTTAGAATTCTTTTGTCAGAGCCACAGCTTCTCTATGAACTTTCTTATTGTTCCATTGTTGTCGACGGAAATTATACTGGGAGTAGACTTTTTGAATGAATACAAAGCAATCTTAAACTTTCACGATGCTGAAACAAGTTTAGAGAAAGAAGGTAAGTCAATAGCTTTGAAATTTGAAGATTGGCTCTCAAACCAGGACGAGGAAATTAATCGGCTTTACCTTCTGTTAGACAACAGTTCGGAATTTTCTACGGAACTAGACACTAACAGTCGCTCTGCAAGTACTGATAGGGATGATATCGACGGCACAATTGAAACTAATGAGTTAATTCAGAATAAAATTCAAACAATTGAGAATTGTAATGACACTGATGGGCAGGACCTTTTTGAGATTTTACAAGCACATTCCACAGTTTTTACTCACAACACAGGAACAATCAAGGGATTTCAATACCAATTTCGTGTTCGTGAGCATACTAAATTTTGTGTTAGACCATACGTAATTCCAGCACATTATAGGGACCGTGTTAGAACAGAAATACAATCTATGCTTGATTACGGCATTATTGAGCCTGCAGTAAGCTCATACAACAATCCATTACATGTTGTTGAGAAGAAAAATGGATCGATCAGGCTTGTCTTAGATTCGAGACAAATCAATACTATCATTATTCCTGAAACAGACAGGCCGCAAACGTTGGAAGAACTTCTTCAAAATTTTAATGATGTAAAAGTGTTGTCTTCCATTGATCTCAGATCCAGCTTTTATCAGATCAAACTTCATCCAGAATGTAGAAAATACACAGCTTTCTTTTGTTTCGGCGTTTATCAGTTTCGGAAACTTCCTTTTGGTTTGAACATTTCCTTGGCAGCATTCATTCGCGGGCTAAATTCCATATTACCTGAGCTCTTAAAACGTCACATCACCTTATAAGTGGACGATATTCTGATAGCAGAAGTCTCATGGGAACAACATAATCGCATCCTCAACAGCGTGTTACATATTTTTGCAGAATCTGGAATTACAGTTAACTTGGAAAAGTCTGAATTCGGTAGGACAAAAGTGAAGTTTTTGGGACTTATTATTTCTTCTGAAGGCATTCAGCCGGATCCTGAAAAGTTAGAAGCAATCAGAGCCATTCCAGACGAACAAGCACAGTTGGAATTCAATTCTTAGAAAGAATCGTTACTTAACGCGCCAATACTAGCTCATCCAGATCTCTCACAAGATTTTTGGCTTTGCACGAATTCTTCTAAAGTCGATCTTGATGCCCATTTATTTCAAGAAGCCACAGAAAATGACATTACTGTTCAGAAAACGATTGCTTTTGGTAGCAGAGTGCTAACAAAATCTGAAAAAAATTATTCCGTTACTGAATTAGAAGCTTTAGCTGTCGTTTGGGCATTTAACAAATTCCGTTTCTTTCTTTATGGTAAGCACGTAAAAGTATACAGTGACCATCGTGCATTACAATTTCTTATGTCTTCAAAATTAAATCATGACAGGTTAAAACGTTGGGCATTGTTTCTGCAAGAATCCCACTTCACAATAGTCTACATTCCCGGCAAGGAGAACATTGTTGCGGACGCACTGTCCCGTGCACCGGCTGGGCTTGAGAAAAGTAACACAGAAAGCAACCTCGAGAGAAATTTCAGTATTCTTTACATCCAGAAAGTCGCCTTTGAAAACTTCATCACCACATCTTTAAAGGACATTGCTCATGAACAAGATAAAGATCCGATTTGGAAAGACATCAAAAGTAAATGGCATGAAAAGACACACACACACAGATTCGGCATTATTATCTGGTTAGAAACAACATACTGTTCAAACGATGCACTGTTGATGACAAGCTATGGGTACTTTGCATTCCAGACGATTTTGTTAATAAGCTCATTTGGTACATTCATTTCAGCTATGCACATTTTGGTCCACGAAAATGTTATCATATTCTTCGAACGACTTGTTATTTTAACAATATGGAAAAGAGAATTCGAAGAGTCTTGTCTATTTGTAAACTTTGTCAAAAGGCGAAACCATCTACTGTCTCTCATCGTGCTCCATTGTTTCCTATCATTCCTTCTAAATTAAAAGAATTTGCTGCTGTTGATCTCTTGGGACCTCTTGTCAGAACATCTAATGGATTTTCGTACGTTCTAGTCGCTGTTGAACTTACTTCAAAATTTGTTTCTTTCACTCCGTTACGTAAAGCCACTGGACGGTCTGTATTCAACGCCTTTGTTAGAAATTTCTTACGTGAAGTTGGACACGTTAGTAAAGTAATTTCAGATAACGGACCGCAATTCAGATCTGCTGTATGGTCACGCATGCTTCGTAACCATAAAATCAAATCTGTTTTTATTTCATTGTACTCACTACATTGTAACCCGTCTGAACTGATTATGAAAGAAATCAATAAGCTTTGCAGACTTTATTGTCACAGAAAGCATCAGCATTGGGACAGATATTTACACTTATTTCAAAACGTGCTGAATGAAATGCCTCACGACTCCACTGCTTTACCACCTGTTCTTGTACTGAAGAATAAAGAACCACCAAACAGAATCAGAGAGCTTGTACCTTTTCCGAATACACGTAAACTTCGACACAAAGACATAATTGATTTGGCTATTAAAAATATAAATTCTGCTGCAGACAAAAGGAAAAAATTCCACGGTAAAGCAAATGCAAAGAAATTATATATTGGTCAGAAAGTTCTCATTAAAGCTCATCCATTGTCACATAAGAAGAAACACTTGAGTCACAAATTCTTTCTAGTTTACAATGGACCTTACAGAATCCGACGTATATCACATGATAATTGCGTTGAAGTTGAAACTCTGCGTACTAGGAAGAGTAAAGGTTTACACCACATTTCACATGTAAAACCGTTTATTGAAAGATAATCTGCTTTTTAACTTTGTCTTTGCCATAAAGCTGTTCACTTCACATTTCTAGTATGCTTTGTCACACTTAGAAACTGTTAACATGCAACAATGTCTGAAGTTTACTATCCAGTCTAGAACCTACGGAACATGTTTAGACAGTATTTACGAGTGCATTGTTAGTGTGAACAGACATCACAGTGTTATTGTGTGTGTACATTCTTGCTTGTTAGTTGCACGATTACGTAACGACTATAAGGCTCACATACTTAGAACATTTACCAGTACTGCCAATGAGATTTTAATGCAACATTTTGGTTTACTTGAAAATACATTCTTTATTTGAAGTACATTCGGTGAGATTAAAGATGACTTAGCATTTGGTTTCTCTGATAGCTACACGATTATATCACGGCGCTACTAATATGTGACATGATTTACCTTGTTGCTTTTGCGGTGTATCGGTTTTATACCTGCACAGTTTTTCTGTATTATTCTGGAAAGTAAAACATGTTTTAGTAGTAACTTTTGTGGTATAGCTACAATGAGACAGCCTTTATCGTAGCACAACAATACGTTACAGTACTGTATTTACTTCATCACGGCAATAAGCGTAGTAACTACGATATCTATACGCAAAGCATTTCAATTTCGTTTATCATGAGGTAAGTACATTGACTTCTGCAGAACTTTGCTTCCGGAGGACAATAACTACGACACTTCCACAGAGATTGTCTTACAGCAAGACGCACATTTAACGCTACAGGACACGCATTAAACTATTTATTTTTCAATATATATGAATTACAAAGAAAATTTTCCGTGATACATTTCATTCCATTGCTGTAATCTGTAACACCTGAGGATATAATTACATTATTCCTCAGGGGCGTACACGCTTACTTTGTGTACCATGTGTTTGGCAAGCACAAGGAGCCCTAGCTAATATGGTATTTGTTTATACAACTTTACACATCGGTACCATATTTCTATAACACATAAATTACACAGCTATCTGATCATTTAACTGAGAGAGACAAACATTTACTTTACTACATCAGTGACAGATGTTTACGTAATTACACCATTGGATAACTTCACACTTACGAAGTTGTATTTTGTCTGTACTTTGTGAACAGTTCATATATTTCGGAACCATTTTGATACTATGAGAGCTTTGAATGACATATTTGGTATGGGATCACGATTTTTAAAGTACGTTTGAGGCAGATGACACTTCTGACAAGAGCAGAGAATTTTTTTTTAGGTTTTGAAATTATTGGAGGAAGCTACGGAGATTTTGAGAATTTGACTGTGGTGTTATGATGTTATTGTTACGATGACGATGTGAATTATGCTGCTGAGGTATGTGTAAGCTGATGCTATATGAGTTATTTGGTTATGCTACGTATCTGTTATGATGAAATATTGAAGTGTCGACGAATATATATATATATATATATATATATATATATATATATATATATATATATATATATATATATATGTGTAATAGGGTAAGAAATAATGAGTAGTGGTTAGGGACTCTGATTTGTGAAAAAGAATGTTGGAAACCGAGAATCGCACTTTAAGAGTTATGAAATGAGTGTATATGCGTGAATGTATCACTATGCTGGCGAAAATTTTTTGGACACTATTCTATTTAAAGGATTTTGTTTCTACATATTTGTAACGCAAATTCTTGACCTGTGAATTTTTTTATATGAGACTGTCACTGTAGCGGAAACTGGTGTCGTAAATATTTCGATAAGACAGTTAAGTGACCACCTGCATGTAATGCGTCGTGGGCACCCAGCTGCGCGACAACCACTTGACAAAAGAAAGCCATTAGTGTGTGCCTGTCAGAGGCACAAGTGGAGAAAACAAAAAGAGGCCATTATCCTCGCTATTGCGATTCCTTTGTAGAAAGCATCGCAAATACTACACGCCCAAACTTGAAAACATATGATTACACTGTGGAGCTCTTAATTTATGATATTTACTAAAATGCCTAATGAAACGACGAGAAACATTTCATGGCTATTGTCCTGCTAGTTGAGAGAAATGCCATGTGGCTTGCTTTATGCATTTATTTACTCATTTTGTTTAATATCTAGTTTCTAACTGCACTGAAGCATTGGTTAAAATAAATTTTATGGATGTACTAATATAAATATTTTATGCCTACAGATCCAGTGAATAATAACTTTATGATGTACTTAAAAAAAACGAAGTAGCACAAACAGACATTTCCCTTCACAGAAATTGCATACAGAATTGTCTTTTCAAGTACATGGTAATATTTTTTTACAATAAATTTTTGTGGTGCACCACTTTAATTGCATAGACATAAAGATGTGAATAGACATTGTCCTTATCTGCATTGTTGTCTTTAGTGTAACATTTTTTCTGATTGAGCTTTGTCATGTTTAGATATAAGTTATAGCATTTGCTGCGGCTGTTTGCCATTCATAGTGCTACTGAATGTCACTTTGTATTACTAGGTTAAGCTAATTTTATTACTGATTTATTTTTCTTGTTTGCTGCGCATTGCCTTACATGAGTTGTAATATTGCTGACTTTTTTTGCCAATTTCCATTTTTTAACATTGCTGTTTGTGTAAATTGTTTTGTGCTGCTGCATTGCCTCATCCCTTAGTTAAGCATCTGAGCTCAGTAGATTTAAGTTAGCTTAAGAGGGGGTAGCCTATATAAGAGAATGATTTGCGATGGATTGGAAGAAATGCATTGAGAAGTTATACAAAAAAAGTACAGAAATCAGGTATAGATAGGACTTTTTGGAAATAATGAAGAACGAAGGGAGATCTCTGAGAAGTAAAGAAAGTTTTGTTTGCAAAATACTGCAGTAAAACAAACCCTGTCCTTTCCTTGTGTTATCCCACTATGTGTTTGTGTACCCTTGTGTATTTATGTTCTTCCTGTCTTTATATGTTTATCTGATAAGACTTATGTTGCAGAATTTTTCTAATACTAAGCTACATTCACTATGATGAGGAATACTGTTATCCTCAAATATAATTTGCATTAATAACATATTATTTACTTTGTAAAGATGTTTACACATTATTTATTCTGTTTTGTTGTAATGCTCATTTGTGAAGTTAATGTTTCGAAATTTATTCTGATTTTTTATGTATGTGCTCCTGTCATAATTCCTGTAACACTGATGTATATGTTATTTCGATTCTTTTGTAAAGCCTGTATTACTGCAAATGTTATCTGTACTATTATGTTCTTTAATGATATTTTTTGTACCTTTGTTATTGTATTCTCATGTTATAAAATTGTAATTGACACCTGTTCATCAAATTAAGTAACTTGTAAATTACATTTCACTGCACACGTTTCTGTTGGTCATAGTATATGCACAATATGCGAGAAGTAGGGATTGATAGTGTTTGCAAGTGTATTGATAATTCAGCAAGGGACTGGTTAACAGCATTGCTGGTTCTAAGGACATTTCAAACAAATTCTTTGTGATTGGACAAGTGGTGGTTTATGGACTTGCTATATTCTCCGCAAGACTCTTCGAGGGTGATTGTGCACCTGCACATTCGCAACAGATGGCTGTTGGCCATCTCTACAAGGACTGAAGTGGGTCTGCACCTTCGATGGCCCACCAATACCATTATTTCTACATGGACTGCAGTGGGTCTGTACCTCTGGTGGTCCACCAATACCCTAATCTCTACCAGGACTACAGTGGGTCTGCTCTGTGATGACCTACCTACCAATAGTCTTCAACTTCGACTGACTCTGCTGTGGGTTTGCTCTGTTGTGGCCCATTACCTGTCTGCATGTCAAGAGTCAGCACAGTCTTTCCGTTGGAAGGACAACACTACTTCTTCAAGACTGCTTAGAAATCCACTACTTCCAAGTGCAATTTCTTTTATTGCTCAGACTCTGAGAAAAACACTGCAATTTTACTGTGATGAACGATCAGGACTGTCTTTATGGACTGTGAGAAAATTTTAGCTTTTGACCAACATTGTATCAATAAGTGTGTGAATTTGATATCTTTGTTATTGTAATTATGAAAAAATTTTTCAAATCTGTATTGGCCACCACCCAAAAAAATTTGTAAATTTTTTTGTGGGGAGCATGGGGGCTATGTAAGTAGGCTGTTTACGTTTTCTTATTGGTAACGCCACGTAGCGCTCTGTATGAAAAATCACTGGCTGTGCTGTGCGCAGTCTGTGGCTAGTTTGCATTGTTGTCTGCCATTGTAGTGTTGGGCAGCGGCAGCTGGATTCTAACAGCGCGTAGCGTTGCGCAGTTGGAGGTGAGCCGCCAGCAGTGGTGGACGTGGGGAGAGAGATGGCGGAGTTTTGAAATTTGTAAGAATTGGTGTCATGAACTGCTATATATATTATGACTAGTGAGGTAAATACATTGTTTGTTCTCTATTAAAATCTTTCGTTTGCTAACTATGCCTATCAGTAGTTAGTGCCTTCAGTAGTTTGAATCTTTTATTTAGCTGGCAGTAGTGGCGCTCGCTGTATTGCAGTAGCATGAGTAACGAAGATTTTTGTGAGGTAAGTGATTTGTGAAACGTATAGGTTAATGCTAGTCAGGGCCATTCTTTCGTGGGGATTTTTGGAAGTCAGATTACGTTGCGCTAAAGATATTGTGTGTCAGTTTAAGCACAGTCGTGTATAATTGTTCAAAGAGGACGTTTCACATAGACCAGTCTTGTATAATTTTTCTAAGGGGACGTTTCAACTTGAACCCTACCATCAGTTCTTACCAACTGAAATCGGGGTCACCTGATAAGGCCACGCGTTTGCAATCGTCTAGGGTCCAACTGATATGGTCACTAGCAGAGCAGTGACGCTGCTGGCGAAGTTGTGCTGACACAAATGCACTTGCGTTGGTGGTCTCCTGCCATACATTAACGGCAAATTTTGCCGCTCTGTCCTAACGAATACGTTTGTCGTTTGTCCCACGTGGATTTCTGTGCTTATTTCACGCAGTGTTGCTTACCTATAAGCCATGGCAACTCTACGAAAAAGCAGCTGCTCTCGGACGTTACGTAAAGGCCGTCGAAACTGTTGACCCTGCTGATCTCAGAATATTGAACTCTGTAACGATTTCTGAAATGGAATGTCCGATCCGTCTAGTTTCAACTAGCATTCCGCGTTCAGAGTCTATTAATTCCCATCGTGGGGCCGTAATCACATCGGAAACCTTGCACGTGAATCACCTGAGTACAAATGACAGCTCAATCAATGCACTGCCTCTCTATACCTTGCGTACGTAGTACTATAGCCCTCCGTATATGTGCATGTAACTATGACTTTTGTCATCAGAGTGTATATTGTAATTCTTCATGCTTTCCCGGCGATCTGTTGACATCTTGGATATTCGGGAATCCAGCCGGATGTTCGCGTCGTTCTCGCACGATATTTCAACAGCGTGCCTCGCTGTCTTCTTCAGGTGCTACCTGAGACTGGCGGGCGCGGACCTCAGATGGAACACACGACGCGGCGCGGACCGATTAGGGAGCACCCAGCACGCAACAGAAGTGGAAACCGTAGTAACAATCATGAGATAGAGTACCCAACATCTCACATCGGGTCTGACACACCTCAAATGACAAACACAATCGTTGAGGACGGCCAAAACGGGCCCCGACGGCAGTCGGAACATCCGCGACTCGAGGGGTCCGGTGAAGCCGAGTCTGGCGGGCGCGGACCACAGATGGAACACTCTACTCGGCGCGGACCGATTAGGGAACGCCCAGCTCCTCCCAGGCATAAATACTGGACTCGATCGACCCAAGGACCCTAAGAAGACAACGAGACACGCTGTTGAAATATCGTGCGAGAACGACGCGAACATCCGGCTGGATTCCCGAATATCCAAGATGGTATATTGTTTCTGTGATTACTTACGTAGGTGGCAACGTTTTTAGTTACTGAAATTGAAGTGACGAGAAGATTACCCACAGGGTAAGAGCGAACGTCAGCCACTCATGCATTTACAGGCAGGCGCAGGTGGTTGGGATTACCTGTCAGATGACCATATTGCGCACGCTGTGCATATGCGCGAAATGCTTGCACGCCGCTGCCTACAGGTGCTCGGGCTGTGAAGTACGGTAGTCATAGCAGCCAGGCTGCCAAGGCCCGTGTGGCTGTTTGTAAGAAAAGTTTAGATTCGGTTGAAGAAATGGGCAGCATACCTAGCACAGAATATAGATTAAGTACAAATAAAGGAGAAAGGTGCTTACCACCAGAACAACATCTGAAATGTCGCAGTAGTCGAAGACTGTAAGAATTCTCCTACCTATGAAGCACGCATACACAGGATAGCTGAAGCGAGAAGGGTGGAGTCAAAGGACAGAAGCAAATAACATTTTCTTCAACAGAACCAGCTTGTATCGATATGGAATTAAGGAAGAAGTTAGTGGAATTCCTGCAACTTTGTTACTAGGCATTCTGAATATCCAGTTCAAATCTCGATTCTCGATTGAACCTGATCACACAAAAATGGATAATATTTCATATAATGTTATGGTCTCCACTTTAAATTGTACATTTTGGGTTTACAATTGAGGAGAAATCTTGCAAAAGTGACTGAAATTTAAAATTCTGCAGAGAGCAAAGATGGGAAACCTTACTCAAGAGCCGTTGTTTTTGAACTGCGAGTCGGTCATAACAGTGTTTAGTTTTTCTCTGCAAGAACAACTAAGTAGTGTTCAACAGTTTCCTTCGTGTAACATTTTTAGAAATAAGTTGTTGTTGTTTTTTGGGGAAGGAGACCAGACAGCGACGTCATCGGTCTCATTGGATTAGGAAAGGATGGGGAAGGAAGTCGGCCGTGCCCTTTCAAAGGAACCATCCCGGCATTTGCCTGGAGCGATTTAGGGAAATCACGGAAAACCTAAATCAGGATGGCCGGACGCGGGATTGAACTGTCGTCCTCCCGATTGCGAGTCCAGTGTCTAACCACTGCCCCACCTCGCTCTGTAGAAATAAGAATTCGGCGTCAGACAGAGAACCCAAAGAAGTGTCTGTACCGACAAAGTAAAAAAAGTTGAAAACTAAGTTCAAGAATGAATGGTGTAATGTTTACTCGTGGCTTCGAAAAGATAAAGACGATCACAACGTACACTGTACTCTATGCATCTTATATTTATGAATTTCTCGTGGAGGCGAAAATGCGTCAAAAGACACGGAAACACTACAACCCAAAATTCTTCTATTCGTAAACGCAGATGAAAATAAGTTTTTTCTTTTCCTTTCAAAGAGGTGTAGAACAAGAAAAAGTAATAGCCACGGAAGCATCCTTCGTATTTCATTCAGTTAAATATTGCCACAATTATGTTTCTGCGGGATGCTGCAGCAGTTTGTTCCAACAGTTGTTTAAAAAAAATCTGAGAAATATTCTTGAGGACGCACAAAAACAACGAAGATGATTTCGGTAGTACTGCGTCCGTATTCAGATGAGTGAACAGTTGAGTACTTGGACAACTCTGTTTATTATTCCGTTTCATCGGATGCATCCAAAGGAGGACACATTAAAACCTTTACACTGGTACTGAGTTATTTTGCTCGTGAACAAAGTATATGTATAAAATTTCTCTCATTTTAAAGCTGTGATAGTGAAACGTCTGACTCAGTTGCGGCAGGAATCAGAAATAAGCTTACCAAAGCATCTTTACAGCTGAAGAATATCAGCAGTTTTTCTGATGACAACGCCTCTGTTAATTTTGGAAAGATTAAAAGTGTACAAGTCAAACTGCGCAAGGAAAATCTAAACTTGATTGCAACATCATGTAAATGCCATCTCTTGTATAACACCGCAATGTAAGCAAAAAATACACTTCGAACTGATGCAAAAGCCATTGTTTTTAAGACATGCAATGAATTCTGTCGGTCTACTAAAACAGCCAGTGAGCTAAAGAAAGTCTTTGCTTGGATACACATTTGATGACAAAAGATTTTAAAACTCCTACCAACAGCTGGCTTTCTGTCATTCGCTATAGAGCGAACAGTGAAAAACTTCAAGCCAATCAAATCGCACTTACTCTGGCAGGAGTACACAACAAAGATACTCAGACACCTTGGAAGATGAATCATCTTTGATATAACTAGTCTTTACAATGAAAATAGTTGGTTATTTTGCATAATAAATCCAAAACTGCTGTCTGATGATACGATTATATTTATTTGACCTTACGAACGACTTTAGAATCTCTCTGGAACAAAGAAAGGATGATAGTTTTATGGCTCTGTGGCATCTTCAGTCGTTTTGAAACCAGTAAATGATGATTGTGTCAAAAAATTCATACGAGAGGCAGCAGATTACGTACAGCACAGTACAGACTACCTAGACAAAGGATCTGGCATTGAAGAGAGCATGGACAAAGTTTTCGAACCATTTTCATTAACAAGAAAACAGTGCTCAATTTCAGAATTAACAGTAGTGATTTCTCTTTAAAAAGTTCGTCTAGACAAGGATTTCATGTTCGGCAATGTGTGAAATTCAGCACGTTTCTCAAGGAAGAAGAAGAGAACTTTTTTAGCTGAAATCTGATAACTGCATGAAATTTTTTCACCGTTACGTAAACTGTGAAAGCCTGCTCAAAGTTTTCTGTTTTGTATTCTCTGTCTTATTCGTATTCTGCTTCCAGAAAGAATTTTCACCCTCATGAGCAACACTTCCTGGGATGAGAGAAGCCGTTTGTCAAAGGCTGTATTAGAAACTGAATTAAAGGTGAAGCTGAATTATTCAAATACGTGCTTGCAGTTTCGTCGATTTCTCGAGGGCGAAGAAAACAAGATTCTACTAAAGAGGCTGAAAAGCGAGCAGAAATATCAATAAGGTAAATGCAGTGCTTTGTTATATCATATATTGAATATTAAGCCTATAGGTGTTCTAAGTTTCGTAAAACATTCCGATTTTGTTCAGAAAAAAACCGTGACGACTCTCGTGGAGCACTGTACTGTCTGGAAGTGAAGTAAGAACCTTCAGAAGTCTAGAAAAAAAACTTGAACCGTTTTAAATGTGTGCTACAGAATAATGTTAAGAATTACGAAATGGAGACGTACTGAAAAAAGATAAGGATACAGTCTGTAGGACATGCAAGGATAGGTTATGGTGTAGCTGCTATGGCGCATCAGTGTAATAGTTTGCTTGGTGGTGGAAGGAGCAGTAGTCAGAGAAAATGCTAGATGCAATGTCTAGGATGTACAGCGTGTTTCAAAAATCATATTAATGGCTAGTTGAGGGAAATAATAGTAAATGATCTTTCGGAACGAGTGGCCGTAACGTGCTTCGTACAGATACCATGCAAGGCTACATTTACTGGTTTTGAAGACTGTGAAATCGATTTCTAACAGCAAAAATACTCTCACGTGAGACTTTCACACATGAACATTCTGCCCCTTCGCCCCGTTTCTTCTGTCACTGTACGGTTATTCATGCTTGCAAAAAAGTCTGCTGTTCTCGCTAAAAAAGACTGTGTTGCCAGAAAGTATTGGCATGGAAGCCATTTACGGAAATATGCCGTCTGGAGATAAAATACGTTTGAAGATCAGCTCAGTTTCAAATATTCCACTTCACACTAAGCACACAAACTGAGAAGAGGATGCCGTTGTCAGTCTCTCTTGGAGCTATGACATCGTATACAATTTTCGTCTGACTGCAACAAAGGCTGCAACAACCTCATTCATTAGTAACTTGGCGGGTTCACGGGTAGCGCTCCATGGATGCTCTGTCCTCTAAACTTTGAAGAGGACGCTATTCGTCACGTAGAAGAGAACCCGAGAACAAATCCTTCAGACATTGCCTATGTCATTGGGCTGCTGTAGAGCAGACAGGTTAGAAACTCATTCTCTCCACTATGTGCATACCGTAAAGTGGGATATTTGAAAGTGATCCGATCTTTAGACTTAATTTACATTAAAACTTTACATTTCCGGGCGTAAGTTCCTAATCAAAAATTTTTCTCTACAGACCCTGTATATGGGTAATAGGCATCGTGAAACACACTGTATAAAACAGGTTTTACAGAATATTGGGTGTAGTAGTAACAGATTAGTAGAATACAGGAAAATATGGACGTCATATTAAAGGGGATAGAATTTTCAAAAAATAAACAAAAAAAAACTGGCTAAGCGAGAGTAAGACTCCCGCACTGAGCGTTCTGCACAAACTTAGTTATGTTTATATGTTGTTCATCCATCCTGGAAATCGAGAATATCAATGATATTTGTCTGTTATCAATATCGATATTTTGGAAAAATATATCATCCACACAAAACCGAAGAGTGCGAGAGCTGACAAGTGCGAGAATTATCTCCAATCAGCTTAACAGCTCATGCATCCAAGTTGCTGACAAAAATACAGGTAATATGCAGAAGAATGGAAAAAAAAATCAGGATGTGCTGGATGACGATCACTTTGACCTTAGAAAACGTAAAGTCGCGAGTGAGGCATTTCTGACGTTTCGGTTGATAATGGAAGCAAGATTAAAGAAAAATCAAGACTTGTTCATCGTTGGCAGAAATGTATCCAATTTGCTGGTGATTATGTGAAAAAGTGAATATTGGTAATTAAAGATAACATTTTAAGGATTATTTCTGCGTTTGATTTATTAAAATATTCTCATCCAAAATCAATTAACGAAGGTGGAGGCATTATTTTCATTCAACCCTCGTACATCAGTAAGACATGAGGGAATGACCTCGATGGTACTAGAGGGAGCTGTAGTGGACAAAAACTGTAAAGGAAGACAGAGATCGTAATACATCCAACAAATAATTGAGGAAGTCGGTTGCAAGTGTTACTCTGAGATGAAGAGGTTGGCACAGGAAAGGAATCTGTGTTGGGTCGCATAAAACCAGTCAGAAGACGTTCATTCGCAAGAGGCATTTCTGACGTTTCGGTTGATAATGGAAGCAAGATTAAAGAAAAATCAAGACACGTTCGTAGGATCTGTCGACCTGGAAAAAGTCTTAGACAGTGTAAAATGGCGCAAGGTGATCGAAATTCTGAGAAAAATAGGGGTAAGCTGCATGGAGAGACGGGTAATATACAGTAGGTACAAGAGCCAGAGAGAATGATAAGAGTGGACGACCAAGGACGAAGTGCTCGGATTTAAAAGGGTTTAAGCCAGGGGTGTGGTCTTTCGCCCCTAGTGTTCAATCTGTACATCGAAGGAGCAATGATGGAAATAAAAGAAAGGGTTAGGAGTGGAATTAAAATTCAAGGTGAAAGGATATTGTTACGATTCGCTGATGTCATTGCTATCCTGAGTGAAAGTGAGAAAGAATTACATGATCAGATGAATGGAATGAACAATCTAATGAGTAAAGAATATGGATTGAGAGTAAATCGAGGAACGACGAAAGTAATGAGCAGTAGCAGAAATGAGAACAGCGAGAAACATAACATCACGATTGATGGTCACGACGTAGATGAAGTTTAGGAATTCTGCTACCTAGGCAGTAAAATAACCCATGACGGATGGAGTAAGGAGGATATCAGAAGCAGACTAGCAATGGCAAGAAGGGATTTTCTGGCCAAGAGAAGTCTACTAGCAACATAGGCCTTAATTTGAGAAAGAAATTTCTGAGAATTTACGCCTGCAGTACAGCATTGTATGGTAGTGAAACAAGGACTGTGGGGAAACCGGAACAGAAGAAACCAGAAGCATTTGAGAGGTGGTGCTAGAGACGAATGTTGAAAATTACGTGGACTTATAAGGTAAGGAATGAATAGTAAGGAATGAGGAGCTTCCGCACAGAATCGGAGAGGAAAACACTGATAAGGAGCAGGGACAGAATGATACTACGAGGAAACTCGTTCATCGTTGGCAGAAATGTATCCAATTTGCTGGTGATTATGTGAAAAAGTGAATATTGGTAATTAAAGATAACATTTTAAGGATTATTTCTGCGTTTGATTTATTAAAATATTCCCATCCAAAATCAATTAACGAAGGTGGAGGCATTATTTTCATTCAACCCTCGTACATCAGTAAGACATGACCACGATGGTACTAGAGGGAGCTGTAGTGGACAAAAACTGTAAAGGAAGACAGAGATCGTAATACATCCAATAAATAATTGAGGAAGTCGATTGCAAGTGCTACTCTGAGATGAAGAGGTTGGCACAGGAAAGGAATTTGTGTTGGGTCGCATAAAACCAGTCAGAAGACGCTCATTCGCAAGATGTACATAATGGGGACGCGAATTGTCGTCCATGAAGACGAATGCCTCGCCAATACGCTGGCTCTATGGTTGCACTATCGGGTGGAGGATGGCATTCACGTATCGTACAGCCGTTACGCTGCCTTCCATGACCACCAGCGGCGTACGTCGGCCCCACGTAATGCCACCGGAAAACAGCAGGGAACCTCCACCTTGTTGCACTCGCTGGACAGTGTGTCAAAGGCGTGCAGCCAGGCAACACGTCTCCGGCGATTGTCTGATTGAAGGCATAAGCGACACTCATCGATGAAGAGAACGTTGAAGCCAGTCCTGAGTTGTCCATTCGGCATGTTGCTGGGCCTATCTGTACCGCGCTGCATGGTATCGTGGTTGCAATCATGGACTTCGGCATGGACGACTGGAGTCAAGTAGCGCTTCATGCAGCCTATTGTGCACAGTGTGAGTTGTAGCACGACGTCCTCTAGCTGCACGAAACGAATTATTATACTTGGTTTCGTTGCTGTCAGGGTTCCTCCGAGCCATAATCCGTATGTAGCGGTCATCCGCTGCAGTAGTAGCCCTTCGGCGGCCTGAGCCAGGCATGTCATCGACCGTTCCTGTGTCTCTGTACCTCCTCCATGTCAGAACAACATCGCTTTCGTTCACTCCGAGATACCGGGAAACTTCCCTTGTTGAGAGCCCTTCCTGACACAAAGTAATAACGCGGACGCGATCGAACCGCGGTATTGACCGTCTACGCATGGTTGAACTACAGGCAACACGAGCCGTGTACCTCCTTCCTGGTGGAATGATCAGCTGTTCAAAAAATGGTTCAAATGGCTCTGAGCACTATGGGACTCAACTTCTGAAGTCATCAGTCCCCTAGAACTTAGAACTACTTAAACCTAACTAACCTATGGACATCACACACATCCATGCCCGAGACAGGATTCGAACCTGAAACCGTAGCGGTCGCGCGGTTCCAGACTGTAGCGCCTAGAACCGCTCGGCCACCCTGCGCGGCTGATCGGCTGTCAGACCCCCTCCGTCTAATAGGCGCTGCATGGTTGTTTACATCTTTGGCAGGGTTCAGTGCCTCTCTTAACAGTCGAAGGGACAGTGTGTGTGATACAGTATTCACAGTCGACGTCTATCTTCAGGAGTTCTAGGAACAGGGGTGATGCAAAATTATTTTTGATGTGCGTGTATTATCAACCACAACGTCAGAATTTCTTCTCTGATGCTTTTGCCTTCCCTAAAGCCAAACTAAGCATCATTTAACACAACTTCCATTTTCTATTCCATTCTTCTGTACTTTTTTCTTGTAAGCAACTTTGAAGCTGATTGTGCGATAATTCTTACACTTGTCGGCTCTTGCAGCCTTCGGAAGTGTGTGGTGATATTTTTCCGAAAGTCAGATGGTATGTCGTCAGTCTCATACATTCTGTACACCAACGTGAATAGTCGTTTTGTTGCCATTTCTCATAATGATTGTAGACATTCTGATGAACGTTATCTATGCCTTCTGGCTTATTTGATCTAAAGTCCTCCACAAATCTCTTCTAGTTCCAATACCGGATCCCTTGTGTATCGACTCCTGTTTCTGCTTCTATCACATCAGACAAATCTTCCCTCTCGTAGAGGCTTTCAATGTACTCTTTCCACCTATCCGCTCTCTCCTCTGCATTTGACACTGGAATTCCAATTGCACTCTTAATGGTTCTACCCTCGTTTTTCATTTCACTAAAGGATGTTTTGACATTCCTACACGCTGAGTCAGTCTTTCCGACAACCATTTATTTTTCATTTTCTTCACATTTTCATGCAGCCATTCGATCTTAGAATCTCTGCACTTCCTATTTATTTCATTCCTCAGTGACTTGTATTTCTGTTTTCCTGAATTCCCTAAACATTTTTGTATTTTCTTCTTTGATAGATAAACTTAAATATTTCTTATGCTATCGTTGGTTTCTTCACAGTTACCTTCTTTGTTTTTCTTTACAGCTTCTGTGATTGACCTTTTTAGAGATGTCAATTCCTTTTCAACTCCACTGCCTACTGGTCAATTCTTCATTGGTATTTCTACAGTCTTACAGAATTTCAAGCGTATTTCGCCATTCCTTAGTACTTCCGTATCCCACTTCTTTGCGTATTGACTATTGCTACAAATCTCGGACTTCATACTACTGTTCAAATATTGCAGTCTGCTTCTGCGTCTGGTTCTGTGTACTCCTCACAATCCGGTATCTGATTTCGGAATCTGTCTGACCACGACGTAATCTAACTGACACCTTCCTGTTTCATCCGTCCTTTTATGCGTATACCTCCTTCTCTTGTGATACTTCAACTGAAATTTGTTACAAAACTTAATTATTCTTTCTCCTTTCTTATCCCAAATTCTCCCATAACATTTGCTTCTACTCCTTCCCGAAAAACTACATTCCAGACCCCCATCACTATTGGATTTTCATCCCATTTTACGTACTGTATTACCGTTTGAATAGCCTCATATATTTTATCTCTTCATCTTCGGCTTGGGACGTCGGGATGTATACCTGAACTTTCGTTGTTGGTTTGTTGTCGATTCTGATATGATCTACCCTAACCCTAAACTGTTTACAATATGACAGTCTCTTCCCTACCTTCCTATTGATAACGAATCCTAATTCCATATACCATCTTCCACTGCTGCTGATATTATACTCATTTTTCGATTTCACTTCAATTACCCATCCTACACTCCTGGAAATCGAAATAAGAACACCGTGAATTCATTGTCCCAGGAAGGGGAAACTTTATTGACACATTCCTGGGGTCAGATACATCACATATCACACTGACAGAACCACAGGCACATAGACACAGGCAACAGAGCATGCACAATGTCGGCACTAGTACAGTGTATATCCACCTTTCGCAGCAATGCAGGCTGCTATTCTCCCATGGAGACGATCGTAGAGATGCTGGATGTAGTCCTGTGGAACGGCTTGCCATGCCATTTCCACCTGGCGCCTCACTTGGACCAGCGTTCGTGAAGAACGTGCAGACCGCGTGAGACGACGCTTCATCCAGTCCCAAACATGCTCAATGGGGGACAGATCCGGAGATCTTGCTGGCCAGGGTAGTTGACTTACACCTTCTAGAGCACGTTGGGTGGCACGGGATACATGCGGACGTGCATTGTCCTGTTGGAACAGCAAGTTCCCTTGCCGGTCTAGGAATGGTAGAACGATGGGTTCGATGACGGTTTGGATGTACCGTGCACTATTCAGTGTCCCCTCGACGATCACCAGAGGTGAACGGCCAGTGTAGGAGATCGCTCCCCACACCATGATGCCGGTTGTTGGCCCTGTGTGCCTCGGTCGTATGCAGTCCTGATTGTGGCGCTCATCTGCACGACGCCAAACACGCATACGACCATCATTGGCACCAAGGCAGAAGCGACTCTCATCGCTGAAGACGACACCTCTCCATTCGTCCCTCCATTCACGCCTGTCGCGACACCACTGGAGGCGGGCTGCACGATGTTGGGGCGTGAGCGGAAGACGGCCTAACGGTGTGCGTAACCGTAGCCCAGCTTCATGGAGACGGTTGCGAATGGTCCTCGCCGATACCCCAGGAGCAACAGTGTCCCTAATTTGCTGGGAAGTGGCGGTGCGGTCCCCTACGGCACTGCGTATGATCCTACGGTCTTGGCGAGCATCCGTGCGTCTCTGCGGTCCGGTCCCAGGTCGACGGGCACGTGCACCTTCCACCGACCACTGGCGACAACATCGATGTACTGTGAAGACCTCACGCCCCACGTGTTGAGTAATTCGGCGGTACGTCCACCCGGCCTCCCGCATGCCCACTATACGCCCTCGCTCAAAGTCCTTCAACTGCACATACGGTTCACGTCCACGCTGTCGCGGCATGCTACCAGTGTTAAAGACTGCGATGGAGCTCCGTATGCCACGGCAAACTGGCTGACACTGACGGCGGCGGTTCACAAATGCTGCGCAGCTATCGCCATTCGATGGCCAACACAGCGGTTCCTGGTGTGTCCGGTGTGCCGTGCGTGTGATCATTGCTTGTACAGCCCTCTCGCAGTGTCCGGAGCAAGTATGGTGGGTCTGACAAACCGGTGTCAATGTGTTCTTTTTTCCATTTCCAGGAGTGTATATCTAGATTGAGCCTTTGAATTTCCCTTTTCAGCTTTTCTAGCTTTCCTACCACGTTCAAGTTTCTGACAGTCCACGCCCCGACTCGTTGAACATTATCCTTTCGTTGCTTATTCAATCTTTTTCTCATGGTAACCTCCCCCTTGGCAGTCCCCTCCCGGAGATCCAAATGGTCGTCTATTCCGGAATCTTTCGCCAATGGAGAGATCATCATGATTCTTTTGCAATTACAGGCCACATGCCCTGTGTATACACTTTATGTGTGTACTTAATATTACGCAGTGGTTTCCATTGCCTTCTGCATTCTCATTCTGTTGATCGTTGCTAATTCTTCCGCCTTTTGGGGCGGTACCCACCCGAAGGATAACACAGTGCCCTGAACCTCTATCGGCTCCTCTGCCCTCTTTGAAAATGCTGTTGGCAGAATGAGGATCACTTCTTATGCCGAAAATCTTAGGCCGTCAATGCTGATTATTAATCAAAATATAAGCTGTGACGTGTTTGGAAGCCGGGACCGAGGACGTTTTGTTTATTTATCAAAGACGCTACTCCTCGACCATGGGTTAGTTTCAGATGGGTTGAAAGCTAAAAATTTTTGCATATTCAAGGTACCGTAGACCTTAATATGTGAATTTGCTATGTTTAACCTTCCTGATAGAAAGGTGTCCAGTCAGTCAGACAGACACACTGAGTGACTGACGGACAACGTAGCGATTCTATACTACTAGCCATTAAAATTGCTACACCACAAAGATGACGTACTACAGACGCGAAATTTAACCTACAGGAAGAAGATGCTGTGATTAGCTTTTATGATCATTCACACAAGGTTGGCGCCGGTGGCGACACCAACAACGTGCTGACGTGAGGAAAGTGTAGAAACGGTTTCTCATACACAAACAGTAGTTGACCGGCGTTTCCTGGAGAAACGTTGTTGTGATGCGTCTGGTAAGGAGGAGAATTGCGTGCAATCACGTTTCCGACTTTGATAAAGGTCGGATTGTAGCCTCTCGCGATTGCGCTTTATCGTATCGCGACATTGCTGCCCGCGTTGGTCGAGATCCAATGACTGTTAGCAGAATATGGAGTCGGTGGTTTCAGGAGGGTAATACGGAACACCGTGCTGGAATCCAACGGCCTCGTATCACTGGCAGTCGAGATGACAGGCGTCTTATCCGCGTGGCTGTAACGGATTGTCCAGCCACGTCTCGATCCCTGGGTTAACAGATGGAGACGTTTGCAAGACAACAACCATCTGCACGAACAGTTCGACGGCGTTTGCAGCAGCATGGACTATCAGCTCGGAGACCATGGCTGCGGTTACCCTTGAAGCTGCATCACAGACAGGAGATGTACTGAACGACGAACCTGGGTGCACGAATGGCAAAAGGTCATTTTTTCGGATGAATCCAGGTGCTGTTTACAGCATCATGATGGTCGCACCCGTGTTTGGCGACATCGCGGTGAACGCACATTTGAAGCGTGTATTCGTCATCGCCATACTGGCGTATCACATGGCGTTATGGTATGGGGTGCCATTGGTATACATCTCGGTCACCTCTTGTTCGCAATGACGGCACTGTGAACAGTAGACTTCACATTTCAGGTGTTTTACGACCCATAGCTCCACACTTCGTTCGATCCCTGCGAAACCCTACATTTCAGCAGGATAATGCACGACCGCATGTTACAGGTCCTTTATGGATACAGAAAATGTTCGACTGCTGAACTGGCGAGCATATTCTCCAGATCTCTCACCAACTGGAAACATCTGGTCAGTGGTGGCCGAGCAACTGGCTCGTCACAATACGCCAGTCACTACTCTTGATGAACTGTGGTAGTGTTGAAGCTGCATGGGCAGCTGTACCTGAACACGCCATCCAAGCTCTGTTTGACTCAATGCCCAGGCGCATCAAGGCCGTTATTACGGCCAGAGGTGGTTGTTCTGGGTACTGATTTCTCAGGATCTATGCACCCAAATTGGTG
This sequence comes from Schistocerca gregaria, assembly GCF_023897955.1. Lineage (NCBI taxonomy): Eukaryota > Metazoa > Arthropoda > Insecta > Orthoptera > Acrididae > Schistocerca > Schistocerca gregaria. The sequence continues at coordinate 251,094,762 of NC_064920.1, forward strand.
AAAATGTAATCACATGCCAGTTCTAGTATAATATAGTTGTCCAGTGAATACCTGTTAATCATCTACATTTCTTCTTGGTGTAGCAATTTTAATGTTCGGTAGTGTACAAGGATTTCTTGTTTACAGATTGAGGCACGAAACCATGAAAATAGCCTTAGTCCACTCTGACAACACAATTTTGCCACGAGAACAACAGACCTTTCTGCAAGCATGAAACACCGTACTGTGACAGGAAATTCTGTGGAAGTGGTGGTATGTTCGTATGTCCTAATCTCACGTGAGAGAGCACTGTTGCCGTTATACATTTCAAAGTTTTCTGTACCAATAAAAGTTGGCTTTCACTGCATCTGTACGGTACACATTACGAGCATTCGTTCCGAAGGCCATTTACGATTAGCACTATCTCCAGCTGAATGTACTAGGCGCCGCAGCGACAGTTGCGGGGCGGGGAGAGGGAGCCGGTGCCCCATTGCGCTGATTGCCGCCCCTAAATCACTTTGCCGGCGTCTGCCGGCGCTGTTGCGCGACCTGGACGGGCGAGGCGTCGCATCTGGCAGACAGCCCGCCCGCTGCCACCCACGTGGGGCCTGCTGCACGGACGAGCTTTTCTGCTAATGAGGCGGCAGCCGCGCCGCCATTCTCGAAAAAACGAGACGAGACAGTCTGCCGGACTTTCTGTACCAATTATCGTCAGATTACTGCACCGTATCACTGCGTCAGGCGCTGCTCCCTCTTACCAGAGGCTTTGCTGTTTTGTACTGGAGGGAAAACGGCCAAGAAGATGTTAGTGAGTAGCCAGCAGCTTGTGAACACTCATTTCTTTTAGGAATGATGAGAAGGGAGTGTCAATAGCAATCAATAGGTTTAAAGGTCTATTGAGGAATAACTGAAGAACAAATCATCCATCTTTAAATATTTATTATTTGATCACTTAGGAATTCGTCAAAATTTGTAAGCTAATTTCGACTTCTATTGAAAGAATTAAAATTCTACTAGGTACAGCATTATCAGCCTGAGGAACTAGAGGACTATCTTTCCAATTTCTATACATTTATCATTCCACAGTCGAACTTGAAGGAAATATTATAAAAATGGAAGAGGTCGTAGATGAATGTAAGTTGGGAGATACGATACTGCGAGAAGAATTTGACAGAGCTCTGAAATGCCTGTCGAAACAAGGCCCTCGGAGCAGACGACATTTCATCAGTTACCGATAGCCTTGGGAGGACCAGCCCTGACAAAACTCTTCCATCTGGTGTTCAAGACGTATGAGACAGGCGAGCTACTCGCAGACTTCAAGAAGAACGTAATAATTACGATACCAAAGAGAGCTGGTGCTGACTGGTGTGAATACTGCCGAACGATACATTTTAATAAGTCATGATTGAAAAATACTAGGAATACGTGAGGCAACACTGACACTACGACTTATCGTAGACGATGAATTAAGGAAACTCAAACGCTGCTTAATAGCATTTGTAGACTCATAGAAAGCTTTTGAAAAATGTTGAAAACTGTCTTTGGAATTCTGAAGGTAGCCGAGGTATTATATAGAGAGTGAAAGACAATTTACAACTTGTACTGAAACTAGACGGCTGTTAACAAGAGTTGAAAGACACGAAAGGGAAGCAGTGATTGAGAAGGAAGCGAGACAGGGTTGTAGCCTATCCCCAGTGTTATACTGAACAATCAGTAAAGGAAACCAAAGCAAAATATGGAGAACTAAATTCAGGAAGAAGAAATTAAAACTTTGACATTCTCTGATGATGTTGTAATTCTACCAGAGATAGTATAGGACTTAGAGCAGTTGAACGGAATGGACATTATCTTGAAAGGAGGATATAAGATGAACATCATCGAAAGCAAAACAAGGGAGATGGGGTGTAGTTTAATTAAATGAGACGATGCTGAAAGAATCAGATTAGGAAACGAGAGTCTGAAAGTAGTAGATGATATTTTCTGCTTGGGCAGTAATATAACTGATAATAGCCGAAGTAGAGGACATAAAATGCAGACTGACAATGATAAGGAAAGCATTTCTGCAGTAGAGAAATTCCTTAACATCGAATAATTTTACGAAGCTTTTGTGACGTGTGGAAGTGAAACATGGACGATAAATAGTGTAGGCAAGAATAGAATGGAAGCTTTTGAAATGCGGTGCGGCAGACAAATGCTGAGGATCAAATAGGTAGATGAGGAGGTACTCAATATAATCGGTAGAAAAGAAACTTATGGATCAACCTGACCAGAAGAAAGGATCGGTTGATAGGACACATTCTGAGACATTAAAAGATCACCAGTTTAGTATTGGAGGGAAGTGTGGGGCGTAAAAAGCATAAGGGCGACTAAAAGATGAATGCAGCCAGCAGTTTCAGAAGTATGAAAGTTGCAGTAGTTATTCGGAGATGAAGAGGCTTGCACTTGATAGAGTAGTATGGAGACAGCATGAAACCAGTCTTTGGCCTGAAGACGACAACATCAACAATAACATCATCCTACATTCGACTCTACAAAAAGTTACCAAAGATGATTTAAAAAGCGTTTTCCGTTTTGGACATGGCTGTGCACGAGTGAACTGATTGTACAGGAGGATCTTCTGACGGGTATCGTAAACATAATGGTGTGAAGCACACTAACGAATATATCTGCGTCCCCCACCCAGCCTATATTTTTGGTGTCAAATCTTGGAGAGCAGGACCAACCCCAGTGGCTTTATAGAAAAAAAAATATGTGGGTGGCATTTCTTGTGACTCTGCAGTTTCGTTGGCATCGGACAAAATGGACGGACCGATTTCTTTGGTCAACTCCTCCAGGCCGAAAATATGAAAAGAAGAATCTGATGTGATTCCACTGGACTTGCATTAGGGAGGGTGACGTTTCAAAGCCGCGTCCACCCACCTGATTTTGATTTACCGTGATCCCCCTTAATCTCTCCAGAAAAATACCGGGATTGATCCTTTCAAAGGATACGGCCAATTTCCTTCACTTCCGTCGCTAATGAACTCACTGTCGAATGGACGTTGAACCCTAATCTTCCTGGTTCTAAAATGGTTAAAATGGCCATGAACACTATGGGACTTAACATCTGCGGTCATCAGTCGCCTAGGACATAACTACTTAAACCAAACTAACCTAAGGACATCACACACATCCATGCCTGAGGCAGGATTCGAACCTGCGACCGTAGCGTTCGCGCGGTTCCAGGCTGAAGCGCCTAGAACCGCTCGTCCACAGCGGCGGGCTCCTGGTTCTACTCTGGGTCCATTGCAGCTCACATTTCTCACGTCATGTATGCTATGAGGACGTAATTTCATACCTGAAGATTAAACTAGACCGAGAAGCTTTTGGCAAATATGAACACGATACTGGAGACCAGGCCTTGGTGTCCCCAAATAGACGGAGTGGCTGCAAGAGATTGTCAGCAGTAAGTTGGAGTGTTCCGCAGGGTGCTGCCCTTGCGACTGCATGCCAGGCGTTGGCTACCACATACGAAGCCCCACTAATCAAATCTTCACGTGTTGGTATTATCATCGGTTACCAGCTTGCCTTTCTCTGGCCATTCCGTCTCATCATTCAGTGAGCGTGGGGTTGATCTGTTATTCTGTGCAACGGATTAATATGAGATGTACCCTTTACCCTGCGGCTCCTGCAAGATGCAATTCCCACCCCACTACTACAGAAGTCAGACAGACGCTCCCAACATTCTAAAGAGAAATGCCTGAAAAACTTTCAGCAATAAATATCTTCTGGAGTCGTCCGCTGTAAGGAAATGACATAAAAATTCACGAAATTTCTTACGTAACTAAGAGGATACTTGGGTACTGGAGTTTTGCTTGTTAGTGTAAGAAACATTAAAATAACGAAAAGTATTATTTATTTTGCAAAAATTGAGAAATCACAATGGCACTTTTAGTTATGAATTGAACAAGTTATATCCTGGTTCTTTTCGGAATGTGAAGTTACCTCTCAAGGATAGGATTTGCTAATGAAAGATGGTTGTTGACTTGTCAGAATGGCTGAGAGGCGCGCCTACTCAACTTGAATAATTATCCATTAGAATGTTGCTAGTTATGGTCGAGGCTGTCGTGTGTGCAATGCAGTGAAGTGTACTGTTGTGGAGGAAATATGAGGCTCACAATAGCTGTAGCGCACAATACTTTAAACTGCGATGACTGCTGTCTACGCCGCTCACTCCTGGAAATGGGTAAAAGAACACATTGACACCGGTGTGTCAGACCACCATACTTGCTCCGGACACTGCGAGAGGGCTGTACAAGCAATGATCACACGCACGGCACAGCGGACACACCAGGAACCGCGGTGTTGGCCGTCGAATGGCGCTAGCTGCGCAGCATTAGTGCACCGCCGCCGTCAGTGTCAGCCAGTTTGCCGTGGCATACGGAGCTCCATCGCAGTCTTTAACACTGGTAGCATGCCGCGACAGCGTGGACGTGAACCGTATGTGCAGTTGACGGACTTTGAGCGAGGGCGTATAGTGGGCATGCGGGAGGCCGGGTGGACGTACCGTCGAATTGCTCAACACGTGGGGCGTGAGGTCTCCACAGTACATCGATGTTGTCGCCAGTGGTCGGCGGACGGTGCACGTGCCCGTCGACCTGGGACCGGACCGCAGCGACGCACGGATGCACGCCAAGACCGTAGGATCCTACGCAGTGCCGTAGGGGACCGCACCGCCACTTCCCAGCAAATTAGGGACACTGTTGCTCCTGGGGTATCGACGAGGACCATTCGCAACCGTCTCTATGAAGCTGGGCTACGGTCCCGCACACCGTTAGGCCGTCTTCTGCTCACGCCCCTACATCGTGCAGCCCGCCTCCAGTGGTGTCGCGACAGGTGTGAATGGAGGGACGAATGGAGACGTGTCGTCTTCAGTGATGAGAGTCGCTTCTGCCTTGGTGCCAATGATGGTCGTATTCGTGTTTGGCGCCGTGCAGGACTGCATACGATCGAGGCAGACAGGGCCAACACACGGCATCGTGGTGTGGGGAGCGATCTCCTACACTGGCCGTACACCTCTGGTGATCGTCGAGGGGACACTGAATAGTGCACGGTACATCCAAACCGTCATCGAACCCATCGTTCTACCATTCCTAGACCGGCAAGGGAACTTGCTGTTCCAACAGGACAATGCACGTCCGCATGTATCCCATGCCACCCAACGTGCTCTAGAAGGTGTAAGTCAACTACCCTGGCCAGCAAGATCTCCGGATCTGTCCCCCATTGAGCATGTTTGGGACTGGATGAAGCGTCGTCTCACGCGGTCTGCACGTCCAGCACGAACGCTGGTCCAAGTGAGGCGCCAGGTGGAAATGGCATGGCAAGCCGTTCCACAGGACTACATCCAGCATCTCTACGATCGTCTCCATGGGAGAATAGCAGCCTGCATTGCTGCGGAAGGTGGATATACACTGTACTAGTGCCGACATTGTGCATGCTGTGTTGCCTGTGTCTATGTGCCTGTGGTTCTGTCAGTGTGATCATGTGATGTATCTGACCCCAGGAATGTGTCAATAAAGTTTCTCCTTCTTGGGACGATGAATTCACGATGTTCTTATTTCAATTTCCAGGAGTGTATCTGGATTGACCTTGGCCAATCAAACTCTCCCTATGCCTTGATGAAGTCAAGGATTCCTATTCGCCTCTAGTCTAACTATTGGCGTGGTACACCAGTCAGATAACCAGTCCATCGCGATGCCACTCAAAATTCGCTCACAGGCATTTAAATATAACTCTGTTCGTTCACAATGCACAATAAGTGTGTCTTCCAACACAGTGAACAACGCTTAATCTCAAGGACTCAATATGAGTAGTACTTCGATTCGCACTCGACAGAGATGCTCTCCCAGTGAAGTACTGAGGAGAGACTTGTTCCTCGCTCCAAGAGTGACAACGGAATGGCGCCTCTCCATGCCAGACGTGAAGGGGTATATCTTTCGGTCTCTTCCATTATTCCTTCAGCTCAAGGCGTCAGAAATATCGTCTGCCAATCAGCATTGCTCTTCTAAAACGGGAGAATGACGTTCGTTTAAGGCGACCAATCCAGGATTCTGTAGCATTGACGTTTGGCGTTTGCTGTCTCCCTGTGAAAATCTCTGAAAGTGCGTTCTATGTGTAAAGAATGAATAGGCTGGCCACTCCCACACAATGTAGCGCAATTTGCTTTTAAGCTGAACTCGGGGTTATTCCCCCACTTTCACTCGGGCCCATGCTGTCCGCTACACGGGCGGTCACCGGCCGACATAGGCTGGGTCGTCCTCTGAAGAGACCGGCGTCCCGTTGTGCGGTTTCTCTCCCAAACTAAAAGCTTCTGTGACTGTCGTGTCTGGAATGTATGTGTGTACGCCAGCCTCGAGTATTTCAACCACGGTGTGCTTACTTGTTAATTGCATATTGTTTACATGAATTCATTCAACATTGACTTTATCTTATCGAGTTTGGGCTCGAATGAGTCATCTTGATGTGTGGAATGACTATGAGGGAGGAATATGTAATCAATGAAGGTCAGAATGGTTCAAATGGCTCTGAGCACTATGGGACTTAACATCTGAGGTCGTTAGTCCCCTAGAACGTAGAACTACTTAAACCTAAGGACATCACACACATCCATGCCGAAGGCAGGAGTCGAACCTGCGACCGTAGCGGCATCGTGGTTCCGGACTGAAGCGCCTAGAACCGCTCGTCCACAACGGCCGGTGAAGGTCAGGAGACCACGACGTCTTACAATTCGTTGGGCAACACTAATGCCCTTCCTCTTGCTGGTCGTTTGCTGTTACTATTGTTGCTTTTGCTCTGCTAAATCAAAACCCGATTCAGTGATGTGATTTGTTCTATTTGTAATTTTTCAATATTACAGTTAATTTCTAAATATCTAATAGCTTCTGAATTGGACGAAGTAGTTGAACTGTGTTTTTCTGATCTTTTCACTCTAGCTCATAATGAAACAATAAGCAATGAAAACGCCAACGAATGGGTGTTACATATGTGATTGTCCGGGAGTGGTCCTGAAGTATTACATTCTGCAAACGCTTTACTTTCCTTTCATATCCAATAGGAACTTGTTTCCCGCCCGTATGTGCACTTTATGTTCTTTGAATACGTGGACGTTTTAGATAACTCTTCGTAAGTCAAGAACCTTCTAATGTAAAACCAGTCACAAAAGAAAATCACCGACAGAAAATCAGCCTGTGGCTGAAACAAAGCACATGTACGAATTTGTTTTCCTCTTGTATTGGTGGTAAGAGCGTAACTCTACATACTTTTCATATGTCTTCTTCTGCAGCCTGCCTTTTGGAGTAGGCGCTTAAAATACGTGTTCAGATGTTTGTTGGTTATGTTCTTAGAATTAAATATGAAACAAATCTAATGCATGATTTAATATCATTTTTATTATTTTAAGTTCTCCTAGTGTGTACAAATTACACACTGTTTCAGATCGTGTTGGCTGAAATAGGGAAGTCAGCAGATCATTTTGTAGAGACGTAACGGCGGAACACGTATTGCGTTCAGTTATTAATTTATTACTCTTTTATTAATTTATACACCTCTACGTGGTATGAATCTGTTCAGTGTTAATGCCGATTACAGTGTTAAAATGAATGAGTACACTACCTACCACAGTTTCCATAGATCGAAGATTTAATTTATACCACGGTATGATAACAAGTAACCCTGTACAGAAGTGAACCATGTGGGTTTCGTAATGAGTCACATCGCTATGTTATGACATGCATTTATATTCAGTGTATAATGTAAGATTATACCACCTAACGATAACGATTTTACATTTCGTTTAGTATGATGCTGTGAAAACTTTAATATGAGTATATGACATTGCAATATGGGTGTGTTGTTGTCAACATTTACATCATTTAACGGTTTCGAGACAGTTCAAACCAGTAACGTATTATTTTATTTGGTATATAGGAACATGATGATGGACAGACGACTGCAACTGGTTTTGGAAATAGTGTTTCACCAGCAGGTCAAGGCGCTGATATGACATTTTTCAAATATATAAGAGCAATGGGACACCACCTCCTGAAAATATGTTGAAATGAATATTCATTTCAGCTTCTCTTTGTGAATATTGAAATCCTGTGGTAGAAAAAAGATGGGTTTAATATTTCGTGTTGCACTAATTGCACGCCACAAGAGGGGCAGCAGCCTTTTCAGTAGTTGCAAGGGCAACAGTCTGGCTGATTGACTGATCTGGTCTTGTAACAATAACCAAAACGGCTTTGCTGTGCTGGTACTGCGAACGGCTGAAAGCAAGGGGAAACTACGGCCGTAATTTTTCCCGAGGGCATGCAGCTTCACTGTATGATTAAATGATGATGGCGTCCTCTTATGTAAAATATTCCGGAGGTAAAATAGTCCCCCACTCGGATCTCTGGGCGGGTGACTACTCAAGAGGATGTCGTTATCAGGAGAAAGAAAACTGGCGTTCTACGGATCGGAGCGTGGACTGTCAGATCCCTTAATCGGGCAGGTAGGTTAGAAAATTTAAAAACAGGGTTATAAACACAAAATCAAATAGGGGTAATGCAGGAGTCGGTTTAATAATGAATAGGAAAATAGCAATACGGGTAAGCTACTACAAACAGCATAGTGAACGCATTATTGTGGCCAAGATAGATACGAAGCCCACACCTACTACAGTAGTACAAGTTTATATGCCAACTAGCTCTGCAGATGACGAAGACATTGAAGAAATGTATGATGAAATACAAGCAATTAGATAGTGAAGGGAGACGAAAATGTAATAGTCATGGGTGACTGGTATTCGAGTGTAGGAAAAGGGAGAGAAGGAAACATAGTAGGTGAATATGGATTGGGGCTAAGAAATGAAAGAGGATGCCGCCTGGTAGAATTTTGCACAGAGCACAACTTAATCATAGCTAACACTTGATTTAAGAATCATGAAAGAAGGTTGTATACATGGAAGAACCCTGGATATAATAAAAGGTATCAGATAGATTATATAATGGTAAGACAGAGATTTAGGAAAAAAGGTTTTAAATTGTAAGACATTTCCAGGGGCATATTTGGACTCTAACCACAATGTATTGGTTATGACCTGTAGATTAAAACTGAAGAAACTGCAAAAATGTGGGAAATTAAGGAGATGGGACCTGGATAAACTGAAAGAACCAGAGGCTGTACAGAGTTTCAGGGAGAGCATAAGGAAACAATTGACAGGAATGGGGGAAAGAAATACAGTAGAAGAAGAATGGGTAGCTTTGTGGGATGAAGTAGTGAAGGCAGCAGAGGTAAAGTAGGTAAAAAGACGAGGGCTAGTATAAATCCTTGGGTAACACAAGAAATATTGAATTTATTGATGAAAGGAGAAAATATAAAAATGCAATAACTGAAGCAGACAAAAAGGAATACAAACGTCTCAAAAATGAGATCGAAAGGAAGTGCAAAATGGCTAAGCAGGGACGGCTAGATGACAAATGTAAGGATGTAGAGGCTTATCTCACTAGGGGTAAGATAGATACTGCCTACAGGAAAATTAGAGAGACCTTTGGAGATAAGAGAACCACTTGTATGAACATCAAGAGCTCAAATGGAAACCCAGTTCTAAGCAAAGAAGGGAAAGCAGAAAGGTGGAAGGACTATATAGAGGGTCTATACAAGGGCGATGCACTTGAGGACAATATTATGGAAATGGAAGAGGATGTAGATAAAGATGAAATGGGAGATATGATATTGCGTGAAGCGTTTGACAGAGCACTGAAAGACCTGAATCGAAACAAGGCCTCCGGAGTAGACAACATTCCATTGGAACTACTGACGGCCTTGGGAGAGCCAGTCCTGACAAAACTCTACCATCTGGTGAGCAAGATGTATGAAACAGGCGAAATACCCTCAGACTTCAAGAAGTATATAATAATTACAATCCCAAAGAAAGCAGGTGTTGACAGATGTGAAAATTACCGATTTATCAGTTTAATAAGTCACAGCTGCAAAATACTAACGCGAGTTCTTTACAGACGAATGGAAAAACTAGTAGAAGCCGACCTCGGGGAAGATCAGTTTGGATTCCGTATTAATGTTGGATCACGTGAGGCAATACTGACCCTACGACGTATCTTAGAAGCTAGATTAAGGAAGGGCAAACCTACGTTTCTAGCATTTGTAGACTTAGAGAAAGCTTTTGACAATGTTGACTGGATTACTCTCTTTCAAATTCTAAAGGTGTCAGGGGTAAAATACAGGGAGCGGAAGGCTATTTACAATTTGTACAGAAACCAGATGGCAGTTATAAGAGTCGAGGGACATAAAAGGGAAGCAGTGGTCGGGAAGGGAGTAAGACTGGGTTGTAGCCTCTCCACGATGTTATTCAATCTGTATATTGAGCAAGCAGTAAAGGAAACAAAAGAAAAATTCAGTGTAGGTATTAAAATTCATGGAGAAGAAATGAAAACTCTGAGGTTTGCCGATGACATTGTAATTCTGTCATAGACAGCAAAAGACTTGGATGAGCAGTTGAATGGAATGGACAGTGTCTTGAAAGGAAGATATAAGATGAAGATCAACAAAAGCAAAACGAGGATAATGGAATGTAGTCGAATAAAGTCGGGTGATGCTAAGGGAATTAGATTACGAAATGAGACACTTAAAGTAGTAAAGGAGTTTTACTATTTAGGGAGTAAAATAACTGATGATGGTCGAAGTAGAGAGGATATAAAATGTAGACTGGCAATGGCAAGGAAAGCGTTTCTAAAGAAGAGAAATTTCTTAACATCGAGTATAGATTTAAGTGTCAGGAAGTCATTTCTGAAAGTATTTGTATGGAGTGTAGCCATGTATGGAAGTGAAACATGGATGATAAATAGTTTGGACAAGAAGAGAATAGAAGCTTTCGAAATGTGGTGCTACAGAAGAATGCTGAAGATTAGATGGGTAGATCGCATAACTAATGAGGAAGTATTAAATAGGATTGGGGAGAAGAGAAGTTTGTGGCACAAGTTAACCAGAAGAGGGGATCGGTTGGTAGGTCATGTTCTGAGGCACCAAGGGATCACCAATTTGGTATTAGAGGGCAGCGTGGAGGGTAAAAATCGTAGAGGGAGACCAAGAGACGAATACACTAAGCAGATTCAGAGGGATGTTGGTTGCAGTAGGTACTGGGAGATGAAGAAGCTTGCACAAGATAGAGTAGCATGGAGAGCTGCATCAAACCAGTCTCAGGACTGAAGACAGCAACAACAACAACACTCATGCTCTCACAACATGCAGAGGCTCTTTGAGTTTCAAAAGCACATCATCGATTGTTCACGTTCACGCACACATCTCCCAACAACTCCCGCCAAGCTCCACCAGAAAAGAGTATTTGGCTATGAAACTCTACGTCACTCACAAACTGCAAAAGCCAACTGCTCACCTAACGTCGAAAAACAGTATTTGAAATGCTGGCCCGGTCTACTGTTGTAACGTTTTCAGTGCTAACAGACAAGTAGCAGTGCGTTAAATAACCGAGGAAATCAATGTGGGACGTACGGCGAAAGTAGCCTTTAGGACAGTGCGGCTAAATGTGGCGCTAAATGGCTATTGCAGCAGGCGACCGACGAGAGCGTCTTTGCTAACAGCACGATATCGCCTGCAGCGCCTCTCTTGAGCTCGTGACAATATCGGTTGGACCCTAGACACTGAGAAACCGTGGCCTGGTCAGATGAGTCCAGATTTCAGTTGGTAAGAGCTGATGGTAAGGTTCGAGTTTGGCGCAGATCCCACTAGGCCATGAACCCAAATTGTCAAGAAGGCACTGAGTACGCTCGTGGTGGTGGCTCTATAATGGTGTGTGCTGTGTTTTCAAGGAATGGACTGGGTCCTCTCGTTCAACTGACCCGATCATTGACTGGAAACGGTTATTTTCGGCTTCTTAGAGACCATTTTCAGCCACTCATGGACTTCATGTTGCCAAAGACCTAAGGAATTCTTTTGGATGAGAATGCGACAACCGTTCGCGATTGGTTTGAAGAACATCCTGGACCATTCGAGCGAACGATCTGGCCATCTATCGAACGTTTATGGGACGTAATCGAGAGGTCAGTTCGCGAACAAAATCCTGCACCGGCAACACGTTCGCAATTATGGATGGGTATAGGAGCGGCATTCCTGGCGGGGTCAGGGATTTTCTCTGCCTCGTGATGGCTGGTGTTGTGTGTTGTCCTTAGGTTAGTTAGGTTTAAGTAGTTCTAAGTTCTAGGGGGACTGATGACCATAGATGTTAAGTCCCATAGTGCTCATAGCCATTTTTTTTATAGGAGCGGCATGGCTCATCTAACGTCCGTCGGCCGTCGTAATTTAATATATTATTATTGTTATTATTATTTTTTGATTGTTGCCGACTGAAGTGGTGGGCCTTAATAAAAATGATATTTCGTTCAATTCTGATGTACGATTAAATGCTTTTGTGAAGTTCTCCTTTTTAACAATATTAATCTTAAATTATTTGTTACGTTCATGAATATTAGACTCGCTGAATCTTAAAACATGAGCATACAAGTTGAACATTGGAATAAACTTTTAATATTAATTTCCTCGGCTAGTCAGTTCACTTTAAACCAAAAGATGTTTAGTTATTAATTACAATTGCGGCCCACACACACACGCGCGCGAGAGTATTTTTTCTTACCTCTGTTAACCATTGTATTTCTCTGTATAGGTTTCTCTGGCTGTGGCTCTCGGCTATGGTACTGAAAATAAGAACCTTAAAGCTACGTATTTTCTGCAATGTCGGGCGGCTGTGGAGAAAAATTATGTTAATAGCGGGCGAGTTTTTTGCTTCCGCTAATTTTTCATAAGTTAATATCGCCACGTAATGGCGTCGTTGGCTCCATCGGCAGCTGCGATTGTTGAACTGTAAATTATTTGAATGCAGGTTAATTCAAGGAAGGCGGACATGAAATCGAGATCACCTCTTACAAATTAAAAGTGCACAATAATATTAAATCAATATATTATCTGCAAAATTCATGCAAATATGCTTACATTTGCCAGAAACAGGGTCCACGTGAAAGAGGGGTAAGTAGATAAAGTGTACGACGAATTTCGAAAGCTGCAAAGTGGTAAGCATACATTCCAAGAATCGCTGCACGCTATGAGCGAGGATGACACAGATGAAAGGCTGGAATACTGAAAGTGGTCTGAAGGAATGCTTCGCGAGGATGAACGGTTTGTAAAGATGGTTACATGGTCTGACGACGCGCAATTCAAACTGAACGGTATCGTAAACCGCCTCAACTGCACGTACTGGGTTTCTGAAAATCCTCACGTTCACTCGGGTAAACATGTTAATCTACCGGGTGTTAATGTGTGGAGCGGTGATTCGTCCCACGGTCTGATTGGCTAATTCCTCTTTGGAGGTACCGTAACTGGTGAGGTGTATCTTCATATTCTGCAAAACATCGATTTTACCTGCCATACGAGAGATGTTTGGCAGTAAAAGATTTTACGTACAACAAGATGGCGTTCCGCCTCACTACCACAGAGATGCGTACTTGGATGATCTGGACAATCGATAGATCGAAGAGGAGCTGTTGAGTACACACCACAGTCTCCCGACTTTACACCTTTTAACTATGGGGGGACCTTGAAAATGAAGTTGATCAACAGACGTCAGCTACAGGGAACGAGCTACGAGAAACCATCAGCCGTCCTGTACGGTTATCACACCGGCAACACTGACATCCGTAGTTCGCACAACAGTTCAACGGCATTGACGTTGTTTAGCTGCTCTTGGTGATCATTTTGAACACATAAAATATCGTTTCTTCCGTGCAACGGTTGTAACGGCATGTCATTTTATTCCGCTAATATTGACTATAAAAGGCTGTCTTCATTTTTCAGTACCCCTCTGCGTATGGCGCGTAAAACCTCAAGCGATTCTGAGAACAGAATAAAGAATTCGGTTGCATTGCTTTCCAACAAGCTCGCGTAGAATGCTTACAGAGAACTAGGTACCTGCTTACAGGTATTTAGTATGGAGAATGAGATTTTCACTCTGCAGCGGAGTGTGCGCTGATATGGGACTTCCTGGCAGATTAAAACTGTGTGCCCGACCGAGACTCGAACTCAGGACCTTTACCTCTCGCGGGCAAGTGCTCTACCAACTGAGCTACCCAAACAGGACTCACGCCCGGTGCTTCGGGATCTCAGATGGTAGAGCACTTGCCCGCGAGAGGTAAAGGTCCCGAGTTCGAGTTTCGGTCGGGCACACAGTTTTAATCTTCCAGGAAGTTTCATATCAGCGCACACTCCGCTGCAGAGTGAAAATCTCATTTTGGAAACATCCCACAGGCTGTGGCTATGCCATGTCTCCGCAATATCTTTTCTTTCAGGAGTGCTAGTTCTGCAAGTTTCGCAGGAGAGCTTCTGTAAAGTTTGGAAGGTAGGAGACGAGATACTGGCAGAAGTAAAGCAGTTGGACCGGGCGTGAGTCGTGCTTCGGTAGTTCAGATGGTAGAGCATTTGCCCGTGAAAGGCAAAGGTCCCGAGTACGAGTCTCGGTCGGGCACACAGTTTTAATCTGCCATGAAGTTTCAGGTATTTCGTATGTTTTATAATACAGTATTGCTCGTTGAAGACGTTATCTAGAATGTTTCTTCGTCAAACCTCCGTGGACCCACAGTAGTCTTTTAGGTACTGCTTCATCACGTGGACCATATATCTTTTTGTCTTCCTTTTACCTCTGACTTCCGGCGGGCAATATGGAACACTGATCTCTTTAGGAGAGATGTGACTCTCGATCTTTGATCACAGTAACATAGTGGCTAAAGTGCGCCGGGGAGACGTCTTAGGAGAGTCCGTTTCAGTTGTTAGAGTCGTGGGTGGTGCGTCTGTGATGGAGCTATGCTCACTGAACTGTCTGGCTGGCGGGAACTTCTGCAGAGAGCTCCCAACGGGGCTGTTGACTGCGCCCCGGTAAACGACTCAAGTGCCTGTGGAACCAACCATTGACGGAGAGCGGGCGACCCAACACTTCTCCCCTTTCCACTCCAAAACACACACACACACACACACACACACACACACACACACACACACACGGCAATGTACAATGGTGGAAAGAGAGTTTTTTGACGTTGGTTATGATTCCAGTACCAAAGAAACAGGAAATGAAGAAACGCAGTCGGCCAGGACAATTATCTCGAATTCAGATGCCGCCAGAAGTAGGTTAAGGCTCTGAGCACTATGGGACTTAACATCTGAGGTCATTAGTCCCCTAGAACTACTTAAACCTAAGTAATCTAAGGACGTCACACACATCCATGCCCAAGGCAGGATTCGAACTTGCGACTGTAGCAGTCGCGCTGTTTCGGACTGAAGCCCCTAGAACCGCTGGGCCACCACGGCCGGCGATGGTTAAGGGTTCGTGAATAAAAGTCTGTGAAAGATAATGGAGAGGATTTGGCTGAGGACCTGTTTGGTCTTCGTGGGATCACAGCCTCAAAGATGGAATAGTACTCTTGTAAAACTTAGGTGAGAGCTTTACAGAGAAAGGAAAAGGCTTACTCACGTGTTTAAATTGACATTTGACGTTGTGGTTTGTAATAAACTAACAACTATAATGAGGGAAAAAGAGTGTGAACTGCAAGCAGGAGACTTTCATACAAAATATTATATTCACATAAAAAATGAGAGGAAAAAAATGCAGGCTGAAATGAATTAGGAAAAGAGGAAAGGAAAAGCTGTTCCCTCGAAGAGAAGGCTTGTCCCGGAAAGAGGCTTCAAATTTTGACCTTCAATTTTGACCTTCAATTTTGAGAATGGATTAAGTGGATCGGTGGCAGAGTACGTACTAGCGTGCGGGAGGTGCTATGTCCGCGGACTACGGACAGAAAGAGTTCTAAGTTATTTGTAAGGATTTTACAAACTCTACATTGCCAACATAATGTCTCTTATGGCGTAAAACGATCTACTGCCTGATTTTGAGGTCCACAAGAAGGAAAAACAAGACTAATGTTCCCGCGGCACAAGAAAGTAGTAACTCCAGACACAGACGGAAGTTCGGCGTTGCCGGGAAAGTTAAACAACAAAACAGTTACTCTGGTGCTTATTGAGCGGCGTCGGGGATCACGTAACTACCAAGTATTAGTTGCAACAGAATTATTTTTCGTCAAGGACATTTGTGAATGTTCAACCTTTTCACCATGCACAAGTAGTGCCATCTGTTGGGAATAAGTATGAAAATATCAACAAGTGAATGAAGCAGTACGAAGCAGCTTGTGGCCGACAGAATACACAGAAGTGGTTAGTTATAGTCCGCTGCATAACTGAATGTTGTTAATTTGCATGGTAATTAATGAATTATCAGTTTATTTATTACAACAATGAATATTTAAAAATTAATAAATTAACTGTTAGTCAGGCACACACATTGTGCATGTAGTATCAGTGAGCGTGTTGTGGTGTCACCGCCAGACACCACACTTGCAAGGTGGTAGCCTTTAAATCGGCCGCGATCCGGTAGTATACGTCGGACCCGCGTGTCGCCACTATCAATGATTGCAGACCGAGCGCCGCCACACGGCAGGTCTAGAGAGAATTCCTAGCACTCACCCCAATTGTAGAGCCGACTTTGCTAGCGATGGTTCACTGACTTCTACGCTCTCATTTGCCGAGACGATAGTTAGCATAACCTTCAGCTACGTTATTTGCTACGACCTAGCAAGGCGCCAGTATCCGTACTATTGATATTGTGAATCCTGTACCATAAAGAGCAACGTTCTCCATTAATGGATTAAAGTTAAGTATTCCACCAGCTACGTCCGTTTTTCTCAATTCTAATTCCCTTGTCATGTTCCAGACCTCACGCCAGCCTGCGTGAGCTAAGACGCGTGCATTTCGGCCTCCTTCAGTAACACGGTTGGCTCTCCTGCCAACCACAACACGTGTTGTTCGTGCGCAGAATGGAGAAGGCGCGCTATCTGTCTGAGTGTGACCGAGAGTAGATTGTGATGGTCCAGAGGCTCAGCACGAGCTGTTCGAAGAGTGCTGTGGTAAGAGTCTTCTACACGTGACAAAACCAAAGTGGAAACCACGTCCAGATGTTGTAGCGTTGAGCGGCCAAGTCTCATTACAGAAATCGGAAGCTGGGCGGACTGGTAAAACAGGACAGGTGGGGAACTATGGCGGAACTAAGATCAGACTTTAATACTGGGCGGAGTACAAGTGTGTGAAAACAAAGTACGCCCAACAATCCTAACGAAGGGCCTCCGCAGCCGACGACCCGAACATGTGCCAATGTTAACACCACGACATCGGCAACTACAACTGAAATGGGCACCTGATCATCGGCGTTGGACGATGGCGCAGTGGCAGAACTTTGCATGGTCTGATGAATCCCGATACCTTCTTCATCGTGCCGATGGGAGAGCTCGAATCCGTCGTCTTCCAGGGGAACAGTTCCTTGATACCTGTACTGAGGGACGGTTACAAGTTGGCGGCTCCATTATACTCCGGGGAACATTCATGTAGGCATCGACGGGTCCAGTGGAGCTAATGCAAGGCACCGTGGCGGCCAGTGAAAGTAGTACACTGGTTGCAGACCACATGCGGTCCTCCACGATCATGTTTCCCGAATGCAATGACATTTTTCGACAAGATGATGAACTATGTAGCAAGGCCAGGAACATGATGGAGTGGTTTGAAGAAGTCAGTGATGGGTTCCAGTTAGTGTGCTGGCCCACCAACTCGCCAAATCTGAATCCGAAAGAACACATATGGGGTGTGATTGAACGTAGCGTCAGAGCTCCTCACCCTCTTCCTCTGAATTTACGGGAATTGGGTGACTTGTGTGTGCGGATGTGGTGCCAGCCTCCACCAGAGACCTAACAGTGCCTCATTGCTTCCATTGCCACTGATATCGTTTCCAAAGATGGACATATCGGCTTTTAGGAAGGTGGTCATAATGTTCTGGCTGATCAGTGCATGTGTATAAATCTTTCCTCAAAACATTTTAAAACACTAACGTAAGAACATTAGAGAACAAAGAAAAATTTTGCTTCCTTCAAAAAAATTCAGATGCATAAGGATTAAAGGACCCCCGCTCCACATCTTCGGCTATTTCCAGTCATGTGACTCTTGGAATAAATTAGGTTCGCGTACACCGCGACCTCTTCAGGCGCAAATGTGGCCTCCTGGTGACCGCCGATGAAGTGTGCATGTACAGAAAGAAAGAGCGGCAAGCTGACCCCTATCTGGTACGGGGCCCGCTTTACACGTCTTTTCCGCGGATGGCCGGCTTCGCAGGCGTCGGCCTAGTTATGTTAGAAGGGGCTAATTCCTTACGGCAACGCTGAGAAACCTAATACATAAAGATGTAAAATCCCGGAAATTTATTTCTGCTTTCGTGAATTGCACTTACAGCAGCATTTCTGCGCGGATGACTAAACGATTAAGCTCACTGGTGTAAAATTTTATCTTTGTTTTAGTGGTCTAACTTAGACGCGTACCTTCTTTTTTTCATGGTAGTCTAAAGCACAGAAACTTTTAAGCAGCGCACCAGTGCCCAGACGAGGGGCGGAAACTACTTGGAAACCACACCGAGGATGACCAGCAAAATCGCCTCGGATCGACCTGGAATCGAATCCAAGGATGACTCGCCGCCGCGATCTGACAGGCTTGACATGTTACTGCATACCAACATCAGCAGGTTCACAACTTTCTTGTTAGGAAGAGACACAAACGTGGGTCGACATTTAACTGTTTACTCTTGTAAACAGTGACCTGCCCATTCTACGTGGTTACAATCAGTAAAAGTCAACTGTGAGAGACAGTGACTTGACGATTGCTTATCATGTCTATAAGATAAAGGCCTAAAAATTAAAGTGAACAGCGTGTAGTACTGCTTAAACCAGAGGAATAAAATTTTTTTACACACACTTTCACACACTGTATGGAAGTAATACGTTTAAAAAAGCTATAAGTATCCCTGCAGCTTTCTGCCAGCAAGTAACCTTTCATCGTTGGCTCCAATATATATGTAAACTCTATAACAAGGTGGTTGTAATGTTTTGGCTCATCAGTCAACGTGCTTCTGCTATTGCTATTAATCCCTTGCTTATACTTTTAGTATTCAGCTTGTAATAGGAATTTAGCAGATTTATTCTTCGGTAATATGCTCATTATGATTTATCGCCGCTCTTCTAAACAGGACACACCAAAGCTTCATTCCATTCATCTAGCACATGACCGCTCAATCAGCAAACAGTGATAAAATTTAAAAGTTTATGTTTTAGTTGATCAGATGCATATTTTATCAGCTGCCTGTTTATATTATCAGTGCCCACTATGTTTTCTTGGATCATTTTTTGCAGTTCTCCATTGTTATTAGATCTACGGAGTCATTAGTATTGGTGTTCATTTCTAGTTCTACATCATTATCAGTCTATAAACATTTAAAGTAATTTAGAAGTTTCTTTTTTGGAAATTATATGAAGTTATAATGCATCCCGTTCCTGTATATTCAAGTGCTTCATAATTTCATATGCTTGGCTTTGTCTTCCATGCATGGCAAGTTCGGTTTCACTACCGTTTCGATCCCAACTTTCCAGTTTAATTTCTTTTTTATTTCTTTACTAAAGTAGATTTACTTTTATAAATTCTGTAATTCATATTATTAAGTAACAATGAAGTTTTTAGATAAGCCTCCTTTTTGTCTTTTATTAGTTTACTAATATGGTCGTTCAAAATCGTTGATGCTCCCCTAGAATAATATTTTTTCCTCGCTGTTAATGTTTCAGCGGTTCTCGTGTTATTTCCTTAACAGTACTCCATTTTCAATTTATGTTGGTATTGGTTTCATTCGAAATTTTTCATGTAATCTCGTTCGTTATATTTGTCTAATAGTATATCAGTGGAGAAGATGCGCCTTAGAAGTCCTTAGGTCCGACTGGGTGTTTGTGGTTGTTTCTTCTATATTTTTAAAAAGTTATATCTCTTCTTACTAGTGATCTGATAAGACATACTAGTTTCTTGTGTCTTTTATTCTTACCCATGCGTTTTTACTCGCAAAAATACAGTTTATTGTTGAATCTGTATCTCGAGCTGTCCATGTGTTTTATGTATGTTACAATGTTTAAAATAAGTATTGTTTATCCTTAATTAATTACGTGGGGGAAAGTATTTTAGCTTCTTTACATTGTTATTCAGTGCATTTTCATCCTCATATCCTAAAGTATCCTTAATAGGTCTCACCCACTTCAGATCGTAACTGATAAATTCAGAAAATATTTTGGAATGTTTTTTCTAAAGATGTTTCAAATGCCTCCTATCTTATCCTCTCCTACATCGGCTGTTACATATAATTCAATATTGTAGACATACAAAATGTAAAGCTTGTTCTTATTTGGATTCCGAGCTAGCATCGAGGAAATTACTTTGAATGATTGACACCAAAAGAGAAATGTGATCACAGCTTGTTAAATAAGTATGGTGACGCTTGTGACCCCTTTTTAGAAGAATAATTTACCATGGTGCCGATTTGTGATGACTTTCAGAATTTTTTTTAATGTGGTTCACTACAAAGAATGAAACTCGTCTAGCTTGAAGGGGGAAACCAGATGGTGCTTTGGTTAGCCCGCTAGATGGCGCTGCCATAGGTCAAACGGATATCAAATGGTTTTCTTTAAATAGGAACCCCGCATTTTATTACATATTCGTGTAGTACGTAAAGGAATATGAATGTTTTATTTGGACCACTTTTTCGCTTTGTGATAGATGGCGCTGTAATAGTCACAAACATATGGCTCACAATTTTAGACGAACAGTTGGTAACAGGTAGGTTTTTTGAATTAAAATACAGAACTTAGGTACGTTTGAACATTTTATTTCGGTTGTTCCACTGTGATACATGTACCTTTGTGAACTTATCATTTCTGAGAACGCATGCTGTTAGAGCATGATTACCTATCAATACCACATTAATGCAATAAATGCTCAAAATGATGTCCGTCAATCTCAATGCAATTGGCAATAGGTGTAGCGACATTCCTCTCAACAGCGAGTAGTTCGCCTTCCGTAATGTTCGCACATGCATTGACAATGTGCTAACACATGTTGTCAGGCGTTGTCGGTGGATCACGATAGCAAATATCCTTCAACTTTCCCCACAGAAAGAAATCCGGGGATGTCAGATCCGGTGAACGTGCGGGCCATGGTATGGTGCTTCGGGGACCAATCAACCTGTCATGAAATATGAAATTCAATACCGCTTCAACCGCACGCGAGCTATGTTCCGGACATCCATCGTGTTGGAAGTACATCGCTATTCTGTCATGCAGTGAAACATCTTGTAGTAACATCGGTAGAACATTAAATAGGAAATCAGCATACATTGCACCATTTAGATCGATAAAATGCGGGTCAATTAGCCTTCCTCCCATAATGCCGCAACATACGTTAACCCACCAAGGTCGCTGATGTTCCACTAGTCGCAGCCATCGTGGATTTTCCGTTGCCCAATAGTGCATATTATGCCGGTTTACGTTACCGCTGTTGGTGAATGACGCTTCGTCGCTAAATATAACGCGTGCAAAAAATTTGCCATCGTCCCGTAATTTCTCTTGTGCCCAGTGGCAGAACTGTGCCATATGCGTTGAGGTTGACGAACATCTTTTGAGCATTTATTGCATTAATGCGATATTGACAGGTAATCACGGTGTAACAGCATGTGTTCTCATAAATGATAAATGCACAAAGGTACATGTATCGAAGTGGAACAACCGAAATAAAATGTTCAAACGTACCTAAGTTCTGTATTTTAATTTAAAAAACCTACCTGTTACCAACTGTTCGTCTAAAATTGTGAGCCATATGTTTGTGACTATTTCAGCTCCATCTATCACAAAGAGAAAAAAGTGGCCCAACTAAAACATTCATATTTCTTTACGTACTATACGAACATGTAATAAAAAATGGGGGTTCCTATTTAAAAAAACTCAGTTGATATCCGTTTGACCAATGGCAGCGCCGTCCAGCGGGCCAACAATAGCGCTATCTGGTTTCTCCCTTTAAGCTAGACAAGTTTAGTTCTTTGTAGTTTTGTCGCTTGTCGCTTATTTCGTGAGATACTTGGCCCGGTCACGATCAATGGAACACCCTGTATACAGGGTGATTCAGCTGCCACTATCGATATCTTTTTATGCAACCCGAAATTCTGTTTGTGGCCTAAAATCTATATGCGGGAGTTTCATAGTCTTGCACTCGCCAAGTGCAAAATGTTAGTTCCTATAGAAAAAATGAACAGCACCATTTTGAGGAAGTCGAAGAAAAAATGATTCAAATGGCTCTGAGCGCTATGGGACTTAACATCTGTGGTGATCAGTCCCCTAGAACGTAGAACTACTTAAACCTAACTAACCTAAGAACATCACACACATCCATGCCCAAGGCAGGATTCGAACCTCCGATTGTAGCAGTCACGCGGTTCCGGACTGAGCGCCTAGAACCGCTAGACCACCGCGGCCGGAGAGGAAGTTGAATGTAGTTCAATTTTGTATTGAGATACCTTTTTGCTAGAAGCCGTAGTTTCCGAATTATTCATGAAAAACCGACAAAGGTGAGCTTCAAACGCACCCGCCCATTCCCACATTCAGTCCCCACAGCTCAGGATTTCTTGTGTGTTGTTCATTGTATTCCCTCCTACAACTGTACAAAAATTTGCGACTGAACGAATTATTTCTCAAATTATGTCTTCAGTAGGACTACGCCACCGGCTTAGTTTTAAAATTGAAAAACTGGGATTTTTTGTAAATTTTATCTAACAATTTTGTGAATTGTAACAACATAAAATAAACAATTACATCATTGTATTTGTCAGGCCTTCTCACTACCAAACTACTGTTCTTTTAAGGGTTAAGTTCGGCTCGAATTATCAACGTAAAAAGTTTTAGTGAAACGTTTGCAAAAGTAGTTTCTCTTTCATTGCCTCATGGTGACGTCCCAGTTAATAGTAGACTATGCTGGTGGCATAATAGCTCAATTAATAGAGACCAAAAACAGATCGAATATCAGTAATGGATCGTATTGTCGGACCGTGATACAGTGGTAGGAGTGAGTGCAACGAACAACATACTAGGAAACCCGACTGGCGAGGAATGAAGTCCGTTTGGAGGTCATTTTTGTACTTTTTCTTTTAATAACTCGTAATCCATGGCGTCCAGTGAAAACAAATCCCAGTACAAAATTTAACTGCATTAAATTTTCTATACACAGGTCCTGTTAATTTTTTCTGTAGGACTAACAGTTTTTGCGCAGCGAATGAGAGAATATGAAATTCTCCTGCGCGGTTTTTGAAGGTATGTCTACGCAGCAGCTAACTACATCTCCTCCATTGGCGATCGTGGCAATCAGTCGCGATAAATGAATAACGAACAATATTGCGAAACGTTCCACTTACGATCCGACAGCGTACAAAGTCATGGTTGCTGCCGGTGGTTGTGGACTAGAAGTAGTTACCGGGGCCCATAATTTCAAAACTGTGTAGCGTTGTTGGATGACATTTCCTGACACGAGTTCCTATCCTCGATATATTCCTCAAAACACCCTCTGAAACTCCTCTAAGTTTATCGCAACATTTCTGGGACACCCTGTATGCAATAGAAGACAATTTTCCCAAGAAAAACGGCCGATGTTTTTACAAGGCCTTCAGGGAGAGTTTAGCTGGCTGCCAAACTCCTGATGGACCTCTGGAAGTTACTTAAAAAAATAACTGTGAAATTGTAGCCAAATAATTCACTCCTCATCCGCGAAGAGTTATCTGATCAACTCCGATTTGCAAAACCAGAACCAGCACCAGATCCTGATTACCTTGCACCGTCAACGAAGAAACAGCGAAAACAATCAAATGACTGAAAGAGAGCAGAGCACCTGCAGAAGAGCGAGTTATTACAGAATTATGGAGATTGGTGTGTGTGCCAGCATGCTTGAAATACTTTTGGAAGTAATGATACGCTATCCTATTCAAATACTTTGTAAATCAATTGAATTTTCTCGTCATTACTTAGCTATTCAGACGAATGTCCGCGGAATTGCACCTTACAGTTAGCACAATAAAAACTCGACATACATTGTACCTTGCCATTAGCTAAGACAATTTCTTCTCTCTCTAGTTGTTTCTGTAAGCCCTATAAGGCTGTGCGCTAATCACGGTGAACATTGCGCACGTATGTACTGTTTTTCAGTGCAGAAGATAAGGACGGAACAGTCCATCATTTCTGATAAAGTATGATTATTAGGATAAGGGGCTCTTAATTGGAAACGAGATAAATCGAAAAAGGTAAGTAAAGTGTTCATTACTGCAAATGTAATCACCCTAACTGTGAGACGAGGCGATTAATACCTTCATGGAAAGAAAGCTGTTGTCTACGAAATCATTATTGTAACCAGACTGTGTGGAGGATGTGTAGGACTTCAAATGGTTCAAATGGCTCTGAGCGCTATGGGACTTAACATCTGAGGTTATCAGTCCCCTAGAACGTAGAACTACTTAAACCTAACCAACCTAAGGACATCACACACATCCATGCCCGAGGCAGGATTCGAACCTGCGCCTAGAACCGCTCGGCCACTCCGACCGGCTGTAGGACTTTCAGCGAAACTTATATAGCCATGTTAAAAACCTTATAAAGGGTAGTCTAAACAGCCTTGCATCATACGGGCCCGCCTCTTACACGTCACTCATTGCTAAGTTACACCAGAATTGTGAGTACACCACGGCGATCCCACTCAACAGGGATGTAAGACCGTGTTTTACATGTTTTTCTGATTAAAGCAGGTGACTGCTACGAATAATCAGAATTAGGTTCACGTAGATCAATTAAGTACATGTCACGCACATGATAAATACATTGTAAGTAAGTCTGTTAAATCAAAAAATGGTTCAAATGGCTCTGAGCACTATGTGACTTAACTTCGGAGGTCATCAGTCCCCTAGAACTTAGAACTACTTAAACCTCACCAACCTAAGGACATCACACACATCCATGCCCGAGGCAGGATTCGAACCTGCGACCGTAGCGGTCACGTGGTTTCAGACTGTAGCGCCTAGAACCGCTCGGCCACTCAGGCCGGCTAAGTCTGTGCTGTTTAAGTCATATTGTCTAAGTATTTTAGTCAGATCACATTGCTACCTAGACAGTCCAGTCACATTAACGTGACGCCGCTTGTTTTCGACGTCAATATGCAATAACCACTCAGAATATGTGGGGGGTATATGAAGCATGCCGGGAGGATGTGGAAAACAGTGTAGTCGTTGTCGTAATGTGGAAACGGAGAGATTTACCAGACGTCCGAAGGGGCATGATGACTGACTTTTGGACCAACAGTGTGTGAGCGTACTGGTGTGTAGTATCTGTAAGTGGTTGTTCTTTGAAGGGCGACAATGCCCAGTGGCGCAGAGAGTCGCAAGTAGAGGCAGTTGTTGAGAGGCTGTGGAAGGTATATACTGCGTGAGCCAAAGGCGGTTGCGTAGCGAAATATAAGCCCCCGTCTCCTTGGAGATTATATGGGTTAATTAATGTTTATTATGTTACATTCCTCTTGTTTTAATTGACTGTGTATGTCGAGACTTCGTTCATTGTTAAATGCAATGGTGTGGTAGTAACTTATGGAGAACTGGTAAAATTTAATTATTTCCTTTATCACACTGCACAAACATAAACATACTATTATTCAAACTGTGTGCCACTACTATTAAACATAGAGATAAATCCTTCGGTATACCTTCGCCCTCCAAAGAACAACCACTTACAGATACTACACACCAGTACCCTCACAAGTGGAGCAATTTCCTAAACTGCTAAGTCTGTAAACCTTGGCCTGCTGTTGTGGTGAAAGTATAGCGTGCAGGGCAAAATGACACTATCCAAACTAGCACCGAGACTAGTTTTGTGCACCACGGGCCGTAGATGACAGGGGTGAACAACGGCTGCGGCGATGCAACCGTTGGGAAATTGACCTCCCATATGAACCAAGGGGCCACCAATTGTCTCCTCAAAGACCGTTCAACCAACGTTGTTTCGTATGGGCTTCCATAACACGTGCCTTGTTCATGTACTCATACAGTCTGCTGGTCGTCGGGCACGAACGCTGGATTTTGCATTCCAGTATTGCAACTGGACATCCACCGTAGGTGCCCTTTTGAGATTAATCACATTGTTTGCCCCTTCGGACAGATGGTCCTTGGCGTGTATGCCCCTGCAACAATCATCTTAAGGGTTCAGACCGGAGGAGGGAACGTTATGGTCTGGGGAATGTCTTCGTGGCTTTCCCTGGATAATCTCGTCATTTCGGAAGGCCCAGTGGATCAACACAAGTACGCATCCATCCTAAGAGACCATGTTCACTCCTACATGCAGTTTGTTTTTTTTTTTCTTTAAAAGGGTGGGATCTACCAGTAGGGTAATGCAAAGTGTCACACATCATGCAGTGTACGTGCGTGGCAGTCACGTGGCCACCAAACTCTACAGAGTTAAACCCAATCGAGAATCTGTGAGACCATCTGCATCGCCCTGTTCGCACCATGGATCCTCACCAGAGAAACCTAGTGCAGCTGGCCACGAAACTGGAGTCGGCATGGCTCCACACCTCTTTCGGTACCTTCCAGAACCTAGTTGACCCTCTTCCTGTACGTTCGCGCTGCAAAAGGTGGTTATTCAGGCTTTGGACAGGTGCTTACATTGATGTGACTTGACCGTGTAAATTCATTGACCTAAACTTGGTACAACGGATGAAATTTCTGTTCAGGACGGATTTTACAACTATTTTTATCCCTAGTCTATTTTCAAAACTAGACCGAGAGCTTACGACACGTACTCCAAAAAAGTGAGCTTTCGCTGTGTAGATGTCAAGCACAGTATTCTTTTTTTACCATTGTGAGTTTCAGCTTGTTTTCCATTTTTGTTCCACTGTGCTGCAGAACTAACAGTTCTAAGTAACTTTGGCTGCCTACAGTTACGACGCCGGTCTGATTTTCAGCATCAGATAGCAGTTCATCTCTCAAAAGGCTTAAATTAGCCGTGAAAGTTCTGAAAACGGAAACGATGCTGATTTGTTGTGGATTATTTTTGGCATAATAAATTGTACTCCTTTATACGAATACTTAGAGTTACACACACACAGTGTTTAAGGTGACACAGAATAAGAAAAGGATTATGCAAGACAATGAGTCCCATCGCAATAGGACATTTTGCTGCTATGTATCATTGGCGTCTGTGTAAAATTTCCTTACGAAGGCAAACAACTGCTTGTAAATAAACAAGCTGATTTTTGAAAATCGGTCGAAAAAGACTTCGCTAAGATGAAGTTGATCCATTATTTATTATTAAATCAGCGCTGCTGCATTTTACAGCTGGTTTTTCGAATTACGTAACCGTGCGTCGAAGGGGAGGGGAGTGCGGGCGGTGACCCAAGTTTTGCGGATATATTACCTCAATGTTTGGTCTGACAACACTCGTTTGCTGGCGTAACTGAAATGCGGCTGAAAGCGTTCGAGGTAACGGGGTGAAAAAGCAAAATGTAAGTAAATTTGACTTCGATATTCAGTATGAACATCGTGTTAGGTGGGGCCGCAACGATGGACTGCCGCGATCGTGTTTAAATGGCTTGCCCAGGCTGCTTAAAATTCAAAGAGAGCTACACTGTTTTGCTCGATCTCTACGCTGTAGCTCGTATTTGCTGATTTATGCATTGTAGAACTTAACGTCTGCTCGTATCTCGCGTCCCACATCTCTAAACATACACTGAGGTGCCGTGGGACACCGATTCGCCCACATGCAGATATCAGTAGTATCAAGCACACAAGGCATAAAAGAGCAGTGCATTGGCGGGGCTGTCTTTTGCAGTGAGATGATTCATGTGAAAACGTTTCCGACAGAATTAAGGCCGCACGACGGGAATTGACAAACTTGCAACGGGGAATGGTGGCTGCACTTAGACTCAAGGGGCATTCCGTTTCTGAAATAGTTAGAGAATTCAATATTCCGTGATCCTCAGTGTCAAGATACCAAATGTCAGGCATTACCTCTCAACGTGGACAATGCAGTGTGACACAGACAGCAGCGGCGTTTGCGGTGAGTTGTTAATGTCAACGGACAAGCAACACTGTGTCAAATAATCGCAGAAATCAGTGTGGGACGTACGACAAAAGTATCACTTAGGGCAGTGCGATGAAATTTGGCGTTAAAGGGCCATGGAAATAGGTGACCGATGCGAGTGCCTTTGCTCTCAGCCCGACATCGCCTACAGTGCCTCTCCTGGGTCGTGACCATGTCGGTTGGGCCACACACTACTGGAAAACTGTGTCCTGGTCTACATCTACATCTACATCTACATCTACATCTACATGACTACTCTGCAATTCACATTTAAGTGCTTGGCAGAGGGTTCATCGAACCACAATCATACTATCTCTCTACTATTCCACTCCCGAACAGCGAGCGGGAAAAACGAACACCTAAACCTTTCTCTTCGAGCTCTGATTTCTCTTATTTTATTTTGATGATCATTCCTACCTATGTAGGTTGGGCTCAACAAAATATTTTCGCATTCGGAAGAGAAAGTTGGTGACTGAAATTTCGTAAAAAGCTCTCGCCGCGACGAAAAACGTCTATGCTGTAATGACTTCCATCCCAACTCGTGTATCATATCTGCCACACTCTCTCCCCTATAACGAGCTGCCCTTCTTTGCACCCTCTCGATGTCCTCCGTCAATCCCACCTGGTAAGGATCCCACACCGCGCAGCAATATTCTAACAGAGGACGAACGAGTGTAGTGTAAGCTGTCTCTTTAGTGGACTCGTTGCATCTTCTAAGTGTCCTGCCAATGAAACGCAACCTTTGGCTCGCCTTCCCGACAATATTATCTATGTGGTCCTTCCAACTGAAGTTGTTCGTAATTTTAACACCCAGGTACTTAGTTGAATTGACAGCCTTGAGAATTGTACTATTTATCGAGTAATCGAATTCCAACGGATTTCTTTTGGAACTCATGTGGATCATCTCACACTTTTCGTTATTTAGCGTCAACTACCACCTGACACACCATACAGCAATCTTTTCTAAATCGCTTTGCAGCTGATACTGGTCTTCGGATGACCTTACTAGACGGTAAATTACAGCATCATCTGCGAACAACCTAAGAGAACTGCTCAGATTGTCACCCAGGTCATTTATATAGATCAGGAACAGTAGAGGTCCCAGGACGCTTCCCTGGGGAACACCTGATATCACTTCAGTTTTACTCGATGATTTGCCGTCTATTACTACGAACTGCGACCTTCCTGACAGGAAATCACGAATCCAGTCGCACAACTGAGACGATACCCCATAGCTCCGCAGCTTGATTAGAAGTCGCTTGTGAGGAACGGTGTCAAAAGCTTTCCGGAAATCTAGAAATACGGAATCAACTTGAGATCCCCTGTCGATAGCGGCCATTACTTCGTGCGAATAAAGAGCTAGCTGCGTTGCACAAGAGCGATGTTTTCTGAAGCCATGCTGATTACGTGTCAATAGATCGTTCCCTTCGAGGTGATTCATAATGTTTGAATACAGTATATGCTCCAAAACCCTACTGCAAACCGACGTCAATGATATAGGTCTGTAGTTAAATGGATTACTCCTACTACCCTTCTTGAACACTGGTGCGACCTGCGCAATTTTCCAATCTGTAGGTACAGATCTATCGGTGAGCGAGCGGTTGTATATGAGTGCTAAGTAGGGAGCTATAGTATCAGCGTAATCTGAAAGGAACCTAATCGGTATACAATCTGGACCTGAAGACTTGCCCGTATCAAGCGATTTGAGTTGCTTCGCAACCCCTAAGGTATCTACTTCTAAGAAACTCATGCTAGCAGATGTTCGTGTTTCAAATTCTGGAATATTCCATTCGTCTTCCCTGGTGAAGGAATTTCGGAAAACTGCGTTCAATAACTCCGCTTTAGCGTCACAGTCGTCGATAACAGTACCATCGGCACTGCGCAGCGAAGGTATTGACTGCGTCTTGCCGCTTGTGTACTTTACATACGATGTATGAATCCAGATTTCAGTTGGTAAGAACTGATAGTAGGATTAGAGGGTGCTGCAGACCCCACGAAGCCATGGACTCAAGATGTTAACTAGGGACTGTGGAAGCTGGTGGTGGCTCCATAATGGTCTGGGCTGTGTTTACGTGGAATGGGCTTGGTCCTGTGGTCCAATTGAACCGATCACTGACTGCAAGTAGATATGTTTGGCTAGCATTTGCAACCATTCATGGACTTCATATTCCCAAACAACGATGGAATTTTCATGGATGAGAATGCGCCATGCACTAGGACACATTTGCTTGCGATTGTTCTGAAGAACATTCTGGACAACTCGAGCGGATGATTTGGCCACACAGATCGCCCGACGTGAATTCCATCGAACATTTATCGGACATAACCGAGAGGTCAGGTCGTGTACAAAACTCCTGTATCGGCATCACTTCCGCAATTATGGATGGCTGTAGACAGAACGTGGCTGAATATTTCTGCAGAGGACGTCCAGTGCTTTTGAGGCGAAGAACTTATCGAGCCATATGCAGGGTAAATTTTCATCCGGAAAGGAAGATCCTTCAACTTTGTTCGATAGAAAGTTTGAGGGCACAAGATCACGTGAATAAGATAGGAGTGGAATGACATCCCAACTCCTGTACAGTTTTTTTTTTTGGTCAGTCTTAGGAGAATGCCGACGGGCGTTATTGTGGAGTAGTATAATTTTACGCAGTCTTATTGGTCGTTGTTCTTTGATTGCATTTGCAAGACGTCTCAGTCGCTGACAATAAATGTCAGCAGTGTAGGTTACACATCGAGGAAGCAATTCGTAGCAAACGAGACCGTTTCCATTCAACCAGAGGATAACATTATCTTTTGTGGATGCCCACAGGTATTTGTACGGGAGTTGCTACTTTGTTCGGGCTCAACCATTCCTTAATTTTCCTTATGTTAGCGTAAAGACACCATTTACTGTCTCCAGTGGCGAATAGTGATGGGAATGATAGATGTTGTTATGAGCCGATTGATGACGACAAAGCAGAGATGCGCATATGGCCTCCCGCTGTTTTCAGTGAACCCTACCCATTGACACACATGTCGCACGGTGATGGAATGATCATAGTTCATCAAATTTGCCTGTTCTCGAGTACACTGACGTGCATCATTGTGAGCCAAGGCTTTTAAACGGTCTTCATCCATCCCTGAAGGTCTTCTTGAATTCGGAGAGTCACTAACGTCAAAAGGATCCTCCATAAAACGATAAAACTATTTTATTTCCGTGCCATGTCCAATGGCATTATCAGTGTACACGGTGCAAATGTTTCTGACTGCCTCCGCTGCTGTCAACCCTGTACTGAACTCAAACAGAAGAATATTGAAAGGTGGCTACACTGAGTCACAGCGCCAGAGGTTGCGCCAAAGATTACTATTCCGCCGCCTCCACTGGGAGCAGTAATAGTTCAGAGGATGCCGAGAGCAGTCGTTGTTCTGTTGGGCGAGAGAGTAGACTATCTCAGTGTTGACTGACACGTTGTACTGTTCGGTTGGTGTAATGTATAGGTGGAATGCAATTGTCAGAATATATTTGAGAAAGGAGATGGGCTTTTGATTTATGATGCTGGTGTAACGGAATATTTTCGTCAATATATAATGAGGTAACAAGGTAGTACAGTTTTCTTTAATAACAATTCCTCATGCTCACAGGTACAGTCAACAAAGTATCTGGCTCCTGTTCATTTATTAGACTCGTAATTCTGGTTTCTATGTGCAAATATAGTATTTATGGTTTTTCAATTAATTTATTGTAAATGGTGTTTAAAATGTTTTGCCGTATTGAGAAAGAACCGAGCCAGATACATGTACGTTGAGTCACACTACCACACACAGAACAGTTACACTTGTGCTTTGTTATTTCGTAGCTTTTATAGTTGCAGGGGACTTAATTAATCAATTGTGTTAATGGAAATTCCTTGTCATTCTTTATTTTTATTTTATGCAGTCAGATTGCGTGCTAATACTAGTCAGGGCCAACCGGTTACGAGACTTCGTAACCAGTCACACAGCTAGTAAAATCATTGCATTTATTCATTAATATTAGTCTTTTCTTTTTAATTAAGTCCCTTGCAATATGTCGGAAATGCTCCGATTTTTTGTCTTGGCACTCCATTTTCTAGCGTCCACAGTGTGCAAACTCAAATAGTAACAGTTATCTAAAAATTGAAAATGACAATCGAAAAATAAACTCATATCAATCGGATTACGTACATGCAAAACAAAAACTCTACGAATTTACGCACCAACCTAAATATGCATTTCCTTTGCTTCGATGACACGAATGCTTCTGTCAATAAGGCGTAGTATCTTATAAATCAGAAAATATGCTGCTAATCAAGGAGTAAGTAATTTGTTTTCAGGAAAATATTCTGATACTGACCACTGTGTACTAAGCATTTTTATCACATTTCCTGTATAGCGTCATTGTTGTACAGCCGATGCAAACACACAGTTCTTCACATTCCTGACAGCTGCATCGAGACACCTCACTAAACTGCTGTTTATGTTGATCAAGACATTTGCGTCCAGATACTAGAATGACAAGGGAAACTCTGTGGCGTACGCTGTGTTATTCAGTGGTTTGGCATTTAACTAATTTGTAAATGAAAATGATAATCTTATTTTATTACATTGAGTAATTACTAAATAAATTTTCTCCTGGCTAAAGAATTGGTCAAGTTGCTAAAGAACTCCAAGTTAACGTCGTGTTAAAGTGTTGTCTGTAAGTTGTGTGTCACTAAATCACAGTTCATACAACAGATTCTATACAACTATTGATTAAGATGGAAGCAGTTATCTTCAGGAAAATGATCATTAAAACCACTGAATATCACCCGCCCACAACACTGACGTATGTTACCTGAAACAATATTCTTCGGCTCCATACACCAGCTAGAAAAGTTTGTTATAACGTTCGTGCTATGAGCACTGTTTTTTAAGAACCAATCTGATTCGAATTATTTTCATTAAAATGAGTTCGGGACCACCGGTGCACATTTATTTTTACACATTTGTATTACGTTCTGCATTTATGTCTGCAGAGTTTCATAATTTGAATTTGCCGCTGAGGTAATTGTTAAGATGGCGGCAGACAATTGATAGAGACTTTCTATTGTTAGACCAAATAAGTATTTTAACTGCTTATTGAACTTTACAGAAACTCTACTTTCGTATTGTGCACTATTTAGACTTCATCAAGCAAACATTTCATTTGTTTCTAAGGAAAACACAGACAAAAATGCGATACAAATCGCTATCATCAATGGCTGCGCTCCTTGCAGCGGAAAGAAATAATTAACACAGATAATGCTTACTGAGAGAGGAATTACAGTTACAAATAATTATTCACTCATGTTTATAATAATAATGAACTCTATTTTCAAGTAATAATGAACAAATAATTACAATTTCTTAACAGACCTCAGTTTGATAAGCGTCTTGCGTGCTGAACCTACAAAACCCAACCAACAAAAGGTAAAAACAAAGGAAGTCAAACGCAGATCATAAAAGGAATTTACAATTATCATTGTCTTTGTATGATACACATCGATATGTCTAATTACATCATAGAATATTATACAAATAATTCGCTATTTTTTCATATGTCGAATACATAATGTTTATAACTGTTAGAGGCATAATTTCCTCTCGTCGCACTGTAGGCAAAAATTTATCTCGTGGATGTTACAACTCCCCATCACACTCCCTTCAGATTTAGTGATCAGATGGCCCTGTGGATAGCCCGTTAAAAGATGAACTCAGTTCCAAGCATGAAAACAGGAAGAAGATGCACTGAACTATGAAAAAAGAAGCAAAATAGAAATAGTGAACGGTCCAAGCTAAGATACGCAGCATTGAGCTAATCTGAGTAGCACATTTCATTGTGGCCCGAGGTAGTTACTTGGCAATTGATTTATCAATTTATAGCCCAGGACTTCTCCCATCTATCCACTGGAGAGCACATGACGACCTGTGTAGTAGTGACCATTTATTCATCTTCCTGTCACTGCCCTGGCGTCAGGCCCATGGACGCCTGCCCAGATAGCTTTTAAAAAAGGCGGACTGGGATACTTTCACTTCTGATGTCACCGGTGAGTCCCCCCCCCCCCCCTCCCCCCCCCCCCCTCACATGGTTACATCGGAGTGACTACCACAATCGTTTCGGCGAGCTCTTCAGCGTCATAAGCGGCACCATTCCCTAGAATATCTGATGACCTTTAAGCGGCTCCGTGCCCGTATACGCCAGTTTATAAAACGACGGAAACAGGAGTGTTGGGATAGATACATGTCGATCATTGGGTCTCATACGTCACCTTCCCAAGTCTGGACGAAGATCAGACGTCTATTTGGGTACCAGACCCGCAACAGGTGTCCCTGGCATTACCATCAATGGGGTGCTATGTACCGACGCAAACGTGATTGCGGAGCACTTTGCTGAGCACTGTGCTCGAGCCTCTGCATCGGCGAACTACCCCCCGCCCCCCCCACCTCCCCCAGCCTTTCGTACACTCAAATGGTGGATGGAAATGAAACTCCTCCCGTTCGATACACGCCACACTTAACCCTATAACGCCGCATTTCCGCAGTGGGAGCTCCTCAGCGCACTTGCACATCTCCCCGACAGAGCTCCTGGGCGGATTGGATCCACGGTCGGACCATTAAACATCTCTCGTCTGATTACAACCGACATCATCTCCGTATCTTCAACCAGATCTGGTGCGAAAGCGTCTTTCCATCACAATGGCGGGAGAGCACCATCGTTCCAGTGCTCAAATCCGGTAAAAACCCGCATGTTGTGGATAGATAATCGGCCCATCAGCTTCACCAACTTCCTTTGTAAGCTGCTCGAACGTATGGTGTGTCGGCGGTTGGGTCTAGAGTTACATGGCCTACTACCTCCATGTTTGGGTGGCTTTCGCCGGGTTCGCTCGACCACTGATAATCTTGTATCCCTCGAGTCTGCCATCCAAACAGCCTTTTCCAGACGCCAACACCTTGCTGCCATCTTTTCTTGATCCACGCAAAACGTATGACACAACCTGGTGACATCATAACCTTGCCGCATTATATGGATGTCGTCTCAGATGTCTGCTCCCGATTTTTTATCCAGAATTTCCTATCGCTCCGTACTTTCCGTGTCCAAGTTCATGCCTCCCATAATTCCCTCCGTATCCAGGAGAATTGCGTCCCGCAGGGGTCTGTATTGAGTGTATCGCTATTTTTAGTGGCTATTAACGGTCTAGCAGCAGCTGTAGGGCCGTCCGTCTCACTCTCTCTATGTGCAGACGACTTTTGCATTCCGTACTGCTCCACCAGTACTGGTGTTGCTGAGCGGCGCCCACAGGGAGCCATCCACAAGGTTCAGTCAAGGGCTCTCGCCCACAGCTTCCAGTTTTCGGCCTCTAGGTCTTGTGTCATGCACTTCTGTCGGCGTCGTACCATTCATCAGGAATTTACCTTAATGACGATCCACTCACTGTAGTGGAAACATATCGGTTCTTAGGACTCCGACTCCCGATGACTTGGCTACCTCACCTTCGTCAGCTTAAGCGGAACTGCTGGCACCACCTCAATGCCCTCCGCTGCCTGAGCAACACCAATTGGAGTGCAGATCGCTCTACGCTACTGCAGCTCTACAAAGCCTTTGTTCAATCCCGCCTTGTCTGTGGGAGTCAGGTTTACGGTTTGGCGGCGCCCTCAGCACTGCGTGTACTCGATCCAGTGCACCACTGTGGAGTTCGCTTCGCGACGCGAGCTTTTAGAACGCGTCGGGTGACCAGTGTCCTGATGTAGGCTGAGTCCCTCCATTGCAGGTCCGACGTGCACAACTACTCACCAGTTACATTGCACACGTTCGTAGTTCTCCTGAGTATCCGAATTACCGTCTCCTTTCTCCACCAGCGGCAGTTCATCTTCCGCAATGGCGGCCCAGGTCACGGCTAACGATTGTGGTTCGCGTGCGATCCCTTCTGTCTAAATTAGAGTCCTTCCCTTTACTACCTCCCGTCCAGGTCTGTCCGAATACACCTCCATGGTGGACACCTAGGCTGCAGATTCGTCTGGACATTCCGCATGAGGCTAACGCCTCAGTTACTCCTGCCTCTCTTCACTGTCACTTCGTCTCGATTCTTGACATGTTCCGGGGCTCTGAAGTGGTTTAGACCGACGGCGCAATGGCAGATGGTCATGTCGGCTTCGCCTACGTCCACAGTTGCCATTTTGAGCAGAATTCCTTTCCCGATGGCTGCAGTGCATTCACTGCTGAGCTGGTGGCCATATCTCGTGCACTTGAGTATATCCGTTCATATCTGGGGTAATCGTTTCTTCTGTGTACTGACTCCTTGAGCAGCCTACAAGTCATCGACCAGTGCTACCCTCGCCATCCTTTGGCAGCGTCCATCGAGGTGTCCGTCTATGCCCTGTACCAATCCCGTCGTTCAGCGGTGTTTGTGTGGACCCCAGGACATGTCGGCATCCCAGGCAACGAACTTGCCCACAGGCTGGCCAAACAGGCTTCTGGAGATGGGTCTCTCTGAATCTGACCTGCGTTCTGACTTACGCCGCTAATTTTATCTGATAACGCCTAATCGGCTGATTTAGTTTTACGTTTTATTCGTGAAGGTGGGATATATCATTTGGTCTAAGTTTTAGCGCAAGTCCTTCGTCCCTCTGTGTCTTCCACCCTAGTGCTTCTAGGATTGAGGTTTTGATGTGTTGCACAGTGACTGGCTTTTCCTTTTCATTCTCATGGTCAGCAAGCCATGGTAATCTGCTTTGTTGTTTTAATCTCTTCGTCCCGTTTCTTGCGTTTCTGTGGTGTTGTTGTCCCCCTTTTGTCCATTTACACGCTTGTTGCCCTTCATCGTTCTTGTTATTTTTCTTTTCATTCCGTTTTGAGTTGTCAGTCTCGTTTATTTTATTCTCATACTTTTGGACTAAATCGGAGAAAGACGAAGGTAATGAGAAGTAGTAGAAATGAGAACAGCGAGAAACTTAACATCAGGATTGATGGTCACGAAGTCAATGAAGTTAGGGAATTCTGCTACCTAGGCAGTAAAATAACCAATGACGGACGGAGCAAGGAAGACATCAAAAGCAGACTCGCAATGGCAAAAAAGGCATTTCTGGCCAAGAGAAGTCTACTAATATCAAATTCCGGCCTTAATTTGAGGAAGAAATTTCTGAGGATGTACGTCTGGAGTACAGCATTATATGTTAGTGAAACATGGACTGTGGGAAAACCGGAACAGAAGAGAATCGAAACATTTGAGATGTGATGCTATAGACGAATGTTGAAAATTAGGTGGACTGATAAGGTAAGGAATGAGGAGGTTTTACGCAGAATCGGAGAGGAAAGGAATATGTGGAAAACACTGATAAGGAGAAGGGACAGGATGATAGGACATCTGCTAAGACATGAGGGAATGACTTCCATGGTACTAGAGGGAACCGTAGAGGGCAAAAACTGTAGAGGAAAACAGAGATTGGAATACGTCAAGCAAATAATTGAGGACGTAGGTTGCAAGTGCTACTCTGAGATGAAGAGGTTAGCACAGGAAAGGAATTCGTGGCGGGACGCATCAAACCAGTCAGTAGACTGATGACCAGAAAAAAAATTTGGCATCGTTTTATTCGGAACAAGGGCCTGATGGCCTCGTAGTTTGGTCCCTTTCCCCCCTCTTTTAATCCAACCAACGAACCAAGCAACCTAGACTGCAGAAGGTGATCAGACACGTCAGTCTTATTAACTGTAATAATTTTAACTGTAATAATTTTTAATGTAAAATCCAGATTTCGGCGTTAAACTGGAATAGATAATAGAAGTATAAATCACAAACGTAAGAAACGGAGCAACTATGAAAAAATACCGAAATAACGTGATTATCTTATTTATACGTCAGAAGACACCAGTATAGTATGAGATAAAAGCCCTTGCCAAAAAAAGCATATGGTGGCCATATAGCTTAGATCTGTCATTAGTAAAAGTGATGACTTCTCTAAAATGCCTAAATAAGTTGCTGACTTTCACTTTCTGTATGCTATAGCACAACTGCTATAACCAATAGACAAATATTCGCCACACTGCTGTGTCTGAACAACTGGAGAGGACATACACTGAAGAACCAAAGAAACTGGTACCCCTGCCTAGTACCGTGTAGGGGCCCCGTGAGCACGAAGAACTGCCGCAGCATGACGTAGTATGGACTAGACTAATGTCTGAAGTAGTGCTGGAGGGAACTGACACAAGGAATCCTGCAGGACTGTCCATGAGTCCGTAAGAGTACGAGGGGTTGGAGACCTCTTCTGAACAGCACGTTGCTAGGCATCTCAGATACGCTCAATCATGTTCGTATAAT
Organism: Schistocerca gregaria; assembly: GCF_023897955.1. Taxonomy (NCBI): domain Eukaryota; kingdom Metazoa; phylum Arthropoda; class Insecta; order Orthoptera; family Acrididae; genus Schistocerca; species Schistocerca gregaria. The sequence continues at coordinate 251,133,217 of NC_064920.1, forward strand.
GGGAGTTTGGGAGCCAGCGGAAGTGTTTAAACTCAGAACAGTGTTCCTGGAGCCACTCTGTAGCAATTCTGGATGTATGGGGTGTCACATTGTCCTGCTGGAATTGCCCAAGTCCGTCGGAATGCACAATGGACACGAATGGATGCAGGTGAGCATACAGGATGCTTACATACGTGTCACCTGTCAGAGTAGTACTATCACTCCAGCTGTACAGGCTGCACACCATTGCACAGCCTCCACCAACTAGAACAGTCCCTTACTGACATGCAGTTTCCATGGATACATGAGGTTGTCTCTGTATCCGTAAACGTCCATCCGTTTGAAAGGAGACTCATCCGACCAGGCAACATGTTTCCAGTCATCAACAGTCCAGTGTCGGTGTTGACGGGTCCAGGCGAGTCGTAACACTAAGTATTGTGCAGTCATCAAGGGTACACGAGTGGGCCTGTAGCTCCGAAATACCCTATCGATGACGTTTCGTTGAAAGGTTCACACGCTGACACTTGTCGATGGCCCAGTATTGAAATCTGCAGCAATTTGTAGGAGGGTTGCACTTCTGTCACGTTGAACGATTGTCTTCAGTCGTCGCTGGTCCCGTTCTTGCAGGATCTTTTTCCGGCCCCAGCGATGTCGGAGATTTGATGTTTTATCGGATTCCTGATTTTCACGATACACTCGTGAAATGGTCGTACGGGAAAATTCCCACTTCATTGCTACCTTGGAGATGTTGCGTCCCACTGCTCGTTCGTCGACTATAACATCACGTTCAAACTCACTTAAACCTTGATAACCTGAAGTTGTAGTGACAGTAACCGATGTAACAACTTCGCCAAATACTTGTTGTTCAAAATGGTTCAAATGGCTCTAAGCACCATGGGACTTATAATCTCAGGTCATCAATCCCCTAGAACTTAGAACTACTTAAATCTAGCTAACCTAAAGTCATCAGACACATCCATGCCCAAGGCAGGATTCGAACCTGTGACCGTAGCGGTCGCGCGGTTCCGGACTGAAGCACCTAGAACCGCTCGGCCACCAGCAGCCGGCAATACTTGGTGTCTTATATAGGCGTTGCCGACGGTAGCGCAGTGTTCTGCCTGTTTACATGTCTCTTTAACTGAATACGCATGCCTATACCAGTTTCTTTTGCGCTTCAGTGTAGATGAAACGGTCTTCCAAGTGACTGGATGGAAAGTTCATAACTTTGCTGAGGAAAAAAATAAGGGGGTGGGTTGCACGAATAACATATGAACACGGATCTCCCGCTTTGCAGTCCTACACGGTGACCACAGAAGCACGTCGTGTTGTTTATGACAAGCCGCTAAAAATAACCCATGTTGAGTACCGCTCACTGTTTCTAATTTGATACTTTTTTGACAGCTCAGTACGCCTTCTTCTTGTTTTCAGCTTCATTTATTTTCAATTTTTGACGGGCTATGCACTGGTCCATTTTACTGTTAAATCTGAAGATGGTGTGATGTGGAGTTTCTCTTGTAAGACAAATGTTTCTGAGCCGTCGAGAGTTTGGCCGTGTTTCAGTGTCTGTAGTGGCACTGTGGGAGACAGTGAGACCAGCGCCTTGAAGGGATACACAGAGACCAAATGCTTGATATGCGCGTGGTGAGACTGCAAAGTAAATGTTCTTCCCTACTGAGAACAGAGGTGGAGCCGCCAAGCCAAGCCACAAGCAGTATGCCGTGGAGCTGTGTGTTGTGCCGTTTATGGTTGTGTGTGCAAGTGTTGTGCACAGCCAGCCGGAACTGGGTACACCGTGTTTCCGTGACTGCACTAGGTGTGTATTATCTTGGCTTAGTACGAGGAGTGGAACGCGGCTCTCTGTAAATGGAACCGCTGTTTGCCGCGTGGTCTGAGGCGTCTTGTCACGGTCCGTGAGGCTCCCCCAGTCGGAGGTTCGAGTCCTCCCTCGGGGATGCGTGTGTGTGTTGTCCTTAGACTGAGTAGTGAATAGGCTAAGGGAACCCGCCAGGGTAGCCGAGAGCTCTAACGCGCTGCTTCCTGGACTCGGGTAGGCGCGCTGGCCCTGGATCGAATCCGCCCGGTGGTTTGACCGGCCGGATGGCCTAGATGTGGTTTTTAGTCGATTTTCCACATCCGCTAGGTGAATATCGGGCTGGTCACCACGTTCCAAGCCGGCCGGAGTGGCCGAGCGGTTCTAGGTGCTACAGTCTGGAACCGCGCGACCGCTACATTCGCAGGTTCGAATCAAGCCTCGGACATGGATGTGTGTGATATCCTTAGGTTAGTTAGCTTTAAGTATCCCTAAGTTCTAGGGGACTGATGACTACAGCAGTTAAGTCTCATAGTGCTCAGAGCCATTTGAATCATTTTCGAACCACGTTCTGCCTCAGCTACACGACTCGCAGACATCTGAACACGCTCGCACTATTCCATTAATTATACTTGACACAGACAGTATGGGTACACTAATTCTGTCCCGGGGGGTGCGTGCTGGCGGCAGGAAGGGTATCCGGCTACCCCTTTCCACTAACCTTGCCAAATCCGTTCCTAACAATGCCGACCCCAAGAGAACGATGACCAGAGCAGTTTGGTCCGGTAAGACCTTACCACAAATTTCCAATTTGCAGCTGCTGTTTGTTCGCTATTGAAGGCACCGCTCCAGGTACAGTTGGTGGAACCAGTTATTACCTGTAGTGGGTGATACGCGACCAGCTTTAGATGGGCCTCTAAGTGTGCTGATGCCTATGGGCATAGAATTGTGGGCTGAGTACAAAATTTTGTCTGTTTGTGAGAGAACTGAATACATTAATTCCTTTTCTCCTGATGTAAGTTGTACTTTAGGTAACGTGATCAGTTGCTTAGCAATGCTGACTGTTGGTTGGCCCTGTGTTGCGCATGTGAACAGAGTAGTGGAATAAGACTTGCAAATTCATGAGATGCAAAATCTGAAATAAATAGAATGAGTTCAAAAGAAACAAATTGTGTGCTCAATGAAATATATAAAACACAGTACTGAAGCGCATTAGGAGCAATGCGTTACACGAAGGGCGATGGTAGACTAAGGATATCTACAAAAAGTAAATTACTGCTCTACTCAGAAGGAAATAACGGCTTGAATTTAGCAACATTGTTCACTGAAAATTAATGTACTTGCTAGCATAAGAGCTGACAGTCCCAACTACACAGAGTTTGCTCAAGAATAGAAAGTGAGAGCTGCCTGAAATAAAAGTAAATTATCTCTTGCACAGCATGCTGCTTTAGCGTCTGGCGAACTGACCTTCTCGAAAGAAAATACAAATCAGCTGATGCAACAGCTAAAGATAAATAACCTACTCTAAAATCTTTGTTGTCAGAAACACTCTGTTGCTTAGTGTGGCGTAAGGTTGAATGCATACATGATAAAAAATCAAAACTTTACTAAAATCATGGAAGTAGGTTTTACTTTAAAGAAAATTGTTTTTGAGAAATCGGAATCTGATTAATGACAAAAAGACTGCGCAACATAAGAACCCTCTCATTACAAAGAAACTACAAACATACCTTTAAAATTCCTCCAAAATCTTCTCTGTCAATAACATGAACAAGAACACATTAAATGAATTTTTACATCCGTAATAAAGTATTCCAGAAAGTTTCTCCCGGTTTCACAATAACAAATCTCAGTCTCTGTAAAACTTTACTGCTTGCTACTATGCCTCGAGTAAGAGTACAATAAAAGTGAATTGTTTGCAATAGCAGAAAACATATGAAGGGCTTATTTCAGTAGTGGTACGTGTCCATTTTTGTTCATTGTGAGATACAGAGTCCTAAAGTTAAATGAGCGGTGAAAAATCTGCAGTTGACATACCAGAAATACCCAAGCATATGGCTTCTTGCTAGAGATGAGCCTTTCGTTCTGTTTGTTTGGATCATTAATTGCAGAAGCAATATAAGCAGAAAAGTGGAGGTAATAGACTTGTAACACTATTGAAATAAGCCCTTCATATGAGGACCTTACGAAAGTAGTGCATTAAGGTGAAGGATGTAGTGAGAGTTTGATTACATGACTTTGATTACTGGTAAGTACTTACCTGTCCTAAATACACTTAAGTGACAAATATCATGCGATGGCGGTAGTATCGCGAACACAAGGTATAAAAGGGCACTGCATTGGCGAACCTGTGGCTCATATGAAAAGGTTTCCAACGCGATTATCACCGCACGACGGGAATTAACAGACTTTGAACTCGGAATAGCAGTTGGTGCTAGGTGCTTGGGACATTTTTGAAATCGTAAGGGAACTCAATATTCCCGGATCCACAGTGTCAAGAGTGCGCCGAGAATAAAAAATTTCAGGCATTCCCTCTCACCACCGACAACGTAGTGGCCAACAGCCTTCACGTAACGATTGAGAGCAGCGCAGTTTGCACAGACCTGTCAGTACTAACAGACAGACAACACTGCATGACGTACAATGCTGTTGGACGTACAACGAACGTATCCGTAAGGACAGTGTGGCGAAATTTGTCGCTAAGGGGCTATGGCAGCAGACGACCAACGCGAGTGCCTTTGCCAACAGCATGACATGCCCTGCAGTGCCTCCCATGAGTTAGTGACTATATCAGTTGGACGCTAGACAACTGGAAAGCCGTGGGCTGGTCGCATGTGTCCTGATTTCAGTTGGTAAGAACTAATGGTAGGGTTCGAGAATGACGCAAATCGCACGAAGCCATGGACCTAAGCTTTCAAAAAGCCATTGTACAAGCTGGTCGTGGCTGGCTCTCTGGGCTTACATGGGATTGACTGGGCCATGTATGATTGGCTACTTGGAGACCAGGGATTGGACTTCAAGTTCCCAAACAAAAATGGAATTTGTATGGACGATAGTTCCCCATTTCCCCTTGCCACAACTGATCGTAATTTGTTTGAAGAAAATTTTGAAAATCCGAGCGAATGATTTGGTCACCCAGGTCGCCCGACGTGAATCCCAGCGAACGTTTATGGGACATAATCGAGAGGTCAGTTCGTACACAAAATACTGCACTGGCAACACTTCTGCAATCATGGATGGTCCCCCTGCGGGTCTGGGGGTTAGAATAGGCCTGTTATAAGAGGCGACTAAAAGGAGTCCCACACTTTTCAGCCCTATACGTTCAAGTCCCATTTTATGGTTTCACCTGCCACTTTCCAAATTCCACAGAAGTGCGGGCCTTATGGGGCAGGACGCCTTATGTGATGCGTGAGTTGTCCATAGTGCCCCTAGATTCGATCTTCTGGACCACTTGTCATGACTTTGCATCTCCACCTGCATTTCAACTATTTGGGTGAGGGCACTTTCCAGCGTATGTCATCTTCTTTCGTTGTCTCCTGTCCTCTTTTGTCCCCATGACAATATTGGATTTGTCTGCACCCAATATCCAGCACAGTAGCCAGTCTGTTGTGGTGGAGGCGTCATGTACCCATTTGGTCGTAGCCCTTTGTCAGCACAGCTCCCCACATATTTGAAGGAGAAGATGCCTGTCTTCCTGGGGCATCAGGACTCCTGGCAACAGCAATCAACCCAGGCAGCCTTTGTTGTGGCTGGGTGGCGCCCTTGGGGAGAGCCCCTGATCTGAGTGGGTGGCATCAGGGCAGTAGACCCACAATGAAGCAGACTGAGTCATCTCTTGCTGGTGACTGTACGGTGCCAGCAAAGAAAGGCAAGATCAAGTACAATGCTGACCCTAAATTGTTTCCCTCCCTCGCTACACCATGGGAGGAACGTAAGGCTACAGAAAGAAGAGCGCCATTTTCACCTCAGTATTTAGTCTGTAGGAGATTGGACAGGGACTCCTTTTACATATGAAGTCTCAGTTTTTTGTTGAACATCTTTATGATAAGTTTGGGAAAGTGACAGTGCTGTCCACGATGAGAAGTGGTGCAGTCTTGATTCAGACAGCATCCCCTGTCTTATGCTGGGCGTTACTCGCTTGTGGCCAGCTGGATGATATTCCTGTTTCTGTTACTCTCCATAATAGCCTCAACATGGTCCAGGGGATTATTTTCCATTGCGACCTCCTCTTGCAGTCTGACGACGAGCTCCACGCCAATGTAGAAATGCGGGGTGTTCATTTCATCTGGCGCATTTACAGGGGACCCAATGACAACAGGGTTGTTACCAGTGGCTTCATCTTGGCCTTTGAGGGTGATTCATTGCCTGAAAAGGTCAATGTGATGGTTTACCGCTGTGGCGTTAAAACATACGTCCCTCCCCCTATGCAGTGCTTTAAATGCTGGAAATTCGGCCACGTATCTTCCCACTGCAGTTCCAGCTCCACATATCGAGACTGCGGATATCTATTGCATCCAGATACTCCCTGTGTACCTCCTCCCACTTTTATCATCTGTGGAGAGTAGCACTCCCCCTGCTTGCTAGACTGCACAGTACTCCTCAAGGAGTGGAAAATCATGGAGTGCAAGACCCTGAACTGGTTGACTTACCAAGAGGCTAAACATAAATTTGAACGATTACACACCATTCAGTTAGTGTCCACATATTCTGAAGCTACATTACCATCGCCATCATAAGTACCAGTAGTGCCACACTCCGTGCCATGAACAGAATTCATGCATCCCCTTGGTGGCAGGGGAAAATCTCCTTCCACTGCTCTCAAAGTACTTTCTTTTGGAGCAAGTCCCCACCCCCAAGAGCAGGGGACATCGGTCCCCTTCCCCCCAGCTAGAGAAGCAACAGCATCCTCTGGCTCCTCTCATGAGGAAGGGGTCCCTTGAGATCGTCTCCCCCAAGGTCTCAACTAATGTTACAGCAGACACTTGCCAGTGGCTAAAAGAGCAAAAAGATGCTGGACAAAGAGCTCCCCGGTGTTCCTCTGTGCCTCAAGCTACTACAAAGAAGTTCTCCAGCAAGCCCCTAAAGAGAAGCGAGAGGACAAGCAAAGAAGTCTGCTAAGAAAAAGGACCCTCCAGTGCCCCAACACCACCACTCCCTACCAACTCTGCACCTGCAGGTGAGGTGGAGATCTCAGCGACCCTTGACCTGGATCTCACTGATGCCCCATCCACAATAGGAATGGATACAAATACTCAATTGGTGGCAGCAGGTGACCATGAGGCGTAACCTGTCTCCTTGCATGCTTCATGCCTTCCCAGCCTCACAATAATGTCATCCTCCAGTGGAACTGCAGCGGTTGTTTCCACCACATCACTGAGCTGCAGCAATTGTTAAGCCTTACACCTGCTTTCTGAATTGCCCTCCAGGAAACGTGGTTCCCAGACATGTGGACACCTGCCCTCAGCAGCTATAGGGGATATTACATGAACCATAGCGACTGTAGTAGAGTGTCAAATGGAGTTTGTGTCTATGTCCTGAACTCAGTATGCAGTGAAACTGTGCCCCTTCAAACTGCCTGTCAAGATAAGGATGATTCAGGAAATAACTGTCTGCAATGTGTATCTTCCTCCAGATGGTGCAGTACCCCTGAACACATTGGCTGCACTGATACACCAACTCTCTAAACCTTTCTTACTTTTGGGAGATTTTAACACCCATAACCCCTTGTGGGGTGGCACTGTGCTTACTGGCCAAGGTAGAGATGACCTCTGCCTCTTAAATACTGGCTCCCCCACACATTTCAGTGTGGCTCATAGCACTTACTCGGCCATTGATTTATCCCTCTGCAGCCCAGGGCTCTCCCATCTGTCCACTGGAGAGCCCATAATGACTTGTGTGGTAGTGACCTACTTTCCAATCTTCCTGTCACTCCCCCAGTGCCATTTCCCTGGACGTCTACAAAGATGGGCTTTAAGCAAGGAGACTGGGAAGCTTTCACCTCTGCTGTCAACATTGAATCTCCCTCACATGGTCACTAGAACGAACGTTCCTGCTGCAGAAACACGATCGATTGTTCATTAGGGTGCCCCCTTGGTGGTCGCCAGAAATGGCGGAGACCATTAAAGAGCATTGGCGAGCTCTACAGCGACATAAGTGGCACCCTTCTCTAGAGCACCTAATAGCTCCGTACCCACATTCGCCATTTAGAGGCAGGTCTGTACTAGTACCCAGTACCACCACCAGAGGGCGCAGTTATCCCTTCCATGACCTAATCCAAGATGGCGGTTCGGGGTGGGGGAGAAATGGCGGAAACCAATAGGAACACTTAATCTAGTCATGTGTTAGACTTTAGCCAGTAGGATGGCGCTCGCTCGCTCGCTGTAAAACGCTGGCTTCATATGCCAGGTGTAGGGGCAGGTTAAGCAGCGGGGCTGCTGTTCCTGCAGTGACATCTTCAGGGTGCTTTTATTCCTAACAGAGTGAGCTGTCCTCACTAGGCGTCAGTCATTGCGACGCCATATTTGTTACCAACATCGTGCTGCGAGAGAAATTACTCTCGCAGTAGATCTGGCCATCGAGTCGTTGGACTGTGGTGGACCTGGCGGCCCAGTCCACGAATCAGGCGACTGGCAGAGTGTTCTGCATCGCTGTAGAACACCCTTGCGATTTGCCGGAAGCGATCCCGTAGGAAAGGGATGCCCGCTTCCTCATGGAGCAGCCTTGCTGGGTAGCGAGGCGGCTTGTGGAGCGCAAGTCGCAGCGCCCTATTTTGCACGCGTTGAAGCGTCGCAATGTGCGTCGCTGCCGCGTTACCCCACACCACGGCCGCATATTCCAGTGCCGGTCGGACGAGGGACAGATACATGGTGAGGCCGTGGCGTGGAGGAAGCGTCGATGAGGGATTGAGGAATGGGTAAAGCGCACGAAGGCGCCCCACTGCCCGCCCTCTGACGTCGCGGATGTGTGGCAGCCACGTCAGGTGTCTGTCCAATGTCACCCCGAGATATTTGCCGGTCCGCAACCATGGAATGGGGCCCCCCATGATCGTGACCGGCGGTAGGTCCGGTGGCATCATCCTTCTGCTAAAGATGACAGCCTGGCTCTTCGCAGCGTTAAACTTAAGGCGCCATTTCGTGGACCAGGCACCCAGGACGTCACATCCGAGCTGGAGGCGGCGGCGCATCTCGGCCGCGTTCATGCTGCGGGTGAACAGCGCCGTGTCGTCAGCATAAAGCGCCAACTCCACGCGTGCCACCCGCGGGGCGTCGGCGGTGTACAGGGAGTACAGCAGGGGACCGAGGACCGACCCCTGCGGCACTCCCGCCTGAATCTGCCGGTCGGTGGATGTGCCCTCATCAGCTCGGACGTGGAAAGTGCGCCCCGAGAGATACGAGCGCAGCAGGACCACGTGCGACGTCGGTACCCCGTGCACAAAAAGTTTGTACACGAGGCCGTCGTGCCACACGCAGTCGAAGGCTTTGGAGACGTCGAGAAGTACCGCCCCTAGGTACTCTCGCGTCTCCAGCAGTAGGATGGCGGTATCTGGTAACGTCATTGGAGGGGATATCAGGCAGGCTCAGCAGCTCTGGGACCTCAGTCTTGCTCAGTCAGTCAGCAGCAGCAGCAGCAGAAGAAGAAGAAGAACCATGCATGACTTGTTAACAGCAGTTGCAATGCACCACAGTCCTGTAGAACAGGAAGAAGCAGAAAAGTAAGAATCCCATATCACATCTTTGTCATTATTATTATTGTTTTCGCATCTTCGTCCCTGTGTAATGCTTCATCTTTGTTCAGTAGTAGCCCTCGACGCATCCAAGTCTGCAGGGTCGAGCACCAACATGCCTATCTCTGCCGCCTCCGGACCTGTAGCAACCTCGGCTGTCATCTTGTCGAGACGTGCAGCAAACTCTAGACCTGTTGCAGCAACAACTTCCGGCACGTCTGAACCTTCAGCGACCACGAGGGATCCTGTAGTGCACATAACCCACTTTCTGGAGCAGGACAGGGAGTTGTTGTTGTCTGTCCCGCTCATCGATTTGTCTGATGAGGACACGCCCCCAACATATCGAACGCTGCTGGTGGCCCTAAACAACAGCAAGATGGAGGGCAGTACTGGTCACCAACGTATGACGCATCCCAGCAGAACATCCCTGTGATAGTGCAGCCACAGAGTGCAGATGCTGTGGATAACTCCTAGTGGAAAGAAAAGTGTAAACGTTGGTATAGAAGCACATTATGTCTGGGGCTTGCATGCGAGAATGGAAATTGAAAATGCATCGAAGGGTTTCTGAGTTCTACTGGGACGAAATATGTGGTGAAGAGCGCTACATCAATCAGTAGATGACTACAGAGTATTAACCAACTCGTTCTCCCCCAGACATTCGCCTTATTGGAGTGACACTATCTATTACAACAGTGTATGATGACTGTGCACTATGTGTGAAATCTGGTAACAACTGTGTTTATCTAAGCCACGCCTCAGTTATATAGTTATACGATCCAGATACTACATTATGTCTTGCATTGGAGAGTCCGTTCTGTTGGTTGTCGAGCATAGACTCTGCATCCAATGATGTAAACTTCCTATGTGTACATAGTGTACATGTTGATGATTTGAAGCAGCACTTTTGTCTGCAAATAAACGCTGAACCGGAAGAGAAACAGATTAAATGTGCATGTGAAAAACCTGAGTACTGTGAGTCATCCATTGGCTTGAGGGAGGTACAGGCAGAATTTATTGCATGTCAAAAAGGTCTGTTTGGGAAATACTGTACAGGTGCAAAGAAGAAAATTTGTGTTTGGCGCCGTGCAGGTGAGCGCCACAATCAGGACTGCATACGACCGAGGCACACAGGGCCAACACCCAGCATATATATACTTTATTTAAATATCACACATAGAATGTAGTATTTCAAGAAAATCATCAGACTCTTTCTGTATCTTCTTCTTTGCACCTGTACAGTATTTCCCAAACAGAGCTTTTTGACATGCAATAAATTCTGCCTGTACCTCCCTCAATATACACTCCTGGAAATGGAAAAAAGAACACATTGACACCGGTGCGTCAGACCCACCATACTTGCTCCGGACACTGCGAGAGGGCTGTACAAGCAATGATCACACGCACGGCACAGCGGACACACCAGGAACAGCGGTGTTGGCCGTCGAATGGCGCTAGCTGCGCAGCATTTGTGCACCGCCGCCGTCAGTGTCAGCCAGTTTGCCGTGGCATACGGGGCTCCATCGCAGTCTTTAACACTGGTAGCACGCCGTGACAGCGTGGACGTGAACCGTATGTGCAGTTGAAGGACTTTGAGCGAGGGCATATAGTGGGCATGCGGGAGGCCGGGTGGACGTACCGCCGAATTGCTCAACACGTGGGGCGTGAGGTCTCCACAGTACATCGATGTTGTCGCCAGAGGTCGGCGGAAGGCGCACGTGCCCGTCGACCTGGGACCGAACCGCAGCGACGCACGGATGCACGCCAAGACCATAGGATCCTACGCAGTGCCGTAGGGGACCGCACCGCCACTTCCCAGCAAATTAAGGACACTGTTGCTCCTGGGGTATCGGCGAGGACCATTCGCAACCGTCTCCAGGAAGCTGGGCTACGGTCCCGCACACCGTAAGGCCGTCTTCCGCTCACGCCCCAACATCGTGCAGCCCGCCTCCAGTGGTGACAGGCGTGAATGGAGGGACGAATGGAGACGTGTCGTCTTCAGCGATGAGAGTCGCTTCTGCCTTGGTGCCAATGATGGTCGTATGCGTGTTTGGCGCCGTGCAGGTGAGCGCCACAATCAGGACTGCATACGACCGAGACACACAGGGCCAACACCCAGCATCATGGTGTGGGGAGCGATCTCACCTCTGGTGATCGTCGAGGGGACACTGAATAGTGCACGGTACATCCAAACCGTCATCGAACCCATCGTTCTACCATTCCTAGACCGGCAAGGGAACTTGCTGTTCCAACAGGACAATGCACGTCCGCATGTATCCCGTGCCACCCAACGTGCTCTAGAAGGTGTAAGTCAACTACCCTGGCCAGCAAGATCTCCGGATCTGTCCCCCATTGAGCATGTTTGGGACTGGATGAAGCGTCGTCTCACGCGGTCTGCACGTCCAGCACGAACGCTGGTCCAACTGAGGCGCCAGGTGGAAATGGCATGGCAAGCCGTTCCACAGGACTACATCCAGCATCTCTACGATTGTCTCCATGGGAGAATAGTAGGCTGCATTGCTGTGAAAGGTGGATATACACTGTACTAGTGCCGACATTGTGCATGCTCTGTTGCCTGTGTCTATGTGCCTGTGGTTCTGTCAGTGTGATCATGTGATGTATCTGACCCCAGGAATGTGTCAATAAAGTTTCCCCTACCAGGGACAATGAATTCACGGTGTTCTTATTTCAATTTCCAGGAGTATATATATATATATATATATATATATATATATATAACTGATATTAAATTAATACTTATATATATATATATATATATATATATATATATATATATATATAATTTCCTGTGTAGCCAATTTAGCTCAGTTGGTTAAGTGATGGAGCTATAGTGGCTACAAGTGTATCTTTCTGGATATGCCAATTACTTGTCTGTACCTGCCGTAGTTAGTATCACGGCAGGGTGGGTGAAACATCTTCAAGGACCTTGTTGTCGGTGACTGATTCTGTGAAGATGCAAGAGAAGACCTGAAGAAGAAGAACAGAATTCTCCATCCTGATAATATAAGAGTAATTATTGTAGCTCCATCCAATTGTGGGAAGAATAATGTCCTCATGACGCTGCTAACACATGCAAATTGAGCCTGATTTGAACATGTTTGTTTATTCTCAGAAACACTGTTTCCACCAAAGTATCAGCTATTGTAGGAGATATTGCATGGTGTAGATGGTGTTACACACACAGCATTCAGTGAAAGCAATAATATCCCTTCACCTGGAGAAACAAAGACAAACACTTTCTTCACATTTGATGATGTAGCTGAGGAAAACCAAGACAAATTTCGAAAATATTTCTGTTTAGGTCGTCATATGGGTGCCATTTTACCTAAGCCAAACATATTCCAGAATCCCGAAACAGTTGGTTAGGGATAATGCAAACCTCAATAGCCTTCAAACAAGACAATCTGTATTTAAAATATATTTACCAGGCAGATGTCGGAACTGACATATCGTTCAATGTTATTTAGAAGATATGAGCTGGTTGATGGAATCATACACAGTACTCGTTTCTCATTACTGATAAAACAATAAAACTGAGTGATGGTAGATTCAGGTGAAACTTTCAAGAGTTTCTGCATATATAGAACGGTAAGAGAGGTTAGCACATCAGTATATGGTGCACCATGGACACATTTGCGCGCATGTCTAGCTTTCAACCTGAGAAAATGGGTGTACACAGACAGAACACTCGCATGTACATGGATGTCAAAATTCAGGCCATTGTGCATAAAGTTGGAGGTACACACAGGGAACTAGAGACATATTATCAGACTCTTCTGAGAATGGTGAATGCGTTAAATGAGTTAGTTAATGAAGTCGGTAAGAAAGTGAACGACTTAACTGGAAAGGTTGAGGGGAAAATAGATCTAGAGTTCCTTGCTGTTGAAAAGGCAGAGCAGGTACATAGTAAGAGGAAGAAAGAGAATGGATATATAAGGCCTCATGCTGCAGAGATGTCTGATCAGTATACAACAAGATGTCAACAAGGCAGAAAGTGATTGAAGTGTGGAAAGCAGTTCATGAGAAATTACGGTTGCTGAGGTTATGGCATATGATTTGACAGCAAACACTAAGAGGGATCTTTAAGCCAGTTACTGAATCTCTCTGACAGCTTTGAGCAAAAACAAAAACACATGATAACGATGGTGTTGCCATTGACGGATTCATTATCCATCATGCCCCTTGTCAGATAGGTAGAACATTTGGCATTAGCAGGGGAAGGCTGTATGTGTTGGGTATGCATCCTATAACTGTAATTGATGACACATTACAAATTGGTGATAGGCTGTTTGAGAGAACATCTGTCTTAATAAATCTTATTTTCCTAAGACCTACTAAAAAAACCTATAAATTATTTAGTTAATGGTAGGGAAATATACCATGAAATACTGCAAATGAGTGATTTACATAAGACCACGAAAAGACTGAGCAACAAGGGATATAATGCCATTATAAAACCAATACTTGATGACGAAAACAACAACAACAAATACAACAGCAGCAGCGGTGATGGTACTGACATTGAGCATAAAGCAGTGAACAATCGGATCCCGCAGTATATATATTATGACGACCCCAACGAGCTAACAGATCGACTACAGCTGCTCATGGCATCAGCTGCTGCAGGTAACACAGCTCATTCGAATGAGGATCTTTCAATAATCTCTGAGCTTAGAAAGAAAGGGATAAGTATGGAGACAGTAGTTCAACAACTGCACAAACCAACATGCAAAGCATACCCTCATAGGCATGTTATGATGAAAGGTTTGGATGATGTATGTGAAGCTGATCTTGTAGATATGAGGGAATATTCACATGAGGGTAATTGATTCAAATATATTGTAATGGTTATTGATACATACTCCAAATTTGCCTGGGCGTTGCCTGTCTAAACAAAAATGGGTAGAAATTTTGTGGTTGTTTTTGTGCGTTTGCTACAGACAGGGACGAATTGATGCCCAGACAACATCCAAACTGATTGTGGTGGAGTGTTTTGCAATAGGCATTTCTAGACCGTGATGTAGCGGTATGGAACACATCACTACTCAACATTCACTCACTTAAAGTGGACTGAGGACTATGGTGGTTGGTTGTGGGTTTATATATAGACTGAGGTGACCAATGAGAGAGCATGATTTGAATGTACAGTCAATGAGAAGCTCTTATCGAACGTCACTATTGCTGAAAGGGCTTGATGAGACCATCATCTCTCTCTCTCTTTCTTTCTCTCTCTCTCTAAGTAGTAAGAAGAATGCTTTTATGATTTACTGTATTTTCGCAAGTGTGGATATTACGATTTTCAGGAAGGGTAACACGTGATGCCTCGTTAGGACCACCAGTAAGAATGCAATCGATGTTATTCTGTGTTATTTTCATGAAGGGGTTCTGGTAGGATCCCGAGGGATGGAAAGCAGGTAGTCGGAGTTCTATAATGCGTGCTGTGACGTCAGCATCCACAGACATGTCTCGCATGTCCCGTTAGGATCGCGATGGAGAGAAAGTGGTCGAACAGATTTCTATAATGCGAGCTGTGATGTCAGTACACAAAGGTTTCACATGCATGGGCATCTTGCATGTCCCATTAGGGTCACTAGGAACATTGCACTCTGTGCCATTCTGGAACAGATTTCTACAGCATAAGTTGTGACTTCAGAATCCATAGGTGTCGCATCAGCAGTGGTAAACACATGTGCACATGGCCCAGAGGATGACTTGGCGCTTATTTAAATAGACATGTCATGTCAGTATAACATTCGAAGAACTTTTAACTGTAAACGTGACTTTCACATACCGTTGGCAGCAGAGTGACCTGCGATTTTCTCCCACCTCAGACCGCCATCTTGTATTAAGTCACAGAAGGGACGACAGCGCCCTTTGGTGGCGGTAATGTGTACAAGGTCAGTTGGACTCTGGACCTCATGATGAACACGATGGAGGTACTGCCTCGAATTGTTTAAATAAAGACATATGTCCAAGATTTATGTCCAGCACAGACCGAGTCCTTTTCCCACCAATCCTAGGAAGAGGCAGAGGTCAGGCGACTTAGGTTAGTGGAGATAGCCCTATTTTCACACCATGATGGAATTTGAACTTCCCATCATTTTCTGAGGGAGGGAGGGAGGGGGTTATGTTAGTGGAGGTATCTTCCTGCCAAAATTGAAGCTTCCTACCAAAAGCCACCATCTTGGATAATGGTACTAATGGTACCTCATCATCATATCCGCCATCTTGTATGATGTTATGCTCTGTTTCCAAGTCTACGGGCAGCCATATTGGATGACGTCATCGCCGGCATCTTGGGTACATCTGGCAACAATGGATAGTGGGGTGGTATATGCTTTGCCCTACTACTTTCATATACTTTGAATTTGTTTCATTATTTCAAAGAAAAGCCGAAGTCGAGATGCTACAATCTTACATTTCCTCAATTAATTTTCAGTTCACAAGAAAATGTTTATGGTGCATATAATCCATTATGCTAATCAAACCGACAGACTTTGAATCACTTAATCTTTCACAGTACTGGTCGATGGTGAATAAGCGATAATTATGTATGGGATCAGAAACAAGAAAACACTTATTTTCTGAAACAAGCCGTGGTAGACTCCTACTAAGTTACTGAGCATTACCATGCACCTGATGGTGGGACACAAAAACTGACGGCGACGAAAAACATTTGGACTCAAGCATGCTTCATCTGCAAACTCAATTTCAATACCGAGTGTAGAAAAGAAAAATATCGATAAAGCGGTTCAAACAGAAGATTGGTGAAGCACTGATGTACCACTGAGCAAAACCCTAAAAATTCTCTACTCAAGCTCCAAACACCGACTTACGATGAGGTCATCATGTGGTTGGATCATGGGTCAAAGTTAGAGTATCGTTGTCAAGAAAAATCATTCAAAAATACGAGACTTCACGCGGCAGTTGCATATCATTATCCTTATTATAACGCAAAATATCATTTTATAGACGTTCTACAGTGGTTGGAGATAAAATAAGGTCCATGTGGTTGACTGAATACCTTAGGTGTGGATCACTAGTTAAAATTATTAGGTTTCGCAATCATTTCAACACGAAATATATTACAAGCTGCTCAGTTGTTGAAAAGATGACATGAGCGGTTATCAAAGTCTACAATCTGAAGCCTGAAACTAAAAAAGGCTACATAACAGCTACGGGTCATTGCCCGAAAAGCGAAGAGAGCGCTTACAAGACACCTGCCAAACTTACTTGTGCAGCCGCTTCGGTCCCATCATTGCCTACCCAGAAGTCTGAGTTGGCAATACTACATCAAACCATGCCATGCCAGACGCTCTGACTGTGATGAAGCGTGTTTTGAGCTGCTCCGTTCTGCTGGTTTTCTCATTCATACAGGATTGATGAAGGGAGTGGGATTGTGAAAGGAAACAACACCAATAAATGAAAAGAGACTGGCGCTCACATGTCCTCCAGAGCCTCTGTATCGGACTGGGAGTGTACCGAGGTGATGTATACACACACGGCCAATCTCCTGAGACGTAAGTCGCACAACTCTTTCGCCGTTCGTAGCCTCTGCGCAGAGGGTGGTAACCACATCACTTAACGTCTGGCGAGAACTCCTCATGGTGCGTCGTATATACAAAACAGGGCCCATTCTCGACCGTATCACTGTCGGTATCGGAGCTGAACAATCACTAAGAAGAAAGTTTACTAATCGCGTGCTACTAAGCCCTTTCTTGTCGCTCTAAGCACAATCTCGAGCAACTTGGTGTAGCAAACAAACCAATTCTTAACAACTTACACTGCAATTCTTAATCACTTACACCCTGCTGGATGAGTGACACTCTTAACTTGGACATGACGGAGTACAATTACTTTACCACTCTACCTACAATTTTAAAACGCCTCATTAACGGCATTTTGTCAGAGTATCGCGAGCATATGGTGATTTTTACAGACGGATTAAAGCAACCCGCACAATGTCCGGTGTTCTGTTATCTTCCCACATTTTATTACTAAAATACGCCAACAAAGACGCTTCTCGGTGTAATATGAAAAGCTCTGGGTGGTCAAGAAGGCACGGAAAAACACGAGACACGAATTTTGGTGCAAGGAAGTTTGGCTGTTGATATACTTTCCTGGATGTGAAGTCGTGGTCCAAGAAGCAGAAAAAGTTCTTGGACCACGACCTCACATCCCGGAAAGTATATCAACAGCCATGTCACCCGGTCGCGAAAGCCTTCAGTCCCATAGAACTTAGAACTACTTAAACCTGACTAACCTAAGGACATCACACACATCCATGACCGAGGCGGGATTCGAACCTGCGATCGTAGTGATCTCGCGGTTCCAGACTGAAGCGCCTAGAACCCCTCGGCCACACCGGCCGGCTTTCTTGTTTTCTCGGACACTCTTAGTGCTCTGCAGGCTATTCAGCAAATGGTCCTAGCATATAGCTTAGTCGAGATGATGCAGGACATCATCTACTCCTGCACAGGCAGGAGAAAGAGATGGCCTCCTGTTGGGTCCCTGGACGCATAAGAATCGAGGGGAATGAGGAAGCTGATAGAGCAGCGAAAGGAGCCTGCCAGGAAAATATCGCAGTTCACCTTAACGTCCCCCTACAGGCTGTCGTATCTTTGGCGACAATGAGTCTGGGATGTGTGGGAAAGGAAAAGGCTGGGACTGGCGAACAAGAAGCTACGGTCGGTCTAACCTTGGTGCACTTTCGTTCGAACTCCAGTAAGAGACGAAATGGTACTAACCCGCCTTCGTATCGGACACTGCCCAATGACGCATACTTATCTCTTTCGACATGATGAACCACCGAAATGCAGCGACACATCACGGTTCACCATGTTTTAACTTCGTGTGTTTCGTATGCTAACAGAAGGGAAGCTTTTGGTCTTCCAAGGGAGATACCGTGGATTTTAGGCGATGGAGAAACAATAGCAAGAAAATTGTTGACTTTTACGTGACGTCAGGATTCCTGCCCACTTTTATTGGACAAATGTTTTAATGTGTTTTTGGGTAGCTGGCTCATCGTATAAGTTCAACGATGGAGATAGGAAGATTTTGCTTTACCTCTGACCATTGGCCATTAAAATATGTCTTATTGTAGCTATGTTAGAGCATATTAAGCAAGGGTTGGACGACGAACCGGAGCTGGTTCCAGAAACTGTGTGAATCGATTAATTCCTTTTACAAAAGTGTTAATTCGGTTGAAATTTATACTCAGTTAATGGCACCATTTGTATGCGGACCGTTCGGATTTTACGCGCAAATACGTGGATAAATCATGTTTTTCGGATGGGGTTTTGCAGCACTCTACTATAATTTAAACTTGTACGAATCGATTCAAACTTTACACTATGGTAGATAAAAGGATAAAGTCAAAACAATTTTTTTTTTACCTAACAATCTTTATCCGTTCCCGACATGCGATGGTTAATGTCGACGTGGGACGCATAAATCAGCCTTCCGTGGATTGAATGCTCAGAAACGGTTTAAAGTGATTCAAATAAATAAATTCATTCTTACGATAAAATGTAAGACCTTCTTTAAAAAATCAAGCTCGATTCGGACTTTACATGCAAATAACCCGTTTTATGTGAGTGTTTTTTCGTGCGACACTTATGTTTCGAACTTGTGCGAATTGGTTCAAATTTTGTACAAAGGTAGCCAAATACATATAATTAATGGTAGTACTGTTGCTTTGTGAAACCTTTATACGTTGTCCCGATATAAGAAGAATGTTTGGAATGAATAAAGAAAAACCCTATACCGGATCATTCGTTGCCCGAGCAAACATAAACCTACATCGGTTGCCAAGCTATGACCGTGTAATGTCAGAATACTGGCAGGGTAAACGTTGGGAACCAGGAAGAAATGCTCCTGTCATAGCACAAAAAAGGAGTTGGGCCACCGCTGGCTCTTATACAAGTAGTTATTCGACATTAAGTTGATTGATACTTGTTCGATGCTCTCCTGAGGGATATTGTGCCAAATTTTGTCCTATTGGCTTGACAAAGCGTCAAAATCTCGAGATGGTTGGCGGACCCTGCCAATAATGCTCCAAACGTCCTCGACTGGCGAGAGATCCGGCCACCTTGCTGGCCAAGATGGGGTTTTAGAAGAACGAAGAAATCTCGCCGTGTGCGGGCGGGGATTAGCGTCCTTAAATGTAAACCCATGAAGGGGAACAAAGAGGGACGTAGAATATCGTCGACGTAACTGTGTCCTTTTTAAGAGTACAAAGGATGAGAACCAAAGTTGTTCTAATATGAAAGGAAATGACACCACAGACCACAAATCCTGGTTATCGGACCGTATAGCGCTCGAGATTGAAGCTAGTATCCCATCGCCGTCTGGGGCGTCTCCAGACACGTCGTCTCTGGTCATCGGAGCTCATTTCTAAGCAGGACTGACCACTGAAGACAATTATTCTCCAGTGAATGAGATTCCAGATCGAAGACTTGTCTGGAGAAACCCCAGACAGCGGTTGGATACCAACCTGACTGTCACCCGCCATAGGGCCCGACAACCAGGAATGATGATCTGGTGTGCCATTTCATATCACAGCAGGGATCGCTTTGGTTATCATTCTCAGCACCCTAACAGCACAGTCGTACGTCGACGATATTCTACGCCCTGTGTTGTTGCTCTTCATGGCAACCAATCCTGGATTTGCATTTCATCGAGATAATGCCCGCCCACACGCGCCGAGTCTTTCTATTGCTTGTCTTAGTGCTTGCCAAACCCTACCTTGGCCAGCAAGTCACCGGATCTCTCCCAGTTTAGAACTCTTAGAGCGCTATGGACAGAGTCGTCCAACAATCTCGGAGTTCTAACGATCCAGCGTGCAAACTGGACAGAATTAGGCGCGATATCCCTCAGGAGAACATCCTAAAACCCAGTCAACCAATGAGAAGCAGAGTAACTGCTTGCGTAAGGGTCAGAGGTGGATCAACGCGTTATCGACATGCTCAATTTGTGAAGGTCTTTCTCATGAATAAATCATGCAATTTTTTTGAACAGTAATCATTTGTTTGTCTGTACATGTACATCACATCTGCCGATTTGCGTCCTATTCGGGTAATTTTGTTCGTGGTGCATGGTTTTTTCCTCTTTTCTTGATTTTTTTTCTTTTAGAGTTTACATATATGGCTGAAGAGCAACATGTAATAGCTAAAAATTTCTCTGTGAAGGATAAAATTTTTGGCGATGGATTTGTTCGTGGGAGGATGACATTATGCATAATATTACTTTATTTGAAGCGATGCATTATTTTACATGATATCGGTACTGACACTGAAATTTCCCGTCTCCTCTATATCTCTTTAGTTACGCAACCTTCCCTTCTACAATAACCTATGAAACCTTCCCTCAGGATTTCAATCTCTTGCTTAATCATAACAAATGAAATCTTCCCTTTGAAATTAATTCTCTTTCTCAGTAATAATAAGTGCAATCTTTGTATGCGAATTTAAATGCTGCTTATTAAAACTGATTTGCTGATCATTTAGACGAAGCATAGAATGTGTCGTCGTCGCGGCCCTCAGTCGTTAACTGTTCCTTACCTTTTTTTTTACTGTTGCTGGATCGCCATCTGACTGCTACATCGAACTGCGACATGAATATACTTACTCTGTTTTGCCATACTCTATTAGCTTCTGGTGGATTGTCATAATAAGTGGCTGTATTTATTACCATAGCTGACGTTATTCTTTAATTAATTTGACTGAAGTTACGTAATTCATAGTTAAACTTTTTCCTGCCAACAATACAATTTTGCAAAGTTTTACGCTGATGGTTTTTGGGATGTATTATAATTAGTAATGCAATATTGCTGGCAAAAATTAATTATATTCTGAAAACGATTCTTCAAATATTTACTGTTGGTAAAGAAATGATTTTACAAACGTTCAAATGGGACTTACTTTCTACAGTACTCTTACAACCTTACAAGTAGCATTGCGCAAAGATACCTTCAGTAGTCTTGAGTTTCTTAAAAAATAATTATAATAATAATTCAATAATATTAGTTACTCTTATGATAATAGCTGATTTCTCTGTACATCCGTTAACTCTTGTAAATCACAACTGGTGGCTGGGAGGCGCACCGCTCCTCTCAACCTCTCGCTTCAGACCTGCTACCGACTCGCTTCACATCTCGCTTACTACTGACTTCCTACGAACGCTTAAGTGCGGTATCTCCCACCAACAATGCTTTCTGGTGCAGACAATCCCCGCTACCATTACAAAATGTATCAATGCGCGGTCTTTCCCGCTCTTTTCTTAAAATGTATCCATATACGGTCTCACTCGCCCTTTTCAAAATTATATCAATATGCGGTCTCTCCTGCCAACACTACTTTGGTGCAGACATTCCCCGCTACCACAATTATTTCCAAAATGACAAAAATTAATTATTCCTACTGAATTCTATTAATAAAATATAATTACCTTTCATAAATTGTGGTTTGACAATAAATAATGGAAATATACAAGTCTTACAATACTAACAAGTAAAAAAGCGAGAATATGTCAAGATGTTTTTGATTGAAATGTCTTTAAAGCTGCCAGATAAGTTGAAGAGCTAGTTCCCTCTTTTACATCTAAGCACTATGGGCCTTAACATCTGAGGTCATCAGTCCCCTAGAATTAGAACTACTTAAACCTAACTAACCTAAGGACATCACACACATCCATGCTCCAGGCAGGATTCGAACCTACGATCGCAGCAGTGTAAGTAGGCTGTTTAGGCTTTTATATTGGTAACGCCACGTAGCGCTCTATATGAAAATCACTGGCTGTGCTGTGTGCAGTCTGTGGCTAGTTTGCATTGTTGTCTGCCATTGTAGTGTTGGGCAGCTGGATATTAACAGCGCGTAGCGTTGCGCAGTTGGAGGTGCGCCGCCAGCGGTGGTGGATGTGGGGAGAGAGATGGCGGAGTTTTGAAATTTGTTAGACTGGATGTCATGAACTGCTATATACATTATGACTTTGAACACTATTGAGGTAAATACATTGTTTGTTCTCTATCAAAATGTTTCATTTGCTAACTATGCCTATCAGTAGTTAGTGCCTTCCGTAGTTTGAGTCTTTTATTTAGCTGGCAGTAGTGGCGCTCGCTGTATTGCAGTGATTTGTGAAAGGTATAGGTTAATTTAGTCAGGGCCATTCTCTTGTAGGGATTACTGAAAGTCAGATTGCGTTGCGCTAAAAAAATATTGTGTGTCAGTTTATAGTAGGCCACTGCCCACTAAACTGTCCTTTTACTGTATGATGGGAGACTGTACTACGGAATGTCGTGTCTATAAGTTGTGTCCAGTTGATGTGAAAAGTCGACGAAATGGATTGGCCTTTTACAAATTTTTCTGTTCAAATGTTTCGCTGAAACTGTATTTTCGTGCGATCTTGACGCACAAAGTTTCGTAATAAGAAGAACAACCTTGTCTAAAAAACAGTGTAACTGCAAAGCGTGATCCAATGTGTGTATAAGACATCAAAACTTTTAATGCTGTTTCTGGTGAAGGTTTCAAAGGACTAGACCAAGAATGAATTGGTATAGGTCCACATTATGGAGAAGTCAGTGTTTAAGATGTCACTCCTCGTTCCTCTACTGTAAGTAGACAGTTCTTTTTGTGATATGAACCTATTTGATATAAATGAAAAGAAGGAAATTGTTATGTGTGTGCGACAAATGTGTGCAAGCTATGAAGGCAGAACATCTAACCGTTAACGTAATCGTCTTTGCGTAGTTACTGTACACAGTCTTATAGCCAAAAGGAAGCAGTGGAGCAGACATGATAAGCCCGGCTGCAGTTGCAAGACATGTTTTACGCAATCCAGCAAGAAGCACACGTAGTGAACGATGCTTTAGTGAAGCTGGCATGCTGTTAACAAATGGTCTCAGCCAATTAAATCCCGAATGCGCCAGTGATCTACAGTAACTATAAATATTCTGTTCTTGTAAACAAGTGAAAAGTTCGAAAAACTACTGATATAAATATGCAGGGTGCGGCTCGTAAAACCGGCTAGTAAAGTCAACACATGAACATAAAAGGAAATGTGATGTACCGAGTATGCCCGCATCTCGGAGTCGTGCGGTAGCGTTCTCGCTTCCCGCGCCCGGGATCCCGGGTTCGATTGCCGGCGGGGTCAGGGATTTTTTCTGCCTCGTGATGGCTGGGTGTTGTGTGATGTCCTTAGGTTAGTTAGGTTTCAGTAGTTCTAAGTTCTAGGGGACTTATTACCATAGATGTTAAGTACCATAGTGCTCAGAGCCATTTTTTTTATGTATCGAGTATGATTACTAACCTCCACGGTAAGTGCTGAAAGTGCCCTCTGCCAGCTTTAGCAAACATGTCAGCATGCTTGAGGAGATTCATTCATATCCTGGCCAATTCTTGCGTTGTGATGCTATTGATGACACCTGGGTAGTCGTCTTGATTTCTTCAATTGTGTGTGGATTTGTTCCGTATACTCTCCCCTCTGACGAACCCCACAAGTAAAAGTCACGAGTGGGCAGATCTGGTGACCGAAGAGGCCGCGAGCCTTTGCTGATTGTCCTCTGTTATGCAAACATTGCATGCACGCGGGACAATGAGGCAGCTGATGTGTGTCTTGTTGCACCGCACTGCTGAAAGTAAAACAACTGACGCTTCTCTTCTGTCGAGTTTGAATGAAACTGCTCCAGGATACCAAAATACACGTCACAGTCCACTGTCGTCTCGACGAACTTGGGGCCCATAACGCGTATGTCGGCGCACCAAACACCAGTTGTAAGTAGGCTGTTTAGGTTTTCTTATTGGTGACGCCATGTAGCGCTCTGTATGGGGATCACTGGCTGTGCTGTGTGCAGTCTGTGGCTGGTTGGCATTGTTGTAATACTCGCCATTGTAGTGTTGGGCAGCTGGATGTTAACAGCGCAGCGTTGCGCAGTTGGAGGTGAGCCGCCAGCAGTGGTGGACGTGGGGACAGAGATGGCGGAGTTTTGAAATTTGTAAGACTTGATGTCATGAACTGCTATATATATATTTCGACTATTAAGGTAAATACATTATTTGTTCTGTATTAAAATCGTTCATTTGCTAACTAAGACTATCTGTAGTTAGTGCCTTCAGTAGTTTGAATCTATTATTTAGCTGGCAGTAGTGGCGCTCGCTGTATTGCAGTAGCTTGAGTAACGAAGATTTTTGTGAGGTAAGTGATTTGTGAAACGTATAGGTTAATGTTAGTCAGGGCCATTCTTTCGTAGGGATTTTTGGAAGTCAGATTGCGTTGCGCTAAAAATATTGTGTGTCAGTTTAAGCACAGTCTTGTATAATTTTTCTAAGGGGACGTTTCACAGCATTCTCTTCATGGAAGGGTACCTGGTGGATCGCGTGTGGATTTTCTGTCGACCCCTAGCGATCGTTTCGAGAACTTGCGTACCCAGACAGGTGGAACGACGCCTCGTCACTCATGCTGTGCCTTAGTGGACCAAGGCACCACTGGCAACATTGCTCAACAGCCACGAACAGAAATGCACTCTCTTGCGCAGGTCAGGCCCCTACAGGCCGAGCACAACACTTATAGCACACGGTTTTAACTTCAGTCCCCCTAAAACACGTCTCTAGTTTTTTTCACTCCCATGAACCTGTTGATTCGATCTCCTGGTTGACTTACGAGTACTTCTTGTAATTGTCTCCTGCACATACCTCTTTAATTCAGCTGTGTAGACAGGTTGTGACCCGTTCCTGGGAGCATTCTGAACCGATTCTGTAGCCACCACTTTCCAATCAATTCCTGTATGGTTCCGCGCAGTGTCGGTACGTCACAGGAAATGGTTAGTATGTGCATGGCTGTTTGGACGGTGTTTATTGTTTTCCATTTGGGTATTACGCGCGCAAGCACTGGAACATAATCGTTGCGTGCGACGGGCCGTTTTTAAGTATGATCTTGATCTTGGTATGTTTCCTTTACGAGGACAGTCGTCTCCTCAATTCCGAGGGTAGTATTTATTTGATGTGTAGATTGTTTGAATGTTTCCTATTAATGATTGGTAGAACAGCTCCATCTGGAAATAAGTATTATTTTCTTCTCTGAGTTTAGTGAAATAAATATTATTTCCCACGTGCTGCCCTATGTTGACTGTGTCATGAAAGCGCTCTTGGATACGTTACTTTTGTATTAAGAAAGAGAGAGAGAGAAAAAGAAAGAAGGAAAGAAAGGGAAGCGAGCGAGAGCGAGAGAGCGAGAGAGAGAGAGAGAGAGAGAGAGAGAGAGAGGGAGAGAGGAAGGAAGGGAGGAAGAGAGAGAAAGAGAGAGAGAGAGAGGCGCACGTTTTGTGAACTTCGGCGAGGCGAGGTGAGATGTCAGCGAAAACCGGTCCTGCTCGGTTATTCGCATGTGCGAAGTCTGGACAACAGATATGGTGCCCCAAGAAGCTGAATCGTTTGGGCCAGGCCACTAGCGGTGCGGTCTGCCATTCAGCTGTTGAGCCGTAACTGGTCAAACACGGCATTGCATCTCTCAAATTCAGAGCACGTCCGAAGAACTGTAAACAGTCCCGTGGTCCCGGTCGCCTACAGTGGACTGGGTGGCCGAGCGGTGACCTCTCCAGTTGTCATGATACTAGGAAATGACTGTGGACGCTCCAGAAACGCCAAAGAAGCATTATTAATTCATAACACCTTTATTCCTGCCGACTGCAATGTGGCTTGGTGATATCAACGACCTTCCCCGAGTCCTCGCTGACTCGTAGCGATGCCACCAGATCCGGGCCGCACAGTCTTGCTTGCACAGCGCCGTGTGCTGTGACGTAGAGGAGGAATGTCCTTACTTCGGCCGCTCGTGGATGGCGGCGTCCGGCTGGCCGGGAGGCTCGGCGGCGGACAGCAAGAGGCTCCGGGTTGGAGTCCTGGCGCTGTGGGCACGTGAAGCGTTCTCGTAGTGCGTTGTGTACTCTATCCCATCCCGTCTTCTTCCCTGCTCCCCCTGGTGGCTCGTCTGCGGTGGACGGGCGGAACGGGCCTTAGTCCCCCCAGAGTCGTCGGCTCACCAGGTTGTGACGGCGGATGCACCGGGCCTAGGCCCCGCACGATCTCGACGACGGCTCACTGATGTGGCCAGCATTGGCGGCGAGCGAGTCTGCCGCGATGTCAGCTAATCCTGGGTTGATGATTGACAGCGGCAGCAGAGAGGACCAGAGCTGGTAATGTCCCCTCACGTCTGCTGCTGGATGGGCCGCCCTTGCTGCAACATCTCCTTAATAAAGATTGACATGTCGATCACCGAGCTGAGCGCTACGCAGCGACCCAGTACACACCTAAGTGCAAATCGAACTGCGAGTGCCTTGTAGCTATCAACGCTGGCGTATTTAAAGGAAGCACGAGCGACGTCGTGACGTCATGCTCGTTTGTAATGAACGCATTCGTTCCACTTATACTGCTGATTCATCTGTCGTACTCGCCCCTTAGGTGTTATTGCGACAGGGTTGTTACGGCAGACTTACACGAAGTTGTGAAATGCAGTACAGCTGACGCTATACCTCTGTCTTGCACTCTACGAAAGTCTCCGTCTAACACAAACCTGCGTGCTAAGCAGTTCTCTCTCGCCTGCTGTGTGTAACCAGGCCATTGCCCCAGCGTGACGACACATTCCGATATATGTGCAATCCTCCTACCTCTTGGCTAACGTACTGCCTCTGGCTCTCGGCATAGGCAACGAAACTTTGACAATATTCCACGTTTCCAACTCATTACTATTCCGCGACGCTACAGAACGGACAAAACGAAAGTTTCAATTCGATGCATTGCCTTTTTGACGGCTAATCGCGTTTCGTTCTGTACCTCTCGCATTAGGGTTTGTTTTGCACCTATTGTGCTGCACTTGATTCTTTCGGAGTTCATTTGCAACCCATTCCACCCATCACGAAATTTTTTGCTAGAGACCTACCTAGCCATTGGATGTTCAGCACTTCTGCGCAGTGCACCTCTGTACGTAGTCCTATCCAGAGAAGTTCATCTGCTCGAGGTGACATTCGCAAGTACATTCTATCAAAAGTGGTGGCGAGAACGTGACAAAGCATTTCCATCAGCGCGGAGCTGTAGTGCGGTTATAAAAGTTCCACCAAAGTCTGCACCGGGGTACGTGCCCGCGACTACAGTGCTTAACCAATCGGTCGTGTAAAGGGTGCGGTAGCGGCCCTCTTTCCTCGAGGCAGGCAGCCATTAATTCGCGTTCGCCTTTCGGTGGGGGCACGGCGCCGCGTTTATCAGCGCATCGCTGATGTACGGCGCGGCGGAAACGGGCGCCCAACTCGGATGCCGGCGCTGTTTGCGCTCCGTATCGGCGGAGCCGCAGTTACCGGGAAACTGCGCGGAGCAAGTGTTTGCTCCCGTCTGGCGGGAAGGCCGCGGTGCCTGCCCCTCCCCCCCCCCCCCCCCCCCCCTCTCCTACACCACCCACGCAGCTTCTTTGTTCCGAGGGACAGGTCGGCTTTAACGGGGCTCTCCTGGCCGGCCGCTGTCTCCACGAGGTAGCGATGCGCACCGCCTCACCTACCTGCTGTTGGAGTTGCTGACAGAAGGCGCTGCCAAATATAGCTCTTTGCCAAGTCCTCGTCCACTGCACTTAACATCCAACAAATTTCGCACAGCAATCTGAGAATACCTGTCTGCATGAAAGTGTGGGGCTCTCCTTCATCTACGTCGTCCAGCTGTTGAATCTTCGCGCCAGCTGCAATGGTTACTCGTAACGTCGTCAAAGGCCAAGGAAGAGCAGCTAGACGGAATGGACAGTGCCTTGAAAAGAGATTATAAAATGAACATCAACGAAACAAAAACAAGGATAGTTTGAAACGTCCCCTTAGAACAATTTATACACGACTGTGCTTAATCTGACACACAATATTTTTTAGCGCAACGCAATCTGACTTTCAAAAATCCCTACAAAAGAATGGCCCTGACCAACATTAACCTATACCTTTCACAAATCACTTACCTCACAAAAATCTTCGTTACTCGTGAATGTGTGTGTGTGTGTGTGTGTGTGTCTGGGGGGGGGGGGGGCTTCTATTCTTAGAGAAGAAAGAAAGTTTGAATATTGTAAGCAGATTAAACGGGTGTGGGATATAGTCGTTACGCAGAGATGAAGATCCTTGCACATGAAAGCTGCATCAGACCAGTCTTCGGAATACAGACCACATCAACAATAACGGCGATATTTTCATTTTGGATGTTCAGGAAGCGTCCTGTTGCGTGCAAAAGAGAAAGGTTCACGTAGATTGGGCAGAACAAAGTGATCTGAACAGAAAGTCTCTTCTCAGTTGGTGAAATACCAGTAATATTATGAGCGGGGCCAAAGACCTGAATGAAAACAGTCACTTCTTGAAAGAACGAATAGCCATCAGTATTGTCCGAAGGCTGAAACCCTTCAGGAGGAAAACAAACACCGGTAGGAAATATCACTAACTAGTAAACACACAAAAATTGTTCAAATGGCTCTGAGCACTATGGGTATTAACTTCTGAGGTTATCAGTCGCCTAGAACATAGAACTTCTTAAACCTAACTAATCTAAGGACATCACACACATCCATGCTCGAGGCAGGATTCGAAACTGTGACCGTAGCCGTCGCGCGGGTCAGACTGTAGCCCCTAGAACCGCTCGGCCACCCCGGCCGGCGCACACTCGAACAGTCCTTTCATCCTTACTCTGAGGAACTACCATCACAACCATAGAAGCATAAGTGACCAAAGACCTGTTAGTTAGGACAGCGAGCTCACACTGCAGATGACAACACTGACGAGCTCCTGCACATCAGCAATTCTGACTAGACATGACAACTGCTATCACAGTCGACCAACAGGCAACAGCAGGGGAGTCCATAAACTCGCACGATAACGCACAAGCTAACTTCTAACACTGCCCTTCTACGCTGTGCATCTGGTATATGACCTATCCGACACTGACGACAAACTCAACTGTTATAGCTACGCTGTTGCTGGCTGGGAAGACAGTGCCAGTACCAAACTGCAGTTGCCGAGTGACAACGCTTCACTGGATTATATCCATTACTAACTTACCTTACCCTTGCGTCATTTGTAGCAGATAGCAAGCAGTACGCTGCTGCTGTTACTACCCGACCAGACTATTACAGAGGTTTTTCTCCCTTCGCCATTGCCTTAAACTTTATTCTTCTGCCCTTCAAACTCCTACCATTCTTTCAATTTTCGGCACAATCTATCCCTAGACGATCCGCGTCTTAATGATTAATCATAACACGAAGTACACAAACATCGCAGGGCACACATCCTGCGAGTACCTCACTAAGTGAACACTAACCTCTATGCAGAGATGGCAGTAAGCCTTTTGTGTTGGCTATCATGCCGGTGTGGGCGTGGAGGGGCTCCACCCTATGAGGAAACTGGTTTCAGCCACGAGGCCCACGAAGGGGAATAGGTCCGTGGGTTCAGCGACCTCTATCGACGCTTGGGATACCGT
The DNA here is from genome assembly GCF_023897955.1 of Schistocerca gregaria. Taxonomy (NCBI): domain Eukaryota; kingdom Metazoa; phylum Arthropoda; class Insecta; order Orthoptera; family Acrididae; genus Schistocerca; species Schistocerca gregaria. The sequence continues at coordinate 251,163,221 of NC_064920.1, forward strand.
CTGGTGGCGGATAGATCGTGAGCGAATTGTGTCTGTCTGTGGCGAGGCTCAGGAGACAGACAGGCCTTGCCACGTGCGTCACAGAATGTGACACTGCAAGTCTAAAGTGGCAGCAGCTGTCTCCGACGGGGAGCGAGTAACTATTTCCAACGAATTTATTAATTCTTGACAGCGTGTTTAAATGCATGCAAGTTCTCGATAGCACACGACGAAGTTAATACTTTTAGTGGCTACCTTTTCAATTAAATGTTGGTTTCCTGTGTGCCTTGCACGGAGCCGAGCGTTCGCGAAATGTAGCGGACAAGCCGACTAGTGTGACGTCACAAGTTCGTTGCAGAGCCTTATATCTCATTGGCCTTGGTCTGTGGGAAGGCTGGCACCTATGAGTTACGTGACCGCTTTCCTTCGAAGCCTACTGCGTCTACAGACAGTCTTTCAAATAGCCCATAACCATTCTAAGCCCAGCACATTCACACAACATGCACTCGAACATAGTGGAAAGGTACAGAGAGGACGAGGAAGTGTGGCTAATTGAAACAGTAATCGAAATAAAACACTTAGTTGCCTTTCCCCATGTCCATTAGTTTGGTTATTGACTTAACAAGTCAGGATCATATGATAATGCTGCAATCAGCTGATTAACTTCTGATGCCCCTCAATTGGGATTTATTCGGCTGAGGCATGATTTGCGTTCATGAAGTGTACTCACATTACCGCTTCAACATCACTGAACGCCATAGAATTTCACTTAATGTTCCAATTGACTCTGGCCACCACGGTTCTCGAACTCTGTCACAAAGTAAAAGCAGCATGGAGTGGGGTACCCTATGCGTCATCTAAATTCAGTTTGACTTGATGCCCAGCTGGGCTTACCCGCTGTGTCTGACAGCTTGCAGCTCGGTATTCGAATTTCGCACCCTTCCACTCCGAAATCACCAAGAAATTTATAACGTTATGTTCCTTCTAGTATCCTGTATGTACACAATGAGTAATATTTCATTTCCTGGTATTGTTACTGTAACGGCCAGAGGTCTGTACCTGTAGCACTATTTGCTCACTTTGGCTGTTCAGTCCTTTTCGCTGTCGAATTTCGACACATGCTGGTAGATTTTCCTTCTTCTGCGGTCGTCTCGCAAAACAAACAAGATTCAAATGGGATTTCTGAATGTGATACAGTATATGTAATCTGCCCCGTACGTACAGAGTTTTAAGAAAGCTCCCCATATGAGAGGTGGTTATATAAACCAAAACAAGAAAAGCATGTCCAGCAAACATGGGCTTATAGTGTATACCTTAAGAGCTACAAGCGCTTCTTCATATTCACTATTGTTAAAAACAACTTTTTGCTTTAACGATCGACTTATAGAATGTATCATACAAGTGGGTAAACAAATGAGAGCACAATGTACTGCTACTGTGAAACGGCAGAGGTTCTAATGTAATGTATTTGCTTTTGTATAAGAAATGACACAACACTGAAAGACCTGAGTTGAAACAAGGCCCCCGGAGTAGACAACATTCCATTGGAACTATTGACGGCCTTGGGAGAGCCAGTCCTGACAAAACTCTACCATCTGGTGAGCAAGATGTATGAGACAGGCGAAATACCCTCAGACTTCAAGAAGAATATAATAATTCCAATCCCAAAGAAAGCAGGTGTTGACAGATGTGAAAATTACCGAACAATCAGTTTAATAGGCCACAGCTGCAAAATACTAACGCGAATTCTTTACAGACGAATGGAAAAACTACTAGAATCCGACCTCGGGGAAGATCAGTTTGGATTCAGTAGAAATGTTGGAACACGTGAGGCAATACTGACCCTACGACTTATCTTAGAAGCTAGATTAAGGAAGGGCAAACCTACGCTTCTAGCATTTGTAGACTTAGAGAAAGCTTTTGATAGTGTTGACTGGAATACTCTCTTTCAAATTCTGAAGGTGGCAAGGGTAAAATACAGGGAGCGAAAGACTATTTTCAATTTGTACAGAAACCAGATGGCAGTTATAAGAGTCGAGGGACATGAAAGGGAAGCAGTGGTTGGGAAGGGAGTGAGACAGGGTTGTAGCATCTCCCCGATGTTATTCAATCTGGATATTGAGCAAGCAGTGAAGGAAACAAAAGAAAAGTTCGGAGTAGGTATTAAAATCCATGGAGAAGAAATAAAACTTTGAGGTTCGCCGATGACATTGTAATTCTGTCAGAGACAGCAAAGGACTTGGAAGAGCAGTTGAACGGAATGGACAGTGTCTTGAAAGGAGGATATAAGATGAACATCAACATAAGCAAAACGAGGATAATGGAATGTAGTCGAATTAAGTCGGGTGATTCTGAGGGAATTAGATTAGGAAATGAGACACTTAAAGTAGTAAAGGAGTTTTGCTATTTCGGGAGGAAAATAACTGATGATGGTCGAAGTAGAGAGGATATAAAAAGTGGACTGGCAATGGCAAGGAAAGCGTTTCTGAAGAAGAGAAATTTGTTAACATTGAATATAGATCTATGTATCAGGAAGTCATTTCTGAAAGTATTTGTATGGAGTGTAGCCATGTATGGAAGTGAAACATGGACGATAAGTAGTCTGGACAAGAAGAGAATAGAATCTTTCGAAATGTGGTGCTACAGAAGAATGCTGAAGATTAGATGGGTAGATCACGTAACTAATGAGGAAGTACTGAATAGGATTCGGGAGAAGAGACGTTTGTGGCACAAGTTGACCAGAAGAAGGGATCGGTTGGTAGGACATGTTCTGAGGCATCAAGGGATCACCAATTTAGTATTGGAGGGCAGTGTGGAGAGTAAAAATCGTAGAGGGAGACCAAGAGATGATTACACTACGCAGATTCAATAGGATGTAGGTTGCAGTGGGTACTGGGAGATGAAGAGGCTTGCCCAAGATAGAGTAGCATGGAGAGCTGCATCAAACCAGTCTCAGGACTGAAGACCACAACAACAACAACAAGAAATGTACTTCTCAACTGCTTCTAAAGGAGGTGCTCAGTATACTGTCCATCAAAAGTAAGGGCTGCTTCAGTCGGACTTAACTGTCCCCTTCTATATACCTGTTTCACGGAGTACTTTCTGCAATACTGTTGCCGTTGTGAAAAGTGCATTACTATGGATGTGAATGCACGAGAGAAGCGCGACCGAGTTTGTAATTTTTATTATTTTTGGGCAAATGAAATTTTCTTATAACTGTACGTTGACATTTAACTTAACAGATGCATAAACTTACTGCATTACTTGTAAAGGTAACGTTACCGCCTACCACGCAGGGGGCCCGGGTTCGATTCCCGGCAGGGCACTGGTTGTTGTGTGTCCTTCATCATCATTTTCATCATAATTGACTCGCAAGTCGCCGATGAGGCGTCAACTAGAAAGAACTTGCAATACGGTGATCGAACTCCCCCGAATGGGGCCTCCCGGCCAACAATGCCACACGATCATTTCATTTTCATTTCATTTCATGTAGATGATAAATAGTCACGGCTATATTTGTTACACTTTGAAAGCTTCGTGTTAGGAGAAAGCCACCTACTTTGCTGGTACAGGAACATTTTGTAGATCAGTCTCACTTGCATTTGAGAAGCACATTGTCTGCTTCTTATATCATGAAGAAATTTTATTTATACAAAAATAACTGTTGACTGTATTCGTAATGTATCGGTTTACTTAGACATAATTTCCCATAGCATGAGTTTATCACTTGTGTAACAGATCAATTGCAAGGACTTCAAAAAATGGTTCAAGTCTCTCTGAGCACTATGGGACTTAACATCTGAGGTCATCAATCCCCTAGAATGTAGAACTACTTAAACCTAACTAACCTAAGGACATCACACACATCCATGAAGGAGGCAGGATTCGAACCTGTGACCGTAGCGGTCGCGTGGTTCCAGGCTGAAGCGCCTAGAACCGCTCAGCCACACTGGCCGGCGCAAGGACTTCAACTTCCATAGATACACTTGTAACGCTTTGACACATGAAAGGAAGCATTGTCTTTGAGTATTAAGAAAAGCGTTGTTGGTTAAAATAGCGCGCGTTAGGCAGAACAGTAGTGATGGGGAGAGCGAGTTCTTGTCGAGTCTTGGGAGGGACGTGGTGGCGATCGGCTGGTTTAGCTGAAGAGCTCTGAGTCAGAACAAGTGGTTCCCTTTTGAAGATGAGAAATTTTGAGAAGTGGACAATAGCTAAGAACTGAATACTATTGAAGGAAAGATTTTTGAAATTTTATTTTGACATAGAAACAGCTCAGCATCCAAAAGGTATTTGTTGCATTGTGTTGCATGAATTTAGTGATTACTGCAGTTTGTTAATTTTCATTGTTCAGCGATTTCGTGTGTTAGGCGAAGGAGAAGATTTATCACTCATGCGGCAAGGTTTTAGCAAGTTCTACCTACTCCTGTTAGTTAAAATGAGATTTTGAGTTAATAATTTAAAAGTAAAACGAAATGAGAGTTTCATGCTTCAGCAATGGGTGGGTCCGTAGTAGGTTAAAAGAATGAGTAATTTTATTAAAAGCTGTTTAAATGTAAGGTTTACAGTTTCGAGAAAACTAAACAAGTTCTGATTTAATTTTATTTTACATTTATAATCATCCTATCCTTTTTCTTAACTGACGCACATTTTGGATGAAATTGGTACTAAGAGCACTGTTAGCAAATGAACAGAAGGATGAGTGAATAGGATGTTGTATTTCTTGACAAGCGGTATACCACAGCACGCAGTGCAGCTCTTTACTCTTTCAGCTTATGATATAATGGCATTATCATTGGCAGCTACGCCGATACAGAACAGAACCGATCGTCCGTTGCAGGTAGATATGATGAAGGCGTAATTATAGAACTCATCTGAAAGGAAACTTCCTTCGGTCTCAGGCGCTGCAGTAATGGACTGTGCGGCTGATCCCGGCGGAGGTTCGAGTGTTTGTGTTTGTCCTTAGGATAATTTAGGTTAAGTAGTGTGTAAGCTTAGGAACTGATAACCTTAGGAGTTAAGTCCCATAAGATTTCGCACACATCTGAACATCATCTGAGACTTCCTTGTTGTTTGCTGTGAAATAATGTAAATAAATAATAATAATAAACATTCTCGACACGTATTGTATAATCAATGTGATTTAACATAACCGCAGCAACGTTAGTTTCATTTAATACTGTCAATCTTCAAAGTTCCTTTCATTAGAAATTTCCACATTAAATAATTTCCATTTTATCAGATACTTTCCGTAATTTCCAATAATTGAATATTTTTATTAGGTATTTTCAACTTCTATTCTAGAACTGTTTATACAGCTTGAGTTACTCAGTTGTTACAAAAATCGTACGTTATCTCTCGTTGGGATGCTTAAGAAAAATGGCAAATATCAGACGAACCGAAGTATATATAAAAAACTTGCTTTACATTCAAGTGGTTTTGCATATCGCATTGAAGGAACCATGATTCATAGTTGCAGAAGGCGAAAGTCATCTTCATTTCCAGCTCACAGATCGGTGGGACAGTTGACGAAGGAACAAGAAGTAAAATCGAGAATGACGAAATTTTACAGTAAAACAAAGGGCGGTTCCGATTTTGGGGATATCTTCGGCCAATAGTGCCTCCTGCAATACAAAAATGTGGCCAATGGCTATCCTTTATTTTAACAATGTACATTGCTTGATTAAACAGCTCACTTATACATTTCGGAAACGGAAATGATATATTGAAATGGTGAGATTTTACTCTGCCCCTAAGAAAATAATTGCCGTAAGACCACCTGCAGTGAAGAAAAAATTTTATATCCAAATCCTCTTTCATTTAGACGTGGTAAAATTCTACGAACTGATGAACAAAGAAGGAAAATTGATACGAGTGAAACCAAATGAAATCTCTCGTAAACGCAGAAGAGATGTAGACAGTGTGAGAAAGAAAGGAAAATTCGGATGAAAAGACACGTGTAATTCTTACGGTGCTTATCTCCTTTTGCAACACGGAACTTTTATATGGAAAAGAAGTTATCGAGGACAAAATGAATGTTTCAGAGAAGATGTACAATCCTTGAGACAAGGAAAATCACGATTTTTGTCACCGTGAACAAACAAAACCTCTCCTGGACTCAAAAACGTAATGACTACTGTTTTTGGCACTTGCTGTGCCTTTTGTTAAGAAAAATGGATTAATAATTGTTTTGGTTTTATTCCGCTGAAGACCACCTTCGTTTGTGACTTGCTTTTATCTGAGTAGAAACAAAAAGTGCATCTCAGAGATGCTCCGGGACTGACGGGGTGTTAAACAGACCAGCATCGTGAGTCGTATTGACTTGAGAACAAACCGTTGTGCAGCGGACGCTCTGGAGGTCGATGGGGAATACGACAACGGGCTTTGTTTGAGTTAGCGAGTTGCGGCTAAACGCGAGTAAACAGACGGGAGAACAATAGCAGTGCTGCCGATATATCGTCGGAGACAGTCCGTCGGTCACAGCGTTGGTTGGCTACAGGTCACCGAGAGAGGGCCACAACAGGAAGGCGCTGAAGCACCAGATCACGAGAGGTGTACTCCTGGTTCATCTTGTCCAAAACCTACCTACCTGACACTCCAGTATTTCCGTGCCTGTGAGATGGAATGACTAAAATTTCGTCCTTATTCCTCCAAATAAAATATGGACTACGTACATGATTACTGTTGGGTGCGTCTAACGCTACTAGAGAGACCGCACAGCACCATTCTCTCAGGACGTGCATATGCTGCTTGACGCTACATTCGGAGTTTGAGGAGGATCCAACTATTGGTTTGAGGGATACGGGATCATGACACTAATAGACCACACAGACAATATGCTATAGTCCGATGAACACATAACAAGTGGTGACGTGATGGATTCGGGACAACTGCGTGACTAGGAGAAAAGGGTCAGGTCCTTCCAGAAGGATACCTGAATTGTTCGAATGGCTCTCACGAATAGACGGGTGACATTAGCTTAAATCTGGGCATACATTATTACAGCACAGTGTCGCCACGAATATTGACGAACACATTGGTGGAAGCTCGAGTAATAACCCCGCTTCCCATGCGTTGTTTACATAGGGTGCTTAAATATTAAGATTGTTTCAAGTATAACAAAAGCTTATGTTTCAAAATTGCTTTATGGTTTTCATATGCGACGCACTCCATTACAGTTCAAAATCTTGAAGCATCTGACAATACCACCACTTGCAAAGTAGGTTATAATCAGATTAATAATGTTGATCACACAGCATATGTTCGGTTTATAGGGCAACAACAAAGTTATTGACTGTGTATGGTATCGTCAGAATGGAAATAATGAAGTCTCTGTAAAAAAAAGTCATTAATTTTGGCACTTATCTTGAATGGATTCTCACGTAGATTTCGTCGTAGTTGTTATGGCTCATCTTGTTGATTCTAGGGTGATTTCACTTTGACTGCTAGAAGGTCCAGGTCTGTGTTTTAGCAGTATTTGAAGACCTAACAAATGCGTTTATCAGGAAATTCTTAATGATCAAACAATCCCAGGTCAAAACAATGGTATGGTAGAAATAATTTTTGACTTGGTGTTCACGATCCACATTTATATTAAACTTCTTGTAAATTCACATATACTTCTTCTTAATTGTCATATCATCAAGAAAACAGTTTCGTATCAATCTTCATATATTTAATTTCCACTTTAACCAAACACAAGACCTGACTGTTCTTTTACAAAGCGAAATAACAACTTAACTTCTGCAAACTGAAACAAAGAAAGCTCTGTGCGCATTCGCGCCAAAACGGTTACAAGTAATTCAAAGATTATGACAGTCTCACAGAAATGAATACACACAAGAACCATATCACTGAAATATATCGATACATCGGAGTACCTATACATTAATAAAACCAAATGTGAATATTGTCACAAAAATATGTCTGTTATTTCGCAGAAAAGTAGTACGATATTACTCGTATCGAGAACTGGGATTGGAGTGCTGTAATGGTCACGTAAATAAAGAACCATTACAAGCACCATAGCAATGGCTCCTTAATAGCATTTATCAATGACGCATGGTTGCTGGTATCTTACTTTTTCATCGGAGTCATAATAGTACTTTAATTCACAAAAATATTTGTTTAATTTTTTGGTGTAAAACTAGTGTATTTTATCCCTTAACAACTGGTTAAACTTTATTATGCTTCATCGTGCACGTCGTTATGCCGTTCCACTTTCAAAGAAAGAAGGTGCTGACAGGTGAGAGTATTACGCATTATCAGTTTAATAGTCATAGTTCCAAATTCTAACGCCAATTCTTTACAGAATAATGGAAAAACTGGTAGTAGAAGCCGACGTCAGGGAACATCAGTTTCTATTCTAGAGAAACGTAGGAACGCGTGAGGCAATACTAACCCTACGACTTCTCTTAGAAAATAGATTCAGGAAAGACAAACCTAGGTTCATAGCCTTTGACAATGTTGCCCGGAATATGCTGTGGAATTCTGAAGGTATCTCGGGTGGAGCAGAGGGAGCGAAAGTCTATGTACAGCTTGTGCAGAAACCAGACGCCAGTTATAAGAGTCGAGGGGCATGCAAAGGAAATAGCGGTTTAGAAGAGAGTGAGACATGGTTGCAGCCTATTCCCAACGTAATTCAGTCTGTACATAGAGCAAACAGGGAAGGAAACCAAAGAAAAATTTGGAGCAGGAGCTACACTTGAGGGAGAACAAAAAAAAAAATTAAGATTTGTCTCAGAATTGGAAGAGCATTTGACGGAACGGACAGCGTCTTGAAGGGAAGATATAAGATGAACGCCAACATAAAATACCGGATAAGGGAATGCAGTCGAACTAAATCAAAAATGGTTAAAATCGCTCTAAGCACAATGGGGCTTAATATGTGAGGTCATCAGTCCCCTAGAACTACTTAAACCTAACTAACCTAAGGATATCACACACATGCATGCCGGAGGCAGGATTCTAACCTGAAACCATAGCAGTTGAGTGGTCGAACTATATCAGGTGATGGTGAGGGAGTTAGATTAGGATGCGCGACGCTAAAAGTAGTAGACGAGTTTTGATATTTCAGCAAAGAAACAACGGATGATGTCTGACGTAGAGACGATATAAAATGTAGAATGGCCATGGAAAAAAAACGTTTCTGAAGAACATCAAATACAGATTTAAATGTTAGGAAGTCTCTTCTGAAGGTATTTGTCTGGTCTGTAGCGAAGTATGAAATTGAAACATGGACGGCACACAGTTTACAGTTTAAATAAAAAGGCAATATAAGCTTTTTAAATGTGGCACTACAGAAGAATGATGAAGATTAGATGGGTAGGTCGTGTAACTAAAGGGGAGGTACTGAACAGAACTGGGGTGACAAGACATTTGTGGCACAATAAGTTCTAAGAAAAAGGGCTGGTTGATATGAACCTCCTGAGACGTCAAGGGATTACCATTTTAATATTAGAGGGAAGTGTGAGAGGTAAAAATAATAGGGGGAGAAGAAGAGATGAATACAGTAAGCAGATCAGAAGAATGTAATTTGTAGTAGTTATTCGTAGATGAAGAGGCTTACACAGGCAAGAGTAGCACGGGGACTTGCGTCAAACCTGTCTTTGGACCGAAGACCACAATAACAAAACGGCGTTAAGACCTGTAGGCCTTTGTTTACAGTTATCGCGATTTCACAGGGTGGCCATTTTGGTTAGTTGAAACTGTCGTATTTCTCTCCAACTGACTTAAATACTTTATTACGTAACTACCAGGTACCACTTTTTAAAGTGATTTAAATTGCACATGTTTTCTCATATTCGCCTCACTTCATTTTAAATTCGTTAGTTTGTAGCATTCGTTAGTAGCTCATGTTGTATGCTTCTTTACAAGCACTACCTTCATTCCCAACATGGTATGGATTGCGTTTTTGCTTGTTTCTTTAGAAGCAATGCCTCGACTCCCAACTTAACCTTATGTCATAGATTGTATTGTTGCGCTAATACTAGTTTCTAAATTTTGCATTTCATTTCGGAATTATGCACATCATTCAGTACTTGTAATGGTATCTCGGATGTGGATGCACTTCATTCATTGGGGCGACGGTGGGAATTTAATTTACGTCGATATGGATAGGAATGACCTTTTACTTATGTGTTATAGTATTGTTATTTGCGTACATTACAATTGATTCCGATATGTACCGCACTCCACCTTAAGGCGATCGTGTGGCAATGAGAGAGTGCTTATTACAACAATGCCTTGTCCGCTTAGTTTTAAAACACTCACTTTCTAAAACATTAGCTTCTTTCGAAATCAGTTTCAGTTTTGCTGGAAAAACTGTACCTTATAACTGTCACAAGTAAGTGACAAACTTAATTCTACATGTTATATATCTTCTGGCAACCTTGCAGGAGTAACCACAGTCGTCTGCTTCGCGAATACCAAGTTACGTCACCAACAAAAACAAGATAAAATCTCAGATTCGAAATAACTATAAGTGACACGAATCCGTACTTTTTTTCACGTCTCGGTATCAAACAAATGGGAAAAATTACGGTACCAATGGACCAGCTTATTGGTATGCATTACCCGTGGTAGATCTGTAGGTGAAAAATTTATGCAAATGCACAACTGCACATTGCCTGTTTCTTCTATTTTATTCTGCTCCAGTAGACTTACATTTATATTTTCTTGTGAATCCAACGTTTGATTCATTACTCCGTGACAATGATGTGTTAGGCTATTGTTACCCGTACTTTTGATGGTATTCCTGATATTCTAGTTATGTTCGACACATGCCTGGTCGTAGATGCAGTCGATTTTAGGGCAACTGTGCTTTGTGTCTTACTGTGTGTTGACATTTTGGGCAAGCTCGTTTTCTACCAATTTTTAGTATTGTTAAAAAAAGCTTTGACCGCAAGGTGTGCAACTAGTTTGTGTTTTTTTCTGCTGTCGGTTTGAAGCTGTCCCTCAGCTCCACTGAGCTGTGGAAAGCAGTGAGGACATTGCGAGCTGTCCATGAAGTTCATATGGCTACAGCAATTTAGACTTACCAGTACTATTGATGATATTTGGCACCTCGTCGGAATTGATACTGAGTGATCTTGCTAAATCCCCGTAACCTTGTCTTTTCGTACTGATGAATTAATCTGAATAGTGATCTCGTCTATATGACACTAAGATCAAAAAGTTAATTCTTCGACCTTAGGAAGGTTAATCCACGCCTGAATTTCAACTGGTTTTGTATTTCATGTTGTGAACTGTCTACGTTATGCGCCACCAGAGCAATGTTAGAGAGATAAACGAACGCAGTGTCATGTTTGCTCTGTGGCGCAACACTTGTCTCGAGATCTAAGGCAGGTGTTCTCAAATTTTCTACGTCGCTTTCCTTTCTGAAATATAACTTTGTTCCTTGAGAGGTGAGAATCTGACGTAGCAATACTGGTTCACGGGAAATCTCTTTCTTACGTAATGCGAAATATGAATCTTGCAGTGAAAGCTCACGTCTCCCTCTCCCTACTACTCTCAGAGCCCCCCCCCCACCCCTCCCCCCCTTTGCCCTATCCCTCTCCTCATCCTCATATGACACGTGCATTCCACGTGGATAAAGGCTGATCTAAGACATGGATATCTGCGTCATTCATTATTAGTTTGTTGTCATTACTATTATTGTTGTTATTCGTTCACTCGCAAGAGTTTTCCTATCACTGTTTGGTACCGATGCATGTGATCAGTGAATCTGGAAGAAAGTAAAGTTGGATATTTCACGACGCAGATTATACACATTTACCTTAACGACTTGTTTTCTGAGCAGTAGGAAAAGCCCAATAATAAAAGACGACAACGGGAGGCCGGTGAAGGACGCAGAATTCTGCAACAATTTCTGATGATTTAACACCGTTATGACAAATTCGTGTCGTAATATATCACTTAACAATCGCGTATGTATTTTGGACCCGGCCACTGACGCAGATAGGTACGAATATGTGATCACTACCATGGTTTACCCCTGTTTCAGCCGCTCATTATAGGTTTACAATAGTAAATGGAAGACTATGTTTGAAAATTTTGTTCTGCTGCTGTTCGATTGAGTTCTGCCAATGACCAAATTAGGGTTTCTTCTTACTTTTACTTACATGGCTAAGTAAACGAACATGGAAATTTAGGATAATCAAATGCGTGTTTCAATTGTGAATACAACTGAACACAATGCGTGAGTCTTCTGGCAACTCGATATAGTGGTCTGTTTTTACGAATACCAAGCAGAGCAGGAGCACAAAATAGTCGTTGGAAGGTGTAGAAGGAACCATTAGTGACATCGATTTGGATTCTTTTGGACATTTGGTGACCAAACAAGAAAGGGACATTATGAAAGCAATAAACAGCCTAGTTACTATGTAATATATATATTGGAGGTCTGTACGAAAAATTCCGGAACTTTGTCCACAACATTTTACTATGCTTAGCCTTTGCTTATTGTGAATGGTCTCCTTCGAAACGCTCTCGTTCACAATTGATACAGCGCTCTCAACAGCGTTTCCACTTCCAGAAGCAGTCTTGGTACGCCTCTTGCTGGATCGCGCAAAGCGCCGTCTGCGAATTTTCTTTTTTATCTCGTCTGTCTTTGCAAATCCTCATTATTTCAACGGGGTTTTCAACTTTGGAAATAAAAGAAAATTCGCAGAGGCCAGGTCTGGAAAGCGCGGAGGATGGGACAGTGAGCCGGCCGGAGTGGCCGTGCGGTTCTAGGCGCTACAGTCTGGAACCGTGCGACCGCTCCGGTCGCAGGTTCGAATCCTGCCTCGGGTATGGATATGTGTGATGTCCTTAGGTTAGTTAGGTTTAATTAGTTCTAGGCCACTGATGACCTCATAAGTTAAGTCGCATAGTGCTCAGAGCCATTTTTTTTGATGAGACAGTGAACTGATTTCGTTATCCGTGCGATAGTCACGCACCAATGTGTGGGTGCGTCACCGTGTGATGCTAGAGCTGTGAATTGTCTCTTCACATTTCAGGCCGTTTCCTTCTCACATTTTCTTGCAGGCGCCGCAACGTAGTACCATCGGTTAACAGTTTGTCCCTGTGATACGGATTCATGAAGAATTAATCCTTCAAAGTCGAAGAAAACTATCAGCATGGCTTTGTCATTTGACCTGACCTGACGAGTTCTTATTTTGGTCTCGGAGAGCCTCTCCCAACCCATTGTAAAGATTGAACGTTGGTCTCAACGTCGTAACCATAGACCCATGGCTCATCACCTATAATGATTATCTTAAGGTATATCAGGTTCTCGTATGCGCGATATAAATGCTCTTCACAGACTGCGAGGCGCAGGTCTTTCTGGTCTGGACTCATGAGCCGTGGGAAGATACTGTCGGCAACACGATGCATTCCAAGGTGGTGTGTCAGGATTTCATGACATTATTCAACTGAAATGTTACATTCTTCTGCAATCTCTCGGACGGTCTGTCTTAGATAGGTATTCACAATTTCGTTGACACCCCTGACACGGACGTCATCGGTACAGGTCGAAGGGCGTCGCGAACGAGGATCAGCTTTAATTTCCATCCGGCCACTTACAAACCGTGTGAACTATTCGTGACATCGAGTACGGCTTAGCACCGTAGGCTTGCTGCATCATTTGGTGTGTCTCTGTAAGGGTTTTCCTGAGTTCCATTAAAAATTTAATGCAGACGCATTGCCCCTCTAACTCTACAACCGCGAAATTCGCAGACTGTACGACGCAACGTTTACTCAGTACAGCACTGAACAATAACTAACAGACAATCAACAATGAAACTTCCGGCAGTTACCCATCAACCCTATATTTGTTTATGTTGCTCTCAAGCAACATGTTCTTTCTTATTGTCTTGTGGACGACCTTCACGAATACCGGCCACTTCTTGTCAGTGTTGCTGTCTGGTAACAGTCCCTAAACACGATTCAGCACGTTGTTGTTCTAATTTTTGGCAGAGAGGCGCGCAGGAATCGTTTGTTTGAGTGCATGTAATGCTTAACTCTGACTGACCTGTGTTGTGTTTTAAATTCTTATATGGTAGAACTTTGGAAAGGTAAGTGTATCTGCAATTTATTTGTAGAAAAATATTTGCCATTGTAATAGTAAGTATTATTTGTGGTTTATAAGCAAATCTGAAGGACAGAGAAAAGACAAAATATACACTTTAAAGCAACGTTACCAGTAAAAGTAACTGAAGAAAAACGGCACGGCTAATAGTTATGTTTGTATGCAGATAAAACAGATATGAATCGAGTGAGTTTTTATGGAAAAAGGAAATGTAAACCCACTGAATCCTCTGCTTTTTGTCTGCGACATTTGAAGTTCTGAACTAGGTATTATAGTGGACAATTCTGATGAAAATTTGGATTATCAGCCTAAAATTTAACAAAATAATCAGTTGATACTTCTAGCAGACACAAATTCTGAAGATGATGAAGTAACAACAGACGAAGTTTTATAATAGCATTTAAGCACTCCTTTAAGCAGCCCCGTACAGATTCACTGACACTGTCCTTAGCAGTTTCCTCCATTTTTAGTAGCTTCAAAAATGGGGAATTTTGTTCATTTAAATCGAACTGCTTACCTTAAATATCACTTTCGATTAGCATTAAGTTCTCCATGAATCCATGTGTGGACCTCAAGCTCTGCTGTGCACCTGCGTTGCTATAGAGCACGCACTGCAAAGTATTACACAATTTATCGCTTATAGCATAAGAAATCAAACGACGACAGTAAAACACATTACACGATGGTTACTCACTGTGGCTTGACGAAAACATACGGATTTCCGAGGGAAAGTTCGCAGGAAGAATAGCTTCTAAAAGGGGAAGAAACAATGTAGTGAGATTTCTGACTGGATCACAAACATGCAAATCGTAGATAGTTCTTGTAGAGCATCACTCAACAACAGTAATACAGAGTGATGAGCGGTAAATGCCGCTTCCGACAAGGGGTGAGGAAGCGCAGCGTCACCACGTATGTCGTCAACGGATGCCAGCAAGTGGGCCCCCGGAGAACTCTGATGGATGCCGCGTTCAAAAGCAGGCAGTGTGACGAGAAATCTTTGGCAAAAATGTTATTGGGCGGAACTGTCATTACTGGTGTATCAGAAAGTGAAATGCAGTGTAGCTGTGCTTCCATTACCCACAGGACTTCGGCATTCAGTCGAAAGGTCCAATAAAAATTTTGGTAACCAGTGATTTCGAGCACCAGACGTTGCATTCAGATCACGTACGGTTTATAGCTAGACAACAGGAGTAGGCGTTGCATAGAAGCTCGAAGAGAAGATAAGACATTCACCAGGCACTGTCATCACCTATAATGTTGCAAGTCTGTACAGATAGCAGGGCATATGATATCAACATAGCCATATTGTTTGTCGTTCCGCGCGGCCAGGTTTTATGTCAATGAGTGCAATTATCTTTTTCGTCTTATACTGTGGTTTTATGCGTCAGATGTGATGATGGGGTAGCCCAAAAACGTCACCAGAAGTTGAAAATAAAGCTATTGCCGACAAAGCCAAATGTATATTCATTAGTGCCGATATTGTCACATGGCTCCAAAGATATCATGTCTAAAGCGATTAATTATAGTCATACTGTAAATCTTGGTAAGTATACTAATTCCTGAAAACAGGAAAACGGCACAAAAGCGTATTGCTTCTTCAGCCTTGCTAAATATTATACATGATGCAGTCACACATCCACAACACTTATTGAAACGGCTGTAACTGTACTGCTCTTTTCAAATAGCCGTCGAATAATTCTACTTAGGGAGGTCAGGAAATCTGGGGTTCAAATACTCCCCTGACTACAAGGATTCGGGTTTTCGTGGTTTCCTTAACTGATTGTTGACAGCATAGTTGTTTCGAAAACAACACGGCCTATTTCCTTGCACATTCTCGTCCTACCAAAGGTTCAGCACTGTCTCGCAGGACCACGCCGTTGGCCTGACGCTAAAACCTAAACTTCTTTTCCATTCTTTGAATGCCACTAAAACGCATATCATTTTATTAAAAGAATATCGGTTGCTTCAATATTTTGGGCGTTAATCAGAGGAGGAGTGATACCATACAAGGACTACTTTACAGTGTACTACAATTTGTCGAATGATGCACTTCGATTGCTTTAAAATTAGGTTGGAAATTCTGCACAGTATCTACAATCTAACATTAAGTGATAAAGATCATTCATTGCAATTGGTAAATGGAAGCCACTCCCATTGAGTTATATAAATCAAATTATTTTCCTGCTTTTACATGGCTGTATATAGAACGTTCCTAGCATTTCTCCAAATATCCATGTTATCTGATTCCTAATATCAAGCAAGTACGGCTGACTACTCTTAAAATACACATTTGTATGGCTCTTATTCCTGTCAGGAAGGTCGCAGTTCGTAGTAATAGACGGCAAATCATCGAGTAAAACTGAAGTGATATCAGGTGTTCCCCAGGGAAGCGTCCTGGGACCTCTACTGTTCCTGATCTATATAAATGACCTGGGTGACAATCTGAGCAGTTCTCTTAGGTTGTTCGCAGATGATGCTGTAATTTACCGTCTAGTAAGGTCATCCGAAGACCAGTATCAGCTGCAAAGCGATTTAGAAAAGATTGCTGTATGGTGTGTCAGGTGGCAGTTGACGCTAAATAACGAAAAGTGTGAGATGATCCACATGAGTTCCAAAAGAAATCCGTTGGAATTCGATTACTCGATAAATAGTACAATTCTCAAGGCTGTCAATTCAACTAAGTACCTGGGTGTTAAAATTACAAACAACTTCAGTTGGAAGGACCACATAGATAATATTGTCGGGAAGGCGAGCCAAAGGTTGCGTTTCATTGGCAGGACACTTAGAAGATGCAACAAGTCCACTAAAGAGACAGCTTACACTACACTCGTTCGTCCTCTGTTAGAATATTGCTGCGCGGTGTGGGATCCTTACCAGGTGGGATTGACGGAGGACATCGAGAGGGTGCAAAGAAGGGCAGCTCGTTTTGTATTATCGCGTTATAGGGGAGTGAGTGTGGCAGATATGATACACGAGTTGGGATGGAAGTCATTACAGCATAGACGTTTTTCGTCGCGGCGAGAGCTTTTTACGAAATTTCAGTCACCAACTTTCTCTTCTGAATGCGAAAATATTTTGTTGAGCCCAACCTACATAGGTAGGAATGATCATCAAAATAAAATAAGAGAAATCAGAGCTCGAACAGAAAGGTTTAGGTGTTCGTTTTTCCCGCTCGCTGTTCGGGAGTGGAATAGTAGAGAGATAGTATGATTGTGGTTCGATGAACCCTCTGCCAAGCACTTAAATGTGAATTGCAGAGTAGTCATGTAGATGTAGATGTATTCCGTTTTTGTTTTGATACGTCTTCTGCCTGGGTTGATGCGGCCCGCCACGAATTCCTCTCCTGTTCTAACCTCTTCATTTCAGGGCAGCACTTACAACCTACGTCCTCAATTATTTGCTTGACGTATTCCAATCTCTGTCTTCCTCTCTACAGCTCCCTCACATTCCATGGAAGCCATTCCCTGATGTCTTAACAGATGTCCCATCATCCTGACCCTTCTGCTTGCCAATGTTTTCCACATATCCCTTTCCTCTCCGGTACTACGGATGACGTTCTCATTCATACCTTATAAGTCCACCTAATTTTCAACATTCGTCTGTATCACCACATATCAAATGCTTCCTTTCTCTTATGTTCCTGTTTTTCCATATACTATGTTTCACTACCATGCAATGCTGTGTTCTAAACATACATTCTCAGAAGCACTAGTAGACTTCTCTTGCCCAGGAATGTTCTTTTTGCCAGTGCTGGTCTGCTTTTGTTGTCCCCCTTGTTCCGTCCGTCACTGGTTATTTTGCTGTCTAGGTAGAAGAATTTCTTAAATTCATCTTCTTCGTGACCGTCAATGATGTCAAGTATCTCGCTGTTCTCATTTCTGCTACTTCTCATTACAGTCGTCTTTCTTCGATTTACTGTCAACCCATATTCTGCACTCCTTAGACTGTTCATTCCATTCAGCATATCATGTAATTCTTCTTCACTTTCACTCAGGATACCAATGTCATCAGCTAATAGTACCATTGACATCCCTTCACCTTGAATTTTAATTCCATTCCTGAATATTCCTTTTATTTCCATCATTGCTCCTTCGAACAGTAAGGTCGAAAGACTACATACTTGTCTTACACCCTTTTTAAACGGAGCACTTCGTTCTTGGTCGTTCACTCATATTATTCCCTCTTGGCTGTTGTTCGTATTGCTTGTTAGCCATTTCTCCTTATAGCTCACCCCCATTTTTCTCAGAATTTCGAACGTCTTACGCTATTTTACCTCGTCCAAAGTTTTTTCCAGGTCGACAAATGCTGTGAACGTGTCTTGACTTTTCTTTAGTCTTGCTTCCATTTTCGCCCTGAAACTCGGGGCCATTATCTTTCCTAAAGCCAAAGTGATTGTGGGGACTAATGACCACAGCAGTTGCGTCCCATAGCGCTCAGAGCCAGCCAGCCAAAGTGATTGTCATCTAAGACTTACTCCGTCTTATTTTCCATTCTTCTGTATATCATTCTTGTCAGGCAACTCGGATGGATGAGCTGTTCAGCTTAAGCTGATTGTGCGATAATTCTCGTACTTGTCAGCTCTTGCATTATTCGGAATTGTATGGATGACATTTTCTCGAAAGCAGACTCATAAATCCTACATATCAACTTCGATAGTCGGTTTGTTGCCACTCCCTCCAATGATGCTAGAAATACTGATGGAATGTTATCTATCCCTTCTGCCTTATTTGATCATAAGCCCTCCGAAGCTCTCTTAAATTCAGATTCTAATTCTGGATCTCCCATATCTTCTAAATCGACTCCTGTTTCTTCTTCTGTCACATCAGACAAATCTTCCCCCTCAAAGAGGCCTTCTCCGTACTCTTTCTACCTATCCGCTCTCTTCTCTGCAGTTAACAGCGGAATTCCCATTGCACTCTTAATGTTACCATCCTTGCTTTTAATTTCACTGAAGGCTATTTGACTTTCCTACTGCTGAGTCAGTCTTTCGGTCAACCACATATTTTCGGATTTCTTCACTTTTCGAGGTAGTCATTTCGTCGTAGCTACCCTGCACTTCTGTTTATTTCATTCCTCAGCGACTTGTATTTCTGTATTCCTGAATTTCTCTAACCATTTCTGTACTTCCTTCTATCATCGATCAGCTGAAGTACACTATGTAATCAAAAGTATACGGACACCTGTCTGAAAATGACTTACAAGTTCGTGGCACCCTCCATCGGTAATGCTGGAATTCAGTATGGTGTTGGTGTACCTTTAGCCTTGATGACAGCTTCCACTCTCGCAGACATACGTTCAATGAGGTGCTGGAAGGTTTCTTGGGGAATGGCAGCCCATTCTGCATGGAGTGCTCCACTGAGGAGAGGCGTCGACGTCAGTCGGCGTTCCGAAACATCCCAAAAGCGTTCTACAGGATTCAGGTCGGGATTCTGTGCAGGCCAGCCCGTTACACGGATGTTATTGTCGTATACCCACTCCACAGGTAGAACAGGTGCTCGATCGTGTTGAAAGATGCAATCGCCATCCCCAAAAAGCTTTTCAACAGTCGGAAGCAAGAAGGTGTTCAAAACATCAGTGTAGGCCTGTGCTGCGATAGTGCTACGCAAACCAAAAAGAGGTGAAAGCCCCCTCCATGAAAACCAAGACCACACCATAACACCACGCATCCGAATTTAACTGTTGGCACTCCACACGCTGTCAGATGATGTTCACCAGGCATTTGCCATGCCCACACCCTGCCATCGGATCGCCACATTGTGTACCGTGATTCGTCACTCCACACAATTTTTTTCCACTGTTCAGTCGTCCAATGTTTACGCTCCTTACACTAAGCGAGGCGTTGTTTGGCATTTACCGGCCTGATGTGTGGCTTATGAGCAGGTGCTCGACCACGAAATCCAAGTTTTCTCATCTCCCGCCCAACTGTCATAGTTCTTGCAGTGGATCCTGATGCAGTTTGTAATTCCTGGTTGGGGGTCTGTATAGATGTCTGCCTATTACACAATTACGACCCTCCTCAAGTATCGGCGGTCTCTGTCGGTCAACAGACGAGGTCGGCATGTACGCTTTTGTGCTGTACGTATCCATGTTTTCATTTCACTATCACATCGGAAACAGTGGACCTAGGGATGTTTACACAAGTGGTACCCAATCACTTGGCTACGATCGAAGTCCGTGAGTTCGCACAGCGACCCATTCTGCTTTCTCATGATGTCTAATGACTACTGAGGTCGCTGATATGGAGTACCTGGCAGTAGGTGGCAGCCCAATGCACCTAATATGAAAAACGTATGCTTTTGGGAGTGTCTGGATACTTTGGATCACATAGTGTATTTCTTCTATTACCCATGGTTTCTTCGCAATTACCTTTTTTGTACCTATGTTTTCCTTTCCAACTTCTGTGGTTGCCCTTATCAGAGATTTCCATTCCTCTTCAACTGTACTGCCTACTGAGCTATTTGTTACTGCTGTATCTACAGCCGTAGAGAACTTCAAGCTTGTCTCCTTATCCCTAAGGACTTCATTATCCCACTTCTTTGCGTATTGATTCTCCCTGACTAATCTCTTGAACTGCAACTTACTGTTCATCACCATTACATTGTGGTCTGAGTTTATATCTGCTCTGGGGGACACCTTACAATCCATTACCTGATTTCGGAATCTCTCTCACACCATGTTGTAATCTAATTGAAATCTTCCATTTTCTGTCGGTCTTTCCCAGGTATACTGCCTCCTCTCGTGATTCGTGAACAGAGTATTAGCTATTAATAGATGAAATTATTACAGAAGTCAATTATTCTCCTCTCTCATTCCTTGTCCCAATCCCATATTCTCCTGTGACCTTTTCTTCTACTCCTCCCCCTACAAAGGCATTCCAATCAACCATGCCTATTACAATTTCTTCTTCATTTATGTACTGTGTTATCCTTTCAATATCCTCATATGCTTTCATCATTTTCAGCTTGCGACATAGGCATGTATCCCTGAACTATCGTTGTCGGTTTTTGTTTGCTGTCGAGTCTGGTACCAACGACCCTATCACTGAACTGTTCACTGTAACACATTCTTTGCCCTAACTTTCTATGCATAACGAATCTTTGCTTTGCAACAACTGCTCGAAAGTAACGTGCTCCCAAAATAGCGTGAACCCCTCGGATTTATTTTATAAGCGTAGCATGATGTCACAGGAACAACGACGTTTATGACATAATCTGCTACTAAAAATCATCCATAAAATATATGAAAATGGCCTAAGGCAGAAATTGTACAATTGTACAGAAAAAAGAGAATGGCAGCTGAAGGCTTCAAGAACTCTTTCAAAGAATCTTATTCCCGTTATACCATTTTCTGCTACTGTTGATCTGACTAGAAATCCTTGTCCTTTCCATTTCATATCACTCACCCCAGTTATATCTAGAATGAGACTTTGCTTTTTCCTTTTTAGTTTTTCTAACTTTCCTACCACTTACAAGCTTTTGACATTTCACGCTCCGACTCGTAGAACTTTATCCTTTAGTCGATTACTCGACAATTTTTCTCACGATCACCTCCCACTTAGCAGTCCCCTACTCACTAACACAATATTCACAAACCTCAATTTCAATAATCAATTGCCTGCCAAACTGATCTTTACCAGATACACTATCTGAATAGGCTGTTACAAATTTATATGCATTCGTCACTGTATACTTCCGCCAAGAAGGAACTCCGGCGGTATAAGAAACTTGCAGATTAAATTGTCCAGGCTTAACGCCAACGCACAATCTTATCTTCTCAACAGCCCACTGATCTTCGAAAAACGTTTTAGAAGCTTGACTGTCATTAGATATTCTTTCAACTCGAAATTATTATAATACAAATATGTTATTACCTCGTTAATAATAACACTGGAATATTTATTCTTAAACCACATTAATCCATCATTTATATCATGATTTTGCAGAAACAACGAAAAAAGCGTGCTAAATTTAAGAGAACGTGAAATCTCCAACATTGGCGATGTTTTACAGAAGCTCGAAATTTAGCGCGGACTTCAATGCGGGATGGTTAATAGTTTCCACAGCGAAACTTTGTCTCAAAACCTGGCAGAAGATCCAAAGAGATCCTGATCGTATGTAAAGTATACTAGCGGAAACACACAATCAATAACTTCTCTGTGCGAGAGCAACGGAAATGTTATCGATGGCAATGCTGCTAAAGTAGAGTTACCAAACACCAGTGAAGACGAAGTAAATATTCCATAATTCGGATCAAGAACAGCTACAACCATAAGAAACTTTGAAGTATATATCCTCGGAGTAGTGAAGCAACTTAAATCACTTAATAAAAGTAAATCGACCGGTCCAAACTACATACCATTTAGGTTACTTTCAGAGTATCTGATGCATTAGCTCCATACCTGACAACCATATACAACCGTTCGCTCGACGAATGATCCGTACACAAAGACTGTAAAGTTACACAGGTCACACCAAGATTCAAGAATGGTAGTAGGAGTGATTCACTACATTACGGGCCCACGTCATTAACATCGATATCCAGCAGGCTTTTGGAGCATATATTGTGTCAAACATTACGAATTACCTCGAAGAGAATGGTCTATTGACACACAGTCTACACGGATTTAGAAAACATCATTTTTACTCACACGAAGAGGTGCATGCCTTTGACAAGGGATTTCAAATTGATTCCGTATTTCTACATTTCCAGAAGGTATTTGACACTATACCACATTAGCGGTTTGTTGTGAAGCTACATGCTTATGGAATTGGTCTCAGTTACGTGACTGAATTCGTGATTTCCTGTCAGAGAGATCACAGTCCGTAGTAACTGAGCGGACGTCATCGAGTAAAACAAAAGTGATTTATGGCGTTCCCAAGGTAGTGATATAGCCCCTCAGGCGTTCTTTATCTACATAAAATACTTAGGAGACAAAAAATCAGTAGTCGCCTTAGGTTGTTTGCTGTCCTTTGTAGTCAAGTAAAGTCATCAGAAGATCAAAACAAATTGCAAAACGATTTAGAAAGGATACCTGTATGCTGCAAAAAATTGAAAATTAATCCTGAATAATGAAAAGTGGGAGGTCATCTACATGAGTACTAAAAGAAAGCCATTAAACTTCGATTACAGGATGAATTAATCAAATGTAAAGGCAGTAAATTCAACTAAATATCTAGGAATTATCATTACGAATAACTAAAATTGGAAAGAATACATAGAAAGTGTTGTGGGGAAGGTGCGATGTCACTATCCGAATGTACTGTAATATTTTTAGTCCATGCATCATCGGACGTCTGGAAAGCGGGTATCGCGTGTAATAAGCCTGAATAGCTTTGTTATGTAGTTCAGACTACTACACGAAATTACTGAATAAATATTGGCGATAGCGTACAAGAAATCGAATATTAAATGAATTCCGAATTTCATTAACAAAAATAACCTCTTTGAAGTGGCTGAACAGAATGCACTAACTGGTGTACGTTAATCACGCCTAGCAGGCGAACAACATTTACGTAACACAATATACACAAACATATGATAAACACTTGAACTTGCTCTAAGTTAGATTGATCCACACCAACTGTTAGTAATGATTTTAATGTTAATCAATTTGCATTGTGCTGATGGTACAATGAGTGCTGTGGTGGCAAAAATTCTTTAATTTAATAATCAATGAACACTATAGAACTGATGGTTACTACAGATGTTAAAAACATTACTTTAGAATCATTTTGTTCTAATGAAACTGAATGAGTTTTTACGTTGATAATGTACTGAAAAGCCATTACATCGAGTTGAACCGTAATTAATGTGGCACAGTACCTGGCTTCTTCTGTCAGTTATATAATCCGGCGTTTGTTGGAAATCGGCGTTAACTCCGATTATATACTCTTGTTGCATTAATACGCCGATACTCACGTAATATAGCCTTTTTATTGGTATTGCTGCACACAGTGATGGATTTGGGATAATAATGAACTAATTTCTGTAAATAATTGATGACACTCGTGGAATGCACTTTGAATCACAAACTTATTATTTCACTCAGACATTACACTGTAGAGAACTTGACTTGGTAAATACATAAACTGGTTCGCGACGGATTAATGTACTTGTTATGGCGGCGGTATAAAATGCACTGTTCATAAAAACACTGTCGTACGATAACTACTAGGTCGTTGCTTGTGCGGGCGTGAGCTCATCCATGGATCTCATATGGTAGTAAGATCACATTGCAACATCAGCTGCAGACACTGGTCACTTCATACCTTGCTGCTGGTCGCTGCAGTCCGTCGTAAATTACGCAGACTTCCACAAGGCGTTCCATGTGCTTTTTGAGCGGGAACAGCAACTATATCGCTCACAAGCCGTCTCCGACGAAATGTTGCATCCTGCAAGCCTTATTGTCCATTTGACTTGCTGACACACCATAAATCAAGTTCGTGTTTGTTGTAAGCCCACTTTTAACTGTCTGTAAGCAACGTTACCGTACCGTACTTAAACCGTCACTTTCGCGCCGTGTAATCTCTGTTCTGCATCTGAACAGTTCCGGAACACATCTCTCTCTACTGCCAAATTCACGCGCCAACCTGCATTGTCAGCGTTCTCGGGGATTTCCCTCACATTATATATATATATATATATATATATATATATATATATATATATATATATATATATATATAACTGATATTAAATTAATGCTTTTACTATGCGTAATAATATTATCCTAGTTTCATACTTATTTATTTCGTCGTCCGAGCGCAGCACTATTCAGATACTACAGGGTGTTTAAAAAATGACCGGCATATTTGAAACGGCAATACAAACTAAACGAGCAGCGATAGAAATACACCGTTTGTTGCAATATGCTTGGGACAACAGTACATTTTCAGGCAGACAAACTTTCGAAATTACAGTAGTTACAATTGTCAACAACAGATGGCGCTGTAGTCTGGGAAACACTATAGTACGACATTTTCCACATATCCATCATGCGTAGCAATAATATGGCGTAGTCTCTGAATGAAATTACCCGAAACCTTTGAAAACGTGTCTGGCGGAATGGCTTCACATGCAGATGAGATGTACTGCTTCAGCTGTTTAATTGCTTCTGGATTCTGGCGGTACACCTGAACATTCAAGTGTCCCCACAGAAATAAGTCACAGGGGTTCATGTCTGACGAACAGGAAGGCCAATCCACGCCGCCTCCTGTATATTTCCGATAGCCCAAAGCAATCACACGAACATCGAAATATTCATTCAGGAAATTAAAGACGTCGGCCGTGCGATGTGGCCGGGCACCATCTTGCATAAACCAGGAGGTGTTCGCAGTGTCGTCTAAGGCAGTTTGTATCGCCACAAATTCACGAAAAATGTCCAGATATCGTGATGCAGTAATCGTTTCGGATCTGAAAAATGGGCCAATGATTCCTTTGGAAGAAATGGCGGCCCAGACCAGTACTTTTTGAGGATGCACGGACGATGGGACTGCAACATGGGGCTTTTCGGTTCCCCATATGCGCCAGTTCCGTTTATTGACGAAGCCGTTCAGGCAAAAATAAGCTTCGTCAGTAAACCAAATGCTGCCCCGATGCATATCGCCGTCATCAATCCTGTGCACTATATCGTTAGCGAATGTCCTTCTTGCAGCAATGGTAGCGGCGCGGAGGGGTTGCCGCGTTTGAATTTTGTATGGATAGAGGTGTAAACTCTGGCGCATGAGACGCTATGTGGACGTTGGCGTCATTTGGACCGCAGCTGCAACACGGCGAACGGAAACCCGAGGCCGCTGTTGGATCAAATGCTGCACTAATTGCGCGTTGCCCTTTGTGGTTGCCGTATGCGGTCGCCCTGCCTTTCCAGCACGTTCATCCATCACGTTCCCAGTCCGTTGAAAATTTTCAAACAGATCCTTCATTGTATCGCTTTTCGGTCCTTTAGTTACATTAAACCTCCGTTGAAAACTTCGTCTTGTTGCAACAACACTGTGTTCTAGGCGGTGGAATTCCAACACCAGAAAAATCCTCTGTTCTAAGGAATAAACCATGTTGTCCACAGCACACGTGCATGTTGTGAACAGCACACGCTTACAGCAGAAAGAGGACATACAGAATGGCGCACCCGCAGACTGCGTTGTCTTCTATATCTCTCACATCACTTGCAGCGCCATCTGTTGTTGAAAATTGTAACTACTGTAATTTCGAAAGTTTGTCCGCCTGAAAATGTACTGTTGCCCCAAGCATATTGCAACAAACGGTGTATTTCTAACGCTGCTCGTTTAGTTTTTATTGCCGTTTCAAATATACCGGTCATTTTTGAAACACCCTGTATCTTACTTGTAGCGCTATTTCATTTGATTGCCGCCCGGCGGAAGCACCTGTGCTTTTGTTTGCGCAACTATGCAACAGATGGTATGAGCGTTCTCTTATTCAACTGATGCGCCTTGGCTATGCTTTAGTGTGGCATTACAAAGGCAAACCAAAGACTGCGTTTTATTGGCAAAATTAGAAAATGTAACAGATATACTAAAAAGAGTGCCTACACTACACTTGTCCATCCTCTTCTGGAGCACTGCTGTGCGGTGTGCGATCCTTATCAGATAGGATCAACGGAGTGCATCGAGAACATTCAACAAACAGAAGCGAAATAGGGGCGAGAGAGTATCACTCACATGATACAGGATTTGGGGCGGACATGATTAACTCAAAGGTGTTTTTCGTTGCGGTGTAATCTTCCCACGAAAATTTAATCATCGATGTTCTCCTCCAAATGTGAAAATATTTTGTTGATGCCAATCTATATAGGGAGAAACAATCGTCATAATATGGGAAATCCGAGCTCTCAGGGAAAGATATAGATGTTCGTTTTTTGTGTCCACAGTTCGAGATTGGAGTAATAGAGAATTATTGTGAAGGTGGTTCAATGAATCCTCTGCCAGGCACTTATGTGTCACTTGTGAAGTCTCCACGTGGATTCAGACGTAGGTAATGGCAAGCCGTTGTGGCCATGTGGTTCTAGGCGCTTCAGTTTGGAACAGCACGACCGCTATGGTCGCAGGTTAGAATCCTGCCTCGGGCATGGATGTGTGTGATGTCCTTAGGTTAGTTAGGTTTAAGTGGCCCGCCTGGTTGGCCATGCGGTGTAACGCAAGGCTTTCTGGGCGGGTAGTAGCGCCTGGTCCCTGGCACGAATCCACCCGGCGTATTTGTGTCGAGGTCCGGTGAACTGGTCATTATGTGGATGGTTTTTAGGCGATTTTCCATCTTCCTCGGCGAATGCGGGCTGGTTCCCCTTACTCTGACTCACGTACACTATGTCGGCGATTGCTGCACAAACAAGTTCTCCACGTATGCGTACACCACCATTACTCTACCACCCGAACATAGGGGTTGCACTCGTCTCGTGTGAGACGTTCCCTGGGGGAGGGGGAGGGGGGACCACCAGGGGCACAATAACCCTGGATTCGTTGTTGGGCGGCGGAGGGGTGAAGTGGACTGTGGTAGTCGTCTTGGGGTTGTGGACCACTGCGGCTGCCACGGGGACGGAGTGTCTCTGTCGTTTCTAGGTCCAGGTTAACATACAATACAATAAAATAGGTTTAAGTAGTCCTAAGGTCTACGGGACTGATGACCTCAGATGTTAAGTCCCATAGTGCTCAGAACGATTTGAACAATTTTTTTGTAGCTAATGTCTAAATGATTGTTTTATTTTTCGCTTAGGCATCAAAGAGTCCCTTTTCTTCACCTACTTCACCGTCTTCATTAAATTCTGTGTATAATGTTTCAGCTAATTATGTCTTCCACTTACTCACTTTCATATGTTTTATAATGGATGGTTGAATACGTCTACCACTGTCTGCAATTTATCAGTTACAAAGAAATTTCATTATCATTTAATGTTCGATGATATGGGTGGGCGAGTAGGACGAGGGAGTTTTCCTCGGTCACAACCGAGTTAGAAGTGCAAAACTCCCTAGTGCACAGACACATTTACTTCTGCCGATGAATGTACTTTTGTGCCATAGGATGACACTTTGCTCTGGATAATGTGCTATAGCAAGCTTTGAAAATTGTTGTTGTTGTTGTGGTGTTCAGTCCAAAGACTGATTTTATGCGGCTCTCCATGCTGCTGTAGTCTGTGCTAGCTTTTTCATTTCCGAGTAACTGCTGCAACCAACATCAATCTGAATGTGCGTTTGCTATTCATCTCTTGGTCACCGTCTTCGATTTTACCCCCCCCCCCCCCCTCCCCATTACTAAATTGGTGAGCCCTCGACGTCTCACAATCCCTTCTTCTAGTCAGATTATGCCACAAATTTCTTCTCTCCCAAATTCCTTTCAGTACCTCCTCAATTAGTTATGTGATCTACCCACCTAATCTTCAGTATTCTTCTGCAGCACAACATTTCAAAAGCTTCTGTTCCCTTCTTGTCTATACTGTTTGTCGCCCATGTTTCACTTCCAAAAAGGTCTACATATAATTACTTTCAGAAAAGAGTTCCTGACACTTAAATCTATACTCGATATTAACAAATTTCTCTTCGTCACAAATGTTTTTCTTGACATTGCCAGTCTACATCGTCTCTACATCGACCATCATCAGATATTTCCTGCCCAGACAGCCAACTCATTGTCTACTTTAAGTGTCTCATTTCCTATTCTAAATCCCTCAGTATCACATATCCACATGCAAATGTGGCGATAATGCTTACATCCATGCCTCTGAATTCTATATATTCCACCAACTCCTAACGTTGGTCTATCGACGTCTGTACATTGCTAGTGGTAGGTATGTGGTAGGGCACGAAAAGCAATTAATGAGTAAGATGACTGCTCGCACTACAGGAACTCCATACAACTAATAGCCTCAGACTGTTGAGTCGCAGCATTACGTAAACTGCCTTATTGCAACGTGAAGAAGACCGCTTTAGATCCACGGCTCGCCGTTTGCTGGGTCAAAGCATTTGGCATGCTGCAGTGCTGTCGGTATTTCCTGCGAGGGGCTGCAGCAATTTTTTGATTAGGGCGCTCGTGCGGAAAGTCTGCGCTTCCCTCAGAGTGAAACGGAAAGACGTAAGTGGGTCGTGGGCACATGTTTGCCTCCTCTGTACTTCTCTTGGTCGAACGAAGAACCTCGGTTATTTGCTGCTGGCGGAAAAATACTTGACAACAAATAGAATTGGTGTTTGGCTCTAGAGAGTCGTCATAGGAATCTAGAGTTCACCTCCGTATGTCGCTGATAGAGATGCTAACGGAAGACAGGCATCTCACATTCATTTCTGCTCTATGAAGTTATCAGCGTTATAGATATAATATGTAATTTTACTCTTTCGTTAACGTTCCTGATTTCATCTTACTTGCTGCCACATTTTGCAGGACTGAGGGGATCCTTTCATGATAAAATGAGTTACATACTCTAAAATAAAGTGAATGGAGCAAACGGAATGCAATAAATGACGTGAAATGATATCAGCGCAAACTGTTCTGTAATTTGCAACATACAATATAGTGATAGGCAGCGACTATTGAAAATCTCTACCATCTGGTACCAAGATTTCCTTCGTAGTGCGAGCGATTAGGCTAGAAATAACTAAAACTGTCATTTTCACAATGCTTCCACCTATAATTAACTTCAGGTGGTTCAGTTCATTACATATATTTGGGACAAGGTAAGATACAGTGACTCCATTTCTGAATGGTGCTCTTTTTTTTTCATCAGTTCTCATTCTGATTGGTTTGAGGCGGATGCCACGAGTCCCTCATCGTGCCAACCATTTCATCTCAGAGTACCCGTGCAACCTACGTCCTGAATTACTTGCTGCATGTATTCCATTCTCTATCCTCCTGCACAGTTCTAACTCTCTACACCTCTCTCTAGCTCCATAGAAGTTAATGTTAATCCCTAATGTCTCAACAGATGTCCTGTCACCCTGTCCCTTCTTCTTGTCGGTGTTTTCCATGTATTCCTTTCCTCTCCCAGTCTGCAGAAAACCTCCTCATACCTTACCTTTTGAGTCCGTCTATTTTTCAACATTCGTCTGTAGCACCACATCGCAAAACTTCGATTTTCTTCTTTTCTGGTTTTCCCACAGTCCACGTTACACTACCATACAATGCTTTGCTCCAAACGTATATTATCAGTAATTTCTTCCTCAAATTAAGTCCTATATTTCATACTGGTAGACTGCTCTTGGCCAGGAATGCCACATTTGGCTGTGCTAGTCTGCTTTTTATGTCCTTTTTCCACCATCCCTCGTGGTTTATTTTTCTGTCAACATCTCAGAATTCCTTAACTTCGTCTGCTTCTTGATGCACAATGATGTTTGGTTTGTCGCTGTTCTTATTTCTACTATTTGTCATTACGTTCGTCGTTCTTTGATTTATTCTCAGTCCATATTCTGCACTCATTAGACTTTTCCTTCCATTCAATTGATCCTATTAACTCTTCTTAACTGTTACTGAAGGTAGCAACGTCAAGAGCGAATCCTAAACATTGATATCCATTCACTTTGAATTTTAATTCCACTCTCGAACTTCTATCATCGTTTCTTCAACGTAGAAATTGAACAGTAGGAGTGAAACACTACATCCTTATCTTACGTCATTATTAATACGGGCACACCGTTCTTGGTCTTCCTCTATTATTATTCCCTCCTGGTTCTTACACATATTATACATCATCCGTCTTTCCCTGAAGTAACCACTATTTCTCTCAGAATTTAGAAAATACTGAACCATTTTACACTGTCGAACGGCTTTTGTAGATCGACAGATGTTATGAACATGTCTTGATTTTTCTTCAGTCTTGCTCCAGTTATTAACTTCTACGCGGGAACTGCCTTTCTGGTGCTGTTCTTACACATCTCTTGAGATACTGTAACCTCTGTTCGCAAATCGTAGGTGGTTTAAAGGCGAAGTGAAATGAAAGAAATCATTGCCGAAAGAGAACCACTGTATGCTATACATTCGTACAGCATTACAGCATTCCAATTGCCTGGGATCGTACGTGACATCTGCGGTGGTCATTAGCGGACACCCCGAATCTGGCGTGTATAATTACTGGCTACCTGACCAAACCGGGCGTCGAATCAGTGAGACAGCGACGCAGCGTCAACTGCAGTATGGGCTTCCACCGTGAGGCCACCAGTGGTCAACTTTTGTCCTCTTCAGACTGCCTGGGGACCGGGCCGCAGCACTCACGGTTCGAGGGTCGAACTGAGGCCTTTCCGACCACTGGGCCACTGGACGCTCGCCTGCTCCGTATCCCACCAGCCAGACACTGGACCAGGGTTCGCACCCAGGTGCCTCAGTAACTACACGCTGGGATCATCCTTCAGCCAGCCTCACCCGCAGCCGAGTCGCTCGTAGCGGAGCCAACACTGCTGATCACATGGAAATGCACACGGCGCAAGATCACTTCGCCGCTGTGCTGAGCTAGATGTAGATGGTCCATACGTTTGACGCGCACCATCTAGTGACCACCCGACGTGGGCAAATGCCTGCTATTGCAAACTGTTGAGAATTAAACATGAGGTTTCACTGTTATGGCGTATAGGGTTAGGGAGAGAGATAATGTGAATGACTCAAAGCTGACGTAGTTATGCTAATGCATGTTTAGCGGCATCAGAAACTGCAAGTCCAGAATCGCATGCAGGCATGGATGAGTGCGGGTTAAGAAACGTTGTGGCAGTTCTGGAACACCGATTGAAGATTAATTGCCCTGAGTTTTGGTGTACGTCTTGATATTTACCTTGTCTCCTCAACAATGTACAATTATGTCAGCGTGGGTGTGTCGGCTATTTTCACCTCGTGTTAACTTCTTCTCAGAAAAGGTCTGTTTAAAATTGCAAGTCTTTGTCGCATCGTAATGTGGAGATCAGGACGTACTCCGGTAGGAGGACTAAAACTTGCAGCTTCCGCATGTTATAACTTTTAATTAACGCAATATAGCAGAGTGCAACTACATACTTCTTCATCGCACCAGCCTAAAAGACCGACAGACACTGTGATCGGTGACAAAACAAATTTGAGGTACATAAAGAAATTGATAGTATAGCTTTCAATTTACTGTCAACTTACTTAGATATAATGATTTCTCCCTACAATATCATTGCGCCATAGGCACGGCGCAAATAAGAATCATTACAAATACCTATTTATTTGTGTAGGCCATTTAAAGAATTTACACACGCACTGCTGCCCAGCCGACACACCCACATACTTATAGTGCAACCATCAGTGACTACCGAAGTTTGCATTAAAAGATACCTTTGTATTTTATAAGATTGAATGTAACTTCCTTTTTTTACTGTTCTAAATTCTGACTGGCTCGATGTGGCCTGTCACGAATTACTATCCTTGCGGTAACCTCTTGATCTCAGAGTAGTACTTGCATCATAGGATCTTAGTTATTCGTTGGATGTATTGAAGTAGCTGAGCTGCCTTACAGTTTTTACCGTCTACAGCTCCTTCTAGCACCCCTGATGCCTTAACAGATGTCCTGTCACCTTGTCCCTTCTTCTCGTCACTGTTTTCTACATATTCCTTTCGTCGCCGACTCTCCACAAAAGCTCCTCGTTCTTTATTCTATCAATCCACAAATTCTCAACTTTCTTCAATAGCACCATATCTAAGATTATTCTATTCTTTTCTGTTTCGGCTTTTCCTGTCCACGATTCACTCACAGAGAGTGTTGTACTCCAAATGCACATATTAGAAATTTATTCCTCAAATTAAGGCCTATGTTGTAGATTTATGTTGGCCACGAACGCCCTTTTCGCCAGTGCTAGTCTGCTTTTGATGTCCTCCTTGCTCCGTCCATCATGGATTCTTTTGCTGCCTAAGTGGTAGAACTCTTTTAACACCAGTCTCGATGTTAAATTACTCGATATCCTCATTGGTATATTTTTTCCAGTCTTTTCTCAATTCATATTCTGAAGTCATTAGACAGTTCATTCCATTCAGGAGATCCTCCAGTTGTTCTTCACTTCCACTGCAGGTAGCAATATCGTCAGCGACTCTTATCATTTCTATACTTTCACCTTGAATTTTAATCCTACTCTTGAACATTTCTTTTATTTCCGTCATCGCTTTCCGATGCACAAATTGAAGAGTAGGAGCGAAAGACTGCATCCCTCTCTTACATCCCTGTCATTCCGAAAACTGCGTTCTTGATCTTCCATTGTTATTTCCCTCATTCTTATTCTTCCGTCTTCGATCATGTTTTTGTTATATATTACCCTCGTTTTCCTGTGGCTTACTCCTATTTTTCCCTGAATTTGGAACACCTTGCGTCATTTTACATTGTCGAACGATCTTTGTAGGTTGACGAATCCTATGAGCGTTCCTAGATTTTTCTTTAGCCTTGCTTCCATTATCACGTGCACAGTCAGAACTGCCTCTCTGTTGTCTTTACCTTCCCTAAAGCCAAACTGATCGTCACTCAATTTTCCTTTCCAGTCTTCTGTGTATTATTCTTGTCAGCAGCTTAGATGCATGAGCTGTTGCGCAGATTATACGATAGTTGCCTCTGCCATCTTCGGAATTGTGTGGATGATGTTTTTCCTAAAGTCTGATGGTACGGCGCCTGTCTCACAGATTCTTCACACCACTTCCCCAAATGACTTAAGAAATTCCAGTGAAATGTTATCGATCCCCTCTGCCTTGTATGATCACAAGTCTTCCTGAGCTTCTTTAAATTCTGAGTAATACTAGATCTTCTATCTTTCCAAATCTACTCTAAGTTCTCCATCTGTCACGTCAACGGACAAGTCCTGCCCCTCATAGAGACCTTCAGTGTATTCTCCCCACCTGTGCGCTCCCTCCTTCCGCGTATAACAGAGAAATTACCATTGCACTCTTAATATTGTCATCTTTGCTTTTCATTTCACCTAACGTTGTTTTTTCTAAATGTTTAATCAGTCCTACCGGCAATCATTTATATTTCGATTTCTTCGCATCTTTCCTGCAGCCATTTTGCCTTGGATGCCCTTCATTTGCTATGTATTTCATTCCAAGAAAAATAAGAGGAAACGTACGCACTAGTTACAGCAGTTGGAAGCGAAGGACGAGGGTATACGTTCACCGATAGTTCCTACGAACTGCGGCCAGTTGCAGTGAAACCGGGCTTGTGGCCATTCGTTCTGCTCAAGAAAATCTGTAGCGGACAATAACGAATTTCTGTTGCGGATGGCTAACGAAAAGTCAAATTGTCCTTCAAAAAGCAAGTTGAAAATCCGTTAAAAAAGTATCGCACGCGAAATTTAGCCACATATATTCCTTGATAATTGATTTTAATTACTGAATAAATAGCGTACATTACAAAACGAAAACGATTAACCGGTTTCCGAAACAAGCCGTTTTATTCTAAGTGCTCCCGGCAGCAGCGTTTGTTACTCACCACAGCGATAGATCCCCACCTGCTTCCTGAGACACCAGACGCTGTGCGCTGGTGTGGCCTCCAAGAGAGGAGGCAGCAACCTCCCCGTAACTCTCACAAGAAATGACCCCACAGCGCCTAATGCTTTTCCCAATTTGGTGGAAGCTAAACATACCTATGCCTATTACTCAGCCTCCCACCAGTTTACCGGAGAAAATACCAACGTGGTGGAAAATCCGACAGTCCGCGCTCTGGATTGACTGACTTGCTGCAGGACGTACAAAAAAAGCGGAACCAATTGCCTCTGGTCCGATAATGGCACGAGCCAGCCTTGAAAGCTAAAATTCAACGGATGTTCGCACTGTTCTATAACAAGAACCCAGGAAGCTAGAATGATTCTACGATTTCACTTGCAGTCGCAATTAACCATACATTCATATATTACAAAGCTATTTGTGTTTATGTTATAGGTAAAGGGTAACATAGGACGATGATACGAGATAAAAGGAAAAAAAAAACATATTAAAGTTGGTGCCTCACACGATCCTTCTCCCAGGCACGGTTATATGATCAGCTAATAGTATAAAATTAGTCTGCTTGACTAGGTGAGGCCAAGTTTATCATTACAAATAATACTTTCACGAAAGGCAGTTGACATAGACGCATTTCGGAATCAAGCCGGGTGCTGTGGTCAGCTTAATGTTTAAGATGGCTTCTCGCTGTATGTAAGGAATATTTGGCCCAAGTCCCTGTCTGGCACAAGTTTTTATATGCATTTCAGATTTGATGTTTCAATTGTCTAATATCTTTCTTTCTTCAACATTTTGTTCTTGTATGTCTTCTGACTGAAGGTTTGAGGGACTTTGACCGTTCTTCCATGAAATCCAATCGTATACACGATCCCATGTGGCCGACATATATGAACTGGCTTCCGTAGACAACTGCAACAGCGATGTAGTGTGTGCAACCATCAACCAATAACTGGTCGATCATGGTTGCAGACACTACATCGACGGAAGCCAGTTCATATATGTTGGCCACTGATGGGATCGTGCATATAATAGTTCACCCGCTCAGCTAAAGTCCTAAAGATGGTGTATTGAGTCACTGAAACTGGTTGCTATATAAGAATTAACATCGAAAGGACGGCTGCAGGTGTTTCATGTTAATACAACATTTTCTGCCGTTCAGCGTGAGAATTTTATTCACTTCCCTGTAACAGTGAGACATGTTCTCAGGTAGCTGTTTGTTTCATTTTTGTTTATCCGTATAGTCCTCATAAGTTACGTCTCAGCTGATGTGCTACTAATGAGGCACTTACTCAGTTTTCTGAAAACAGAATATTTACTTTTTATTTTCCACTCTTGCCTAACTTCAACTGCCCTAGTTAAAAGTGCAGAAAATATGTAAACGGTCTTAAGTAACATGGGTAACGTTGCGAAGTATGAAAATTATAAGTGCAGAACAAAGATGATGACATGTGACAAGGAAGACAAAAATGTTTCAAATGGCTCTGAGCACTGTGGGACTTAACTGCTGAGGTCATAACTCCTCTAGAACTTAGAACTACTTAAACCTAACTAACCTAAGGACATCACACACCTCCATACCCGGGTCAGGATTCGAACCTGCGACCGTAGCGGTCGCGCGGTTCCAGACTGTCCTTGGCCGGCTGGGGTGGCTGAGCGGTTCCAGACTGTAGCGCCTAGAACCGCTCGGCCACCCCGGCCGGCCAAGGAAGACAAAGCCAAAGTTTTAATGTAGGTTGGTGACGAGATACGTGATCAAGCTGAACGAATCAGACAGTGGGATAAGTAGCGATGGACGAAGCAAAGCAAGAGTCAGAACAAGAATCTCTCGAGAAAAAACTGCCTTCCGTAATAAGAAAATAACTTCAAAAAACGCCGGCTTTGAAATCAGGAAAAGTTTGCTCAAAGCCTATGTTTGGAGTGCAGCATGCTATGTCTGCAAATCCTGGGTTCTGCGGACTGAGGAAGGAAAGAGAATTCTTTCGAGATATATTTTTGTAGACGCGCGCTCAAAATAAAGCGGAGTGACTTTTTTACAAAGAAGAGGTCCTTAAAAGTGTATGCGGGAACAGATGGCTCTGGAAATCAGCTGTCGAAAAAGGAATATAATTTATTGGTAACCTAATGTAACATGAGGGAGTCCTGAACGCAATAATAGAGGGATATATGAATAGGAATATCTACGTACAAGAAGTCTACCACTAAGGTACATGGACAAAAGTAAGAAAGATATGGGACGTAACAACTGCGGAGAAATGAGGAGGAAATCGGAAACCAAAAAATCGGAAACCATTGGAGAGTAGAGATCTACTGTCATTTTAACTGCTACCAACCAATCCACGCCTTATTCACTACAGGTTAAGAAGAGGCATCTTGAAGCAGTACCTGGTTGGACGATGATTCGATTACATTTCTTCGGGCAGGAATCACACATGAAAAAAAGTTTGTGGAATGACAACATTTTATGCTTTCAATTGCGGTTATTATCTATTTTCCGTTCTTGGCCAGTTTCAACTGTTATTCCATTTTCTAACTATTGCTGACGTGCATGATGGCTGCTTAGCTTGGATCATATCCGGACCCATCTGTTTATATTCAAGATCAGAAAACTCTGATTATTCAGATAGGAGGATTTCCATGATCTTGTCTGCGGTCGGCAAGTAATTTCGCTCATTTCTGGAAACATAAGCTCAAAATTCTTGCAAGATTTGATACTCACTTTGCACGTAACTAAATTACGATAAGGCGACTATTGTCAGACTTACGTTTTTATTTCTATGTAAAGGTATAAACTGCTGTTAATAATGGGAGATTCAGCGTTATGTCATGATGCAGCTGACATCAGTAATCCCTTCTGTTTCCTTTCCTCCCGCCCCTCTCCCCCCAGCCCCCCCCCACCCGTTGTCGACCCCCTCCATCTTCAATTTACGTATAATACATCACAGCTGTGGATTCCGCTTGGTGTCTGTTCATTCGGACTTGTCATATGATAGTTTTTATTTCTAAAAGGGCAATGTGAGGGCTTTACGTGACCCAAGATGTCGAATTACTTATTATTCAAAATCAGTGAACCTTTATCCTCCCTTACTCATGACAGACGAACGCAGGCGCGTTGCAGAGATAACAACCACAGTCTAATTCATCTCTGACGTCAGCGTATTTAACGAGAGCATTATGAGTAAGTGGACCGTCACACATAAAATCATGTTAAAAATAAACTAAAGACAAAGGTGAGAGCTGAGAGCTATTCATGCTGGCCACGACCCCAATTTTTGGTACAAACTTAGCGACGCGCAGCATCAGTCTCCAGTGCAAAATTTCGCCTGAAGATGGCTGCCTAGTCACGAAATATCGTGACAAGATGTCGACGTCATCTGGCTGCAATTCCGAAACCTCATGGAATACTCTCATATTGCGGCAACAGTGGTATTCTGTTGGTTACCGTGGTACACAGACCAAGGAAACGAGAAAGCTTACGTAGCAGCTAAGAAGGCCTGTAGGATGACAAGTTTAGCAGTGTGCCAACGTACTGGAAGCTGTCAATTTTCTGTTGTGACAGAATGGCAACCCTCAATGGAAGGAAGAGTGGCTGGAGGGAAGAACAGCAAACAGGGGGGGGCTGTGAAACAAACTACGCTCCCTCGACGTTCCTTTTTCTAGTCACAATTACTCATCCGCCTCATACAGAGCGTAATCTCTATAACGCAACAATACAGACTTAAGTTGTTATTAATCTTGTAAGTGATATTGTTTGGTAAATTTCTCATACAACGGCAACATTTTGTATTTACCATACATTCTACTTTTCTTTAATGAACCAGTACTTTGTTTGAAAGTGCAAAGTTAATTGCAGAAGATGAATTGTTATTATTGTCCTTGTAAACACTGATAAACTGAATTGTAATAGACATACAGAGTGACAGTTATTGAACTACACTCATACTCATAAATTAAGGATAATTGCAGAATCTGGTGCCACACAACGTGGCACTACACAAAACTGGCGCTAATAGCGTAAACACATTGGGAACACACACGATAAAGATCTGCAAGTCCACGGTATTGGTGATAAGTTGAGAAAACCGTCCCGAAACACATGTGCTACAAAATGCCACCGTTTCCTGCGCGTGTTCCCCGACATCAAAATGGGATATGATCATGCACACGCACACAGGCCGCACAACGGGTTGGCATACTCTGGATCAGGTGGTCGAGCAGCTGCTGGAATGTAGCCTCCATTCGTGCACCAGTGCCTGTCGGAGCTCCTGAAGTGTCTTACAGGTTTGAAGACGTGCAGCGATATGTCGACCGAGTGCATCCGAGACGGGCTCGATGGGGTTTATGTCTGGAGAACAGGCCTGATATCTTCTGCTTTAACGTACTCCTCCACGATGCCAGACTGGAGGGGCCGTGCGTTATCATCCATCAGGAGGAAGGTGGGACCCACAGCACCGCTAAAAAGGCGGACATACTGGTGCAAAATGACGTCCCGATACATCTGACCTGTTACAGTACCTCTGTCAGAGACATGTACGTGCACCTATCATAATCCCACCCCACACCATCAAACCACGACCTCCATACTGGTCCATTTCAAGGACATTAAAGGGTTGGTATCTGGTTCCTGGTTCACGCCAAATGAAAACCCGGCGAGAACGACTCTTCAGACTATACCGGGACCCATCCGTGAACATAACCTGCGACCACCGTTCCAATGACCATGTACTGTGTTCTTGACACACGGCTTTACGGGCTCTCCAGTGACCAGAGGTCAGTGGAATGCACCTTGCAGGTCTCCGGGCGAATAAACCATGTCTGTTCAGTCGTCTGTAGACTGTGTGTCTGGAGACAACTGGTCCAGTGGCTGCGGTA
Source organism: Schistocerca gregaria (assembly GCF_023897955.1). Lineage (NCBI taxonomy): Eukaryota > Metazoa > Arthropoda > Insecta > Orthoptera > Acrididae > Schistocerca > Schistocerca gregaria. Next base: position 251,202,549 of record NC_064920.1, read on the forward strand.
AGGTCCGGAGAAAGTCTACCTGCAATACTCCGTGGCCGTCTGCAGGCATTTATGGTGAGATATCGGTCTTCTTGTGGTGTTGCACATTGTGGACGTACCGTACTGTAGCGCCTGGACACGTTTTGGTCTGTTGGAATCGTTGCCGTAGTCTTGAGATCACACTTTGTGGCACACGAAGGGCCCGTGCTACGACCTGATGTGTTTGACTAGCCTCCAGTCAGCCTAGTATTCTACGCCTCATAACGTCATCAATATGTGTTCTTTGAGCCACTTTCAACACACAGTCACCAATAACACATCTGAAAACGTCTGCACACTTACTCGCTGCACCGCACTCTGACATGCACCAACACACCTCTGCGTAGTTGGACAGCTGCCAGAGCCACCGTGCGACGACCTCAGTTCAAATGCACCGCATGGTCATACCCCGAGGTGATTTAAGCCCGCAAACCGCCCATCGGAGCGTTGTTTCACCATGTATCAGTATTATCCTTAATTTATGAGCGTGAGTGTATTTGAAATAAAATCGTCGTAAATTCTGAACAGTTTGCATTACGACGTTCAAACTATACGGTTGACCGCGGGGCATGATGGGAATTAGTATGATTTGGTTTAGCGACGAAGCTCACTTTCCTTTGGATGGCTTCTTCAATAAGCAACACTGGCGCATTTGGGGGATTGAGAATCCGCATTTCGCGATTGAGAAGTCTCTTCACCCTCAACGGGTGACTGGTTGGTGGGCTATGTCCAGTCACGGAATAATTGGTGCGATATTCCTTGATGGCACGGTGACTAACGAACGGTACGTGAAGGTTTTGGAATATGATTTCATCCCCATTATCCAAAGTGACCCTGATTTCGACAAGATGTTAATGCAAACGGTGCTCGGTCCCATCGAGGCAGGAGAGTGTTGTCCTGGAGGAGCACTTTGGGGACCGCATTCTGGCTCTGGCGCACACGGAGGCCACTGAAATGGGTCTCGTTTGGCCGCCATATTCTCTGGATCTGAACATACGCGACTTCTTTTTGTGGAGCTATGACAAGGTGTACAGCAGGAACCCCAAAACGATTGCTGAGCTTAAAATTGCCATTCAGGAGGCCATCGACAGCACTTTTGTGTCGACACTTCGACGGGTCATGCACAATTTCACTATTCGTCTGCGCCTTTGATGTCCTCCTTACTCCGTCCATCAAATGCCTCTGAGCACTGTGGGACTTAACATCTGTGGCCATCAGTCCCCTAGAACTAAGAACTACTTAAACCTAACTAACCTAAGGACATCACACACATCCATGCCCGAGGCAGGATTCGAACCTGCGACCGGAGCGGTCACGCGGTTCCAGACTGAAGCGCCTAGACCGCACGGCCACACCGGCCGGCACTCCGTCCATCATCGGTTATTCTGCTGCCTAGGTAACAGAATGTCATCCACTTCGTGATCATCAATTCTGATGCTTAGTTTCTCGCTGTTCTCATTTCTGCTGATTCTCATTCGTCTTCCTTCGGTTTACTGTCAATCCACATTCTGTACTCATTAGACAGTTCGTATTGTTCAACAGAACCTGTAAATCTTCTGCATTGTTAGTGAAGGTAACAATGTCATCAGCAAATCTCAACATTGTTACCCTTTCATCTTGAATTTAAATCCCGCTCTTGAACTTTTATTTTATTTCTGTCGTTGTTTCGTCGACGTATAGACTGAACAGCAGGGGCGAAAGACTACATCCCCGTCTCATACCATTCTTAATACAAGGACATAGTTCTTTGTCTTTCAGTCTTATTGTTCCCTCTTGGTTCTTGTACATTCTGTATATCATCCGTCCTTGTCTCTAACTTACCCTCTTTCTCTCAGAATTTCGAACATCTTACACTGTTTTACACTGTCGAATGCTTTTTCCAGATCGACAAATCCCTTGAACAAGTCTTAAGTTTTCTTCAGTCTTTCAAAGTCATGACTGCCTCTCTCGTACATGCACCTATCCTACAGAACAACTGTTTGTCATATAACACGTCGACAGTTTCCTTTTCCATTCTTCAGTGTATTATTCTTGTCAGCATCATGGATGCATGAGCTGTTAAGCTGATTCTGCGGTAATTCTCGCACTTGTCAGCACTTTACGTTTTCGGAATTGTGTGGATGATGTTTGTTCGAAAGTCTGATGGTATATCGCTAGTCTTTTACATTCCATATGCCAACGCGAATAGTCGTTTTGTTGCCTCTTCCCTCAATGATTTTATGAACTCCGATGGAAAGTTATCTATCGCTTCTGTCTTATTTGTTGTTAAGTCACCTAAAGCACATTTGATTTGTAATTTTATACTGGATCCCCTATTTCATCTATATCGAGTTCTTTTTCTTCTTCTTTCACGTCATCGAACAAGTCCTTCCCTTCAAATAGGCCTTCAGTGTAATTTTCCCACCTATCCTTTCTCTGGTTTGTAGTTAACACAAGAATTCACGTAGCACTTGTAATGTTACCATCCTTGTTTTTAATTTCACCAAAGGTTGATTCGATTTTTCTATTGCTGGGCCCATACTTCAGACAATCATTTCTCTTTCGATTCTTTCACGTTTCTCACGCAGTCATTTCGCCTTAGCTTCCCTGCACTTCCTATTTATTTCATTCCTAAGTGACTTGTATTTCTGTACTCCTGAACTACCGTGAACATTTTTGTATTCCATCTTTCGTCGATTATCTGGACTATTTCTTTTGTAACGCACATATCTTTCTCGTACCTATTTATTTCTTTCCAACTTCTGTGATTGACTTTTTTGATTGGACATGTCCATCCTTCTTCAATTGAACTGCCCGCTGTGCTATTTATCACAGTATGTATTGTCTTAGAGAACTTGAAGCGTATCTTTTCAGTCCTTAGGATTTACACATTCCATTTCTTTGCGCACTCATCCCTTCTGGCTAGTTTCTTAAACTTCGCCCTACACTGTACCATTACCAAATCATGATAGGCTATATCTGATCGTGAGTGCGCCTTAAATTTCAATTTCTGGTGTTGGAGTCTTTACCTCACCATGACGTAATTTTACTGGTGCCTTTCCGTATCTCTCGCCATTTTATTCGTGTACTTCCTGCTCTTGTGGTTCTTGAACAGAGTAATAGCTGTTACTAGCTCAAATTCATTGCAGAGCTCAATTGCTAGTACAAAACTCATATTCTCATGTAATCCTTTTTTCTACTCCTTCTCCAACAAACGCATTCCAGTCCCCCATAACTATTCAATTCTCACTTACGTATGTGTTGAATTACCCGTTCAGTATTCTGATATGCTTTCCATATCTCTTCATACTTTTCTTGCGACGTCGGCATGTATACTTTAACTCTTGTTGTCGGCATTGGTCTGCTGTCGGTTTTCAAGAGAACCCTGTCACTAACTGTTCACAGTAACTCACTCTCTGCCCTACCTTACTGTTCATAAATAATTCTACTCCTATTATACAATTTTCTGTTGCTGTTGATATTATCCTATGCCCTGCTGGACCGAAACCCTTGCTTTTTCTCCATTTCACTTCACTGATCTCCACTACGTCTAGAATGAGCCTTAGCATCTACCTTCTCTATCACGTTCAAACTTCCGATATTTTACGCCGCTATTCGTGAAACGTTATCCTATCATTGGTTATTTAATCTTTTTCTCGTGGTCACCTCACTCTTTTCTGTCCCCTCCCGGAATTCCGAATGGGGGACTAGTCAGGAATCTTTTGCCAATGGAGACCACAAGTCCTCTTTTACTAATGAAGGCCAAAAGTCCTTTGGATACACATTATGTTTCCTTAAGAAATTGTCCTCCACAGCCGTACGCATCCTTATGCCGTTGATCATTGCTGATTCTACCGCCTTTTACGGTTAGTTTCCCTTCTCAAGAGTTTGTTCTCGCCAAAAGACGGTTTGAGTACTAGTCAAAGACGCAGTGCAAATACACTGCCATCAGCAAACGGCAAAGTTTCTTTCTGTTCTTTAATCCCTTTTCCAAATTGCTTTCCTTCAGAGCTTGCTCAGTATATAGGCTGAATAACATCAGGCATAGGTTTTAACCATGTATCACTCCCTTCCCAACTTTGGATTCTCTGTCACGCCCTTCAACTCTTATTTCTGTAATCTGATTTCTGTACAAGTTGAAGATCATCTTTCGTTCCCTGTATTTTATTCCTACACTGTCAAACGTTTCTAATAAACCTGCTAATGCTATAAATGTAGGTTTATCATTCTTCAACCTATCTTCTAACATATGTCGTAGGGTCAGCATAGCCTTGCGTATTGCTACATTTCTCTGGAATCCAAGTTGTTCTTCCCCACAGACACTCTCAACCAGTTTTTCCATTCTTCTGTACATACACTCCTGGAAATTGAAATAAGAACACCGTGAATTCATTGTCCCAGGAAGGGGAAACTTTATTGACACATTCCTGGGGTCAGATACATCACACTGACAGAACCACAGGCACATAGACACAGGCAACAGAGCATGCACAATGTCGGCACTAGTACAGTGTATATCCACCTTTCGCAGCAATGCAGGCTGCTATTCTCCCATGGAGACGATCGTAGAGATGCTGGATGTAGTCCTGTGGAACGGCTTGCCATGCCATTTCTACCTGGCGCCTCAGTTGGACCAGCGTTTGTGCTGGACGTGCAGACCGCGTGAGACGACGCTTCATCCAGTCCCAAACATGCTCAATGGGGGACAGATCCGGAGATCTTGCTGGCCAGGGTAGTTGACTTACACCTTCTAGAGCACGTTGGGTGGCACGGGATACATGCAACGTGCATTGTCCTGTTGGAATAGCAAGTTCCATTGCCGGTCTAGGAATGGTAGAACGATGGGTTCGATGACGGTTTCGATGTACCGTGCACTATTCAGTGTCCCCTCGACGATCACCAGAGGTGTACGGCCAGTGTAGGAGATCGCTCCCCACACAATGATGTCGGGTGTTGGCCCTGTGTGCCTCGGTCGTATGCAGTCCTGATTGTGGCGCTCACCTCCACGGCGCCAAACACGCATACGGCCATCATTGGCACCAAGGCAGAAGCGACTCTCATCGCTCGTCCCTCCATTCACGCCTGTCGCGACACCACTGGAGGCGGGCTGCACGATGTTGGGGCGTGAGCGGAAGACGGCCTAACGGTGTGCGGGACCGTAGCCCAGCTTCATGGAGACGGTTGCGAATGGTCCTCGCCGATACCCCAGGAGCAACAGTGTCCCTAATTTGCTGGGAAGTGGCGGTGCGGTCCCCTACGGCACTGCGTAGGATCCTACGGTCTTGGCGTGCATCCGTGTGTCGCTGCAGTCCGGTCCTAGGTCGACGGGCACGTGCACCTTCCGCCGACCACTGGCGACAACATCGATGTACTGTGGAGACCTCACGCCCCACGTGTTGAGCAATTCGGCGGTACATACACCCGGCCTCCCGCATCTCGCTCAAAGTCCGTCAACTGCACATACGGTTCACGCCCACGCTGTCGCGGCATACTATCAGTGTTAAAGACTGCGATGGAGCTCCGTATGCCACGGCAAACTGGCTGACACTGACGGCGGCGGTGCACAAATGCTGCGCAGCTAGCGCCATTCGACGGCCAACAGCGCGGTTCCTGGTATGTCCGCTGTGCCGTGCGTGTGGTCATTGCTTGTACAGCCCTCTCGCAGTGTCCGGAGCAAGTATGGTGGGTCTGACACACCGGTGTCAAAGTGTTCTTTTTTCCATTTCCAGGAGTGTATTTTGTTTCATTAATTTTCAACCGTGACATTTAGGTGCTCCGATAATATTCACACCTGCTGTTTTTGGAATGGATGTATTATATTCTTCTTGAAGTTTGAGGGAATTTAGCCTGTCGCCTATGTTTTGCACACCGGGGGAATAGTGTGTGTGTGTGTGTGTGTGTGTGTGTGTGTGCGTGTGTGTGTGTGTGACATATATATGATAATGGTTTTAAATCACATTGGTACTTTTATGGATTCCTTTCAAAAACACTCGTCAATTGTAGATTTTTGTATAGGCGCTAAGGACCCAGAAATCGTATGTCCAAACAGAATTACATCATTATCCTAAGAATATTCCCTGTTACTTGAATTTTTTAACAATTTCGACGTGTAAATCACGTAGCTGACACGCTAGGAATGTTTGTCGAATGGTTTATGAACAAATACGTTGAGATGGACGTCAGAGAATTACAGACCGTTTCCATTTTCCCACTAGCGAAAGACGGGCGAAAATTCATTCCAGCTTCACGAATGAATGAAGTCTGACTGACGTTAAATTCCGGTACCATCTCCAGGTAATGCACTGCCCGACATTTTGCTACCGATTCGTTGAAACACACATTATGTGAATATTTCATGGCGTTCACGTGATGCCAGAAGTAACAACTGAACTTCGTTTCTTCAGTAATACTATCAATTTAGTTATTTCTGATCGTAGAAGTATGGATTACATTTTGGACACAATTTCACTGGCTGAGTAAGTACTTGTGTAAGTAATGTATGCAATGTTGTTGGCACAGGAAGTAAGTACTTTGCTCTTAGTGTATGAACTGACATATTTATTTCAGTACTTCATTGACTCGTTGACTGGCTTGTACCTTATGGATACGGTCTGACAAAACAATGTTGCATCCCTTTGATGCCGTCCCAGCTGCAGCAAAGTTTGTTGCTCCAAATACGGCCCACCTGACGACTCGTGATTGCCACCAGTTATGGTGTACCAGAGTCCTCCTGAAGATTTCGTATGTTCTGTCCGACTTTCTGAAAAGTTTAATTGTCTGGCTTGGTTAAGTTTTTAACCGCGGTTTTCTGCCTATGGTACATGAAACTATTATGGGATAGAGGGACGTCGAACAGATGTGCAGAACTATAGACCTATATCTCTAACGTCAATCAGTTGTAGAATTTTGGAACACGTATTATGTTCGAGTATAATGACTTTTCTGGAGACTAGAAATCTACTCTATAGGAATCAGCATGGGTTTCGAAAAAGACGGTCGTGTGAAACCCAGCTCGCGCTATTCTTCCACGAGACTCAGAGGGCTATAGAAACTGGTTCCCAGGTAGATACCGTGTTTCTTGACTTCCGCAAGGCGTTCGATACAGTTCCCCATAGTCTTTTAATGAACAAAGTAAGAGCTTATGGACTATCAGACCAATTGTGTGATTGGATTGAAGAGTTCCTAGATAACAGAACGCAGCATGTCATTCTCAATGGAGAGAAGTCTTTCGAAGTAAGAGTGATTTCAGGTGTGCCGCAGGGGAGTGTCGTGGGATCGTTGCTATTCACAATATACATAAATGACCTTGTGAATGACCTCAGAATTTCACCGACACTTTTTGCTGATGATGCTGTGGTATATTGAGAGGTTGTAACAATGGAAAATTGTACTGAAATGCAGGAGGATCTGCAGCGAACTGACGCATGGTGCAGGGAGTGGCAATTGAATTTCAATGTAGACAAGTGTAATGTGCTGCGAATACATAGAAAGAATGATCCATTATCATTTAGCTACAAAATAGCAGGTCAGCACCTGGAATCAGTTAATTCCATGAATTATCTGGGAGTACACATTAGGAGTGATTTAAAATGGAATGACCATATAAAGTTGATCGTTGGTAAATCAGATGCCAGACTGAGATTCATTGGAAGAATCCTAAGGAAATGCAATCCGAAAACAAAGGAAGTAGGTTACAGTACGCTTCTTCGCCCACTGCTTGAATATTTCTCAGCAGTGTGGTAGCCGTACCAGATAGGTTTGATAGAAGAGAGAGTCAGAGAAGATCCAACGGAGAGCAGCGCGCTTCGTTACAGGATCATTTAGTAATCGCGAAAGCGTTACGGAGATGATAGATAAACTCCAGTGAAAGACTCTGCAGGAGAGACGCTCAGTAGCTCGGCACGGGCTTTTGTTAAAGTTTCGAGAACATACCTTCACCGAAGAGTCTAGCAGTATATTGCTCCCTCCTACGTATATCTCGCGAAGAGAGCATGAGGATAAAAGCAGAGAGATTAGAGCCCACACATAAGCATACCGACAATCTTTCTTTCCAGGAACAGTACGAGACTGGAATAGAAGGGAGAACCAATAGAGGTACTCAAAGTACCCTCCACCACACACCGTCATGTGGCTTGCGGATTATGGATGTAGATGTAGAGAACATAATAAATGAAGCCCCACTAATTGACCCCATGTAGTTTTATCTCAGACAATATGTCTGTATTGTTGCTTAGTTCCAAAATAAGTAACAAACTTAGCTATTAAAATAAACCTGAAATTGAAAGGTTTTATGTCTTTATTTTAGTTCAGAACCAGAGATAATAGTTCTCCTTTCAAACCAGTCAAGTCATAATCATTATTTACATTTTCTTCATGGTGGGTACCACAACACTGAATTTATTAAAAGAAGATGCCATTTTCTACTTTTACCGTATTAATTTTATTTGTTCATAACTAGTTTCAACCTTCTAGGTCATTCTAAAGTTATATGTGTGGTTCTGTTCAAAATAAATATATTATATTACCATCACGAATGGAAGTGTAATGATATGAATATAATCGTATTTTAATGCACTGATCTGTAGTAGAAAATTATGCCTGACATATTGAAATGTCAGCGTCTTTATTGTTAGTTTATTTCCCAACTATTTTACTTCTTACCATTTTTTAACTTTTCTCATCCACTCAAACATAAATTTACAGTTGTAGTATCTAAAATTATTACTGCAGTTATCCTGTAATTACCTTAACTTTTGGTCAATAAAATACCTTTGTAAATGTGAAACTGTCAAAGCAACAAGGCACCATTTGTGAACCAAACCGAATAGAAAACACGAATTCAGAGACACTAACATATCAGTATTTACGGCATAGTTTTCTATTGCAGGTAAATTTATTTAAAATACGTTTACATTCTCATCATTACATCGCTATACGTGATGGTTATGTAATATATTTTATTTTGTACAGAACCACAAAATCACTTGAGAATGGCCTAAAAGACTGAAGTTAGTATCGAACAAATAAAATTAATGTAGCAAAACTGGAAAAATGCCACCTTCTATCCAGCATTACTTACATTGCTGCTCGCGTTGAACTAGATCCAATGACTGTTAGCAGAAAATGGAATCGGTGAGTTCAGGAGGAAATTACGGAACGCTGTACTGGATCGCAACGGCCTCGTATCACTAGCAGTCGAGATGACAGGCATCTTACCCGCATGGCTGTAACGGATCCTGCAGCTACGTCTCGATCTCTGAGTCAACAGATGGGGAAATTTGCAAGACAACAACAATCTGCACGAAGAGTTCGACGACGTTTGCAGCAGCATGGGCTATCAGCTCGGAGACCATGGCTGTGGTTACCCTTGACGCTGCATCACAGACAGGAGCGCCTGCGATGGCGCACTCAACGACGAACCAGGGTACACGAATGGCGAAACGTCATTTTTTCGGACGAATCCAGGTTCTGTTTACATAATCATGCTTGTCGCATCCCTGTTTGGCGACATCGGTGAACGCACATTGGAAGCGTGTATTCGTCATCGCCATACTGGCGTATCACTCGGCGTGATGGTATGGGGGCCATTTGTTACACGTCTCGGTCACCTCTTGTTGGCACTGACGGCATTTTAAACAGTGGACAATAAATTTCATATGTGTTACGACCAGTGGCTCTACACTGCATTCGGTTCCTGCGAAACCCTACATTTCAGCTGGATAATGCACAACCGCATTTTGCAGGTCCTGTACGTGCCTACAGGAAATGTTCGACTGTTTCCCTGGCCAGCACATTCTCCAGATCTCTCACCAATTGAAAACGTCTGGTCAATGGTGGCCAGGCAAGTGGCTCTTCACAATACGCCAGTCACTGAACTGTGGTATCGTGTTGAAGTTGCATGGGCAGCTGTACCTGTACACGACATCCAAGCTCTGACTCAATGCCTAGGCGTATCAAGGCCGTTATTACAGCCAGGGGTGGTTGTTCTGGGTACTGATTTCTCAGGATCTATGCACCCAAATGGCGTGAAAATGGGATCACATGTCAGTTCTAGTATAATATATTTGTCCAATGAATACCGGTTTATCATCTACATTTCCTCTTGGTGTAGCAATTTTAATGGCCAGTAGTCTAGAATGTGTCCAGTGACGTTTGGCACATCAGTGTAAAACAATAGATTAGTTTTTGTTCAGACTTGTTCTGTCCGCTTAGCTAATAACAGACTTACAAGGGGAGTCAATGAGAACCAGCACAAAATTATCACATATCGTGATATTATTTCAGAAGAGACTTGCTCGTAAAGTGCTGCACAGACGTAGCTGAGTCAGATCCGGGACCTAATCTGTACTACGGATTATCGACGTTCGAGTGGCAAAGCGGCCAGTCTGGGTACAGCTTTTAGGCAGTATTCCACTGCCCTTTACGCAAATACTGGGCTGATCCTTAAATTATGTGTCAGAGAATACGGCACAGGGTCAGTTAAAAAAAATTGATACCGCACAGAATGGTACACAAATTCAGCCAAGTTAATAAAATAAAATTTGCCAAATTCTTAGAAAGCAGACCCCCTACTAGAGAGATAAACGCTAGGGTTGTAAAATTTCAAGGAGGTGATAATGATTCTGCCACCGTCACAAATAAAAACAGCGTGTAAGTATTTGATTGGATTCCTCTTTGGAGACAGTGAATGATAAGTCAAATATCCTTCCTCGTCGTCGTCGCCTGAAAAGTCCGTAAATGGCACTCGTATCTGTAACCATTCGTGATGCATTTCATACAGGTAAGCCAAGGATTTTGTTTTACATTTTCGAACCCAGTGTCTTCGCAATCGTAAACGTCACATCAGCGAGGTTATCGTCGCTTCCCTTCCGAAGTTACCTGCGTAGTCCACCAACAGCAGTGTCTTCCCTCAAGGCGTGTATATCTTGTCTATATATGGAATGTTCATAATCGCCTAAGATGTCCGTAATCGGTTCTGATGCAACTCATCGTTTCTATGTGAACGCCTCTGACGCAAGTCAGTGCTTCTTACGTGCGTAATCGCCTGCTACTACCGTCGTTGCTTCTGACGCCTATCATCAACTTGAACTTCTGTCATCAACACAGATATCCGTCATCGTCTTAGAATGAGTCTTAATTTCTGCAGCTGATCAACGCGTGTCAAGTCGCAGAAGCCTGTGTAAGCTGTCACACAATCAGTCGGCACCGGTGCCGTCTGATGTCACCAATGCTGTCTTTCGTCACAAAGCAGATAGTCGCCGTCTTTTGTTATATTTGTAAGAGAAATACTGGATGGTAAATCATATTAAATAAGTGCCACAAAAAATGTGCAACGAAGCCTACGTATTAATGAACGATGAAATGATCCTCATCTACTGATTTAAGCAATTATTTACTGTCACTCCACTATAGGCATATCGACTATGAACTGTCCAGTGGCGTTACAGTATAGTGACGTCGGTTGTAGAGTAAACCAAAGCACGATTTTATACAGGGCAGACCATCACCAGAAACTAGCAGATTAGGTCATTCTGAAGACGACTGCCGCAAACGTTGAAACGTCAGTTTATAGTGCTATCTAGTTTCAAAATGGCGCAATGTCGGAAAGGATTTTATTCAAAAAAATCATTTAGATCCTTGTCTTGTTATGGATTTCAGCTCTTCTCTAGCATTAATCTCGACTTACTTCGTTTGCTATACTCTTGTAGTCGATCAAGTCTAAATACTTTTCGGTCGTTAATTAATTGACAACCATGTTAATTTCAATTTTATCACTTTTAGTACATTAATCGTTTTGCTATTCGCTGTACAGCTTCCTTTCGAGTCTGGTGCTGTCGGTATACGTGTTTACAACAGTATCATTTACCAACAACTTCAACGTCACGTAACTTGCCACTGTTATCGTGTGAACTTTCACTTACACTTTATTTCATTTTTAGTGCTAGCTTTATGCCGCATAACGCAGGTTCTTCACCCGCCATGCATACGCAAAATGGTAAAAATATGTTCTTAGATTCTGGCAGGTTTCTCAAAGTGCCAATAAACTTTACATCTACATCTACATCTGCATCTACGTAGATATTATGCAAATCACACTTTCGTGCCTGGCAGAGGGTTCATCGAACCACTTTTACAATAATTCTCTGTTATTCCAGTCTCGAACAGCGCGCGAAAAAAACGAACGCCTATATCTTTACGTGCGCGCTCTGATTTCCCCTATTTTATTATGATGGTGGTTTCGCCCTATGTAGGTCCTCACCAACAAAATATTTTCGCATTCGGTCGAAGAAGCTGGTGATTGAAACGTCGTGAGAAGGTTCCACCGCAATGAGAAACACCTCAAATCCTGTATCGTGTCAGTGACACTTAATCCTGTATTTCGGGATAATAGAAGATGTGCTGCCCTTCTTTGAACTTTCTCGATGTACTCTGTTTATCGCGTCTGGTAAGGATCCCAAACCGCGCAGCTCTACTCCAAAAGTGGACGGTTAAGCGTAATGTAGACAGTCTCCATAATGGATCTATTACGTTTTCTAAGTGTTCTGGAAATTCGTAATTGTAATTCCTAGGTATTTAGTTGAATTTACGGCCTTTAGACAGCACTTATTAAGATAGTATCTCTTATTGTAACTGTCGTTATAATATCGTTTATATCACCTTGGGATCATCAAATATTTATCGTAGTGTCATTTATCTTAGATGCACATCATTCGCTGCAATAACTTTCTCCAGAACATTGTGTATCAATGAATTACCTTTCAGAAACCTGTCTTCGTTAAACACTTGTGCCAAATACTTAACTCAAAACTTTCGTAGGCGATTACCATTGCTATTTTTGTCTCAGGAGTTCTTTTAATACCACACTTTTCATTATGTAAAACTAAACTTCAGCAACTGCCTCATACATTTCGGTTGCACTCTATTTTCTTTTGATTTTGATTTATTTATGAAGATTTTATCCTTCACTACGACGTTTTTGTCATCCCTTCGTCTCATTTCGTGTGCTCTTCCTACAGCTGTTACTTTCCCTTGCTGCAAGATGTTTCACTCAAACTTCTTTTTTTGGCCCCATTTCTCAGCGGCCGTACCAACTAGTTCTCCTCTCGTACTGCGTGTTTTCTTAGTACAGCACCATCTCTTCTTGGGAACATCCAGCGTTCTTTCAGCTCACATATATAGTAGTGTATTTTCCGTTATTGTTTTCTTCATCATTAACCTTCTCATTGCTTCTAAAATAGGATCGATAGTTTTTCTTGTTCTCCACTGTTACATATTTAAAGCTAATGCTGTTCTTTTTCTTGAGCCTTTGTCTCCCACAGGGGCAGGTTTGGCAACGGTATTAACGGATACTTAATGTAAGGGCTGGCAACAGAATGGCGCATTGTCAGAAGAGAGTACATTCTGGCTTTCCTGCAGTTACCCTCCCGCTACGGTACGGATAAACGTGAGTAACAGCACGTGAGTTGAATGGCGTGGCAGCTGGAGACGTGTTCCGCAGCTGTGATACAACGGACAGTACGACTCTGTGTGACAATACTTGTAAACTGCACACAGATTCTCCGTGAAATTCTGGCGATATACGGATCATTTGGATTGTAGGGTCCACATGTAGTGAAATGGTGCCAACAATTAGACCAAAGCAGCACCGATGTAAGTGATGCCAGTCGGTGAGGAAGGCCATCAGTACTGGACAATGACAACTATGTCCAAGCAATCGAGGAACCGACCGCCAGAAATCGCAAATCTTCAGTTCTGTTAGAACTGTACTGTCAAAGATGACATTATTCTTTGTTTTTTTTTCATGTCACTACCTGTGTCTAATATCTCAGCAGTACTGTATCCTATTTGATGACGATAGTTATTGTCTGATGATGGCCTTGCAAGCCGAAAAACAGTGATAGGCACTACTTAACACTGTATAAAGCTTATATTTCTGTACTTCTCGTTTATTCACAGGTAGATGCCGTGTTTCGTGACTTCCGCAAGGCGTTTGACACAGTTCCCCACAGTCGTTTAATGAACAAAGTAAGAGCGTACGGACTATCAGATCAATTGCGTGATTGGATTGAGGAGTTCCTAGACAACAGAACGCAGCATGTCATTCTCAATGGAGAGAAGTCTTCCAAAGTAAGAGTGATTTCAGGTGTGCCGCAGGGGAGTGTCATAGGACCGTTGCTATTCACAATATACATAAATGACCTGGTGGATGACATCGGAAGTTCACCGAGGCTTTTTGCAGATGATGCTGTGGTGTATCGAGAGGTTGCAACAATGGAAAATTGAACTGAAATGCAGGAGGATCAGCGAATTGACGCATGGTGCACGGAATGGCAATTGAATCTCAATGTAGACAAGTGTAATGTGCTGCGAATACATAGAAAGATAGGTCCCTTATCATTTAGCTACAAAATAGCAGGTCAGCAACTGGAAGCAGTTAATTCCATTAATTATCTGGGAGTACACATTAGGAGTGATTTAAAATGGAATGATCATATAAAGTTGATCGTCGGTAAAGCAGATGCCAGGCTGAGATTCATTGGAAGAATCCTAAGGAAATGCAATCCGACAAAAAGGAAGTAGGTTACAGTACGCTTGTTCGCCCACTGGCTGAATACTGCTCAGAAGTGTGGGATCAGCACCAGATAGGGTTGATACAAGAGATAGAGAAGATCCAACGGAGAGCAGCGCGCTTCGTTACAGGATCATTTAGTAATCGGGAAAGCGTTACGGAGATGACAGATAAACTCCAGTGGAAGACTCTGCAGGAGAGACGCTCAGTAGCTCGGCACGGGCTTTTGTTAAAGTTTCGAGAACATACCTTCACCGAAGAGTCAAGCAGTATATTGCTCCCTCTTACGTATATCTCGCGAAGAGACCATGAGGATAAAATCAGAGAGATTAGAGCCCACACAGAAGCATACCGACAATCCTTCTTTCCACGTAGAATGCGAGACTGGAATAGAAGGGAGAACCGATAGAGGTACTCAGGGTACCCTCCGCCACACACCGTCAGGTGACTTGCGGAGTATGGATGTAGATGTAGATGTAGATGTAAGTATTAAGTTGTTTTACCAAGCAGCGATGTAAGGATTAATTAAAACAAATATTAAGAGGTTGGAAGTACACAACTGGCCATTAAAATTGCTGCACCACGAAGATGACATGCTACAGACGCGAAATTTAACCGACAGGAAGAAGATGCTGTCATATGCAAATGATTCGCTTTCCAGAGCATTTGTAAGTAGGCTGTTTAGGTTTTTATATTGGTAACGCCACGTAGCGCTCTGTGCTGTGTGCAGTCTGTGGCTCGTTTGCATTGTCGTCTGCCATTGTAGTGTTGGGCAGCTGGACGTTAACAGCGCGTAGCGTTGCGCAGTTGGGGCGAGCCGCCAGCAGTGGTGGACGTGGGGAGAGAGATGCCGGAGTTTTGAAATTGGTAAGACTGGATGTCATGAACTGATATATACATTATGACTTTTGAACACTAGTAAGGTAAATACATTGTTTATTCTCTATCAAAATCTTTCATTTGCTAACTATGCCTATCAGTAGATAATGCCTTCAGTAGTTCGAACCTTTTATTTAGCTGGCAGTAGTGGCGCTCGCTGTATTGCAGTAGCTTGAGTAACGAAGATTTTTGTAAGTGATTTGTGAAAGGTATAGGTTAATGCTAGTCAGGGCCATTCTTTCGTAGGGATTTTTAAAAGTCAGATTGAGTTCTCTAAAAAATATTTTGTGTCAGTTTAAGCACAGTCTTGTATAATTGTTCTAAGGGGACGTTTCATATGACGACCCTGCTGGGATACCTCACTGGAATCTTCTGATTTTTTCTTGTAGTTTGTGTAATTATTGTAGCTATTGTTTATTGCTAGTGCGTAATTGTAGAGAGAAGCTTATTTGTAGTTGTAGTTTTTCATTGTTGTACAGTAAAACACTTGTGGCATGCATGTAGATTTGCACCTAGTATTTTTCAGCTGCAATTGCAATTAACTAGATATTATTTTCAGTGCTATGTTAATGTGTTTTCTTATTTTACTTTTCCAATTGTGCTTTTCTGTGTTATCGTGTGAAATATTGTGACAATAATGGCGTGTGAAAAAACGTAATACTAGGCTCCAAAGTAAACTGAGAAATGACGGTGAAGATGAAAACAGTGAGTCAGCGCCACCGTGTAATGAATTAACTAATATTCAAAGTAGTAATTTGGTAATAGTGCATAGGGAAATGGAGCGGGTTGCAAATAATGGGGTAGGCAGTGAAACAATTAGTGAACAGGGAAGCATTATCGATCGATCGGTCGGCAACAGCTCGCGTCAGGAATCCTAAATGACAGGACACAATCTAGGAAATACTGTACATTCAGGTTTTGCGTCCTCACCGTTTTCTCAGATAAGTCAAGACACATTTTCTGCTTGTCAAAATGTGAATGTTGCCGGTGCAAATGCACTGCCGAAAAGCATAGAGGAACACATTCCAGACACTAATACATTATTTTTGCAATTAATGCAACAAATGAAACAAAATCAGAGACAAACACAGTAACAGTTAGAAACAATGGAACAAAATCTTCAAAAGTTAGACACAATGGAACAAAATCCGAGACAAACACAGCAAAAGCTTCAAAAGTTAGACACAATGGAACAAAATCAGAGACAAACACAAAAAAAGCTTCAAAAGTTAGATACAATGGAACAAAATCTTCAAAAAGTTAGACACAATGGAACAACACCAGAGACAAACACAGCAACAGTTAGACACAATGGAACAAAATCAGAGACAAACACAGCAAAAGCTTCAAAAGTTAGACACCACACTTGAACAAATACGTGAATATTTAACTACTGAGTTACATAACATTGAATCGAAATTTCAAAAAATTTGTAATGCCGTAAAAACACAAATTTGTGAGCATTTTCAACCTACTTTTTCGCGGCATGAAAATGCATTACAGAATCACGAAGCAGCCATAAAAGAACTGCAAACTATTGTTCGTGAAAATCACGACACCTTGCAAGCTAAAATGGACTCAGTTGCATCCACCGATTCGGTTACGCAACTTGCAAGAACTCAGGAAAACTTAAAGGTCACAGTAGATACGATGTCAACACAAATGGACACTGAAACTTGGTTAAGAAAAACACACTGAGGAAATGAGTTCACTATCGGAGAAAGTAGCCGAACTTTCGGATCAGTTCACTAACTTATCTACAAAGGTAGATGATGATCTGAATAACACAAGACCTGTAGCCTTCAGTGACACAGAGGAGTATGAACAAATTAAAAAATTCAAACAAAATCAAAATCAAATCAATACACAGTACAAAAGAGAAATCCCTGAGGTACAAGATCAGTTGACGCAGGTAATACAAAAATTACATATTTCAGAGGACACTCGCCCTCCAACACGGGAAGAACTTAGAAATAAGGAAAAGCCACAAAATAATAACACAGGGCATTTCGGAAATCGTGAAAGAAATTGGCAAGGTGCATCGAATTATGAGATGGAACCGCCGACACGACGTAACAATGACCGATATGCTACTCGCCGATACGATGATTTTGACTATAAGCTGATCATTACTACACTTAAATTCAAAACATTTAAGAATTCCGGCAACGACATTCATCCACAAGCGTGGCTCCATCAATTCTCTCATTGTTTTCCTCACAACTGGTCATCAGAGCACAGCTTAGAATTTATGTGTGGTTACTTGGAGAATGAACCAGCTGCAAGAATGCGATCGGTCATTCACGATTGTCACAGTGAAGGAGAATTTTATCATGCCTTCCTCTCAGCATATTGGTCTCAAGCTACACAAGACCGAGTAAAACATAGCATCATAATGATGAAACATTACGAACAATCTGAATTTTCCAGTCTTGTCAAATATTTCTAAGACATGTTACATAAGAATCAGTATCTTTCAAACCCATACAGCCCCTCAGAACTCATCCGCATTTGCTTAATCAAATTACCTGAACATTTAGGACAGACTATTTTAGCAGGACGATGCAAAGACGACATTGAAGCTTTTCAGGGACTGTTACAAGAACTGGAAATTGACACAGACAATCGTGGAACGCGAAAACAGTAACACAACAATTACAGGTCACATCCGTCGCAACTCCGCGATGAAAGAAATAATAACTGGACACGACAAGGCTATTCTCACAACACAAATCGTGACCAAAACAGACACCACCCGTATGACAACCGTTGGCAGAGTAATAATAATTACAGAGAAAGATCGCATTTCCATAGTAATTAATGTGACAGAGACAACCATAGAAACAGACAATATGGCAACCAGAGCTATTATTATCAAGGGAGACAGAATAACTTCAGACGCAACAGTTCAGCGCGCAGTTACGATTCAGGGAGAAATTCTCCACCACTTAACCGACAAGAAAGAAATTACAGAAACTACCGACAAAAAGAACAGACCTGAATTCCATCAGAACTGGCGGGATTCAAACAGGGCGGGGCCCTCTCCGTGATACATTTCATTCCATTGCTGTAATCTGTAACACCTGAGGATATAATTACATTAATCCTCAGGGGGGTACACGCTTACTTTGTGTACCATGTGTCTAGCAAACACAAGGAGCCCTAGCTAATATGGTATTTGCTTATACAACTTTACACATCGGTACCACATTTCTCTAACATATAAATTACACAGCTATCTGGTTATTCAACTGAGAGAGACAAACATTTATTTTACTACACCAGTGACAGATGTTTAAACAATTAAACAGTTCGATTACTTCACACTTATGAAATTGTATTTTGTCTGTACTTTGTGAACTGTTCATATTTTTTCGGAACCATTGTGATACTATGAGAGCTTTGAATGATGTATTTGGTATGGGATCATGATTTTTAAAGTACGTTTGAGGTAGATGACACTTTTGAGATGAGCAGAGAATTTTTTTTAGGTTCTGAAATTATTGCAGAAAGCTATGACGTTTTTGAGATTTGACTGTGGTGTTATGATGTTATTATTACGACGACGATGTGAATTATGCTGCTGAGGTATGTTTAAGCTGATACTATATGAGTTATTTGCTTATGCTACATATCTGTTACGATGAAATATTGAAGAAGTGTCGACGAATATGTAAATGTGTAATGAGGCAAGGAATAATGTGTAGCGGTTAGGGACTCTGGTTTGTGAAAAAGGATGTTCGAAACCTAGAATCGTACTTTAAGAGTTATGAAATGTGTGTATATGCGTGAATGTATCACTATGCTGGCGAAACTTTTTTGGACACTATTATATTTAAAGGATTTTGTTTCTACAGATCTGTAACGCAAATTCTTGACCAGTGTAATCTTTTTATATGAAACTGTCACTGTAGCAGAAACTGCTGTCGTAAATATTTCGGTAAGAACGTTAAGTGACCACCTGCAGGTAATGCCTCGTGGGCACCCAGATGCGCGACAGGCGCCTTGAAAAAATCCATTAGTGTGTGCCTGTCAGAGTCACAGGTGGAGAGAGAGAAAAAAAGAGGCCATTATCCTCGCTATTTAAAGCATCGAAAATACGACACCCTCAAACTTGAAAACATGATTACACTGTAGAGTTCTTAATTTATGATATTTACTGAAATGAAATAACGAGACACGTTTCTTGTCTATTGTCTTACTAGTTGGAAGATTGTTTACTGCATTATGAAATGCCTTATGGATAGCGAATGACGTTTCACTCCTTGCTTTGCCTATTTTGTTTAACATCTAATTTCTAGCTGCACTGCAGCATTGGTTAAAATCTGTCTACAGATCCAGTATATAATTATAATGTGATATGCTTCCAAAAAATGAGGAAGCACAAAAAGACCTTTCCCTTCACAGGAACTGCATATATAATTTTCTTTTTAAGTTCTTGGTAATTAATTTCATAGAATAAGTTTTTGTGGTGCACCACTTTAATTATATAGACATTAAGATGTGAATATACATTTCCCTTATCTGCAGTGTTGTCTTTAGTGTACTATTTTTTCTGCTTGTGGGTTTGTCATATTTAGGTATAAGTTATTACATTTATTGCTGCTTGCTTTGCTTACTTACATTTTTTGTCATTGCTGTTTCTATTAATTGTTTTGTGCTGCTGCATTGCCCCGTCCCTTAGTTAAACATCTGAGCTCAGTAGATTTAAGTTAGCTTAAGAGGGGATTGACTATATAAGAGAATGAGTTGCGATGAATTGGAAGGAACGCATTGAGAAGATATAAGAAAATGGTTTGGCCAAAAAAAAGTATTTTGAAAGAGGATAGGAACAAAAAGAGTAGGGTTTAGGGACAACAGGTTTAGGTAAGATTTTCTTGGAAATAAATGATGAGGTAAAATAATGGAAAATAAATAATGAGGTAAGAAATATGTGAACATGTAAATACAGAAAGCATGCTTGGATAAGATTTTTTTGGTGGAAACAAATGTTGAAATAAGACGAAAAATCTATCGAACGAAGCTTCGGATTGGACTGCAGTACCAAATGTTGTAAAATGTAAACTTTCACGGCCGGAACTGTCATGATTAATAAAATTCTTTTCCGGGTTATTATGCCGTGGTCTGATGGATTTCGCATTGTAACCCGACGTTTCGTCCCCATCTGCGGAGGACATCTTCAAGGGGGTTCGTGGCTTCTGTTAACTTCCGAAACACACACTGTCTCACTACTGACTGCAGCGAATTTTTGTTTTCGCGTGCTCCCGCGCATAGGCGTGACGTCACATGTTTTGAATACGCGAGCGCAATTGGCCGTTGTCGGTTGCCGCCGTCCGCTGTTGCTATCATCCCATGGCGGAAGACTGGTACACATCTTCTTCAGCACCGGCATCCAGATGTCATTCAATTTTACGCCCTCCTCCTTCCTATTAAAATTCCTGGGGTGTTTCATAATCTCTATAGCCTCTCTGTAAAGCCTTTCATGATATCCGCTTGTGGCTGCCAGTACTTGAGTTCTATCAAAATAAATGTGGTGGTCTCCTGACTGCAAAGCGTGTTCCGCAACAGCTGATCTATCAATCTCTCCCCTTCTGCAATTGCCCTTGTGCTCTTCTAGTCGTTTTTTGACCGTTCTTTTTGTGGTACCCACATATACCTCCCCACAACTACACGGGATCCTGTAAATTCCTGCTTTTTCCAGCGGTTTACGAGCATCCTTAGCCAATCTCAGATGTTCTTGTATCTTCCGGGTAGGTTTGTAAATCACCGCGATATTCCGTTTTTTCAATATTTTCCCTATGCGGTCAGTGACGTCCTTAATAAAAGGCAGGAAAACTTTCGATTTTGCAAGCGCTTGTGCATTGCTATGATTTTCACGCGGCGGTCTTAACGCTCTTTTTATCTCAGCAGCCGAGTAACCATTCCTGAGTAATGCATCAGTGAGGTGTTCCAGTTCCGTATCCAGTAGCCCAGGTTCACAGATGTTCCTCGCTCTATCCGCCAACGTTTTTATTATGCCTCGCTTTTGCTGTGGGTGGTGGTTCGAATCCCGGTGTAGATAACGATCCGTGTGCGTGGGTTTCCGGTAAACTGTATGGCCTAAGCTACCATCCTGTTTCTTGTAAACTAGCACATCCAGAAAATTTAGTCTCCCTTCTGCCTCCTCCTCCATGGTAAACTGAATCTTCGGATTAATACCGTTTAGACGTTTGTGAAAACGGCCTAGTTCCTCTCTGCCATGCCTCCCCAACACAAACGTATCATCTACGTAGCGGAACCAGATATTCGGTTTTTTGTTGGCAGTTTCTAGAGCCTGCGCCTCGAATTTTTCCATGAAAAAGTTAGCTATAACCGGGCTTAAGGGGCTCCCCATTGCCACGCCATCAGTCTGTTCGTAGAACTCATCGCCTATTTGAAATATGTGGTCGTAAGGCAATATTTAAATAGTTCTGCAATGTCGGGAGGAAAAATTCTATTCAGCTGTTGCAACACCTCATTGAGAGGAACCATAGTAAATAGCGATGCCACATCGAAACTGACTAACATGTCCTCCGGCTGGACCACTATGCCGCTTAATGTACTGATGAAATGTGCAGAATTCTTGATATAGGAGTCCGATCGTCCCACATGCGGCCGTAATAGCGTTGTCAAAAACTTGGCAATAGAATAGGTGGGCGAACCAATGGCACTCACTATAGGTCTCAGAGGAACAAGTTGTTTATGAACCTTCGGCAAGCCATAGAGTCTTGGTGGCAGCGCAACTGAATTGAACAGACTTTTCTGAACATTCTGTTCGATAGAGGACTTCTTAATTAACCGCGTAACCGTTCTAAGAACTTTATCAGTCGGGTATTTACTCAGCTTCTTGTAAGTCTGCGGATCTAGTAAGTCATTAATCTTGCTATGATAGTCAGTAACATTCAAAACCGCCGTCGCATTTCCCTTGTCAGCGGGGACAATGATAATACTATCGTCCTCATTTAGGCGTTTTATTGCATTCCTCTCACCCACGGTTGAATTACTTTTTGGAGGCTTTGCGCGAGCTAATACTCTCACAGTTTCTATGCGGATTTCTTCGGCTGTAATCGCGTCCACACTACGAATGCCTGCTTCTACACTGGAGATTATCTCCTCAGTGGGCACAACTCGCGGACTAATAGCAAAATTTCCACCCTTGGCAAGCACAGATCTCTCATCGTCAGATAACAAGTGTTCGGATAAATTGATAACAGTACGGGAAGCGTCTAACTGGCGGATCGTCTGATTAGGATGCAAATTATCAAATTTCTCGTTGCAGAGCGGTCGGTGTTATTCCAAAGTTTTTGAGGATTAAGCGACTATGCAGCTCGGCCAAGGCGCAGCGTATTTTCAAACGGACGGAAGACGCTTTACTACGAGAGCGGATTCAACAGACCCGCCGGGACTTGGCAAGCACGAACTGTAAGTTAATGTCTCTCCATATTACTATCAGTAATAAATTGTGTAGTGGTGACTGGGATAGAATTGACAGACTGTTGCATGGCGTGATTAGGAACCACATGTTGACAACGTCTAGTAGACAGAGGAAGAATGTAGTGTTGGGCAGCTGGATGTTAACAGCGCGTAGCGTTGCGCAGTTGGAGGCGAGCCGTAAGCAGTGGTGGATGTGGGGAGAGAGATGGCGGAGTTTTGAAATTTGTAAGACTGGATGTCATGAACTGCTATATACATTATGACTTTTGAACACTAGTAAGGCAAATACATTGTTTGTTCTCTATCAAAATCTTTCATTTGCTAACTATGCCTATCAGTAGTTCGAATCTTTTATTTAGCTGGCAGTAGTGGCGCTCGCTGTATTGCAGTAGCTTGAGTAACGGAGATTTTTGTGAGGTAAGTGATTTGTGAAAGGTATACGTTAATGTTAGACAGCGCCATTCTTTCGTAGGGATATTGTGTGTCAGTTTAAGCACAGTCTTGTATAATTGTTCTAAGGGGACGTTTCACATTCACACGAGGTTGGCGCCGGTGGAGACACCTGCAACGTTCTGACATGAGGAAAGTTTCCAACCGATTTCTCATACACAAACAGCAGTAGACCAGCGTTGCCTGGTGAAATGTTGTTGTGATGCCTCGTGTAAGGGGGAGAAATGCGTACCATCACGTTTCCGACTTTGATAAATGTCGGATTGTAGCCTATCGCGATTGCGGTTTATCGTATCGCGACATTGCTGCTCGCGTTGGTCGAGGTCCAATGACTGTGAGCAGAATGTGGAATCGGTGGGTTCAGGAGGGTAATACGGAACGCCGTGCTGGATCCCAACGGCCTCGTATCACTAACAGTCGAGATGAAAAGCATCTTATCAGCATGGCTGCAACGGATCGTGCAGCCACGTCTCGATCCCTGTATCAACAGATGGGGACGTTTGCAAGACAACAGCCATCTGCACGAAGAGTTCGACGACGTTTGCAGCAGCATGGACTATCAGCTCGGAGACCATGGCTGCGGTTACCCTTGACGCTGCATCACAGTCAGGAGCGCCTGCGGTGGTGTACTCAACGACGAAACTGGGTGCACGAATGGTAAAACGTAATTTCTCGGATGAATCCAGGTTCTGTTAACAGCATCATGATGGTCGCATCTGTGTTTGGCGACATCGCGGTGAGCACACATTGAAAGTGTGTATTCGGCATCGCCTTACTGGCGTATCACCCGGCGTGATGGTATGGGGCACCATTGATTACACGTCTCGGTCACCTCTTGTTCGCATTGCCGGCGGTTTGAACAGTGGACGTTACATTTCAGATGTGTTACGGCCCGTGGCTCTACCCTTCATTCGAGCCCTTCGAAACCCTAAATTTCAACAAGATAATACATGATCGCATATTGCAAGTCCTGTACTGGCCTTTCTGGATACAGAAAGTGTGCGACTGCTGCCCTGGCCAGCACATACTCCAGATCTCTCACCAATTGAAAACGTCTGGTCAATGGTGGCCCAGCAACTGGCTCGTCACAATATGCCAGTCACTACTCTTGAACTATGGTATCGTGTTGAAGCTGCATGGGCAGCTGTACCTGCAAACGCCATCCAAGCTCTGTTTGACTCAATGCCCAGGCGTATCAAGGCCTTATTACGGCCAGAGGTGGTTGTTCTGGAAACTGATTTCTCAGGATCTACGCACCGAAAGTGCGTGAAAATGAAATCACATATCAGTTCTTGTATGATATATTTGTCCAATGAATACCCGTTTATCACCTGCATTTCTTCTTGGTGTAGCAATTTTAATGGACAGTACTGTAATTATGGAAGTTGAAGAAATGAATTATAATTTGTACCGCAGCCAGGACCCGAAGCTGAGTGTCATTACCTATTAGGTGGGTCTGCTAGACATTACTCCAACACATTAATACAGGGTGATTCTAAAGTCACTACACATTTTATTTTGTACTTAAACAAATTTCATTAACCAATATGTAATCGCACTGCAGCTTACGTTGCAAAAGGACATCATTTTAGTAGATTTCAATGTGACCACCTTGCATGTCTAGGCACCCCCCCCCCCCCTCCCATCGCCTTCCCCTTGCCCCCCCCCCCCTCAGCGCTCCACTGTAGACCGAAAAACTTGCCCAAGCATATATGGTATAATCTCAGCGTCTGCGGCTGGAATCCTCTGTGTTAAGTGTTCAGTGCTGCGGGTCTGCATCTGGTATACCTTAGACTTGATAAACCCCCATGCAAAAAAGTCTAAGGGTGTCAAGTCACATCCCACGACCAATCCATTTGCGGGAAATGCTTGATTCAGGAAATCCCGAGCAACGAGGGCAAAATGGGGTGGTGCACCATCCTGTTGAAAAGCAACAATATCCATAATCCCATAAGAAATCAACTGGGGCTCCAAATGCTGTTCCAATATATCTAGGTGTGTGGTTCGAGTAACGGTTTGTTGTGCGCAGAAGAAAGGCCCGCACACTGTTGACCTCATCATCCCTAACCACACGTTCACTTTTGCTGTGTCCCGTTGCCACTCCTGCACTACACTTGGTTGTTCGTCTGCCCAGATCCTGAAGTGTGTCTGTTCACATGTCCACAAGTATGACATTTAGCTTCAGCACTGAATAAGACATTTTGCATCAAATTATCATTTTACACAGCTTGCAGTATGTCATGACACATAGCTTGTCTGGCTGCGTAGTCCTCCGCTTCAAGCTTATGTACGATCTGAATATGGTACGCACGTTTGTGCAGCTTGTAACGAAGAACTCTCCATACAGTGGTTTGAGGAATACCAAGCTGTCTACTAAGTCTCCTGGTACATGCGGAAGGGCTGCACACTGTGCACGGTATCTGGCGTTACGTTCTTCATCTGCAATACTACCACATCGATGGAATTTATTGACTAGGGTCTTGATAGCAAGCCTGGTGAGGCTTGTTTTCCGGAATCGACGGACAAAGTGTGTCCACACCTGTTCATACGTCATTCGACGAAGACGGTCAGAACAGCTATTGGTTCTTCTTTGGTTAGCATTCTGTCGTAGTACCTCCAAGAAACAAATATTCCGTTACTACATCGCTGAAATGTGCAGTGACTTACTACATCACTGAAATGTATAGTGACTTTAGAATCACCCTGTACAGCAGACACAGCCCCATGGACAACGCTAGTCCAGTGCCCGCCCTAACAGAAACACCAATTCACTTATTCAACTTATTTTCCCTTTCTTAGACAGCGGAAGACGTGAATTGAAGGTTGAGTTTGGGAGGAAACTGGACTAGGGTAGAGCAGTGTTTGGTAGAATACATGTCCCGTGAACAAGCAGATCCAGGTTCAATTCCCTACTTCGTTAAAAATTTTAATTAATTTCTTCAGCTTCCATCATTATCGTAGATAAAGATGAGACTGAAATGTCTCAAGGAAAATTGTATTAGGTCTATATATCATCTACGTCTGAGGTGATAATTAGTTACATTCTAACTGCCCTCGGCATTAAATGCTACCTTCTAAACTACGACGTTGCCATTCCTCATAAGAGATGATGAGTTCCATTCACTACATACAGTGTGAGTTAGGAGAAAAGGTATATCCTTTGGAGGATGATATTGAATGAAAAACTTCATGTGGATGTATACCCTATTCAAAAGGTTTCCGAGATTGAGCGCATTAATTACACTGTTATTTATTTTCTGTGTTATTCAACTATTGTCACTGTTTACAACGGACCACAGTAGTGTAGAGGAAGTTGAGAAGAACAGTTTGAGACCTAACACTTGTTGCCTATTGAGACGGGAAACTACCTCATACCGGTCTACAAAAACTACCAGTCTCATCGTTTTGCAGTGCGTTCTGGAGAACATCTGCGTGGGAGGCGAATAGATATTTGGAAGAGATGCCTGTGGGGCGTATATGGCCTTTTTTTAGCATATCTTAAGCCACGGTTCAACATTGGGAATTGAAATTTTAAAATGAATGAATTGTTGATATTTAAAGATTTTAATTTTTTATTCTATTTCATAAAGAAACTCCATCACTCTCAAACGAAGTTTAATCAATCTTGTACAACATTTTTGTGATACAGAAATAATGAACAGTCACTTCGGTAGGTCTGAGATAAACTGATAGAGGAATTTGAAACACATGGTCAGAATTGAGACTGCTCCCTTTTTTTCAGCTGGGTGGTGCTAATCGACCTTAGCAGTAATATTTATTTGAATTCTCTTCACACAAAATAAGCTGGTAAAGTTCTTTACCATATATTCCTAAGCCCGTGTTATTTTCTACTGTTAACAGACAGTTTTTGCCAGTTTTTTGAATCACAAGGGTCAACCTCAGGGTCAGCGCCTTCAGAAAGTATGTCCTTCGTCAGCTGTATAATTCGTCAGCTTCTATTAAACACATTTGCAGGCGTTTTCCTGCTATAGCACTTTAAAAAAAAAAGCCTGAGTTAGGTACAGATGTACTCTATAACTTCCTTGTTCAATGTAACTAGCAAACAACATGAAACAATGATAAAATGAATGAGCCATAAGAAATCAAATGTAAACTGAAACTCTGCAAAGTACAGACGCTTGTAGAGTAAATATTTCGAACGAATGAAATTATAGTATATGCACTAAGAGACCCACACCAAACGAACTGAATGAGAATTGAAAACGCTGTTAAAATAAATAATTTGGTAGTTGTGATTTTATGAACAGAGTTATGGACTTCAAAGCCATGTAAGCCAACTAACTAGAACAGGAATTGAGCTGTGGAAGAGTCAGGCGGCTAAAAATGTCGTGTGGAAGAACTAAGAAAATAAGTTGGATTGCCGGCCGGTGTGGCCGTGCGGTTCTAGGCGCTTCAGTCTGGAACCGCGTGACCGCTTCGGTCACAGGTTCGAATCCTGACTCGGGCATGGATGTGTGTGATGTCTTCAGGTTAGTTAGGTTTCAGTAGTTCCAAGTTCTAGGGGACTGGTGACCGCAGATGTTAAGTCCCATAGTGCTCAGAGCCATTCAAACCATTTTAAGTTGGTTTATCCGCCTGTGACACACAGTAGTGCGAGTTCTGGAGCATCAGTTTGTGAGGGGGTTGAATATTTGCTTATACCTGGAACATCCTCTTGTGAGGCTCTATGGGTCTGGAATGGAAGCAAGTTTCTTTTGGGTGGCACATGATTACCCACTCGACCCTCGCTACATTACTACTACATACCAAATGGTACTCTCTTAGCCGGCTAAAAACAGTAGAGAGATTTTCAGCGCCTCTAATGGAGCTAACGTAAACGATAGCCGAGTGTCAGACGACTGTTCCGTTCTCAGTGTTTTTGTAATTTAATTTTGTACTCCGATACGTTTTCGATGGAGAGTGCAGTTTTCGAGTTATTCAAGGGAAACGTACAAAAAGTGATATTAAATGTTTTCTATCTCTGAAACCATTCGGAATAGGGCCATATGTCCATATGAAATTTTTTTGTTCAGAATCACAATTTGCCCTCAAACTATGTAGCTTGACTGATCTATATTCGCGCATGTCTGCATGAAGCATAATTTTCACGCAGTTTAATTAGGTTTATTATGAGACACAAGTATCTAATTGAGCGGTAGTGTTCGAAAAGCGCGCCAGGTGGAGTGATTTCTCTTCGTGGAGTGATTTCTCTTCGCGTCTAGCCTTTGCGGTGGCGCTTACTATTTGGCGCGGTGTTTGGATCGCTACCGCCCTCTGAGGGGAGGTGGAGCAAGCGTACGGTCGTGTGACGATCTAGGCAGTATGTACTGGACGGTGACCAAGAAAGGTGGTGGCGCAAGCGGGACCCTGTTGTTGGGGGTCGTCAACTGGTCGCCACGTGCTTTGCCCGACCTCTTGGCTGTGAGGGGCTAAGTCTGCCTTACCTGCATGTACGTGGCTTACGAAGCTTAGAAGCCGTGGTGCAGGAGATCAGCGCTTGGGATCGTATGTCTCCTCATCGGCCGTTAAAACCACTGACAGCGGTTGGCTCTGGCGAGCATTTGGAAGCGCAACGTGTTCCCGGCGCTGTGGTGGAGTGTGAGAAGTGGAGTACTTTTTTTATTTTTTTATGTAGGGGGTGTTTCAAGTTGTAGTGAAGTGTATGAGTTTCTTCACCAGTGGTTTTGTTGGGGTCTTCCCACCACAGTTTGCGTTTGCCTATCCGAGGGAACGTGGTAATTCCTTCCTGGTCGGGCCCTTTCATTCACACCTCGACTGGGTGATTTAGGGTCGGTGTCGCGTGTCTCTGTGGTTTGAAGTCTGTGCAGGCACCGCCCTTGCTACATCTTCTGGTTTTGGGTAACTCGGGGAAGTGGTGGCTTGTAATGGAAGTTTTGGGGCTGATCTATTGTGGCCCTGTAGACCACCAGTAACTATTGCCCTTTACACGTGTCACTCCCTCACCTCGCTAAGGAAAACTTTTTTGGGAACTGCCTTTAATGTCAAGGTTTGTATGCTGGCTTATTCACATTTATCTTGTAGCAATTGAAAGGAGTAATATAAGTTATTTAACTGGCGAGAGACAACTATTTTAGCTTTAGTACAAACTAGCTATTTAAAGATTCTTTTTTTTAAGGAATTATTCTCTTATAGATATAACAAGTTCAAAATCTTATTATTGGGAAGTTGTTAACGTCATACCTTGCAATAACCTTTACATAGAGAAAACTTTCCAGCTACTTCAAAGAGTTTTTTTTAATATATATAAAATCTTACTATTGGGAAGCTGTTAACGTCATACCTGTCAATCTCCTTTTCATAAAGAAAATTTGTCATTATTGGAAATTTTTTTGATATGTTTTTTAAATGCCAGACTTAAAATTTTATTATTGAGATAGCCTTTTAAAATAAAAAGATAACTTAGCAGAGTGTATTATTTCACCAGCACCTCCTGGCCCCTACTTCCATGAAAACGTTTTTGAAATAACATGTGTACTTCGAGTTGTTGTTTGTGAACCGCCCTAATTGATAGTTCACTAATTACGCTTTTAAAAAGTTTCTAATATGCATCTTTTCTCAAGGGCTAACATTTTACTAGCAAAGTGCTTCTTATTGTGCTTTGAGTGGCGTAAAACGACGAAGGTCTACGTAACAGAAGCTTAATATTTTGCGCAAAATGCTTTGTTCTTCCACATGGACTAACCTTCACATTTTTGCTTACGGGAGGATGCTCTATTTCTCGGCGATGTCATTAACATGATCCTTAAGCACAGCGCCGCGCTACGAACGCCGTAGCTTGCAAAGGCGCCTGACGAGTAATATACAAGCTTTTCGTCGCTACCTCGGACGGACAGAAAAAAATGCGGTGAAATTTTATTGTCACCGCTTTCCGAAACAGCAGCTTTTGAATGCAGAATGCAAATCCGCGCCGTCCTGCAGCTCGGCGGCTGGTTGTGATGCAAATCGGGAGCAGAGGGACATTATCTAATCGCGCGGCCCTTGCGCCGCGTCTTAGTGAAGCCACTCTGGCGCCGCGTCTTAGTGAAGCCACTCTGGCGCCGCCGCCGCCGCCGCCGCCGCCGCCTTCTTCTCGTCCGTCGTCCCCGCTGCGTCGCCTGCGCGTGGCGCAGATAAGCGCTCGCTCCTCGACCGGCCCTTTGCTCTCGCCCCGCGCTGGCGAGAGTGGGCGGGCGGGCCCTGAGCTTTGTCGTCCTCCCGACGGCGCTGTTATTTCCCGATGTGAAGTTCCTGCCACACTAGGCCGGCGCAGCACAGCCGCGAAGCGCGCCTGTCTACACCCACTGTGCCGGGAGGTCGCTCCGGCTTCTTCCCGATAAGCCAGGAGACGTCCTCAGACGTCGGTGGCCGTGTGCCTGCGCCTCGTACGCCAGAGAGGCTGCAAGTCACCTACATCTACATATAATGTTCAGAAAATGGTTTGCTCCGCCTCTCTATCTGCGAACGTCCGCGGGTGCAGCGACTAAGATAGTGAGCATTTTGTGGAAAACAATACAAGCGCTATTGGCTTCTGTTTCGGGTTCTTCGGCCGACGTTCATCTAAAGATTTTACTGACGTTTCGCCAGCACGAGTGGCTAGCATTGTCGAAGCTTCACCCTCCATGAATGCCAGACATTATCCACGCCAGGCGTTTGCCACACCGCACATTTGCCACGCCGGACATTTGCCACGCCAGACATTTGCCACGCTGGACATTTGCCACGCCGGACATTTGTCACACTGGACATTTGCCATGCTGGACATTTGCCATGCTGGACATTTGCCACGACGGACATTTGCCAGGTAGTGATCCCTCAGGTAGGGGACGCCCTTTCTCGTACACTCCTGGAAATTGAAATAAGAACACCGTGCATTCATTGTCCCAGGAAGGGGAAACTTTATTGACACATTTATGGGGTCAGATACATCACATGATCACACTGACAGAACCACAGACACATAGACACAGGCAACAGAGCATGCACAATGTCGGCACTAGTATAGTGTATATCCACCTTTCGCAACAATACAGGCTGCTATACTCCCATGGAGACGATCGTAGAGATGCTGGGTGTAGTCCTGTGGAACGGCTTGCCATGCCATTTCCACCTGGCGCCTCAGTTGGACCAGCGTTCGTGCTGGACGTGCAGACCGCGTGAGACGACACTTCATCCAGTCCCAAACATGCTCAATGGGGGACAGATCCGGAGATCTTGCTGGCCAGGGTAGTTGACTTACACCTTCTAGAGCACGTTGGGTGGCACGGGATACATGCGGAAGTGCATTGTCCTGTTGGAACAGCAAGTTCCCTTGCAGGTCTAGGAATGGTAGAACGATGGGTTCGATGACGGTTTGGATGTACCGTGCACTATTCAGTGTCCCCTCGACGATCACCAGAGGTGTACGGCCAGTGTAGGAGATCGCTCCCCACACAATGATGCCGGGTGTTGGCCCTGTGTGCCTAGGTCGTATGCAGTCCTGATTGTGGCGCTCACCTGCACGGCGCCAAACATGCATACGACCATCATTGGCACCAAGGCAGAAGCGACTCTCATCGCTGAAGTGGACACGTCTCCATTCGTCCCTCCATTCACGCCTGTCGCGACACCACTGGAGGCGGGCTGCACGACGTTGGGGCGTGAGCGGAAGACGGCCTAACGGTGTGCGGGACCGTAGCCCACCTTCATGGAGACGGTTGCGAATGGTCTTCGCCGATACCCCAGGAGCAACAGTGTCCCTAATTTGCTGGGAAGTGGCGGTGCGGTCCCCTACGGCACTGCGTAGGATCCTACGGTCTTGGCGTGCATCCGTGCGTCGCTGCGGTCCGGTCCCAGGTCGACGGGCACGTGCACCTTCCGCCGACCACTGGCGACAACATCGATGTACTGTGGAGACCTCAGGCCCCACGTGTTGAGCAATTCGGCGGTACGTCCACTCGGCCTCCCGCATGCTCACTATACGACCTCGCTCAAAGTCCGTCAACTGCACATACGGTTAACGTCCACGCTGTCGCGGCATGCTACCAGTGTTAAAGACTGCGATGGAGCTCCGTATGCCACGGCAAACTGGCTGACACTGACGGCGGCGGTGCACAAATGCTGCGCAGCTAGCGCCATTCGACGGCCAACACCGCGGTTCCTGGTGTGTCCGCTGTGCCGTGCGTGTGATTATTGCTTGTACAGCCGTCTCGCAGTGTCCGGAGCAAGTATGGTGGGTCTGACACACCGGTGTCAATGTGTTCTTTTTTTCCATTTCCAGGAGTGTACTATTACTGTCCGCTTTCAAACCGCAGTCTCCACATCTTACTCGAAACAATCAGTACGTAAGGGACCATCTTCTTCTTCGACATCTTGGCCAAATACAGAGATTCTTTTCCGAAATCGAAATATTTATAACTTTTGGGAAACAAAAGAAATACCGACGACTGTGTCAGTATGTAATTAGTTCTGCCAAGTATAAATATAGATCCCTCTGTCCGTACGGCAGCTTCCTTTCACACTTACTGATTGCGATAGAAACAGTCCATCGCCATGAGAGCAACAAGAAAGGAACGGTGTAAAGAGAATGCGAATGTACGCTAATCATTTCTTTTTGATCACTGCATTTGTGACTACTTTAATTACTACAACTGCATGCCCAAAAGACAATAACGAAAGAAGAAATGGACATGTGAAAGTTTGAAAAGAAGAACGACATACTCCATATTAATTTACTCTGTAAAATCAGATATCCCTTGCGGCGAAACATTAGTTAATAAAGTGTAACGGGACAATGTTCAAAACATGACTGAAAATACGTTCACTAAATAGAGATAAGAACATCTATGATTCACATGTCATCTAAAGTCGACGTACAATTTTAAAATGTTAGAAATATAGAAATGAAGCAATACAGAATGCTATGCTTGTAACATACGTTATTGTTCTACATTGTTTAGCTCTGGTATTTACAGGGTCACAGAGAAAGCATCCTAGGTTTTGGAAGGAAAAGCCGTAATGATCTTCAGTACAACAGAAACAAGAAGCACAAGTTAAGGAAAAATAATTAAATATGTGTTCCAGCTCAGAAGCGACATTGAAGCAGATAGTTCCTGTGACTTAGTATGGGCAGCGTTATATCCGACAACCGGAATAAATTAATAACTGACTCCTTTTGCTGACCTCTGGTCTCAGATGAAACAGTTGCTGATGAGTTCAAAGTCAACTTGAGTCTCATCACAAATAGGCATCCTACTCATACAATTGTAGCTGGCAGTGACTTCAATCTACCTTCCGTATGTTGACAAAAATACATTTTCAGACTCTATTGTAGATAGAAAACAACTTCTGTAATTGTTCTAAATTCTTTTTTAAAATTATTTTGAACAATTAGTTCACGAAGCTATTCAAATTGTAAATGGTTACGAAAACACAGCTGACCTAGTCACAAGCAGTCCTGAACATCACGACGCATACAGGGATTAGTGAACACAGAGTCGAGCGAGGCTCAATTCTGTAACAAAGAAATTCACCAAAACTAAACGCGAAATATATCTATTTATAAAAGCAGCTAAAAATTCGGTTGACGTCTTCCAAACGATGTAAGTGAAGACCATATATGGCTTAAGTTCAAAGAAATAGTATCAACAGCACTCGAGAGATTCATACCAAATAAATTAATAACAGACGGAACTGATCCCCCATGGTACACAAAACATGACAGAAAACTACTGCTAGAGCACTGAAAAAGGCATGTATAATTTAGGCGAACGCAAAATCTCCAAGATTGGTGAAGTTTTACTGAGGCTCGAAATTTGGCGGGGATTTCAATGCGAGATGCATTTAATAGTTTCCAGAACGAGACTCTCTCTAGAAATGTAGCGGAAAATCCAGAGCGATTCTGGTTCCATGTTAAGTAAACCAGCGGAAAGGCTCAGTATGCGATGAGGAGGAGGAGGGGGAGACAAGGGACCCCACCCTTCGGAGCAGGTATAATAGTGGCAAATGTCTGGCTTGGCAAATGTCCACACACCACCCTCCATTGCCGGTGGTGAACTGGAGCCGAGATCGCGGCCGCACACTATACAGGGTGTTACCAAAAGGTACGGCCAAACTTTCAGGAAACATTCCTCACACACAAATGAACAAAAGATGTTATGTGGACATGTGTCCGGAAACGCTTAATTTCCATGTTAGATCTTATTTTAGTTTCTTCAGTATGTACTGTACTTCCTCGGTTCACCGCCAGTTGACCCAATTGAAGGAAGGTAATTTTGACTTCGGTGCCTGTGTTGACATGCGACATTTCTGTGAACGTTTGGGCAGGCATTGTTGGTGATGTCTTGATTGCGCCCCATGTTCTTCCACCTACGCTCAATGGAGCACGTTATAATAATTTCATACGGGATATTCTACCTGTGCTGCTAGAACATGTGCCTTTACAACTACGACACAACATGTGGTTCATGCACGATGGAGCTCCTGCACATTTCAGTCGAAGTGTTCGTACCCTTCTCAACAACAGATTCGGCGACCGATGAATTGGTAGAGGAGGACCAATTCCATGGCCTCCACGCTCTCCTGACCTCAACCCTCTTGACTTTCATTTATGGGGGCATTTGAAAGCTCTTGTCTACGCAACCCCGCTACCAAATATAGAGACTCTTGGTGCTCTTATTGCGGACGGTTGTGATACAATACGCTATTCTCCAGGGCTGCATCAGCGCATCAGGGATTCTATGCGACAGAGGGTGGATGCATGTATCCTCGCTAACGGAGGACATTTTGAACATTTCCTGTAACAAAATGTTTGAAGTCACGCTGGTACGTTCTGTTGCTGTGTATTTCCATTCCATGATTAATGTGATTTGAAGAGAAGTAATACACTGAGCTCTAACATGGAAAGTAAGCGTTTCCCGACACATGTCCACATAACATATTTTCTTTCTTTGTGTGTGAGAAATGTTTCCTGAAAATTTGGCCGTACCTTTTTGTAACACCCTGTATGTACCTGGCGCGCCAACGTCCGTGGGCTTCTCCGCTGTCATTTCCGGTGCGGTTCTCCTCTTGCTACCAGCGACGGTCCTTCGCTGCAGTAGGGGAAGCCAGGATAAGTTTAGCTTAAGGCTTTCCTCCTTCTTGTTGAAACTGTTGGCGTGTTTTTGTATTTCTACAGCTTCTCTGAAAAAGCACGTGTGTACTTCCTTGTCGGTTGAAAATCCTCTTTACACCATGTTTGCACAGTATACGGCCGATTATGTCCGTCATTTTGGGAATGTATGGCAGAAAGGCCGTACCCGAAATTTCTTTTTCTGAATGCTTACTTCGGCGAGTGTTTGGCTCTGTTACACGTTTAATATAATTTGTGGAGTACCCATTGCTCCTAAGAACACTTTTTCAGGTATTGCATTCAAACGAGAAATGCACAACGTGGAGTGAGAGTGGAAGCTGAACACAGATGGAGGGGGGGGGGGAAGGGGAGATGGAAATAGAGAAGAGGGGAGGGGGATGTGGACAGTGAAAGTGAGAAGGAGAAGAAGGGCAGAGACAGGGGAGAGAGGAGGAGATGGTCTCATATGTGATTGGAATAGATAAATACCCGGGCTACGCAGAGTATTCAGCTAGTCACAAAACAAAAAATGTAACAAAACGTTATTATGATGTACATCAAACGATTTAATTTGATCGGAGGATTACGAAATTGTAATTGTATTTCTTCTTCGCAACTTATTACGAATCTAACTGATATATTTTTATCGATGTTTCAGTTAATACACTCCTGGAAATTGAAATAAGAACACCGTGAATTCATTGTCCCAGGAAGGGGAAACTTTATTGACTCATTTATGGGGTCAGATACATCACATGATCACACTGACAGAACCACAGACACATAGACACAGGCAACAGAGCATGCACAATGTCGGCACTAGTACAGTGTATATCCACCTTTCGCAGCAATACAGGCTGCTATTCTCCCATGGAGACGATCGTAGAGATGCTGGATGTAGTCCGGTGGAACGGCTTGCCATGCCATTTCCACCTGGCGACTCAGTTGGACTAGCGTTCATGCTGGACGTGCAGACCGCGTGAGACGACACTTCATCCAGTCCCAAACATGCTCAATGGGGGACAGATCCGGAGATCTTGCTGGCCAGGGCAGTTGACTTACACCTTCTAGAGCACGTTGGGTGGCACGGGATACATGCGGACGTGCATTGTCCTGTTGGAACAGCAAGTTCCCTTGCCGGTCTAGGAATGGTAGAACGATGGGTTCGATGACGGTTTGGATGTACCGTGCACTATTCAGTGTCCCCTCGACGATCACCAGAGGTGTACGGCCAGTGTAGGAGATCGCTCCCCACACCATGATGCCGGGTGTTGGCCCTGTGTGCCTCGGTCGTATGCAGTCCTGATTGTGGCGCTCATCTGCACGGCGCCAAACACACATACGACCATCATTGGCACCAAGGCAGAAGCGACTCTCTTCGCTGAAGACGACACGTCTCCATTCGTCCCTCCATTCACGCCTGTCGCGACACCACTGGAGGCGGGCTGCACGATGTTGGGGCGTGAGCGGAAGACGGCCTAACGGTGTGCGGGACCGTAGCCCAGCTTCATGGAGACGGTTGCGAATGGTCCTCGCCGATACCCCAGGAGCAACAGTGTCCCTAATTTGCTGGGAAGTGGCGGTGCGGTCCCCTACGGCACTGCGTAGGATCCTACGGTCTTGGCGTGCATCCGTGCGTCGCTGCGGTCCGGTCCCAGGTCGACGGGCACGTGCACCTTCCGCCGACCACTGGCGACAACATCGATGTACTGTGGAGACCTCACGCCCCACGTGTTGAGCAATTCGGTGGTACGTCCACCTGGCCTCCCGCATGCCCACTATACGCCCTCGCTCAAAGTCCGTCAACTGCACATACGGTTCACGTCCACGCTGTCGCGGCATGCTACCAGTGTTACAGACTGCGATGGAGCTCCGTATGCCACGGCAAACTGGCTGACACTGACGGCGGCGGTACACAAATGCTGCGCAGCTAGCGCCATTCGACGGCCAACACCGCGGTTTCTGGTGTGTCCGCTGTGCCGTGCGTGTGATCATTGCTTGTACAGCCCTCTCGCAGTGTCCGGAGCAAGTATGGTGGGTCTGACACACTGATGTCAATGTGTTCTTTTTTCCATTTCCAGGAGTGTAAATAATAAATAAACCATAGTCTTTTAAGTGGAATAAGTTTGTCAGAAGCGATGTGTTTTAACCTCCAACTTCCCCTGAAATACGTCCGTTGCTTGAAAAGGCTTTTCTAAAGAAAATGTCAAAATGAAGACTAGCGTTTTCTCACGCCAAGCTTTGCAGGATTATTTG
This sequence comes from Schistocerca gregaria, assembly GCF_023897955.1. NCBI lineage: Eukaryota > Metazoa > Arthropoda > Insecta > Orthoptera > Acrididae > Schistocerca > Schistocerca gregaria. The sequence goes on from NC_064920.1 coordinate 251,240,237, forward strand.
CCGGTACTCGTCTCCTATTACGCCACTGATTTCGAATACATATTAGTAAATCTGAGGAGAATTTGTGCAACAGAAAAAAAAATTCGAAAACTTCAATCACACTCACAAACCTGATATATAAAGGGATCAATATGAAAAACCGACTGACCGTTTCGAGCAGTTTTTATGTAGTGGCCGAAAGTGTCGTTACGTTATCAGAAGTAACCTTTAACGTAGAATTTAGATGATTACGAACAAAGCTGTAGCCATTTGAAGCAATACATTTGGAGCTGATCACAATTGGTCGATCTCGAATTTATGAAAAGGACGAAGAATTAAATACAATTATATCTCCAGTTTAATAAGTCAATGGTTCCAAAATACAGACGCGAATCACTTACAGAAGCTGATCACGGAGGAAATTTATTTGGGTTATGGAGAAATGTAGGAACATGCGTTGCGATACTGACGCTATGACTTATCTTAGAAGCTGGATTGAAGAAATGCAAGCCGGCCGGCGTGGCCAAGCGGTTCTAGGCGCTTCAGTCTGGAACCGCGCGACCGCTAACGGTTGCCTGTTCGAATCCTGCCTCGGGCATTGATGTGTGTGATGTCCTTAGGTTAGTTAGGTTTAAGTAGTTCTAAGTTCTAGGGGACTGACGATCTCAGATGTTAAGAGTGCTCAAAGCCATTTGAAAAAATGCAAATTTATTTTATACCATTTGAAGGTTTATAGAATACTTAGTGATAAGTTGTCTGGTACATGCTCTTTGAAATTCAGAAGGTATCTGGGTAAAATATAGACCAGAATCCGCTTGTCTACGACTTGTACAGAAACCAGGGTGCAGGTAAAAGAATGGAAAAATGTGAAAGGGAAGCAACAGATGAGAAAGGGGTGAGAAAGGGTTGTCGGCTATCGCCCATGTTGTTAAATTTGTACGCTGAACAAGTAGTGAAGGAAACCAAGGGGAAAATTGTAGAGACAATAAAAGTTTTGAATGGAGAATTATAAACTTTGAGGTTTACCTGTGACATTGAAATGTTGTTACAAACGGCCACGCGTCCTGTGGATGTACAGTGTACGTCTCTAACGTAGTGGTTTCCATTGCCTTCTGCATTCTGAAACTGTTGATCATGTTGCGTGGTCTGCTACCTCTTTTAATATCCTATGGTCTGTACACGACTATTGTGATGTTCCCTTGCAGTGCCTTTACACGATATCCAGTTATCAGAAACGCCAGCAACATCGCATTTCACTGATCATCCTGATACCTACTTTCAAATCCTATAAAGTTCACTAAAAAGAAGTTGCCATATTAAAATTCCCCTCATCATGCGATGTAATTTTTATTTTTCTTGACAATGCAAAAAGCCACGCAACATTATTTGTTGTTCAGCTGCTCTTGTGGGCAATGTGACATTTGCTATATGTACCACATTAACTATCGTTTAATTACGTGGATCAGCTTTCTAAGAGAAAAACATAAAAAAAAATACGTCTAACACCTAAAAAGTCCGACGGTTATGTATGCTTCATCACTCCACCAGTATTTCCATGAGAGATTTAGATGAGAAATAGTGGCGCCTCATTTGTTTAATGAGAGCTACTCTTCACCTTGTGCTCTTCGAAAGTTTTTACTTACGATAGTTCACTTCAGACTCAGTAAGAATTAAATCGAGCAATGAGAGGCAGCCTTACACGATAGTAGCACGTTGTGTGCAAGAAAGCCAATAACATAATCTACCTGACTGTATGCTGATTTGTAATAGCTGCCGTTCTATTTATTAACCCTCAAAGCCATTCTTAACCTCAGTTACCGCTCCACACCTGTAGCAGATAGGAGCAGCACGTCTTTTACTGCCTGCCGTTTCGTCTTTGTAATTTAAGGAGTGGCGTGGGAGGACAGCCTTTGTGTAATTAGAACGCTACGTGCGAGAAATATCAAGGCGGATAGCTGCGTGCCGCATTGCAAAGACGCCTTGACTCACGCCCCAGTTTGCTTATCAAGGACGCGTGGAGAACTGCGTTTCCTTACCGCACTATTCGTTTCTTGGAAGGAGATTAACGTTGTTAAATTCTAAACTAGCACTTCTGAACAACATATTGCTCCACAATTAAAGTAACTAAAGACAATAATCAAACTTCTACCGTAATGAAATACACTGCTGGCAATTAAAATTTCAGAGTATGCTGATACAACAGTCCCATACTTACCCCTCATATACAGCCGCACGTTTGACGAATGATCCGCACCAAAAGACAGGAAAGTTTCATAGGTATTCTCAATATCCAATAAAGGAAATAGGAGTAATCCGCCATATCACCAACGCCTATCTGTTGTCGGATTTTGTAACGCACACAGTATTCGAATATTGTGAATTACATAGAAGGTAACGGTCTATTGACAGACTCATGCGGAATTTCAAAAAATAATATGAAATGATGTGATGTGTGGCCCTCAACTACGTACCCTCCGACTAAGAGTTGAAATATTAAAAGGTTTGGCTCGTTTCGTTTTCTGGGATACGTAGTTGCCGCATTACGAGCCAAATACTGCTGAGTCTACAGTGTACAACATGAATACAAACATGACGCGAATGGTCGAAGGTTCTTATCACTCGGAAATTGCGAATTAATATAGAAATTTAGAAATGAAAGATCGCAATTAAATAAAATCTGAAGATACTATTTTGATGACTTTAAATGATGAGTACAACAATAGAAGTACTTTTGAGAATGCGGTATATATCTACGAAACACTTATTTGTGTCGATGGTCCAGCAATTAAATAAAATATAAGTTGAATAAGAGGGAAACAATAGTTCCTACTGCACGTAATTAGTTATGTACAACAAAATACAGGGTGGCGCACGAAATGTATTACCAATTGTTTCTTTCGCGTTTTACGACGCGCATTAGATATCCCGCTGGGATCTCTACAGCAGTACCAGCAGATCTTGAAAAAACAAATGAGTTACGAAATTACCTGTAATTCACGATGCTGCCGCCAGGACACTAGTAAGCAGCAATGGCTGACAATGGAAGACTGACGACTCAGCAACGATCAGCAATTGTGTTAATTTTTCATGAAACGAAAATCCTTGTTGTGACTCAGAGGCTTTTTAGACAACAGTTTAACACAAGATGGGTCGTTTGCAACAAGACTATCCACAGGTTGTACGATAAATTTGTACAGGAAGGAACAGTATTGGAAGCGAAGCGACCTCGGCCTAAGCCTGTTTGTTCGCCGGAGAATATTGAAGCGATATGAGTTGCTGTATAGAGAAGTCGCAGGAAATCGTGTAGAAAGGCAGTAGTGCAACTGGGAAAATCCAGACGCTCCGTTCAACGCATTCTTCAATGTGACCTCCATATGTACCCATAGAAGATGACCTGTGCACAGAAGCTCACTGAAGAACACAAGCAGCAGAGACTGCTGTTTGCTCATTGGGCGGAGGATAGGGAAGAAACTCTCAGTAACGTTTGGTTTTCAGACAAGGCGCATTTTCATTTAGACGCTGTGGTTAACAAACAAAATGCACGCTTTTGGGCCACTGAAAACCCACAAGTGCTTTCAGAACGACAACATTGTGCTCCGAGGATTACAGCGTGGGCAGCAATTTCCAGTCACGAAGTTATTGGGCCCTTTTTCTTTGAAGAAACTATGAACAGCGAGCGTTATTTGAGCACGCTTCCCAATAGCTTCATTCCACAGCTTCTTGCTACTGCGTTGCCCTTCGGCACGCAGTGGTTCATGCAAAATGGAGCAAGGCCACATACTGCAAACACTGTGTTGGAGTTTTTACACGAGCATTTCGACCTGCGGACCATTTCACTCAGGTTTTCAGGTCGCTTCAATGACGGACAAAATTGCGCCCCCTCCCCCGCCTCTCCCCCCCCCCCCAATAGTCCAGACCTCATTCCATGTGACTTTTTTCTTTAGGGGTACCTAATGGAAAAAATATTCCCCAAACGCTCCGTTCAACGCATTCTTCAATGTGACCTCCATATGTACCTATACAAGATGACCTGTGCACAGAAGCTCACAGAAGAACACAAGCAGCAGAGACTGCTCATTGGGCGGAGGATAGCGAAGAAACTCTCAACAGCGTTTGGTTTTCAGACGAGGCGCATTTTCATTTAGACGGTGTGGTTAACAAACAAAATGCACGCTTTTGGGCCGCTGAAAACCCACAAGTGCTTCATGAACGACAACTTTGTGCTCCGAGGATTACAGCGTGGGCAGCAATTTCCAGTCACGAAGTTATTGGGCCCTTTTTCTTTGAAGAAACTATGAACAACGAGCGTTATTTGAGCACGCTTCCCAATAGCTTCATTCCACAGCTTCTTGCTACTGCCTTGCCCTTCGGCACGCAATGGTTCATGCAAAATGGAGCAAGGCCACATACTGCAAACACTGTGTTGGAGTTATTACACGAGCATTTCGACCTGCGGATCATTTCACTCAGGTTTTCAGGTCGCTTCAATGACGGACAAAATTGCGCCCCCTCCCCCGCCCCTCACCCCCCCCCCCCACTCCATTAATCCAGACCTCAATCCATGTGACTTTTTTCTTTAGGGGTACCTAATGGAAAAAAATATTCCCGAAACATTTAATGGAGCCCAGAAGATTTATTCTTCAAGCTTGCATTGAAATTACGGAAGACATGTGCCGTAGGGTAATCACTAATTTCAGTGTTCCTTTGAAGGAAGTTAGGAATCGAAATGGTGGACATATTGAGCGTATGCTGTGTTAGAACAAATCTCAACGGACAGCTCTTCATTGTAGTATATGTTCCCTTTAGATTGTATTGACAATAAAGTTTATATTCAAAAACAAAATGGTAACACATTTCCTGCGCCACCTTGTAGTTCGCGAGATATTCACTTCTGAACGCACACTACGTCTTCACTGCAGAAGCCACGGAAATCAGACGAGAGGAGAAGTCGGCACAACGGAATATTTCTACCTTCGGCCAGCAAGCGAATTGCTCCACTGTCAAAGTTGTTCCCGTGCGCCCGCCGTTGTCGTGCCCAGCTCTTCCTTATGCTGTGCCACACCCCCCGTGTCCTACGCGACTCTCCCTCACGCCGCTCCTCCCCAATCTCCATATGTCTCTCTTAGTGACGAGCGCTGTGGTTGGCTAGCGTGCTCCCTCCATGTCTCCAAGCCAACGTACACTCATAAACATATTGAAATACATACGAAATAATGGATTTGCATTGAAATTAAATAAATATTCCTACGGCTGGACCATAAACACTATTAAACACACATTATTAAATACATAAACAATTTAAATAACCATATATCAAAGGAACAGCAACCAAAGGTAGGCCAGTAGCCTAATGTCTCTGTGCTTTCTAAAACATGATAAATGTTTAACCAGTTTCTTCATGAATAGTATATATCGGATATAAACAAAGACATAGATGAATAAACATATTTATAAGCCTGCTGCTACTGTTTTTTCGTGCAACTATGGAGTACTTACGGCCTGACATGATCGATAGTAATCGGCCATTTTGACCTCCAGTAACTCACATACTGTTCAAATTACTTGCCTGTAATTCATACCAATTTAGGTTTACACTAACAGATTTCTAAAGACAAGTGGATCGACGAAATCGGATGAAGCGTTTGGATTTTTGAAATTCGTCGCTGGGTGTTACTTGTCTAATTTACAGTCGGTTACTGAACTTTGGCCGCGATGGTCTCGCGGTTCTAGGGGCGCAGTCCGGAGCCGTGCGACTGCTACGGTCGCAGGTTCGAATCCTGCCTCGGGCATGGATGTGTGTGATGTTCTTAGGTTAGTTAGGTTTAAGTAGTTGTAAGTTCTAGGGGACTAATGACCACAACAGTTGAGTCCCATAGTGCTCAGTGACAACTGAACTTTAAACTAATAAAGATATTGAAAATCTGATTACACCATAAGAATCGACATGCAAATAATGGTAATCTACATGTTTCTTCTTGAGGTATCGTGAATCATCGGGCTACTATTAATTTCTGTATGAACTGTGTGTCATTAAGGTTTCACAAAGTCTGCCATCTTTGGCACTCCCGGCGCGACTCTCTCATCGACACAGCGTCACCATGGAATTACCGTCCATGTAGCTGGACCATTCTTGCTTCGGAAAATGTTCAGCACCACGTGTTTGGCCTGCCGAGCGGCCCACACCCGCCGAGCGGCCCATGCGGTCACGCCAACACGCCTGAATCTTTTCGGGACGCCACAACTCGCCCGTTACCTCACAGTCAGAGTGGAGTCCGAAAATATTGTTCTGCTAAAACATAAGTAACTGTTTGTTCGCACGAAGTAATGTGTGATATCTACAGGCGATCTGAAATCGATTCCACATTCTAGATTTTTCAGGAGGCTTTTGACACGGTTCCTCACAAGAGACTTCTAATCAAATTGCTTTCCTATGGAACATCACTCCAGTTATGCGACTGAATCCTAAGTTTCCTCTCAGAAAGGTCACAGTAAGTAGTAACCGACAGAAAATAAACAAGTGAAACACAAGTGATATTTGCCGTTCCATGAGGAACTGTTATAGGCCTATGCTGTTCCAGGTCGATTTAGGAGATATTCTGAGCAGCCTTCTCAGAGTCTCAGCGGATGATGCTGCCATTCGTGGTCTAGCGAAGTCATCCGAAGATGAAAACCAATTGCAAAATGATTTAGTCATGATATGTGATTTGTACGAAAAGTGGCAATTGTCTCTCAATAAGGGAAAGTGTGAAGTCATCCACATGAGTGTCAAAAGAACTCAGATAATTTCAGGTTAGACAATAAACCACGCAAATTTACAGGCTGTCATTTCGACTAAATTCCTAGGAGCAACAATTAGAACAACTTAAGTTGTAACGGTCACATACATAATGCTCTGGGAAAGGGCAAACGAAAGAATATGTTATATTGACAGAACACTTAGAAGATACAAGAGGTCTGCTAATGAGATAGCCTATAATACACTTGTTCGTTCTCTGATAGAGTACTGCTGTGCTACATCTGATCCGTACCAGATAGGATTGGCGGAAAACATTGGAAAAGTTCAAACAGGGCAGCTCGATTTGTGTTATCGCCAAATAGTGGAGACACTGTCACGCAGACGATAAGTTATTTGAGATCGATCATTTCACGAAATTTCAATAACCAGCTTAGTGATATTACACACATCAAAAAATGTTTTGCATCAACCCGGTTGCCAGAACTCCTGAAGATAGACGTTGACTGTGGATATTGTATCACAGACACTCCCTTTGACTGTTCAGAGATGTCACTAAACCCGCCCAAAGACTCAAGAAAACCATGCATGAGCAGCTCCTATTAGACGGAGGGGGTCTGACAGCCCATCAGTTCTAGTCATTCCACCAGGAAGGAGGTACACGGCTTGTGTTGTCTGTAGTTCAACCATGCCTAGACGATTCATACCGCGGTCTGATCGCGTCCGCATTGTTACTTTGTGCCAGGAAGAGCTCTCAACAAGGGAAGTGTCGAGGCGTCTCGGAGTGAAGCAAAGCGATATTGTTCTGACATGGAGGGGATACAGAGAGGCAGGGACTGTCGGTGTCAAGCCTCACTCAGGCCTTCCAAGGGCTACCACTGCAGTGGGTGACCGCTACCTATGCATTATGGCTCAGAGGAACACTGACAGCAACGGCATCATGTTGAATAAAGCTTTACGTGCAGCCACAGGACGTCGTGTTATGACTCAAATTGTGAGCAATAGGCTGCATGACGCGCAGCTTCACTCCCGACATCCATGGCGAGGTCCATTTTTGCAACTACGATACCATGCATCGCGGTACAGATGGGCCCAACAACTTGCCGAATTGACCGCTCAGGATCGACATGAGGTTCTCTTCACCGGTGAGTGTCGCATAGGTACACAACCAGACAAACGTCGGAGACGTGTTTTAAGGCAACACCTTACACACACTGTCCAGCGAGTGCAGCAAGCTGAAGGTTCGTTGCTGTTTTTGGATGGCTTATGTGGGGCCGAGGTACGCCGCTGGTGGTCATGGAAGGTGCAGTAACGACTGTACGATACGTGAATGCCATCCTCCGACCGATAGTGCAACCATATCGGCAGCATATTGGCGAGGAATCCGTCTTCATGGACGACAATTCGCGCCCCCAAGGTGCACATCTTGTGAATGATTCCTTCAGTATAACGACATCGCTCGACTAGAGTGGCCAGCATGTCCTCCAGACATGAACCCTATCGAACATGCTGGGGATAGATTGAAAATGGCTGTTTACGGACGACGTGACCCACCAACCACTCTGAGGGATCTACTCCTAATCGCCGTTGAGGTGTGGGACGATCTGGATCAACAGTGCCTTGATGAACTTGTGTATAGCATGCCACGACTAATACAGGCATACATCAGTGCAAGAGGACGTGCTACTGGGTATTAGAGGTACCGGTGTGTACAGCAATCTGGACCACCACCTCTGAAGGTCTCGCTGTGTGGCTGTGCAACATGCAATGTGGTTTTCATGAGCAATAAAAAGGGCGGAAATGATATTTATGTTGATCTCTGTTCCAATTTTCTGTACCGGTTCCGGTGATGCAAAACTTTTTTGATGTGTGTATTTTACTGTCGCCAACCTACACAGGGAGAAATGATCATCATAACAAAATAAGAGAAATCAGAGATCGTTAACTGTAGAGGGTAGTCTGTAGGCACGAGAATGGTTTGCAACGTTCTCGTAACGGAATAGAAAACAGTAGTTACATCACTGAGACTTTCAATGTAGTCTCCTTGTAGATTAACGATGTTCCATTGCCTTGATCCCACCTCCATAATGAGTTTCCCCCCAAGCCTGCAAAATAGTTGTCAACTCCGGTTATCAATTCTTCGTTTGAAGTGAATCTTCATCCACCAAGAACGATTTTCAGTTTTGGGATGTAAGTCTGACGGAGCCATAACAGGTGAGTAAGGCAGGTGTGGCAACAATTCATAACTTAGTGGAATTTTGCCATGGCGACGGCACATGTGTGCTGACACGCATTGTCGTGATGGAAGATGACTTTCTTTCTTGCAAAATCTGGCCTTTTTCCGCGTATGTTTTGTTGCAAAGGATGTTTGCATAATATTCTCCAGTAATTGTTTCCCCATTGGGGAGATAATCTACAAACAGAATCCCTTTCCCCTCCCAGAACCCTGATCCCATTGCTTTTCCCGCCGAAGGAATTTTCCTTGCTTTCTTCGGTGGCGGAGAATCAGCATGTTTCTACTGCTCTGACTGTTGTTTTGTCTCTGGGGTACAGTAGTGCGCCCAAGTTTCATCTCAACCAAGTCTCTGCTCGACGACCGTTCAGCGTCCATGGTGACTGCTGTTTATCTGCGACAGAGGCTGGAGTTAACACTTCTGTACCACGACTGAACGTTCACTGATTGGTGACAGGTGGCCTTTTCAGATGCATCGCGTTTTCTGCTCCAACGGGCAGATGACCGTCAGCGTGCACGGCGTGAAACATCTGAAAGCAAACACTCAACAACAATCGTTGGAATATTCCACACCGCAGGAGGGAGTGCTTTCGTGACGTTCGCTTGATGATCTTCTCATTGTGGAAGGCACAACTGATCAACACAAGCATGCATTTATCGTTGGGAACCACGTCCACATCTACATGCAGTATCTGTTTTCTCAGCACGACGGTGCAACGTGTCATACAGCCCGCAACGTTCGAAGAGAGTCAGGACGAGTTTCCCGCACCACCCTGGCCACGAAACTCTCTAGATTTAAACCCAAGGAGAGTCTCTGGGACCACTTCAATCGGACTGTACGCCCGATTGATCCTCAACCGACAAACCTTGCAGAGATAGTCGCAGCACTGGAGTCGGCATATATCCTTTCAAAACCTCACTGGCGCGCAACCTGCACGCCTTACAGCGGGCCGCACTGCGAAAGGTGGTTATTAAGGATTTTGAAAGGTGGTCACATTAATATAACTGAACAGTGGAAGGAATGCGCACTAGACACCGCCATAAGTAGTTTCCGACATTTTCTACTGTTTTGTTGCGGTTAGACAAGAGGCTGTGTTTTGTGCGGCCTTTTTAATTGTATCGTATTCTTCACATTTAAGCCCCATTTAAGACATTGAAGGTTTTTGGAAGATATTGTTACTCCTTAAGGTACAGATTACTATGGGTGATGAAAATGCTATATATTTTATAACTATTCATATAACATGTGGATCGTTTAACCAGACTTCGTCGATCGTGCACATTCTTGAACCCGGAAACAGAAGGTCTTTTATCATGGAACATCTGATACTCGCAAATAAGCAAAGTTTCTTTAACGTCTTAACCGTTTTACCCACCTTGAAAATGGAAATATATATCAGCTTCCAATAACTGTTTTTGATATTAGTTGTGCTTGGTTTTATTAGTGTGTTGTAGAGTAATAACGTAACAGATAGAGTATTAAGTACAATACCAACAAGATTTTCTCGATTGAAGCACTTTTATGTGTCAATTGAATATTTGAATGTAAATACATGACCATGTCGTAGCTTGGAACACGTTTTCACATTTAGAAAAATCTTAATTTTCCTGATTAATTTTTGTAGTTTCGGAAAAAAAACTACGGTACATACATGAATGTCATAAGTGAAAAATATGATAAAAACTGTATTAAACTTCTAGCACGGGAGTGGAAAGAGGCGAAAGTTTGAAAGCTGTATCAAGTTCAACGCTCTCCTCTAAATGTACAATAAAAATCAAATTCAAAATAGAAGAGAAGCTCGCTGCCCTTTTCATTTAGGTGAAAACTGGCACTTCGCTTCCCATATCAACCAGGTAGGCGGAAAGGCCTTAGTCGTGTTACATAAACTTGTGAGAAATGAGCAACAACGGTATCACATGCCACCAGATTTGTCGGTAGTGGATACGGGCCTCGCTTGTGAGTCCTCAAATTGCGCTTCCTGAAGCTTTCCATGGCCATGAGAATAAAACAGAAAAAAAATACTACTAAGCCGACAGGAACCCTTGGTATCACACCAGCAGATAAGCTCTTAGTTAATAAGACAGTGTCCTTTGTATCTTTTAAGTAGACAAAGAGCAGCATTCTACTGGTTACTGAAAAGAAATGTGGAGGAAATTAGATAATGGAAAAATATCTTATCGGCGAAAAAGAAAGAAAAGAAGAAATACTGAATATGTGGCAATTACTGTGGGATTCCTCTGTAATTACAGTGACGTTTATGTAAAACACTTTATTTTTCGCACGTTGTTTTTATCTTCTGCGAGCGATAAATGTGATGTGTGTGACATGTGAATACTTGCATTTTTATGAACTGAGTATATGGTAATGTGGGAACATGAGTTTGAATCGGCTTTGTGAGTCACAACGATTGGAGAAATTTGTGATATGCAATTCGCCAGTTTATTGTACTGGGGAAACGAAAAACTTCCTCCAATAGTTCAATTCTGCAAACAAGGGATTGTTCTGCTGTTTATGGGACATTTGATGGGCGATAGGAAGGTTTATGCCTGGTGCTGATTGGCGGTGAATGCCGAATCAGTAGAGAGAGCGCGGCTTACACTTGGTGGACTAGAGGACAGCTTTCTGCAGTCCGAAGGAATTAGGGAGTCACACATTGTTGTATCGGTAGTTAAGGTGGCCAATAAATACAATACGACAACAGCAAAAGTTTATTTACACTAATTCACTGAGTTGTACGTAAATTTGAATGCTGTAGATTCTTCTGTGGTGCTGAGTTACGTACAATTACAGTAATGTTCTTTATGGAAACAAACAGTCTTGAATGCTGGTACACTTATATAAGTATCTGAATATTAGTAATAATGTCAGACAGTCAGATCTGTAACAAATGGTTGTAGATCGATAGAATATCGATCACAATACTCCCTGAATATAAGTAAAACACCCAAACCTTCAGATGTCAGACCATCACGTTGGTATCAAACGTACATATCTATGTGCCCGCCCGGCTAGCCGCGCGGTCTAAAGCGCTGCTTCCCGTGCGGAAAGGCGTGCCGGTTCTCAGCACGAATCAGCCCGGAGGATTAATGTCGAGGTTCGGTGTACCGGCCAGCCTGTGGATGACTTTTAAGGCGGTTTTCCATCTGCCTCGGCGAATGAGGGCTGGTTCCCTCTATTCCGTCTCAGTTACACTATGTCGGCGATTGCTGCCAAAATACTGTCTCTACGTAGGCGTACACCATAATAACTCTACCACGAGCAAACATTTTGGGTTAAACTCGTCTGGTATGAGGAATTCCCGGGGGAGGGGGTGGGGATCCACAAGGGGCCCGAACCGCACAATAACCCTGGGTTCGGTGTGGGGTGGTGGTGGGGTTAGTGGAGTGAGTTGTAACCTGTTGTAGGTTTGTGAACCACTGAGGCTACGGCTGGGACGAATCCCATCCGTCGTTTTAGGTCCCCTGTTCAATGCACAACACACACACACACACACACACACACACACACACACACACACATCTCGATAGAATATCATCCACAATATCGACATAGTTTGTGCCATGCTCTGTAGTCCAGGAGAACGAGCAAAAACGGTAAATAAAAAGTACCACATGATCTAAGGAGCACAAGGAGGGTAATTTGGTAGAGTTCTTCGTACCAAGGTTCCGAGATCGATCCCTGGTCATGTCCCTTTTTGTACTACAGTACGTGTGAATCTGTTATAAAGGACAACACGTTCGTGACATGTAGAAGGACTCTTCGTAGTTTATAAACGTGCAGTGATGCTTCCATCTGGCAGTCAGTTACTATTCTTATTGTTGTTACTATTTTAAAAATTGTAAATTTGTGGTAAGATGTTACGGGACCAAGTTGCATAGGTCATCGGTCCACAAGCTTACACATTACTTAATCTAACATAAACTAACTTACGCTATGGACAACACACACACCCATGGCCGAGGGAGGACTCGAACCTCCGACGGGGGCAGACGCGCGGATCGTGACAAGGCGCCCCAGACCGGCGGCTACCCCGCGTGGTTGTGGTTATTATTAATACTTCCTAACGTGTTAGTTACAGTATCATCTGGGACGTTCTGCGTGAGCAACAACTACATCCGTACCGCTTACAAAGGATGCACACTATGGATCCAAGCGATTGTTGGGACATTGTGTAAAATATAAATAATACGTTCTTAATGTAATAATCAGTCAATTTGTTATGTTGAAACTGTATCGTTTCCGCATAATAAATACATTCATGACTATTATACACTTCAAAAGCCACAAAGTGTTCAGAATCCTCCCATTGAAGCGTGTGCATTATTTTCATATTCACTTCTGTAAAAGAAGCAGATCCAATGACTTAATGTAAGTGAACTAAACAGCCTTGCAAATTAAACACAGGCTCATCAACGTCTTCGCTGAGAGAGAGAACATTAACTTGTCTTATAGATCCACTGCATATTAGCTTATTAACAGCAACTGACATTTTTATATCCATAGTTTTCTGTTAGGCACAGACAGTAGTTCGCATCACGATTATCGAAGTCATCTGTCTCCATATGGTTCACTCTTCTACATGGTGCTGCATTAAGTTCACCTTTTAGGCACGCAGTCGGGAACCGTGCGACTGCTACGGTCGCAGGTTCGAATCCTGCCTCGGGCATGGATGTGTGTGATGTCCTTAGGTTAGTTAGGTTTAAGTAGTTCTAAGTTCTAGGGGACTGATGACCACAGCAGTTGAGTCCCATAGTGCTCAGAGTCATTTTTTTTTTAAGTTCACCTTTGCTAATAGTTGAGAATCTTGGTGACAGCTATGTCTTTCAATCCTTCACACAGACTAGCACTACCAATCAAAATTTGGTGCTTGTGCTTAAGATCGGGTACCGCTCGCTTTTCTCCAATGCTGACAGTCTTTTGGTGCGTCTTCCACTCAGATGCTTCAAGTCCTGTGACACTGATGCAGAGGAATCCATCCATTCTTGGATTATAAGAAGTAATTGAGAAGCAAATTTATTATTATTATCGTTACGAGTAATAGAAAAAATGTAAGTTTAATATGAAGGGCTAATTTCAATAGTGGTACAAGTCCAGTTTTGTTCATTCTGAGATACTCGAGTCCGAAAGTTAAATGAGCGACGAAAAATCTGCTGTTGAGATACCAGAAATATTCAAGCATATGGCTCCTTGCTAGAGATGAACCTTTCTTTCTGTTTGTTTGGACCATTAATGTCACAAACATTATAGACAGAAAAGTAGAGGTAATGGACTTGTACCCCTATTGAAACAAGCCCTTCATATGCTCTACTTATTTGATGACGCATGTACAGAGGGTGGCAGTGACAACAACAGCACCATTGACTTACGTGCTCTAGCAGTCGTCTCATATTCATATGTCATATTTTCCTGCTGAGTCAGCAACTGTAGACAGGTTCCGACAAGCAGAAGTACTTTGTCAGCAAGTCAATATTTTCGCAATCTGCAAGCATATTATGTATCATCAAGTCGACAAAAATGCGTGTGTGCCTTTCCCACAACAAAGTGAGGCTAGCAAAATGTGTAGTTCGTGAGTTGAGACGTGCTAATGCTTAAATGGTCTTCACCACTTGTGTGGGATTGCTGCTATGGAGTAATTACGTATTTTATCGTACATTTTTAGTAACAACATTCACATCATGTCCAACAAGTATCATAAATTTTCGAGCATACACATACATCTCGTAAGCTTTCACCTTCTGTGACGACTAGCTCGTGATATTCGCCAAGGGTCAAGTACAATGAAACGTCGATCACAATATACACTTATTAGAGCATCCATCAGATCGTCCACTAATTTATGCAAGCCTTTATTCGAACGTAAAACTCTGAAGAGATAATTGCAAAGATAAGGAAAGAGAGTTTTCAGGGTGTTGTACTAGATTTTATTTTTTAATCCTCGAGTTTCAATGTCAACATATTTAGTGAAATGACTTTCTGGTGTGCAAAACTGGTAATTACACTACTGGCCATTAAAATTGCTACACCACGAAGATGACGTGCTACAGACGCGATATTTAACCGACAGGAAGACGATGCTGTGATATGCAAATGATTAGCTTTTCAGAGCATTCACACAAGGCTGGCGCCGGTGGCGACACCTACAACGTGCTGACATGAGGAAACACAAACAGCAGTTGAGCGGCCTTGCCTGGTGAAACGTTGTTGCGATTCCTCGTGTATGGAGGAGAAATGCGTACCATCACGTTTCCGACTTTGGTAAAGGTCGGATTGTAGCCTATCGCGATTGCGGTTTATCGTATCGCGACATTGCTGCTCGCGTTGGTCGAGATCCAATGACTGTTAGCAGAATATGGAATCGGTGGGTTCAGGAGGGTAACACGGAACTCCGTGATGGATCCCAAAGGCCTCGTATCACTAGCAGTCGAGATGACAGGGATCTTATCCGCATGGCTGTAACGAATCTCGCAGCGACGTCTCGATCCAGGAGTCAACAGATGGGGACGTTTGTAAGACAACAACCGTCTGCACAAACATTTCGACGACGTTTGCAGCAGCATGGACTATCAGCTCGGGGATCACAGCTGCGGTTACCCTAGACACTGCGTCACAGACAGGAGCGCCTGCGATGGTGTACTCGTCGACGAACCTCGGTTCACGAATGGCAAAACGTGATTTTTTCGGATGAATCCAGATTCTGTTTACAGCGTCATGATGGTCGCATCCGTGTTTGGCGACATCGCGGTGAACGCACATTGGAAGCGTGTAATCGTCATCGCCATACTGGCGTATCACACGGCGTGATGGTATGGGGTGCCATTGGTTAGACGTCTCGATTACCTCTTGTTCGCATTGACGGCACTTTGAACAGTGGACGTTACATGTCAGATTTGTTACGACCCGTGGCTCTACCCTTCATTCGATCCCTGCGAAACCCTACATTTCAGCAGGATAATGCACGATTGCATGTTGCAGTTCCTGTACGGGCCTTTCTGGATACAGGAAATGTTCGACTGCTGCCCTGGGCAGCACATTTTCCAGATCTCTCAGCAATAGAAAACGTCTGGTCAATGGTGGCCGAGCAACTGGCTCGTCACAATACGCCAGTCACTACTCTTGATGAACTGTGGTATCGTGTTGAAGCTGAATGGGCAGCTGTAACTGTACACGCCATCCAAGCTCTGTTTGACTCAATGCCCAGGCATATCAAGGCCGTTATTACGGCCAGAGGTGGTTGTTCTGTGTACTGATTTCTCAGGATCTATGCACCCAAATTGCATGAAAAAGTAATCACATGTCAGTTGTAGTATATTATATTTGTCAAATAAATACCCGTTTATGATCTGAATTTTTTCTTGGTGTAGCAATTTTAATGGCCAGTAGTGTATGAATTATTTTTTCAGTGATGAAATCTAGCATCATAAACCATGAGCGAACATGAAGTTTTCATTTATGAATTTGCATGACTTGCAGGAAGTGCAGTCTAAAAACAACTGTGGTTTTAAATATCCATGCCTCAACAGACACTAAGCACAGGTGCTACTCTTTAAAATAACAGCTATCAGCAGTTATCTCAGGTAAAATGCAACCTAGTAACAGACATTCTGTCAAGTCAAGCTGCTCTCGCAACAGCTAAGTGTCTTTAGATATGCTGCTACATGACCTTTTTTGCAATGTAGTTGAAAATTTGTCAATCAAGTAAGAAGTCATCCCGTTCAAAGACGCACCTCATTCAATTTGCAAGAATTCTCGACCGAATAAAGAAATTAGAAAGGGTGGAGATGAAAGAGAATTTCTGGCTTTGGACTGTTGCGACGTTAATTTTGAGGTACGAAGTTACTGACTGTATGTGATATTTGTAGCGGAATGGAAGTGAAAGAAACGACTTACTTGAATGAAATAGAAAGAAACGATTTACTCCTGTGAAGTTTTCTTATTTTTTTCAGTTTAGACTAAGGTACTGGTCCAGCAATGTTCCAATGCCTCGGGCCCATCTTGAAAATTAGATTCCTCTGGACCCACTAAACACACGTCAACTGCAGCTGTGAGTTCTTCGTTTGAGGAGAATCTCCATCTACCGAGAGAAATTGTGAGCTTGGGGAAGAGATGGAAGCCTGGTAGAGCCAAATCAGTTGCATGAGGTGGGTGTGGCTACAATCTTAGTTAATCTATTTTTGTGACGGCAACGACATTCTGCTTGGCGGCGTATTGTCTTGATGAAAGATGACTTACTTCCTTGCCAAACCTGGTATTTTTCCGAGTGTCTTGAGCTGTAGTTGATCTCATAATTGTTTCAGCAATGGGAAGATAATCAGTGGAATACTTTAACATTCCAAAAAACTGACACCATGACCTTTCTGGCCGGCAGCGTTACCTTTGCTTTCTTAAGTCGTCGTTAATCAATATATTTTCACTGTTTTGGCTGCTGCAAGTTTCATCTGCGGTCATAAACCAGCACATAAAACCTTGTTGGTTGGTATCGAAAGGGATCAAAACATTGTTCACACACTCCCATTCCGAAGTATTTCTAATCCTTGTTAAGAGTCACGGCACCCATTAGAAGATGACATTCTCACAACTAGTTTCACTGTTAAAATATAATGTGCCAATTAAGATGACATCCCTACAGCTTCAGCGATGTCTTTCAGTCAGCGTTCCTCTATGATTATTTTATGAACTTTTGCAAACATTTCTGAGGTAGTAGTATATCTTGGCTGACCACTATGAAGATCGTAATCTAAGCTGTTTTAATCAAATTTGCTTCCTTCACTTGGCAACAGCTGAATATGAAAAAGGAAAGTCGACCACTGTGTTCTGAAAATCGGCATGGAATTCCTTCTCCTTCATACATTTCTCTGTGATGTACTTAATCACTGCTCGAATTTTGATTTTTTTCCATCTTCACAAATCACTGCATGTGAACAACAAATAGACGTTCTCACATCAGAACTCTAGCCAGAGCACTGACACGTCACCTGCTTACTCATAAAGGATGATCTCTTGTCACTTGGGAACCTCGTTGCGCTAGCACTGACATATGGTGGTGATCCAATGAATTTTTCACAGGGCCGTCGTAAGAGTGTTGTGATTATAGCTAACAAATTGGTAGTTGTTCGATAATTTGTAAGATATTTCTCGATCCGTTTGATCGCTGTTTATCATTTAAGTTTCACACAGCATTAGGGAGTTTCTTAACACATCTTCAGATTCGATAATGTAGATTTATACTGTAGTTTCCTGAGGAGTAGGAGTATGTGATCCCTACATGTGTGTTGTCGATAATATGACAATAAATATGTTGTTCCAAACTTATGTACCATTTGTTCATAATGTCCTCAGCGGAGGCTGGTTCTGATGACGTCGAGTCGGCAGTAGTCTCCTGTATTAAGCGGGCATAATGTGAGCATCTTGCCAGTATTCCTTCGCCTTTCAAGGGACTATTTCAAGCCGTAGTACTGACCATAATTAACAGCCTGTTTCACTGCTTCTGCCGATTACACAGTTTAAAGGAAAATCCTACTTGTGCATCGTTCAACAACTGGATGGAGCTATAAATTTGGCATGATGACTATCATTCCAGTAATATTATTGTTAGAAAACGTGTAAGGAAGACCGAGCAAGCAAAATGGGCTGTAGAAGATCTGAGAAAGGCGAAGCAAGCTGTTACGGCAGGTTTGTAGATCACAAAGGGTGCTGAGAGATTTAAATACTTCATTGCACACAGAAAGTCATTTAAAAGAGTGGAAATGGATTATACCGGTAGGTGAGCTCTACTTCATAGGCCATAGCTGTCGAATAAAACTACACTCCTGGAAATGGAAAAAAGAACACATTGACACCTGTGTGTCAGACCCACCATACTTGCTCCGGACACTGCAAGAGGGCTGTACAAGCAATGATCACACGCACGGCACAGCGGACACACCAGGAACCGCGGTGTTGGCCGTCGAATGGCGCTAGCTGCGCAGCATTTGTGCACCGCCGCCGTCAGTGTCAGCCAGTTTGCCGTGGCATACGGAGCTCCATCGCAGTCTTTAACACTGGTAGCATGCCGCGACAGCGTGGACGTGAACCGTATGTGCAGTTGACGGACTTTGAGCGAGGGCGTATAGTGGGCATGCGGGAGGCCGGGTGGACGTACCGCCGAATTGCTCAACACGTGGGGCGTGAGGTCTCCACAGTACATCGATGTTGTCGCCAGTGGTCGGCGGAAGGTGCACGTGCCCGTCGACCTGGGACCGGACCGCAGCGACGCACGGATGCACACCAAGACCGTAGGATCCTACGCAGTGCCGTAGGGGACCGCACCGCCACTTCCCAGCAAATTAAGGACACTGTTGCTCCTGGGGTATCGGCGAGGACCATTCGCAACCGTCTCCATGAAGCTGGGCTACGGTCCCGCACACCGTCAGGCCGTCTTCCGCTCATGCCCCAACATCGTGCAGCCCGCCTCCAGTGGTGTCGCGACAGGCGTGAATGGAGGGACGAATGGAGACGTGTCGTCTTCAGCGATGAGAGTCGCTTCTGCCTTGGTGCCAATGATGGTCGTATTCGTGTTTGGCGCCGTGCAGGTGAGCGCCACAATCAGGACTGCATACGACCGAGGCACACAGGGCCAACACCCGGCATCATGGTGTGGGGAGCGATCTCTTACACTGGCCGTACACCTCTGGTGATCGTCGAGGGGACACTGAATAGTGCACGGTACATCCAAACCGTCATTGAACCCATCGTTCTAGCATTCCTAGACCGGCAAGGGAACTTGCTGTTCCAACAGGACAATGCACGTCCGCATGTATCCCGTACCACCCAACGTGCTCTAGAAGGTGTAAGTCAACTACCCTGGCCAGCAAGATCTCCGGATCTGTCCCCCATTGAGCATGTTTGGGACTGGATGAAGCGTCGTCTCACGCGGTCTGCACGTCCAGCACGAACGCTGGTCCAACTGAGGCGCTAGGTGGAAATGGAATGGCATCTCTACGATCGTCTCCATGGGAGAATAGCAGGCTGCATTGCTGCGAAAGGTGGATATACACTGTACTAGTGCCGACATTGTGCATGCTCTGTTGCCTGTGTCTATGTGCCTGTGGTTCTGTCAGTGTGATCATGTGATGTATCTGACCCCAGGAATGTGTCAATAAAGTTTCCCCTTCCTGGGACAATGAATTCACGGTGTTCTTATTTCAATTTCCAGGAGTGTATATTGTCATCCTGTTAAACCAGTGTTATCTATTTGTAACATCAAATGGACAATAAAATGGACTGTCGCAGATTTTAAAAGACAATACACACTGGTGAAATTTTTAAAATACCTCGTAGCACACTGCAAGACAGATTAATATGTGGAAGTGAGTTGGACTTGAGATTAGGAAGGAAATTTGTCTGTTATCCTGTATGAACCATGGACATTGACGTTGGTGGGGAGGCTTGCGTGCCTCAGCGATACATATAGCCGACCCGTAGGTGCAACCACAAGGGAGGGGTATCTGTAGACAGGCCAGACAAACGTGTGGTTCCTGGAGAGGGGCAGCAGCCTTTCCAGCACTTGCAGGGGCAACACTCTGGATGATTGACTGATCTGGCCTTGTAACATCAACCAAAAAGGACTTGCTCTGCTGACTCTGCAAATGGCTGAAAGCAACGGGAAACTACTGCCGCAATTTTTCTCGAGGGCATGTAACTCTACTGTATGGTTGAATGATGATTGCGTCCTCTTGCGTAATCTATTCCGGAGATAAATTAGTCCCTCATACGAATCTTCGGGAGGGGATTATTCAAGAGGATGTCGTTATTAGAAGAAACAAAACTAGCTTTCTACGGATCGGGACGTGGAGTGTCAAATACCTTTATGGGCAGGTAGGTTAGAAAATTGAAAAAGGGAAATGGACAGGCTGAAGTTATAGTGAAGTTCGGTGGCAGGAGGAACATGACTTCTGGCCAGGTGAAAAGAGGGTGATGGTTCAAATGGCTCTGAGCACTATGGGACTTAACATGGTCATCAGTCCCCTAGAATTTAGAACTACTTAAACCTAACTAACCTAAGGACATCACACAGATCCATGCCCGAGGCAGGACTCGAACCTGCGACCGTAGCAGTCACGCGGTTCCGGACTGAGCGCCTTAACCGCGAGACCACTGCGGCCGGCACAGGGTGATAAATACAAAGTTACATAAGGATAATGCAGGTGTGGGTTAAATAAAGAATAAGGAAATTGGGATTGCGGATGAGCTACTATGAACAGCATAGTGAACACATTATCGTAGCCAAGATAGAAGCCCATGCCTACCTCAGTAGTACAAGTTTATAAGCCAACAAGCTCCGCAGATGAAGAGACTGAAGAAATGTATGATGAGATAAAATAAATTATTCAGATAATTAAAGGAAATGAAAATTTAATTGTGATGGGAGACTGGAATTCGACAAGAGAAAAAGGAAGAGAAGAAAAAATAGTTGGTAAGTATGGACTGGGGGAAAGTACCGCCTGATAGAATTTTGCACAGAACATAATGTAATCATTGGTAACATTTGGTTTGAGAATCATAAAAAAAGTTTGCATACGTGGAAGACACCTGGAGGCACTGGAAGTTTATATAATTGTTAGACAGAGATACAGGAGAAAGATTTTAAATTGTAAACACATTTCTAGGGGCAGATGTGGACTCTGACCTCAATATATTGATCATGAACTGTAGATTAAAACTGAAGAAATTGGAGAAAGGTAGGAAATTAAGGAAATGGGACCTGGCAAAATTTGGAAGAACCAGAGGTTGTTGAGAGTGTCAGAGGGAACATTAGGGAACAGCCACAAGACGTCACGCTGCCGCCACACGTTAGAGCCCGCCTCATTACGCGGCAGACATGGTTTATAGGTGGCTGGCGGCGCTGCGCCTCGTGCGTGGCGACACAGGCGCCACCGAGCGAACCTTCGCTGGACTGCTAGCAGTTCGAGGAGTGTGGCCTTCGACGTAGAACGAGTATCTAAAAGGCACAGAGCTCAGTAGTGGAAGCGGTCGTTGGATTTAACGGTTCGCCGTGGCTGCTGCGGTGGACGGAAGCGAAAAGGAATGGAGGTTGGTCAGAGACTTGGGACACGGCGACACTGGTCACAGTTCGCTTCAAGGCTATCTGGCCGGCTGTTACTGAAGTAGAAACTGAAGACAGCGGAATTGCCTGTGTGAGTATATTGCTAGGCAGTGTTGTTCTCTGATGTTGGAGGTCTGCAGATGTTATTGAAAGATGTACGCTGCTGTGTGTACTGAGTGAATTCAGCCTGACAAGCACATGTTATGAAACCAGAACCTGATTTCTAAATGTGCTTCAGATGTGTCAATTCCTTAAGCTTTCCAAATGCATATCCTTTTGTCCACTGGATTCTATGCCTTCAACCCGCTCCTTATTTAACTGTTATGTTGCAGGTGATTTTTATTTGGATTTCATTTTATTATAAACATTCTCTTAAAGATATGAAGTAGAGTTTGATCTTTGCTTAATGGTTTTGTGTGTAACTTTTAATACATACGGTTCTAAATTAATTTTTTATAACGAAGCAGCACTGACAAAAAATGGTTCAAATGGCTCTGAGCACTATGGGACTTAACTACTGTGGTCATCAGTCCCCTAGAACTTAAAATTACTTAAACGTAACTAACTTCACACACATCTATGCCCAAAGCGGGATTCGAACCTGCGACCGCAGCGATCGCGCGGTTCCAGACTGTAGCGCCTAGAACCACAAGCCACTTCGGCCGGCTCAGCACTGACACTTCATGCATTTTCCCTGTAGTGGAATTTCATACTGTTACGTGAGCTTTGTGTTGTTGAGTACATTCTTCTTGTTGAATAGCTACAAAACTGATTTGTTTGCCCATAATGTAACAGTTTTGGTCTGGAAAAAGTAATTCGCTTTGAAATTTCTGAGTTGTGCTTTTTTTTTATGAGAAAATAAATATAAGGTCCCGAGTTCGAGTCTCGGTCCGGCACACAGTTTTAATCTACCAGGAAGTTTCATATCAGCGCACACTCCGCTGTAGAGTGAAAATTTCATTCTAGTAACATCCCCCAGGCTGTGGCTAAGCCATGTCTCCGCAATATCTCTTCTTCCAGGAGTGCTA
The DNA here is from genome assembly GCF_023897955.1 of Schistocerca gregaria. Classification (NCBI taxonomy): domain Eukaryota; kingdom Metazoa; phylum Arthropoda; class Insecta; order Orthoptera; family Acrididae; genus Schistocerca; species Schistocerca gregaria. The sequence continues at coordinate 251,263,292 of NC_064920.1, forward strand.
GTTCTGCAAGGTTCGCAGGAGAGCTTCTGTAAAGTTTGGAAGGTAGGAGACTACGTACTGGCGGAATTAAAGCTGTGAGGACGGGGCGTGAGTCGTGCTTGGGTAGCTCAGTTGGTAGAGCACTTGCTCGCAAAAGGCCAAGGTCCCGAGTTCGAGTCTCGGTCCGGCACACAGTTTTAATCTGCCAGGCAGTTTCATATCAGCGCACACTCCGCTGTAGAGTGAAAATTTCATTCTATGCTCTACTACTAAAAAAAATATGGTTTTGTTTGTCAGTTACTTGTTATAATTCAAGAAAACCGGCGTTGTTTGCTGCATGAGACTTCTGATTTCTATGATTATTTTTCACAATTATGTACAATGTTGTCTTTGATGTGAAAGATTTTACGTCATACGCAATTGATTTCTTTTGCAGGAAACTGCAATTCAGATTTTGAGTGGTTCTTAAAGAAGCATGATTGATTTGGTTGTTTTGTTCAGTATTTAAAAACGCAGTACTACGAGTTAAATATAACTTCAGCAAAACACTGAATGGGAAAATTACCATTACAGTATGAGCTTAACTGGACATGGTGCTGAATGGCAGATGCTCAATTATTCCGTATTTTTCGCATGTCTTGTTGCCAGAATATGACGGTCATAGTATAGAGACCAGGGTTGTTCCTCACCTGTTGTGCTCGAATAAAAGAAGTGTATTCGCAAATGCAAACCTAAGACTGCAGAGTTAAATGCGAAGTTATTGAAAAAGGGACGGCGAGATTTTTCCAGATGATGCCAGTGAACGGTGTGGGCCTTGTTGCTGAACGATAAAAAGTAAATGTCGTGTGGCGAAGGCCTCCCGTCGGGTAGACCGCTCGTCGGGGGCAAGTCTCTCGATTTGACGCCACTTCGGCGACTTGCGAGTCGATGGGGATGAAATGATGATGATTAGGACAACACAACACCCAGGCTCTGAGCGGAGAAAATCTCCGACTGCTGAACGGTGAATGAAATGTAATGCTTTTCTACACTGAAACTTACCTGCACTCCAATTAAAAACGTGTGCTGATACATTAAGTGTTTGGTGTGTCAGTGAAAATGTGTGTAGCAACGGAAAGAAACTTTATACCTTCAGCAATTTTGTTGGTATTTTATTCCTTGTCATTCCATTCTGTAATAAAATGTGAAACGTCCCCTTAGAAAAATTGATGAACTACTGTGCTTAAAATGACACACAGTATTTTTAGCGCAACGAATTTGACTTTCAATAATCCCTACAAAAGAATGGCCCTGACTAACATTAACCTATACCTTTCACAAATCACTTACCTCACCAAAAATCTTCGTTACTTGGACTACTGCAATACAGCGAGCGCCACTACTGCCAGCTAAATAAAAGATTCAAACTACGGAAGGCACTAACTACTGATAGGTATAGGTAGCAAATGAAAGATTTTAATAGAGAACAAACAATGTATTTACCTTAACAGTCATAATATATATAGCAGTTCATTACATCCATTCTCAGAAATTTCAAAACTCCGCCATCTCTCTCCCCACATCCACCACTGCTGGCGGCTCACCTGCAACTGCGCAACGCTACGCGCCACTAACAGCCAACTGCCTAACACTACAATGGCGAGTATTACAACAATGCCAACCAGCCACAGACTGCACACAGCACAGCCAGTGATTTTCATATAGAGCGCTACATGGCATTACCAATATAAAAACTTGAACAGCCTACTTACAAATGTTGATTCCACATTCAAGTAATCATTACGAGAGACAGTGAGAAATGAAATTTAACATTAACATTTCTTACAAAGTGTAACTATGACATGTAAAAATTTACGGATGAGGCCGTAAAGTATTTGGCATAGACATTTTTTAGTGGAGTTTATATCAGATGACTTTTTTTAGTCATGTATGGCTCAGAGATTTGTAATTGCTGAAGAAGCAGAATTTGTGACTGAGGAAGTCGGGATGAGGGGTACACTAAGTATGGAAGGTCAGGGCCCCCTGTAATGTCAGTGCTTAAGAAAACTAACAAATCAATAAATTAACAATTTATTCAAAGACAATATTTATAAAACAGATAAGAGACAATCAACACATGGCCATCTTTAAGACAATACCAAAATATCACTGATAGCTTGCTACTCAAGCAAGGAAGCAAATTACAATTTCGAAAACTCACTTAAAGAGATGGGCCACAGAGATTTCAGCAGTTAAAGGAACAATAAATTACAATCAGAAAGTGATTTAAAGCAATGTGGCGCAGATAATTTATTTAAAAGAGCAATAATTTGCAATATAAAGTCATTTATGGAACGCACACCAGTTCGTTAAGAACTCAAATAGCAGAACATCACAAAAAGTTACAATTTAACACAATTCATTCCCAAGCAAATAAAGAAACCTATATTTTTAAAACAAATGTACATGGAACAGGTTAAATGTTTACCAAATGGGCAGTGACGCCAAACTGCCCTGGACAAAAGGTGACTCGACTTAAAATGCGGGAAGCAGCAGACCAGTGGTCCAAATCAATACCTAAGCCCCGGGGCCCAACCGGGAGTCACTTAGCGCTAGACGGCACGTCACAGCGTCTGTGTACCAAAGGAAACATGGCGCCGCTCCCACACCCCCCAACTCACAGAAAACTGGGACACAAACAGACCACAGAAGACACGGCAAACACCAATCAAGCATCAATTAATTTAGGTTAAGAGATCAATAAACAACAATAAATGAGGAACCAATTCCTCTTTTACTAATACTGAATGAGTGCATTTCAATAAATGCACGCGTATTAAATAATACGTGCAAATTATTGCCTTTTACAGAATACGAGCCTTTACTAACAACTGAGCGAGTGCTTCCAAATAATTGCACGTATATAAAGGATCTATGTACAAATGACTAGCTTTACAGAATACAAGTCTTTTCTAATAACTGAGTAAGTGCTTTCAAAAGAAGTGACCCAAATTTTACAGCAATAGACAAGGGACGTCGATTTGATGGCAATCAAAATACACTGAAAATCTCATACAGACAACACATAAACTTCTGGATAATTAATGCTGGTCTCTATGCAGTTACACTATCTGCCGGATGCTCTTACTTCAACAACACGTACATTAGGGCAACCAAGCAACAAGTACACTCACTGCAACGCAAATCGTTCAACGAAACTAAGACACCAAAATCACTTACACCTTCGTTGGAGAGCGTTGTTCGAGATGGTCTCCAGGGATGGGTCTCTCCGAGAAAACAAGCACCAAAGCAATGCGACGAACAGCGCCCGGAGTTGACATCAGGCAAGTCCACCACAAACTCGCGGTAGATCCGCCGTGCAGCTGCTGGCCGAGAACGCGTGTTTTCCTCTTTCGTCCCCGCAAGCACGTCCTTGCACCTCGTAGCAAGTCCAACACCGACTGCCCCGAACGACAAACACCCGCGAGATCACAACAGGGGCAAAGATCCTAGTACAGCCGGGTAATCGATAGTATCGCGCCAAAGAGCGGGTGTGCCAAGAAAGGCGCACCATTGCTCAATTTAGCCACACAAATTTTTAGTGGAGTATAAAGCGGATGACAGAGATAAATTTACTGATTTGGCAGAGTTTTAGGTGCGTATATATATTGTGGTAAACGACAGAACTGTGGAAATACAGTCATTTGTGCTGATTTGTTTGGTTGTGTGTGTATGTGTGTGTGTGTGTGTGTGTGTGTGTGTGTGTGTGTGTGTGTGTGTGTGTACGCGCGAGAGCGCGCGCGTTGTTTCTTGAAATTTACCGCCCACCGCTATCTTTAACTCCTTCATTTTCCCGTCAATTTTTCAAATATCCCGCGAGCGCGCGCGCGTTGTTTCTTGAAATTTACCGCCCACCGCTATCTTTAACTCCTTCATTTTCCCGTCAATTTTTCAAATATCCCGCGAGCGCGCGCGCGTTGTTTCTTGAAATTTACCGCCCACCGCTATCTTTAACTCCTTCATTTTCCCGCCTATTTTTCAAATATCCCGCGAGCGCGCGCGTTGTTTCTTGAAATTTACCGCCCACCGCTATCTTTAACTCCTTCATTTTCCCGTCAATTTTTCAAATATCCCGCGAGCGCGCGCGTTGTTTCTTGAAATTTACCGCCCACCGCTATCTTTAACTCCTTCATTTTCCCGCCTAGTTTTCAAATATCCCGCGTTTCACGTGATGACTTCATCAGAACTTGATTTGGCATGTGAACATTATCATTGTGGCCTCATCGAAACACAGGGATCGTTGGATGGCATCAACAAATGTTCAGTGACCTTTGGTATGATCAATAACCTACACCAGAGGTGTAAAAAAAAGTGCGTTGAAGTCCCGTTCAAATGGTTCAAATGGCTCTGAGCACTACGGGACTTAACATCTATGGTCATGAGTCCCCTAGAACGTAGAACTACTTACACCTAACTAACCGAAGGGCATCACACATATCCATGCCCGAGGCAGGATTCGAACCTGAGACCGTAGCAGTCGTGCGATTCCGGACTGAGCGCCTAGAACCGCTAGACCACCGTGGCCGGCTGAAGTCCCGTAGCATTCCTTCTAATCATAGCTGTGATCATTTTGTAGTCCTGTCTTTCGACTGGCTAGAGGGTACTCTCCATATTTTCCAGTCCTCTGCCAATCCTTTTGTAACGACGTAAAAGTGACACTTGACATCTTCTGCAGTCCCTATCTATACTATTTTTTCGCTCTACTGCTCGTTCCAGCACCAGATGAACTATTCTATGATGTACCAGTCAATGCATTAAAATTCCGTGCGTTCTTTCGACAAGTCTTCCAAAGATTGGTCGAATATATATAGCATTTCCGGGCAGTTAGGTGGCAACTGAATTTACCACTTCTCCTAAGATTTACAGATGAATAAAGAAATGGTTAATAGATTAAACAAATGCTACTATTCACAAAAATACATTCAACAATGTTATACCTTATTGCTGACACTGGCAGGGTAATGGAAAATTCAGATCTGAAGGCGCACTTGGGGATTTCGTAAATCGCAACCATTGCCTTAGTTACAGAGGAAGTTTTCAGATTGATTTTTACCCATCATTGTTCTGACTGGTTGCCTGGATGGAGTTTATGAGGGAATATGAAGACTTAGCAATATGGAACTAGTAGCCACGATATCTGCCATTTCATATTACATGCCGCATATGCTGTCCTTAGGGAAGCCAGCTCGACTACTAAAACAAGAGTAGTCTGTGACTGTTCTGCCGAAGTGGACACGAATTTGTGTCTAAACAGTTTGCTAATGGTAGGTCCAACCGTCAAACAGGATTTGCGCTCCATAATGTTACGCTTCTGTTTGCATTGCCTTCACAGCAGACATAGAGAAGACGTGTCGAAGCGTTCTGATAGCGAATAAAGATCGCGCTTACCAACGAATATTGTGGAGCAGTGATAGCTGTGCATTACTGCAGGAATACCAATTAAAGGCAGTCATGTATGGAATGGATGGTGCACCCTTTCTTGTAGAACGGTGTCTGTCACAATCATCTCGTCAAGAGGGTGATGTTGCGATATGGTAAAGTCTACACTCAAAGTTCAGCTATATCTCACGAAGCTATTGAAGAAATGGTCCAGCAACAGTGCGGAACTACTCGAACCTATCCCCTCAGAGTTGTTAGAAACGCAACAAACTTTACGGCTTGATTACGACGAGGATGTTAAAACCTTGGGTTTACTCTGGCATCCAGTTGCCGATCAGTTTCAAACTACGAACAGTGTGAAACCAGCACGTAATGTCTTCAGCTTCAAAAAACGCACTGTACACTGCCATGTCATCCATTTTTGATCCGTTGGAATTAATAAATCCCACTGCGAACACATTCAAGATATTTTTGCAATGTCTATGACAGCATAAGTTAACTTGGGACAAGCCCTTGCCTCCAGAGTTGCACTGCTTGTGGCAGACACGATACAACGAAATTCTTATGACAGACAACGTTCGCGCTGATCGCACAGTCATTGCAGGAGGGAGAACTGGACAGGAGCATACAACAGCATGGATTCTGCGGTGCTTCGGAAAAGGCCTGTGTCTGGTGTATGTATGTACGACCAACTATTCAACAAGGAGTCACATGTGTCAAACTATTGAGCTCCAAAACCCGAGTGACTCCACTGAAAAGGCTGTCGTTATGTCGCTTGGAACTCTGTGGGGCTCTCTTGCTTTCTTGGCTATTGCAGCTCGTTGTACACGCTCGCCGGCCGGAGTGGCCGAGCGGCTCTAGGCGCTACAGTCTGGAACCGAGCTACCGCTACGGTCGCAGTTTCGAATCCTGCCTCGGGCATGGATGTGTGTGATGTCCTTAGTTTAGTTAGGTTTAAGTAGTTCTTAGTTCTATGGGACTGATGACCTCAGAGGTTAAGTCCCATAGTGCTCAGAGCCATTTTTTGTTCACGCTCTGGGTATAAACATCGATGGAACTTTCCTGTGGACTGATTCATCTATTGTACTGTCTTAGCTCGCAGCTCCACCCATGTGGTGGAAGATGTTCGGGGAACCGCATTTCCGAGACACAGGACGCCACAGCAGCTACTACAATAGAAAAGCCAGGTGATATGACTTCGCGAGGAGTGTCTCCTGCAGACCTGCAAAAAAACAGCATGAGGCGAGAGGGAGCAGACTGGCTTAAAAAAGACGTCACTTCAAGGCCTGTATTAGATGCGTCTAGCGGCTAAGCATCTCAAGAGTTGCCAGAAGAAAGAGCCAAAGTCCTCTGTTACAACGGTAAAGTAATCCAAGATGATCTCATACGCATATTGTCAAGATTGGACAATTACAGCGGATGTCATACTGTATCGGATTTACCAATAATTGCAAAACTGCAAGGGAACAAGAGAATCTGTTGATTTGTTTCACAGTTAACTGCAGGATGCCTTGTTGCCGTGCTTCAGAATAGCACAAGAAGCCACACGTACAGCAGAAACCTACAAATGGCAGACTAAATAGCTAGTAGAAAAGAACAAGAAGCTCAAATCATTGCATACTCTTCTCGATGACACGAGATTACTACTAGTTTCTTAGCTCTTAATCTTTTTAACAATATTACTTTTGTCGTGTTCTTCTTTTTATTGCTTTTTATTACTGTAATGCCTTTTGTACGTTATAAGCTTATTACAGACTTCAACTAATGCACCCCCCTTTATTTTCGCCGTTTCAATTAATTATTGGAAACTAGTGTATGCCGACATTAGCGACATCTGGTGAACTTACAACACAAACATCTTGTGGCTTCTGTACAGCAGCTTGTTTTAAATAGTAGTACTACTGACAACACGACTCGTGCATCTGATGTTATTTATATGTCTTTGACGATGCTGGCGCTGATTCCTCATTTAACATTTGACGATGCCAATATGGCTGCAGTACATTAGGACTTTGTTTTTATGAAACAGGTATGCCTCTTCACACTTAAAGCGCACATATGCAAATTTTGTCAGTACTCCTTTTCATTATGGTCTATGTATTGTTCTTAAACTGTATACAGTTTGCGAGTGTATTTTTTTCCCATTTTGCTGCAGATCTGATTATGGTCATTAAAGACCGAAACCGATAATCTGTTAACAAAAAGCTTGTGACCATAGACGTAACTTAAAGGAAAGTTGTTACATATACAGGTCACTGGTTTTTCGCGACGATGTCGCAGCTTGTGAAAGATAACCTGCCAAATGCTGACCATCACTGAAGGAGTACACCCTCCGCTTGATGGAAAGGTGCGAGTCGCCACTATTCCCACACCACAAGGGGCTTTCAAGGGACAAATCTACAAGCTGTGTCCTTCACCGAGTGAGGTGGTACAGAGGTGCAAAGTGTATTTCTGTTTTTTCATTTCTTGTTCTGTGATTACTTTTCATCAGACTCAGTGAAGTTCTTCATTCTTTGTTTATATGATTGTGTTTCTCAGGCGCCAATTGCAAACTGTAGTAACAGGATGGGTAAAAGACGCAATGATATATGTTTTTCAAAACGTTCTCCTTAACGCTTTAGCTGGACTTGCATTGTTTCGGAAAGAAAATAATATTTCTTTGGCGGTCGATATGTTCGGACACTTCACCCAGCCGAGTCAATGGAGAATGCTGCCCTCTCTCGAGTTAATTCTATCTGAGGGGCATTCGTATGGACGCCACCGCTCCAATGGCGTAACGGGACACTCGCCACAGTGAGAGACAGTTGTGAACAGTCTCCCTCAGGCGGCTGTCGTAGGTCGGGGCCTGTGAGCCTCGTATGCTAAAAGGCGAATGTGTTATTTTCTTTGTGTGTGACTGTTGTCAATAATAAATGATTCTCTACAAATGTTGTCTATATGAAATAGTGAAGCAGAGGATCAGGTAGGTAAAAAACCGAGGGCCATTAGAAATCCTTGTGAAACAGAAGAGATACTGATTTTGATGAAAGGAGAAAATATAATAATGCAGTAAATGAACCAGGCAAAAAAGAACACAAACGTCTCAAAAATACGATCGACAGGAAGCGCAAAATTGCTAAGCAGAGATAGCTAGAGGACAAATGTAAGGATGTAGAGGCTTATCTCTTGAGGGGTAAGATAGATGCTGCCTACAGGAAAATTAAAGAGATCTTTGGAGAAAAAAGAACAACTCGCCTGAGCCGGGGTGGAAACCCAGTTCTAAGCAAAGAAGGGAAAGCAGAAAGATGGAAGGAGTATATAGAGCGTCTATACAGGGGCGATATTCTTGAGGACAATATTATGGAAATGGAATGGGATACTGCGTGAAGAGTTTGACACAGCACTGAAAGACCTAAGACGAAACAAGGCCACGGGAGTAGATAACATTCCATTAGAACTACTGAGAGCCTTGGGAGAGCTGACCCTAACAAAACTGTACCATCTGCTGAGCAAGATGTATGACACAGGCGAAATGCTCTCAGACTTCAAAAAGAATATAATAATTCCGATCCCAAAGAAAGCAGGGGTGTACAGATGTGAAAATTACCGAACTATCAGTTTAATAAGCCACGGCTGCAAAATAGTAACACGAATTTTTTACAGCCGAATGAAAAAACTGGTAGAAGCCGACCTCGAGGAAGATCAGTTTGGATTCCGTAGAAATGTTGGAACACGTGAGGCAATACTGACCCTACGAGTTGTCTTAGCAGAAAGATTAAGGAAAGGCAAACCTACGTTTCTAGCATTTGTAGACTTATAGAAAGCTTCTGACAATTTTGACTGGAATACTCTCTTTCAAATTCTGAAGGTGTCAGGGTTAAAACAAAGGGAGCGAAAGGCTATTTACAATTTGTACAGAAACCAGATGGCAGTTATAAGAGTCGAGGGGCATGAACAGGAAGCAGTGGTTAGGAAGGCAATGAGACAGGTTTGTAGCCTCTCCCCGATGTTATTCAATCTGTATACTGAGCGAGCAGAAAAGGAAAAAAAGAAAAATTCGGAGTAGGAATTAAAACACATGGAGAAGAATTATAAACTTTGAGGTTCGCCGATGACATTGTAATTATGTCAGAGGCAGAAAAGGACCTGGAAGAGCAGTTGAATGGAATGGACAGTGTCTTGAAAGGAGGATATAAGATGGACATCAGCAGAAACAAAACGAGGATAATGGAATGTAGTCGCATTAAGTCGGGTGATGCTGAGGGAATTAGATGATTAAATGAGACACTTAAAGTAGTAGAGGAGTTTTGCTATTTAGGGAGCAAAATAACTGATGATGGTCGAAGTAGAGAGGATATAAAATGTAGACTGGCAATGGCAAGGAAAGCGTTTCTGAAGAAAAATTTGTTAACATCAAGTACAGATTTAAATGTTAGGAAAACGTTCCTGAAAGTATTTATATGGAGTGTAGCCATGTATGGAAGTGAACTTGGACGATAAATAGTTTGGACAAGAAGAGAATAGAAGCTTTCGAAATGTGGTGTTACAGAAGAATGCTGAAGGTTAGATGGGTAGATCACGTAACTAATGAGGAGGTATTGAATAGAATTGGGGAGAAGAGAAATTTGTGGCACAACTTGACTAGAAGAAGGGATCGGTTGGTAGGACATATTTTGAGGTATCAAGGGATCACCAATTTAGTATTGGAGGCAGCGCGGAGGGCAAAACTCGTAGAGGGAGACCAAAAGATGAAAACACTAAATAGATTCAGAAGGATGTACGTTGCAGTAGGTACGGGGAGACGAAGAAGCTTGCACACGATAGAGTAGCATGGAGAGCTGTATCAAACCAGTCTCTGAACTGAAGACCACAACAACAACAACAACAAACATATTGCAATCTGAATCGATCCAAATTATTATAAAGTCGTTTAAATTCCTGATACCCCAGTAAAATTTACGATTTAAATTCCCGTCTGCGGACGCTAACTTCCAGAGAAATTGAAATATGGTGAACCACCGACCTGCTTCACTACTAACATCATTTTTCACAGTTAGTGAGAGATCATGTTTTCTAGAATATTATTTCAACTGAGCAACAATAATGCACTCAGTAAATCGTAGTTTGGATTTCAGAAGAGTTGTTCTAGTGAGAACGCCATTTACACGTTCACAAGTATTAAACAACAAAATAGCACACGTTGATATTTTCTGCGACTTATTCGCATTTGACTGTGCGGAGTGCAATCTTCTTCTAAATAAACTGATGTTCTACGGTCTTGATGGTACAGACAACCAAGGATATCTAGCCAAAATAAGGCAAAAATATGTACTTCGTAACTCAACCGATGTACTCAGGGGAAATTATTACGACTAGATGGTTCCCCAACTGCCAATCTTAGCTCTGCAGTTGCTCCTCGTAGATGTAAAAGATCCTCTGGGTAATATACACCAAGCAGAATCAGTTCTTTTTTATGGATGACGCTAGTATTGTAATAAATCCAAACATTCAAACAGCAGCAGGAGAAATAGTAAACAGTGTCCTTAAAAGTATCATTGATTGGTTTTCCGCGAATGCTCTGCTCTCACTCTCAATTTGAAGAAGCTGCAACACATTCAGTTCATCAAAAATTTTAGGTGTCTATGTTTATGGGAATTTAAACTGTAAAAATCACGTTTCCCGATGACTAAAACAACTTAGCTCAGTCACGTTTGCACTTAGAAGCATTGCAGATCTTCGGAAAAGACAAATCCCAAAAGAAAGAATGACATTCAGTACGTCATATTAAGATTGTCTATAGAAAAAATATAGGTGGGAAATGCTGCGACCAAAATTTCTGATGACCTACACAGTGATATAGTGACATATGATTTGTCCTACATCATTTCGATTTAACGCGCAAATAAACTCTTTTTTCAGAGTAACACTTGCAACCTACGTCCTCAATTATTTGCTTGACGTATTCCAATCTCTGTCTTCCTCTACAGATTTTGCCCTCTACAGCTCCCTATGGAACAATAAAACTAAGTAAGTTATCTCTGTCCTTTGTGGTGTCACCGCCAGACACCACACTTGCTAGGTGGCAGCCTTTAAATCGGCCGCGGTCCGGTAGTATACGTCGGACCCGCCTGTCGCCAATATCAGTGATTGCAGACCGAGCGCCGCTACACGGCAGGTCTAGAGAGACTTCCTAGCACTCGCCCCAGTTGTACAGCCGACTTTGCTAGCGATGGTTCACTGACTTGTACGCTCTCATTTGCCGAGACGATAGTTAGCATAGCCTTCAGCTACGTTATTTGCTACGACCTAGAAAGGCGCCAGTATTCGTACTATTGATATTGTGAATCATGTACCATAAAGAGCGACGCTCTCCATTAATGGATTAAAGTTAAGTATTCCACCAGCTACGTCCGTTTTTCTCAATTCTAATTCCCTTGTCATGTTCCAGACCTCACGCCAGCCTGCGTGAGCTGAGACACGTGCATTTCGACCTCATTTAGTAATACGGTGTTGGCTCTCCTGCCAACCACAATATCCTCTATGTCAGTGGTTAGCACACTGGACTCGCATTCGCGAGGACGACGGTTCCATCCCTTGTCCGGCCATCCTGATTTAGGTTTTCCGTGATTTCCCTAAATCACTCCAAGCAAATGCCGGGATGGTTCCTTTGAAAGGTCACGGCCGACTTCCTTCCCCGTCCTTCCCTAATCCGATGAGACCGATGACCTCGCTCTTTGGTCTCTTCCCTCCAAACAATCCAATCCAATCCTGTATGTCGCTAATCCAGTTTTGCTGATTCATAACCGTTAACCTGGTATGTTTTCGAGGACGTACATCGAACTTCATCCTGTCGACGCTATAAATAACTTAACAAAGGCCTAAGAACGTTCGGTTACTGCCACTGGGGCACGAAACTGTGACGATAGAATTCCATATTTAGAACTGCTTTCAAGCCGAAAATAGTACATGAGTCTCAGCTAAAATCAAAAAGCGTCATAATGTAAAAGCACAAAGTGAAATTACGCCAACAGTAATGCTGTAGTTTATTGCTGGAGGAATTATGTTTCAGCGAGAAGCAGTGTTAAAGGGGGATTATTATATCTGCGCCGCTGATTGACCTTAAATTTGCATCGTAGGCGTCATTAATCCGCCTCCTATTGTGCGGACCTAACTGCAGAAAGGAGCTTACCAGTTTGACATTCTACTGTCTTGTACAGTTCCAAAATGTATGCATTAGCAGTAGAACCTCAACTTCGGTTGTAGAATTGTTTCCAGCTGTTCACAAGTAATCATGTCGTTGTGGATATATTTGGCTCACTGCCCTTCCCTATTTTATTTTCAACCTTTTAAGTGTTTACCGTATATTCAGCTGTGAATGTATATCGCAGCCCTTCATTGCGGGCGGGAACTGGATTCTCTTACCCCTTTCCTATAGCACTACCGTAAATCGATCCTCCATACTTTCACATGGATTATTACTATTACACAAGACGTATGGTTCACTTGGCTCTGAGTGCTATGGGACTTAACATCTGAGGTCATCAGTCCCCTAGAACTTAGAACTACTTAAACCTAACTAACCTAAGGACATCACACACATCCATGCCCGAGACAGGATTCGAACCAGCGACCGTAGCATCAGCGTGTTTGCAGACTGTAGCGCCTAGAACCGCTCGGTCACTCCGGCCGGCCAAGACGTATAGATTTAAGTATTACCAAGGAGTCATGTAATATACAGGGCGGTCCATTGATAGTGACCGGGCCAAATATCTCGCGATATAAGCATCACACGAAGAAACTACAAAGAACGAAATTCATCTAGCTTGAAGGGGGAAACCAGATGTGACTATTCCAGCACTATCTATCACAAAGCGAAAAAAGTGGTCCAACTAAAACAGTCATATTTCTTGTCGCACTACACGAATATGTAATAAAAAATGGAGGTCCCTATTTAAAAAACGCAGTTGATATCCGTTTGATCTATGGCAGCGCCATCTAGCGGGCCAACCATAGCTCCATCTGGTTTCTTCCTTCAAGCCAGACAAGTTTCGATCTTTGTAGTTTTTTCGTTTGACGCTTATTTCGTGAGATGTACACGAAACACCATTCTTGAAGTATACGGCCGTGTGCTATGGGAAGGAACAGAATCACTACATTGAAGCATATCTTCCGTCCCTGTTTGGACAACTGAATCAAACTCGTGCTGTTTTAAAATGATTCAAAATTCTTAATTGTATATGCCAACATGTGCACTGATCAGCTGTTGTAATACCATTTTAAGTGATAAATTCACTGATCGGAACCAAGTGTCTGTTTTATAGATGGAGTAAGTATTTTATTTGTACTGTTTTACAGTATCATGTGAACACATGCTGTTCTAGTTCCCTCTATTAGCCTAGAAAAAGTTTTTTTCGTACATGTTTCTGTTATCGAATTTCAGTACTCCAAATAATGATTTTTGTTGTTGTATTATAATGACTGAGAAATTACAAGATGGTAAGCAAACGAAAAATGTATTTCAAACGTAGCTGCTTGTAACAATGTCCTAACGTTGCTATGTCTAGGATATTTTCATTTATTCGTTGTTTACACAAACACAAGGAGAAACGAATGTTATCACTGTTAGCAACTTGTAAATATTACTGCTATTTGCCTCAATGAGAATTTAGGTCAGTACACGATTGTGGTATCAACGCCAGACACCACACTTGCTAGGTGGTAGCCTTTAAATCGGCCGCGGTCCGGTAGTATACGTCGGACCCGCCTGTCGCCAATATCAGTGATTGCAGACCGAGCGCCGCCACACGGCAGGTCTAGAGAGACTTCCTAGCACTCACCCCAGTTGTACAGCCGACTTTGCTAGCGATGGTTCACTGACTTGTACGCTCTCATTTGCCGAGACGATAGTTAGCATAGCCTTCAGCTACGTTATTTGCTACGACCTAGCAAGGCGCCAGTATTCGTACTATTGATATTGTGAATCATGTACCATAAAGAGCGACGTCCTCCGTTAATGGATTAAAGTTAAGTATTCCACCAGCTACGTCTGTTTTTCTTAATTCTAATTCCCTTGTCATGTTCCAGACCTCACGCCAGCCTGCGTGAGCTAAAACGCGTGCATTTCGGCCTCCTTCAGCAACACGGTTGGCTCTCCTATCAACCACAACACACGATATATGTAATTGTACATAATACGATGGCATCATCCCTGTGACACTGCTAATTAAAAAAAAAATGTTACGTTCAGCCTCTAGCTGACCATTTTAAGGAAGGTGATTTAGCCTAGTGCTGTTGTTCCGCATTGCTTTCGCTAAAAATTGTACCAATAATCACATTTTCAAGTTTTCAGAAGACGGACGTCACTACCCCGTTCTCTTTGGAGGCGCAAAATCTGTTCTTAGAAAGAAAACTAATCACTGTTCGCCTTAATTAAAGCCGAAGCCTTTCTCAATTATTCATTATTCGTTCTCGTTTCGCTAATTAAATTAACAAGTAGTCTTCAGTGAATTAATACTTCCTGTCGTCAAAGAACAAATTCAAAGACACCTGATAACTTCCTTATTTTTTCATTCATTTTGTTGTTTTCTCGTTCCAACTTTTAGCAGTTATTTATGACCTGAAGTTTATCATAATAAGCCATTATTTTGGGGAGACGATCTGTTTGTGCAAAGGAGGTATTCTTGAAACATTCAGAAGTAGTTCGATGCGGAACTGAAGTGAAATGTCTAATTATAAATCACAAAAGATGATTTTAAGAGCAGCTTTGGAAGTTAAAATGTGATAGGTATTTATACAATTGCTGATGAATTTCATTGAAATGAAATGACATTCATTTCAAAATGAATTATTTATTATTTCCTGCTAACAGTGACTACTGCGTTTTGAGTTTTTAGGCTGTAATTCATACCAATATTTTTGTAGTCTAAACTCCCTTAGTTACTAGAAGCCTTGAAAACAGTTTGAATGTGCTACACTACTGATGCATCTTCTGGAGATTCGGTTTGTGCAATGCAGATCCGTAACACCAATCAGTGCTCCCTTGATTTGTAAAATGTGACACAAAACTGTACTTCGTTGTGACAAGTATACTATTTTTCAAAACGGTTGTATTTCAAGCACCCTCGTGTTTGGCCTGACGAGCAGATGTAATTAAATGAACTGTACCGATATAAGTAGGGAGAGGAAGGAAATAGGTAAGCTTAAAATTCCGTCGACAACCAGGTCATTAGGGTCAGCGCACAAACTCATATGGATTAGGGAACAAATGGGATCTTTGATGGTACGAAGGGACCGTCCCAGCATTCACGTTACCCAATGTCCTCGGTTGAAGATCTAACAAACCTCAACATTTACGCGTTTCCCATTTTATTGAGTCAATTAGAAATTGTGCTGAGAGGCAGCTTAAAAGTTAAGTTGTAAAGCGTCAGGGATGCGGGAAAACTCAACGTACAATATTGGTTTGTCATATCTATTTGGCTGGTGAAGCTCGTATTGATGAATAGATGCGACTGATACCATAAAAAGGCACCAGTATTTATTATGACTGGTCTCACTTCGTCATTCTAGTCTTGGTAGCAATGTCGCAATACGTAAGCAGGAGAATTGTTTCCTTTTTTCGAAGACATATTTGACAGTACCTGTGCCATCATTTGCTTACTTTTAGCCACAGAAATGCCCTCCAATTCTCCAACTTCGGCGACTCTTCAGTGTGGAACTAATTGTACTCACAACTGCACAAATAACGATCTATGTCATTGGCCACATTTATACTACTATCTAAAGATAAGTTGTTAATGTTGAAAAAAATATGGAAAATTAATTGACCGGCTTACTTCCAGTTTTCACTCGATATTCTAATAAACAGGTTTGATTCGATGGGGAAGCACTTGTGCCCAGCGACTGACCACTTGAGGCTGTGTGTATATGTAAGTGTTTAAACTTGCACGTTTCTAGACGCTGTTCATCAGTGCTCAGTTCGAAGCGGGGCTCATTCTACTCTAGTCAATGAGATTCTAAGCCGAAGACGTGCCTGGAGAATCCCCAGACAATTGTAGGAAACCGACTGTTGTCCGTCATACGGTCCGACAACCAGGAATGATAGTCTAGGGTGCCATGTCTTTTCATAGCAGGACCTGTTCGATTGTCATCCGCGGTACCCTTAGAGCACAATGGTACGTCGAAGATATTGTACACTCCGTTTTGTTACCCTTCATGGCAAGCCATACTGAGCTTACATTTCAACAGGATAATGCCCGCACAAACAAGGAGGGAGTTTCTACTGCTTCTCTTCGTGCTTGTCAAACACTACTTGGTCAGCATGGTCACCAGATCTCTCGCCAACTAAGAACATTTGGAGCATTATGGGCAGGGCCCTTCAGCTATCTCGGAATTTTAAAGACCTAACGCGTCTATTGTCCATAATTTGGCGCCATATCCCTCAGCTGGACACCCACAACTCTAACAATCAATAACTGCTTCTATAATGGCAAGAGATGGACACGTAATTGGCTAGCTTGACTTGTGAAAGTCTTTGTCTTGGATAAATGATCCAGTTTTTGTGAAATTGTTATCTTTTGTTTGTCTGTACATATACATCACGTCTACCGATTTCCGGCTCAATCTGATAATTCTGACGTGGTACGTGGAATTTTATGGGCACCAGACTGTGTCTAAAGCGTTTTCCAGTGCCTGACAATTAGTCTCCTAATGTTGAGCCGTCGCAGGCTATGAAAACTTAATTAGTTGGAACTTGCTGGTAGATAAAATCTGTCCCGGACCAAGACACGAACTAGTGACCTTTGCATCCGTAGAGTTTGAAAGGAAGGAGTGAGATCCTGGCCGAAGTGAAGCTGCGAAGGCGGGTCGTGAGCCTTGCGGACCCCAAACTGAAGAGTGAAAAATCATTCTGGACATAATTAGTTTATTTTCAGATTCAAGTAAGCCGTACTGTTTGTAGGTAAACGCCCAACAGCCATATCACGTATCCTTCTGACCGTTGCCACAGATCGCTGAGTCAACTTAGCATTTATTATGGAGCTTGTGGTGACTTCTTGTATATGCTAGCATATTAATAATTGGACTGTTTCGACTACGCTTTAGAAGTTTAGTTTGGAAGCCTTTACACATATTCCATACAGTCCCTAAATCTCCCCATGCGATCTCCATGTTCTTGGGACACTGAAGTGAGACTATCGCGGCCGTCGTTTGCTTCGGATGAAGAAGTTCACGGCAGGGTACAATAAGGGTTCCGTAGGCAACCGCTGACATTTTTCTATGAAGACATTGCTCGTCACGGTGGAGAGAATTTATTAACAGTTATGGCGTTTACTTTGTAAATAACAAACAGTTAACGTACATTTTCCATGTATGTCGTTTTCATTTGATTATCCTTTATAGTAACAGATGAAGCATGTTATGGGGTTCAATTGGAAAACAGCTGACAGGTGTTCTAGAGAGTCTGATATGTTGCCGGACAGTACATATCAAATTCGATGAGCAGTTTCTATTAGTAGTGGCGTCGAAGCACGTCAACTGAGTTGGAGGGAAAGGCAACTTTTATGGACTATGGGAGATCTGCTCACGATGGTATAAATATGGAAATAAAAGGAACAATAATATCCTACATCCACGAAACCAATAGGATTGTCAAATAAACTTGCAGAAGCTGGATCGTCAGCAAATAACTAAATGATTAATACAAGCACAAGCAAGGATGGTTGTAAGTTCAGCTGAAAAGATTGAAACTGAGCAAGAAATATAAAATGCCTTCGATATCAACACTTCAGAGTTTCCTTCACGCTAATAGGCAAGGTGAAACCTTGGCAGCTGCTATAATCAGATTCATCCAGGAGAAAAACGTGACAGGAACACAAGATAGGAGAAACAGGACTACAAAACCAGCACTATAATCGCCAGAAATACAGTTCTCTTTCCAAAACACTGTAAGGGTTACCAGTAAAATGACGCACTTAACCATCGCCAGCCTGAATGGACTAAGTGTAGAAGAAGTGATACACTTAACTTGAGAAGGTTCATTGCGTTAACAAGTGATGATTTCAAGAGTGTCTCTCTCCCATCTGTATAACTCAGAACCATAGTCCGAGAGACGGAACTGACAAATATGAATATTTCACATCAAGGTCTAAATGAAACTTAGCTTTGACTTCATAGGGGCGTAGATTTATTTAAAATTTTGTTAAAAAATCACCAGAGTGTAACTTACAAATTCTGTTGCTTTAAATCAGTGGTACCGAAACTTTAAGAGACCACTGAGTGGAACCAAATGTTAGCTATTCCTCCAAAACCGAGCATCATCCTCGTTAGCGCCTAATCAATCTTTAGAATGAAAAAGACTTCTCTTTAATACAATTTTTTAAAAATTGAAGGATAAATTACATTTCTTTTTTGACGTGCTTTATTAAACTACGAACTAATGTGTCAATGCGAAAATAGCTGCTGCTTATTTCTCATATTCTTTTTTATAGGCTAATGAAGGAATTCTCAATGTATCAAAGTGCTACCCATAATTCCTTCTCTGAATGAAACTCTTACATAACATGTTTCCACTGCAGCACTCCTCTCCCTATTGACAACTGCTGCAGCCAGACCCTGAACCCCAATTTAAAATCAAAGAAGTCAAAATTTGTGCACTTTATTTATTGTTTCTAAGTCAGTTGATTTGTGGACTCCTTGCTTATGAAATAACAGAAATCGTAAGACTTGGAGCTACTATTGTTTTGTGTTTGACAGCAGCCACTAATAATAATAATAATAATAATAATAATAATAATAATAATATAACACTTCCTACTTCTGCCAGCAGCGGTGGCCGAGCGGTTCTACGTTCTTCTGTCCGGAACCACGCTGCTGCTACAGTCGCAGGTTCGAATCCTGCCTCGGGCATGGCTGTGTGTGATGTCCTTAGATTAGTTAGATTTAAGTAGTTCTTAGTCTATGGGACTGATGACCTCAGATGTTAAATCCCATAGTGCTTAGAGCCATTTGAACCATTTGAACTACTTATTTTTAAGGGATTCAGCAGTTGTCCCGTATTCCCATTCGCCAGGATTCATGGTCGTGGAAGTCTTCCTCTTTCAGACATCTTTTCTTCATCATTCCAATTACTCTCGCTCTCCACATTGATATCAGCTGTCCACGCTTCTTCCTTCCCACGACCATTACAGGATTGCTTTTGACCATCGTCCTTGCTTCAATCGCCTTACATGGCCGTACTGTTGTAGATTCTATTCTCAATTTTTTGCACCGTAATCATCATCTCTCTAATTTCCTGAATTCTTTTCCTCCTCTTCTGGGTATCTTGGCTGCCCTGCTTATTCCATCCGTCTCTACAACCTGTGTTCTACCTCTCTACCGCTCCCCCAGGGTCTATCCTGCGGCATCATACCTTAGTATACTATCCACTTCTGTTTGCAGAATCTTCTACTTTCTATTGAGATTTCCCTGCTCCACACAGTCCATTCAGCATCTTAATTGCTCCTCTTGCCTAGTGGATCCTGCTTTTCGCATCTGCTTCGCAGCTTTCCGGGGAACGGATAATAGATGCTAAGTATTTGAACTGCTTCACAGGTTTAATAGCTCTTTGCGGCAGAACTATAGCCCAGTACTACAGCCCTTCTATCTGCGCCCAGTACTAGATTATACTCTGTTTTGCTCATATATACTCAAAGTCTGCGTCGTCCAAATGCTTCTGTTAACTTCTTAATCGTAAATTTAACTTTCTCTTTACTTTGTGCTATAAATACTTTATCATCGGCAAATTATAATGAGTAAATACTTACATGATGTAAAGGAAATCTCATACCTCCACGGAACTGTTTCCGCCGCTCCAGTATATACTGCACATATATTTGAAAAACGCACCCGTGGGCTAGGGGTAGCGTCTTTGACTACTAATGAAAACTTCCTTCGTCCCAGAGTGAAAATGCGCCACTGGTTAGATTTTGGATAAGCACCATCGGCAATGGCGGCCGAAGACTACCAGGATAAGAAATCGCCCTCATTCCGCAGTGACCTAGTCAACGACGGCGGAGGAGCGTACAGGGGTTCAGGGAACTCTCTTGCCTTTGGGGTGGGAAACAGCACCTAAGCCGCGGAAGAATCAGCAATGATCAATGACATGAGAATGCGGAAAGCAAGGAAACCACTGCACTAAATGCACGTAATTTGTATCCACAGGACATGCGCCCTATAATTGAGAAAGTTCGTTGCGTCGCCATTGATATTAGCTGTTGTGATTGTAGAAACATTTCTACTATGCCGAAAGATAGCTTTAAATGCGAATTGAAAGTATAAAGGTCTCACCTGTTTTAAGAAGGTTCGAGGAAGCGGAAAAGACAGTCATGTTGCACTCTATGGTCCCCTCGGCTTTTGCATTTGAAAATATGATGACCCTAATTATGAGGGGGGGGGGGGGGGCAACGACCTTGTCGCAGTGGATACACCGGTTCCCGTGAGATCACTGAAGTTAAGGACTGTCGGGCGTGGCCGGCACTTGGATGGGTGACCATCCAGCCGCCATGCGCTGTTTCCATTTTTCGCGGTGCACTCAGCCTCTTGATCCCAATTGAGGAACTACTCGACCGAACAGTAGCGTTTCCGGTCAAAGAAAACCATCATAACGACCGTGAGAGCAGTGTGCTGACCACATGTCCCTCCTATCTGCATCCTCAACTGAGGATGACACGGCGGTCAGATGATCCCTATGGTCCACTTGTGGCCTGAAGACGGAGTGCTTTTTAATTATGAGGGACGTAGAGGATTTAGAAGTTGTCGCGTGTGCAGAATATATTTTACTCCAAGAAGCGGATCATCAGGAAAAGTATTGGAATATGGTTTACTCCATAATTTTTTCCGAATGAAAGCTACAGATTTCAATACAAACTCCTTTTCCTTTCGCACTTGTGCGGTTACTTTCCAACACCTCACGTATTTAACTCCAACAGTCTAATCTTTTCAATTTGTTTTTATAATCGAATTTTCTAAGGTACCAAAACATGCCCATTCACGAAAAAACTATAAGCTTTAATACTGTTTCTGTGTTCCACTTTATACTTCAGTATTTTTAAACACAATAAATACACAGCAGTATTGCTACTGAACCAACGAACACACCACCGGCGTCCCAAGGCAAACCCATCGCCAACGCTTTGATGTTAATGCTGGCAGTCCGAACCGCAACCAAGACCACCTGTTTCGTTGGTTCCCGTTTGCCGCCCTTTCAGACTAAGCAAATGTCGGCCAACGAGGCGGTTAGTTGTCATTCGTTGGCCTTCGCCAAATGACAAATTGAGCGCACACCGTGTCCCCGAGGTTATAGCAAGCCCAGTGTACACAAAGTGCAGTATAATATAATGTCACAGGGGCACGAGCAAAGCTATCTCTCGCCCGCTCAGGCGACTTAATGTGGGCACGTTACAGTAAATTTGCTCATCCCTCGCCTAGCGGCAGCTGCAGGCGGCGGATTGGAGTTAGGGGTAGGGGGCAGGAGGTATGGAAGTTGATAAACGCGCAGCATCTGATGGAGCAGCCGCCTGCAGGCGCCTGCCGAGTTATATTCGGCGTGATCGATGTATTGAATGGCGTCGTCTCTATTAAGCTTCGGCTCAGCCAGGCAAACCCGTCCGCATATTAAACCGCAAGCGAAGCCGGACCAGCCGATCCCGGCATAGGTGCATGCTGCAATCCAAAACCGCGTCTCTAACCAGATTTATTAAACAGTTCACGTGTTTTACTGCCGTTTTATTTCTCACGGATGTGTGCCCCCACTGTGGCTGCGGCGAAACCATCTTCAGCCTCTTCTCTCGGTCGTCTGTCTTCCGCCACGATTTCTTTAATCTTTTGCAAATACAGGATGTTCCCAAAATATTTATCTGTTTTGCAGGACAGTATTTTTTAAATCAATGAACAGGGAAAGTTGGGATGTATTTTAGCTTATGCAAGGAACTGCAAAATTTAATTTTTAAAAGGTCCATGCAAAATTACAAGGGCATATCTCTTAGATGATGTACATGCATTCATTGGGAAACTTTTTACAATTATGTTTTAGATCAACGTTCTTATTTGCCGATAAATATAGATTCATAACAAACAAAAACAACAATTTCAATACATACATGATACCGTTGAATGGAATGGATAGTGTTGTGTGTCTCTAATTTATTTTATTTATTACTTTTGTTTAAACGTTTGTTAAAGTTACTTTCAATCACTTTGCCACTACGCTGTAAGCCTGAAATGTTTTCTGGATTATTTCGAAAACGGTATAGGAAGAAATGGCAAAAGCTTCGCCTACCCAGAACTTCCACACTTGGGCTAAATATAATGAGGCAACACTGCAGTTGGAAACGCAGTTTATGCTCAGTATGCATATTTTACTAGGAAATCACCATTTTTTACTCGCTTTGAAACGCCGACAATCGTAATTGTCCCAAATACGTTAGTACTGCCACGCTGTTTTTTTTTTATCAACGAACGAAATGTATACTAAAATGTTCAGAGCGCCATTTCTGCCAATAATACTTAAAGTCAAGATACGTATTTGTTGAAAAGTCGAAGTCCAGCACAGTGACGCGAGCTTACGTTTACCAACATACACTGAAGAGCCAAAGAAACTGGTAGACAAGCCTAATATCGTGTAGGGCCCCCGCGACGACACACAAGTGTCGGAACACGATGTGGCGTGGGCCCGACCAAAGTCTGAAATAGTGCTGAAGGGAATCAGCAACACGAATCCTGCAGGAGTGCGATGTGGTGGAGATCTCTTCTGAGTAGCACATTGCAAGGTATCCAAGATATGCTCAAAAATGTTCATGTCTGGGGAATTTGGTGACTAGCGGAAGTTTTTAAACTCAGAAGAGTGCTCCCGGAGCCACTCCGGTACAGTTTTGGACCTATGGGGTGTCGCGTAGTCCCGCTGGAATTGCCCACGTCCGTCGGAATGCGCAATGGACATGAATGGATGCAGGTGATCACACAGGATTCTTACGTACGTACGAGGGTCGGTCAAAAAGTAATGCCTCCCATTTTTTTCTACTTAAAAAAATTAAGTTAAGTGAAAAATTTGAATTTGGCGCCATTCCTCAAACCTTCTTCTGCAATCCACTGCAGTAGTAACTTTCTGTGTCAACAGGTGGCAGCACAGCAGAAGTTTGTAAGCTAGCCGACATCGATGTTCGTTTGAGACAGCGTTGTGTGATTGAATTCTTGAATGCAGAAGGTGAAACGCCCATACGCATTCATGAAAGACTGAAGAAGGTGTATGGTGTTGTGACAGTGGATGTCAGCACTTTTAGACGATGGGTTCGTCGTTGTAAGGAAGCTGAAGGGCAAACACCGTTGACTGACGAAAAGCGGAGCGGCAGGCCGGTGAGTGCAGTAACTCCACACAACATTCAGCAAGTTGATGACATCATTCGTGATGACCGTCGGGTGACTGCAGATGAAGTGTGTCGCATTATTTCTCTGAGTAAAGGCAGTGTGATCACGATTATTAAACAATTGGGGTACTCAAAAGTTTGTGCACGGTGGGTTCCAAGAATGTTAACCGATCAGATTCTTTGGAGCAGGGATGCACAATAAATTCTGTTCAATACGTCACAACCCTCAAAAATCTTAAAGCACGTCTTCAGCGAGTTCGCCCAACAAAATCAATGGCAGATGTTCTTCTTTTGCATGACAATACAGGACCACACACCAGTCGTCACACTTCTGACGAGATTGTCAAAATTGGATGTGAAGTTTTGCCTCATCCCCCATACAGCCCTGACCTGGCACTATCAGACTTCCATCTGTTCGGGCCACTAAAAGAAGCTCATCGTGGGATTCATTTTGAAGATGAGGAGGCCGTCAAAACATCCGTGCGTCAATGGCTTAGGAAGCAGAGCTGTGATTTTTATCGTGCTGGGATACATGCCCTTGTTCAAAGATGGACCAAAACTGTAGAGATGGGCGGAGATTACATTGAAAAATGACAAAATGATCCTCAATGTTGTGGTTTTCAACCTATGTAATTGCATTTAAATTTCCTGACAATTAAACGTAGAAAAAAAATAGGAGGCATTACTTTTTGACTGACCCTCGTATCTAGACGTATCAGGCGTCCCATATTACTCCGACTGCGCACGCCCCACATCATTACAAATCCTCCATCATCTTGAACAGGCCCCTGCTGACATCCACGGTCCATGGCTCCGTGAGGCTGTCTCCGTACCCGTATGCGTCCATCCGCTCGATACAATTTGAAACGTGACTCGTCCGACTAGGCAATATGTTTCCAGTCATCAAGAGTCCAATGTCTGTGTTGACTGGCCCAGGCGAGGCGTAAAGCTGTGTGTCGTGCAGTCACCATGGGAACACGAGTGGTCCTTCAGTTCCGAAAGCCTATATCGATGATGTTTCGTTGAATGGTTCGCACGCTGATACTTTCTGATGGCCCAACATAGAAATCTGCAGCAATTTGCTGAAGGGTTGCACTTCTGTCACGTTGTACAATTCTCTTCAGTCGTCGTCGGTCCCGTTCTTGCAGGATGTTTTTCAGGCAGTAGCGATGTCGGAGAGTTGATGTTTTAGCGGTTTCCTAATAATCACGGTACACTCATGAAACGGTCGCACGGGAAAATCCCCACTTCATAGCTACTTCCGAGATGCTGTACCCCAAGGCTCGTGCACCGACTATAACACCTCGTTCAAACTCACTTACATCGTGATAATCTGCCATTGTAGCAGCAGTAACCGATCTAACGACTGCGCTAGACACTTGTTGTCTTATATAGGTGTTGCCGACCGCAGCGCCGTATTCTGCCTGTTTACATATTCCTTTATTTGAACACGCATGCTTATACCACTTTCTTTGGTGCTTTAGTGTAGTTCACAGAACATAATCACTGAATGTCTACACAGTGCAGTTGTCCTAAAACACAATCCGAAACGCATTTTAAAATTTTCAAAGTATTTTTTTTCTAGATTTCACTGTTTTGCGGAAAGTATTTTGTCCGCAGTTGTGTCACTTTGCGCAAATCACAAATACAAGCGACATGAATTCGTCGTTGCTTTATAGTGGACTAACTGTCGTACTCTGATGCCACACCTGATAAACGGTATACAATAGGAGCGGACTTCATACATATTGCTTGCTTATCCTCAAGATTGCACAAACTTCGTAATGATCAACTTTAAATCGTTTTTTCCTGTCCCGTTCTGGCGCACATTATTTCAATGAAATTTTTATTAAAAAGCAGATCATTTTTTGTCTTCTTAGTGCAAAGTGTTTCCTCCTACGTATAATTTCTTGTAACTGACAAGTCTTTTATACGAAATTCTCAAAAAAATTCCTAGGCCCAGCGTTATCGGTCTACAGGGGTTCAAACTTTCTTATTAGAACTGAAAAAATAATCAGATAAATAATTTTGACGTCCGTTCAAAGCGTATAGAAAATAGGGCTAAACTACAGTGACATGACCGGAAACGGAAAAAAACATGAATCAACTAAAAACAAAAACCTACTCCGATCTCAACATCGAACTAACTTCATGAATATCACGCATTAAATCATGGAACTTAATACTTAGAGTGATTGAGTTTTGCTGCTTGGACAGCAAAATAACTGACTGTAGCAAGCAAAGTCTGAAAAAGTGTTTTGATAACATCTATCTTCTTCTACCTGCCGGTACTATACGTATATAAAGTCACCCACCGTGGCTTCTGTGTGTATGTTCAGGCTAATTTCAGGAACTACTGTTGTTATTTTGATACTGTTTTCACTAACCGATAGACTGATTCACAGTGAATTTGTAAGTATTTCGCACAACCTGGCTGAACAATGCTGTGAGACTATACGATTGCCATCTAGTGAAGAATGGCAGAACTTCGTAGAATTATCCACATATCCTCTACTAATGTTAGGGAATACTGTACGGTTTTCACTAATACGCAGATCGATTCATGGGGAAGGTCTATGGGGACAAGGTATGTGTAATGCTACCCTCAAGCAGTGCCAGACTGGCTGAAGCTACCGCTACTGGGAGGCTTATATTACATACTTGTACTAAGGGAGTGTGAAGGGATATGTGGGAGAAGGTCACATAGAAAAAATAGTTCACGTTGGGTTGCTGCAGCAATCTGGTGGCCAGCAAGTGCCTGTAGTTCACAATGAATTGTTGCAGTCAATAGACCGTGGCTGGCAAGTGACCATAGCACAAGATAAAGCCATTGAAGTAGGGCAGACTGTGCTGTACTGGTGCTGTAATCAGGATGTCAGCAAGTGACTGCGTTGTAGTCGCCTATACTGCATCACACTGGTTCTGGAGACCAGCAGCTGGCTAGTGAACACAGCTCGGGACGAAGTCCATTGCGGTTGGGTGGATCGTACTGTATTGGTACTACAGTCAGGAACCAGCAAGTGGCTTTAGACCACGACAAAGCCCTCTCAGTTGGGCAGGCCGTGCCATACTGGTGTTGCAAACTGGTGGTCAGCAAGTGCCCATAGCTCACGACGAAGCCTTTGCATGGCGGCAGACTGCACCATGCAAGTGGTGCACTCGGGACGCTAGCAAGTTTCTATAACTCAGAACGAACTCCATTGCAGTCAGGCAGTAAGTGGCCATGCTTGTGGTGAACTACGTTGTGGTCGTATAGACCACGCTCTACTGGCACTGGAGTCCAGCAGCCATCAACTGGCCATAGCTTGCGAAAAACTCCATTACAGTTGGGCAGAACCTGCCATATTGGTGCCGCAGTGAGGTCAGCACCAAGTGCCCATGGCGCACGATGAATTCTGTTGCAATAGGGCAGACTGCGTCATACTGGTGCCGCAGTCAGGATGCCGGCAAGTGGCTATAACTTGCGATGAGCTCTGATGCTGTTGGGTAGACAGTGCAGTCTGGCGGCTGACAACTGGCCCTAGCTGATCCCGCCTTTCACTGTCTAGGTGGACTAGGCAGCATGGTAGCCTGCGACGCCCACGATTACCAAGAGATTTCACTCACAACACTATTGATTCATGGCTTTTATGAACGTGAAACTGGGTCAAAAGCAAAGTAGAAGTTTTGTAAATGTGGTGCTAAAGAATAATGCTGATCGTTAGGCAGGTACATCGCTAAGCTTACAGGGATGAACCGAAATAAGTTGGAGAAAAAATTTTTAGTGCAACATGACTAGAAAGGGACCACTTGATAGAATACATTCTGAGGCATCAAGGATTTGTCGATCTGGTAATGGAAGAAAGTGTGTATGTGTAGGGAGGGATGGGGATAGGAGTTGTAGAGAGAGTACGATGGATGAATACAGTAAGCATATTCACATGAATGTAGGTTGCAGTAATTTTTCAGTAATGAAGCATGCCCAGGATAAACTAGCGCAGGAAGCTCCATAAGGCCTGTGGTGTCGTCCGAAGAGCGTCGTACCATGACAAGATGGTATGTCATGATGGACACATTGACGAATGAGACACTTTGGCGTAGACACGCCCTCAAGAATTTCCATACGTAGCCGCTGCTGAAGATTTACTTACTTCAGGGCAGAGTGCCGCTCTGCCCATTCTGCAATTACCACCGAAGGTAACAGTATCGTCTAGCTACAGAGACAGCAGTTCGAGAGTTGTATTATAGTCAGTTGCACAGTGAGAGATGAGACTATCATTCCGTACTGTATCAAGTGATAACGTTAGTGTTGCTTGTCAGTAACAAATATACAAAGGTAGCCCTGTTGATAACGTTAGTGTTGCTTGTCAGTAACAAATATACAAAGGTAGCCCTGTTGATGTTTCAAATGGCTCTGAGCACTATGGGACTTAACTTCTGAGGTCATCAGTCCCCTAGAACTTAGAACTACATAAACCTAACTAACCTAAGAACATCACACACATCCATTCCCGGTGCAGGATTCGAACCTGCGACCGTAGTGGACGCACGGGTCCAGACTGTAGCGCCTAGAACCGCTCGTCCACTCCGGCCGGCAGCCCTGTTGACGTGGGTTATTTCATAGGTAAGTCTTTCATTTTGTTCAAACTACAATAAAGTTATATACTATTTCATTTGTGTTGTAGCATCCCACTGTCTTCCTCAAGAGGTAAATCAAAGAGCCCATCACAGTGCCGACGAGTGTTTTTACGTCTGGTACAAAAAGACTAGTCTGTGGACTGAAGACAACATCAACATACTGTTTATACTTGAGCTGAGTTGGCTCATGTGGTTTAAAGTGAATGGCTCCATCTACTAGCTGATAAGCCGTCCAAGTCCTTCTCCCTCTCCTTCTTTTCTCTCCTACTTCATCTGCATCTTCCCTTTTCTTTCGCCCATCCTCATTCTCTAGCCCATCGCAAGAGTAAACCCCCAAGGAAATGTCACCCAAGCCAGGCGCCCTGTGTGTAGTACATACTAGCTGCACCACTGCCAACACCCAACAATCCCTCCACACCGCTCACTATGTTATTAAGTAGATACTACTGGAATCAGACTCATTAAAATAAATCACAAACTTTTTCCGTACATTAATTGCTTCATAACAAAGGCTCGAACTTGATTCCATATCAGCAACGAGCCGCTCCTGGTCTCCATAGCAACACCATGTCAACAGTTACGTCACTGCAGCGATATCTAGTTTTTAATGTAATGAGGAACACACCTATGACATTTTGTACAGGGTATGTAAAATAAGAGTGGTGCAGAAAATATGTCATACGCCTTAAGATTAGCAACCCAGCTTACACCAGCTGTACCTGGGTATTTTATTTATTTATCGTATGACGTGCCAGCAGCATATATACAAAAATTGTTATTACATTGCAAAGGAATATATACACAAATAAAAATAATGAGCTAGTGAGTAAAATATTTGACACTGGACTCGCATTCGGGAGGACGACGGTTCAATCCCGCGTCCGGCCATCCTGATTTCGGTTTTCCGTGATTTCCCTAAATCACTCCAGGCAAATGCCGGGATGGTTCCTCTGAAACAGGACGGCCGACTTCCTTCCCTAATCCGATGTGACTGAGGACCAGTAAAATATTTCTTATACATAGAAGTGGTCAATGTGATATGATATACAGAAATATATGTATCTTGCCTGACTAGAAGTTATTGGTTACACGTCGATGTCTAGGTTTTGATCCACTTTCATAGCTAGAGGTGTGACTCCTATGAAGTCCTCTTCTAATCCACTGAATTTCCTAGTAGGGCGCACTTTTGTGATGTGGTCCAGAGTTTGCTCAAGTGGTCCACAGTCACAGCTTGGGTCATCTACGAGCCCCATTTATAGAGCGTGGCCTAGTATCTAGTGTGGCCGGATACGGTTGAGCTTAACCCAGTACTTCCTAGCGAAGTCGAACCCCTTTTAGTTCTATTGAGGAGTCAGTTATAAGGTGATAATTATTGACTGAGTTCTTCCTTTTTCCAAGCGTCTGTAAGGTTGAAGCTATCCTCTTACGCAGTTATTATTTGTTAGCGATTTTCGTGACTTCAATCGGTGATTTGGTAAATTTCTAATGACGTCTTGAATAGGTAGGCATTTTGCATCATCTATTGTGTTATTTTTCCATTCTTTAATAAATATATTTTATCGTCTTAGTTTTGGCGGTGCTATGTTGGCGATGACGGAGAGCCATGGTATTGAGGTAGATTTTAATGTCCTAGTGATAATACGCATGGTATAGTGGAGCCACACATCTATAATTTTTGTATGGTAACTTCTGTGCCAGACAGGAGACAGTATTCTTCTTGATGTTGCTGCTGTTCGCAGAGTTGACACATCTGTATTCCACAAACCACTCCAATTTCCTAATAATTCCATGTTATCAGCTTCTGACCAACATCTGTCTGGTGCAAGTTGAATTGTATGTCATGTTTTCCGGGCAGTTTAACGTTACCCATCCTGTAAAGAATTTTGCTGTTAAATTACATAATTTTCCCTTGCAGCTAAAAGTAAAAATGATGTCACTTAAGAAATTTATAGAAGGTGGGGACTTGCATTACAAAACGTCTCTCTAATGTTGTACAGAGATGTGTGAGTCTCGACAAATTAGATTGTGCTACTATTACTTTTTCGAAACTTGTAGTTGCCACCTTTTGTCACGCATAAGTTTGAAATTCGTCTCAAAGGTGAGTAAAACATTCGCCTCTAATGGCGCCTTGTGACGTCAGTGTGGGGCTCAAGGACGGTTCAGAGAGCAAGATGTCGACACATAAGAAAAGAAAACCAAAGCTCAGAAGTTCAAATGACTTGTTAGGTGGGTTAATTATATCACATTGACGCTAGATTATCCTCAAATCAGAATGTGTAGCAAAGATTCACACAGGTACATTTGTAACGTACTCAACTATCGTGTGTAGGTGGTACCCAGGGAATTGCCGAACTGGGTTGTCCTAGAGAGACCCTGCAGATTTATTCACGCACATCATAATGTAACATTCTCCCACCAACGCCGTAGGTTGGCGCGGAAAAGGAGGCCTGGAGTTGCACAAGTATCCTTTCCTTCCGCAGATCACGTTCAAATTTCGTCAAATGGTTTTGAACGGTCCTTGTTAATTCCAACCTGTACACAAGAGCACGATTCGCTGTCACGCTGGCCTCTATAGAGGTCAGGTCACGTTAGATGGGGACGCAATCCTAGGAAGTCCTTGGAATGAAATGTCCGGGGCATCAGCAGGTCAAAGTTTGCATCGTATTGCCAACTGTGGTTCTCGACAGGGAAAGAGATGGTTCCATTGCCACTCCCAGAGAACTTTTCTTGCATTTTGTGAGCGACGATGTGTCTGGAATGTTTCCCTCAGCTACTCATAAGAAAACGGCGTGATTTCAGCGCTGGGCGTCGTGGTTCTAACCTCCATCGTAGAGGCGTTACAGCAAGGAGTAAAAGCTGGGTCTTGTGATACTTCCACGGAGGCAGAGGGCAGAATTTTGGTGATGTTTGGTGCCAATGTGACATCATTAACACACGTTACACCACATGAACTTCTGGGGCGTAGCCTTTTCTTCGCATTTGTCGACACGATGTTTGGAGCATCGTCGAGCCCGATGATGACGTCACGGGGGCCACGCTTTTGCACCTTTAGAGAGGAAGGTTGCACGCACCTCTGAACTAAACTTCAATCTTATACGTCGCAGTTTCGAGTAAGTGATCCTTTAACTCTTGTGCGCATTGTCGTTTCTGCCAGCCCGTTACATCCCCTTTCGTGGCGATAACTGACATGGCCGATAAATAAGAAAGAATATTTTTTACTATACCAGTACATAAATACCGAATACTCAGTTTATGAGTACGGAATACTTACTTTAATGTAAGACAGTTTCCTAAAACATCTTCTTTAATTATAAGCTGTTCCTCCGTTAACAAGCAGTACCTGCATTTTCTAGTTTAGAATACTTGCTTGCTGTTTCTGCTTGTTATTATTTTACTATTCTATAGGAACGAACTTGGAGTTAGGTTTTACTCCGAATCTCGCTAACGAACTCGACAGCGAAAAGCAATGAAAATAATAGACGGTTAACTGGTATAAGTTTTCTTGCCCCACTATGCAGCTGTGCAAACGTCATCCTCGGTGTACGATAATATCGAGTGAGTGACACGTGCCTCTTTAATCAGCATACCAGAGGTGCTAACGAGGATGTCCGGCGGGTGTCATTATTATCAGGGTATAATTCTGCCGTTACATTTTTAATTGAATGGAGAACTGTATCTCCCTAGAAGCAATTTTTTTGCAGCAGGTGTCACCCTCGAGGGAAATGGAAACTCAATCAAAGTTTCCCCTATGCTACACGATTCTTTTCTCGTACCCAGAGTACAAAGTACAGGTTTCACCTACTTTCATACCTCCACCGCTGTCAGCACTTTATACGTCAGAACGACGTTATTTTCTTCAAGCAGCTCTTTCACTGTCACCTCTCAGCACTGCGTATGCATTTTATCTAAAGGGTGTGGTTACAAAAAGGCGAGAAAAGAACTTTTTCACATGTGTTACAACAACTGGGTGACCAGATTTCCAAAATCAAAACATGGCATACGAATTAGAAGTTAAAATGAATCGACATTTAGTGTTCACTTTCGTTAATATTTAGGCTATATGCTACTTGGTTCATTCTACAGTTACATAGAACATTTCACCTCTGTACTAAAAAGACCATTATAATGCCCTGCATTTCTAATCGAGTAAAAATTTTATTGCTTTATTGTTGTCACACGCAAAACCAATGTATCTCTTCAAAATAATGAAGTAGTTAGCTAGGGTAGACAATGATTATTACTTATATACGTTACTTATTTCTCACTTTCAGTTTGCCTGGAAATTTCAGCGTGGGTAATTTCTGAAAAATCTATTGTTATGTTTTGCGGAAAAATGTATGTCATTCAGAAGTTTGAGATTTTCAAATATATTTCTATGAAAAATGAGCACATTCAGAATCTTGAAAATCCACACGTACATCTACGCGATTACTCTGCTATTCACAATAAAGTGCCTGGCAGAGGGTTCAATGAACCATCTTCAAGCTGTCTCTCTACCGTTCCACTCTCGAAAGCACGCGGGAAAAACGAGCACTTAAATTTCTCTGTGTGAGCCCTGATTTATCTTATTTTATCGTGATGATCATTTCTCCCTATGTAGGCGGGTGCCAACAGAATGTTTCCGCAATCGGAGGAGAAAACTGGAGATTGAAATTTCATGAGAAGATCCCATCACAACGAAAAACGCCTCTGTTGTAATGATTGCCACCCCAGTTCACGTTTCATGTCTGTGACACTATCTCCCCTATTTCGCGATAATACAAAACGAGCTGCCTTTCTTTGTACCTTTTCGATGTCATCCGTCAGTCCCACCTGATACGGATCCCACACCGCACAGCAATACTTCAGAATAGGGCGGAGAAGCGTGGTGTAAGCAGCTTCTTTAGTAGACCTGTTGCACCTTCTCAGTGTTTTTCCAATGAATTGCAGTCTTTGGTTTGCTCTACCCACAATATTATCTATGTGATTCAAATTTAGGTTATTTTTAATTGTAATCCCTAAATATTTAGTTTAATTTTTGTGACTTATCGCTTAATAGAAATTTAGCTGGTTTATTTTCGTACTCATGTGAATAACTTCACACTTTTCCTTATTCAGGGTCAATTGCCACTTTTCGCACCATACAGATACCTTATCTAAATCATTTTGCAAGTCGTTTTGATCATGCGATGAGACGTAGTTATGTTTATTCCCTTAACAGCTTCCACACTAAACATATTCCTTTCACCAGTCAGTAAAGTATTTGTGATAGAGTACACTCTTTCTGCAGTATCGTAATTAAAATGCACTACGTTTCTTTCAGCTCCTTAGAAATTTGATGCAGTGCGAGTGGGGCCAACACATTTATTATTACTTATTCACACTTTGCTCTGGAACAGCTCAATTTCTTCCTAAACAACTGGTCTTAGCAGTATTGTCCACTGAAGTGAAGGAATGGTTATCTTTCATTTCATGGAAAGCTAGCTAATCCTACGTCAGCAGCAAAACACTGTTCTTCATAATACATAACGGCGTTCGTTTTGTAATAAAAGTCATAATGATGATGAAGTTTTGTTTCAAACAACTACATTACATTTCTTTTTTTCTCGATTTGCTATTCTAATTTCAAAAACGGAAATGCAGCTTAAATTCCGTTAGTAAGTTCACATTTTATTTTTGTCATTTCTGTGAAATGTTTGCAATATATCACATATAGTAATGTAGCGTGTGACTAACGGTCTAAAATCACACTTCTATACACGGCAACCTGAAGCAATAGGCAATACACAAAGGTAGCTGAAGTGAAAAATTGCTTGCTGTATTAATGTAGTACCAACCAAAGAAATTCAATAATCGTGCCTCGTTTACATTGGTTTAATCAAAGAGTAAATGTTCTTTATTATTTGCGTATGACAACATTTGTTCTCCATTTGGTTTTGCTATACGTCGTAAGGTGGCGTGGTCTCTTGACCTCACCATCATATTCTGCCTATCAAGATGTTTCATTCGAGCACAAACTCGACAGGGTAGAGTCAATTTTACATATTTCGATTTAGTCGATATGTAAATCTAATAAATAAGTGCGCACCGAGATTAAAAAGTCGAGGCTGCCGTACACAAACATTCAAGACACGATGGCCACAGGAGTTTTTGTCGGGCGAAGGCAACCAGCCCGCTGGAAAGTTTGTAGGAGGGTGAGTTAGCACGTAGGTGTGCCGGACGGCCGACGGCCCAGGGACCAAAACAGTTTTTTTTTGCCAGAGAAAAGGGATAATGACTGCGTGCTCACCTTAAAAGTAAAACCTGCTGTATTGTTTGGGAGAACCCCAGCATATAAATTTTTTGATGGACCTAGTGCACTGTTTCAGAGTTCCCACAGGTGGACAGTAAATGCCTAACGCAGATGCTATGTGTTTCTGGATTGGTCGGTTTAAGTGGAGCGCCATTCTCCCGTTTGTAAGAGTAACGCTGACTGGCGGACTCTTTGTATTTCTGACCCAATGAGACGGAGGAGTGTGGGAAAACAGCACATGATATACCCTTTCGCTTTTTGCATGGAGAGGGATCGTTCCGGTGATGCTCTTGAAGCGGGAACACGTAGTGGGAGCCAGTGCTCTCGTGCGTGTACGCAGAGAATGAGGAACAAAGACTCTACTCAGAACTGCACTGAGAGAGCACCTCTGTCGCTAGTGAATTGGAGTGATTATATTGAGTCGCTTGCGATTAAGCGTTTGTTAACTGTGTTGGTCGCGACACTTAATGTTTGGTGTGAACACAGACAGTGTATGAAATAGCGCCTGCGAGCGAACATTGAGTGGTATCACGGTGGACTGCTTATGTGACTGGTGTACCACACCAATAGTTAGACTAGAGGGCAGTCCTTGACTTCATAAAGGCGTAGTGAGAGTTCGATTGGTGAAGGTCAGTGCAGGTAGAAAGAGAGAGTTTTCTTATTTTTCAGCAGCGAACGACGCACGCAGCAGTCGTCGCAACTCACGGTATTGTGCGCTCCAGTGTAGGAGTGCCCCATCTTTTCTCCATAAGAAATAACGTACTTCATTCACATCACCCATTACATTTCTCACACAACAGCCTTGACTGTACTTATTTAAAAATTCAAGTTGAGTAGACGCAGCTCTCAGCCATTCAGCTCAGTAAATAACATTCTTAAAGAAAAGGGATAAAAGAGCTTTCCCACATTTTTTATATAAATTTCATTAACAGGATTTATACCCATAAGAGGTAACCTCCTATTCCGAAAAGACCCCGGAAATTTTTGTAACAGTTTATAAATAAAAGTTTCACTTGATTTTCTCAGATTCTGCAATAAATAATGTTTTCCGTTCGTTTAATGTTTTTCTTACACTAACTAGCAATACTCCAGTACCCAAGTATCCCACTAGTTACGCAATAAAACAAAATATTTTTGCGTCTTTTCCTTGCAGCAGACGTCTCCAGAAGATATTTATTGCTGAAAGTTGTTCAGGCATTTCTTTTTGGTACGTTAGGAGCGTCTGTCTGACTTCTGTAGTAGTGTGGGGTGGAAATTGCTTCTTGCAGGAGCCAAAGGGTACTTGTCAGATCAGTCCATTCCTCAAATCGTCAACATAACACCCACACACATAACACCCACAAACACATTGATTCAAAATAAAAGGACAGTTAATGAAAAAGGGGACGATATACGTCCCGTATGTATTTTGTAGAGACAACAGGCCACTTGAGCTAATTAAGGGACGATCTCTTAAAATATAGACGCCTGATAATCCTACGCTAAAAAAATGCTTTGAACTGTGAAGTAAAGTACGGCACTAAGAGATATTCGAAAAAAATATGTAAGTGAAGAAGGCTATGGTAAACTGTTGGCAGAAGATGAAACTAATTTTTATACCTGTGGACTGAAGAATAATTTAACCGAGCAAGTACAGTAAAGGAAGGAAACATTAAAACAGACAAATATTAGTATATGTAAATTACGAGGTGTTACCTTTTTGATTAGGTGTTCAGACATAAGAGATCCAGAACCATAAACCGATTCTAAAGAATGACGCCAATAAAATCATCAAGATTTTGACTGAAAACTATCTGGGCCATTGGGTAATGCTGATCGCTTTATCATCGCTATCCAGTTGTGGATAACATACAAGTGCCCTCTCTATGCGCTGCAAACTGTAGGGAAACTTAATTTTAAGCATGGTTTAATCTAGCCATGACATACGTTGCTGTGAATATTTCTTACTATTTGATCGTTGGATCGTAGGTACTTTTATCATTTTTCCAGATATGCATCAGATTTCATAGCTTGCTCATCACCACCATATTCAAGTCACTGTTGCACACGAAACAGAAAAGACGTACTTCCATTATACAGTGACATGTGAGATCATGCAATGAAGAGTAATCTGTTTAAGTAACACTAAAACGTGACTGCATTTTCTTAACCAAAACTAGATGGTTTGAGGCGTTATTCTCGACTATATGTTAGAAATCCCGAATTCGACTGGAGTACAAAACACACACCGTATGAACTGCACGATTAAATGAAAAGCTGTAGGGTCTCAGCAAAGAATATTTCAGACGCCATTCTCCAAGCTGAGATGCTTCTAAAGATCATGCATAATTTGTTAATTAATTTTTGGCTGCATGCTTTCAATAAATCACTCATCATTGCAAATGTTAATCAATACACGACTATAGTTAGTAATAAATTCTTCATATGATTACGTTGACCATTTACCCGATATTATAAGCTCGTTCGGTCTGGCAAGTTGTCGAACATCTAATAAACATGCAACACGTAGTGTGTAAACAACGACGTAACTACAGGACAGATTTACATAATTTATGTTATCATTCATTGTCAAAGTGAATTACACATGAATGGTATACGTCCGGATGTTCACCATTAATCATACACGCCGAGAAAATCTGAGAGATGAGTTACTCATTGTCGTCCTCCAAAGATATTTAAAAAAGAAAATTTTAACACGAGGAAACAATTGAAAACGTTCCATCTGTTCGAAGAAGTTTCGTCGAACAGACCCCTACAACAACAGACTTACATTGCTGGTAGTCTATTGCGGAATTTTGGAATACATTTTGTGTTTGCGCATTATTTCTGGGAAACGAAAACGTCCTCTGTGCGAATCAATAAAAATTTCGTGTGAAACCCATTTACTCTGTTTGTCCAGGAGAACCTTAAGCCATTAGATACGGCCGACCAGGTTGATGCCGTGTTCCTTGATTTCTGGAAGACGCTCGATTCCGTTACGCATTGTCACCTAATAAGCAAAACACAAGCGCAGGGAATATCAGATCAGATTTGTGATTGGTTTGAAGAGTACATAGCACATTAAAAAAAAAACATCCCTTCATTCTTAACATAGAAAAATCTTCCGGCGTGAAAGTAACTTCTGGTGCACTACAGGGGAATGTTACAGGACCACTACTGTTCACAATAGACGTAGACGACTTAATGGATACAACGGAAAACCCATTGGATGGCGCTGTTGTATACGGAGAAGTCGCTAATCTAGAAAACTGCAGCTAACTGCAAGAAGAGCAGCAGAGTATCGACGCTTGGCCGACAGCATATGCAACGTAATGCAAATAAATAGGTGGAAACACATCACTGAATGATTACACGACTGGCCAACGATCACTGTAAGCAGTAACGTCCTCAAACAGTAACATCCTTTAAATACTTTAGAGTATGCGTACAGATCGGTTTAAATTGGAGCGACCAGGTAAAACTAATCGTAGAAAAGGCAAGTGGCAGACTGTGTTCTGTTGAAGCGTCATAAATGTAGTCCATCCACAAAGGAAGTAACTTACAAAACTCTCCTTCGATTCATACATTTACCAGAGGCATAGGATTAATACAGTCTATGGGAGAGATCCAAAGAAGAGGAGCGCATTTCGTTACAGGTTCGTTTAGTAAGCGAGCAACAACGACTGACGAAGTTGCTCATCCAATCCTAGCTGCAACCGCGAAAAGAGAGGCGTTATGCATCTCGGAGAGGTATACTGGTAAAAGTCCAAAATGTATTTTCCTAAAACCTCAGTCAGTATATTGCTTTCTTCTATGAGTAAATCGTGAAAAGCTCTTGAAATAGACGTTGAGTTCACACGGACGTCTGCCAACAATTATCTCCCAGCACACCATTCGCCACTGAAATAGGAAAGTGGTGAAGTGGCTGTGGTGCAAAAAGTACCCTGCGCTACAGGTAATAGGGTGACTTGTGAATTGTAAATGTAAATGTATAAAGACTTAGTATCACCAAGCCCTCCAGAAAATTCGTGACACAATGTACATGAAGAGCTTCGACGTTCCTACGTCTGGGGCGCAACTAGAGTTGTAAGACTGCAGACTATCATAAGTAAGAGTAGACTACAGCAGTTTTGCTGGTAGCTTTGATCAGTTAAGAGCGTTATTTCATTGTGATTGCATTGCTTACATATGCGATTACTGTCTTACTACATTTCCCTGAAAGCTAGAAGTGGTGAACCGTTTAAAAAGTGAGCGAGGACGTAACCTACAGAACATTTTTGTTCCACATTGTCATCATACTGTCTCTGTTACTTAAAAGTAAACAGTGTTTGCATCAAAGTTGAAACCGTCAATCGTTAACTCAAATTGTTGATTTATTACGTGAAACAGACGGATGTCGTAGTAAAAAGAAAAAAAATACGTGTATCATATGGTGCTAGAAAACTATTTCCTCCAAAAAATGTAAAAATTAAAAAGAAATGGAAAAGAAAATCATACGAAACACCTCTTCTTTACTTCGCTGAGCTTCTGTAAAACATGTTTCTGCTGTTCGTAATCATTTTTCGCGCTTATCGTTAATAACCGGAAACTCTTGCATGTGATCATGATGAAGAATGTTATATTGAGTACAAAGTAATACCAATAAGTATACATGGTGTTAGGTGTATATGTACAGATATTGCGATAGTTGCTACCTTAATATGTACCCACTTCAGTGTGTTAGGTGTTCTCTCTGTGTCTAACAATTTTCCAACAAACGTGTCACATAATTTACAACCTGAAGTTTTCTGCATATTCGAAATTGTGCTCTGAAGTGGACTATGCCTCTCAGTGTATAGTGGCAGTTTGGCGTCCAAGTGATCGCATTTCAATACTTGATCCGCTGCCCACGGGAAAATAAACGTTAATGGTTTCCTTGTAGCACTTGTACTTTGAGATACTAACCAACGTAAAAACATACTGCTGGTGATAGCTATAACTATTACGGGAAAGTGAGCGAAAACGGCATACAAAAAAGTTAATTGTCTTTCATGGCTCATATTTGCCAATTAAAATTATCAAAAACTAATTTTAAATTTCACTGAGATTTCTAAAGTAGCATATGCATAAAGAATTCAGTACAGAACAATTACTTTTGCTATGAACTCAGAGTTTCAAAAACGTTGTCAGTGTGTCATTTTGGACTACCTTGCAGGGCAAAATTACACACCTTTTCTCATAACAGGATAATTCCAATATTTTTACTAAAATTGCCAGCATAAGCATAAATTATAGCATAAATATATACACTCCTGGAAATTGAAATAAGAACACCGTGAATTCATTGTCCCATGAAGGGGAAACTTTATTGACACATTCCTGGGGTTAGACACATCACATGATCACACTGACAGAACCACAGGCACAGACACAGGAAACAGAGCATGCACAATGTTGGCACTAGTACAGTGTATATCCACCTTTCGCAGCAATGCAGGGTGCTATTCTCCCATGGGGACGATCGTAGAGATGCTGGATGTAGTCCTGTGGAACGGCTTGCCATGCCATTTCCACCTGGCGCCTCAGTTGGACCAGCGTTCGTGCTGGACGTGCAGACCGCGTGAGACGACGCTTCATCCAGTCCCAAACATGCTCAATGGGGGACAGATCCGGAGATCTTGCTGGCCAGGGTAGTTGACTTACACCTTCTAGAGCACGTTGGGTGGCACGGGATACATGCGGACGTGCATTGTCCTGTTGGAACAGCAAGATCCCTTGCCGGTCTAGGAATGGTAGAACGATGGGTTCGATGACGGTTTGGATGTACCGTACACTATTCAGTGTCCCCTAGACGATCACCAGAGGTGTACGGCCAGTGTAGGAGATCGCTCCCCACACCATGATGCCGGGTGTTGGCCCTGTGTGCCTCGGTCGTATGCAGTCCTGATTGTGGCGGTCACCTGCACGGCGCCAAACACGCATACGACCATCATTGGCACCAAGGCAGAAGCGACTCTCATCGCTGAAGACGACACGTCTCCATTCGTCTCTCCATTCACGCCTGTCGCGACACCACTTGAGGCGAGCTGCACGATGTTGGGGCGTGAGCGGAAGACAGCCTAACGGTGTGCGGGACCGTAGCCCAGCTTCATGGAGACGGTTGCGAATGGTCCTCGCCGATACCCCAGGAGCAACAGTGTCCCTAATTTGCTGGGAAGTGGCAGTGCGGTCCCCTACGACACTGCGTAGGATCCTACGGTCTTGGCGTACATCCGTGCGTCGCTGCTGTCCGGTCCCAGGTCGACGGGCACGTGCACCTTCCGCCGACCACTGGCGACAACATCGATGTACTGTGGAGACCTCACGCCCCACGTGTTGAGCAATTCGGCGGTACATCCACCCGGCCTCCCGCATGCTCACTATACGCCCTCGCTCAAAGTCCGTCAACTGCACATACGGTTCACGTCCACGCTGTCGCGGCATGGTACCAGTGTTAAAGACTGCGATGGAGCTCCGTATGCCACGCCAAACTGGCTGACACTGTCGGCGGCGGTGCACAAATGCTGCGCAGCTAGCGCCATTCGACGGCCAAC
This sequence comes from Schistocerca gregaria, assembly GCF_023897955.1. Classification (NCBI taxonomy): domain Eukaryota; kingdom Metazoa; phylum Arthropoda; class Insecta; order Orthoptera; family Acrididae; genus Schistocerca; species Schistocerca gregaria. The sequence continues at coordinate 251,304,502 of NC_064920.1, forward strand.
ACCGCGGTTCCTGGTGTGTCCGCTGTGCCGTGCGTGTGATCATTGCTTGTACAGCCCTCTCGCAGTGTCCGGAGCAAGTATGGTGGGTCTGACACACCGGTGTCAATGTGTTCTTTTTTCCATTTTCAGGAGTGTATTATAGTTTCATTAAGTCTTATAATTGTGATCCTACCAAATTAAGGATGTGCAGTAGTAAAATATACCAAAATGTATTGCAAAATATTTCCAAGAACTTAGAATCTTACAAATCACATTTGAAATTTGAACAGCATTCAATTGACGGATGATATTTTAATTCAAATTAGTTAGAACAAAATATGTTACGTGCACAACTCACACATAAACTTTTTTGTGCCCTTGGAAAGTCTAGCACAACCAGCATCGCTCCATTTTGAGCAGCTCATACACTTCAGCCACACTTCCCTTTCTTTTGATCTACTCTATAAATCACAACAGTAAATGCAGGCTGCGTCCTCTTGTTCATCAGTATTGACGTTTAAATCTGTTACTTCTTCATCTGAGGGGAAACCATGGGCAAACGTCGCCTCATAGTAGTCCGGTTTGAGTTTCTCAGTTCCTTTTCCCTTTTATGGAGCCCCTTTTCCTTCAGAACTTGCAGATTTGGTGTTGCAGTGAGCTCCTGGCAGTATTCATCAGCTCTGCGTTTCTTAGGCATACTGGAACTGGAAGGAGTTGAGGTAATCTCCTGGAGGACAGCCTTTGCACTCTCTGTGGCTGACTCATTGGTGCCGTGAGTGCAAGAAAGCTCAGATGTTGATAAGGTGGCTTTTATAGGAGGTGGCTAGTCTGTTGTTCTGCTGGGTGCATACAAATGCTCTGCAAAGACATCAGGGTTAAACGGGAATATTCCAGGAACTTGGAAGCCAGCCATGGCATTTTGTGGAGTTGCATTTTGCAAACAGTCTTCCTGGAAAAGCTTGGCAATTTGGCAAACTGAAACTACTCTTCGTGGATTGTTCTTCAGCCACTTCCTCACTTCCTGGTTGCAGTACGTGTCAAGAGGTTCAAATAATGTTAAGTCTAGGGGCTGAAGCCTGGGGGTACAATGTGGCGGAAGACACAACAAAACAAATCCATTTTCTGTGGTCAGTTCAAGGGCTTATATGCTCCTATGGATACTATGACCATCTATTATTTGCAGTATTTTTCTTCTTTTGTTGGCTTTACCTTGGAAATGAAGTGTTGCAGCCATTCCACACGCAGGGTGCACAAAGGAGCTTCGTCGTAAGGCGTTGGATTCAGCTTTTTTCGAGGAAAAAGTAAGGCAGGTGGAATGCACAGGCTCCCAGGTAGATGCCATTTTCCTTGACTTCCGGAAGGCGTTCGATACAGTTCCGCACTGTCGCCTGATAAACAAAGTAAGAGCCTACGGAATATCAGACCAGCTGTGTGGCTGGATTGAAGAGTTTTTAGCAAACAGAACACAGCATGTTGTTATCAATAGAGAGACGTCTACAGACGTTAAAGTAACCTCTGACGTGCCACAGGGGAATGTTATGGCACTATTTCTTTTCACAATGTATTTAAATGACCTAGTAGATAGTGTCGGAAGTTCCATGCGGCTTACCGCGGATGATGCTGTAGTATACAGGGAAGTTGCAGCATTAGAAAATTGCAGCGAAATGCAGGAAGATCTGCAGTGGATAGGCACTTGGTGCAGGGAGTGGCAACTGACCCTTAAAATGTAATGTATTGCGAATACATAGAAAGAAGGATCCTTTGCTGTATGATTATATAATAGCGGAACAAACACTGGTAGCAGTTACTTCTGTAAAATATCTGGGAGTATGCGTACGGAAAGATTTGAAGTGGAATGATCATATAAAATTAATTGTTGGTAAGGCGGGTGCCAGGGTGAAACTCATTGGGAGAAAGCTTAGAAAAATGTAGTCCATCAACAAAGGAGGTGGCTTACGAAACACTCGTTCGACCTATACTTTAGTATTGCTCATCAATGTGGGATCCGTACCAGATCGGGTTGACGGAGGAGATAGAGAAGATCCAAAGAAGAGCGGCGCGTTTCGTCACAAGGTTATTTGGTGACCGTGATAGCGTTACGGAGGTGTTTAGCAAACACAAGTGGCAGACTCTGCAAGAGAGGCGCTCTGCATCGCGGTGTAGGTTGCTCGCCAGGTTTCGAGAGGGTGCGTTTCTGGTTGGGGTATCGAATATATTGCTTCCCCATACTTATACCTCCCAAGGAGATTACGAATGTAAAATTAGAGAGATTCGAGCGCGCACGGAGGCTTTCCGGCAGTCGTTCTTCCCGCGAACCATACGCAACTGGAAGTGCAAAGGGAGATAATGGCAGCGGCACGGAAAGTGCCCTCCGCCACACACCGTTGAGTGGCTTACAGAGTATAAATGTAGATGCAGATGTGGTGTCCACTGGAACTACAACACGCTACGACAGTCACATGAATTCCACGTTCAGAACCCGTTGTAGCACCAACCTGTTTCTTTTTCCTTTTTCAGCAAAAATTCTTGGAGGTTTCTGAACTGTTGTGAGCGCTGATTCGTCCATATTATAAATTCGTGTTAGCAGAATATTATGGTCCTTGACTATTCCTTCAAGCAGAGAGAAAAACTGTAAGACTTGTGACTTATCGAAAGCCTGTGCATGTGCAGCATAGGTTTGTTCTGGCTGCCGCAGGGTTAGGCTTTCGAGAACCTAACAACCAGTCTTTGCCTACCATTGGACTGTCAGCTTTAAAAGGAGAAGCAATGCTCATTCTCTGAGACAGCTCATATGCTAGGCGTCGAATATCACAACAGGTTAACCCAAAAAGTTGCGATTCCAAGCCTACAGTACGAGTGTTGAACTATCAGATTTTCAATCTTGTGATCAAATACAGTACGAAATCAACCAACTGTCTTCTTGCCGTCTTTTGCCATCTTGTTTTTTCCAGAATAGTGTCGTCTTACTGTAGCCTGAGGCACATTGTACACTAAGTAAGCTTTAAGCTATCCCATGTTACCCTCCTTAATGGCAGCAATAACAGATTTCATGTCACTTTCATTCCACGACAATACGTTTGAAGTCCGTTTGTATTTGTTCACCATTTTCTGCAAAAAATGTTTCAAAAAGTTGTAAAAAATAGTACTTTATTGTTGGTTCAAATGGCTCTGAGCACTAGGGACTCAACTGCGGAGGTCATAAGTCCCCTAGAACTTAGAACTACTTGAACCTAACTAACGTAAGGACATCACACACATCCATGCCCGAGGCAGGATTCGACCCTGCGACCGTAGCAGTCGCGCGACTGCGGACTGAGCGCCTAGAACTGCTAGACCACCGCGGCCGGCTTATTGTTGGTAGTTAGTGTTTTAATCTGTAATAGGCTTTTTATAAACAGGTACACTGCATTTCAGCAATCGCTAAGCTATGTAATGGAGCAGGGAAAATGACATAGTCCTGTATCAATTTGTACTATTCAACACAAGCGTGATCTTTGGCCATAACCTCGAAAGTTAGAAAAACACCAACAAAATATTGCCACAGATGTGAAGAATTACCCTTATAAGAAGTTCTCCAGATAGTAAATTTTCCACACAAATAATCAACACTGCACAAATTGGAAAGTTTACTAATAGAAATATTGGTTTCATTGACTTCAAAAGTGGGTTCCCACGTATTACGTCGCCAAATGGAAGCAGGTAAAGATTAATGGCTCGTGGTCAAAGAGTAGCCACCACAATTTATTAAGCAAACCAAAGGTTATGATCCTATCAGCTGCCAAATTAAAAAAAAAATAGCCGCTATGTCATTTTGGACCACTTTTGCCCAGTACATATATGAAGTAAATTCCGATGTGTGATGTTGTTCAGTACAGTGCACGTATCCCCCTAACATCATGCACAGATTTTTTATCTTTGAGCGTGTTAACTGTACTTGCATCAAAAGTAATTTCTTTTATTATACAAGAGAGCAGAATTTAAATAGTCTAAGTTTTATTACTTATAAAACACAATTTCTATCTTGTAAAGGTATAAAATACGCAATAGACTAATGCTGAACAATGTGCGGTTCGAAGTATGGGCAAAACAAACGAAAAACAAAGAGAAGTCGTCCCCTTCCACTTCCACTCTCACGCATTCACTTATGTTTTTCCACATCAGTGCTACCAATACTACCTGTAGTTCTACCATTTACTACGTTATTTATGTACTGCGCCAGAACTACCAAATCGCAGTTTTGGCAAAGCGCAGTTCTAGGTGCAACATATTTAAGGTTAGACTCCAAAAAGACACACACACAGCAAGTGCTATGATATGCAACAAGTAGTTATCAAGTGGACATTCACCCACCTAACGTGAAGCTGACACACAGCACCACTCTCCGTATAGACCTCAAGACAATCATGGTCAGATAGCATCAGGACATTGTCTCATCTATGGCCGCCGCCAAGAAAAACCAAACTGGACGTCACACACGTGATGTTCGCTTTCTTTAGGACTATGCCAGTATTTAAAGAGAGGTCAGTTCAAAAGAGTATGGAATTATATTCCCAAGCAACTTCTTTATACTCCAATGTAGTAAAACAGGTCTGCACAATGTTGAAAATTCGAGTGATATTTCTTTTTCAATGTCCAGTTGGCCGTGAAATTAAGACCACGGTGAAAATCCGGCGAAGCCTTGTCCATATGTGTTGTGCTGTGTCTTTAGTATGTCTATCGATTGCGTGACGGGGTACTTTACATTTATGAGCACACAGCGAACACATGAAAGTGCCTATAACAATAGAGGTGAGCGTCAAGTGTAAAGTGCCCGGTGCCATTTCATTTCTTCACGCTGAGAGGCTCCGCCTGATTTCATGCATCCCACGCAATGTAAAAGTCATGCGTGACAGCAAAGTGCGTCAGTGATACAGGAACTTTGAAGCAAGACAAACAGACGTTTGTGTCGCAACCAGTCAAGAAAGGAAGCGAGTGTCAGCCAATGATCTCGTTCAGCGTGTGGATCAGGCGATTTAGAAAATCGCCTACAAAGGGAAATTCAGAACAAGCGGAGAGGAACGTTATCATCACGCGTTGCCCTTCTTCATGACAATGCTCGGCAACACATTGCAGTTGCAGAAAAAGATGTTCCTGCAGTTTCTGATCACCGTGCAGCCCGGACTTGGCTCCCTATGATTCTTTTATCTCTCTGTTCACGTGGAGCGCTGGCTCTGAAGACTGCATTTTGGTATAGACAATGAGCTGATGACCAGCGTAGAGAATTGGTGGAAGACACAGGCAGCTATCTTCTGTGACGAGATGACTGGAAAATTGCGACAACGTGTCTAAATGGAACGGCGATTACGAATGGAAGTAGCACGAACGTGTAGCTAAGTACTGAAAATAAAATATTTTTAACTTCCACTTTAGATTCCATTTCGCGACCGATTTGAATCTGAAAAAAAGTCCCTCGAAAATCATTGTTAAATATTTTTAATCTGTGTTGTTTATTTTTGCTATATCTGTTGCCTATCCCTATTCGTCTCAGTGACGAATGTGCTCAACTTCTGCAAGCAAGCAATCCACAAAAAAAGCCAACTATTTCGGTAGTAGGGGATTATCTTCCAGCCACATATGTATCATTGACGCCAAGTGCATTTTCTGAACACAACAGATATCTGCTATCTTTTACGCAATTTAATAAAGCGAATAACCTTTTATTTCAGAATTAGGTACGAAGAAATACAACAAGAGCATCGTCCCAATTGTCAGCACCCTGTGCACACAATATATCGCTCTGCAAAATGATATGGCAGGTAGCGTGGAGATGGGTACAGGAAGGCTCTGAAATCAACATATCCAGAAAGAAAAAAAATTAACATTTGTTAGCCTAGGTGCCATGTCACGGACTGCGTGGCCCCTCCCGCCGGACGATCAAGTCCTCCTTTGGGCGTGTGTGTGTGTGTTGTTCTTAGCATAACTTATGTTAAGTTAGTTTAAATACTGTCTAAATCTAGGGACCGATGACCTGAGCAGTTTGGTCACTTCGAAATTCACACAAATTTCAACATTTGAAAATGCAGAAATTCCTATGTAAGGAATAAAATCTTAACAGTACTAAAACACAATTCAAATAGCTGAAAACAAATTCCCCTTTGACTGCAGTAACAACTAAGGCGTCACTCCGTTCATCTCATCTTGGCAATCGAGAATCTCAACGATTTTTAATTGTTAGAGATATCGTTACTGGCGTGATATTGATCCTGGAAATTCCAATACCTTATCGAAATCTGTACAGTAGTTCCTCAGGCTAGCCCGAGCATACAAAAGAAGCGTGTGGTTAATTCCCATCGGCGAGCGGCTACGGTGCCATATCGATACGATATGATCTACAGGGAAGTTATGCGAGTCACAGGTATCGATATCAACGCATGTAAGGTTCACAGGCATTACATAACTCATATTTTTACAGACAAAACTATAAATAAGTATTTATTTGAGAAGCGTTCACTGGACAACGGGTACATCTCGCGAGGTCTCTTTCGCTGAGAGTATGGCTAACTGGACGCTCAATGGTATGTGGTTGATACTTTCACTCCATGTAACGTACAAGCATTATGCGTGATTTAATGATAATGACACCCTACTGCATAAAACTTATCGGAGATTTAATAGTTCTACACTTACATATTTTGAATGCGCATATGAAACCATTGCATAAAAAGGGGATAGGTATTTTGTTAACAACTACTGCCCAGTCTCACTTCTGACAGCTATACCCAAAAATCTTGAAAAATAAACGTATTCAAGAGTAGCTTCACATATTTGTAAAAATGAAGTACTAACGAAATATCAATTTGTTTTTCAGAAAGTCATTTCAACAGAAAATGCTGTATATTTCACTGATCATATATTAAATGCTCTGAATAATCAAACTGTGACTGGGTGAGCCATGAAACTCTTGTGGATAAGCTTAAGCACTGTGGTATGAATGAGACAATGCACAAAGGGTTTAATTCATATTTAACTGGAAGAATGCAGAAGGTTGAAATTAACATTACAGATAATCTGCAAAAATGAGCAGAGTCCTCTGCATGGGGAGATATCAAGAATGGTATCCCACAGGGTTCGCTCTTGGATCACTTATTGTTCTTTTATATATTAATAACTTGCCACACTATGTTAGTGAAGACGCAAAGCTAATTCTTTTTGCTGATGATACAAATACAATAATCACACCCAACAGACAAGAATTAGCTGAGGAATTTGTAAATAATATCTTTCAGAAAATTAGTAAGTTGCTCTCTGCAGATGAATTCTCAATAAATTTTGAGAAAACACAGTGTGTGTACAGTTCTGTACTGTAAATGAATAACACCATTGATAAATAAAGACTTTCAATAGAAGTCTGTTTCTAAGGCAGAATATTCAAAATTTCTGGCTGTATTCATTGATGAGAAATTGAATTGGGAGAAACACATTTATCATCTGCTGTAACGTTAGATTCAGCTAATTATTCTATTAGGGTTATTGCAAATTTTGGTCATAAACCTAACATTAAATTAGCCTACTATGTCTATTTTCATTCAGTGCTTTCATATGGGATCTCTCTTTGGCACAGAAAGGGATTAATATTGCTGCCGCAACAGTCTTTGGTCATCTAGCAAATAGCATTAAAAGTCTGAAAATAGCCAACCAGCACTTACAGAAAGTTACAAGAATTTTTCAATATGAAATATTTTTTTAAAATGTGAATTTTAAAAGTGAAATTGTGAAAAAGAAATAATTTTTAGATATGAAGTAGGAATGAAACATATTGTGTAAAGAAAAATTATGTTAGGGTGACACGTTCCACATCCTTATTGAAGACGTTATTCACTAAATGTTTTTAAGGGTAAAAGTCATGGGATAGCAATATGCATATGTACAAATGGCAGTATTATAGCGAACACAAGGTACTAAAGGACATTGCACTGAAGTCACATGGTTCATGTGAAAAGGTTTCCGACGTGGTTATGGCCGCACGTCGGTAATGAACTCGGAATGGTAACTGGAGCTAGACACATGGGACATTCTATCGTTAGGGGATGAAATATTTCGAGATCGAAAGCGTCCACAGTATGCAGAGAATACTAAATTCCAGGAGTTACCACTCACCACGAAAAACACAGTGGCAGACGGTATTCAATTAACAATAAAAAGCAGCTGCGTTTGTGTTAGTTGTCACTGCTAATAGACAAAAGACACTGCATGAAACAACAGCAGAACTCAATGTGGGACATAGACGAATGCGTCCGTCTGGTGAATATGGCGAAATTTGACGTCAATGGACAATGGCAACAGACAACCGAAGCGAGGGTCTTTGCTGACAGCAAGACTTCTTCTGTAGCACCTCTCCTGGGCTAGTGACATTATTGGTTGGACTCTAGACACCTGAAAACCATGGCCTAGTCAGATGAGTCGCTATTTCAGTTGGTAAGAGCTGATGATAAGTTTCAATTGTGGCGAAGACACCACGAAGCCGTGGTCTCAAGTTGTCAACAAGACAATGTGCAAGTTTGTGGTGGCTCCATAATGTTGTGGGCTCTGTTTACATGGAATGGACTGGGCCCTCTGGTCTAATTGTACCGATAATTGACTGGACATCGTTATGTTCGCCTCCTTGAAGACCATTTCGTGAGATTCATGGACTTCATGTTCCCAAACAACGATGGAATTTTTTGGATGATGCTGTGCCAGTTGACCTGGTCACAACTGTTCGCGATTAGTTTGAAGAACATTGTAGACAGTTCGAGCGAAATAGCTCGACATGAATCCCATCTAACATTTATGGAACATAATCGATAAGTCAGTTCGTGCACGAAATTAGAGAACAAAATCCTGCACCGAGATCACTTTCACAATTGCGGCTATAGAGACAGCATGGCTCAACATTTGTGCGGGAACTTTCAACGAGTTATTGAGTCCATGCCTTGTCGATTTTATACCCTAAGCTGGGCAAAAGGAGCTCTGACACTATACTAGGAGTGTTCCATGACTTTTGTCACCTCGGTGTATATAAACCACATGCATTCTTCTGCAGGCTTTGAAAGTGTCTGTTTCTCCCTGCCTAAGGGCATAATGTGGTCTGGGGCTGGCAGATTTTCCGAACAGGTTTTTAGTGGAATGATGTTCCCCGTAGATCATCCACTGGGCTAGTAAATCCATAAATCGTTTTCCATTTCAAAAATATACGTAACGCTTTTCTTGTTTTCTTCTTTTCTGAACACACGCCTTACGCTTCCAACAACCTTTTTACAATCTATTACACCTCTTTTACCTAAAACTTTACTTTCCAGCGTGTTACTGGAAAATTTAAACCGTTTTACTGCTGTAGAAAAAGGTATCATGCCATTCTTCACCACCTCAATTGGATATTCCATTGCAGCTGCTTATCACTTTTGTTACTCTGATTTCTGAACATATGTTCAAGGCATCTTGCTGCCTTGGTGCCTAAAACAATGTCAAGAGACTGCAACAGACCGTTTCCAATAGGATTTTTGTATTGCAACAAATACAACACAGCAGATATAGTTTTAAATGTAATTACTTCAATATCGTCGCCTAGGGATAGAATCACGGATGATAGTTTTGTGTATACAAGGATTTAAAAGCTATCCTGTAGTGTTATGAGTGATAGAGGTAACTAACTCTCAGTAGGGTAAAAAGATTTAAAATAACCTTTTTAGAAAAGGGATCGTCTTGGCTAATTTTCTCGACAAGCAGTATGGTCACTTTTCCAGATAGGATTCCATTTCAGCACTGGTGCATCACTGATGAAACTATCAAACCGAAAAGAACAACGTCGCACTACAATTGTAGGCAGAACATTTTGTTTATACGTTAATAAAGTAAAATAGTGCTATTGCACGTGTAAGTGAGAAACGTGAATAATATGCTGTAAATTCCTTTGCATAAGACGACTGAAAGAAAAGTTTTTGCTGAACAACAACGAAAAAAGTTTCTGATGCGTTACTCACGCGGAGACAGGGAAAACAGTGGTCAAAGTTTCCAAAAATTTATGACCAAAGAAAGAAACGTCTGCTTCGATGACAATAACAAAATCACAGGTACATTGTCTCACAGGTATAAAGACTCGACATTATGGTGATTCCATCGTCTGACAAAGTAACAATAGGCTCTTCATAGAAGAAAACACTTGTATGAAAAACATCGTCTGTCCGAAACATTGTCCTGAATAGCGCCAGATACGAGCAGAAAAGTTTATCCGGGATACAGTCTGATTGTACCAAAGGAACAACGATGAAGGGTGAATACAGCGACGTCGGTCCCTACAATAGGCTTCGTGAGGGTCCTAAGTCGATAGGGTGAGTAGCACCCGCCCGGAGCTTAGCAGAGGCTCTTGAAGGCGGAATAACTGATTTGCGTTGTTCTGGAGCCGACCTCTATAACGGCCGGCATCGGAATACTAATTTGTGGTCACGTGTGTGGCGGAAGCGAATAGGTTCCTTGGAAGTGGTGACCTCTGCTAGCGCTGCCTGGTGTACATCCATTCTGCGACAAGGATAACCTCGATGCTGACGCGTGCAGGGGCCATGTAGGCTAACCGCATACCCGAGCTGCCCGAATGGTTGCCGATCGCTTTTGCGTAGATCGCCGGTACAGCAGTTTCGCCTGTCAAACTCATTGCCAACAGCGAAGGTTCTCGATGGTGGCAGCGCTATTGAGGGCAAAACATGTGCAATGGCCATTTTCCCGCCCTGGCCACTTTATCCCTCATACTTAGCGGTAGGATAATAGAGAGGGACCAAGGCTTGGCTACGGAATGCAATTCGAGTAGACATCATTTAGAATAGTTATGCAACCAATTTTAAGATACTTACACAACAATAACTGCGCTGAAGAGCTGCATCGAAAACAGTAACAACAACAAGTTTGTGTGCCTATGATTCAGGCCAGAAGACATCTTCCTGTGTCTGCTTTCGAAATGTAGCTTAATGTCTTGTAATTTTGGACGGAAGTATTCAGCATTTCCCTATCTTTCCATTCACAAAGTTGCTAATACTTGCTACACGATTCCTCGTTTCTGTTGTTATTATCCTATAATTATCTGACAAGAGTCCGCCCCAATAGCTGAGAGGTCAGCGTGACGGATTGCCGGCCTTCTTCCCGGGTTCGATTCCCGGCTAGGTAGGCGATTTTCTCCGCTCAGGGACTGGGTGTTGTGTTGTCTTCATCGCCATTTCATCCACATCCGCCGCGCAGGTCGCCCACTGTGGCGTCGAACGTAATAACACCTGCGCCAAGGCAGCCGAACCTGCCCCGTAAGGAGCCTCCCGGCCAAAGATGCCAAACGCTCATTTCCATCTGACCAGAAACCTGTTTTCCTTTCACTTCTCTGTTCCCTGCCAAATCTCGCTTTAGCCTGTTCATTCCTCTATTCAGAGTCTTCAGTCTCCCTGCAACACCCAGACTACGATTCCACGTTCCGATTATAAAACCAGGCAGGCAGTCAAGCCCGGTTTTCATTTCAATCGTGTTATTCTTAATGTCTTTTAATTTATCGTTCATCTGCTTCCTTGTGGGGTTTGATTGCTCACCATGAGCTTAAACGTTACTTTTAACTTAGTCCAATTTTAAGCTAAGCTGTTTTCAATCCCCTTCATTCTTACCTGCAATTTCTTAAGAGTGTTTACAATTGTATTTAAAGTCTCTACGCCTATATTTTTCGTGGGCTCCGTGCTAATGTTTGACGTGCATGGGTCGTCTGGGTATAACTTGTCGTATTACGTTTATGTGCACCTAGGTGGACAGAGGAACTGTGAAAGTGAAAACAAATTAGTGACAGTGAAATATACAGTTTGCTGCGCTGCAGTACTCAACTAATGTTGTACACAGCAACTCGTTGAATATGCTTGAGGATTTAAAAAAAAAAGTAGTGTCCTGTGAAGACGTGCATTACTGAATATAGTGTTATTATCTCTATGTCCGTCCTAGGCGCCACATTGTCATTCACTGTAGTAAACACATGTTCCTATCGCAGACTATAGGTGACTCTACTTGTAGACTAAGTCTCGCAGGCTGGTCTCCACTACGAACCGTTGCTGCCTGTTTTGCCGCTCCCAGCCCTTCTTCTTCTTCTTCTTCTTCTTCTTTTTCTTCTTTCACGTCCAGTTTTAGCAGGAGCTATTACTATATTATTAACAACGCGGAAGCCCAACTCATTGGCGACGGCGTGGATATTTCTGATTGGGAAGCGCTTATCGTTGGTGGTGAACTTCAAAGCGCCGCCCGTGACGCATGTCGGAAACTGTCGTGCCAGCTCTGCTTGCGCCCATTGGTGAGAACACAACAGTGTCGTCCTCTATCGACTCCACGCAGTTTATAGCAGTGTTGGCAGAAGATGGTGGCTATCCCTTTTTCTAAGGGGCAAAAACTGTTTGCTGCACACTACGAATAAATTATTAATGGATATGCAAATGTACTTACCTTTCTAGATATTCATGTCCGTTGTTGCTATGTGTAGCCTCGGAAATTGCGGACGCACGGAATGGGCCGTAGATTACGACGCATCACACTGCTATTCAGTCCGATGCCGCTCCCCACTGAAGTGGTGAATCGCCGTCAAAGTACTATTACTGCTTCTTTCCACAACCTTCGCTGCTTTCGGGCAGTCTTCTGGGATTCAGACGCCCCGGACTAGAGGCCACGTTTTATAACGCTAACTGACAATCAATTACGACGAAAATATTCACGCTGCCAAGGCGAGAACTTCTCCAAAGGCTCAGTGACTTGGTAACACTATATTTGATAAGTAAATGGAGCGTTAACTGTTCATGTTGTTCAACAAATTAACTCAAGGTTGCCAAACTTATTTTTAGTGTATATAAATCAGATTAAAAATTACCGAATCCGGTAACCATTGCTAATAAATATTTTATTGCGGTCAATTTTAAGATATTTTATCGAGCCCGCTTAGTTTCTCCACGAGAAATGTTGACAAAAATTACATACACAGAGTTCACGAGGTCCAACGTAGTGTAAATGAATTCACTGTTCGTAATGTTGAACTGTACGTCGACTCAGAAATTGTTGGTAGCGCCTGTCATTAAGATAATGAATTTTAGTAAATTAAGACCACTATTGACTCCTCACGTCCATGTCGAACACCGACAATAATAGAAACCGAAGAGTCGGTAGTTTTATCATGTAAAACACGGTCACACACCAAGAAATTTTATGCAGCTAGTTGAGCAAAGCTAAAGAAAATCGCTGTTTTCCTCATTTGGCGATTGTGTATCAAGTTCTCACCGTGCAAGTTCAAAGTTAATCTGCAAACAAGTTTCCATGTAAAATTAGAAAATCCGACATGCTCCTTGCTGTATCTTGCACATTACACGAGTAATAATTTAAAAGTTTTATTCGTCTAATACGTTCAAGGTATTTGTTGTTCAAATAATTCGCATGTACACCTCTAAATGCAAATGAGGGATTATCTGTGAAAATAGATGAATTGGACGATTTTCATTTTTCTGTAACACCTTTTTTTCCTTACTCCTGTGTCGGTGAAATAAGACGTGTTCCATCAGAGTCGAAACTAATTTTATACGTTGCAGACATTCTGATCAGGGGACGATCTGCAAATTGTAATATCTGAAGAAATAGTTCAGAGCCAAGACTGCATTTAAATATTTATTTTGAAGTGGTCATCTGTTTCAACAGTACTTCGCCGTCATATGAGGATCAGCAATACGATATAGACACACACTGTATTTGTAAACATGTTTTCTATGCCAGTAGTAACGTAATAGATAAGTATAATATTTTATTTTGCAAACAGCTAACACACCTCAACTTTTTCAAAATTATTTCATATATTACGACAGTGTTAAAAATTTAAACAGCTTGCAAATATTCGTCTGGAGCTGTACTGAGCTGAGCATTGTATTGGCAAGGTACCTCTTAAGTCCACTGGGTTGTAAGGTGTCAGGCAAATCCAACACCTTCCATGAAAACCCTGACATGATAAGCAAATCCAGTAGTATGTCACATAGCTCCGAATAAATTGTGACATGAACCAAAGTAATACGAGTAACGAGTGAGCAAATGGAATACCACAGACTAATACAAGAATGCCTAAATGCATGTCGTACCTTCCCACGGTGAGGAAGATGCAGTTCCGAGGGGAGAAACGAGGACAGAAGCCGAGAGCAGAACCGTGTTAAGCTAGAAGGCCCTACGATAACGGACGGAGTGGACACCCACGTCGCTAGCCTACCGCTAAGTCTACCACCCGCACGTTTTAGCGTGAGACTTTTTTGCCTCCCTGTTACGTCAAGGACCACCCCCCAGCCCATGTTAAAAGCCTAAAAGCTAGAGCCCTGCAGAAAAACAGTATAGATCTTACGATAACACAAAAAGGGCCACTACCACCCGGAAGTTTTAGCGTGAGACTTTTTCGTGTCTCAGGTACGTCAAGGACCACCCCCCAGCCCATGTTAAAAGATAGAGCTCTCCAGAAAAACAGTATAGATCTTATGATAACGCTAAAAGGACCACACCACCCGCACGTTTTAGCGTGAGACTTTTTAGCGTCTCTGTTACGTTGCAAACTTTAAAAACATTGGCCCACCACGAAAAGTATAACGTTTCTCATTGGATAGACAGAATTTTTAGCTTAAGGTTAACATTGAGACCCTGATTGGTCAGATGAAAACAAAGCCAGATAGTTTTTTTAAACTAACTTCGGTAAGTTGTAGTAAGGAGAAGCTAGAAGAGTGAGTTCCGAGACGGCGTGCTGGATGGCTGATGCGCCGGCCGCTGTCGCCCTGACGCTGCCTAAACACCGACAAGGTAATGAACGCACGCGATGCCGCATTTTTGAGCGCATAAGGCTTCACTCAGAACTGCAGAAGTCTCATCTGTTACACCCCCTTTTTGCGCAATACTAATGATGATCGTTAATTAAAACTCATGGCGTTCACATTTGCCACTTGAAGAACAGATCTGAAACGTGATGATTTTTCTTTTATATAGTTATTGAGAAGCCACATCAGCCACTGTAATTTACGACAAGTTAGATAAGTAATTAAAGATAATTGAGGGTCACTGTAGACCATTTTGATAGTTTTCTCTTTTGTGAAACTTAAATTAAACCTAGATTATAGATGTGATATGGCATAGGTCATCCTTCGATCGATTGTAGAACTTGGAAACCCATTCAGGGAATATTCGTTCACATTTTTGTTGAACGCAGTTGGTTTTTACCATCCTGTATTGAAACATTTCCTTTTATCAATATTGCAATTTATAAACGATGTTTTAAGAGTAGAATAAAATTATCAATGGTAAACTTAACTGCTTTTTCTTCGTTATTTTACCAGCTAACTAAAAATAGGAAAGCCTTGAACCCTTTCCACTATATTTAGTTAGTATTAAGATTCTTTTACAGGGAGTGCAGTGGAGCTGACGCTGAGATCATTTAGTATTTGATTATATCATCGCTAGTCTCACTGAACTCTTCTGAATTCTACATGTCATGTGTGGTCTGGCGTCTCCTTACCAGCAACAGGTCCCAGGTTCAAACTAGTCAATTCCCTAAAAAACACACTCAGAGCGTCGTTGCGCGAAAGTGGTAGGGAGACACGATATAGTACAAACAGACACCACCATGAATGTTTAGAGGGTGAGATTGGTAATAGAGCTTACTGCTTGTCTTTACATAAGGTAATTATACAGTTCGCTTATTAGAAATTTGTACATCAATTAAAATTGTCCAAATCTGATTTTAAAGAAAATTACAGACATTTTATAAACATTATTAAGAAGTAATAGCTGTCAACATACAAGCCCTAATGAAAGAGTAATATCGTAAATTAAGTAATAAATTGCTAAAGAATGTTATTCGGCAATATGTGTGTCATATTTATAAGATTTAAGAGCAATCCATCAAAAGGTTTTTAAAATTTTTCGATTTTTTAATTTTTTGATTTTAAATTTTACTGTCACTCTACATTCCAAGTGCTGCATGAAACCTTTTTAACAATAAATGACAGTTATGGTATAAGGCAGGTAACATGTGTTCTAATTATTTCTTAGTTTTATTTCTAAATAAGTCTTTCCTGGCAATCCATCCATTCAGTTGTAAGGTATTTTAGTGTGAGATGTACATTTTTTATTGAAATAACTCGCATCACAAAATTACCAACCATGAAAGTAGTAACATCAGTGCAGAATCACATCTTGACAGATCTTTCCAACTCATACAATTTACAATTATCCAAAAACAACATACATGTCACATAATTCCAGTGTTTGAGGTTGTTCACTGTATAACTGTCTATTATGTGAGTTGAAAAGTTCTGTCGGCATGATGTGATTGTACAGTGATGTTCCTACTTTATTGGGTTGTAATTTAGTAACACGATGTAGTTTGATAAAGGAGGGTGATCTCAAGCTAAAATACTTAACACATAAATAGGTGAATTCTCCAGAAGAGGTTGCATAGGAGTAAAACTAAGAAATCATTAAAATAAATGTTGCCTGCCTTAACCTATAATCGACATTTATTGCTAAAAAATTGCAGTGACAGTAAAGCTTAAAAATCTAAAATTTTAAAAATCTATTGTTGGACTGCTTTTAAATCGTATAAATACTGTAGAATAAAAATTTCTTAGCAGTACTGAGGTTGGAATTTTGAAAGTGATACTACTTTCATTGAAACGATAGTAAACTCACACCGAACTTGTATGAATAATCTTGAAGAATTGGTAACTGACAGAGGTAGTAAAACTATTGCAATGGTGGACCAAGATATTAAGGTTGCAGTGCATCAGACAGATACCAAGTTATGCGAATGCAAAATCAGTCCACCAGAATTAACTGAAATTGATACCGGAAATATTCGCAAAGTTTAATATAATATCCAGAAAAGTCTTCATTCAGTTTCACCAATGCACCACGCTATAGAAGGAAACATTAAGTGTAACCATTTATACATGTCACCAAATAGTCACTTAGATTACCAAGACCATCACCTCTGTCAGTGCCCCAAACTCTGGGGGTGGAGGGTGGGAGGGAGGCAGGATCCTCTGTTTCTTCAGTATTACTCGATAAGAGTCTGCTGAAAGATCGATAATTCCAGGTTCTTTCATCCGAAACGAAAAATGTATAGCCCGTGGTTTTTATAAGATCTTTTTGTAATGTGCTACCCTCTATGAACAGAAGCGCAGACGATACTCTAAGTAATAGACTTTATACGAGGTCATGCTGTACTTCGCGCAGCAGACATAACTGAACAATGTCACACTTACATATAGCTGCACGAGCTTTCTTAAACAGATTCTGGTGTACTTTTGTCCAAGAGCATATTCGCAGAAATGCATGTAACATAGAATTTTTCAATAGCAAGCAAGGGAGCTTACACAAGTACTTCGAGCGTTATTTTAACCAAACAAGATACTGGAGTACACCAGTTTCACATATTAATGTCCTGCAAATTATGAAGAGAAAGTTATCACCTAACATTCGTGAAAAACTAGTTACTGTGCTAGAAACAGATTTACAGTATTTCTTTATTATACTTGATATAATTTACAACAATGAAAAATGTCGAAGTACGAGAGGCCTTCAGTCAGCAATGCAACACTTTTCTTTCTGAAAACAGGTTGGTTTTATATTATTTATATTTCAATATACCACACCCCGTTCTTGTGCCTCCTAAACCCCATTTCTCAACATAATCTCCATTCAATGCGACGCCTTACGCCACCTTACTGGGAGGTCCTGCATGCCTGCAATGTACCACTTTACGTCAGATTCAACATCTATCTCCATCAATAATCTCACCATAATCCATGTACTTCTTCCAATGTGTGCCTCCTCGTTTTGACCTAAGAGGTGGAAGTCATAAGGTGCGAGATCTTGGCTGCAGGGTGGATGAGGGAGACAGTCAAATGAAGTTTTGTTAACTCCTCTCAGGTCTACAGACTGGTGTGAATCTTGCATTGTCACGGATTATTAGGCTGCGATCTGTCGATTATCTTGAACGTGAGTGTCTGCGCGTTCCAACACTTGAAGAGTAACATCTCTGTGTGGCCGCCGGCACGCGGGAGATCTGAAGTATTTGTGTTGATATAATGACAGAAGCCTCGCTCAACGACTCACAGTGCCTTAGTTCACTTCCAGGTATCCATAGACAGTTGGCAAGTGCTTATGAATATCTGCGATGATCTGGTTTTCCACCATAGAAACTTAATGATATGTATGTGCCTGGAACGCGTCTCCATTACAGATGCTGTTTTCAAGGATACGTATAGCGCTGCCACCTATCAGCTCTTCAGGAATCTGTAAGGGCTGAAACGGGAATCCACAACAAATTCCGCACCTTTTTTTCAACGAAAATTGGCCGAGAAAAATGAACTGCATTACTTACTGAACTACCCTCGTAAGAACTCAAATGTACAATAACAGTCAATGAAACTTGAATTTCCGTGTAAATAAAAACAACCATCGAAGTACAGGAGAACAACAGTATAACACTGCATAGCAGAACATAACAGATCATAACAATAATGTTGTTTGCCTTAAAAAATGTTTCAGACAATAGATAGGAAAACAATAACATGTAAGTAATTAAAACGCCTACAACTTTCCTTATGATGTTATTAATTGTGTAGTTACCAGTTTCGGCACTTGAGCACTTCAACTGGTAGCTACACAATAAATAACATCATAAAGATGGCTGAAGGCGATTCATTTTCTTACATTAGTGAATGGCCGTGGTCCCCAAGATCTCCAGTCAAAAGGATGGACGTGAAAAAAAAAGAAAAAAAAACAACATAATATGTAAGGCCAAGTAAGACCAGGTAATGCCGAACCAACGCAAAGTAGAGATACGCAGATGGGTAACCAAAATGTTCGAAACAACACTGACACGAATTGTCGGAAAAGAGAATGCAAACATAGTCGAAGTAATGGAGGATAGCAATGCTCTTCTGCTATGGGTGGAAAAACTGAATTGGCCTCATCAAACTCTGCGGCAATGAACCAATGATACAGAGGGGGCAAACAATATAAGCATATAGAGTTTTTACGATATGGCCATGAACAAGATATTTGAGATGTCTGTGCATCAGGGAGTCACAAGTCAAGAAGTATCCGAAGAAATAGAACAACCGGTAGTTAAAGCTTAGATGGGTGATGTTCCTGTTGTCATTACTCTTGATAAATGTGAATCCACGGATGTGACACATACAGGTTTATTTACTGAAATTAGTAAACTGATTTGCGTACCCACCTTTCCTGTATAAAATTGTCGTATACTGACTGCAGTGGGTGGTAATTCACAAGGTGTTGAGACTGTAGTTCACATTCTTATAACGTTTGATTGTATGACAGTTGGATGTTCATTTCTAGTGATAGATAATTTAGTCGTCAGTCGTATATTGGGAACGGAGTTTTTTTGGCAAAATGGAGCGAAAATAGATCTGTAAATAGCAAGTGCTATTTATGTATTAATGAACAACAAATTTCTTTGGTTTTGGTTATGACTAGACTGAACCTTAGTAACAGTAGAGAAAGATGAATTATTTAGTTTATTATCACAATATGTGGCCAGTGTTTGCCAACAGATGTGATATTATTCGTGAATGTGTGTACGAGACTGAGGTTTTTACTCATATTAAGCTATACCTTGGGCAAGGAAATTGGAAGTATGATCAAATGAAAAAAATAGACCCTTGAAAATCGCCGTGCTGCAGTCCATTACCTTCAGTAGCGAAGCCAGATGGTAGCGCTCCCTTAGTGTTAGATGCGAGAACAGTTAACAAAATTACCCTACCAGCAAGACCGGGCAATTCAGTTGAAGAACATTTAAATTCCACATAGTCAAAAGCCTAACCAGCCCAGATTTGCGATATCCTTTCTGGCAGGTTGCTCTATATCCAGACAGTCGCAAATATACTGCCTTTGTTTGTTCAAGTAGAAGCTATCAGTTTTGTGTTCACCCTCTTGCAGTGCAGTGCAGTGCAGTGCAGTAGTTTTCACTTCGCCTTCGGGTAACATTTTGGGCCTAAAGATGTTAAGCAGAGTAACAATATACTGTATGTAGACGATCCTTTAATTGCAACCACGTCATGGAAGGAACATTTGGAACTATTGGCCAAAGATTTTTAAGTTTTGGAGTTGCTCTGAAATTACGAAAATCAAGGCAAGAGATTAAATTTTTAGGCCATATGATGGCACCACCTGGAATAATTCCAAGTAAGGGGAAGAGTGCAGCGATTACACATTTTCCTGTACCTGAAACAAAAAGACCTCTAAGAGCATTGCTTGAACTTTCGTCATGTTTCGTGAATGTGCACCAAACAAGCTTTAAAGAAGCGTTGCCTTGCTGCACCCTGATGCAATAAAGGAACTCTTAGTCATTGCAAACCTATTGCGCAATCCGGATATAAATAAAGATTTTTTTTAACCTGAGAATTTACCTTGGAATAAAAATGTCCCCATCCCACGAAAAGATGTTGAGAGAAGACCTACCGTGTGTGCAATAAGTTCTGTGAGCAGAATGCTCACTGAGCGTGAACGATCGTACTCAGTGACGAAGGTAGAAACATTAGCAGCTGTTTGGACTTTAGGAAAGTTTACTATTATCCATGGGGTAAACTCACTAAAGTTTTCTATGACCATCAACTGTTGTCATTTCTTTTAACTTGCAAGCCGCTTTATATATTGTTAGCATAATAATCTCTTTTTCTTCAAGAGCATAATTTTGTAATTTTATATGTAGATGGAGAACAGAACAAGCGCTTCCACGTCTTCCGCTGATCACCAATGGAAATCTGTGATGTAGAAACATCGACAAAACAGTCGCGATGAACTGTGTAAACATTACATCTTATACAATCTGGTATTGTTTAACAGTCACACACCTGAATCTTCTCATCTGTGCAGATCCGAAACTTGTATAAATGACTTCATTAATTATCATGCTTGGGGACAATATGGAGTTTCTAAGCGCATGAACAAGGTTGTAGACTATTGTTATTTGTGGTGTCGAATTCAGCAAGTTTGGAAATCATGTGTTGTTTGCCAGAAAGTAAACTTGTCTGACGTCCGATTGAATTATATCATATCATTCCTAGAAATCCTTTACAATTAGTAGCTTGGACGCAGTGTGAAATTTCCCCAAGCTAGAGGAGGTGTGAACTATGTAATTGCTTTATACGATGTCTTCACAGAATATCTCAAGCAATATGCCACCAAGAGCATAACGTCATCCTCTGTCATCAAAAGGACTTAAGAAGAGTACTTGTCCAGCGTTGCAAACACATAGTTTGTTAACAGACAGCGCCTCGAATGTGTTATGAGCAATAAGTGGACAAATCCTCTTGAAATACAAACAAGTAAGGCGCATTTTGGTTTCCCGTTTCCATTTGGAGGCAAACCACATGTGAAGGATTTTCAGGGAATTCAGTAGGTTTATAAGGACATATGACTAATGAGGAGGTGTTGAATAGGATTGGGAAAAAGAGAAGTGTGTGGCACAACTTGACTAGAAGAAGGGATCGGTTGGTAGGACATGTTCTGAGGCATCAAGGGATCACCAATTTAGTATTGGAGGGCAGCGTGGAGTGTAAAACTCGTAGAGGGAGACCAAGAGACGAATACACCAGGCAGATTCAGAAGGATGTATGTTGTAGTAGGTACTGGGAGATGAAGATGCTTGCACAGGATAGAGTAGCATGGACAGCTGCATCAAACCATTCTCAGGACTGAAGACCACAACAAGAACATGGACGAGTGGATGAGTGGGTTAAACAGCTACCTCGAATATCACCTGACGAAGTTCCTCCAGAGGAAACGGTTTGTCAGGGCGTTACAGCATTAAATGATTATGCAACGTGGGGCAAGGAACTCTTTGATAAAAGGCTAAAACGCACATGTGAATATCGTATTAGGGAGGAAGTTTTCTTTAGAACACATCCAAAATGAACTGAACTAAAGAAGTTAAACCTTAAATGGCTGTTGCTGTACTCAGGTCCGTATGAGGTGGCCGATATTCCACAGTCAGATTGTTATCTGTCAGCACATTTAAATTCACGAAAGATCCTGGGTTTATTCCCGCACAGAGACTTAAAAAAATTTGTACACTGTGCACCGACGGAACATAAGATTTATTTTAGTTGGAATGTATGTGAAAAATGTCAAAAGCAGCCAATTTAGACACTGTATATAGTAACATTAGTACCTGACAGACGAGGAATTGTTTGACAGAAATTTACTTTCTAGCAATATATACCATAAATAAACTATGAAGAGGAACACGCCCCAAGGCAAAAATATACAGTACTGTGATAGCCTGATGAACAGAGAAGTAACTTTTAAGTAAAACGAATAAAAATTTAAGAAATCAGATTACACTCTGGCAGCAAAATAAACTAATTTTAAACCCAGGCTATAAAGAAATACTATGAAATATTTATATTGTCCTGAAATAAAAATATGTACGCTAACATCTACAAAATGCATACCTACCTATTTACACATTATTTACAAAAAGAAAACCTAAAAAGTTGAAAAAAGGGTAACACCCTTCAGACGAGAAAAGGAAAGGAAATCAGAGCTAAAATTAAGTCATATTATACTGTCTAATCAATGACCCACTTACAACGTAAATTGCTGAGGATGTCTCGGAAAAGGTAAGTTTGACATCTAACACATGGACCTGGCATTAGAAGAAAAATACTATTAGCTTATGAAAAACACAAAAATTGCACACCGACTCTCAACTGTAAACTGAACTCAGTATATATTAAATCTTCACGAGGGCATACTGCGCAAATAATAAAGATGGAGATGTGTGTGTGTGTGTGTGTGTGTGTGTGTGTGTGTGTGTGAAATCTTATGGGACTCAACTTCTAAGGACATCAGTCCCTAAGCTTACACACCACTTAACCTAAATTATCCTAAGGACGAACACACACACCCATGCCCGAGGGAGGACTCGAACCTCCACCGAGACCAGCCGAACTGTCCATGACTGCAGCGCCTTAGACCGCTCGGCTAATCTCTCGTGTGGCAAATCATACAGACAAAGTAAGCATTGGAGAATAATGTGTACTCATACTGCTCTGCTGACAATGTGCGGTTGTTTGAGTTTGACCTGGGTTGACCTATAGGGAGCATACCGGTTTAGTTAATTCATGTATTACTAATTTTGCAGTGAGAATGATGCAAATGCTCATCATATTATAATATGAATGATTATTTATTAAATGCAGGGGTCGAAACCCACTGTTCTAATGTATAAGTGTGTGTGCAGATGTATAAATAAGTTGAGGAGAGAAGTCACGTGGGGTAAAGAGGCACATGTAAATACTAAATACGGAAAATGCAATAAGTAGTCTTACTCTGTTTTGTCTGTGGAATCAAACGGAATTATGCTCTGTATGTATGCTTTAACCGACTGGTCTAGTACTCTAGCATTGAGGAAGACTGATTCTCTCACTTATACTCAAAGCTGTAATTACATAAAATCTTGTATAAAATAACGATAGCATAAGGCAATGACGTGCACTGAGCACTTTTGTAACATGAGGCACAATTTTGTATGATAACTGAAATCCATTATGCAAAATAAAATTTAAGCAAGATAGCTCAGTGTAGAATGTGGAACTAATAACGTGTAACTGGTTTTATGTAGCTGAAAGGAAAAACGGTGAATATGCTGTGTTAGTAAGATAGGTACATTCTTGTATATATACGAGGAAAATTTAAACATTTAAACGTTTTTCTTCTTTACACACAAGTAAATGAAACTAAAGTAATGTAAAACTTACCTTGGTTATAAAATACTAGAAAAAAACTTGAACAAATTATTCCAGACAAACAGTAAGATCCATGACTGAAACTATTTGCCTCCTTGGGGAGAACCAACTCAAATTTTTAACTTTACACCGTGATGGATTGTATTTGATTCAATTGATTAAGAATTTGAAGAGTAGAGGTTATAACGTAAATTTATGGGAAGTAAATGAGTAGGACATTCAGTGTAGGATCCTCGGCTGTCCTTAAATCCGTAAGACTACGGTGTAAGGCATCCCAGATATGCTGAGTAATGTTGCCTGGGGAGTCTGGGGGGGGGGGGGGGCAGCGGAAGTGGTGCTTAAACTCAGAAGAGTGATTCTGGATGTGCGGGGTGTCACATTGTCCTGCTGAAATTGCGCAAGTCCGTCAGAATGCACAATGGACATGGATACAGGTGATCAGACAGGATGCTTACGTAGATGTCACCTGTCAGAATCGTATCTAGACTTTTGAGGGTTCCCATGTCACTCCATCTGCACACACCTCACTCCGTTACAGAGCTCCTACCAGCTTCAAGAGTTCCCTGCCGACATGCGTGATTCATGGGGTTGTCAGCATACCAGTACACGTCCATCCGCCCGATAGAATTTGAAACGAGACTCGTCCGACCAGGCAACATGCTTCCACTCATCAACAGTCCAGTGTTGGCGCTGGCGGGGTCCAGGCGTGGCGTAAGGCTTTGTGTCGAGGCAGTCATCAAAGGTACAACAATGGGTCTTCGGCTCCGAAAGCCCATGTCGATGATGTTTCCTTGAATGGCTCGCACGCTGATACTTGTTGATGGCAAAGCACTGAAATGTGCAGCAATTAACGGAAGGGTTGCACTTCTGTTACGTTGAACAATTCACTCCAGTCGTCGTTGGTCGTGTTCTTGCAGGATCTTTTCCCGGCAACAGCGATGTCGGAGATTTGATGTTTACCGGATTACTGATATTCACGGTACACTCGTGAAATCGTCGTACGGGAAAATCCCCACTTCATAGCTACCTCGGAGATGCTGTTTTCCACCGCTAGTGCACTGAGTACAGCACCACGTTGAAACTCAAATATTGATAAGCTGCGGTTCTAGGAGCAGTAACCGATCTATCAACTGCGCCAGACACTTGCTGTCTTAGTCTTAGATAGGCGTCGCCGACCGCAGCGCCGTATTCTGACTGTATATATATATGCACTACTGGTGTAAGGTTACCTGGAAGTAGAAGGACTAAGACGGAACATCAACGTGTTTTATTAGCTCTCCTCAGGAAATGTAACTTTACCAATTAGGTCAACAAGACGTTTCCACATTAAGACAAAACCATCCAATTAGAGAAATCAATTTAAGAACAGTTGATGATAAACGATAAAACAATCTCTTCAAAGGTTGTTTTCCTTTGTTAAATGGATTAACGATTAAGTACAAAACTCAAGAATGCCACAAATAACAACAAACATCTTTAGAATGTGTTTGACTAAAATACAGCAATTAATTCAGGTTTACCTAAAAAGAGTTCATTAAAAGGAAACAAAAACAATTAAAGCTGGTTGATATGAAACCAACACACAGCGAGCAATTTGGTCTGGATGGATGAACCCGAAATTACTCAGGGCGGGTGCCATACGGTGCTCAACACACTCCTCCTTTTCTAAGCAAGTAGTGGGAACACTTGGAAGGTGGAAGAATACATTATGGCGTCGCAACTCGTGGTGGCCAACAGGCCTGGTAATCCTCCTACCTACACGGCAGGAGGAGGGCAGGGTACAAATATTGATGTCACTCTCGTGACACCAAATGTAACAAACATCATACAAAATTGGAAAGTAATAGGAAACGCCACCACTAGCGACCATAACTTAATAACTTTCACAGTAGGGGAGAGAGAGTGCCGCTGGGCCATGGGGTGGGAA
The DNA here is from genome assembly GCF_023897955.1 of Schistocerca gregaria. Lineage (NCBI taxonomy): Eukaryota > Metazoa > Arthropoda > Insecta > Orthoptera > Acrididae > Schistocerca > Schistocerca gregaria. The sequence continues at coordinate 251,330,215 of NC_064920.1, forward strand.
ATACAATTTAACTACAGGAAAGCTGACTGGGAACGCCTGGCGAGGGAGTGCGACATTCCTCCATTACCGGAAGATGACATACAACAAGACATAAACGTAGACAACAGAGCAGACGAACTAGTAACTGCAGTAACCAGGGCGGTGAGGGCTGCTGTACCGATCAGGAGGAAGGCCATGGCGGCTTCTCCGTCACCGTGGTCGCCAGAACTGGAAGATCTACGCCAATCTGTCAGGAGGCTAAGGAGGCACTACCAGCGCAGTGTCGTCTGGCAGGAGAGACAAAGGTGGCAGTTGCAGTACAGGGAGGCAAAACAGAGGTTCCAGAGTGAACTACGCGAAGTCAGAAGGCGAAGCTGGGAACACTATGTGCTCAGCCAGCTAGCACTGGATCCATGGGGACTCCCCTATAAATTAGTCAGGGAGAAAATCCGCTCTCCTATGGAGCTATCTACAGTCAGGCACGGGGACAGGATGACGGAGTCCTGGCAGGAGACTGCTGGGGTCCTCCTCCGGTCCCTGCTGCCTGATGACAATGCGGATGGGGAGACAGAGGGACAGCGGCAATTGCGAGAACAAGACCGTGAAATATATAATAATGACACGGCGGTCTACCCCTTCTCGGAAGAGGAGGTGGCGACCCACATAAAGCAACTTAAAAGAGGCAAAGCCCCTGGGCCAGACGGCATTGTGGCGGAGGTGGTGCAATTCCTGGCACCCCAGCTGGTTGCGCCGCTTACCCACCTCTATAATGAGTGCCTGAGGCAACAACAGTTCCCAAGAAGGTGGAAAACTGGGAACGTCGTCATTATTAAGAAGGGACCGGACAAGGATCCTGCAGAAGTAAAGTCGTACAGGCCGATCTGCCTGTTAGATTTGTTTGGAAAAATCTTGGAAAAACTGTTGGCTGACAGATTGGCAGCACACAGAGTATTGTGCGGGATGAGCAGCAGGCAATTCGGTTTCAGGCCGGGGCGGTCGGCATCTGATGCAATCGCCCTGGCGGCCGAGGTCTGTGGCTCGACCCCGCACAAATACGTGGTGGGCATCATGGTGGACATCAGTGGCGCCTTCGACAGCCTGTGGTGGCCCTCGCTCTTCTCCTGCTTGCGGGAGAAAGAGTGTCCAGGGCCGCTATATGGCTGCCTGAGGAGCTACTGTGAGGATCGGGAGGTCTGGCTATCATCCCCTAGCGAAAGGGTAGGGAAAGCTGTCACGAAAGGATGTCCCCAAGGATCGGTCCTAGGGCCGCTCTTTTGGGACATCCACATGGAGCCATTACTAGACAGCCTGCAACGAAGTGAGGATGTGCTAGAGGTGATAGCCTACGCTGATGACCTCCTCCTGATGGTCGGTGGCCGTAGCCGAGAGGACATAGAACCTAAAATAGAGAGAGCAATAGACAGACTCCTACAGTGGTGCCACACCACGAAAATGACCATATCACCAAGCAAATCGACATACTTACTACTTAAAGGACAACTAATCAGGAACCCCACGGTCAGAATTGACGGCACACCGGTACTGCGAAGACGAGACACACGTTACCTAGGAGTCATCATTGATGAGAAATGGAACTTCGGAAAACACATTGAAACTGTAACCCAAAAAGCTCTGCAAATATTAAACAACCTCATTTCCATAGGACACAAAAGATTTCACCTACCTCCACATCTCATTAAACTTTATCACAATAGTATCTTAACTTCAGTAGTGGGTTACGGCTCCGGGGTCTGGGCGCACAGACTCACGAGGGTTGTGCCCGCCATGGCAGTGAGAAGGGTTCAGAGAAGCATGGTTCTAAGATCTGTGGGCGCTTATAGAACATCTCCAGGAGGGGCCCTATTAGTCATAATGGGAGCAAGCAGCCTGGTATTGGGCGAAAAAAGGGAACCAGGGGAAAATAGAAGAAATCATGGGTGTGAGGGTAGAGGACAAAAGGGGGATTAGAAGAAGGGGGGAAGAACTTTGGCCGGGGTCCTGGGAGACAGAAGAAACCGGTCGCAGAACCTTTCAGTTCTTGCCGGACGTGAGGGAGCGTTTAGAAATGAAGCACTTTCAGCCAACACGGGGACTGATCCATTTTCTCACTGGACATGGACCCTACCCGACATACTTATGTCGGTTTGGGAAGAGGGCTACGCCCGCGTGTGACTGTGGCGCGCCGGAAGGCACTCCGGATCATGTGATTTACGAGTGCCCTCTCTTCAATGATGTAGCGACCACACTTCGAGACGGACTTCCGAACCATGACACGTATCAGCTCCTCAGACGTGAAGACACTTTTCAGATGATTAATACTCTGGCCAACGAGGTATCACGGAAAGTGTTAAATGAATATCTGAGGGAGATAAACTAAGAACGCGAAAATGAACACCGATATTGTCTAGATCCCTTTTCCCATACCGCCAGCGCGCGGACTGGCCGACTTCACATCTCAGTTGGGATCCGCCGCGCGCAGGATTAGGGGGAGGAGGGGTCAATCTCACCGACTTAGAGATGCACCGGATTTGACTTAGGATAAGTTAGTTTCGTAGGACTTAGAATAGGATATTATGTTAGGTTAGGGAACTGCAGCGAGTTAACATCTTGGCCTGCCCAGTGCCAGGGGCAAGCTCTTTGGGGTTAGCTCGAAGAGCAAGGCTTGCAAAGTAGGTTTATATATTCTACTGGCACATATGTGACGCTGCAGGTGTAGAAATTAGCAATTAGTGACAGTAATAGTTTCTTAAGTAGTAGGGATAGTTAGTACAGTGCCCTTTGTTGTAGTAACCTGTAGCACATCATATTTTGTAGTATGCTGCATTGTAATAATAATAAATGTATTAATATTATGACCCACTAATGCTATTAAGGAAGTGGGTTAACATTGTATAATTATTATTATTGATGTTGAATAAAGATTTTTTTTAAAAAAAAAAAAAAGTAGTGGGAACACGCCCCAAGGCACGAACATACAGTGATAGACTGATGAACAGAGAAGTAACTTTTAAGCAAAACGAATAAAGTAAGGAGATTACACGCTGGCAGTGTAGACAAAATACTTGTGATAAGTTGCTAAAAGATAATAAGGTAACCTCTTCTCACATCTGATTGCAAAGAAGTCCAGCAACCGAGATCCAGCTTCAAATCATGCCACTAGGTGGAAATAGTAAATATTTAACCGTCGTATAGACGGAAAAAATAACTGGAAGGGAGACGTGAATGGTTGGCTGGTGAACCTCACCTACATTAAAGACAAGCTTAACTTGGAAGTGTAACTCCCCAAAACACATGCGACAAGATTTGCCCACCGAAGATGCATAAGCTTGTCGGCTCCAAATTACTAAAAAACGCAGCTTGGTGATTTAGTGCACAATGTACCAGGCAAAAAAAAAAAAGAAATACATATTAGGACATCACGAATAATGACACATTGGACATAAAAAATACTGCATAACCCCAAGCAGTCCACAGTTCCAATAATTTAAAACACACAATAGCCACAACTATATAGCAATTACCAAACTGAAGCTACATTTTTTTTTCATACGAGCAACGCGCTCCTCAGATCACCAGGCCCAGGAAAGGGACAGGGGACAACAACAAGAGGAGGCTGACCGGAGTTCGATGTAGAGGCAGGAAGACAAACAGGCAGAGTCACAATTACCACGCTAACGCCGGGGAAAGTGATGAGTCCTCAGGAATGTCGCGTGGCCGTGCCACTTGAGCAAAGAACCAAAAGTACCTCAGCGAACACCTAAGGCCGCCACGAAATGCGTGGTTGACGTCGACCCACCGGCAGTCTTCAAATCTGGTCAATCAGAGGGATAATGTTGCCACTCCCATTTTCTCTGCCTCGTAATGACGGGGTGTTGTGTGATGTCCTTAGGTTAGTTAGGTTTAAGTAGTTCAAGTTCTAGATGTTAAGTCCCACAGTGCTCAGAGCCATTTGAACCATTTTTGCCACTCCCATTTCCGGTGGACGTATCTCGTGTCTGGAAGAGGCTCAACCAAACTTGGAAGTCAAACGGGTGGCCGAACAAACAGCCTTCCCGTTGCTCCGTAGAACTGCGCTCTCCGCGCTGCTTCATTTACTGCCTCCCCTGGGAAACGGACACAACGCCATTCGTGGCAAACGTGCCACGCCCCCTTCACGCTAAAGATCGTGTTCCAGGTGATGTGGCGCAAGCTATCTGTCGCGCCCAACGGAAACTGAAGAATGTTGAAATACTAACAGAGACAGCTCTATGGAAATGCCGTGCGGCTAGGACCTCCCGTACAATAGACTGTTCGCCTGGTGCAAGTCTTTCGAGTTGACGCCACTTCGGCGACTTGCGTGTCGATGGAGATGAAATGATGATGATATGGACAACACCACACCCAGTCCCTGAGCGGAGAAAATCTCCGACACAGCCGGGAATCGCGCCTTTAGGCATGACATTCCGTCTCGCTGGCAACGCAACTGCCAGTGGCGGCCAGAAACAGCTCTAATCTGGTGTGACACCGCTTTTAAGCAGGCATGATCTACGCGTGGCGACGCTCTGGATAATACTGAGTATGTAAATATGTACTTAACCTTAGTAACGAACGTAGGATGGGTGCAACAAACATGTAAAGATAAAAAAAAAAAAGAAAAAGCGTTCCATGTGAGACGATGACGAGTCATGCTTTTGTTGTAGATTCCATGGATAATTTAATGTATATTTCGTTGTAGAATTAGCTATGTTTCACTTTTATTGTAGGATCTACGATGTACATTTTTTCCTTAGTTGCATAATAAACTTTTCCACTGCGTAATTCCTAGTTCTCTTCTAGAAGGCTGTTGGATGTAGTCGAAAAGTACTCGGATCGTTTGCATAATTCAGGATTATGTTATGTTTCCTGTGATGCAAACTGCTTGGATCTTACAAGTAATTCGGTACTATGCTGTGCCGCATGATGATGTACACTCCTGGAAATTGAAATAAGAACACCGTGAATTCATTGTCCCAGGAAGGGGAAACTTTATTGACACATTCCTGGGGTCAGATAAATCACATGATCACACTTACAGAACCACAGGCACATAGACACAGGCAACAGAGCATGCACAATGTCGGCACTAGTACAGTGTATATCCACCTTTTGCAGCAATGCAGGCTGCTATTCTCCCATGGAGACGATCGTAGAGATGCTGGATGTAGTCCTATGGAACGGCTTGCCATGCCATTTCCACCTGGCGCCTCAGTTGGACCAGCGTTCGTGCTGGACGTGCAGACCGCGTGAGACGACGCTTCATCCAGTCCCAAACATGCTCAATGGGGGACAGATCCGGAGATCTTGCTGGCCAGGGTAGTTGACTTACACCTTCTAGAGCACGTTGGGTGGCACGGGATACATGCGGACGTGCATTGTCCTGTTGGAACAGCAAGTTCCCTTGCGGGTCTAGGAATGGTAGAACGATGGGTTCGATGACAGTTTGGATGTACCGTGCACTATTCAGTGTCCCCTCGACGATCACCAGAGGTGTACGGCCAGTGTAGGAGATAGCTCCCCACACCATGATGCCGGGTGTTGGCCCTGTGTACCTCGGTCGTATGCAGTCCTGATTGTGGCGCTCACCTGCACGGCGCCAAACACGCATACGACCATCATTGGCACCAAGGCAGAAGCGACTCTCATCGCTGAAGACGACACGTCTCCATTCGTCTCTCCATTCACGCCTGTCGCGACACCACTGGAGGCGGGCTGCACGATGTTGGGGCGTGAGCGGAAGACGGCCTAACGGTGTGCGGGACCGTAGCCCAGCTTCATGGAGACGGTTGCGAATGATCCTCGCCGATACCCCAGGAGCAACAGTGTCCCTAATTTGCTGGGAAGTGCGTAGGATCCTACGGTCTTGGCGTGCATCCGTGCGTCGCTGCGGTCCGGTCCCAGGTCGACGTGCACGTGCACCTTCCGCCGACCACTGGCGACAATATCGATGTACTGCGGAGACCTCACGCCCCACGTGTTGAGCAATTCGGCGGTACGTCCGTCAACTGCACATATGGTTCACGTCCACCCTGTCGCGGCATGCTACCAGTGTTAAAGACTGCGATGGAGCTCCGTATGCCACGGCAAACTGGCTGACACTGACGGCGGCGGTGCACAAATGCTGCGCAGCTAGCGCCATTCGACGGCCAACACCGCGGTTCCTGGTGTGTCCGCTGTGCCGTGCGTGTGATCATTGCTTGTACAGCCCTATCGCAGTGTCCGGAGCAAGTATGGTGGGTGTGACACACCGGTGTCAATGTGTTCTTTTTTCCATATCCAGGAGTGTATATCGAGCGTTAATCGCGGTTCTCCCTTTAAGTCAAAGAATACAGCTTCAGTATACATTAGTAAGCAGGCTAAGTTTGAGCAGAGCCAGACCCACTTTACTCCCGAGGAAAACTTTGTTACAGTACTGGTAGAATTAAAGCAAGTGTGTTAGGGGAGTGTAGCGACTCAAGTATGTATTGACCATAATACCTTTATTTAAAAAAAAGTATATATTAGAAATTCATGTTATCATAAATGTAAAGACAGCGTGTGCATAACAGGCATTGAGGAAATAGACGTAAAAGGTTGTTTCTAGTACTGTACCACAATAATAATCTTATAACGATATAAATAAAAATGTTAGTGATGCAAAATACACACTATGAGACGTAAAAACCTTGTTGTGTGTTTCGGAAAGCGTGTAATGGATCTGATGAGAGACAAATTGTGGTCACCAGATGAAGATTTCTGCGGACACCAAAAAACTATGTGCATAGGAACTTACTAAGATGCGATTAGCTTGTTTTGCCTACTGTGTCTTTTCGGACTACATTGTATACACATAGGTCGTTGTAATCTCGGAAGAGATGAATTCGGTGGCACAACTCGAACACACAGACTGAATGCAAAGCCTTTCTCAGGAAAAAAATTTCGGAGAGAGACGTGCTCCGTGCTGCTTGCTTCAAAGTAACCATTTTACCTTATAATCCCACTAAAAGGCAAGAAGTTACGCCTATTCAGGCATAATAATAATAATATTTTTAAATGCCGAAATAGGACTCTCCTTTAAGCGAAAGATTCTTCTTTCAGCGAAATACGTTCAGTCTACTGTACTCGTCAGTACTCCCATATCCGACTTACATATTGCTCTCACCTTGTTCAGGGTCTGTGAAACCAGTTACACTTGCCGGTCACTGACAGTGTGATTTTTGTGGAGATAATTAACATGTGCCAAAGTAACATCTCTGAGGTAGCATTAGAGGCTCAGAACCATACAGGTGCTGTGTTTCATGAAACAGCGCTTTAGCTTCTTGTTGAGGATAGTTCGCAGATGGATCGACAAGACATCTATAACTTACGCAATTAAGTAAGTAACCCTCTTTCAACGCATGAAAAGTAGGTGATTTTCGAATTTTTTTTTTCAAACAAAATGAAAAATGATGCTAATCCTGATGATACAGTTTTATTTATACACTTTTTGCTTTAATAAAACATTTTTTCACACGCTTCCTGTAAGCGCTCCAACGGGTCGTAGGACGCCTTGCAGTAGGAACACGTCATCGGCGAGAATAACTGAAACCTTCCTATTGGACTTGTAACAAAATAATTTTGTATGGTTCACTTTCAGTATACTTTGTACCCACATACGCTGGATAACTGAGAAATATTAAGTTCTAAAAATATGGCGACGAGTTGAAACAAATGCCACTTTGTTCTCCCACGAAAACGAGACAAAGGTGTGCACCAAAAACAGACTTTTGAAGATATCACAAAACGACTTCGTACGGTTATAAAGAATTCAATTTAGTATGCTAGCACCAAAGTGCGATCAAAATCGTATGCAGCATTCCGAAGTTGCTTCCCGCCAGGCTGAAAAAATACAGTTTAGAGAAAAACACGTTCAGCTTTTTGAGTTGCATCTTTTGCAGTTAATTTTTACATACGTCTAGTCAGCGACCTCTGGGCCATAATGGTATCCTTCCTGATCCTAAAGAAGGTTCCCCTCCGTCGTCTTCGTGCCGTGGTGGACCAGCGGGCCTCTTTGGCAGTTTCTAACACCCACTGGTCTGCTTGCTCGATACGCTTTACGTCCGCTTTCCTGCAGTAGTTGTAACGGGATGGTCCGATTTCAAGTTCGAGTACGTTCAAAATATCTATAACGCCAGTTAGACCGTCGTTGAAATCACATGTCAACTATTTTTTCCCGTTCTCGGAGACACTTTTTCACAAATTGCCTCGTAACTCGATAACGAGACGTAACTTCAATAAAGTAGACATCTCAGAATTTTTATTTTTCATTTTTTGACATTTTCGTGGTTTCTGGTCTAGCTCCAGCGAAGAAACGACCGAGACGAAAATTTGTGGCTGTAAAGACAGCGGTCTGCAGCCAAGCACATCCAGGCACCCCGCCATCGGAAGGTTGGAGCAGGTGCGACGGGTGCGCAACGGAGGAATTACTATATGTGGTGCGGGACTGGCCGCCAGTGACGTCACAGACGGTAACACAGCTACACGACAGCAGCCACAACCACACGACTGTCACTACTTGCCAATGGCCGAAGAGCACTCGGACAAAAGCTCATGGATGTTTAACCACCTACTGGGGCTTGAAGCGCAAGGAAATTTTGCCAATTCAAATCAAATAAATGTAGTAAACGTCTTTGGAAGTCCACACGTTAACCTGTTTACGTGAGCTAACGATGAAAAGGCATAGCAATTAGGAGATATGGGGATGTGATGTAAGTAATAAAATAGCTGTAGCGATTACAATAGATTTCTGTTTATCCAGTACAATAATATATAAATCCGTAGTGCACAAGTGTTTTTTCTGTATGTTCAACATGTCATTGCGCAGACTAATACGTACGCTGGCGAGGGAAGCAGAACTGGGTTGTTATAAACACCACTGAGCTATCCGTTGGCTTATTGTTTTAATTATTCGAATTTGATTGTTAACGTTCAAATGGTTCTATGCACTATGGGACTTAACATCTGAGGTCATCAGTCTCCTAGACATAGAAAGTACTTAAAGCTAACTAACATAAGGACATCACACACATCCATGCCCGAGGCAGGATTCAAACCTGCGACCGTAGCAGACGCGCGGTCCTAGACTGAAGCACCTAGAACCGCTCGGTCACATGGGCCGGCTATTGTTAACGTAATCAGGTTTTATTTGGAAGGGAGGGTGTTAGGTATCTGTGTGTGTGTATGTTACGTACTGAATTACAGGAAATGTATTCCCAGTTGTGAATTTGAGCCACCTTCGGCTGTATATTGGAATGACGACAGTTAAAATTTGTGTTGGACTGGGACTGGAACCAGAATTTCCCGCTTTACGTGAGTGGTCGCCTTAACTGCTTGGGCCAACCGAACACGATTCGTTGCCAAACCCAAACTACTGTGTCGTCGCCCATGAGTCGCAAAATGCGCACTTCCGTTACGGATATTCCCGTTCACGCGAAGGACATATTTATTGAGAGTCGAGTTCCTGGTATAGCAGCAGTGCCTGTGTTATTAAGAAGTACGATGCACTGTTCCTTCGGACATGCATGCTGAAGAACATTTTCATAGTACTGATACCAGAGGAATGGCTAGAGAGATAAATATTTAAAAACAGTTAACAGACAAAAATGACAAAATCACCATCCACCACGTTTCAGGAACTCTAGATGCAAAATATACGACAAAAAGACAAAATACAAATAGGTTAAATGCAGTTTATGAAGCCCTATTGACAATTTAACTATATGGTCTCAGAAGAGGTCATCCCTAATCCTCTTGTATATGTGTGCCAGACCAGCTGATCCAAAAAAGAATGGAAGAAAACCGGCTAACATCCTTTTCATCCATAGTTCATGAAAAAAAAAATTTAATTGTGTGATAAAAGTAAACAATGGGGAACGATAGAAGTTAAAGGATATCTCAAACATACGACTAAAATTGTTCAAAGCCTGTGTAGAAATACGTTGGTAGATTGACAGTGGACAGACAGCAACCAAGAAGAGAGTTATTATACAATATGTAAGGGTGTGAAATAGGGCGCCAAATGTGTACAGAGTTAAGTAATATGTGCACAGGCTCAGGACTGGCAAGGTACTCGGAAAAATAATTGTAATTTTAAACCTTCGTTTATCTGGCTAGATGAGTCCAGATTATATTCAGTTATTCACAAGATAACCCACAAACAACAGCGATAAAACAAAACCTAACGAAGATTTTTACATGAACATATATCAAAAAATCATCCAAAGGAAACTACATTCGAGGCCCAATAGCGCTATAAATGTTGAAGTTATAGAAGAAGTACGCAGTTTTAATTACGTATTACCATGAGAGAATGAAGATTAGCAAATGTTTATACATATTTCAAAGAGCGAATAGAACAATTAAGAAGTTTTAAAGGCGGAAACCCAAACCTACGCACAAATTACGGCGATGGGAATCCCAGCCTACCCTTCAGCAGTGAGTACTGGGCAACACCCTATAAGACATCGCAACCTGCCGAAATGAGATTTGTAAGTTCTGTGTCATGCTGTACATTCATAAATAAAAAAAGAAATAATGAAATCCGAAAAGAACTGAACTTAAATGACAGACTGTATGACAATAAATGAAATGGAAAGAACATATGCAACGAATTGACAATAACAGAATGTCTGAGATTCCTAAGATGGTGCTGCATTAAAAGCTAACAGCAAGAAGGAGAGTAGAAACACCTGATCAGATTAGAGGACAATTTTTCCGGAATAGGGTCAACGTGCAAGAAAAATACCAACGATGATCATTTAAATACAAAAATATGTTGGTTAGCGTGTGCATTTGAGCTGAATCACCTCGGCAACGCAGAAACGATCTAACGAAACGTCATATCTTTTTGTGCTGGTCCGTTTCTACATTGTTCTGTAGGAAGCTCGGTCTTGCAGCACTTAAGCTCCAGGAAGGAAGGAAGAACATGAGGTGCTCTAGAAAACGACAGGCCTCTGAAGATTGTAAGCCATCGGGCTAATTTGCCTCAGTTCTCTTTAGGGCGAGTCGGGTCAACGACACCTCCCCATCCCATTCAGTTCATCGTTTGACGAGACAAGAGACCGCGTGTGTGCGTCCCATGTCGATATTCCGAAGGCCGCAGGGTTCAGCTTTGTTCTACGCCACGGTGATGTACCTAACCAGGCCTTCAACATGTACAGTTCTCTGCTTAGGGAACACGCACGCACACGCACGCACACACACACACACACACACACACACACACACACACACACACACACACACACACACACACCCCAAGCATATAGGAACTGCCCGTCAGATCTGTCAACACTTTCAATTTGTCACATAGATTTGATACCCGTTTAAGTTTCAAATTTGTTTCACTGTTGAGGTATCTTTAGAGCAGTTCTGCTTTATCTGACTTTTCAAATGTTCCCAGCCCACTATTCCTCCCGTTGTAGGTTATTCCCCTGGAATATAGGGTGATAAACTGTCTTCCAGCATTTGGTAATCCTGTACAGCCTGAAAGAGCATTTAGTTTACATAGTTTGCTGTGAGAGGCGGTACATGCAGTCTGGCTTGCTATGGCCCTGTAGCTCAAATTCGACTACAAGCAGCCACTTCTTATTTAGTGGTTATCACTTATGGTTCTCGAAATTTCTTAGAAGTGTAGTCTGGGATATTATAAGTTTGTACATAGAAATAGCACCATCCTCTGTCCAGAAGCTCTTCTGTCCCTCTCCTGAGCCAACCTTTTCATCTCAGAGTACCACTTGCAATCTATCTCCTCAATTATTTGTTGCGTGTACTCCAGTCTCTTCCTTCCTCTATAGCTTTTACCCTACAGAGGTTCATTAGTACCACGGAGGTTATTCCCTGATGTCTTAATAGAAGTAATATCATCACGTCCCTTCTTCAAAATGGCTCTGAGCACTATGGGACTGAACATCAATGGTCATCAGTCCACTAGAACTTAGAACTACTTAAACCTAACTAACCTAAGAACATCCCTCCCCGTCGGGAATCGAACCCGGGAACCCGGGCGCGGGAAGCGAGAACGCTACCGCACGACCACGAGCTGCGGACGTGGTCCCTTCTTCTTCTTCTTCTTCTCTGTGTTTTCCATATATTCCTTTAATCTACGATTGCGTGCAGAACCTCCCTATTCATAACCTTATGAGTTCATCTAATATTCAACATTCTTCTGTAGCACCACATTTCGAACATGTTTGGGTACTGAGAGAAAACGGTGTTTTGCATATCTGACGGACCTCACATCCTAAAGTTCACTGCCATACAATTCTGTACTCCAAAGGTACATTCTCAGCAATCCCTCCCTCAAATTGAGGCCTATGTTTGACACTGACAGATTTCTCTTGACCAGGAATGCCCTTTTTCCAGTAATAGACTGCTTTTTATGTCACTGTTCCTCCAGTCATGGTCTATTTTGCTGCCTAGGTGGCAGAATTTCTTAACTTCATCTGTTTCGTGATCACCAATCCTGACGATAAGTTCCTCGCTGCTCTCATTTCTGATACTTCTCATTACTTCCATCGATTTGCTCTCAGTTCATATTCTAACTCGTTAGACTGTTCATTCCATTCAGCAGATCCTGTAAATCTTCTTAACTTTCACTGAGGATAGCATTGTCTTCAACGAAACTTATCATTGATATCGTTTCACCGTGAGTTATAATCCCACTCTGAAAGCTTTCATTTATTTCCGTCATTACTTCCTCGATGTATAGATTGTGCAGCAGCGGCGAAATACTACATTCCTTCCTTTCATCCTTTTTAATCCGTAGCACTTTTTCTTGTTCTTCTACTCTTATTGTTCCCTCTTGGTTTTTGTAAATGTTGAATATTCCCCTTCTTACCATGTAACTTACCCCTATTTTTCTTAGAAATTCCATCATCTTGCAGTATTTGGAATTGTCGCATGCTTTTTCTAGGTCGAGAGATCCTATGAATGTACCTTGATTTTTCTTTAGTTTTGCCTCCATGATCAACCATTATCATCAGAACTGCCTCCCTGCTGCCTTTACCTTTCTTACAGCCAAAATGATCATCTATCACACATCCAATTTTATTTTCCATTCTTCTGTATATTATTCTCGTCAGTAACTTGGAAACATCTGTTAAGCTGATTGTGCGATAATTCTCGCACTTGCCACCTCTTGCAATCTTCGTAGTTGTGTGATGGTATACGCCAGCCTTATATATTCTACACACCAGTTCAATAGTCGTTTTGTTGCCACTTCCCGCAATGATCTTAGAAGTTCTGATTGAATTTTATCCATCCTTTCTGCCCTGTTTGACCTTAAGTCTTTCAAAGTTCTTTTAAATTATGATTCTAATACTGGATCTCCTATCGCTTCTATACCGAGTCCTGTTTCTTCTTGTATCTCATCAAAAGACATGTCTTCCCCCTCGTAGTAGCCTTCAATGTACTCTGACCACCTGTCCGCTCTCTCGTCTGCATTTAACAGTGGAATTGCAATTGCAGTCTCAATTTTACAACTTTCTATTAATTTCACCGAACATTGTTTTCACTTTTCTACATTCTGTATCAGTCCTTCTGACAATCATTTCTTTTTCGATTTCTTCAAATTTTTCATGCAGCCATTTCGTATTAGCTTCCCTGCACTTCGTATTTATTTCATTCTTCAGCGATTTCTATTTCTGTATTCCCGAATTTCCCTCAACAGTTTTGTGCTTCCTTCTTTCATCGATCAACTGAAGTGTTTTTTCTATTATCCATGCTTTCACCGCTGTTGACTTCCTTGTAACTAGGGTTTCCTTTCCAATTTCTGTGATTGACCGTTTTAGTGATATCCATTCCTCTACAACTGTATTGCCTACTGAGCTATTCCTTATTGCTGTATATATAGTCTTAGAGAACTTCAAGAGTACTTCCACATTCCACTTGTTTGCGTATTGATTCTTCCTGACTAATCTCTTAAACTCCAACCTATTCATCATCACTACTACATTGTGATCCTTGGTACGCCTTAAAATCCAGTATCTGATTTCGGAATCTCTGTCTGACCATGATGTAATCTAACTGAAATCATTCCTTATCAGCCGGCCTTTCACAAGTATACTGCCTCCTCTTGTGATTCTTGAACAGAGTATTCGCTATTACTTGCTGAAATTTTTTACAAAACTCAATTAGTCTTTCCCCTCTCACATTCCATGTCCCAAAGCCATATTCTCCTGTAATCATTTCTTTTACACCCTTCCCTACAACTGCATTCCAGTCCCCTAGGACTAATAGATTTTGCCCGCATCTCGTGGTCGTGCGCTAGCGTTCTCGCTTCCCACGCCTGGGTTCTCGGGTTCGATTCCCGTCGGGGTCAGGGATTTTCTCTGCCTCGTGATGGCTGGGTGTTGTGTGATGTCCTTAAGTTAGTTAGGTTTAAGTAGTTCTAAGTTCTAGGGGACTGATGACCATAGCTGTTAAGTCCCATAGTGCTCAGAGCCATTTGAACCCTTTTTGAACTATTAGACTTTCATCTCAATTTCTCTCTATCTTCAGCTTCTGCTTGCGACGGCGCAGTGTATACCTAAACTATCGTTCTTGGTGTTGGTGTGTTGTCGATTATGATGAGAATAACTCTGAAATTTCCTGGCAGATTAAAATTGTGTGCAGGACCGAGACGCGGGACCTTTGCCTTTCGCGGGCAAGTGCTCTACCAAGTAGGAATGTAGGAGACAAGGTACTGGCAGAATTGAAGCTGTGAGGACGGATGCTTGGGTAGCTCAGTTGGTTGCCGGCACGGTAGCTCAGAGTGTTCGGTCAAAGGGTTTAGCTACACTGTGTAATAAAAAACTGAGTGAACGGATCAACGACCAACCTGAACGAGTGTCATCGGACGCCCGCCAGGACCAAAGTCAACGAACAATGGAACAAAATGAGACTAAAAAAAAAGTTGGTAGAGCACTTTCCCGCGAAAAGCAAAGATCCTGAGTTCGAGTCTCCGGCAGCACACAGTTTAAATCTGCCAGGAAGTTTCATATCAGCTCACACTCCGCTGAAGAGTGAAAATCTCATTCTGAGAACAACGCTATCGCTGAACTGTTCGGAATAACTTTCTCTGCCCTACGTTCCTATTTATAACGAATCCTACACCATTTTTTGCTGCTGTTGATATTAACCTATATTTATTTGGGCAGAATTTTTTTTCTTCTTTCCGTTTCACTTCAGTAATCCCCACAATATGTACATCGATCCTTAGTATTCCCTTTTCAGATTTTTAGCTTCCCTATCACGTTCAAACACCTGACATTCCACACTCCAACTCGTAGAAAGTTATCCTTACGTTGGTTCGTCAATCTTTTTCTCATGACATCTCTGTCATGACGTCTCTCTCTCAGCAGCTCCTTCCTGGAGATCGGAATGGGGGTTTAGTCTGGAATCTTTTGCCAATGGAGCGATCATAAAGACATTTCTTTAATTACACCCCACATGTCCTGTGGATACATAATATTTGTCTTTAATGGAGTGGTTTCCATTCTCTTGAGCAATCTCATGCCGTTAACCGTTGCTGATTCTTCCGCCTTTAGGGACAGTTTCGCAACCAAGGGCAAAGCAGTGGCCTGAACCTTTGTCTGCTCCTGTGCCCTCGTTGACAAGGCCATTGTCTGAGTGGGGGTAACATCTTATGCCGAAAGTCTTTGGCCGCCAATGCTGATGATTTTTTTCAAACTTTAAGCGGCGGTGTAGCTCTAACATTGCCTGAGGGCGCTTTGTTTACAAATCAACGATGCTACCCCTAGTTATGGGTGTTCAGGTGCAGTTCAGATGGACCGATAATGAAATGAAAGGTAGGAGACACTGTGGTTACTGCGCTGCAATTACATGTGGAAGGGACTGATTTCAGATACCCATTCGGACATCCAGTTTCTTTATCGTGAGTGCCCCAGATGCGTTATAGGAAATGCCAAAATGGTTCCTTTCATACTGAAAAGACCTGTTTCTTTCCTCGTAACTACTCTGATCCCCCTCCCCTCTCCCTCCCCCATAGCCAGTCCTTTTGTGATCAATCATCTGAGTGTCATTACGTGATAGGCCAAGATAAGAGTTCATTAATTGTGTGTTGGAAATTTTGATTGATAAGCGTTTTTGTTTAAGAGTCAATATTGACATTGTAGGGCGATAGCTCAGACCTTATAAGATGGGAAGAGGGGGGAGTTAATGCGGCCTCTCAAACAAACCAAATCATGGCTAATGAAAGTGGCTTACCATTAACGCATTTTGAAGTTCCATGTTAGAAGGGACCACAACAAATTTTTTTAAAGTGAAATAGAAAATAATACATTGAAAGCACACAAATTTTTCTGAACGTTTGTTTAGTGACCAGCGTCCCGACCTGAAGATGGTATTGTGGCCAGTGACACCACGGCAGGATCCCTTGTTTGTTTTTTGAATTCCAGACACGTTTTCTAGGCGTATTCACGCCCTAGTATCAATCGAACTTTTGTATTAGACCAAATATAATTGGACAGGGATGGTTATTAATAACCTAATTTAATCAATTAAAAATTTTCACAAAGGGATGGATTGGCAGATGAGAGCTTTGTATATTAAAGTGTTTGGAAGACAATTTCGTCAGCTATATTATGCGTGTTTTTTTGTACTAACTAAGTGTTTCTGGGGTGAACACCTTGGTTACTTTTCCCGACGAGTATTGTGGCTACTTTTCTCGATCTGGCATCAAAAGACATTGTTTAAACATTGATATTATAAAAGTAATTACTCTGTAGACAAGTCAGTCGACAAGATAATATAAATGACATATCTTGCATCAGACGACCCAAAAACAAAAAAAGGTTTTAGTAAAAAAGAATGAACGAGGTCCGTTTGTGAATCTCACTGACAACAATGTTAATGTGTAATATAACTAATCTGACCACACCTAGATAAGACTGTCCAGTGCAAAAAATATGCAATGGTGCCATTACCCGTGAAGACGTCTCACACAATCACAGTGAGGAAATTAAACATATACTTTGTTAGGCTACAAGTTAATCTTATGGCACATCAAGTCGTAGCTTTTCACAATTGATAATTAATTTCTGTTTTCACAAACTAGCTTGATACATATCCAATATTCTTGTAAATTTCCTATAAAAACTCATATTTAAAAATTTCAAATGAAGCTTCTTTCAATCAGAATCAACAGAAATCCCTTCTGACGTAGTGAAGGCAGTGTACGTATTAGTATTCAGCATCTGTCTGCTCTAACAAGCTTTTCAGCTCCGAAATAGCTTCCAGTCTCATCATTTGTCACCATCGGTCGGTATTGACGTTAAAATTTCAATTATATTTCGTTGAGTTTACAGGCCGTTTTTATACCGGTACAGCGTGGTTACGGCATTCTGGATGCGGCCGTTATGTGTGAAACTCATACTGACGAAATTGTAACCACAGAACAAATGAAATGACTGACAAAGAGCACAGACGTGTAAATATGCCATCCAATTCAGGATGATGCAAACGCGCTGAAACCTCAATTTATCACCTGATGGCACATACATTTTCCGAAATGAATAGTGATTAATTGACAAAAAAAGCAGTGTCTCGTTCGTTGTATTGGAATACGTTATCAATATTCACTAGCGACTGCGTGAATCGAATTTGGACGTTTGGGCGTTTCTCTAAAGGAATTACGGAAAGCAACCAAGACGTGATACGCAGATTCTTAGATCGTCAGTTACAGATATCTAAAATGCTAAAGAAGCGAAACGTTGGAGTTAAAATTTTACCATCCGGAGACGTTGCGTTGTGTTGTGTTGTGTCCCACACAATGAAGATCTGGGAAAGGATAACTGAGAAGAGGTTGCGTCTAGAAACTGAAGTATGTGAAGAACAGTTTGGGTTTATGGCGGCAAGAGGAACAACAGACGCAATATTTGCACTAAGCAACTGATGGCGAGGCACAGAGAAGTAAAAGCCAAACTGCATATGGCCCTTATCGATCTTCAGAAGGCCTATGACAGAGTGCTGAGGCAATAAATATGGAGATGTCTGAGAAGTAAATGCCTGCCAGAAAAATATATCAGGGTGGTATAAGACATGTATGGAGATGCAATGACACAAGTCAGAAGCAGTGCAGGTGCAACAAAGGCATCTCCAGTGAGAGTAGGACTACATTAGGGATCTGCTCTCAGCCCATATCTCTTTGAAATTGTCATGCATATACTAGTCAAAGATGTGTAAAAAGAGGCACCTTGGAGTGATGTTTGCCGACTGTGTTGTAATCTGTGAACCCATCCAGGAGGCACTTCAAGACAAGATTGAACAGTGGAGAAAAGCTCTAGAGGGAAGGGGAATGAAAACAGAGTACATGTGTACGAAGGATGCCAAAGACCTGTGTATTACCCTGCAAGGAGAATAACTGACGCTGGTCAAGAAACTTAAATACCTAGGCTCTTAAATGCAGAGTGATGGAGGACTGGAGGCTGAAATACAGTATAGGATAAATATTGGATGGATGAACTGGAGGTAACTGAGTGGAGTACTGTGTGATAAGAAGGTTAGCTGCAGAATGAAAGGAAAGCTTTACAAGTCTGTGGTGAGGCCTGTGATGCTGTAAAGCGCAAAAACTTGGGCAGTTACAAAAGCCCAAGAGAAAAAGATGGAAGTGGCAGAAACGAGAATGTTAAGGTGGATGAGTGGAGTGACATGAAAGTATAGAGTAAGGAATGAGTACATCAGGGGAACAGCGAAATTGCGGCCCATAGGCAAGAAGATCCAAGAAAGTAGGCTAAAATGGTATGGACATGTGCAGAGAAGAGGGGAGTACTACGTGGGGAGAAGAACTGAAGAGCTAGAAATCAAAGGACCAACGAGAAGAGGAAGACCGAAACTGAGATGGATGGACAAGGTAGTAGGGGACCTACGGGAGAAATGATGGCTCAGAGACGAAGCACTGGATAGACATTTATGGAAGAGAAGGATCCAGCAAAGCAACGCCAACCTCGCATGACGAGGGAAAAGGCTGAGATGATGATGATGATGAGACGTTGTAGCACTACATTTCGAAAGCTTCTAATCTTTTCTTGTCCTAACTATTTATTGTCCATTTTTCACTTCCATATATGGCTACACTCCATACCAATACTTTCAGAAATGTCTTCCTAAAACTTACATCTATACTCGATGTTAACAAATTCCTCTTCTTCAGAAACGCTTTCCTTGCCATTGCCAGTCTACATTTTATATCCTCCCTACTTCGATCATCGTTTTTTTGCTCTCCAAATAGCAAAACTCCTTTACTGCTTTAAGTGTCTCATTTCCTAATCTAATTCCCTCGGTATCACCCTACTCAATTTGACCACATTCTATTATCCTCGTTTTGCTTTTGTTGATTTTCATATTATATCCTCAAGACACTGTCCATTCCGTTCTACTGCTCTTCCAAGTCCTTCGCTGTCTTTGACAAAATTACAATGTCATCGGCGAACCTCAAAGCTTTTATTTCTTCTCCATGAATTTTAATTTCTACTCCGAATTTTTCTCTTGTTCCCTTTAGTGCTTGCTCGATTTACAAATTGAATAACATCGGGGATAGGTTACAACCCTGTCTTACTCCCTTCCCAACCACTGTTTCCCTTTCATATCCCTCGACTCTTATAACTACCATCTGGTTTCTGAACAAATTGTAAATAGCCTATCGTTCCCTGTATTTTACCCCTGCCGCCTTTAGAATTTGAAAGAGAGTATTCCAGTCAACATTGTCAAAAGCTTTCTCTACGTCGACAAATGCTAGAAACGTAGCTTTGCCTTTTCTTAATCTTTCTTCTATGATAAGTCGTAGGATCAGTATTGCTTCATGTGTTCCAGTGTTTCTACGGAATCCATACTGATTTTCCCCGAGGTAGGCTTCTACCAGGTTTTCCATTCGTCTGTAAAGAATTCGCGTTAGTATTTTGCAGCTGTGACTTATTAAACTGATCGTTCGGTAATTTTCACACCTCTCAACACCTGCTTCCTTTGGGATTGGATTATTATATTCTTCTTGAAGTCTGAGGGTATTTCGCCTGTCTCATACATCTTGCTCACCAGATGGTAGAGGTTTGTCAGGACTGGCTCTCCCAAAGCTGTCAGTAGTTCTAATGGAATGTTGTCTACTCCGGGGGCCTTGTTTCGACTTAGGTCTTTCAGTGCTCTGTCAAACTCTTCACGCAGTATCATATCTCCCATTTCATCTTAATCTACATTCTCTTCCATTTCCATAATATTGTCATTATGTACATCGCTTTTTATGAGTTTTATTTCTATATTCAGATCATCAGTTCGATGTATGTTTCTGTACTGGCTCCCCAACTTTATAGGTATTATCGCAAGTAATATTTTTTCTGTTTGGTGTTCAAATTTGCAACTGTGTATCCCTGTAGACCAGTCATTGGTTGTAACTGTTAAACCACGATAGTGGGAGGAAGACACGAAACGTCTGCTGGTTTTATATACCGATGGTCATTGTGACTCAAGTATCTCGAAAAGACACGCATAGTAACGCTTTTCTAATAATTGACACTACCTGATGTCTTAGGTACGAATTACTGCGAGAGTGTGTACGTTATTTTAATGTACTTAATGATTTAATATTTAAGAAACGTTTTAATAATCCGTTGGAGAATTTTACGAAATGTTAAACTGAAAGGTAATTTTCCTGTTGGTTCCAAGGATGTGGAGATGGTTGATGCCTATTTGAAACCAGTAATCATATTGTTGTTACTGAATTGTGTAAATGAATTGTTTTGCGATCATAACTATTTGTAATCTCTATATTTATACAAAAGGAAATGTCTGACTGACTGACTGACTCACCATCACACAGCCCGAGCCACTAAGGATAGAACTTTGAAGAGACTGCTGATCTTATGCCGTAGTTATCATTTAAGAAGGGAATTTTCGAAATTCCACCTGTAAGGGAGTGAAACAGGGGATGAAAGGCTTTTCTAAAACATGTCACTATTACAGGAATTTTGATGACAGAACTGCGAAAACTGGTATCTGATTTCCAGATCAGAAATAAAAAAACAGTGTTTCAGTATTTTTGGACATTTAATCTCTATGGGAATGAAATAGTAGGTAAAGGGTTTTCTAAAATAAATCATTATTAAAGAACTAAGTAAACATTTGTAAAGCTATATCTTTGAAAGCTGGTATTAGATTTCTTGGTCAGAAATAAAAAAAAAATTGATGTTTCAGTGTTTTAAAAGATTCAGCCTCTGAGGGGTGGAATAAGGGATGAAAACTTTTATGAAAATATTTAATTATGAAAGCATTTTTAAATTAAATCTAACAAGGGGCCCCTTATGTGCGAGGTTCAACTTGAGTTTTTAGTGAGGCGCATTTGAAAGGATAAATACTGGCTCCCTTATGATTCTCCATGTGCATGAGGAGTGCGACATAAAACGAATTTCCGGGAGGTGCGGAGATAAACCTTCAATGGGATGTACAGGGCTTGTCCAGAAAGTAAGTAGCGATCAGTCGCGAAATGGAAAATACACTGATAATCAAAAAATGTATTTGCGACAGTTGGCTCAACCCTCCAGCTACATCTCTATATAGTCGGCGCTCCAGCTAGGACATCTGTCGCACCGTTATACCAACTTTCCAATACCTTCCTCATAGAAGACAGCCGTCTGTGCTTGCCGCCAATTCTCTACGCTCATCTGTAGTTCGTTGTCTGTACAAAAATGTTGTCTTCATAGGAAGTAGCTAATGTGAGCAAAGATGATAGCAAGTAATTAATGTGAGAAAAGATGAAACTCAGAGTGAGCCAATTACCGGCTGTAGTGCGGGTGATCAAACACTTCCCATCGAAAACGCTGCAGGATCATTTTATTGCCCCTGCAAACTGCGACCGAGAGTTGTCACGAAGTAGGAAGCGTATGACGGTTCTGTAATGAAATGATCGAAGTGAAGCAACCCACAGCGATACTAGAGGCACTGTCGAACACACATGTGCAGAGCTTTAAGATTTTCACAGTGGTTTCCATTTCTTGACCGATCGGAACTTAGTGTCCGAATATGCCTCGAGCGTATTACACGTCACAAAATGAACATCTCCCACATTCAAGAAATGTTAGAAATAAATCATTTACTTGCGCCATGAACAGCTAATGAAAAATGGTGCCCAACAGTGATAACAAGATCGAAGATCGAAGGCGAACTCCTTGGGAGTTACAAAGCGTACAGCAAGTTCAGTGAGGTATCCACTGTTAAAGAATGCTTACAAAATAATACTGGTGTATCTGAATGATGAGCACTGATAGAATGTGGTGGCATGCAATCAAAAACGAAACAGTCTGCCGTGGAGTTTATCGTGAAACTGGCTATTCTTTAAAGCGTACCTACAGGTTATGCGACAGTAAATTTTAAAGGTGCAGGAGAAACAAACATCCAGAGACTGAATTTGTCCTGTGGCTCCAGGTGGTATGTACTGCAGGCCAGGAATCAAGCAAAAGCAGCTCACTGTATTTTGATCAGATATTTGCTAAAGCAGTTCACATATCGTAATTGTAGTTTTCTTATACCCATTTTTCCACTTTCATTTGCTGTGGAGTAAAAATTACCTACTGCCCTTGCAAGGCCAACACATACGAGAAAACTACGTAGGTGGCAGAGCTAGTAAAACTTCTCACAGCATAATAAATAACTTTCCACCCAATTTGTCATCCAGATTAACAGCCGGCCTACTTATATACGAATGCTTTTAGGCGGTGATGTTAGTTGAATTTGATACATCTCTAATTTCCATGGTTGCTTTCATATCAAGTTCCTCTTCAAATGCCGACGGGTCGCATTGAAAACAGTTTCCTTACTGAGTGGTGGGATAAGTTTGTTTATCTCATCTACAAATTTTTGGGTCGATTCCGCAGTTCGCTGTGCGTCATAAAGGTGACGCTTTTTTGAAATTAGGTTATCTAGCATATTCTTATGCTGCAGTACTATATAAAGCTTTGCACTGTAATCTATGTCTCACGCAATTTCATCTGCGCAACGATTTGATGTGCATAACGTGGTAGTTCACTATCATGCACATTCTGTAAATTGTATCCAGCTTCCTTGGAACTCGCGAGCATTAGTTTATACACCAAGTACGCTTTGCCATCTCTTGAATATGCGTAGATTTTCTTATACACTTTACGGTCATATTGCTGGGGACTTATTGGAAAACGGTTCATTTTTTTAATATTCTTCCGCGGATGATGTTCCATGTTTGTAATTAAGTCTAGTACCCGCTCCTTGGACAACGGTTGTCCTTTACTACTGGTGGCAAGACTTGTGGCTCCCTGCGCAACAAGGCTCAACTAAATGGCTCGACACCTGTTTCAGCCCCACTTTCACTTGTTAAGCACGTGTCGTCATCATTGTACTCCTCTCCTACATTGTCCGCGCAGTCGAGCGTCTACGACACTCACATTCCACTGACTCGTCTTGCGGAAATGATAATATTTTATCTGCCATTTCTTTCTCATTCTGAGAAATTCCTTTGAGTCCTTTCTGACGAAATGTCGACTTCGGCAAGTGTTGCTACAGATACAATGCAATGTTTGCTTTATTTATCTTAGCTATTGCTCTGCTTTGTGTCACTACCATTAGCAGTGTAGCACTATTGTGAGTTAGTCGTCGACTAAGCATTTCAACTACGCTCCATAAGCTCATGCTGTGCTCATCATTCCTATCCCGCCACGTCTTGCCGTTAGCAGCCAATAATGTAGTTACGTGGTAGACAATATGTGGGAAGTAGAATACAGTAAGTATCATCGGCCTTTTGCGGCCTCTCGCTCAACGGATACGTCGTTAGTAGGGTCGAAGCATACCGTGAGCGGATAAATATGAGCGTCGAAGAGGGCGACGACATTTTTGAGCACTTACTGTAAAATAACTCTTAGAAACAAGCACCCTTTTGGTGAGAAGACACACCTCAAACAATTACTGCTACTCCAAACAACTGTGGACCATGGAATGTTCAGCTGTCGTGACACATCTCGTACACTGCTTGGAGACGGCATATTGCTTGCAGAATTCTCGACCAAGGCAACAGTAACTTCTTCAACGATTTGTGGCGCATTTGGCAGTCGGCTTCTCCCAGGAGCTATTCCCAAATCTCCAGTTCCTTCGAACCTGGTTCGGACGGAGGATCTCTCCATATTTCTTTAATTCATCGATAACTCGTGAAGATCAGTAGCACTATTGCTCTTGTTTTAAGACAACAGTTTTACCAGTAAAGCCCTGCTCCCCATGTCCAGGCCCATGTTAACCGTCTGCAAATGTAAGGCACACTAATTGTTGAGTTTCATCACTACGATGCCGAATCAGTACCATAGCCTAAGTGATGAGACTAACATCACCAACAACGCGTTTCCTACAGTGCACAGTCTGAACATGCATACAGATAGCAAAAATTGGATGTACTTTTGTATGTATGTATGTATGTATGTATGAGTGTATGTTCCAGATCTCCTTGTAACCTTTTGGACCGATTTCAGCAAAACTTCGTACACATATCGAGTGCTGTCTGTTAAGAACCCACCTATCAAAGGCTTGGGGTGAGGGTTAAAAAGCATTGTAGCCCACGAAGCGAGAATATGCACACTTTAGTTCTCCAGCATTTAAGAATGAGAGCTCTTAGTATAAGAAATACATAGAGGCCAAAGGAATTGAGCACACTAGGTAACTTAGAGTGCTGTTTAAATAAACAGAAACAATTTGTTCCAAGTTATGATGTTAATTATTTACACAAAACCAATATTTCGTGGGCCTATATTTTGCCCTTATTACAGTTTTTTTCTGTAGAGAGTACACTAGCTCCTTACAAACTTTACAAACTTCGGCACTTCCACTCATGGCGCAGCCGGACTTTCAATTCTTCTTTTGACTTAATTGTGTGCCGCCTGACTTAACGCTTCAATAGCCCCCAAAAATGATCTATGGGGTCCAGGTCTGGTGATTGAGCAGGTGATTGAGCAGGTCATTTAAGAAGCTCGATGTTATTTTCCCGAAGCCAAGTCATCGTGCGGACAGATTTATGGCAGATTGAGTTATCCTGGTGGAATTTACCACGGTCTATATTTGCATCTCCGAAGATGGTTGTAAAAGAGGGCAGTAAGGCAGATTCCAGGACGTCCATGTACTCTGTGGAATCCATGCAGCCTTCACATACGACCACTTGTCTCATTTCTGCAGGGTTCAGGCAGCCCCAAATCAGGATGATCCCTCCACCGTGTTTTACACTCTGGGGTCAGGGCACATGATATTTGGCTGATATTTTTCGGTGAACGTTTGGTGCTTTAGAGACCACTCATAGCGTGCCTTTCTGTTTTCTTCAGAGAGTCGTGGCCTCTCCTGGCGTTACAGCCTTTTAGACAATCTTCATGAAGCCGTCTACGAGTGGTGCGAGCAGAAATTGTTTTGTTACAACTTTCAGAAAACTCAATAGCGACGTCTAAAAAGGTTTTCTTTCTATTTTTTAATGACTCTCTTACTGTCATTCAGTCCTCGCGGTCTGTTGTGATCTGCTTCCGTTCGATTATGGGCCTCTTAACATGCGACCCGATCATGCCGAACCGCTCAATGGTATATTGTACAGGTCGGCCTGAACATTTCAGTGTCCACAACGAGCGAATGTAGCGGGCGGATTACTACACAGAAAAACCTTCCAAAGACAAATTTTATTACACCATATGCTTTATTGATGGCTTTGAGATGGATCATTCTTTATGGCCGTATTCGATGCACTTCTTAAGCCAAGGGGTTTATTTACTGTTATGTATACTGAGCGCCAAAGAAACTGGTACCGGCATGCGTATTCAAATACGGAGATATGTAAACAGGCAGAATACGGCACAGCGGTCGGCAAGGCCTATACACGACAACAAGTTAAAATGGTTCAAATGGCTCTGAGCACTATAGGACATAACATCTGAGGCCATCAGTCCCCTACAACTTTGAATTACTTAAATTTAAGTAACCTAAAACATCCATGGCCGAGGCAGGATTTGAACCTGCGATCGTAGCGGTGGCGCGGTCCAGACTGAAGTGCCTAGAACCGCTCGGCCACACCGACCGAAAAGACAACAAGTGTCTGGTGCAGTTGTTCGATTGGTTACTGCTTCTGCAATGCCAGGTTATCAACAGTTACGTGAGTCTGATCGTGGTGTCATAGTCGGCGCACGAGAGATGGGACACTTTATCTCCGAATTAGCGAGATGTGAGGATTTTCCCGTACGACTGTTTCACTAGTGTACAGAGAATATCA
This sequence comes from Schistocerca gregaria, assembly GCF_023897955.1. Lineage (NCBI taxonomy): Eukaryota > Metazoa > Arthropoda > Insecta > Orthoptera > Acrididae > Schistocerca > Schistocerca gregaria. Next base: position 251,356,466 of record NC_064920.1, read on the forward strand.
GGAATCCGGGAAAACTTCAAATCTCCGATATCGCTGCGGCCGTAGAAAGATCCTGCAAGAACGGGACCATCGACAAATCGTTCAACGTGACAGCAGTGCAAACCTTCCGCAGATTTCTGCAGATTTCAATGCTGGGCTTTCGAAGTTTTACTCGTGTAACGTTGATGACTGCACGACACAAAACTTTACGCCTCGCCTGGACCCGTCAACACCGACATTGGACTGTTGACGACTGGGAACATGTTTCCTGGTCGGACGAGTCTGTTTCAAATGGTATCGAGCGTGGACGTGTACAGGTATGGAGACAACATCGTGAACCCATGAGCCCTGTATGTCAGCAGGGAACTGTTCAAGCTGGTGTAGTCTCTGTAATTGTGTGGAGAGTATGCCGTTGGAGTGATATGGGACCCCTGATACGTCTAGATATGACTGTGACAGGTGTCACGTAGATAAGCATCGTCTCTGATCACCTGAATCCATTCACTACCATTGTGCATTCCGACGGACGTGGGCAACTCCAGCAGAACTATGAGACATCCCTCACGTCCTGAATTGCTACAGAGTGACTCCAGGATCACTCTTCTGAGTTTAAACACTTCCGCTGGTCACCAAAGTCCTCAGACATGAACATTATTCAGCATATCTGGGATGCCTTGCCACGTGCTGTTCGGAAGAGATCTCCACCCCAGCGTCCTCCTACGGATTTATAGACAGCCGTGCGCCATTCATGGTGTCAGTTCCTTCCAGCACTACTTCAGACATTAGTCGAGTGCATGCCACGTCTTGTTGCGGGACTTCTGCGCGCTGGTGGGGGCCCTGCACGATATTAGACAGGTGTACCAGTTTCTTTGGCTCGTCAGTGTATATCGCAAAGGTGCAAAATTGCTAGGGTGCTCAATACATTTGGCCAAAGGTGTACGAAGAAGCAAAACAAAAACGCTACTTACTTATGGACCAAAATAATATATGATGTCGGGAAAAGTTACAATCAAATGTCATACGATCTTTGAAATTAATTTTTTTTTCGAATAGAGATGGATAGAAGGTCATCTGTTAACAAAAAAATAATAATATGGAGAATGGATTTGTGGAAGTGTTGTACGACGTTACGAACGTTAACTTTATCGCCGGAACATTGCGTTCGGTTCGTGCGTTGCGGTACGGTGCGTGTGACCAGAGCTGGACAGTGGCGTCAGCCCTCTGGTTTGATTTCTGACGGGCAGTCGTCGAAAACGACGAGTGGTAATCTCCGGCAGCGCTGCTGACGTCACATCGACGTCACAGCGGCAGCGGCAGTCCTAATGCCGCGCGCCTACATCCGGACACCGCAACTCCTCCGTTTTGTGTAAACACATGAGCGTAGGCACTTAATCAAAAACCTGCTGCGGTGCGCTTGTGGGCGTCCGCGGTGTTTTTCCCCACTTTTATTGTGTTCTGGAAGCAATAACAAAAGGCGGTAGTGCCTCTTCCTTCCTCAAATGTCGCAATTTGAGATAAAGTGAAAATAAATAAACAGACTGTGCGTCGCAGCGAGAGCGGAGATGTAGCTCCAGCCTCTGGGTAGCGACCGAGCGATCCCCCGCAACGAGTGTTTTCTCAGATTTATTGCAGCACGCTAGGAGCCATATTACTGTGAAAATTGAGCCGTTTCTAGACCAGTGTGGGAAAGCTGAAGCTGATCGAAGCTGTGCGTCTTCCGAAGCGAAATGAGTTTGGGGGGCTAAGTAGATTTACAGGAGCCAGCGAGAGACATACATCTGCTTCTATACCTTACGGTGTGTGGCGGAGGGTATTCTTACTGTGCTTATCTTCTCTCACGCTCGCCTCCCTCCCCTGTTCTCTGTACCACTCGTGAAAATGTGTGGGAAGAACAACTGTCGATAAACATCCCTATGTACTGTAATTGCTCTAATGTTCTTTTTATTTCGTGACACGTGCGCGGAAGTAGTTTAGGTTATGGTATGTTGTGTTAACCGGGGACCTAGAAACGACGGAGAGGCTCCGTCCCCGCTGCAGCCGCAGCGGTCCGCAACCCCACGACGACTACCGCAGTCCACTTCACCCCTCCACCGCTCCACACGGAACCCAGGGTTATTGTGCGGTCCGGCACCCGGTGGACCCCCCAGGGAACGTCTCACACCAGACAAGTGTAACCCCTATGTTTGCGTGGTAGAGTAATGGTGGTGTACGCGTACGTTGAGCAATCGCCGACATAGTGTAACTAAGGCGGAATAAGGGGAACCAGCCCGCATTTGCCGAGGCAGGTGGAAAAACCGCCTAAAAACCATCCACAGACTGGCCGGCTCACCGGACCTCGACACAAGTCGGCCGGGCGGATTCGTGCCAGGACCGGCGCTCCTTCCCGCGCGGAAAGCCGTGCGTTAGAAGACACGACCAACCGGGCGGGCTGCGGAAGTAGGTTGCTTGACCCATTTTAAAAACCTCACCTCCAGGGTAAAGAAAAGAGGCGCGGACTAATACTATAAATCTCTAGAGACATGGCAGCAGTATGTTTCACATTATTCCATTCGCAACCACAGATGATCTGAATACCCGAATCTGTCATGTGTTTCCGAAGGAACAGAACAATAATTCTAACGAAGTATGTACAAACTCAAGTTCACTAAACACTTTTATAATTTATTTGCACGTAGTTTTAATTGCTGTACCAAGTAGACATTTGTGAATAAGAGAAAAATATGATGTTTTTTCTTGCAAACAAAATCCTTCCGAAAATATTTAAAACAATTTGTGAAGGAGGGAATGGCGAAGGAAAAAGAACAGGGTACTCAGGGAGATACATCTAACCAACTAGATGTTGTTGCCGAAACCAATACAAGGAGATTGAAATGGATAGGTGATGTTTACGGGAGAAAGTAGGGATCAGTAGTAAGAGTAGTGTGAGACAAAAAGTCTAAAGGAGGAAAACCTTCAGGCAGACCGAAAATAAGATGGGGAGGCCAGGCAGCCAAGGATCTGCAGATACTTGGAGTAATTTAAGAAGGGACTAAGGACAGAACGTGTGGAGATGGCTGATTGATGGGGCCCAATACCGACTGCATGTTATGGGAGCAGGACGAATAATTACCTCTAACAAAGTGTTATTTCTGTACAGTTCTTGACTTTCATTCTTAAGTTTATGGGCGCCTCACCTGCATATCATCTATACTGGGCTATCCAGGTGATGGTTGGAGTCGTTATGACCATAGACGGGCCAATCGTCATCGTCCGACCGCCATCTCGCCCATCAGCCCATAACGCCACTTGGACGTTGTATACTGGGGCGTGTGGTCAGCACACCGCTCTACTGGCCGGTGTTGGGTTAGTAGACCTCGAACTGCTGCTCTTCGGTGGAGTAAATCATCATTTGGCATCACAGGACTGAATGGACCACCATCTCAGTCCTCCCACGAAGGGAAAAAAATCCCTGACAGCACGGGAATCGAAGAAATGTCTTCCGCATGGCAGTCATCTAAAGCGGCCACTCCGCTATGGAGGTTGTCTCCTCATAGTGTGTGGCGGAGCGTATTTCTGCTACTGTTGTGTTGTTTCCGCTTGCTTCCGCAAACAATGTATGTGAAGCGCAACTGTCAATAAACTTCAATGTGAGCTCGGTTTTCTATGATTTGTCAGCGCGTCGTTTCGCTAGTCATAGGTGGGACTTTTTCATATATTGACATTCGCCGTTATGAGCTATAAAAGTCTCAAATTTATTTGCTATTGGCCAGTATATTCTTTTTTAGGCATCAAAGAACAGTCGGATATTGATACTGGTAATGTCTAAAAAGTCGAAATTGGCCATTAGCAAATACATATGAAATTTGTGCAGCCCGTTACCTTATAACAGTATCATAGTGGGCATTGTTATCAACTAAAATACTATTCTCAACAAGATTTCTCTTCGTAACATTATTCGTTTCTCGTAAACAATCTGAAAGCATATGCTTCTCTTGCGTCTGTTTAACTTGTCATTTTGCTTGTTTCTTATTCAATGTAAAACGCGAGTGCTTGAAAATGACAGACAGACGTATTTACACGAATAGAAATGATTAGAAAAGTAATCCCAATCCTGCAAAAAACAGCGATTGATAAAGGAAGCCGTTTAATCGATATTTCGTCAGAATGAGAGTGTTTCGACATTGGCTAAAGAAAGGCGAACAGGACGGTGCTGGAACTGCCGATTAAAGGTGTGTTTGATTTCAATATTTAAAAAAAAACGTAAGTGTAAACTTTAAACGCTCGTCTTTTCGAAACATCACTTTTCAGGCTGGCTGCTGCTATAACTCATGAGTATGCATGTAATTATAGTTGTACATTTGTAACTTGTGAGTCAACGTTTTTTCTGCCTATGGCATCTACCAGCAAGAGAAACGAACGTGTCACTTATCTGGCAGTGTACGTACGTGATTAGAAGAGCACTAGGCCACCAAACTTCCCGAATTTAAACCCAACCAAAAATCTGTGGGATCAGCTCGATCGGGCTGTTCCCACCACGGATCCGCAACCGAGAAACCTAGAGCAGCCGACCACGCCACTGGGCTCGACATGGCTCCACAGCCGTGTCGCTGCCTTCGAGAACCTCATTGACGCTCTTCCTGCAAGTCTCGCAGCGGTACGTGCTGCAAAAGGTCGATATTCTAGCTTTGGACAGGTGGTCACATTAACGTGACTAGACTGTTTTACCTTCAAATACGCGAAGATATTTCGTCCGACAGTTTCAGGACTTGATTGTGGTTTTACGTCGAAAAAATAGAAACAAATTCAGTTGTAAACGAGGGTTGTCCGCAGAATTCCCATTCGCTAAAGATGTGCTTATGCAGTGAGTAAATGGTTCTGAGTCAGTCAGCTGCAGCTACACTGCTTGCTGCTTCAGCATCAATTGCTCTATAGTTGAATTTTGAGTGACAGATGTGCGCTGGAATTAGTGGAATTAAATTAAATAAGTCGCCGTCTTTTCTTCCCGCTGAACAGCTGTTATATGAAATAAGTTTTCGACAGTTATTTTTTTTTTCCAGATCTGTGCAGGAGACGACTACAGTGCTGAATTGTGCGTGTATCTGACAGCCCACAAAAAATATTCTGAAACATATAAGGATCATATTTTTCTCATAAAATTACTTCCTACCAATCCCTTTCCCTTTTTCTGAAAAGCGCGATGTCGCTCCCTTACAGCGGCTGACGCAGTCCATGAATGCACTCTTGTGATCCCAGTAGGTGTCGAATAGCACGCATGTGATTAGAAGAGCACTAGGCCACCAAACTTCCCGAATTGTTAGTAATCAAAGAAGGATCAACTATGTTCTCTTACTTTACTGAAATGCAGAGTATCTAAAAAAAATTCATTCGATTTCGCGAGCGCGCATCTCGTGGTCGTGCGGTAGGGTTCTCGCTTCCCGCGCCCGGGTTCCCGGGTTCGATTCCCGGCGGGGTCAGGGATTTTCTCTGCCTCGTGATGCCTGGGTGTTGTGTGTTGTCCTTAGGTTAGTTAGGTTTAAGTACTTCCAAGTTCTAGAGGATGTTTAGTCCCATAGTGCTCAGAGCCATTTGAACCGTTTGAATTCGGGAAAATATAATTCCTCGTACATGAATACAGATGAAACCTGCGAATTTTAACTTACGCATGGGACAACAATGTTTTCAATTTCAAAAGATTTTACTGTTATATATGAGCCGTGGCGAGCTAGCGCCAGTCTCATTTTGTTCAGGTATAGTTGAGATCGATTGCGGTTGAGGTAAGCTGTCTTTGCTTTCACGTGTTCACGTGTCTGATCTTTCGGCTTCGCAGGTGAGGCGAGTTGGTTGTTAGCCATCGACGGGAACCCTCGATATCTCGTGTCATTCGCGGGGGAGACAACGCCTACCGAACGAGTGTGATCACCGTTGCACGTTGTGGTGTGAAATTGGTTGGGCGTTTTGCAGACATGGGCAGCTTGGAGATACAAGTTCTGTGACTTCACTGGGAACAAAATTTGAAGGGAAGCGGTGAAGCTGTGGAACCCGTTCTGTCGCATTGTGTACCTGATATGGAGTAAGTAGTCGTAATTGTTTGTTCACCGACGCACTCAGAGATTTTAAACTTTATTATTATTATGGGAGACTTTTTTGGCCTAGTTTAATGGTAGCCGTTATTCGAAAATTTTCTCAGAAGTTTTTGGTGTCTCTTGCAATCAAATTTTGTTGTTGTTTTTTTTTTTTTAAAGCCTGCACTCTATTAATGCAGTTGTTCGTGTGTAAGTGAGTCAAAGGTTCTGCCCAGTGTTTCTATGTTTCAGTGTTATTGGAATGTCTTTGTGATTCGGGCAGAAACTTTTAATTGTGCCAGCACCAGCACCTTGGCGGGGAGTGAAATGTCATCCGAGGTCTAGGCCTGGCAGTGTTTAAGAACCTGGCCACGACCGGAGTTGGTCACATATCCCCTTACATAGTTTAGTATTTATCACCCTTCCGTCAAGGAAGGTTAAGCTGCTGGATATATATTTTGTATGTAACCTGTTTATATATGAACTTGTTTCTTAAATATTATGGGCTGGCAACTGGCTAAACCTAAAACTGCACAGCATCCGCTGAGTCCCTTGTGCAGCTTTTCCTATCAATTTTTACTAACACGTCTGAGTATGTAAACATTTATTTCTTTAAGATCAGTGGCTCTGTTGTAGTTTTTTTAATTAAGTGATTGTATCATGTTACGTAGTGGCATTTTAGTTTGGTTTCGGCCGCAATAGCTGAATGGTCAACCCGATGGACTGCTGTCCGAAGGGGCCCGGTTTCGATTCCCGGCGGGGTCGGGGATTTTATCCGCTCAGGGACTGTTGTTGTGTTGTCTTCCTCATCATTTCATCCACATCCGGCGCGCAGGTCACCCAATGTGGCGTCGAATGTAATAAGACCTGCACCAAGGCGGCCGGACTTGCCCCGTAAGTGGCCTCCGCTCCAATGACGCCAAACGCTCATTTCCATCTTAGTTTGGCACTAGTGCTCATTATTGTTAAGCCATCCTTTACCTGTAATTGTTTCTGTATATGTATTTTGAGGGAAGTCCTATGTGGGAGTTTGAAGGTCTCAAGTTTGCCAGTAACTCCCTTTTCTTATTTTGTAATTGTTTTTTAGAGTTTCTAATTGTATTTGCAAAGTTTTGTCTAGTGGCTCGCCCACAATTTTTAATTCTTAATTTCATTTTTAAAGACATAATACCAATAAAGTGTCTTAATTATAAATTGTAATTCCATCCCATTTCCTCTTTTATGGTTTTTAAGATATACTGTGCAAGTGCGATACCATTAAGGAATCATGTATCAATATACAATCACATAAAACCCCGTCTCACATTTTACATTTCCGTTTAGGAACAAAGTTTACATTTGTCTTTCACAAATTCTGAAAACAGTCTCCAATGGATGCGCGACAAACATCGAGACGATAGACAAACTCGTCCTGTACGTTTGTGAGTTAGTGCTTCCACTACTGTTGATATCCGGCTTTGCAATTAGAGTTGCTGGAAAGGGAGTTGCATACACAGCTTAACGACAAGGAAATCACATGCCGCGAGGTCGGAAAATCATGCAATATCCGTACCCCCATAACAGCAAGTTCCTCGTGGAGGCCGTACTCTTGACAAAAATCAAGCAGCTCAGTTGTAACGTAATAGTACCTGTTGAAATGGAGAACGCAGAATGCTGTCTGTTGATGTTCAAACACCATCTCTGCTCGATTCACGTTCAATAATGAAAGAGCAAATGAGATAGTTGTCCCAGGAGCGCACATACTGGCTACCAAATGAACTTACAACTAGCGCCAAAGTAAACAGCTGTTTTCTACTCTTAGTTTAAAATTTCCCCAAGTTTCTGTCTTTATACTTCTAGTTGATATACCCTTCTGATATCGGATTAATGTTTTTGATATACCCTGTAGTTTTATTTTCCCAGCATCTGGTGATGCAATACTTTCTTTGAACTTAATGATGCTCTGGTGCCCACTCGAAATGAATCAGTTGTATAGCTCATATATATCCAGAGTGGACCATTGATCGTCACCGGTCCAAATATCTCACGAAATAAGCGTCAAACGAATAAACTACAAAGAACGAAACATATCTAGCTTGAAGGGGGAAACCAGATGGCGCTATGGTTGGCCCGCTAAATGGCGCTGCCTTAGGTCAAACCGATATCAACGTCGTTTAGGCACCCCCATTTTTTATTACATATTCGTGTAGTACGTAAAGAAACATGAATGTTTTAGTTCAACCACGTTTTTCACTTTGTGATGGATGGAGGTGTAATAGTCACAAACATATAGGTCACAATTTTAGACGAACAGTTGTGTAAGAGGTAGGTTTTTTAAACTAAAATACAGAACGTAGGTACGTTTGAACATTTTATTTCGGTTGTTCCAATGTGATACTTGTACCTTCGTGAACTCATCATTTCTGAGAAAGCATGCTGTTACAGCGTGATTGCCTGTAAATACCATATTAATGCAATAAATGCTCAAAATGATGTCCGTCAACCTCAATGCATTTGGCAATACGTGTAACAACATTGCTCTCAACATCGAGTAGCTAATTTTCGCACATACATTGACAATGCGCTGACGCATGTTGTCAGGCGCTGTCGTTGGATCACGATAGCAAATATCCTTCAACTTTGGCACAGAAGGAAATCCTGGGACGTCAGATCCGGTAAACGTGCGGGCCGTGGTATGATGCTTCGACGACCAATCCACCTGTCTTGATATATGCTATTCAATACCGCTTCAAAGGCACGCGAACTATGTGCCGGACATCCATCATGCTGGAAGTACATCGACAATCTGTCATTCACTGAAACGATCCGGTGAACGTGCGGGCCGTGCTATAGTGCTTCGACGACCAATCCACCTGTCTTGAAGTATGCTATTCAATACCGCTTCAAAGGCACGCGAACTATGTGCCGGACATCCATCATGCTGGAAGTACATCGACATTCTGTCATGCACTGAAACATCTTGTAACATCACTAGAACATTACGTAGGAAATCAGCATACATTGCACCATTTAGTCTGCCAACGATAAAATGCGGTACAAATATCCTTCATCCCATAATGCTGTATCATACATTAACCCGCCAAGGTCGCTGATGTTCCACTTGTTGCAGCCAGTGTGGATTTTCTGTTGCCCAATAGTGCATATTATGCCGGTTTACGAAATAAAGGGCTCTGAGAACTACGGGACGTAACTTCTGAGGTCATCAGTCCCCTAGTACTTAGAACTACTTAAACCTAACTAACCTAAGGACATGACAGACATCTATACCCGAGACAGGATTCGAACCTGCGATCGTAGCGGTCTCGCAGTTACAGACTGTAGCGCCTAGAACCGCTCGGCCACTCCGACCGGCCGCCGGTTTACGTTACCGCTGTTGGTGAATGACGCTTCGTCGCTAAACAGAACGCATGCAAAAAATCTGTCATCGTCCAGTAATTTCTCCTGTGCCCAGTGGCAGAACTGTACACGACGTTCAAAATCGTAGGCATGCAATTCCTGGTGCATAGAAATATGGTACGGGTGCAATCGATGTTGATGCAGCATTCTCTACATCGACGTTTTTGAGATTCCGCGTTCTCGCGCAATTTGTCTGCTACTGAAGTACAGATTAGCTGCGACAGCAGCTAAAACACCTACTTGGGCATCATCATTTCTTGCAGATCGCGGTTGACGTTTCATATGTGGCTGAACACTTCCTGTTTCCTTAAATAACGTAACTATCCTGCAAACGGTCCGGACACTTGGATGATGTCCAGGATACCGAGCAGCATACATAGCACACGCCCGTTGGGCATTTTGATCACAATAGCCATACATCAACGCGATATCAACCTTTTCCGCAATTGGTAAACAGTCCATTTTAACATGGGTAATGTATCACGAAGCAAATATCGTCCGCACTGGCGAAATGTTACGTGATACCACATACTTATACTTATGTGACTATTGCAGCGCCATCTATCACAAAGCGAAAAATGTGGTCAAACTAAAACATTCATATTTCTTTACGTACTACACGAATACGTAATAAAAAATGTGAGTTCCTATTTTTAAAAATGCAGTTCATATACGTTTGACCTATGGCAGCATGAAGATTGATTGTAGTCTTTGGATCAAGTGCGTCTATCACGAGAGAGGCCAGAGCAACACCGACAAGCAACAGGCCGCCAACACCCCCTCGTCAGCATGTATTTAGGTCGCGCCACTGACTGGAGGCCCTCACTGTCTTACTCAGGGTACGACAGAGCGTAGCGACCAGATCGAGACTAAAGGGAGACTAAAGTTTGTAATAGCAAGATTACCACTATTGTCAGCAAGAGGACTATTATAGATGAGCTTGTACCACAACACAAGGATTCTATTAAAGGATCCAGACCATGTAAATAAAGAACTTTATTAATTCATATGTACATTTGTGTCGTAGGCGGAGGATACCGGCAACGCATAACAACTTCCTCTCCTTTGCTTCCCTATGGTATAAGACTCTACAATGGCGACAACGATACAAAACACTCTTTCAAGGAAGTACATATTATTTTTGTGCTCCGTCAGGAGCATTTTCCTCTGGTTCCCTTCTTTTTTCTGTAACAGCAGAGTGTGCTGCTTATATGAAACGAATTCTACATATAGGCCAATAAATTTAGACAGTTTATTTCTGTACTTCGATACATTTGTATGTCTTGGCACATACAGGGTGTTTCAAAAATGACCGGTATATTTGAAAAGGCAATACAAACTAAACGAGCAGCGATAGAAATACACCGTTTGTTGCAATATGCTTGGGACAACAGTACATTTTCAGGCAGACAAACTTTCGAAATTACAGTAGTTACAATTGTCAACAACAGATGGCGCTGCGGTCTGGGAAACTCTATAGTACGATATTTTCCACATATCCACCATGCGTAGCAATAATATGGCGTAGTCTCTGAATGAAATTACCCGAATCCTTTGACAACGTGTCCGGAGGAATGGTTTCACATGCAGATGAGATGTACTGCTTCAGCTGTTCAATTGTTTCTGGATTCTGGCGGTACACCTGGTCTTTCAAGTGTCCCCACAGAAAGAAGTCACAGGGGTTCATGTCTGGCGAATAGGAAGGCCAATCCACGCCGCCTCCTATATGTTTCGGATAGCCCAAAGCAATCACACGATCATCGAAATATTCATTCAGGAAATTAAAGACGTCGGCCGTGCGATGTGGCAGGGCACCATCTTGCATAAACCACGAGGTGTTCGCAGTGTCGTCTAAGGCAGTTAGTACCGCCACAAATTCACGAAGAATGTCCAGATAGCGTGATGCAGTAATCGTTTCGGATCTGAAAAATGGGCCAATGATTCCTTTGGAAGAAATGGCCGCCCAGATCAGTACTTTTTGAGGATGCAGGGACGATGGGACTGCAACATGGGGCTTTTCGATTCCCCATATGCGCCAGTTCTGTTTAATGACGAAGCTGTCCAGGTAAAAATAAGCTTCGTCAGTAAACCAAATGCTGCCCACATGCATATCGCCATCATCAATCCTGTGCACTATATCGTTAGCGAATGTCTCTCGTGCAGCAATGGTAGCAGCGCTGAGTGGTTGCCGCCTTTGAATTTCGTATGGTTAGGGGTGTAAACTCTGGCGCATGAGACGATACGTGGACGTTGATACATTTGGACTGCAGCTGCAACACGGCGAACGGAAACCCGAGGCCGCTGTAGGATCACCTGCTGCACTAGCTGCGCGTTGCCCTCTGTGGTTGCCGTACGCAGTCGCCCTACCTTTCCAGCACGTTCATCCGTCACATTACCAGTCCGTTGAAATTTTTCAAACAGATCCTTTATTGTATCGCTTTTCGGTCCTTTGGTTACATTAAACTTCCGTTGAAAACTTCGTCTTGTTGCAACAACACTGTGTTCTAGGCGGTGGAATTCCAATACCAGAAAAATCCTCTGTCCTAAGGAATAAACCATGTTGTCCACAGCACACTTGCACGTTGTGAACAGCACACGCTTACAGCAGAAAGACGACGTACAGAATGGCGCACCCACAGACTGCGTTGTCTTCTATATCTTTCACATCACTTGCAGCGCCATCTGTTGTTGAAAATCGTAACTACTGTAATTTCGAAAGTTTGTCTGCCTGAAAATGTACTGTTGTCCCAAGCATATTGCAACAAACGGTGTATTTCTATCGCTGCTCGTTTAGTTTTTATTGCCGTTTCAAATATACCGGTCATTTTTGAAACACCCTGTATGAACAACAAAGAAGTACACGTAATATAAGGATAACACTTTACATTTTTTCTAACTACTTTGACCATCAACCGCAATTCATCGAAAACGCCGAGGCTATGTCTTGTCTCTTAAAACCATGAAAATATTACTCGAAATATTTCACCGAATTTGCAGTTTTTCTAGTTTTACGTAATTTTTTGCACTCATATTTAGTTTTTTTCACAGATGTTAAGGCACTTTTAATCCAATTTTTTCCAGTACAGTAACATTTACGGGGAATGAAGTGCCCATGATAGAGGGATAGTGCGTCATCCAGTTTAATTGCAGTAATGGCTAAATAATTTGTGACCACAGAATCAATACGATGACCCTAGAATCATCGCCATATTTTCACTACATCAATTAAATTTATGCCTCAGACCGGATATTATGTGCATATTTTATGGATAAGCACATTAAATTTGAACCTCTGGATCTAGGTAACGGGTAGTGAAACAGAAAAAAAAGTTTTTTTACTTAAAAATGTAGACATTCTACCAGTAACAGAAACTATGCAAGTGGCAATACCCACAACTGATGTTTTTTATACCCAGAAATCATGGTTTTCGGGGTTTCTCCAAAACCGTCGGTGAACAAATGGTGGCCGGCCGCTGTGACTGGGTGGCTCTAGGTGCTTCAGTACGGAACCGCGCCGCTGCTACGGTCGCAGGTTCGAATCCTGCCTCTGGCATGGATGTGTGTGATGTCCTTAGGTTAGTTATGTTTAAGTAGTTCTAAGTCTATGGGACTGATGACCTGAGATGTTAAGTCCCATAGTGCTTAGAGCCATTTAAATTTGAATTTGAACAAATAGTGCTTCTATAAACAGCCTAAGGTCCCCCAGGACCGCACCTAATGCAAAAGAACCAACCGATATTCTCAATTTGCCGAGACAAGAGGTGCTGTGTGTAATGTTTAAATCTGGATCTTGTACTGAAGGGACATCAACAGTATGCCCGTTCTTCCGACAGGTAGAGTCGTTAGACCCAGTGCTATGCTGAACACTTGGCCCTATATAATTGCGATCAACAGAGCGTTATACTGCGTAAGTTTGTCTCAGTACGAAATGTAGACATTTGTCATCAAAGTTGTCAGTGTCGTCATGAGTGACTGCCCTTTCGTTAGTGACGATACTAAGAATTTCCTTACCATAAAAAGTAATACTTTCAGATTATTGTCTGTATACGGATGCTGTACCGGCTATGAAGGAAAAGAACACAAGCCGTATACTAAATGACCACAGAGTGATGACCTTATCCATCGAGTAGTTTATTATCCGCCTCAGAAGACGTCATCTGCTGTTGGGATACGGCGTGTCGCATTCTTCGCTCTTAGAAAGACTAATCATCTCTGAAACCTATGTTTCAATTCAGAAATTTCTGCAAGCACTAGGAATCGAATCGGTTGCTCCCACGTAGGAAGAAGTGTAAAGTTAACAACAGCATTCTTTGTCGTTGTTGTTGTGGTCTTCTGCGCGCAGACTGGTTTGCTGCATGTCTCCAAGATTGGCTATGCTGTGAAAGCCTCTTCATCTCTTCATATCTACTGAAACATGTTTGATAGTTTATTGCATCAAGATCGCTTAATAACTGCAGTTACCGGTTCATAAATTTATTACCATCTTCATATGAGATTGATGCCCTAACAGTTTCATCAGTGTGTATAACAAATTCCAGTTACGTATTCTGAATATCACGAAGTGGTATGAAATGTGTCAATGAATTATACATCATGTCGCCATGACAAGTGTCTAAATAGCGTGACGAAACAGTTATTCCATTAGTCACATCTGAAGATAGTAATAAACTGATAAAAAAACCCGTATTGAGTATATTGTAGTTATTAGGATACCTTGGCGTAATAAATAACTACAATAATATTTATAAGGTCCGATTCATAAGGTCTAATTCATAAGATACGGCAGCCTATATCCATTGGAACATGTTTATTGTAAACAAGCCATACTACCCATCTACGATATCTATCTCCCCATCCTTTTCAGAAACAAACACACACACACACACACACACACACACACACACACACACACACAGTTTCCTCCGTTACCAAACGGACAACCCCTTCATGTATCAGGATAAGACATATCAGCCGATCATTCTCTTAGTAAAATTGTGCCATAAACTTCTTATCTCGGCGACTCGCTTCAGTACGTCTTCATTCTTTGTCCACTTTACCAACCTAATGTCTTGCATTCTTCTGTAGCACTACATTTCAAAGGTTCCTGACTTTTTCTTGTATGAACTGTTTACCGCCATTGTTTCAGTTGTGTAAAAGGCTACACTCCAGACAAGTACTTTCAGAACGCTCAAATTTATTTTCGATCTCAACAAATTTATCTTTTGCAGAAACGCTTTTGTTGTGATATTTCCAGTATGCATTTGGTGTCCTCTCTACTTATGCCATATTCAGTTATTTGCTACACAAGTAGCAAAAATAGCAAAACACAACTACACCTTTTAGTGTCTCATTATTTAATTGAATTCCCTCAGTATCCCTTAATTTAATTCAACTACATTCCATTACCCTTGTTCTACTTTTGTTGATATTCACCTGACAACACACTAACCATTCCGTTGAACTATTCTTTCAGATTCTATGCCTTTTCTGATAACAGTGCAATGCCATCGGTATATATCTAAGTCTTTACTGCTTCTCCCTGTTTTTAATTCCCTTTACAAATTTCTCCTTGGTTTACTTTATTTCATGCAGACAGATGAAGATGTTGGATAGGTTCCGAACCGTCTCGCTCTCTTTTGATCTGCTACATGCCTTTCATGTTCTTCGACTCCTGTAACTGCAGTCTGGTTGCTGTACAAGTTGTAAACAACATTTTGTTCCCTAGCCGCTACCTCGAGGAATTTCAGTTATTGTATCCGTGTCAGTACTGTTAAAATCTTTCATTACATCTACAAACGCTAGAAACCAAAGTTCACTTCTCTTTAGTCCTTCTTCTAAGGTAAATTGTTGGATTAGCATTGATTCTCGTATTGTTAAATTACTCGGAATTCATACTAAACTTCCCTGAGGTCAGCTTCTGCTAGCCTTAAGTACGTGAAAAACATAGAAACGGAAGCAATGAGGATAAGTGGGCAACAAACTATCACAAAACCAAATAAGAATATTGTCCTGTAAGATGCTGCCCAGGCACCATCTGCTTCTTCACCCTCTGCCCATGACATCAATAAACAGCAATTCTGCACGGATATAATCGTATTTGCTCATAACAACACTGTCATGACTATGCACGTCAGCTTTCTAAATAGGAGTTGTTGCACTTCATTAGCTCCACCTGAAGGTACGTGAACGCTATTCCAGTCCTCCTACGTAGGGAACTTGCTTACAGGCGCTGAATGTACACCTTGAGCGTTTCCTCTCGCACCACAGATACTTGCCGAAAGGAAACGAAGGTGGACACGTGGAGAGAGACGAGCCAAGAACGAAAGCTGGATATGGTGCAGTAGGAGAGGTTAATAAAGTTCATTATCCAACTTGCAAGCGATTTCATACCCAAGAAAGGTGTTCAAACCATACTTGGACACACAAAATGCCGTTTTTCAGCTAGTCCAATTTTGTAATATAAAACAGCTAGAGCGTTTATGAAACTCTTCCAAGATGTGATCGTGATGTGCTGACATCGCTGTGGACAGTTGTAGGTCTGGTTTTACCTAGGACGCGTAAGTGCTCTGTAGGGGCTAACATTGTTGGAGGCTGGTGGCGTAGCGTGTGGTGTGTTAAGGACGCCATCATGCCAGTTGGTGTTTCACTGTCAGCTAGTCTACCACTGGAGGAAGCCAGACCTGTTCAGGGAACTGTTGTATGCCTGTATAGTGGACAGTACAAGTAGTTTATCCAGGATTTGGTGTCATATTTTTCGAATACAGGGGCAAACCCAGAAAAGGGCCTCACTGTATGCTGTAGTTGGTCTTGTGGTATTCACGAAATCATTTTGTAATGTAAGCATCTCCCACATTATTAGAAAAGTTATCTCTATTTTCGTAATACAGTTGACCAGTCGAGTCTAGGAAATCTGTATTACTTGCCATTAGGTGTCTCCCGAGCTAGCCGCCTGTGTAGTGACTACCTTGTATTTTGTTTGTTCGCCATTTCTGTCCACTAGGCATTGCTAATTCCTTCTGTGTACCTGGCTGGCTGTTACCGTTGTTTGCTGACCTGCAAACCCTGAGGTTAACTATTTGCCTTTCCTTGGTGCTACGTATTTCAATTGTATATGGTGCCGATAAGGGAATCTCTACATTTATAATTACCTTTCTTATTGCCTCTAAATCCTGCTTAAGTAAATCTAAGCAACACCATCTAGAAACGGCCTCTAGAATACCTTCAACCTTGAAACAGCCTTTGTGCAGTAAAGCTCACTGTTTTTATAACCCTGATAACTTGCCTGCCCGTGGAGGGGAATTTAGACGTAAGCTTCAGATCCCCTAAAATAGTCACTAATGGATTTCTTGTATTTTAAGTAGATTCTGCGTAATCATCTTCACAACATGCGTAGATTGTTTCTTTGCCTGTCGGTCGTTAATTTAGTTATTCGATATTTCTCTTAAATGCTACTTAAGTTCGTGTAATAAAATTCTGATCACTTGAGGTTGACCAGTGTTGCCGTAAACTAATCATTATGACCGACGCATCGATTCCTTGATGAAATTTGTGTGCAAAACTTAAGTACTTTAAATGATTTTGGTTTTCCCGTGGTAGGCACTTTACTTTGGGCCTTAAGCCATTTGCGCAGTTGCTAAGTACACCGAGCAACGCTGCATAATATTTAATAATTTTACTATAACTGCTTAGTACTTAACTTATTTGGTAATTTCACTTTTGCCCGCCAACATTTGGAACTTTTTTTTAAATTTAACCTCTGCTCCTATGAATTTTAATTACAGTATTGACTGATGTGGTAAGCCTTGACTTCGACTTCGTTATTCACTGGTCATAAGTCTTCCACTATTAAATTGTGTATTTTCTCTTTGTAAAGAGATTTATTGTTTTTAACAATAAACGGCTTTTTAAGTATATTTTATTTTGTGGATCCAATACTTTATAGCTCCGCAGCTTTGTCCCTAACACTTCAGGAACCTTGTTTGCCGGATGAATAGCTACGCTAATGGAACACGTGGCAAGGCATCCTGGCCTTGAAGGACACAATCGATCTTAAAAATCCTTGTTAAAATGGATCATAGGACACAGCTTCCTGTGGACGTGACATGTATGACGTATGGCCAGAATGAAGGTTGAGACAAAATCGGAAAAATGTTGACCACAGTAAATCAGTCAATAAGTTGATGATGACGCACACAAAAGCGAACATCGTGACTCATCGACTTCAATTTGAAAAGATGACGTTGCAGGACATTTAAGAAAATATTCCATGGCACAGCTATCCGTGGGAACGAATTTGTCGTATGGCCGCGGCACATTACGTTCAGTTCAGTATACGGCTCTGTCTAACACAAGTTGACACAGTAAAGATATATTTAGGTACGGTTCAAATGGCTCTGAGCACTGTGGGACTTAAGATCTGAGGTCATCAGCCCCCTAGACTTAGAACTACTTAAACCTAACTAACCTAAGGACATCACACACATCCATGTCCGAGGCAGGATTCGAAGCTGTGACCGTAGCAGCAGCGCGGTTCCAGACTGTAACGGCTAGAACTGCTCGGCCTTAATACTTAGTTACGGAATTAATGGCGCTCGCACTACTGAGATCGTGAGGAATATCTTCGTGCTTTGTCTTCTTTTCTGTGGTGGCATTAGAAGTTAGAGTTCATACAGGTCACCTTGTATGGCCGCTTTACGTCAGGGGCCTTGCAGCAGTGTATATGAGCTCTGATTAATGATAAATAGAAAAACATAAAAGGGCTCTTCCCAGGCAGTCCGCATACATTTGGTCGTAAAAAGGAACATCTGGTGCGTCGTTCCAAGTGTCTCCTCATTTTGAAATACAGCTGTACTCTGTAATAGAACTACGGGTGCAGTGCTGGTATAAAATGTATGAGCCGACGGTATTCCACTGCAGTATACACTATGCCGCAGTACGAAATACGCCACGTTACGTCATCGGTGCCAACAAGAACTGCTAGACGTACCTTCAGTGAACAAGCAGGAATTTTGCGAAACAACATCTTCTGTTATTTTCAGATACAGTTTTTATAAATACAGTAAAATCATAAAACAGCAATTAATGGGCCAAAGAGACTGAGAAAATATGTTTTTTATGCTGTGTTACGGGCAGGACGCAAAAGAAAAGCTCTGAAATAAGTTCGCATCATGTACACATAGCAGACAACTGCAAGTTTTATAATAAGGCAGACGTTTGTGAGTGGTTGAGGATCCTCTTAAAATAGCAAACATAGCCGAAGAGCGTGGAAAAGTGGTGTGTTGGGGACAAAACTTCAGTAGAAAGAGAAAATTGTTTCGAAACTGGCTGCAAAAAGTAACGAATACATTGCATAATATCGCGCAAATTATTGATATTACATAAAATAGAGAACCAAATACTTCAATGAGAGAGGCAATCTCAATCGACGAGAGATGAGGAGTTAATTTGAGATTTCTGACGACAGGCATGTTATTTGATTGCTTCAAATTTAGCAAAACTGTCGATGAAAACTGAGAAGTAATTATTTTATTCATCGCATGGGGACAGTAGTAAATGCTAAGAAATACATGAAGTTTACAATGATATACGAGTATCTAAGGATTTAGGCACAAAGTTAATACGCTCAGATTTTGAAAACTAATAACCCAATAAACTGATCTGAGAACAGTTAAACTACAGAATTAGGAAGGTAGGGCAGAGGGTGTGTTACTGTGAACAGTTCAGTGACCGGGTTGTTCTAATCAGAATCGACAGCAGACCAACACCGACGACGATAGTTCAGGTATACATGCCGACGTCGCAAGCTGAAGATGAACAGATAGAGAAAGTGTATTAGGATATTGAAAGGGTACTGCAGTATGTAAAGTGGTACGAAAATCTAATAGTCATGGGCGACTGGAATGCAGTTGTAGGGGAAGGAGTGGAAGAAAAGGTTACAGGAGAATATGGGCTTGGGACAAGGAATGAAAGAGGAGAAAGACTAATTGAGTTCTGTAACAAGTTTCAGCTAGTAATAGCGAATACCCTGTTCAAGAATCACAAGAGGAGGAGGTATACTTGGAAAAGGCCGGGAGATAAGGGAAGATTTCAATTAGATTACATCATGGTGAGACAGAGATTCCGAAATCAGATACTGGATTGTAAGGCGTACCCAGGAGCAGATATAGACTCAGATCACAATATAGTAGTGATGAAGAGTAGGCTGAAGTTCAAGACATTAGTCAGGAAGAATCAATACGCAAAGAAGTGGGATACGGAAGTTCTAAGGAATGACGAGATACGTTTAAAGTTCTCTAACGCTAAAGATACAGCAATAAGGAATAGCGCAGTAGGCAGCACAGTTGAAGAGGAATAGGCATCTCTAAAAAGGGCCATCACAGAAGTTGGGAAGGAAAACATAGGTACAAAGAAGGTAGCTGCAAAGAAACCATGGGTAACAGAAGAAATACTTCAGTTGATTGATGAAAGGAGCATGCACAATGTCGGCACTAGTACAGTGTATATCCACCTTTCGCAGCAATGCAGGCTGCTATTCTCCCATGGAGACGATCGTAGAGATGCTGGATGTAGTCCTGTGGAACGGCATGCCATGCCATTTCCACCAGGCGCCTCAGTTGGACCAGCGTTCGTGCTGGACGTGCAGACCGCGTGAGACGACGCTTCATCCAGTCCCAAACATGCTCAATGAGGGACAGATCCGGAGATCTTGCTGGGCAGGATAGTTGACTTACACCTTCTAGAGCACGTTGGGTGGCACGGGATACATGCGGACGTGCATTGTCCTGTTGGAACAGCAAGTTCCCTTGCCGGTCTAGGAATGGTAGAACGATGGGTTCGATGACGGTTTGGATGTACCGTGCACTATTCAGTGTCCCCTCGACGATCACCAGAGGTGTGCGGCCAGTGTAGGAGATCTCTCCCCACACCATGATGCAAGGTGTTGGCCCTGTGTGCCTCGGTCGTATGCAGTCCTGATTGTGGCGCTCACCTGCACGGCGCCAAACAAGCATACGACCATCATTGGCACCAAGGCAGAAGCGACTCTCATCGCTGAAGACGACACGTCTCCATTCGTCCCTCCATTCACGCCTGTCGCGACACCACTGGAGGTGGGCTGCACAATGTTGGGGCGTGAGCGGAAGACGGCCTAACGGTGTGCGGGACCGTAGCCCAGCTTCATGGAGACGGTTGCGAATGGTCCTCGCCGATACCCCAGGAGCAACAGTGTCCCTAATTTTCTGGGATGTGCGTAGGATCCTACGGTCTTGGCGTGCATCCGTGCGTCGTTGCGGTCCGGTCCCAGGTCGACGGGCACGTGCACCTTCCGCCGACCACTGGCGACTACATCGATGTACTGTGGAGACCTCACGCCCCACGTGTTGAGCAATTCGGCGGTACGTCCACCCGGCCTCCCGCATGCCCACTATACGCCCTCGCTCAAAGTCCGTCAACTGCACATACGGTTCACGTCAACGCCGTCGCGGCATGCTACCAGTGTTAAAGACCGCGATGGAGCTCCGTATGCCACGGCAAACTGGCTGACACTGACGGCGGCGGTGCACAAATGCTGCGCAGCTAGCGCCATTCGACGGCCTACACCGCGGTTCCTGGTGTGTCCGCTGTGCCGTGCGTGTGGTCATTGCTTGTACAGCCCTCTTGCAGTGTCCGGAGCAAGTATGGTGGGTCTGACACACCGGTGTCAATGTGTTCTTTTTTCCATTTCCAGAAGTGTATGTTTTCAAATTAATAAAGACATGCCATAGTGAAGTGGTAAATAAAACTGTTATACCAGTAAAGCCCTACGAAAAATGCTTGTGCTAAACAAATGCTTGAAAAATGTATCTGAGGAACGAGATGCACAAGTAAGAACTGAAAACAATAAAGGGATATAGGCGGGTCTCGATGCCCTTTCAGCATCTGAATGGCGAACGTACCCAAACCGTCAATTCTCGACTACAGTACTGTGAAGGTATGTTCTCGAAACTTCAACAAAAGCCCGTACCGAGCTACTGAGCGTCTCTCTTGCAGAGTCTTCCGCTGGAGTTTATGTATCATCTCCGTAACGCTTTCGCGATTACTATATGATCCTGTAACGAAGCGCGCTGCTCTCCGTTAGATATTCTCTACCTTTTCTATCAACCCTATCTGTTACGGATCCCACATCGGTGAGCAGTATTCAAGCAGTGGGCGAACAAGTGTACTGTAACCAACTTCCTTTGTTTTC
Organism: Schistocerca gregaria; assembly: GCF_023897955.1. Taxonomy (NCBI): domain Eukaryota; kingdom Metazoa; phylum Arthropoda; class Insecta; order Orthoptera; family Acrididae; genus Schistocerca; species Schistocerca gregaria. The sequence continues at coordinate 251,378,105 of NC_064920.1, forward strand.
GGATTGCATTTCCTTAGGATTCTTCCAATGAATCTGACTGGCATCTGCTTTACCGACTATTAATTTTAGAGGGTCATTTCATTTTAAATCGCTCCTAATGCCTACTGCCAGATAATTTATGGATTAGCTGCTTCCAGTTGCTGACCTAATATATTGTAGCTAAATGATAAGGATCTTTCTTTCTATGTATTCGCAGCACATTACACTTGTCTACATTGAGATTCAATTGCCATTCCCTGCACCATACGTCAGTTCGTTGCAGATCCTCCAGCATTTAAGTACAATTTTCCATTGTCACAATCTGTCGATATACTACAGCATCATCGGCAAAAAGCCTCAGTGAATATCCAATGTTACACACAAGGTCATTTATATATACTGTGAATAGCAAACGGTCCTACGACACTCCCCTGCGGCACACCTGAAATCACTCTTACTTCGGAAGACTTCTCTCCATTGAGACTGATATGCTGCGTTCTGTTATGTAGGAACTCTTCATTACAATCACACAACTGGTGTGATAGTCCATATGCTCTTAATTTGTACATTAGACGACTGTGGGGAACTGTATCGAACACCTTGCGGAAGTCAAGAAACACGGCATCTACCTGGAAACCCGAATCTATGGCCCTCTGAGTCTCATGGACGAATAGCTCGAGCTGGGTTTCACACGACGTTTTTTTCGAAACTCATGCTGATTCCTACAGAGTAGATTTCGAGTCTCCAGAAAAGTCATTATACTCGAACATAATACGTGTTCCAAAATTCTACAACTGATCTAAGATAGGAATATAGGTCTATAGTTCTGCACATCTGTTCGATGTCCCTTCTTGGCAACGGGGATGATCTATCCCTTTCCCAATCTTTCGGTACGCTACGCTCTTCTAGAGACCTACGGTACACCGCTGCAAGAAGGGGGGCTCTGTGTAAAATCGAACTGGTATCCCATTAGGTCCAGCGGTCTTTCCTCTTTTGAGCGATTCTAATTGTTTTTCTATCCCTCTGTCATCTATTTCGTTATCTACCATTTTGTCATCTGTGTGACAGTCTGGAGAAGGAACTCTTGGTGTCGTTTAGTTACGTTGTGCACCGCAAGTGTTTTGTTTGCCATGTCCATGTTGCCATGCGACGTCCTTCACTGCCTGTTTACAGATAACATCAACTGTTCCGGCGATCAATATGATTGTCGCAAAAACACGGGTTACAAAGTAGAATTAATCACAGACTTGGCTCGCTCAATGGAAGCGTACACAAATGCAGAGACGGCAGATACCCATTTGGGCTATGGATTAGTTGACGGCAATGGCGCTGGCGCTCAACGTTTGTACCGTGGCCCGAACATGGGCCACTGTGGAGTGATAGTCGCGACCGGGGGACGCCTAGGACGAGAACACTGCAACGAGAGGCGACAATTCTTCATGCAGTTGATGACAACCCTATTGTCTGTACAAGACATCTAGCTACAACACTAAATGTAGACCAAATGACTGTCTAGCGAGTGTTGCACGAAGACCAGCTATACCCATATCATTTATAGCGGGTGCAGGCACTATCAGCGTACGATTTTCCTGCACGAGTATTCTTCTGCGAATGGTTCATTCAAAAAGTATTAACCGTAAGTTTAGTGCAAATGTGCTGTTCTCAGATAAGGCGTCGTTTCAACAAGATCAGACTGTAAATTTTCATAATCGTCACGTATGGGCAGACGTCATTCCTGCCGCAACTGTTCAAGCAAGTCATCTACAAAGATTTTCTGTCAGTGTTTGGACCGGCATTGTTGGTGACTGGTAGGACAACACGTTCTACCACCGAGGCTCAACGGACAAAGTTGTCACTTCATCGTAGAGATCTTTTTGTAAATGTGCCTTTAGATGTGTGACAATACATGTACTTCATGTACGATAGAGCACCACCTCGGTTTAGTGTTAATGCCCGCCGGCTTCTAAATAACGGATTCGGTGACAGAAAGACAGGTAGAGATAGGCCAATTACCTGGCCCCAAAGCTCTCCGGACCTAAAGACATTGGAATTTTATTTGTGGAGGATTTTAAAGCTGCTGTGTATGGAACCCCACAACAGATCTTCAGAGTCTCCGTGCACGTAATATGGTAGGCTGCGAGACAATACACAATACGGCAGGGAAACACCAGCGCATCCGTGATGCACGTATCAGCACTCAAGGAGCGCATATTGAACATCTCCTTTGAGATAGAGTTACATGTGGTATGCTAATGCTTTTTGTTCGTGTGTGTTTTCCATGATTAATGAGTTGGTGAAAATTAGCTGTAGCATAGAAATAAAGCATTTCCAGACCCATCTTCATGAAACATTATTTCTTTGTCTACATGTGAGAATGGGTCCTGAACTGCGTGAAGTACATTTTTGTTACACCCTGTATAAGTACCCTATAAATTTGGGGGAAATGCCGGCCGTGGTGGCTGAGCGGTTCTAGGCGCCCAGTCCGGAACCGCGCGACTGCTACGGTCGCAGGTTCGAATCCTGCCTTGGGCATGGATGTGTGTGTTGTCCTTAGGTTAGTTAGGTTTAAGTAGTTCTAAGTTTTAGGGGACTGATGACCACAGATGTTAAGTCCCATAGTGCTCAGAGCCATTTTGGGGGGGGGGGGGGGGGGGTGGAATACACCACAAGGCGGACCACATAAGTTTGTCTCTGTTGGGAATTAGATACCTCCGGGCGAAAGCAAGCACGCTGTAAGATGGAACCACCGCCAAGCAAAATCGGTTAATGAACAATAATGGGACGATCAACTGTATGAAAGTAACGTAGCGCTCAAACGACTTAATCTGGAGGAACGGCCCCAACAATGTGCTAGGAACCGATATATGATCAGCCTGGCACAAAATAGCTAATGAAACATTACCAACTACAAAAAAACTTCACATAACGCATTTATCGGAGTCTAAGAACTGTAGTAATGTTATCAAATAGACCCCCTGCCACACAGATACATCTGTAGAGATAACAACGTCATATGGGAACGGTGTGGAAAGAGCCTGGCGTTGATTTGCAGAACAACAATACAGAATATTTCACATACGTCGGTGCCACAACTAGACGAAAGTTACTACCTCACAACCAAGAAAAATACCTTGACATGGTTAGTAGGGTATACTCGGCATTACGTAACCAGTGCAATCATATCCAAGCTATAGAAATTAGATCGCAGCCCCGGCGCAAGCATAAAATCTATATCTCAAAATTGGAACTGATGATAGTACGAGTTGGAAAACATATAGACATACGAATGGGGCTATTGCGTTATTTCTCTGGTTGGCTCTCGACACGCTTTTGGGTAAAGAAATGAGGCACCTGAGCTGCCTGGACACTTTCCAAAGTTAATGTATTTTTAAGGTATGACAGGTGGCACTGATAGTAACGAGGAGCCCTTCACTAAAATTGGGAAGAGGGTAACGGATCATATTCATAAACATGACGCCCTACACTGAGAGAAACCAGATGACAGGAAAAACTATTGACACAAACGAAGTAGGGTTGTGAAGCAGTGAAGATAAGGCAGTGAAAGCGTCGTGTTAAGAAGAAGACGATAAGTACGATCAAACTGCTGTCAGGCCTCCACAAAACTGTAATATCAGTGAAAGTGAACAATAATTGTGAATGTGTGTGTGTAATAAAAATTAAAGTACGTATTGACAATACTGACAGGTAAGATCTGTATAGCTAATAAATGACCATTTCACTGAATGCAGTTCACTCCTCGATTCTTCGTCCTCACCCCCTCCCCCCCCCCCCCCCCAAGCCCCCAGGTGCATTCCTCCACTTTCCTCTACACCCTGTGAAACCGCTGACGGAGAGAGCTCTGCTTAAGAAATGAATACCGAATACTTAATTAAACCTATTCCATGGATAGTCGTGCTGAAGTGTCAGTGTTAATTTCCATCGAGCTTACGAAATAATCCATTGGGCCAAATATGCATAAGCGTTCATAGCGACTTCACATGACATTGCGCACGATGGAACTGATATGTAATAAGGCTTTCCATTCTGTTAATAATAGTTCTGATGGCAAGAAGAACGGAAAATAAAACTGAACATCTATTACATGACCAATTTGACTTTCGGAAAGGTACAAGCACCAGAGGGGCAGTTCTGGAATTGTGCTTGGTAATAGAAGCCTACCCATGAGCCATGGACCTTGTCGTTGGTGAGGTGGCTCGTGTGCCTCAGCGATGCAGATAGCCGTACCTAAGTGCAACCACAACGTACAGGTTGAGAAGCCAGAAAAACATAGTGTTTCTGAAGACAGGCAGCAGTCTTTTCAGCAGGTTTAGGGGCAACATTCTAGATGATCTGGCCTTGTAGGATCAGAAAAAATGGCTTTGCTCTACTGGTACTGAAAACGGCTAAAGGTAAGGGAAAAGTACAGTCGTAATTTTTTCCGAGGGCATACAGCTCTACTGTATGGTTAAATGATGATGGCATCCTCTTGAATAAAATACTCTGGAGGTAAAATAGTCGCTCCATGTAGGTATCAGGGCGGGAAGTACGAAGGAGAATGTCGTCTTCAGGAGAAACGAAACTGGCGTTCAGAAACTGAGAGCGTGGAATGTTAGATGCCTTGATTAAGCAGGTGGTTTAGAAAAGTTAATAAGAAAATGGATAGATGTAGTGGGAATTAGTGAAGCTCGATGGCAGCAGGAACGGGACTTGTCAGGTGAATACAGGGTTATAAATACAAAATCAAACAGCAGTAATGCTGGAGTTGCTTTAATAATGAATAAGAAAGTAGAAAAATTGCTGGTAAATTACTATGAACAGCATAATTAACGGATTATCGTAGCCATGACAGACACAGAGTTCACACCTGTCACGGAAGTCAAGTTTGTATGTCAACTAGCTTCGGAGGTGAAGAAGAGATTGAATAAATGTATGATGAGATAAAAGTAATTGTTCAGATGGTTAAGGGACACGAAAATTTAATTATGATAGGGGACTGGATATAGATAGTAGGAAACGGAAGCGAAGTAAAAATAGTTGGTGAATATGAATTGAGGGAAAGCAATAAAAGAGGAAACCACTAGGTAAATTTTTGCACAGAGCATAATTTAACTATCGCTAACGGTTTAAGAATCATGACAGAAACTGGTATACTAGAAGGGACATGGAAATTCTGGAAGTTTTCATATTGATTGTATAATGGTAAAACAGAGATTTCAGAACGAGATTTCTAGTTGTAAGACATTGGTAAAGGCAGGTCTGAACTTTGACCACGATTTATTGATTATGAACATAAGATTAAAAACTGAAGAAATTGAAAAAGATAGGAAATTTAGGAGATGGAACCTGGATAAGTTGAAAGAACCAGAGGTTGCTGAGGGAGCATTAGGCAACGATTGACTAAAACAGGGGAAAGGAATATAGTAGAAAACGATTGGGTAGAATATAGTAGAAGACATATGGGTAGCTTTTGGATTGAGAAATGTAATAGTAAAGGCAGAAGAGGATGAATTAGGTACCAAGACAAGGTCTAGTAAAAACCCTTGGTTAACACAAGAGATATTAAGTTAACCCGATTAAAATAGAAAAGACGAAAAAAATTTTAAAAAATGAGATCGACAGGAAGCGCAAAATGGCTAAGCAGTAATGGCTAGTATACAAATGCAAGAATTGAGAAGTATATATCGCTAGTGGAAAGATAGATACAGCCTAACTGAAAATTAAAGAAGCCTTTGGAGAAAAGAAAAACAGCCGGTTGCATATAAAAATCTCAGTTGGAAAACTAGTCCAAAAACAAAATGGATGGAACGTGAACTTGAAGGCAATATTATACAAGAGGACGTAGATAAAGATGAGGTGAGATATGTGATACTGCGAAAATAATTTGATAGAGCTATGAAAAACTTAAGGCCCTGGGAGTAGACGTCGTTTCGTCACAATAACTGATAGCGTTTGGAGAGGCAGCCATGATAAGTGTGGGGTCTTGCCCAGTCGTTGCATACAGCGTGCTAGAAGATGTTCCGTTCTAGGAAAGCTATACAACAATTCAAACAAGTAACATTAGTAGTTTTATTTATAGAAAGCAATTGACAATACTTAACTTTTATTACAGCAAATGTCGCTAGCGAGAGGCGACATAAAGACAATAAAGTTCTTGCTATACACAAAGTCCAAGTAAGCACTTGATACGGATCACGACAATCTCATAGCGTATCACTAATCCCGTTGCAGACTGGGCGTATCTGAGCGGCCGAGGCTGGCAGGGCGGCGTTTATATTCACTTCTTCCCGGTGTCGGTCTTGGCGCGGCACGGTCCAATTCCGTGCACCATTGGCCGCCTTCTCCTCACCGCCTTCTCTGGTCTTGCGTACTGCAGCTTCGTTCCGGCGCTTGTGGTTACGCCAGAACATTCCTCCCCCCCCCCCCCCCCCCCAAAAAAAAATCGACGGACCGCGGTCGTGTATGGAGTGCGACCACAGCTGGGGATGCAGGAGTGTGGGCGCCTCAACGCGCCGGAAGCTGTGGCTGCAGGGGACGTCAAGCTTCAGGCCGTACGTCAGCATCCTGCCTGCACTCTGGAGGACAAACCCCCTGGAAAACGACCAAAAGGGTACCCGTCCACCTACTGCTACCATGAACCAAATGAAGAAGGTGGCGTCTGTTGCTGTGGTGTGGGCGGGTCAAACTCCATCGAGAGGACGAGAGGAGGCGGAGGAGGCGAAGGCTCCCTCTCCACGGGGTCGTCCCGTGGTGTGATGACACTCACTGGCCGCTGCTGTGGCAGCTCTGACCTCTGGATCAATGAATCTGAGGAAGAGAGACTGAAAGATCAATATGTATGTGACAGAGACGAAGGCACTGCAAGCCATCGGGACCTAAATGAAGATACATGCAAGCACCAAGTCTATGGACGATCTCGCCTCGCCCCCACCGTCTGCTGCCGCTAAATGCCCCCTTTTTTTTTGTCTGACACTATTACTTCAGGTGCACCTTCTAGGCAAAAAATCGATGACAACACCTGTATTGTGCTACGTGACGTTGTCGAGTTCATTGGTACAGATAAAGGAAACTTGTTACATGAGTCAACCACAAGCAACCAGCGAGTGTTCCAAGAAGGTCACGCGAAGTCTATGTGCACACGTTGCCATGGCGATTGCAACTTAGGCCAAGCAGAGAAATACTGTGGCGGAGCGGACTGATTTTCTGCACATGCGTTACACTGCGACGCCATCTGTTCTATTTGGGCGTCCATTACAGTGACGGAGCGCTAACAGTTTCGTACGAACAACCACCTATCCCCAAGTGCCCTTGGTGAAGTAACTGCAAAACTTATTTTTACAAAACTTTAATGGTAAACACACGAGACTGTCCGTTGTCATTTTGAACAAGAATCACACCTTTCTCTACAGCAAGGCTATATCGACGTTCAAAGTATCGGCGAAACTTAGAGTTCTTTATGCTATGTAAGGAACGAAGTAAAGATGTGCGAATGTACTGGATCAAAATGGTCCAGTGTGGATCAGCTTCCGTGGCCTGTGCAGTTTGTTTATAGTTCAGGGGGAAAGATTGAAGCAATTCAGAATCCTGTGACAACATGCAGCAGAAGTGACAAAGTCTGTATCAGGGCCAATCGGAAAACTTGAAAGTGCGTCCGCATTACCATTTTGATCAGTCGGATGATACACAGTCTTGTACAGCTACTCAGACAACAACAAAGTCCATCGTTGCAAATTTTTGGGGCAGTTCGTACAGGAACTGGTTTAGTCGGATGTAGCAAGGACTGACAAGGCTTGTGATCCGTTAGTAAGTGGAATCTTCTGCCATACAAATAGTGGTGGAATTTGGTGAGACCATACACAATAGCCAGCCGGGGTAGCGGAGCGGTTCTAGGAGCTACAGTCTGGAACCGCGCGGCCGCCACGGTGGCAGGCTCGAATCCTGCCTCGGGCATGGATGTGTGTGATGTGAATAAGTTAGTTAGGTTTAAGTAGTTCTACGTTCTAGGGGACTGATGACCTTAGAAGTTCAGTCCCATAGTGCTCAGAGCCATTTGAACCATACACAATAGCCAATGCTTCTTTTTTAATTGGTGTATAGTTACACTGAGTTTTGGACAACACGTTTGTTGCAGATGCCATAGGTCTGTCTTCATCACCAATTCTGTGTGAAAGCACTGCACCGATTCTGTAAGAGGAAGCGACAACTTTGCAATACAACTGATTTGTGAGGATCAAAGAGAACTAAGCATAGGTCAGTCAGCAATGCATCTTTAAGTGTTTGGTAACCTATTTGGCACTCATCTGTTCAGACAAAGGGGACATTCTTGCGACACAAGCTATGCAATGCAGCCGCGATTTGGGCAGCATCCGGTGTGAACCGAATGTAATTGTTCATTTTCCCTTAAACAGACTGCAGTTCTGTGATATTACGAGGATCTGGCAAGTCTCGTATGGGTAGCAAATGCGACTGAAAAGGATGCACACCTTAACTGAGTTGCGACGACCAAGATACTGCAACTCAGATTTAACAAAATCACACATGTCCAGCCTACACTTTAGTCCTGCATCAGATAACACACGAAACATAGCACGCAAATTTGCAATATGTTCTTCAGGTGTACGGCTTACTGCCACAATGTCGTCCAAATTGAAGAGTTTGGTGCTAGTGCAGTCAACTGTTACAAATACCGTTGGAAAATAGCGAGTGCGGAAGCACTGCCAAAAGGCAAACACAAATATTTAAACAAGCCCAAATGAGTATTTACTACACACAGTTTTTGAGATTCTTCATCCAGCAGAAGTTGAAGATACACTCGCGCAAACCAGTTTTTGAGAAGTATAGTCCAGCACCTAATTTGGCCATGAGATCCTCTGGGTGTGGCAATAGATAAGTATCAATCACAGTTTGTGGGTTGAAGTCCAGCCCCGGTAGCTGAATGGTCAGCGTGACGGATTGTCAATCTTCTGGGCCCCAGTTCGATTCCCGGCTGGGTCGGGGAATTTTCTCCACCCAGGGACTGGGTGTTGTGCTGTCCTCATCACCATCCTTTCATCCTGATCCGCTGCAGGTCGCCGAATTGGCGTCAAATTGAAAGATCGGCACGCGACGAACGGCCTGCCCGACGGGGGACCTAGCCATACGATAAAATAAAAATAAATGCGGTTTGAATGTAGACTTAAAGTCAACACAGAGACGAATGCGAACTGAAGGTTTGGGGAGCCAAACCAGTGGACTTGTCCATTGAGTAGCTGATTTGGGCGCAACAACTTCGTTATCTTGCAATTCTTAAAGTTCAGCCGCGACTTTGTCCCTTAATGCAATAGCAACCGTTCTGGCCAGGCAAAATTTAGGCTGAGCATTATCTTTCAGAGTAATATGTGCAACAAAATTGTCAGCTTTGCCTAAACCTTCAGAAAAGGGTACCGGGAACGCTTTTAGCAAGCTATCTACACTCTCTTTGGCATTGAAGGTAGACACTGACAGTACATTGCCGTGAATGTTAAAGCGAAACAAATCAGAAGAACCAAGTCCAAATATGTTCTCACACTCGTGTGATTGTAGCACTGTAAAAGCCACTGTTGGCGTATTTGAGCGATACACGGCAGACAACGTACATTGTCTGAGAACGGGAATGTCTTGTCCACTATAAGCCATCAGTTACATGCTAGATTTAAACAGGCATGGAGAGCCTAATAGAATAGTTCATATGTGTGACGATTTATCAATGTGACAGAGGCACATGTGCCTCACTGAAATTTCCCACAAATAAGTAAATGAACAAGAAGTTTGTTTGACTAACGCATCACTGACGAAATTGCACGCTTGCTAGTTGCAGACTTGGAATATACTGCGTTAATCACATGGTTCTTGTGATTAGACTTTTGTGAATGGGCTGAATTCTTATGTTTGTTCCGTTGCAAACATACGGATTGCACACGTTCTTTCCTACCCTAAGCGTAACACTGATCTTGTCGGGAGGGGCAGTCTTGGCAATTGTGTTGTGTATAATCAGCGAGGACAATACTTAATTCTGTTCGCCTGTGTACCCGCCTGTTTGGCGAACTGCTTCTACGGCGTGGAAGGTTGTTTACTTGGCGTGGCTAATGCACGCCTCTGGTGCGGAATGGGGCGATCACAACTAAGGGACCCAACCCGACAGATAACTGGCTGCTCAAATGAGTGAACCGACAAGGCACCAGAATCGTATTGATCTAATATTTTCACTGCCTGCTGAAATGACGGATCGGACTGTTTCATAATTTGTTCTCCGAGTTTGACATCAGGTACATTGTACACGATTGCAACACGCAACATGTCTGAGTATAAAGCATCGCAAGTACTTTTAAATTTGTATTGCCTTGCCATACCCTGCTAATCCCACTCGCGATGTGTTTGTTATAACCGTTTTTTTGCGATTAACCGTAGGACTCACTCTACTAAAATTTCCCTAGTACTCCATCAGGGGTCATACATGACCCCAATCAATATATAATTGACTGTGTGTACTTATCATTCAGAGAACAACGTACTGTCGTTTAATACTGTTTGTTTACATTTTATTTATTATGTAGACACATTTCACAGCTTTTTTAACAGGTATGTACATAGTAGAATTAAATTACATATGGCAGAGTAATTACATATCAGAAGATACAATATTACTCTAAGTCATAGTTTGTTTCAATCATAAATGTTTCACAATGGCTTCAAATTTACAGAAAATGTGATGAACAACTCAACAGGAAACCTAATTCTAACCGGAATCCGTACCATAGTCATCTGCACATATTTTGCAAGTAGTAACGATTTCAGAATGTTCCTTGCAAACAAATTTGTTACACTTTTTGCATGTTGAACTGTATTTTGTGTCCTTTGATTGGGAGCAAATGGAGCATCTGCCTCGCTTTCTCTTCTGATTGTCGGGTATTGCATCTGGATGTCCATTGTCTAAAAGATCATCAAATCCACACCGTTTGATACTGCTAATAATATCCTTGTTCCTTGCGTGTGGTAAACTCAAACGACGTTCCACTTGGGGCTTTGCCATTTCCTTGGCCAACTTCATTAGAAAAAGACGTCTCTCTGCTTTTTCAACAGCAACACAGAAGAGTCTGTAGGCATTGAGTGCAGCTAGATCGACAAGATCATAAAATAGTGCTAATGGCCAACGTTTTGTACTCTTTTTCACAGAATAGTAAGAGCTCATTTGATCTAGCGTATCAACACCTGATTTTGTTGAGTTTGAATACAACACTACTTCTGGTTTTCGTTTCAAGTTGTTTTCTTTGGGCACTTCAAATGATTGATGTTGTGTTGACAGGAGTAGCACAGCCTTATTTCTTTTTGGAACATACGAAACTAATAGGGTTTTACCACTGTATGCAAATCTGGTAGTGCATTCTTCCCTAGTTTTCGAAGGCAAAAACTCTTTTGGGACTTCTTTTCTTGTAGAGCGTAGAGTACCTACAAGTGTCAACTTCATTGTCAACAATTTTTGGCCAAGGTCATAGCTCGTGAAAAAATTGTCAGTGGTAATATTCCTACCACTGCCAGCCAGATGACGCACTAAATCTAAGACCACTCTCTTGCATTGATTCACTTCTCTCACATCACCACTCCTTCCAGTGTACATTTGAAGATTTGTCAGATAACCATGTTCACAGTCTACTGCGCACCATATCTTGATGCCATACTTTCCTGGCTTTGAAGGAACGTAGACCTTGAAACTGCACCGACCTCTGTACACGCAAAGATGTTCATCAACAGTAATGTTGTTGGAAGGTATAAATAATGTTTGACATTGCACGGCAAACAAATCAAATATTTCCTTACAGCTTCAGCCTTATTTCCAGTCCTCTCTTTCCTTTCAAGTCTTGTGATGCGGTCCTCAAAACGAAGTGAACCCAGAATGTCCTTATATCGCCTCCTCGACATAGTAGCACGGAAAAGAGGAGTGCCATATTCAGAGTGCCAAAATTCGCCAATAGATTTCCCCCGGCTCTTCTGTACGCCATACATAATCAGCAAGCCTAAAAATGAAAGAAGCTCGCATCGGTCTGTATCACGCCAGTCAACTAATTTTCCAGACACTTTCAATTCATTTCCTCGTTGATTTGTGAACTGAACTATTATATCCAGCAATTAATTAGTAATAAACTGCCTCAAACAGTCAACAGCTGAGCTAACACTAACTGTACTAGGAATACCTGCTGAAAATCGTTGTATGTTGCGGATTGGAAATCTACAAATTGATGGTTCTTTTGTACTCCATGCAATATCCCGACCCCTGCTTACCAGTACTGCACTTTCATCTTCTCCATTGTCATCATTTTCACAAGAATATCATTTTCTTCTAATTCATGTAAACAAATTTCATCACTTTGGTCTACCTGTGTCTCTGTTCCATCATCTTCGGCGTCACTACCTTCTGAATCACTACTGCTACGTAATAAGTCTTCCATAGCTTGTTCTACACTATAGCCAGGAGCAAAACGTATTCCATCCAAGCTGAAATTACACTGCAACAACAAACGTACAAACGCACTTTCAGTTTGAGGTTAGTTCTGAGTAACACCTGAATAACACCTGACTTCAGTGTTACCGACTCAAAATACCTAATAAAGAGATTGATAGTTGATAATCTATACACTCTATGAATGTTACATATAATCTATTGACCCCAACAGTAGTTTTTGTTAATTATTGATTTAAATGTTGCGTCAAGCGCTCTAAAAATTTTTGTGTGAGAACTGCAATACTGTTTGGTAAAAGTCATAAAATTCTGGATTTTTACAAGAAATAGAAATATCATTTTATCCATAGCAAGGATGATTGGGGTCACCTATGACCCCAGAGTGAGTCCTAGGGTTAAAGAATTGATACCTACCTGCTACCACATTCACTTGTTGTTCACAGTTTATTAGGGCCTGTACCACATTATTGTAATCAAGATCACTCGGAGTGGCGTTAGGAAAAAGTTTTTGAATGAGGCAGAACACTGAACTTTCTACCGTTGATAATAGACAGGGAAGTTTCACAGTATCTGGGACGTTGTGAGCGATGATATGCGTCTCAAACTGGGACAACCACTTGAGCAGTTTCTCTTCCTGGTCACAAAACTGTCGAAAAGGTGGTATAACAGCTGTAGTAGGCGGTATATTGATAATTTTTACTTATGGACCGTCTGACAGCAACTGAATAAAACACTGTTTTAGTGCCATACGCGTTTCGCCTTTATTTTCTGCAAGGCATCATCAGTGGCAGGTTGCGTGGACAGTTTATTACATATTACGGTCCCGATGCATTTTTGGTGTTGTTGTTCTTCTTCTTATGAATGCCAATTTGCTGTTTTTTCCCACATTCCACAGCACTATGAACTGAACGCTTGTTTCAATACAGTAGGTGGTGCTTGTTCCGGCGGACGCGCAGCGTTGGCCAGTAGTTGCTGCACAGTGTTGAGCAAGGTGGAAATCTGGTGCGTCTGAGACATCTGTATTAGCAGTGTTGCATCTAACGCTTGCGGCTGTGGCGTTTGAGCAGGGGGTGGGACAGGATTGGTGGACATGTTGGAAGACACAAATGCAAAAAATACACAAGGCAAACGACAAAATCTAAGAAATTTTCTGCAACGCTCACCTGAAAACATTCATTAGCAATAACGACAAGAAACTGCTAAAGCAATTTGCGCCCCTGCAAAGTAAAGACAGCAGGCCGGAGTGGCCGAGCGGTTCTAGGCGCTACAGTCTGGAACCGCGCGAGCGCTACGGTCTCAGGTTCGAATCCTGCCTCGGGTATGGATGTGTGTGATGTCTTTAGGTTAGTTAGATTTAAGTAGTTCTAAGTTCTAGGGGACTGATGACCTCAGTAGTTAAGTCCGATAGTGCTCAGAACCATTTGAACCATTTTTGAAAGTTGAGACAAGAGAGAAATAAGGCACCTACACATAAAAAACAGAAGTCCATGGCTGGCAGGAACGGAGTTCTTTTTATAGACTCATCGCCAGTTGTGGGATCTTGCCCTCTGGATGCTTATAGGGTGCCTAAATGATGCTGCGTTCTCGGAATGATATACAACAATTCAAACGAATAACATTAGTAGTTTTATTACTAGAAAGCAATGGACAATACTTAACTTTTATTTCAGAAATCGTCACTAGCGAGAGGCGAGATGAAAACAGTTAAGTTCTTGCTATACACAAAGTCCAAGTAAGTACTCGGCACGGATCGCGACAATTTCACAGCGTAGCACTAATCACGTTGCAGACTGGGCCGATCTGAGCGGCCGAAGCTGGTAAGAGCGGCGTTTATTTCACTTCTTGCAGGTGTCAGTCTTGGCGCTGTCCAATTCCGTGTACCACTGGCGGCCGTTTCCTAACCCGCCTTCCCTGGTTTTGCGTACTGCATCTTCGTTCCGGCACTTGTGGTTAAGCCAGAACAATAATCCATCTACGGTGCAATGTACATGAGACTGGAGAAGTACCCTCAGACTTCAAGAAGAATATAATAATCCCTATTGCATAGACAGCAGGTGCCGACAGATGGGAATAATACCAAAGTATCAGTGCGTTGAGTTATGGTTGCGAAACTGTAACACGAATTCTTTACAGATAAAAGCCGACTTCCCGGAAAATAAGTTTGGATTCCAGAGAAATGTGGGAACATGCGAGGCAATACTGACCCTAATTTTCTTAGAATATACGTTAAATTAAAGCAAACGTACGTTTATAACATTTGTAGACTTAGAGAAGGCTTTAGACGATGTTGACTCCAATATTCCCTTTGAATTTCTGAAAGTAGCGGGGGTAAAGTAGAGGAGCGAAAGACTATTTACAGCTCGTACAGACGTCAGTTATAAGAGTTGAGGGACATGAAAGAGAAGCAGTGATTAAGAAGGGAGTGAGACAGTGTTTTAGCCTATCCCTTATGATATTCAGCCTGCGCATCGGCCAAGCAGTAAAGGAAACAAATTAGTAGTGGAGTAGAAATTATAGTTCTGGAATAAAAATAAAAAAACCTTTACGTTTGCCGATGACATGTAATTACGTCAAACTCTAGTGTTATAGATTTTGCTATTCACACACATTTTATCAAATAAAACAATGAAGATGATAATTGCTAGCAATGTTTGCCTACAAGATAAATAATGCAACCTATAACACTATATTGCGTAGCCACGGAAGGTCTGCTTTGCCGTTCTTGGTACGACTTGGAAAGCGAGAAAAATTAATGTATAATCACCGATGCGTCGGTTCTCGATTGTGCTCAAGAGACGTAAGGTTTATTTATGCGAAGGTGGTTTAGTGACTGACCTTTGACCCGGATTACCTTCACACAATCAGAATCTTCGATGAAAATACCTAAGGGATCTATTTAAATAATGATAAAAAATGGAAATGAATGAAAAACAGTGAAATTTTGTAAAAAGTTATCAGATCGGAAATTGAACACATTAATGTTCTCCCGAATGCAATCGAGATACCGCGAGGAAGAGCGAACCTTTAAAAAAGCTTACATACATTGAAAAATCATGTTGAGTTTAAAGAAAAGAATAAGCATCAATATATTATCAAAGAACAATAGACATTAACAAATATGCAATGAATACAAAACTTAACGTTTTTATGTTTCTCTCACACATGGAGCACTTCAACAATCGCTGCTATTGTCTGTCCCAGATTTCTTACAAATTAAATGTTCTGGAGTGCGCATAAGTACTTTTTAGCGTCACACGGTTTACCGAAGCGTTTTTATTGGTGATTAACATCGTTTTGACACTAAATAAAATAAAACGTGTAGCGGTGCTACACAACACTTCTTAACAAATCGACGACCAAACGCAAAAAGCTAATGAACTCTCTAGAACATTTCTTAACAAATGATGGATTGCTCTTTCAAATGTTTCGCAGCTTAATGCTATCGAGCTCTGTGGCAACGGTTTGAATATCTGCACCCAGTGGGTCACAGTGTTTATTTGAAACATTTTAACACTGGACTCGCGTCTTGGTGTAGGCGCACATTGTAGAGCATTTTGTCTCTTTACACAAGCGCTGTGATGCTTAATATCTTTACGAACTGGAGCCCGATGGCTGTTCCTTTCTTTTACGACAAATATCTCACTTGCAAAGTATCTGAAATCCACTAATATTACAAAAGACAGCAAGGGACTGGAGAAAGAAGAACAGAATGGACACTGTCTTGAAAGGGGGATATAAAATGAACATCGACAGAAGGAAAAAGGGAATGTAGTCGGATTAAATCAGACGATACTCCGATAATTTGAAAATGAGACACTGGAAGTAGTTATTCGGGCAACAAAATAACTGATGATGGCCAAAGTCGATGGAATATAGAATGTAAACTGGCATTGGCAAGAAAAGCATTTCTGAAGAAGGGAAATTTGTTAAGGAAGTCTTTTGTGAAAAATATTTGTACTGAGTGTAGCCATATATGGAAGCAAAACAAGAACGATAAACATTTTAGAAGCGAAGAGAATACAAGTTTCTGATATGTAGTGCTGAAGAAGATTGTTGAAGATAGATGAAAAGATAATGTAACTAACGAGATGACGCTGAATCGAATTAGGAGGAAGAGAAAAGAAATTTGTGACGGAACCTGTCTAGAAGAAGGAATCCGTTGGTAGGACACATTCTGAGACATCAAGGGATTACCAATTTAGTTTCTGAAGGAACTGTTTGGGGAGGGATAAACATCGTAGAGGGAGACCAAGAGATGAATACGGTAACCAGATTGAGGAGGATGTAGGTTGCAACAGCTATTCGGAGCTAAAGAGGCTTCCACAGGGTAGTATAGAATGGAGAGCTGCATCTAACGAGTCTTCCAACTGAAGACCACGATAACAACAATGGAAGCAACAGCGAAGAAAAATAAAGATGTGTTCATAGGATTTGGCGACCTGGAAAACGCTTTCGACAATGTGAAATGGTGTAAGATGTTTGAAATGCTGAGAAAAATAGAAATAAGGTACAGGAAAAGATAGGTAATCTAAAATACACTACTGGCCATTAAAATTGCTACACCAAGAAGAAATGCAGATGATAAACGGGTATTCATTAGACAAATATATTATACTAGAACTGACATGTGATTACATTTTCACACAACTTGGGTGCATAGATCCTGAGAAATCAGAACCCAGAATAACCACCCCTGGCCGTAATAATGGCCATGATACGCCTGGGCATTGAGTCAAGCAGAGCTTGGATGGCGTGTACAGGTACAGTTGCCCATGCAGCTTCAACACGATACCACAGTTTATCAAGAGTAGTGACTGGCGTATTATGGCGAACCAGTTGCTCGGTCATCATTGACCAGACGCTTTCATTTGGTGAGAGATCTGGAGAATGTAGTGGGCAGGGCAGCAGTCAAACATTTTCTGTATCCAGAAAGACCCGTACAGGACCTGCAACATGCGGTCGTGCATTATCCTGCTGAAATGTAGGGTTCCGCAGGGATCGAATGAAGGGTAGAGACACGGGTCGTAACACATCTGAAATGTAACGTCCACCGATCAAAGTGCTTCATGCGAACAAGAGGTGACCAAGACGTGTAACCAATGGCACCCAATACCATCACGCAGGGTGATATGCCAGTATGGCGATGACGAATACACGATTCCACTTCGCGTTCACCGCGATGCGACCATCATGACGCTGTAAACAGAACCTGAATTCATCCGAAAAAAATGACGTTTTGTCCTTCATGCACCCAGGTTCGTCGTTGAGTACACCTTCGCAGGCGCTCCTGTCTGTGATGCAGCGTCAAGGCTAACCGCAGCCATGGTCTCCGAGTGATAGTCCATGCTGCTGCAAACGTCGTCGAACTGTTCGTGTACATTTTTGTTTTCTTGCAAACGTCCCCATCCAGAGATCGAGATGTGGCTGCACGACCCGTTACAGCCATGCAGATAAGATACCTCTCATCTCGTCTGCCAGTGTTACGAGGCCGTTGTGATCCACCGATTCCAATTCTGCTAACAGTTATTGGATCTCGACCAAAGCGAGCAGTAATGTCGCGATACGCTAAATCGCAGTCGCGATGGGCTACAATCCGACCTTTATCAAAGTCGAAAACGTGATGGTACACATTTGTCCTCCTTACACGAGGCATCATAACAACGTTTCACCAAGCAACGCCGGTCAACTGCTGTTTGTGTACGATAAATCGGTTGGAAACTTTCCTCATGTAAGCACATTGTAGCTGCCGCCACTGGCGCCAACCTTGTGTGAATGCTCTGAAAAGCTTATCATTTGCATTTACTGTCTGTTAAATTTCGCGTCTGCAGCACGTCATCTTCGTGGTGTAGCAATTTTTATGGCCAGTAGTGTATTTTGATCGCTCCTCCTATTTTCTCGAGTGTTCCCCACATCTTACACCATTTTATGTTTTCGGACTCTTTTCCTAGGTCTTCAACTCATATGAAGACGTCTTAGTTTCTGTAATGTCTTGCTTCCATTATCAACCACTGCTTCACAATTGCCCCTCTGGTACCTTCACCTTCCGTTACTTTTCTTTAATTGCCATTTCCCTCCAAAAGTTTTAGAATTTCCAAGGGAAATCCATTTTTTTTACCCTTATTTGATTTCAGGTTATTCAAAACTCTGTCAAACTTTAATACTGGATCCCCTATGTCTTCCAAAGCGCTCATTTCTTCTTCTACAGTTCGTCGACGTCGTAACGGGCCTCGTTAACTCTTTCCACCTATCCATTTTCTCCACTGTATTTAGGAGTGCAATCCCATTTGCTCTCTTAATGTTTACACTTTCGTTTTTAATTTCGCAGAAAGATACAGAGACTTCGTGAATGCATTTGAGTTTCATTTCATTGCCTGCAATATATGAAGCAAATTCTGTTCTGCTCTAGAAGATGATGTGGTGTATAATTCATTGGGCGAAAAATCAGCCATTTGGAACCCTTGCTATGGCCGCCACCGTCACACAAGTGCAGTTCAGTAAATAAGACTCGCCAACTTTAACCACGGAAGTGATTACTTGCACAAAAAACAAGATTATGTTACTTGTGTTTTGAGAAATGAGAACTAGCGTAGATTCAGTATGACGTTGTTTGCTACATAAAATACTGCCATTGGAGATATAACTTCGTTACAGAAATTTCGAAATAACGTTTTCCAATTTCATACTGCTATACTGTTTTCTTTCATAGGACCAGCAAAAGGCATAAACAGGTCCCATAATTCATTTGTTCCGCTGTATCATTAATACGATTGTCTACACCGGGCGTCTGTTTTTAATTAACATCAAAGGGGTTTCAGTAACGGAATCTTCAGTGCCGTAGCACCAGCGA
The DNA here is from genome assembly GCF_023897955.1 of Schistocerca gregaria. Lineage (NCBI taxonomy): Eukaryota > Metazoa > Arthropoda > Insecta > Orthoptera > Acrididae > Schistocerca > Schistocerca gregaria. Next base: position 251,397,400 of record NC_064920.1, read on the forward strand.
AAAAAAGTATTAGCAAGAACAGTTTTTAATGTTATTTATTGAGACAACAGGACGAGTAATTACTGCCTGAAAGCCCAGAATATGTGGTCTCTGTGTTGAGTTTCAAACACTGTTTTCTGGAAAACGAAAACCAAGCGAAAAAATGTAAACTACCCTTGCTTGTAATATATTGATCAAATGACGTCGCATTACCCCTAAATCAAACGAGTTTTGCCGCCGCTTTGGCAGTTAAACGCAAGCGGCAAATGAGTTATTCTGCGTATTTCATTCCGCAGCAAACCAATAGAGTTGTCTGTTTTTATTTTTCTGAATTTACTGCACACATCGCAGGCAGTGTGACGACCGCGATACTGCATTTAAAAGACCGACTATTGAAACAAGTAACTGCAAATAACCAACTCCCCTTCTTTTGAAAAACACTAGCTTCAACTATGATACCAAAGAATAATTTCATCTGATTGCGAGTACCGAACACAGTCACTCTTAATTATCTTGAGATTGAAGCTATTTTGTCTGTAATTACGATTTAATAACTAATATTTATATGCACATGCACTGTAAAGAACATTCTTTATGTTCAACACCCATAAAATAAAAGACTCACTTATGACGCTGCAACTGCAGTAAGACATGTTTGGGATAAAAACGAAATTGTGTTTTGCTAAAGTCGGACCCCATCCAAAAACATATGTGCAGTCTTAGACATACGTCACAGAGACAAATACGTCCGAGTCGTTCACTTAAGGTGGCCAATAAAACTGACAGGCCCTGACAACGCTAAGTCTGGCCTTCTGCACAACCTAGCAACACTGTAAGGTGCGGAAGAGTCAGGAGGAAGTGTTGTCTACTTCCGAGAGATTGCCATGCTGTGCGAGCCCGTGGTATAGTGGTAATCATTGTGCATTCTAAACTTATAGTCACGTGTTTGCGTCCAACTATATATCCCTTTTCTTTATTTCGGCCCTCGTCTAAAGTTATGAGTCTGATTGAACACAGAAGATAATTCGCTTCACATCCTACCCACCAGTAAAAACAAATACTTCCAGAAACAATTCCGCAGGACAGCTCGTGGCTGCTTCGCGATCAGAACAGAAGTATTCTATCTTGGCTGATAGAAGTATTCTATCAGCCAAGTCAATATTTAGAAAACAATAGCTTATCTTAGAACCTCAAAACTTTCGTATTCTATCTTGGCTGATAGAAGTATTCTATCAGCCATGTCAATATTTAGAAAACAATAGCTTATCTTAGAACCTCAAAACTTTCGTAAAAATATAACTCTGTCCATAGATAACCCATTTGTATGTAAACAAAAACTGTCAGTCGACAACATGGCGGATAACGCAGTGCGCCTGTGCAAAATACGTGATAAAAAGTGTTTGTGTTGTTGCAAAAAAGAAGAAAAGCCAGGAAAAAACAAGGAGAGGAGAATGTAAGTAAAATGAACAGCTGATAGTGTGTGACTTTAAACTCGCGAAATTGAAGTAAATGATTGGAGTTGTTGCTTTTGCACAGGCCTGCTGCAGCATCCAAACTGCTGTCGAGATTGTACTACTGTAGTAACTGAAGATCCATGTAATTTGCCAGCTGAAGATGGGTGCAAACCCGAAATGCATATTGGCGTAAATAAAAAAAACGCATTAAAAAGTGGATGGTTGCCGTATTTTTTCATTGAAATATCATTAACCGAAATTATCCTAAGGACAAACACACACACACCGATGGCCGAGGGAGAACTCGAACCTCCGCCGGGACCAGCCGCATAGTCCATGACTGCAGCGCCCTAGACCGCTCGGCTCATCACGCGTGGCTGCAAAATTCAGTCGAATGTGTATAAAGGTGTAACATCTGCAACACAATATTTACTTTTGGTATAATAGAGGGGTGAATGCAGAGGAGGCAGTTGGAAACACTTGAACTGTGTGTGGAGCGAGTGTTTTTGGAAAAAAATACGCCAGAAAAAGATATTCTTGTTTTAACAAAGATAGTTCTGGCATAAATGATTTTCGACGTTAAGGAAACCTTGACTACTGATATAAGTGTTGCAAGGCTCAGAAGTCTGGTGTAGGAGTACTGTACGCTCTAATTCGAAACAACAAAAATCGATGGAGTGAGTATTATTGCAGTTTTGCTTGAACATCATCAGGTCGCTCATTGAACATTCATATGCAATACTGTTACTGGTGACGTGTTATGACGTCTTTATCGTTAACTTCCTAAGAAGAAATGAAACGCTGAGCCCTACCAAGAGACATAAACTGGAGCAAATGGCAGTATGAACATAATATTTTCCATCTGAAAGCTCCAAAAATATGTTTTGCATTACGAATTCTTCGCCAAGGGTGTGTCCATCACAGCTGAAATTTTTTGCCAACAGTTAAGACACCCTTCATTCGCAGTGTATCTGCGTAATTGATTGGCACATGTGTTGTTCAGCAGACAGCAGTCGTCACTCTCACTGGAATCAATGACTGTGTGTGTGTGTGTGTGTGTGTGTGTGTGTGTGTGTGTGTGTGTGTGTGTGTGTTGTGTTTGTGTGTGTGTGTGCTTGCGCGCGCGAGTGTGTGTGTTCTCCTGTTCACGCACACTCTGAATCAATACAATTAACATTAGAGGGACAAGCAACAATAAAAACTGCATCAAATATAATTGTAAAGTGTATTTTAATCCAATGGATAGTTACTAAAACTGAATTATTACCCAATCCATGTCCTGCATATTACGTTAAGTAAGTGAGATTTATTAACTCCATAATATCGTTAGCAGGGACTGTCTGCCCTTGTCGCGGCTCGCGATAAGTGCAGCGATTAGCAGTGCCCAATGCCGCCGCGATTGGCTGAGCGTGGACACGGCAGCAGACGTTTCGCCATAACAAGAAGAAATCACCTTGGCTATGACTGCAGTGAGTGGACATTACTGCCTGTATATTCTTGTAGCAACCAACGTGAGACTCTACTCACAAGTACCATGGGGCAACTGGAACGGGTATGAAATGTCCACTTCGTTTGAATCCAAGAAAATAGGAACCTACTCACAGAGTACCGTGAGGTGATATCAAAATTTATCCAACATCCAAAAATTAACTGCAGAGCTTTCATGCATTCAGTAGTAGCACACATGGAAATATTATGTCTTGGAAGCGTATACTTCATTTCCTCCTCTAATATCAACGCCCATGTTTTAGTATTTACAAACACAAAATACTAAACTTTCTGGGAAGAATGTAAATCATTTCCTCTTCTCATGACCGGCCGGATTTGGCCGAGCGGTTCTAGGCTCTACAGTCTGGAACCGTGAGATCGCTACGGTCCTAGGTTCGAATCCTGTCTCGGGCATGGATGTGTGTGATGTCCTTAGGTTAGTTAGGTTTAAGTAGTTCTAAGTTCTAGGGGACTGATGACCTTAGAAGTTAAGTCCCATAGTGGTCAGAGCCATTTGAACAATTTTTTTAACCTCTTCTTATGTCACTGATTTTGTTTTAGTATGAAGTAAAAAATAAACAGTTTAGGGTTCTGAAGAATAATATGACACCAGATTCTTATCGTAGGCCCTATCGGAAATGCTAAAAGCAACCTCTCCATTCTTTTGTCCAACAGTCTGTTTCCTTTTATGCATTACTACGGCTCACATATTCTTATTTAAGGACTTGCGAGCATCAAGTTCTAAGCAGAATGATCCTTATTTTATTGTGCTAATTACGGTACGGAAAAAATTCAAGAAAGATGAGTTGCCTTAGAGCAGTGGAGATGTTTGCACATGTCTCTATTCAGCAATGACTGCGAGCTGTCACAACACTATACAACTGTGATTGCACTTCGGCTTCATTCAGTAAATCATCAGGAGACGGAGGGAAACATCAAATGAAAGTCTCTTTCCAAGTAATATTCAATCAAAAATGAGGTCTTATTAAGGTACTTGATTGTTCTAGCAATTACACCTTGATAATTCCCATACAAGTATTCCGACAACCTAAAGAACCCGTTAGTGTGAAACCATCGGGAAATACATTAATATCAAACTGCAAGAACTCGAGACCATACATGGACTCTTCCCTTCGCTGGGTAACCTCTTACTGTTATTTAGGATTCTCTCTGTCCTAGGTGTAATGCAAATGGAATTTCACATGCGTGAGGCGCTTGCCGCTATTCTTGACAAACATCATCAGCTTGTAATCATTGCAAGTAATAACTGTGTGATGATAATGGTATAGGTTGTCAGTGGATGTGGTAGAGCTATGCTGTCAAACTGCTTACAATAACGTTAATGATCGCACACATAATCTAGCGCTGACTACCTAAGTAAAGATATTGTGGTGGCGTCGTCGCTTCTCTTTATTTGGCATCAGCTTGAGTAATCTGGTTTAACGAACATAGCATTCCATTCTTGAGCTGATAATGATATAGTATGACTGCAGAGATCATCATGCGGGTATTACATTAATTGTGCAGTGAATTACTTGACAAATATTACCATCAGCTTTGCAGCTTAAATGACTCACTATACAGGTACTCAAATTGCACTTGGTTTAGTGATCAGCTCGCTGCAATCCAGCTTCTACTGTTCGTAAATACTTGTAAATTGACCATTCGTTATTTGACTAAATATGCGCTACAATCTTATTTACATGTACATGACATGGGTTAGCGCCATCACAAAGCAATGACTAAGGAACGGATGCCGTTGAAGTCCCGTTACATTGATGGCAAGACATATGTTCGCAAATCACCTGTATTACCTCAAAAAAAACAATTTCATCTCAAATATCAAAGGACAGACGTCCACACAGTCACAGGGCGTTGAAATACAGCAGTTCCGGTAGATGAAAATTTGTGCCCAACTGGGGTTCGAATCTAGACTTCCTACTTACAAGGGAGACGCGCTGACCATTGCACTATCTTGAAACAACGGCCAACGTTCCTGCAGGGCCTATCTACACACGTTCCTGGTCTTTGCCGCATACCATATATGCGCTACATCCCCCCCCCCCTCCTCCCCCTGTCCAATATTTCTCTCGCTCGCAGATACACTGTATTCCCGCGAGGGTTCGGACGATAACGTGAGTCTAGCACTGAAAACTTTCGATAGCCCATTGAGACTTGTATAATTCTACAGAATGTTTCAGGAGGAATAGTAAATATTGTAGGAGTACATACAGCTGGGTTCAATGCATTTTCATTTTCTTTGTTGGTCCTTACAGGATCCCGTTGTCTACACTTCCTGGACAATGGGCTTCCAGCATTATTGGAAGAGGTTCCTTTGGTTACAAGAATGCGCATGTTCCTCCAACATGACGAGGCTCCTGCACGTTCGGGTGACACATAATCCAAACCCATCATTTCCCGGAAGATGGATCAGTGGATGTGGTCATTTTTCTTGGCCGCCAAGGCCCCAGACCTTACCCCTTTGGATGTTTGGCTCTGGGGATGGTTGAATAGCGAAATCTACAAAGAAATAGTAAACCCTCGAGCCGAGTTGATCGGGTTATGAATAGTACAACCCTCATAAAAGAGCGCAAAGACGACCTTAGAAGACCTACATGTGGTGTTATCAACAGAAGTCAAAAGTGCATGAAAGTTGGTGGGGAAATTTTTGAAAGTCATTTGCCTTTGCTTTGAGTCTGTTAGGATTGCGTACTAACAGTTGTATTAGTAGTGTGTGTTCTTTCGGACATGTGCAGAAATACAGACACTACACACACACACACACACATTTCTATTTTAAGTGCTATTGGGAAAATGTTTGGCAACTTAATGTAGTGACGATCTGGAGTTGCATTAACCTAATTTCACTAGATATAGTTGTAATTTTCTGTACAATTAATGTTTAATAAGTGACAATGATTTGGAAAATTTACGTTTGCGAGATGGTTACTTTTTACGTTAATTACAGTGTCTCACGTCGTTTACGTCATGGCAGACCTGCTTCTTTCTACCCTAGCCTATACTACAGTAATGAGTGAATGCTCACATTCTTGATACCTCACTGGATGTGCTACTGCAACTGTAGCCAAACATTCAAATCCCGCTGAAAAAGTATATTTCAAGTCAGATCGTTTTGCTCATCCTTTACTGTCATTGAAAACGATCGCAACGAAATTAAGTATAGGAATTCCTACTATGGATTTGTGCAGATGAAAAAAGAAGTTTTTCACAATTATCAGATGAAGGATGGAGTTTGTCAGATTCCATTAATTATGTGTTCATTATTAATTGTTGGTTCACAGGCACTTTTCTGTCGCTTATTGTAACTATTTTTTCAATGTTGTAGCTGTAAGAAGAGAAACATCCGATTTTCGCCATATGGAATATTCGTCGAATTCACCTTTAAGTCTTCACGTTTCGAGCAACGGCAGAAAATCCGTCAGAAAAGCTGACAACGGGAAGCCAGGTCATCCCTGTCGTTTGGCGGGTGTGCCATTAATAATTTTGTATATGAAAGATACGTTGCCAGCTCAACCACTGGAGAAGCTCCAAAATTGTGAATCGCGTCTGGTGAATACGTTTCCAAAGTTTCTGTCCTATTAAGACAGTAAAACACAAGTAACTGCCGCAGTTATTAATTTATAACGTTTCGTTTGCACTCAATGCATCTATGTATTCCAAGTAATTACACTCAAGCCCCTAAACCTAGTTACAGGAGTGTGAATAAGACTCATTGACATATGATGAGGGCATTCCGGCCGTTACCTCCCACAACTTTGAGACGAAGCCATAGCCGCTTCCGAGGTCACTCACAGAACACATGAGCTGGTATCTTTCTGGTAGTATAAGTGAAACTTGGCAACAATGTAGAATATGTTTGGCAACTCTGTGACCGACGAGTTACTTCCTTGATGGCACTGAACGATCCTGCTAAATTCACTTGATATTATCGTGTCGTTTCAACTGCATAATGTGAGTGATTTTCTCTTGAAATGTGATATAAGGATATCAGTTAATACTTTTGAGTCAACGGAAATGGTTTCACATGGGAAATACGACTATTCTCGTTTCTTATGTTGCGATTTGTCTGCCATAGCGGCTACTGGGTCAATAAGTTAGACAAATAAGCCGCATCTCCTCCCTAGATGTTGTTTCGAATTAGAGCATTCAGTACTCGTACATCAGACTTCTGAACCTTGCCTGAGGAATGCAAATGTCGTAAGATGGTTAAATGGTAATCCAACACTTACATCAGTAGTCGAGACTTCCTTAACGTGGAAAATCATTCATGCCAGAACGATCTTTGTTGACGCAAGAATACCTTTTCCTGACATATTTTTCCCAAAAACACTCGCTCCACACACAGTTGAAATCTTTACAATTGCCTCCTGTGCATTCACCCCTCTATTATACCAAAAGTAAATATTGTGTTGCAGATGTTAAACCTTTTTCCACCTGCGACTCAATTTTGCAACGCTTAACCGTAGTTCATGATTTTCAAGTATGAGAACTCCAATGCTTAACTGCAAAATGACAACTAGAACTTCAAATTCGAAAATGACAGTTGACACACACAATGACAGCGTCGCGCCGCCTTCACCTGGGCGGCGCCCAATATCAGGCGGCGGGTGGCGTCTGGCCGGTGGCCTGTAGCCGCTGCAGCGTGAGGAAAAGCTTCAGCGTCAGCTTTCTGATCGCGACGCAACCACGAGCTGTCCTGCGGAATTGTTTCTGAAAGTATTTGTTATTACTGATGGGTAGAATGTGAAGCGAATTATCTTCGATGTTCAATCAGAATCATAACTTTAGACGAGGGCCGAAATACGGAAGGAAAAGGGAGATATAGATGGACGCGAACACGGCGAATGGACGGCGATTACCACTAGGCCACGGACTCACACATCACTACAGTCCGCATCTTACAGTGTTGCCAGATTGTGCAGAAAGTCGGTCTTAACGTTGTCAGAGGCGGTCGGTTTTATTGGCCACCTTATGTGAACGACTTGGACTCAGTCTCTGTGACGGCCAGACAGTGGTCAGTTTTTATGTCTAAGACTGCTCTGTTACTCGTATTTACTTCGTATATTCTTCGTGTTCATTTTGTCTCTTATAGTACTGGTTGTTTGTGTGGGCGTGTATGAATGTGTGTGCGTGTTTCCGAGGAGGGAGGTCAATTTCCATACATATTGTCACTCCCAACACTTAACAGTTTTGATCTCAGAGTTCCTAAGCCCTTTATGTTAGATCAACAGTCGTCTCATTTTTTGGGCCACTATTGAGTTTTATACGAATCTGAAAAGCAAACTCGTTGGTCTAACTCCCAGTGCCTAATTTTCTGATAAGACTAATATAAATGGTTGAAAAGTATCTCGTACCTGACTTTAATATCGTTTGCAACTGGAGTTTACGCTCCAATCATATTCTGCTCTTGCTCTTCGTATTACTCATAAAATGGTGCACCGTGAGCGTGACGTCGCAAACACTGCATTCCCTTGCGTCTTGATGCTGCAAAATAGAAGCATGCGCCCTTGGGCAGTGAGAATCCCTTTGCAGAGTTCAAAAGGAAGTGCGCTACGGTCGAATAGTCGGTTTGACCGAACGCTGCTTCTTGTTAGCTACTCGCAGTCTGTGCCTTTCCCACTCAAGACACGTCACCGCGTACGGATATGTTAAAGTGAAGTGTGATATTTTCCTGGGAGGCTGCTTTCGCTGCTCTTTCACCTTCCTCACTCACGTCGTTTCCCATGTGTCCAGGAAGCCAACAAAAGACCACCTCTTTCTTCCGCCTGAGCAGGAGATTGTGTCCTGAACGACCTCAACTCTCCTAGGAACATTTGCTGAATAGCCTTCAGAGCACTGAGACAGTCCATGCAGACAAGAATCTTTTTTCCACCAATGCTTTCTTGACCTACAATAGCTCAGCGTAGTATACCGAGAAGTTGACTGGAACAAAATTTAATGATAACACGTGGGAAGATAACAGAATACCGGACAGTGTGGCCTTGTTTTGACCCATCGGTGAAAACAAGAATATGCTCACGGTGCTCCGATGAAATGCCGTTAAAAAGCTCCGAGACCGACAATGTGATGGTCGGGGATGAGTCTCATATTCTATACCTGTAGCACGATGAGGAGTTCCCGTCGTACGTTAAGCGGCGACTCACCTGCCTCTGCACAGAGGCTAGGAATAGGACCGGTTCAGTACGCTCATTCATTGCCTGCATGGTGGACAGTATCCAATACCTTCAACTAGAAAGGCCTAGCCTATCGATGGACTACCGCTAGGTATATTGTCGAATAGTGTGCAGACAAAGGTTCTACAGGAGCGCAGTTCGACACTCTTACAGTCCTCAGGAGAGAGCCAGGCTGGATGTAGTGGTGTGGACCTAGTGAGGCTCGAGTGTCAGGAAACCATAATTGACAATATCTGATTTATTAGGAAGTAGTACAAGATTGTCTTCCAAAGCTCGTGCCACATCTGGGATGGCGGGGCAGCGGCTCATCAGAAGCGGAAGGCTGGCGTGCGCACGATTTACAGTCCCACTAGCACATTAAAGTGACAGGTGGCGGCTGTTACTTCTCAGGGTGACAGTCGACGTATAGGCTCCGGCGGCTTCCAGTTCTACGTACTGATCTCCAAAATGCATTCGTTGACGTCGAAGATTTGCAGTCAGGAGTCACCACGCAGGTTTATCTGCAGTACTCGCTGGATTGCAGAGGTCGGCTCTCAGCCCCCATTTAGCAGACAGGAGCCTAGATGTCGGATAAGAATTCACTCAGACCTGGAGAGAGTGGAACAGGGTAGACATAGGAGGGGGCGATAGATACTAAAAAATGTAACCCAGATTATACTGGGTGGTCCATTGATCGTGTCTGGGCCAAATATCTCACGAAATAAACGTCACACGAAAAAAACTACAAAGAACGAAACTTGTCTAGTTTTAAAGGGGAAATCAGATGGCGCTATGGTTGGCCCGCTGACATAGGTCAAACGGATATCAACTGCGTTTTTTTCAAATAGGATCCCCCATCTTTTATTACATATTCGTGTAGTACGTAAAGAAATATGAATCTTTTAGTTGGAACACTTTTTTCGCTTTGTCATAGATGGCGCTGTAATACTCACAATTTTAGACGAACAGTTGCTAACAGGTAGGTTTTTAAAATTAAAACACAGAACGTAGGTACGTTTCTCGGTTGTTCCAATGTGATACATGTACCTTTGTGAACTTATCATTTCTGAGAACGCATGCTGTTACAGCGTGATTACCTGTATATACCACATTAATGCAATAAATGCTTAAAATGATATCCGTCAACCTCAATGCATTTGGCAATTCGTGTAACGATATTCCTCTCAACAGCGAGTAGTTCGCCATCCGTAATGTTCGCACATGCATTGACAATGCGCTGACGCATGTTGTCAGGCGGTGTCGGTGGATCACGACAGCAAATATCCTTCAAATTTCACCACAGAAAGAAATTCGGGGACGTCAGATCCGGTGAACGTGCGGGCCATGGTACGGTGCTGACACATGTTGTCAGGGGTTGTTGGTGGATCACGATAGCAAAAATCCTTCAAATTTCCCCGCAGAAAAAAACATCGACGACCAATCAAACTGTCACGAAATATGCTATTCAATACCGCTTCAACCGCAATTTGTCTGCTACTGATGTGCGGATTAGCCTCTACAGCAGCTAAAACACCTACTTTGTCATCATCATTTGTTGGAGGTCGTGCCTGACATTTCACATGTGGCTGAACACTTCCTGTTTCCGTAAATAACGTAACTATCCGGCGAACGATCCGGACACTTGGATGATGTCATCCAGGATACCGAGCAGCTTACATAGCACACGTCCGTTGATCACAATAGCCATACATCAACACGATATCGACCTATTCCGCAATTGGTAAACGGTTCATTTTAACACGGGTAATGTATCGCATAGCAAATACCGTCTGCACTGTCGGAATGTTACGTGATACCAGTACTTATACGTTTGTGACTATTACAGCGCCATCTATCACAAAGCGTAAAAAGTGGTCCAACTAAAACATTCATATTTCAATACGTACTACACGAATATGTAACAAAAATGAGGGTTCCTATTTCAAAACAGTTGATATCCGTTTGCCTATGGCAGTGCCATCTAGCGGGCCAACCATAGCGCCATCTGGTTTCCCCCTTCAAGCTAGACGAGTTTTGTTCTTTGTAGTTTTTCGTTTGATGCTTATTTCGTGAGATATTTGGCCTGGTCACTATCAATGGTCCACCCCGAAGAAGAAACTGAAAGTAATCGTCGCATTATAATCACGTTATAATCTTCATCATCATCATCCGTTTCGTAATAACTGTTGGATAAATGCTTTGACTACAATTTCCCATACATTACGGATGAAAGTTTAGCTTCTGCTAGCACAGGCTCACTATCCGTCTTACTCATTGAAAGTCATTTACTACAGCTCAGCATTCGCAAAACCCTATTCTCTTCAATATTGCACGCTTCATCTACCTACAGGAAGTTGTTTGTAAGCAGATTTTTTTTCATTAGGGCTGTAACACATGTTTGAGCTACAAGGATGCATAACAGATAACACATGGACCCAGACATGTATGGAGAAAGTGGCTTTCCATATGGGGCTCATAGTTATCTATCCATTCGAATCGTGACAATAAATGTAAGATAATCGATCCTTAACACAACCTCCTGGCGAGGTTTTTGCTGCCCACCCGGCAGTCAGCAGGCGGCAGCACCGGCGCCGAGTACATTTCCCCTCCGCTGCGAAGCCTTTGTTTGCACAGGCAGCATATGTTTGGTAGGCGCCGACGAAATACAGTGTATTGAATGAAAGAGTTTCGAGTGAAATTGCGATATACATGTATTCTATTGGCCAAAGAGGATCCACGTGCGATTCATCCGTGTTACAGAATTAGCGCATGCAGTAACGTTATTTCTAGAGGGATTTACAAGTGCCGTGCGGAATTAGCCGAGCGGTCTAGGGCGCTGCATTCACGGACTGTGCGGCTGATCCCGGCGGAGGTTCAGGGCCTCCCTCGGGCATAGGTCTGTGTTATTGACCTTAAGATAATTTAGGTTAAGTAGTGTGTAAGCTTAGGGACTGATGACCTTAGCAGTTAAGTCCCATAAGTTCTCTCACACATTTGAACATTTGATTTGATTTACCAGTGTTCAAGTTCCCTTCTGGAATAAGATCTTCGACTGATAAATAAATTTCGCGAAACAATAAGCGTTCTTGACAGCAAATATAGACAACCGCGTACTGTACACACAGAAGAAACTCTCGATAACCTTGAGCAACATGTGAAAAGGTCTCCTAGAAAATCAGTTCGACGTCTTTCTCAGCAAATGGGAATTTCCTATGGCTCTGTCCAAACACCTACAAAGTTACTGAAGTTACAGCAAGAGTCACGCTGCAAAAAGGTTGCAGTTTAGTGACTGAATTTTGAATACAGGGCCTAACAGAGAAATTGATCCTCACATAACTTTTTTTATTTTGGATGAATCATGTATCCACCTAAGCGGGTACGTTAGTTCACAAAACAACCGTTATTGGAATTTTGAAACGTGTAATCTAATACACTAGGAACGCTTAGACGATCAGAAAATAGGAGTGTGGGGCGCTATTAGCGGTGAGAGGATCATAGGTCCAATGATTTTCCAGGAAACAATTGACAGTGAGAGATACGTGGAAAATGTTTTGTGGCTGTGTTTTGACCAGCTAAATGAGAGAGCACGTGCGTCTGCGACCTTCCAGCAAGACTCTGGAACGGATCATAAAGAAAATTTCTCATTACAGACAATTCATAGCGCACTTCAAGGTAGAGGAGTCACTAACAACAGCATTTCTCAGAGGGAACTTCAGACTGTGTGAACAATTTCCTAGTACTTGAACAACGAAGGGAGACAGTTGCAGCATTTCCTTGCTTAATAATTTTCCTATCTTTTCAGCATTTATGCTATGTATGTTTGAAATAATTGAAACGACAAACCGTACTATATTTATTGCGAATCTTCTGTCACCCGCGAAGCCCTCACAGCAGCCGCAATTGCCGGCTGGCCGAATGCCAAGAAAGCGATTGAGTTAAAGGTTGTAATTAATTGTTTTTTGAGTCAGCAGTCTTCTGACCACTCCGATACCGCACGTCATGATTTCCTGTCCTGTGCCAACCCTTTATTTGAGAATATGACTTCCAGCCTACGTTCTCAGTTATTTGCGGGATGTATTCCAATCTCTGTCTTGCTCTACAGCTTTTAGCCTCTACAGATCCCTGTATTAGTATGGAAGTTATTCTTTTAACAGATGTCCTGTTATCCTGTGCCTTCTTTTTGTTAGGGTTTTCCACATATTCCTTTCCTCGTCGATTCTGCAGAGAACCACACCATTCCTTACCTCATCAGACCATCCCAAATGCTTCGATTCCGCACATTTCCCATTTTCCCACAATCCATGTAAAATGCTGTGCTCCAAACGTACATTCTGAGAAATTTGTAGCTCAAAACAAGGCCTACGTAGTTCATGGAGTGAGCTCCTGTTGTCATGTCCTAGCTCATGAACCACGGGCAACGTATGAGTGGCGAAGTAAGTGGTCCTGACAGTCGGGATACCAGTTACTTTGGAATAAGGCTGGGCATCTCGGACATATTCTGAGTCGTGATCACCTTTGCGCTCAGACGGCAAAGATTACCAAATCCACCAGTTAGTCTCTCAACCGTTAGGGGTAAAACTCAATGGGACCCGGGGCAAGTAAGGCTAGCAACCTGCTTCCCTGGTACTTTAAATATGATGCTAGCAACAATCAGAGCAAAATGCCTCGGACCTTTGGAGGTGACGGAGTGCCACCTCCAATTGACAAACAAGGGACTCCTAAGATACGACTCGGCAAACGAATGGTAACGAGATGGGGAGCTATTAATATCAGTGGGGACTACTCTGGGAAGAAGGTAGAGCTGACAGAGGCTGCAAGTAAGATGGGGTTGGACGTTTTAGCTGTTCGTGACATTCGGGTAAGGGGTGAGAAAGAAGAGGAAGTGGGAGAATACAAGGTCTACCTGTCAGGAGTCAAAGCAGGAATAGCACAATGGGGTGTAGGGCTAGAAAAGAAATGGATCCCAGCGTAGTTGCAATAAGGTATGTAAACGAACGACTGATGTGGATAGATTTGACAGTGTCTAGCAAGAAAATCAGTATTGTGTCAGTATATTCGCATTGTGAATGGACAGATCAAGATAATATGGATAGTTTTTATGACACACTCAGTGATGTAGTTGTTAGAGTAAAGGACAAGGACAGTATTCTGCTCGTGGGGGATTTTAATGCTAGGATTGGAAATCGAACAGAAGGGTGTGAAAAGGTTAGGGGTAGATTTGGAGAGGATATGGAGGCCAACAGTAACGAGAAACGACTCTTGGATTTCTGTGCTACTATGGGCTTAGTAATCAAAAATTCCTTTTTTAAACATAAGAACATTCACCGGTATACTTGGAAGGCAGGGAAACCAGATCTGTCACTGACTATATAATAACACATCAAGAATTCAGGAAGGCCGTGAGGGACACAAGTGTATTCAGGGGATTCTTTGATGACACTGATCACTATTTAATCTGCTGTGAAATTGGTATTGTGAGGCCGAAAGTGCAGGAGGTCAGGTCCATATGTAGGAGGATAAGAGTGGAGAAACTTCAGGATAAGGAAATCAGGCACAAGTACATAACATTGATCTCAGAGAGGTACCAGTTAGTTGATTGTAGTCAATTACAGTCATTGGAAAAGGAATGGACAAGGTACAGGGACGCAGTACTAGAAGTGGCTAAAGAATGTCTTAGAACAGTAGTGTGTAAAGGTATGATGCAGCAAACAGTTTGGTGGAATGACACAGTCAAGGCAGTCCGTAAAAGGAAAAAGAAGGCGTATCAAAAATGGCTACATACTAGAACTCAGGTAGACAGAGAAAGTTATGTTGAAGAAAGAAACAAAGCCAAACAGATAATTGCAGCATCCAAGAAGAAATCTTCGGAAGACATTGGAAACAGGTTGGAGACTTAGAGTCAAGCTGCTGAAAAACCATTCTGGAGTGTAATTATCAGTCTTCGAAAGGGAGGTAAGAAGGAAATGACAAGTATTTTGGACAGGTCAGGAAAACTGCTGCTGAATCCTGTTGATGCCTTGGGCAGATGGAGGGAATATATATTGAAGAGTTGCCCAATGTAGGTGAAAATACGATCAGTAATGTTTCAGATTTCGATGTACAGTGGGATAGGAATGATGATGGAAACAGGATCACATTTGAGGGAGTGGATAAAATGGTCAATAGATTGCAGTGCAATAAAGCGGCTGAGGTGGATGAAATTAAGTCGGAACTCATCAAATACAGTGGAATGTCAGGTCTTAAATGGCTACACAGCATAATTGAAATGGTGTGGGAGTCGGGACAGGTTCCATCAGACTGGACGAAACCAGTAATCACGCCAATCTTTAAACATGAAAACAGAAAAGTTTGTAACAACTACAGAGGTATCTCTTTAATCAGCGTTGTCGGTAAAATCTTCTCAGGTATTGTTGAAAGGAAAGTGCGAGTATTAGTTGAGGACAAATTGGACGAAAATCAGTTTGGGTTTAGGCCTCTTAGAGGTTGTCAGGGCCAGATCTTTAGCTTACGGCAAATAATGGAGAAGTGTTACGAGTGGAACAGGGAATTGTATCTATGCTTTATAGCTCTAGAAAAGGCGTATGACCGGGTTCCTAGGAGGAAGTTATTGTCTGTTCTACGAGATTATGGAATAGGAGGCAAAATTTTGCAAGCAATTAAAGGTCTTTACATAGATAGTCAGGCAGCAGTAAGAGTTGGTAAATTGAGTTAATGGTTCAGAGTCGTTTCTGGGGTAAGACAAGGCTTCAACCTGTTCCACTGTTGTTCATACTATTTATGGATCAGATGTTGAGAAGAATAGACTGGCTGGGTGAGATTAAGATATGTTAACACAAAATAAGCAGTCTCGCATATGCGGATGACTTAGTTGTGATGGCAGATTCGATTGAATGTTTGTAAAGTAATATTTCAGAGATCAGAAATGTAAGGAGTATGGTATGAAGATAATCATCTCCAAAACGAAAGTAATGTCAGTGGGAAAGAGATATAAACGGATTGAGTGCCAAATAGGAGGAACAAAGTTAGAACAGGTGGATGGTTTCAAGAACTTAGGATGCATATTCTCACAGGATGGCAACATAGTGAAAGAACTGGAAGCGAGGTGTAGCAAAGGTAATGCAGTGAGCTCTCAGTTACGATGTACTTAAGAAGGAAGTCAGTACCAACACTAAGTTATCTGTGCACCGTTCAATCTTTCGACCAACTTTGTTGTATGGGAGCGAAAGCTGGGTGGATTCAGGTTACCTTATCAATAAGGTTAAGGTTACGGATATGAAAGTAGCTCGGATGATTGCAGGTACTAGTAGATGGGAACAATGGCAGGAGGGTGTCCACAATGAGGAAATCAAAGGAAAACTGGGAATGAACTCTATAAGATGTAGCAGTCAGGGCGAATAGGCTTAGATGGTGGGGTCATGTAACACGCATGGGAGAAGCAAGGTTACCCAAGAGACTCATGGGTTCTGCAGTAGAGGGTAGAAGGAGTCTGAGTAGACCAAGGAGAAGGCTCCTGGATTCGGTTAAGAATGATTTTGAAGTAGTAGGCTTAACATCAGAAGAGGCACTAATGTTAGCACTGAATAGGGGATCATGGAGGAATTTTATAAGGGGGCTATGCTATAGACTGAACGCTGAAAGACATAATCAGTGTTAAATGATGATGATGATGATGATGGTAATGATGATCAAGGTCTACGTTTGATACTAATTTTAAACTTTTGGCCAGGAATGACCTTTTCGCAAGTTCTAGTCGGCTTTTTATGTTGGCCTTGCTCTGTCCATCATTGGTTATATTGCTGCTTAGGTAGCAGAACATAAACATCTTCCTCTACGTGATCACCAATTTTCAGTATTCTCATTTCTGGTACTTCTCATTACTTTCGTCTTTCTTCGATTTACTCGCAGCCCATATTCTCTACTCATTAGAATCTTGATTCAGTTCAACAGATACAGTAATTATTCTTCACATCCACTGACGATAGCAATGTCATCAGTGAATATTATCACTGATATCATTTCACCTTGAATTTTAATCCCTGTATTGAACATTTCTTTTAGTTCCGTCATTGCTTCTTCAAAGTATAGATTGAGCAGCAGGGTCGAAAGACTACATCCCTGTCTTACACCGTTTTTAAACCTAGCAGTTGGTCCAGTCTTATTGTTCCCACTTGGTTCTTGTGCATATTGTATATTACTCGTCTTTCCTTACAGCTTACTCCTATTTTTCTGGAATTTCAGACACCTTGCAACATTTTACGTTGTCGGACTCTGTCCAAATGTGTGTGAATCCCTAAGGGACCAAACTGCTGAGGTCAACGGTCCCTAGAGCTACACACTACTTAAACTAACTTATGCTGAAAACAACACACACGCGCGTGCTTGAGGGATGACACGAACCTCCGACGGGAAGGGCCACGCAGTCAGTGACATGGCATCTCTAACCGTGCGGTCACTCCGCGCGGCTGTCGAATGCTTTTTCCAGGTCGACAATTCTTTTCTTTAGTCGTGCTTCCATTATCAGCTGCAACATCAGAACTGCCTCTCTGATGCTTTTACCTTTCCCAAAGCCAAATTGATCGTCATCTAACATATCCTCAATTTTCCTTTCCATTCTTCTATATACTATTCTTGTCAGCAACTAGGATGTGTAAGCTGTTAAGCTGATTGGGCGATAATTCTCGCACTTGTCGGCTCTTACACTCTGTGCATTTGTGTGTATGATGCTTTTATGAAAGTCGGATGGTATATCGCTATTCCAATATATTCTATATACCAACTTGTATAGTCGCTTTGTTGCCACTTTCTCCAATGATTTCAGAAATTCTGTCATTCCGATAATTTAGATTCTAATACTGGATCCCCTAAATCTTCTACACGACTCCTCTTTCTTCTTCTATCAAATTATCAGACAGCTCTTGCCCCTCTTATAGGCCTTCAGTGTACTGTTTCCAACTATCCGTTTAGCAGTGGAATTCTCCCTGCACTCTTAATGTTAGGGCACCTTTGTTTTTAATTTCACCGAAGGCTGTTTGAACGTTTCTATATTCTGAAATAGTCTATCAGATAATCATTTCTGTTTCGACGTCTTCACATTCTTTATACAGCCATTTAGCTTTAGTTTCCCTTCAGCTTACTCTTCATTACTGCTAAATTGTGATCTGAGTGTTTATCTGCTCCTGGGTACGCCTTACAATCCAGTATCTGGTTTCGGAATCTCTGTGTAACGATGGTACAATGTAACTGAAATCTTCTCTTATCTCCCAGCCTTTTCCAAGTATACCTCCTTCTCTTGTGATCTTTGAACCGAATATTCCCTATTACTAGCTGAAATGTACTGTAGAACTCAATTAGTCTTTCTCTTCTCTCATTCTTATTATCAAGGTCATATTCTCTCGTGTTCTACTCGTTTCTCTATAACTGCATTCCACTCCCCCATCACTACTATATTTTCATCTTCCTTCATGCACTGAATTAACCTTTCATTATCCTCATACACTTTCCATGTCTCTCCATCTTCAGCATGTATACCTGGACTATCATTGTCGTAGTTTTCTGTCAGTTCTGATGAGAAAAACCCTATTACTAAACTGTTCACAGAAACTCCTCTCTGCCCCACCTTCCTGTTCATAAACAATCCTTCTCTTGTTATATCATTTTCTGCTGCTGTTAATATTACCCTGTACTCATCTAACCATAAATCCTTGTCTTCTTTCCGTTTCACTTCATTGACGCCCACGATACCTAGATTGCGGCTTAGCAATTCCCTTTTCAGATTTTCTAGCTTTCCAACCACGTTCAAACCCCTCCTCACCCCAACTCATATTCAGTCTCTGTCTCATGATCGCCTCCTACTTGGCTAGCCCCTCCTGAAGATCCAAATGGGGAACTAGTCTGAAATCTTATACCAATGGAAAGATCATCACGACACTATTTCAAATATAGGCCAAATGTCCTGTGGATACACACTACGTGTCTTTAATGCAGTGGCTTCCATTGCCTTCTGCATTCTCATTCCATTGGTCATTGCTGATTCGTCCACCTCAGCTGCAGTTTCCCATCTCAAGGCAAGAGGGTGCCCTGAACCTCTGACCGCTGCTCTGCCGTCCGCAGATGGTGGTCTCGCGGTCGCGTAATCACTTCCCGAGCACGGGGTCCCGGTTTCGATTCCCGCCGGGGTCAGGAATTTTCACCTGCCTCGAGATGACTGGGTGTTTGTGTTGTCATCATCATTCGCGAAAGTGGCGAGATCGGACTGAGCAAAGGTTGGGAATTTGTACAGGCTCTGATAAACGCGCAGTCGAGCGATCAACAAATCATCATCATCACTCCTCTGCCCTCTTTGACAAGGCCGTTCACTGAATGAGGGTGACTTGTTATGTCGGAAGTATTCAGCCGCCATTGCTGACGATTTCATTCAAACTTTGAGTGCTGATGGGGTTCTACCAGGGAACCGAAGATGTTTTTATAATTACTAATAAAAGCATAACCTCTAGACTAGATGTGCCGCTTAACCACAGAAAAAGACAAGAAAAGACAAAAATAAAAAAGCGAACTTGTTTCGTGTAATATACACAACTGGCCATTAAAATTGCTACATCACGAAGATAACGTGCTACAGACGCCAAATTTAACCGACAGGAAGAAGATGTTGTTACATGCAAATGATTCGCTTTTCAGAGCATTCACACAAGATTGGCGCCGGTGGCGACACCTACAACGTGCTGACATGAGGAAAGTTCCCATCAGATTTCTCATAGACAACCAGCAGTTGACCGGCGTTGCCTGGTGAAACGTTGTTGTGATGCCTCGTGTAAGGAGGAGAAATGCGTACCATCACGTTTCCGACTTTCATCAATGTCGGATTGTAGCCTATCGTGATTGCGGTTTATGGTATCGCTACAGTGCTGCTCGCGTTGGTCGAGATCAAATGACTGTTAGCAGAATATGGAATCGGTGGGTTCAGGAGGGTAATACGGAACGCCGTGCTGGATCCCAACGGTCTTGTATCACTAGCAGTAGAGATGACAGGCATCTTATACGTATGGCTGTAACGGATCGTGCAGCCACGTCTCGATCCCTGAGTCAACAGATCGGGTCGTTTGCAAGACAACAACCATCTGCACGAACAGCTCGACGACGATTGCAGCAGCATGGACTATCAGCTCGGAGACCATGGCTGCGGTTACCCTTGATGCTGCATCCCAGACAGGAGCGCCTGCAATGGAGGACTCAACGACGAACCTGGGTTCATGAATGCAAAACGTCATTTTTTCAGATGAATCCAGGTTCTGCATACAGCATCATGATGGTCGCATTCGTGCTTGGCGACATGGCTGTGGAAGCACATTGTAAGCGTGTATTCGTCATCGCCATAATGGCGTCTCACTCGGAGCGATGGTATGGGGTGCCATTGGTTACACGTGTAGGTCACCTCTTGTTCGCATTGACGGCACTTTGATCGGTAGGCGTTACATTTCAGATGTGCTACGATCCGTGGCTGTACCCTTCATTCGATCCTTGCGAAACGCCACATTTCAGCAGGATCATGCACGACCACATGTTGCAGGTCCTGTACGGGCCTTTCTGGATACAGGAAATGTTCAACTGCTGCCCTGACCAGCACATTCTCCAGGTCTCTCGTCAACTGAAAACGTCTGGTCAATGGTGGCCGAGCAACTGGCTCGTCACAACACGCCAGTTACTACTCTTGATGAACTGTGGTATCGTGTTGAAGCTGCATGGGCAGCTGTACCCGCACACGCCATCCAAGCTCTGTTTGACTCAATGCCCAGGCATATAAGGCTGTTATTAGGGTTAGAGGTGGTTGTTCTGGCTACTGGTTTCTCAGGACCTATGCACCCAAATTGCGATAAAATGTAATCACATATCAGGTCTATATTTGTCCAGGTAATACCCGTTTATCATTTGCTTTTCTTCTTGGTGTAGCAATTTTAATGGCCAGTAGTGTAGTTACAGATTAACAATTTTCGAATTTTGTCTTTTAGTTGTACTGTGATACCTTGGTTTTGGGCTTACTTTCGTGATTCTAGGTCGACCTAAAGTACCCTATAGTTATTAATGAGTGAGCCTGCGTATGTTACCTTCTGACTGTATTAATTTAGAAGCTTCAATTTATTGATCGTCCAAGGAACCCAAGACGTACGATTGTGACGATTTCGACATCATACATCAAAGCTTTCCTGAGAAAAAGGGTTCTAACAGTTGGAGATACAGACAGACGGACAACAATGTGATTCTGTAAGAGTTCCGTTTATACCGATTGATATATGGTATCCTTAAACGATCTGTACAGCCAAATAACGATACTTTCGTGTTTCACTTATATTGACGCTACCTAATTTTACAGTAGAATGTGATTGAGATCAACATTCGAAAGACTGAATAATCAAACATGGTAATCAATAGTACCTTTGCGGGCTAGCAGCGGCATCGAAACTTAAAACTGCTTAAGAAACTATAACTTCCTATTTGTCACTGGTACCCCACTTCAGTTGTTTTACGTCAACGCTATTCCAAAGGAAAACCATGTTTCACCCTATCTTTATTTGTAGCAAATGCTATACAGAGACAATGCCATACAGGGACGCTGCATCCGTTTAAGCGAATTGTTACACGTATAGGTAAGGTTACTTTACGTGCTGAAATTTGAGAGGGGTGAATCAATTGTAGACGAGCTACATGAAATCCGCTTTCGGTTCAACAGATGGCCAGATCGTCGTAAACGAATTTACGGCTGGCATAAAAAATTCGTAAAAGTTGGTTGCGCTCGCAAAGGGAAAAACACTGCTCATTCCCGTGCTTCAGATGAAATTGCTAGCGTGTGCAAGATGCGTTTTAATAGAAGCCAACGATATCCACAACATCAGCAATAAGCAAATGCGATGCTCCTGAAGCTACAGAATAGTCTATTATAAAAGCTGCCTGCATATGAAGCTGTGCGACGAGTAGGCTATTCATACACTGCACTCTGGCGATAGTGGTAAAATGCTCGAAATAAGGTTCTGCTTAATCAACGGAAATCTGGGTAACAGATTCCATAAAAACTCATGAACTCCATAGCGGGGGACGGGAGTTATCTACAGCAGTGATTTTCCGGTTTGCCTCAAGCAGAAAGCAACGCGCAGGAATGTTTTGGACAGTGGAAACAACAGCTAAAGATGAGTGCGGCCTCAGATGAAACCCACTTTGATGCCGACTACCATTACCTTAACATATTTCATGTTCAGGTTGTATGCAAAGTATGCCAGCGGCAAGACACAATGAGTCCCTTCTCTGCGCAGTAGCAATGGATCTGCTATCGACGACACAGCTGCTCTGGTCGTACGTAAAGTGTGCTGGCGGCAAGACACAGTCAGTACCTTTCTCAGCGTGATAGCAATTAAAGTACTATCGACGACAGAGCTGCCAAAGTAGAGTTACTACACACAGGATTCCGAAATTCTTTCACCAAAGAAGACAAAGTAATCTGCCAGGAAGTTTCATATCAGCTCACCCTCCGCTGCAGAGTGAAAATCTCAATCTGGAATCATCCCTCAGGCTGTGGCTAAGCCATGTCTCCGCAATATCCTTTCTTTCAGGAGTGCTAGTTCTGCAAGGTTCGCAGGAGAACTTCTGTAAAGTTTGGAAGGTAGGAGACGAGGCACTCACAGAAGTTAAGGTTAGCGTTGATATGCAACATAGTTTTGGATCATATTTTGTGTTCGAATACTATGAAATATCGTGAACAGAACGGTCCATTGATACACAGTCAACAGGGATTTAGAAAACATCGTACTTATGAAACACAACCAACTCTTTACTCATACGAAGTGTTGAATGTTACTGGCAAGGGATTTCAAATTGTTTCCCTATTTCTAGATTTCCAGAAGGCTTTTGACACTGCGTGTTTATGGTACTGCATCAGATGTTGAGTAATCACTGTGAAGGACATGGAGACGCCGCGTATGCGTGTGAGATAGGGTTATCAGTACCTGACACTGACTGAAAGGCGCCTCATTGTGTGTCTCCATCTGACTGGCTATTCGAATAGCGCAATATCCAGATTCGTGGGTATTTAGATGTGACAGTAGACTGATGTTGGGCTGTATAGCAACGTAAGGTCTGCTGCATATTACACTCGTCAAGGGAAGGTCGCCGTCTTGTTCACCAATCATTTTATAGAACTAGAGCCACTCCACGCTTGCACAAGTCTCTTGACCATCACAGAATCTCCATCACTTCTTTGTTTGTTAGTTACATGAGACCAGGTATCACAGGATGCGGGAATGAGACGTCCGGAAGTCTGGGTACGATTAGCCATTAATATGGCCAATCTTGGGATAGAACGTGGACAATAAATGGTTTAAGCAGCGCCTGTCATCCTAGAACAAGTAAATGAGCCCCCCCCCCCCTCCCCACTCAGCTCCATAACATTCCGTGTCATTTCGCACCATAGCTCATACACTAGAACAGGTGAACTAGGGATTTACTGTTCCATTAGTACGCTGCTGTTAACACAAAACAAACGTCTGCATTTGGAGTGGTGCCATGAGCGGGAAACATGGCCTGCTGATGAATGTCGTGACACTGTGTTCAGCAACGAACCACGGTTCGCCGCTAACCAGCATAACCATTGTCAGCGAGTATGCCGGCGGACTGTGGAAAAGTCCCACTCTTCCAGTGTTTTGGAGACGCACAGTTGTGTTGCTCATGGGGTCATAGTATGAGGAGTGATTGGGTATGATTTCAGATCAGGTAAGGCAGTGAGAAAGGGGGTCACGGTATGGGGAGCGATTGGGTATGATTTCAGATCAGGTCAGGCAGTGAGAAAGGGAATCTGATGGCTCAGTGGTAGGTCGCGGACATTCTGCATCCTCACGTCTTACCTCTAATGTGAGAGTATATTGTGGTGTCATTTTTCAACAAGACAATGCTCTTCAACAGAAGTGTTTGCATCTACAATAAAAAGTGTGTTTTTTCCGTCAAACGCGTTTCGTTTTATTAGAATAAAGCACAACCAGTGGTCTGTAACGAAACATATTTACAAACTATCTTGCTTTCTAGATCGAAAAACAGTTCTTTGCAGAAGATATTAATTTTACTTACTGTATTATTTGCCTTTTTTCAGTCATATCAGGAGATGCCACCTGCTTGCAATTTTTTTTTTACGATATTCCTTTCTTTGTCACTGTAGATTCTGTCCTGATTCCACATCGCTTTGTAGAACTAGGCATTTCTGAATCTGAAACACACCACAGTGTAGCAACACTACTGTCTGTGTCTTTATGGCTACATAAGCCTCGTATGTTCTGTATGGTGTTACCAGTTTTACTGGAATTTTTCTCGTATTTCCTTTGATCTAAAAACTACTTCTCCGCGGTTCTTCATGTGTTGATACACGCTTAATTACATTTATATGGATGTGTATAATGTGTAAGATAAATGAAAGTGTAATGATGGAGCTGCTGATCTAAAAGGAGAATAAGTGGGCAGGCACGAGAGGGGGTCGGGGAGTGGGGGTGGGCAAAAATGAGTGAACAGTGCAGAGGAGAGTGTGTTGGAAGACAAGAGATGAGGAGCAAGAAGTGATGTGGAAGTACGGATATGTAGACTGAGAGGGAATGAGGGATGGGAAAGAAAAACAGCTATTTTTCTCATATCTAATTTTTTTCACTGTTTTTCATAATGTCTGGTTTCCAAAATTTATGTGGTCACTCAGTAAGTGTTTGTTGTTTGTTGTGGTCTTCAGTCCAAAGATTGGTTTGATGCAGCTATCCATGCTACTCAGCCCTGTGCAAACTTCTTTATCTCTGAGTAACTACTGCAGCCTACGTATTGCTGAATCTGCTTTCTGTATTCGTCTCTTGGTCCCCTGATGTCTCAGGATATCTCCTACCAACCGATCCCTTCTTCTAGTCAGGTCGTGCTAGACATTCTTTTTAGTGCCTCCTCATCAGTTACGTGAGCTATCGATCTAATCTCAAGCATTTTTCTATATCACCACAATTCAAAAGCTTCTATTCTCTTCTGGAATAAACTGTTTTTATCGCTCATGTTTCACTTCCATTCATGACTACACTCCATACAGATGCTTTCAGAAAAGACTTACTGAGAATGAAATGTATATTCGTTGTTAAAAAAACTTCTTTTCGTCAGAAACGCTTTCCTTGTCAGTGATAGTCTATATTTTACATCCTCTCTACTTCGATCATCATCAGTTATCTTGCTGCCCAAATAGCAAAACTCATGTGCTATTTTCAGAGTCTTGTTTCTTAATTTAATTCCGTTAATATGACCTGATTTAATTCGACTGCATTCCATTATCCTCGTCTTGCTTTTGTTGATGTTCCTCTTAGATCCTCCTTTCAAGACACTGTTAATTTCGTTCAACTGCTCCTCTCAGTCCTTTGCTGTCTCTGACACAATTGCCGTGTCATCGCCAAACCTAAAAGTTTTTGTACCTTCTCCTTGGCTTTTGATTCCTACAACAAATTTTTCTTTTGTTTCCTTTACTACTTGCTTCCTGTGCAAAATGAACAACAACAGGGATAGACTACACCCCTGTTTCATTCCCTTGTCAACCACTGCTTCCCTTTCATGCCCCTCGACTCTTGTATATGTCGTCGGGAATTCGTACGAGTTGTAAATAGCCTTTCGCTCGCTGTATTTTTAGCGCTGGTACCTTCAGAATTTCAAAGACAATATACCAGTCAACACTCTCGAAAGCTACCTCTGAGTCTACAGATGCTATAAACATAGTTTTAACTTCCTAAGCTAAGCCGTAGGCTCAGTATAGCGGCATTTGTTCCCACATTTCTTCGGAATCTAAATAGATGTTCCCCAAGGTGGGCTTATACCAATTCTTCGATTCTTCTGTACAGAATTAGCCGTATTATTGTGCAACCATGACTTATTAAACTTGTAGTTCGGCAAAATCTCACACTTGTCAAAATCTGATTTCTTTGTAATTGGAGTTATTAAATTCTTCTTAAGTCCGAGGGCATTTCGCCTGTCTCATGCATCTTGCTCACCATTTGCAAGAGTTTTGTTATTGGCTATCAGCAGTTCTGACGGAATGTCGCCTACTGCCGGGGCCTTGTTTCGACGTACGTTCTTCAATGATCTGTCAGAACATTAAAAAAAAAAAAACTACAAGCACGAAATATCATTGTAACAAATTCTGAAAAATGCAGTACCTTAGTGGATATAGAAAACAGAAAACAAAGAGAGAAATTCATCACCAAAAATAAAAATTAAAAAGTTATAATCAAACCCAAAGAACAGATTTCGAACAAATTATTCAGTAGAAGACATGTGTTTCACAGTATCGAAGATGAACTGCTCACAGCTATTAAGGTGTGAGTTTAAAGCACATGTTTACTAAGACTTTTTGTATTCTAGTATGTGTTTGCACCGTTAAGTACGATACACTATATACATATTGCCGTCGGGCTTGCCACAATGGAACACCGGTTCCCGACAGATAGCCAAAGTTAAGCGCTATCGGTCTTGGCAAGAAGTTGGATGGGTGACAGTCGCGGTCTGCCGACTGCTGTTGGCAAGCGAAGTGCAGACAGCTCTTGTGAGGCCAGTTGAGGAGCCACCTGGCCGAGAAGTAGCAAAAACCGACGCTGGAAGAGCGGTGTGCTGGCCATCCGCCCCTCTCTACTCCTGTCCAGTGACGCCAATGGGCATAGGATGAGGCGGCGGTCGGTAGGTACCGTTGGAGCTTGAAGGCACTTTCGGACTTAATTTAGAGTTTATTTCTGTACATACTCTGAAGAAATGTCAAATACCTGGCAGAGTGTACTATGTACAGTATCACACATACCAAATATTAAGTTTTCTTCCGTTCCAATCCCTGATGGAGCACGGGATGAATGACTGTTTGAATACCTATATGCGTGCTCTAATTATTCTGATTTTGTCTTCACGGTCGCTCTGTGAGCGATAGGTGTAAGCAGCGCTGTATTATTCAATTAATATTTTTCCTTTCAATTTTTTATGTAGGCTTCGCGTGATAATTTGCGTTAGGACTGTATTTATAAGATCATTCCGTTTCATATCTCTTCCAACTATAACACCTCGGTATTTATAAGTTTTGGTTGATTCTAGCTGTAAATCATGAACTAACTGCTCGAAGTAATTATCAGAGAATGCGCTTAGCACAATTTCGGACGATATTTTATGCGTACCTCCGGATTTAAAAATGTATTTTCGCCAACATATCGAGGGTAAATTCAAGTCACCACAGACTATAACTGCTGAGTCGTATACGTGTTTGTAATTAAACTCAAATTTTCTTTGAACCTTTCAGCAGTTGCATCATCTGACTTGTGAGGTCCGTCAAAGGGTCCATTTATTATTTTATTCCGGTTGCCAAGAATGATCTCTGCCCATACTAACTCACAGGAACGTCCTTCTTCAATTTCGTTACAAAGTAAACAACTTCTCATAACAACAAACACGACATCATCAGCTGTGTTTAACCTACCCCACGATAGATGTTAAGTCCCGTAGTGTTCAGAGCGATCTGAACCATTTTAACCTACCCTTTCTGAACACCGTTAGGTTCTTCACAAAAATTTTGGCTGAACTTATCTCGTCTTTAGCCAGTTTTCAGTGCTTACAACGATTTGAGCAGCAGTGCCACCGCTTGGAGCTCTGATACTTTCCCATCACACGTACGACAATTTACAACTGTTACACCGATGGTTTCTGGATCTACGTTCTTCCTGGGTTCTACCTGCGCCCTTTAAGACTGAAGCCCTTGTTGTGTTTCCCCGAGATACAGTAGCCTAAAAAACCGCCCAGTCCACGCCATACAGCCACTGTTACCCGTGTGGCATATGATCACCTTCTGACATTCAAAACCATATTGATGGACTATGGCTGTACACGGAACAAGAAACGTAGAGGGGCTGTAGCCAGCTGCTCAGTGGGTATCTGCACGTTATAACTGCTATAAAAGAATTCAAGGCCACGCAAAGAGTAAATTTCCCTCTCATTCCTGCCTCTGTAAATCAGGAGCCGGTTTGTGCCTTAATTCATTCTGGTAGCAATGTCTCTCCTTTGGATTATGGATGGCATAAGACTTATTTTATTATTGGTAATCTGCCTAGCTTGCAATGTTGTAAGGTTTGCAGCCGCAGTGTTAATGGAAAGGAATTGATGGCAATGGAAACTGGGGTATTTCGTATTAAGATATTTGAATTATCGTGGCCTTTGGAATTTTTTATAGAGGGCTTGAGTAACAGTGTGTTGCTGGTCTGGGATCTTGCCCACTCGAATAATATAGAGTGCCTACAAAGCTGTTTTCCCGGATAGCTAGACAACATACAAGCAAATCGTATTAGTGGTGTTTATTGCAGTAACTGAACTGACAATTCTTAACGTTGCCTTTTTCACAATGACGTGTCGCAAGCAATTGGTGACATGCCGATAATGATTGTCCTTCGATATGTACAATTTCCATACAATCAATTGATATAGATCACAAGTCCCAGCTAAACAGTTACGAAGACGGATCGTCTTCTAGGACGGCTCTCCTAGTGAGAGGCCATTTTTTTCTTATTTGATTTAGTACGCTGCTCTATAGCCTACAGACTTTTTGGTAAGAAAATGAAGAAGAAAGAAAACAAGGAAAAACAGGCGATAAAATGACGACTTAAAGTGTAAAACGGCGAAAATTGCGGAAAATTCAAACAGAAAGGAAAAGGGGTTGGCAATGTCGATAAAATACACTGGAATTGGACAAGTAACATAGTAGACATACAATTTAAAAAAAAATGGCGACTGTCTGGTTTCTGTCCGCAAGAAATAAAAAAAAAATCACACCCAGCGACAGTATGATGGCTGTTCGCTACACGTCCCTAAACACACCACGGAACACTCACTGGAAAAACATACACTGTAATAAAAACACTGCACGTAAAACGGTGGCACAAATACGACACTCCCGAGCCAAAGGCAGATGGGGGGTGGGACCTGGAGGAGGGGAAAAAGATCAAGGAGGGAGAAGAGGAGAAAACGAAAGGGGGGAACCAAGGAGGGAGAGGACTCATAAGGTGGGAGAGGGGCAGGGCAGATGCGAGGGAATAAGAAGAGGCAGAGGAGGGAAATGCAAAAGGACTCGGGGGAGAGAAGGGGGCAGCGAGAGGGGAGGTGGGGAAAAAAGAGGAAGGGGGGGGAGGGAGCCCAGGAAAAGGATAGAGGACAGGAGGGGGAGTGAGGATCAGAGTTGATATGAGGGATAAATGGAGGAAGAGAGGGCATCATCCGGGAGCGGGACTTGATGAAAGCCACCTTGGGAAAGGAGATGTAGGGTGTAGAGATGGGGGGTAGGGTGGATACAACAGTGAAGACGTGGTAGGGGACAGGCATGGGAGAGGAGAGGAGCAACCAGGGGGTGAGGGGGTACAAGGAGGCGGGAGGTGTAGATGATGCGGATATGTTCGAGGAAAAGAAGTAGATAGGGGAAAGGGATGAGATCATAGAGGATCCGCGTGAGGGACGGGAGGCGTATACGGAAGGCGAGGCGGAGTGCATGACGCCTAAGGATCTGGAGGGACTTACAGAATTTGGGGGGGGGGGCAGATATCCATGCAGGACTGGCATAGCAGAGGATGGGATGGATTAAGGATTTGTAGGTGTGGAGGATGGTAGAGGGGTGCAACTCCCATGTCCAGCCAGAGTTTGAGGAGTCGGAGGCAGTGGTGGGCTTTGGATTGGATGGAGCGGAGATGAGGGATCCAGGTGAGGTGACGGTCAATGATGAGGCCAAGGTAGGTGAGGGTGGGGGTGAGGCGGACAGGACGGGCGCAGACCGTAAGGGAGAAATCTAGGAGCCGGAAGGAGCGAGTGGTGCGACCTACGATGATTGCCTGGGTCTTGGAAGGATTGTTTGTCAGGAGCTACTGGTTACACCATGCAGCAAAAAGGTCAAAGTGATTCTGGAGAATGCGTTGGGACCGTTGGAGGGTAGGAGCGAGGGCGAGGAATGCGGTGTCATCAGCATATTGCAAGAGGTGTACTGGAGAGGGGAGGGGCATATCTGCCGTATACAGGAGGTAGAGGAGAGGGGAGAGGACAGAGCCCTGTGGCACACTGGCAGAGGGGTAGAAGGTGTGGGAAGTGGCATTATGGATGGTAACATAGGAGGGGCGGTGGGAGAGGAAGGAGGCTATCAGACGGATGTAATTAATAGGAAGAGTATAAGTTTGGAGTTTAAACAGGAGACCGGGATGCCAGACACTGTCGTAGTGCGAGGCCAGCTGGAGCGGGGTTTATATTGTCTTCGGGTAGAGGCCGCTCATGTGGTGGTGCGGTCCTAGTCAACGAGCTATTGGCTGACACCGTCTCACAGCCTTCTCTGCTGTTACGTTTCGGGCCTACTTGCCGACGCTGGGATGTGATTTTTTTAGAATACACGGGCTGCGTGTTAAATAGTATAGAAAAAGTGATACTTTTAAGTTTTGGTCTAATGTGCTCTCCCTTTACTGCAAACGTATCTAACTGGGTGGGTTCTGTGGTGAGAGGTGTGTCCCTTGGCTACCTCTCATTTGGTTATCAGCGAATATCATAATGTGCTGACCAATTAAATGAAATCAACCGATAAGATCAGCTACAAGACATAACTAACTGCTTCTATTCCCGTACGTCAGCCTCTCAGTCGGTGGCACTTCACAAAATGAAAAAAAAACTGCGTAATATCATTAACAAGCTTTCTAGCCGACAGTGTGATAAGACCATCGGTACCCGACCCCCCCCCCCCTCCCCGATGCCCCACCTATGTTTCTTGGTAGCAAAATGTGATGGGGAAGGGTATCGCCCGGTAGTCGATTGTCACATGCTCAATCAGAAAGTAGTTTTGGGGTCAGTATCACTGTCGGATCTGCGTAACCTTTTCACAGAGTTCTTCGGTGCTCAGTTCAGTATTTCATTGTGCTAGATCTAAATCAATTTTAACATCAGTTGCCGCTTCCTGAAGAGTCCAGGCTAGTGACAGCTTTTTTGCACTGTTGGATATCGTGCTGGGAGACCTAAATTTTAATTTTGTTTACAATTACCTAGATGACATGGTAAATTATATTAAAACTTTTCAGCACCATTAAATTACACTCCTGCCATTAAAATTGCTACACCAAGAAGAAATGCAGATGATAAACGGTCATTCATTGGACAAATGTATTATACTAGAATTGACATGTGATAACCTTTTCATTCAATTTCGGTGCATAGATCCTGCGAAACCAGTACCCAGAACAACTACCTCTGGCCGTAATAACGGCCTTGATGCGCCTGGGCATTGAGTCAAACAGAGCTTGGATGGCGCGTACAGGTACAGCTGCCCATGCAGCTTCAGCACGATACCACAGTTTATCAAGAGTAGTGACTGGCGTATTGTGACGAGGCAGTTTCTCGGCCACCATTGACCAGACGTTTTCAATTGGTGAGAGATCTGGATAATGTGCTGGCCAGGACAGCATTTTCTGTATCCAGAAAGGACGGTACAGGACCTGCAACATGCGGTCGTGCATTATACTACTAAAATGCAGGGTTTCGCAGGGATCTAATGAAGAGTAGAGCCACGCGTCGTAACACATCAGAAATGGAACGTCCTCTGTTCAAAGTGCCGTCAATACGAACAAGAGGTAACCGAGACGTGTAACCAATGGCACAACATACCGTCAGGCCCGGTGATATGCCAGTATGGAGATGACTGATACACGCTTCCAAAGTGCGTTCACCGCGATGTCGCCGAACTCGGATGCGACCATCATGATGCTGTAAACAGAACCTGGATTCATCCGAAAACATGGCGTTTTGCCATTCGTGCACCCAGGTTCGTCGTCCAGTACATCATTGCAGGCGCTCCTGTAACCGCAGCCATGGTCTCCGAGCTGATAGTCCATGTTGCTGCAAACGTCGACGAACTATTCGTGCAGAGCGTTGTTGTCTTGCAAACGTCCCCATCTGTGGACTCAGGGATCGGATGCCTTTCATCTCGACTGCTAGTGATACGAGACCGTTGGGATCCAGCACGGAGTTCCGTATTACCCTCCTGAACCCATCGAACAGTCATTGGATCTCGACCAACGCGAGTAGCAATGTCGCCATACGATGAACCACAATCAAGATAGGCTTCAATCCGACCTTTATCAAAGTCGGAAACGTGATGGTACGCATTTCTCCTCCTTACACGAGGCATCACAACAACGTTTCACCAGGCAACGCCGATCAACTGCTGTTTGTGTATGAGAAATCGGATGGAAGCTTTCCTCATGTCAGCACGTTGCATTTGTCGCCACCGGCGCCAACCTTGTGTGAATACTCTGAAACGCTAATCATTTGCATATCACAGCATCTTCTTCCTGTCGGTTAAATTTCGCGTCTGTAGAACGTCATCTTCGTGGTGTAGCAATTTTAATGGCCAGTAGTGTACTTAATGGTGACTGCCCGTGGTGTCGGATAGTGCCTTCGACTCGTAACCAAAACGTCCTGTCTCTCGGGATCGAAACTCGTCACCGCTTAAGTTTTGAATAAATATCATAAACAATGAGAGTCGCTCACGGCTTTGGAGGTGGGCTAAAATTCAGGGCACTCTCTTGCCTTTGGGGTGTAAAATGACCCCTAAAAGGCGGACGAATGAGCCATTAACATCGGCATGAGAATGCAGAAGGCAATAGACCCCCCTCCATTGAAGATACGTAAAGTATGTCCGCAGGACGTGTGGCCTGTAATTGAAAAGTGTCAAAAACTTTCGGACTAGTCCCCTATCCAGATTTCTGCGAGAAGACACCCAAGGGACTGGTGACCACGAGAAAAAGAAAAAGATTGAATAAACAACGAAAGAGGACCGTTCTATGAGTTGAAATGTCAGAAGTTGAACGTGTTCCTTCATTTTTTAACTTTATGTCTTTTCGAATCATCAGTCTTCAGACTGGTTTGATGTGACTAGGCACGAACTGGTCAACCACCCGTGCTCTAGGGCAGCCGACACGGTAGCTCAGCGTTTTCGGTTATAGGGTTATTTGCCCTCTGTATCAAAGAAAACTGAGTGAAGGCAACAACGATGGATTGAAATTTGTGTAATGGGACGTCCGTCCCGAACAAATGTAACGAAGAGTAAGAAACAAAATGAGATTTAAAGAAAAGGGAGGGGGAAAAAGTCTTTCGTAAGCAATCAAAGCGTCCTCGGTCCCGGGTTAGAACCACCCACCCCTTAAATTTTGATTAATAGTCAGCATTGGCTGCCGAAATTTCCGTCATAGTAAGGCACACTCATCCTGCCAATGGCCTTGTCAGAGATGGAAGAGGAGCGGGCAGAGGTTAAGCGCACTCTCTTGTCCTTGGGATGCAAGATGTTTGAAATCCTGAGAAAATAGAGGTAAGCTATGGTGAATATAAGAGTGGAAGACCAAGAAGGAAGTGTTCGAATTAATAAGGATGTGAGACAGGGATGTAGTCTTTAGCCCCTACTGTTCAATCTGTACATCGAAGAAGCAATGATGGCAATAAAAGAAAGATTGCAGAGTGAGATTAAAATTCAAGGTGAAAGGATATCAATGATACGATTCACTGATGACATTGATATCTCGAGTGAAAGTGAAGAAGAATTAGATGAGCTGCTGAATGGAACGAACAGTTAATGATTACAGAAGTCAGACTAAGAGTAAATTGAAGAAAGTTGAAAGTAATGAAAAGTAGCAGAAATGAGAACAGCGAGAAACGTAACATTATGAGTAATGGTCGCGATGTAGATGAAATTAAGGAACTCTGCTGCGCAGGTAGGAGGACATCAAAAGCAGATTTAAATCTGTCAAAATGGGCGTTCCCGGCCAAGAGAAGTCTACTATTATCAAAGATAGTCCTTAATTTAAGGAAGAAATTTCTGAGAATGTATGTTTGGAGCACAGCACAGTATGTTAGTGACACATGAACTGTTGGAGAACCGGAACAGAAGAGAATCGAAGCATTTGAGATGTTGTGCTACAGGCGATTGTTGAAAATTAGGTCCACTGATAAGTTAAGGAATGAGGAGGTTCGCCCCTCCCGCCGGAGGTTCGAGTCCTCCCTCGGGCATGGGTGTGTGTGTTGTTATTGTCCTAAGTCAGTTTAAGTAGTGTTTAAGTCTAGGAACCGATGACCTTGTAGTTTGGTTTGGACCCTTAGGAATACACACTCATTTGAATGAGGAGGTTCTGCGCAGCATCAAAATAGTTCAAATGGCTCTAAGCACTATGGGGCTTAATATCTGAGGTCATCAGTCCCCTAGAACTTAGAACTACTTAATCCTAACTAACATAAGGACATCACACACATCCATGCCCGAGGCAGGATTCGAGCCCGCGGCCTTACCGGCAGCGCGGTTCCGGACAGATACCCAAAACCAACCGGCTGCGCAGAATCGCAGAGGGAAGTAATCTTTGAAAATCACTGATAAGGAGAAGGAACAGGATCACAGGACACCTGTTAAGACGTCAGGGAACGACTTCCATGGCAGTAGAGGGAGCTGCAGAGGTAAAAAACTGTAGAGGAAGACAGACATTGGAATTTATCCAGCAAACGAGGATGTAGGTTGCAAGCGCTACTCTGAGATGAAGAGGTTGGCACAGGAGAGGATCTCTTGGCGGACCGCCCCATACCAGTCAGAAGGCTGATGACGCAATAGAAAAAAAAGAAAAAAAATACACCAACAGTATTCCTGTGCCAACCTCTTCAGTGTAGCTGTTGCACGTATGTCCTCAATTATTTGATGAATCTATGCCAGTTTCAGTCTTCCTCTAGTTTTCACCGTCTACACCTCCCTCTAAAACCAATGACGTTATTCCGTGATATCGTAACAAATGTCCTACCACCTGTTCTTTCTTCTTTCATTGTTTTCAGTAAATTGAATTCCATGCCGATTCTCCGGAGAACCACCTCATCGGGTACCATATCAGTCCACCTAAGACGTATGTTTCTAAATTTTTTAAATATAATTATTCTTGGCTTTACAGCAAGTTTGAACATTTGTGCTACCAAGTTTACTAACATGTTGTCTCACCTGTTTTGTGATCAGTTGCCTGTATTTTAAATTAACTTTTGCTATTGCCTTGCTGTTTTACAGTATGTTTGTTAAATCTTTTTTTAATAATTGTCATTCTTGGCGTTAAAGACCTTCAGCCTTGACTGTAGCTACTTGCCTTAAAATTCTAATGGGCAATTGTATTTTAGCAGTTAACCTTTAAGACCTTGGTGATTTGTTTTCAATATTTTAATAACTGTAGTTTGTAAGTTGCAACAAGTTAAACAGTTTTTAATTAGTTGCCATTAAGGCCTTCAGCCGTGTAACAATTCTTAATTTATTGCCATTAAGGCCTTCAGCCGTGAGTGTCGTTACTTCTCTTAAAATTTTGATTTCACAATTGTATTTTTGCAGCGAGCATTAGGACCTTGGTCACTTGTCTTTTATATTTTAATAACTGGAATTGTAAGTTGCAGCCGACCGAGGTGGCCGAGCGGTTCTAGGCGCTACAGTCTGTCCCATAGTGCACAGAGCCATTTGAACCATTTTGTAAGCTGCAGCAAGCTTAATCAGTTCTTAATTTATTGCCATTAAGGCCTTCAGCCGTGAAACA
Organism: Schistocerca gregaria; assembly: GCF_023897955.1. NCBI lineage: Eukaryota > Metazoa > Arthropoda > Insecta > Orthoptera > Acrididae > Schistocerca > Schistocerca gregaria. The sequence continues at coordinate 251,433,115 of NC_064920.1, forward strand.
ATTCTTGAATTATTGCCATTATTTTAATTTGTTGTTGATTTTAAATAAATTGTGTGTCATTAAAAAAAAGCCACAGTCGTAACCGAATACTGCCTTCCTTGACCACCAGGTCTCAAGAAGTGCTAAGTTTCAATCTACATATCTTAGGGGTCAAAAAGTGAAATGGAAAGAAGACAAGGAATTCTGGTCAGAAGAGTGTAGGGTAATATCAACAGCAGCAGAAAATAGTATAACTGTAGCAGGATTCGTTATAAATGAGAAGGTAGGAAAGGAAATGAGTAGTTGTAAACAATTCAGTGATGGGGCTGTTACCATCAGAATCGACAGCATACCAACGAAGACAACAATAGTTCAGATATACATGCGAAGTCGCAAGCAGAAGTTTACTAAGATATTGAAAGGGTAATTATGTGAAGATAGACGAAAATTTAATCATGGGGGACTCGATTAGCTGTAGGGGAAGGAGCAGGAAAACGTATTAGGGAGAATATGGGCCTCTTAGTAGGAATGAGAGAGAAGAGACTCTGTCCTGCAATAAATTTTAACTAGCAATAGCGAATATTCTGTTCAAGAATCGCAGAAGTAGGAGATATACTTGGAAAAGACCGAAGGTACCGGAAGATTTCAGATTACAGTATGGTCAGGCAGAGATTGCGAAATCGGATATTGGATTCTAAGGCGTATCTAGGAAGAGACTCAGATAATAATGATGAAGAGTAGGGTAAAGTTTAAAAGACGGTCGTTACTAAGGAATGAAAAGATACGCCCGAAGTTCTCTGGAGCTATAGATAATGAAACAATGAGTAGCTCAGTATCTAGTCAGTTGAAAAGGAATGGAAATCTCTACGAAGAAGCGATGGACAACAGAAGAAATAGTTAATTCATCTACGAAAGAAGTAAGTACAAAAATGTTCCTGGAAATTAACGAATGCCAAAACACTAGTCACTTAGCAATGAAATAAACAGGAAGAGCTGGGAAATTAAGGCGAAATGGTTACATGAAAATGTGATGGCATTGAAAACGAAATGATTGTCGGAAGGACAGAAAAGTCAAAACAACATGTGGTGAAATTAAAGACAAGGGCGGTAGCATTAAAAGTGTACTGGGAATTTCACTGTTAAATGCAGAGGAGGGACGGATAGGTTGAACGAGTACATTGAAGGCGCCTATGAGGGAGAGGACTGTCTGATGAGGTGATAGAAGAATAAGAAACAGGAGTCAACAGGAAGAGATAGGGAATCCAATAGTAGAATGAGAATGTAAAAGAGCTTTATAAGACTCATAATCATATAAGGCAGAAAGGATGTATAACATACCATCGAATTTTTTGAAAACATTAGGGCGAGCGACAAGAAAACAAATATTCACGCTGGTGTGTAGAATATATGAGACTGGCGGTATACTACCAGACTTTCGGATGAACACCATCCAGACAGTTTCGAAAAGAGCGAGAGCAGACAAGTGCTAGAGTTGCCGCACCATTAGCGTAACAGCTCAGGCGTCCAAGTTGCTGACAAGAGTATTATACAGAAGAATAAAAAAGAAGCTTGAGGATCTGTTAGATGACGATCAATTTGGCTTTAGGAGGGGTAAAGGCACCGGAGGGACAATTCTGACGTTGCGCTTGATAATGGAAGGAAGCTGCAGAAAAATCAAGACATGTTCATGGGATTTGTCGATCTGGAAAAAGCGTTTGACAAAGTAAAATGGTGTAAGATATTCGAAATTATGAGAAAAACAGGTGTAATATACGAGTCCAATATGTGCAAGGACCAGGAGGAAACAGTAAGACTGGTAGACCAAGAACAAAGTGCTCGGAATAAGAAGGGTGTAAGAGAGGGTTTAAATCTTTTGCCCCTACTTTTCAATTTGCAGATCGATGAAGCAGTGACGGAAATAATAGCGATGTTCAAGAGTTCGGATTAAAATTCAGAGTGAGAAGATAACAGTGGTAAGATCAGCACATGAAATTCCTCTCCTCTGTGAAAGGGAAGAAGAATATCTGTTTAATGGAGTGAAGAGTCCAATGAATACAGAATAGGAACAGAGAGCAAATCGAAGAAAGACGAAAGTAATGAGAAGCAGCAAAAATGAGAATACTGATAAACTTAACATTAAATTTGGTTGTGATGAAGTTAAGGAATTCTGCTACCTGGGTAGCAAAATAACCCATGACGGATGGAGAAAGGAGAACATGAAAAAACAGACTATCACTGGCAAAAAGGCCAAGAGAAGTCTAGACCGCATTTTGAGGAAGAAATTTGTGACAAATTACGTTAGAAGCACAGAACTGTATGGTTGTGGAACATCGACTGTGAAAAAACCGGAACAGAAGAGAATCGAAGAAGCATTTGTAATGTGATGCTACAGAAGAATGTTGAAAATTAGGGTGGTTGGTATGGTAAGAAATGAAGAGCGCCCCGCCGAATTGGCGACGAAAGAGATATATGGAAAACACTGACAGAAAGGATCATGGTGATAGGACATGTCTTAAGACATCAGAGTGGGGCGTGAGGTCTCCACAGTACATCGATGTTGTCGCCAGTGGTCGGCGGAAGGTGCACGTGCCCATCGACCTGGGACCGGACCGCAGCGACACACGGATGCACGCCAAGACCGTAGGATCCTACGCAGTGCCGTAGGGGACCGCACCGCCACTTCCCAGCAAATTAGGGACACTGTTGCTCCTGGGGTATCGGCGAGGACCATTCGCAACCGTCTCCATGAAGCTGGGCTACGGTCCCGCACACCGTTAGGCCGTCTTCTGCTCACGCCCCAACATCGTGCAGCCCGCCTCCAGTGGTGTCGCGACAGGCGAGAATGGAGGGACGAATGGAGACGTGTCGTCTTCAGCGATGAGAGTCGCTTCTGCCTTGGTGCCAATGATGGTCGTATGCGTGTTTGGCGCCGTGCAGGTGAGCGCCACAATCAGGACTGCGTACGACCGAGGCACACAGGGCCAACACCCGGCATCATGGTGTGGGGAGAGATCTCCTGCACTGGCCGTACACCTCTGGTGATCATCGAGGGGACACTGAATAGTGCACGGTACATCCAAACCGTCATCGAACCCATCGTTCTACCATTCCTAGACCGGCAAGGGAACTTGCTGTTCCAACAGGACAATGCACGTCCGCATGTATCCCGTGCCACCCAACGTGCTCTAGTAGGTGTAAGTCAACTACCCTGGCCAGCAAGATCTCCGGATCTGTCCCCCATTGAGCATGTTTGGGACTGGATGAAGCGTCGTCTCACGCGGTCTGCACGTCCAGCACGAACGCTGGTCCAACTGAGACACCAGGTGGAAATGGCATGGCAAGCCGTTCCACAGGACTACATCCAGCATCTCTACGATCGTCTCCATGGGAGAATAGCAGCCTGCATTGCTGCGAATGGTGGATATACACTGTACTAGTGCCGACATTGTGCATGTTCTGTTGCCTGTGTCTATGTGCCTGTGGTTCTGTCAGTGTGATCATGTGATGTGTCTGACCCCAGGAATGTGTCAATAAAGTTTCCCCTTCCTGGGACAATGAATTCACGGTGTTCTTATTTCAATTTCCAGGAGTGTATTTCGTGATTTGCGAAAAGCACTAGACTCAGAAAAGAAACACCAATGCTTATTAGAGAAACTACGGCCATATGGAATATCAAATGTAATTTGTGACTGGATTGAGAATTTCTGCCGTGTGGGATTAGCCGATCGGTCTAAGGGGCTGCAGTCATGGACTGTGCTTTTGGTTCCGGCGGAGGTTCGAATCCTCCCTCGGGCATGGGTGTGTGTGTTTATCCTTAGGATAATTTAGGTACTGTGTAACCTTAGGGACTGATGACCTTAGCAGTTAAGTCTCATAAGTTTTCACATACATTTTTTGAGAATTTCTTGGCGGGATGTTGCAGCATGTTATTGTGGATGGAGCGTCATCGACGAATGTAGGATTGTCCCAGGGAGTTGGATTTGTATGCTAATGACCTGGAACCTAATGCCAATAGTAACCTCAGACTTTTCGGAGGTGATTCACTTATACTATGTGATCAAAAGTATCCGGATGCCTGGCTGAAAATGAGTTACAAGTTCGTGGCACTCTCCATCGGTAATACTGGAATAGTATATGGTGTTGGCTCACCCCTAGCGTTGATGACAGTTTCCACTCTCGCAGGCATACGTTCAATAAGGTTCTGGAAGGTTTCTTTGGGAATGGTAGTCCATTCTTTACGGAGTGCTGCAGTGAGGAGAGGTATTGATGACGGTCGGTGCGGCCTGGCACGAAATCGGCGTTTCAAAACACCCCAAAGGTAATCTATAGGATTCATTCAGGACTCTGTGCAGGCCAGTCCATTACAGGGATGTTATCGTCGTGCAACCACTCCGCCACAGGACGAGCATTATGAACAGGTGCTCGATCGTGTTGTAAGATGCAGTCGTCATCTCCGAATTTGCTCTTCAACCGTTGGAAGCAAGAAGGTGTTTATACATCAATGTAGGCCTGTGTTGTGATAATGCCACGCTAAACAACAAGGAGTGCAAGCCCCCTGCATTAAAAACACTACCACACCATAACACCACCGCCTCAGAATTTTACTGTTGGCACTAAACACGCCGGCAGATGACGTTCACCGGGAATTCTATACCCACGCTCTGCCATCGGATCGCCACATAATGTACGGTGATTCATCACTCCACACAACGTTTTTCCACTGTTCAATCGATCTATGTTTACGCTCCTTACACCAAGGGAGGCCTCGTTTGGAATTTACCGGCGTGATGTGTGGCTTATGAGCAGCCGCTCGACCATGAAATCCAAGTTTTCTCACGTCCTGCCTAACAGTCATAGTACTTGAAATGGATCCTGATGCAGTTTGGAATTCCTGTGTGACGGTATGGATGGATGTCTGCCTATTTGACATTACCACCCTCTTCAACTGTCGGCGGTCTCTGTCAGTCAACAGACGAGGTCGGCCTGTGCTATTTGTGTTGTACATGCCCCTTCACTTTTCCACTTCACTATCACATCGGAAACAGTGGACCTAGGGATGTTTAGGAGTATGGAGATCCCGCGTACAGACGTATGACACAAGTGACCACGTTCGAAGTCCGTAAGTTCCGCTGAGCGCCCCATTCTGCTCTCTTACGATGTACAATGACTACTGAGGTCGCTGATATGGAGTACCTGGCAGTAGGTGGTAGCACAATGTACCTAATATGAAAAACGTATGTTTTTGAGAGTGTATGGATACTTTTGAATACATGGTGTAGCTCTAATGAAGTACGACTGGAAAAAAAACTACGTAAGTATTTTCACATCTTAAAAAGATTTAAAAATAGTACAAAGTTTAGTAACTTATTTTAAACGTTCACAAATCCACCTCACGAAACGCAAACATATGAACTAGCAGATGAGTGGAGACAGACGACTAATTCCCCTCGAAACCCTGTATAAAAATTTCGAAGAAGCATTATAAAGTGCATAGTCCAGGAACATTCTACCTGTAGCGTCTGTAGAGACCTGGGTGATGAGGTCGGACTATGACAGCGCTTACAGAACCAGTTAGGAATCATTCTTTCCTCACTCCATATATGAAAGTAGCGTATACCCTCTTCCAATGGATTTATGAACATTCTGCATATTCATTCTTCACTTGTACATATTTACTTCTGTACATGCTCAACCCATCGACGAACACACTTCTCGCCCCGGCTGGAGGTTCCGAGCGGTTCTGGGCGCTACAGTCTGGAACCGCGCGACCGCTACGGTCGCAGGTTCGAATCCTGCCGTGGGCATGGATGTGTGTGATGTTCTTATGTTAGTTAGGTTTAAGTAGTTCTAGGTTCTAGGGGACTGATGACCTCAGAAGTTGTCCCATAGTGCTCAGAGCCATTTGAGCCACACTTCTCGCAACGAGAGACTCGTTTGTTGATACCGTTTCTGTCAAACGTTTTACTTGGTTGATGGAGGACCAACCTCATGTCCGTTTGCACAATGAACCCAAGGTGTCGGATTATTGGAGATATCTCAGCACTCGTGTGTGGTCTTGCATTGTCATGCTGAAGGAGAGGGTCCTCGATGTGTGGACGAACTCTTTGAATTCATGTTTTCAGTTTTCTGAAGGTTTTGTAGTAGCCTGCAGAGTTTATAGTAGTGCCTTTAGACATGAATTCCAAATGCAACATACCTTGAAAATGCCAGAACACTGTGAGCGTGACTTTGTGCGCTCATGGCACGGTCTTGGACTGATATGCCGCCAGTGGTCCTTTGCGGCGGAACTCCATTGTTGCTCTCTTGTTTGCGAGGTCAAAAAGGCGTTTCCAGTTTTCATCACCTGTCACAACTTTATTAAGGAATCAATAACCTCACGTTCAAAATGAAATTGCTGAATTATGTTCACTCTTCTCTGTTTTGTGTAGTGGGTGAGCATTCGAGGAACCCACCATGCAGCAGTTTTCTGTACAACAGTTGCACAATGGTTCCCCAATGATGACCCGTACACGCTACTTTTGGTGTGCTACACTCACCTGAGAACTGTGTCTGTGTTATCAGACGATTTTATTTGATGAGTTCATTAACCCGATAACAGCTCTGTTTTTTTTATTTATTGTTATTTTATGCCCCTGCCCTATATGGGCAGGGGAGGGCTGGTAGCAGCACTGTCCACTGCTCTTCAGCGAAATGGCTTCACTAAAATACATGTAAAACGGATCTTTTACATAAAATGGGAGTTAGAATATACACTAATACAGGGACATGCACTGGTGGGACAGTTAAAAAGTCGACATAAAGTTAAAAGAACAACGCTGGCAATTCGTTGCGCACTTAAAACTACTGGAGTTAAACAGAAGTTAAAAGTTGGTGACTATAAAAATCACACTGAGTGAGACACTTTAAAAACAAACCCATGGAAATTATGGAACACTCATAAAGAATAAAAACCGCTGATAGGAACCTGCCAAGGGACTGGAGGTTGGAGAGGTGGGATAAAGGAGGGGAGGAATGTGCAGTGGTGCAGTGAGGGGCTGGGGTGTGGGTGGGAGGAACAACGATAGGAAGATAATGGGGGCAGGAGGTGCACTGTGAGGCAGGAGATGGGTAGGGTGGGAGATGAAGAGGGAAGACTTGGCAGAAGGGGGGGGTGGAGACACAGAAGTGGGCATGGGAGAGGGAGGGGTGTTGGAAGGTGAGAATCACTCAGGGGAAGGGAAGGGAAGGGAAGGGAAAGGGAGAGGGAGTCCTGAGGAGTAGGGGGGACAACAGAGGGGTTAGAGTTGGTGGGAGGGGCAGACATCAGGGTGAAGCTCATCATCTGGGAGGGGTAGGTGCTGGAAGTTGTGGTGGGAAAGGACGTGGAGGATTGGAGAGAGAGAGAGAGAGAGAGAGAGAGAGAGAGAGAGAGCGTGGGACGCAACAGCAAAGGTGCGCCAATGGACTGGGGTGGAGAGGAAGGGGGTCACCAGTGGGTGGTGCGGATCAAGTTGGCAGACAATATACAGTGTGCAGATGTGTTCAAGGAAGAGAAGAAGGTGGGGGAAGGGCATGAGGTCGTAGGGTATGCGCTTGGGGGACAGAGGACAGATACAAAAGGCAGAGTGCTATGTAGAATCTGGGAGGGGCAGAAATCCAAGGGACAGTGGCATAACAAAAGATGGGGCATATCAAGGATTTGTAGGTGTGAAGGATGGTTCAAATGGCTCTGAGCGCTATGGGATTCAACATCTTAGGTCATAAGTACCCTAGAATCTAGAACTACTTAAACCTAAATAACCTAAGGACATCACACACACCCAAGCCCGAGGCAGGATTCGAAACCTGCGACCGTAGCAGCCCCGCGGTTCCCGACTGCAGCGCCAGAACCGCAAGGCCACTGCTGCCGGCGTGAAGGATGGTGGAAGGATGTGATCCCCATGTCCAGCCAGGAGGAGAGTCTGTTGTGAGCTATGTGTTGGATTGTAAGGAGATGGAGAGTCTAGGTGAGGTGACGGGTACGAGTGAGGCCCAGGTATTTTAGGGTAGGAGTGAGCTGGATAGGACGACCATAAATCGTTGGACAGGAATCATGGAGACGGAAAGAGAGGGTTATGCTGCCTATGATGATGACCTGGGTCTTGGAGGGGTTGATACGAAGGCACCTCTGGTTGCACCAGGTGGTGAGTTAGTCAAGGTGGGCTTTGAGGGTAAATTGGGACTATTGAAGGGTAGGATAAAGGGCCAGGAAGGCCGTGTCATCAGCAAATTGGAGGAGATGAACAGGTGGGAGAGATTTGGGCTCTTGCACACTAGTGTAAGTTAGCACCACCATTTCCTAGTTTATGGGCATTGAAACGTACCGTTAGAAAAATTATACAAGACTGTGCTTAAACTGACACACAATATTTTCAGCGCAACGCAGTCTGACTTTCACTAATCCCTACAAGAGAATGGCCCTGACTAACATTAACCTATACGTTTCACAAATCACTTACCTCACAAAAATCTTCGTTACTCGAACTACTGCAATACAGCGAGCGCCACTACTGCCAGCTAACTGAAAGATTCAAACTATGGAAGGCACTAACTACTGATAGGCATAGTTAGCAAATGAAAGATTTTAATAGAGAACAAACAATTTATTTGCCTCAATAGTGATCAAAAGTCATAATGTATATAACAGTTCATGACATCCAGTCTTACAGATTTCAAAACTCTGCCATCTCTCTCCCCACATCCACCAACTGTGCAAAGCTACGCGCTGTTAACAGCCAACTGCCCGACGCTACAATGGCAGACAACAATGCAAACTAGCCACAGACTGCACACAGCACAGCCAGTGATTTTTCATACAGAGTGCTATGTGGCGTTACCAATAAGAAAACCTAAATAGCCTACTTACATAGCCCCCATAATCCCCACAAAAAAATTTACAAATTGTTTTGGGCACTGGCCAATACAGGTTTGAAAAAAATTTTCATAATTACAGGAAAAAGATATCAAACGCACACACTTATTAATACAATGTTGGTCAAAAGTTAAAATTTTCTCACAGTCCATAAAGACAGTCCTGATCATTCATGACAGTAAAACTGCTGTTTGTTTTCTCAAAGTCTGAGCAGTAAAAGACAATGCACACGGAAGTAGTGGATTTACATGCAGTCTTGAAGAAGTAGTGTTGTTCTTCCAACGGAAAGACAGTGCTGACTCTTGACATGCTGACAGGTAATGGGCCACAACAGAGCAAACCCACCGCAGGGTCAGTCGATGTTGAAGACTATTGGCAGGTAGGTCATCACAGAGCAGACCCACTGTAGTCCTGGTAGAGAGAATGGTATTGGTGGGCCACCAAAGGTGCAGACCCACTGTAGACCTTGTAGAGACGGCCAACAGCCATCTGTTGCGACTGTGTAGGTGCACAATCACCCTCGAAGAGTCTTGCGGAGAATATAGCAAGTCCATAAACCACCACTCGTGCTTTCACAAAGTTTTTGGAATTGTCCTTAGAACCAGCAATGCTGTTAACCAGTCCTTTGCTGAATTATCAACACACGTCCAAACACTAACAGTCCTCTTTTTTCACATATTGTGCATATACTATGACCAACAGAAATGTGTGCTGTGAAATGAATGCTTTCAAGTTACTTAATTTGATGAACTGGTGTCAATTACAATATTATAACATGAGAATGCAATAACAAAGGTACAAAATACATCATTAAAGAACATAACAATACAGATAACATTTGCAGTAATATAGGTTTTACAAAAGAATAGAAATATACATATACATGAGTATTACAGGAGTTACTACATAAGTAAATACATAAAATATCAGAATAACTTTAGAAACATCCATTTCACACACGAGCATTAAAACAAAACAGAACTAATAATGGCCAAACATCTTTACGAAGTAAATAACATATTATTAATGCAAATTATATTTGAAGATAACAGTATTCCTCATCATTGTGAATGTAGCTTAGTATTAGAAGAGAAAAAATTCTATGAAACAGTACACAGAGACAGGAAGAAAACAAATACACAAGGGAACACAAACACATAGTCAGATAACACAAAAGGAAAGGACAGGGATTGTTTTCAGTGTAACATTTGGTATTGCAGTCCAACCCAAAACTTCATTCCATAGATCTTTCCTCTTATTTCAACATTTGTTTCCACCAAAGAATCCTATCCAAGCAAGCTTTCTGTTCACATCTTCTTTCAAAAATAGTTTTTCTCCACTGTACACTACTTTTTTGGGCAAACCATTTTCTTATAGCTTCTCAATGCATTTCTTGCAATTCATCATAGTTAGTTTCTTATATAGTCTACCCCCTCTTAAGCTACCTTAAATCTACTGAGCTCAGATATATATACCAAGGGACAAGGCAATGCAGCAGCACATAACAAAGTAACACAAACAGCAGGGACAAAAAAATGCAAATTGGCAAAGAATGCAGCAGTAAATTACAATTAGCAGAGAAATTGCCACATTACAACTAATATGAGTCAATGTGCAGCAACAAGAAAAATAAATCAGTAGTAAAATTGGCTTAACAGAGTAATACAAAGTGAAATTTAGTAGCACTATGCCTGGTAAACAGCTGCAGCAAATGCAATAACTTATACCTAAACATGACAAAGCTCGAGCAGAAAAAATATTACAGTAAAAATTGTCGTGTTTAATACCTATATCACATCTTAACACTAGAGTGATGCATCACAAAAACTTACTCTGTAAGAAAGTAACCAAGTCGTTAAAAAAAATTAATTATACAATTCCTGTGAGGGGAAATGTCTATTTGTGTTCCTCCTTTTTTACGAAAGTACATCATAAATTATTCTTTACTGGGTCTGTAGATAGAAAATAGTTATATTAGTACATGTATTAAATTTTATATTAACCAATGGTGCAGTGAAGCAAGAAACTAGATATTAAACAAAATGAGCAAATGTAAAGCAACATATGAAACGTCATTCAGTAGGCAAATGGCGTCTCCAAAGGCAAAAAAATTCTCTCAGCTAGAAAGACAATAGATGTAAAATGTTTCTCATCATTGCATTAGGCATGTTAGTAAATATCATAAATTAAGAGCTCCACAGTGTAATCATATGTTTCAAGTTTGAGGGTGTCTTATTTGCGATGCTTTCTACAAAGGAATGTCAATAGCAAGGATAATGGTCTCTTTTTTTCCTGTGCCTCTGAAAGGCACACACTAATGGCTTGTTTCCATGTGGCTGTCGTGCAGTTGGGTGCCCATGACGCATTACGTGCAGGTGGGCACTTAACTTTCTTACCGAAATATTTAGACACCAGTTTCCGCTACAGTGACAGTCACATATAAAAAAATTTCACAGGTTGAGAATTTGCGCTACAAATGTGTAGAAAATAAAATCCTGTAAATATAAGTGTCCAAAAAATTTTCGCCGGCATAGTGATACATTCACGCATATACACACATTTCATAACTCTTAAAGTACGATTCTCGGTTTCCAACATCCTTTTTCACAAACCAGAGTCCCTAACTTCTATTCATTATTCATATACATATAAACACGTAATCACATTCCTCATAAAGCATCAGCTTATTGATCATAAACATACCTCAACAGCATAATACACATCGTCATCGTAATAATGTCATAACATCTCACTCATTTCTCAAAATCGTTGTAGCTTCGTCCAGTAATTTCAAAACGTAAAAAAAATTCTCTGCTGATGTCAAATGTGTCATCTACCTCAAACGTACTATAAATATCATGATCCCATACCAAATATGTCATTCAAAGCTCTCATAGTATCACAATGGTTCTGAAAAAATATGAACAGTTCACAAAGTACAGACAAAATACAATTTCGTAAGTGTGAAGTTATCCAACTGTGTAATTACATAAACATCTGTCACTGATGTAGTAAAATAAATGTTTGTCTCTCCCTGTTAGATGATCAGATAGCTGTGTAATTTATGTGTTAGAGAAATATGGTACCGATGTGTAAAGTTGAATAAGCAAATACCATATTAGCTAGGGATCCTTGTGCTTGCCACACACATGGTACACAAAGTAAGCATGTACCTCCTGAGGATTAATGTAATTATACCCTCAGGTGATACAGATTACAGCAATGGAATGAAATGCATCTGGGAAAACCTTTATATCATTGTAATTCAAAAGTCTTTAAAAATAAATGTTTTAAGTACAAAATTAATCACTCAAATACGTGTACTGTAACGCTAAACTGTGCATCATGTTGTAAGATAATCTCTGTGGAAGTGCCGTAGTTATCGTCCTCCGAAAGCTAAGTTCTGCAGAAGTCAATGTACTTACCTCATGATAAACGAAAGTGAAATGCTTTGCGTATAGATATCTTAGTTATTACGCTTATTGCCGTGATGAAGAAAGTACTGTGCTGTAACGTATTGTCGTGCTATGGAAAAGGCTGTCTCATTGTTGCTATACCACAAAAGTTACTACTAAAACATGTTTTACTTTCCAGAATAATTCAGAAAAACTGTGCAAATATAAAACAGATACACAGCAAAAGCAACATTGTAAATTGTCACTTATTAGTAGCGTCGTGATAAAATCGTGTAGTTGTCACATAAACTAACCACTGTGTCATCTGGTATCTCACAGAAAGTACTTTAAATCCAGAATGTATTTTCACGTAAACCAAAATGTTGCATTAAAATGTCATTAGCAGTACCAGTGTATGTCTTAAGTATGTAAGCCTGATAGTCATTACGTAATCCTGCAACTAATAAGCAAGAATGTACTAATACTACACTGTGTCGTCTGTTCACTATAACAATGCATTCGTAATTTCTGTTTCAAAATGTTCCCTAGGTTCTTGACTGGATATTTAACTTCAAACATTGTTGCATTTTTACAGATTCTAAGTCTGACAAAGCACACTAGTAATGTAAAGTAAAAATTTATATGGCAAAGACAAAGTTAAAAACAGATTATCTTTCAATAAACGGTTTTACATGTGAAATGTGGTGTAAACCTTTACTCTTCCTAGTACGCAGAGTTTCAACTTCAACGCAATTATCATGTGGTATACGTCGGATTCTGTAAGGTCCATTGTAAATCAGAAAGAATTTGTGAGTCAAGTGTTTCTTCTTATGTGACAATGAATGAGCTTTAATGAGAACTTTCTGGCCAATATATAATTTCTTTGTATTTGCTTTACCGTGTAGTCTTCTCCTTTTGTCTGCTGCAGAATTTATGTGTTTAATAGCCAAATCAATTACGTCTTTGTGTCGAAGTTTACGTGTATTCGGAAAGGTACAAGGTCTCTGATTCTATTCGGTGGTTCTTCATTCTTCAGTACAAGAATAGGTGGTAAAGCAGTGGAGTCATGAGGCATTTCATTCAGCACGTTTTGAAATAAGTGTAAATATCTGTCCCAATGCTGATGCTTTCTGTGACAATAAAGTCTGCAAAGCTTATTGATTTCTTTCATAATCCGTTCAGACGGGTTACAATGTGGTGAGTACAATGAAATAAAAACAGGTTTGATTTTATGGTTCCGCAGCATGCGTGACAAAACACCAGATATGAATTGCGGTCCGTTGTCTGAAATGACTTTACTAACGTCTCCAACTTCACGCAAGAAATTTTTAACAAAGGCGTTGGCTACAGACCGTCCAGTGGCTTTACGTAACGGAGTGAAAGAAACAAATTTTGAAGTAAGTTCAACAGCGACTGGAACGAACGAAAATCCATTCGATGTTCTGACAAAGGGTCCCAAGAGATCAACAGCAGCAAAATCTTTTAATTTAGAAGGAATGATAGGAAACAACGGAGCACGATGTGAGATAGTAGAGTGTTTCGCCTTTTGACAGAGTTTACAAATAGACAAGACTCTTTGAATTCTCTTTTCCATATTGTTAAGATAACAAGTCGTTCGAAGAATATGATAACATTTTCGTGGACCAAAATGTGCGTAGCTGAAATGAATGTACCAAATGAGCTTATTAACAAAATCGTCTGGAATGCAAAGTACCCATAGCTTGTCATCAAAAGTGCAGCGTTTGAAGAGTATGTTGTTTTCATGCCATTTACTTTTGATGTCTTTCCAAATCGGATCTTTATCTTGTTCATGAGCAATGTCCTTTAAAGATGTAGTGATGAAGTTTTCAAAGGCGACTTTCTGGATGTAAAGAATACTGAAATTTCTCTCGAGGTTGCTTTCTGTGTTACTTTTCTCAAGCCCAGCCAGTGCGCGTGACAGTGCGTCCGCAACAATGTTCTCCTTGCCGGGAATGTAGACTATTGTGAAGTGGAATTCTTGCAGAAACAATGCCCAACATTTTAACCTGTCATGATTTAATTTTGAAGACATAAGAAATTGTAATGCATGATGATCACTATACTTTTATGTGCTTACCAAAAAGAAAGAAACGGTATTTGTTAAATGAGCAAACGATAGCTAAAGCTTCTAATTCAGTAACGGAATAATTTTTTTCAGATTTTGTTAGCACTAGGCTAGCAAAAGCAATGGTTTTCTGAACAGTAGTGTCATTTTCTATGGCTTCTTGAAATAAATGGGCACCAAGACCGACTTTAGAAGAATCCGTGCTAAGGCAGAAATCTTGTGACAGAATGGATGAGTTAGTATTGGCGCTTTAAGTAACGCTTCTTTCAAAGAATTGAATTATAACTGTGCTTGTTCCTCCCAGTTCTAAATAGTATTTTTTCCAGTGAGAGAACAAAGTTTTGGTGTAACTAGAATTTGCATATTCAGAAAAAGACGGTAAAAATTTAGGAGACCTAGAAACCTTCGGACTTGTTTTTCTGTCGATGGAACTGGAATGGCTCTGATTGCTTCTAACTTTTCAGGATCCGGCTGAATCCCTTCAGAAGAAATAATATGTCCCAAAAACTTCACCTTTGTCCTACCGAACTCAGACTTTTCCAAGTTAACTGTAATTCCAGATTCTGCAAAAATATGTACCACGCTGTTGAGGATGCGATTATGTTGTTCCCATAAGGCTTCTGCTATCAGAATATCGTCCACATATAAGGTGATATGACGTTTTAAGAACTCAGGTAATATGGAATTTAGCCCACGAATGAACGGTGCCGAAGAAATGTCCAAACCAAAAGGAAGTTTCCAAAACTGATAACAAACGCCGAAACAAAGGGAAGCTTTGTATTTTCTACATTCTGGATGAAGTTAGATCTGACAAAAGCTGGATCTGAGATCAATAGAAGACAACCCTTTTACACCATTAACATTTTGAAGAAGTTCTTCTACCGTTTGCGGCCTGTCTGTTTCAGGAATGATGATAGTATTGATTTGTCTCGAATCTAAGACAAGCCTGATCGATCCATTTTTCTTCTCAACAACATGTAATGGATTGTTGTATGAACTTATTGCAGGCTCAATAATGCCCTCGTTAAGCATAGATTCTATTTCTGTTCTAACACGGTCCCCATAATGCGCCGGAATTACGTATGGTCTAATACAATATTTAGTATGCTCATGAACACAAAATTGGTATTGAAATCCCTTGATTGTTCCTGTTTTGTGAGTAAAAACTATGCAATGTGCTTGTAGAATCTCAAAAAGGTCTTGCCTATCAGTGTCATTACAATTCTCAATTGTTTGAATTTTATTCTGAATTAACTCATTACTGTCAAATATGCCGTCGATATCATTCCTGTCAGTACTTGCAGAGTGATTGTCAGTGTCTAGTTCCGTAGAAAATTCCGAACTGTTGTCTAACAGAAGGTAAAGCCGACTAATTTCCTCGTCATGGTTTGAGAGCCAATCTTGAAATTTCAAAGCTATTGACTTACCTTCTTTCTCTAAACTTATTTCAGCATCGTGAAAGTTTAAGATTGCTTTGTATTCATTGAAAAAGTCTACTCCCAATATAATTTCCGTCGACAATAATGGAACAATAAAAAAGTTCATAGAGAAGCTGTGGCTTTGACAAGAGAATTCTAAGTTAATTTGTTGGCGTACATCTACACTTCTCCCAAAGATTGCACCTTGTAATTTTATCTTACGTAACGGAAGTGTGGGGCAATCGTTCGATTTGTTGCGTTTGCTAAAGGCTGTTTCACTAATTACTGAAATGGGACTGCCAGAGTCAAGTACTGCCGTAAATTTTACGTCCTTTACTGTAATGTGAATCACCGGATATGCAATGTTGTTATGTTTTACGTCGTGTTCCTGGAGTAAGATGTCTCTAATGTCTTCCAGTTTTACGTAATTACTAGCTACGGCAGCTGCTTCGTCAGTTTCAGAAGTAAGTTTTGTGGCTGCCAGCGGTAGGAGTCACTGCCTATTGTCTATTTGTTGGCGCGCCTCGTTATTGGAATTTGGAGATCTAACTTCTACAAATTCACCTTGTCGAGAGGGCTCCGTCCTGTTTGAATCCCGCCAGTTCTGGTGCAATTCAGGTCTGTCGTTACGATCATATCGTCTGTCGACATGTCGGTAGATTCCATAGTTTCTTTCTTGTCGGTCACGTGGTGGAGAATTTCTCCCTAAATCGTAACTGCGCGCTGGACCATTGCGTCTAAAGTTATTCTGTCTCCCTTGATAATAATTATTTTGGTTCCCATATTGTCTGTTTCTCTGATTGTCTCTGTGATAGTCACTACCTCAGAGAGCTGATCTTTCCCTGTAATTATTACTACTCTGCCAACGGTTGTCATACGGGTGGTGTCTGTTTTAGTCACGATTTGTATTGTGAGAATAGCCTTGTCGTGTCCAGTTATTATTTCTTTCATCGCGGAATTGCGACGGATGTGACCTGTAATTGTTGTGTTCCTGTTTTCGCGTTCCGCGATTGTCAGTGTCAATTTCTAATCCTTGTAAGAGTCCCTGAAAAGCTTCAACGCCGTCTTTCCAAACGTCCTGCCAAAATAATATGTCGTAAATGTTCAGGCAATATGATTAAGCAAATGCGGATGAGTTCTGAGGGGCTGTATGGGTTTGAAAGATACTGATTCTTATGTAGCATGTCTTCAAAATATTTCACAAGACTGGAAAATTCAGATTGTTCGTAATGATGCTATGTTTTACTCGGTCTTGTGTAGCTTGAGACCAATATACTGAGAGGAAGGCATGATAAAATTCTCCTTCACTGTGGCAATCGTCAATGACCGATCGCATTCTTACAGCTGGTTCATTCTCTAAGTAGCCACACATAAATTGTAATCTGTGTTCTAATGACTAGTTGGGAGGAAAACAATGAGAGAATTGATGAAGCCACGCTTGTGGATGAATGTCGTTGCCAGAATTCTTAAATGTTTTGAATTTACGTGTAGTAAAGGCCGGTTAATAGTCAAAATCATCATGTCGGCGAGTCGCATGTCGTTCATTATTACGTCGTTTCGGCGGTTCCATCTCAAATTTCGGTGTACCTTGCCAAGTTCTTTCATAATTTCCGAAGTGCCCTGTGTTATTATTTTGTGGCTGTTCCGTATTTCTATGTCCCTCTCCCCATGTTGGAGAGCGAGTGTCCTCTGAAATACGTAATTCTTGTATTACCTGCCCGGATTACTCTTTGGTGTTGCGTATTAATTTGATTCTGATTTTGTTTGAATTTCCTAATTTGTTCGAACTCTTCTGTGTCATTAAAGAGTACCGGTTTTGTGTCATTCAGATTATCATCTACCTTCGTAGATAAATTATTTAGCTCATCCGAAAGTTCAACTACTTTCTCTGATAGTGAACTGATTTCCTCCATGTGTCTTTCTGAACAAATTTTCAGAGTATCTACTGTGTCCTTTAAGTTTTCTTGAGTTTTTCCAAGTTGTGTAACCGAATCGGTAGATGCAACTGAGTCATTTTAGCTTGCAAGGTTTCATGATTTTCATTAACAATAGTTAGCAGTTCTTTTATGGCTGATTCGTGATTCTGTAATGCATTTTCCTGCGGCGAAAAAATAGGTTGAAAATGGTCAGAAATTTGTGTTTTTACGTCATTACAGACTTTTTGACATTTCGATTCTATTTTATGTAACTCAGTAGTTTAATCTTCATGTGTTTGTTCAAGCGTATGTTCCACTGAGTCTAACTTTTGAAGCTTTTGTTCCATTGTGTCTAACTGTTGCTGTGTTTGTCTCTGGTGTTGTTCCATTGTGTCTAACTTTTGAAGATTTTGCTGTGTTTGTCTCTGGTGTTGTTCCATTGTGTCTAACTTTTGAAGCTTTTGCTGTGTTTGTCTCTGATTTTGTTGCATTGTGTCTAACTTTCGAAGATTTTGTCCCATTTGTTTCTGATTTTGTTCAAGCGTTGTTTCTAACTTTTGTAGCCTTTGTCGCATTTGTTGCATTAACTGTAATAACAGTGCACTGGTGTCTGAAACATGTTCCTCAGTGCTATTGGGCAGTGCATTTGAACCGGCAATATTCGCATTCTGAAAAGCAGAAAATGTGTCTTGATTTATTTGAGAAAACGGTGAGGACGCAAAATTGGAATCTACAGTATTTGCAAGATTGTGTCCTCTCATTTCGGAATCCTGAGGCGAGCTGTTGCCGACCAATCGATCGATTATGCTTCCCTGTTCACTAATTGTTTCACTGCCTACACCATTATTTGCAACCCGCTCCATTTCCCTATGCACAGTTACAAAATTACTATTTTGAAAATTAGTTATTTCATTACATGGTGGCGCTAACACACTGCTTTCGTCTTCACCGTCATTTCTCAGTTTACTTTGGAGCCAATTATTACGTTTTTCACACGTCATTATTGTCACAATATTTCACACGATAACACAGAAAACCGCACTTTGAAGAGCAAAATAAGATAACACATTAACGTAGCACTGAAAATAATATCTAGTTAATTGCAAGCGCAGCTGCGAAATACTTGGTGCAAATCTACATGCATGCCACAACTGTTTTACTGTACAACAACGAAAAACTACAACTACAGCGGAAATTCTCTCTACAATTACGCGCTAGCAATAAACAAAGACTACATTAACTACGCAAACTACAAGGAAAAAATCAGAAGATTCCAGTGAGGTATCCTCGGCTAAGGGTCGACATATGAAACGTCCCCTCAGAAAAATGATACAAGACTGTGCTTAAACTGACACACAATATTTTTAGCACAACGCAATCTGACTTTCAGTAATCCCTACAAGAGAATGGCCCTGACTAACATTAACCTATACGTTTCACAAATCACTTACCTCACAAAAATCTTCGTTACTCGAACTACTGCAATACAGCGAGCGCCACTAGTGCCAGCTAACTAAAAGATTCAAACTACGGAAGGCACTAACTACTGATAGGCATAGTTAGCAAATGAAAGATTTTGATAGAGAACAAACAATGTATTTGCCTCAAAAGTGATCAAAAGTCATAATGCATATAGCAGTTCACGACAGCCAGTCTTACAGATTTCAAACCTCCGCCATCTCTCTCCCCACATCCACCACTGCTGGCGGCTCACCTCCAACTGCGAAACGCTACGCGCTGTTACCAGCCAACTGCCCAACGCTGCAAAGGCAGACAACAATGCAAACTAGCCACAGACTGCACACAGCACAGCCAGTGATTTTTCATACAGAGCGCTATGTGGCGTTACCAATGAGAAAACAGCCTACTTACAGAATGAACAACACAGTGTCGCACCTTACCGATGTCGATATGATCATCACTGTACACAGATTTCATTCTTCTAAGGATTTCAATTGGAGGCACGTTTCCTGCGGTTAGAAACTCGTATACAGAACATGGTTTTTCACGCACACATATAATTACGCTATAGAGCACCATGTTAAACGTTACAATTCGGAGCCCTCAGTGGCAGTGGGTTGCAACTTGCTTCAACGAAGCTTGAATGTCTATCGAGTAACATGTATGACATGTAATAGCTCAATCGATATTGAGAACAGAATAAAAAATTCGGAACATTACTTTTCAGCAAGCACTCATAGATATTCTCACAATTTTTAAAAATAACAAATAATAACAACAAAATGGCAGACTTTTCCCTAATATGTGTAGCACAGTCTGCATTGGAATCACTTTAATGCATTGGATTTTTACAGTTTCAATCGCATTGTTACAATTTCAATCGCACTTCATTTTGGTAGTCCTGAATATTAGTAAAGAATTAATGTATGTAAGCGTAGGAGTTTGTAAATCGTTAAAGAGAGCTCTCCTATTTAACAGTATTGTTAACATGTGCAATAGAGATAACATAACAGTGTGTGTGTGTGTGTGTGTGTGTGTGTGTGTGTGTGTTTGTGTGTGTGTTAAATATTCTCTTCATCGCTACATAGCTAGACTCGTAACATTATTATGCAGGATCACAGCTGTATTTCAGAAAATGGAAGTAATGACCATGGGAACTTCTCCTTACGCTACTATAGGAAATAGAGTAGTTCTTCGTTTAGCTAAAATATTGTAACCTGTACGTATTTTGTTAGTAGCGTCCGTCACTGGAATCTGCGCGATGAAATAATTCAGCACAAAAACATTCTTTAGTAATTCATATGGTACGAGTATAAGGCAAAACACCCTGCAGACCAATAGCATCTAATGCAAGACGAAGAACCAGAAAAATTTTTCGTTATTTTCGTTTTCTCACATTTCATTATCTATCTTTCGCAACACTGTATTGATCGTTGATCAGTGCCAGAACTGTGACTCCCCACCTATGCGCTGCCGTAACTGTAGTGGGCTTCGGTCCACAGTATTACTAAAGCATCTGCACAAGAAATTGAAGTCGCCCTTGTACACCGGCAACCAGAGTTCGGTTTTTGAGCGGTTTTTTACATCCATACAGCAAAAAACTACGCTAATTCTCCAGACGCTCGAGACGCAAACAAATAAATCACCGTGGTACAACAACCGAGTTAGAAAACTCCTGCGGAAGCAAAGGGAACTTCGCAGCAAACATAAACATAATCAAAGCCTTGCAGACAAATAAAAATTACGCGAAGCGAAATGTAGTGTGAGGAGGGCTATGCGACAGGCGTTCAATGAATTCGAAAGTAATGTTCTATGTACTGACTTGGCAGAAAATCGTAAAAAAATTTGGTCTTATGTCAAAGCGGTAGGTGGATCAAAACAAAATGTCCAAACACTCTGCGACCAAAGTGGTACTGAAACATAGGATGACAGACTAAAGGCAAAAGTACTAAATGTCTTTTTCCAAAGCTGTTTCACAGAGGAAGACTGCACTGTAGTTCCTTCTCTAGATTGTCGCACAGATTATAAAATGGTAGATATCGAAATAGGCGACACAGGGATAGAGAAACAATTAAAATCGCTCAAAAGAGGAAAGGCCGCTGGACCTGATGGGATACCAGTTAGATTTTACACAGAGTACGTGAAGGAACTTGCCCCCCTTCTTGGAGCGGTGTACCGTAGGTCTCTAGAAGAGCGTAGCGTTCCAAAGGATTGAAAAAGGGCACAGGTCATCCCCGTTTTCAAGAATGGACGTAGAACAGATGTGCAGAATTATAGACCTATATCTCTAACGTCGATCAGTTGTAGAATTTTGGAACACGTATTGTGTTCGAGTACAATGACTTTTCTGGAGACTAGAAATCTTCTCTGTAGGAATCAGCATGGGTTTCGAAACAGATGGTCGTATGAAACCCAGCTCGCGCTATTGCTTCACAAGACTCAGAGGGCCTTACACACGGGTTCACAGGTAGATGCAGTGTTTCTTGACTTCCGCAAGGCGTTCGATACAGTTCCCCACCATCTTTTAATTAACAAAGTAAGAGAATATGGACTATCAGAACAACTGTGTGATTGGATTGAAGAGTTCCTAGATAACAGAACGCAGCATGTCATTCTCAATGAAGAGAAGTCTTCCGAAGTAAGAGTGATCTCAGGTGCGCCACAGGGGAGTGTCATAGGACCGTTGCTATTCACAATATACATAAATGACCTTGTGGATCACATCGGAAGTTCACTGAGGCTTTTTACAGATGAAGCTGTGGTTTATCGAGAGGTTGTAACAGTGGAAAATTGTACTGAAATGCAGGAGGATGTGCAGCGAATTGACGCCTGGTGCAGAGAATGGCAATTGAATCCCAATGTAGACAAGTGTAATGTGATGCGAATACATAGAAAGATGGGTCCCTTATCATTTAGCTACAAAATAGCAGGTCAGCAACTGGAAGCAGTTAATTCCATAAATTATCTGGGAGTACGCATTAGGAGTTATTTAAAATGGAATGATCATATAAAGTTGATCGTCGGTAAAGCAGATGGCAGACTGAGATTCATTGGAAGAATCCTAAGGAAATGCAATCCGAAAACAAAGGAAGTAGGTTACAGTACGCTTGTTCGTCCACTTTTTGAATACTACTCAGCAGTATGGGATCCGTACCAGATAGGGTTGATAGAAGAGATAGAAAAGATCCAACGGAGAGCAGGGCGCTTCGTTACAGGATCATTTAATAACCCCGAAAGCGTTACGGAGATGATAGATAAACTCCAGTGGAAGACTCTGCAGGAGAGACGCTCAGTAGCTCGGTACGGGCTTTTGTTAAAGTTTCGAGAACATACCTTCACCGAAGAGTCAAGCAGTATATTGCTCCCTCCTACGTATATCTCGCGAAGAGACCATGAGGATAAAATCAGAGAGATTAGAACCCACACAGAAGCATACCGACAATCCTTCTTTCCACGAACAATACGAGACTGGAATAGAAGGGAGAACCGATAGAGGTACTCAAGGTACCCTCCGCCACACACCGTCAGGTGGCTTGCGTAGTATGGATGTAGATGTAGATGTAGATGCCTTATGGGCGTTGAAGTTGCGGTTACCTGCCCTGGTCGTTGGCGTAATTTTAGGCAGCGTATTTTCCTCGTCGTGTTGTTTGCTGTCCAGCGCGGCGTGTAGTTCGACAGCTGAGGTGTTGTTGGTCGTTGTGGGCGCCAATATTGTGTGTGTCGTGTATTGAAATCTTGTGGTCGTTTTGCTGGTTGCGTGGAGTGGAACTGATTCGGTTGATTGGTCGATCGGCTGTCTGTCGGTTGCGTTGCCTCCAGATTAAGAAGCTGTTGGACAGGTTTCCTGTCTCACCTAAACAGGCGTTAGTGCGTTAGTGTTACAATCCCTGGCTGACCCTTAGAAACTTCTGAGCGCCGTTCCTTGTGTAGATATAGATGTAGATGTAGAACACATCGAACAGTGTCAGTGTAGGTGACGTGGAAGGTAACCCGTGGAGAGTTGAGACGCCTTTTTTGGGTACGTCCTCTCCGGTGGGGCATCCTTCCTCCCTAACGCCGCATCTTCCTAGCGTTAGCCGGCCACGAAAGCAATATCTCACCAGAGGCAGCTAGCGTGAAATTAGCACCAAGTTCCTCTATGCGCGGAGGATGAAGATAGCGCTTCGCCCTCAGAGGACTCAACCAGCTTGTGACCGGAAACCGCCCACATTGGCTAACTTCAACAAAGTGCAATGTAGTTCGTGCTGCGTTATCTTACGCTGCATAATGTCACTGAAATAAGCACTGTAGCTCAAATTTTCTCTAATTACAGATGCTCCAGATAACTTAAGGAGTACTGAAACTTCAGTATAATATTACCTTATTACTGCGTACTGGTACGATAACCCAAACAAAAAGCTAGGAAACACTATTACAAAACATTAAACACACACAAACAACGAAGATACCTCTGAAAAAATATGAAATATGATCTCAGACACTGAAAATCTAACATTTTGGAGTACAGAGGACAACAAGTTGCAAATTCGTTGCTTCTTACCTGAAAATAAGATAATTACGGAAAACTGTAACGTACTAATACATCTAGAAACATATTCAGTGTATGCATAAAACAGACTTGTATTACAGGCCATAGAGAATTCTTCGTAAGTAGAAGAATCCGAAACGCCTATGGTATAAAAACAAACAGCCTTTTATTTTCTTGAATAGACAGTCCTCGTATTGAAGAATATGACAACATAGAAGCAACCAAAGAACAACAGAAAAATATAAAAACAGCGATAATATTATGCCACCAAAGAAAAAAGTAGTTGTGACTGTGTTATTTCTCTTCGGATTATATTCTATTACAATTGTGTTGAACTAGCTATCAGCTCCGGCACTAAGCATATACAGCCGAATGAACTGTCTCTCGTAACGGTAATAAATTGCACACAAATCTTTCTTCCCGTTTAACCTATTAGTGCAAACCATTGCAAAATACCTACTGTGCTTCCACAGATCAGCCTTCACAAGCACACAGAACAACGCATCATGGGACCTTAATTTATAATATGCACAGCTGTATTCTCTCCGAGAGGTGTATTTGAGGTGTGGAAGGGTGTAGGGTACAGGCGTGTGCCTTTGCTGGCATATGCCTTGAGTCAATATTTTATTTCTGGTCTTTACTGTATAACTTCAGCCTTTTCCACACAAAAGGAGCAAGGAGCAAGCTGCAATTAATTCAGTTTCCTGTCCACAGGTTGTTTTTTCTTTTCACCTAAAAATATTTTTTTCTGTTGTTTATTCCATATTATTCCATCTTTATATGAACAAATACATTTAAAAATCACTGCTTAATATTTATGATAAATATTTATCTTAACAATCATGCTTTGAATTTTCCCACAACATTATTATTTGACATTATGTTAACAATTTACCGAAGTGAAAGAAAGTTGCACTTAGAACCAGTTGGTGATATTGCGCCATAGTCACAGCTCAAGTACTTTGTAATACACATTTACAATAAGCAACGAATGATATAAATATAGAAATGCTACATAGGTTTAAAAAAATAAAAGTGATTTCCTGCTTCTAAATGTTTGTAAGATTAATTTTAGGTATAATCTATTAACCAGAGAAATTAGTGTTATGTAATTTTAAATGGATGTTTACATTATTAGTCCAGTGTTTATGTTCAATTAAGTCTATTCAAAATATGTGACTTGCCTATTTTACGCTGTGGTGTATGGTACAAGACAACATTGTACCCTGAGCCAAACGCGACATTTTGAAAAATTATTCCAAGGGCAACAAAAATTTCAGTTGTCAATTGTGGGGCCATCATAGAAATGTCTCGTGAATCGGTAATGAGAATGTCGCGCCACCAGTTGTCAGGTGTGTGGTATTTTCCGCACAGCATATTTTAGGACTTCGTTATCCCATTATCTCATGCAATTAAATGACAAAAGCAATCAATAATCGCAGTACGATATTTACTGACAACCATATAAAAATATTTATATCGTCCTATAATGTTAAAGCTTCTATGCCATTAGGCACCGTCAAAAGTAAAATCCAGAAGTAAACATGCAGTGTCAAACATAAAACTTTTCGTAGGACATCTGATGGTGGCGACTTATACTCTGTAAGTACAACTGTAAACTACAGGCAGCCACTTTCATGTACCAAAAACTGTAATTTGCTGCAACGCTCCTCTCACTAACTCCTATGTTGCAAATCCAAAAACTCGTAGCCAAAAAGTAAAATTGGTTTAAGACAGAAATTTAAAGTTTAGGAGAACACAGTTCACGACAGCAATACTGTATGAGCGCGATTCACTAAGTAATGCAACACCTCTTTCTGAAAGTAGATTGGATCACATTCAGGATGGATCCCAGTGCACACACACACATTTGAGTACCCAACTGGTGAACGAGTGTTAGCCGGCCGCTGTGACCGAACGGTTCTCGGCGCTTCAGTCTGGAACCACGCGACCGCTACGGTAGCAGGTTCGAATCCTGCCTCGGGCATGGATGTGTGTGATGTCCTTAGGTTAGTTAGGTTTAAGTAGTTCCAAGTTCTAGGGGACTGATAATCTCAGATATTATGTCCCATAGCGCTCAGAGCAATTTGAACCTTTATTTTTATTTATTTATTTATTTTGACGAGTGTGTCAGCACTGCCAACGGAGACGTCCAGATGAGGAGCAAGCTATTTGCTTCTTATCGGTCGATCACCTCGAATGAGAGTGTCTGCACGTCCCAACATTGCAGGAGTTACAGCTGTGTGCAGCCTGACAGCAAGTGACAGAATGTATTGGTTTGCGCGACCTTGTTGCGATTATGAGTGTCGCCTCACCCAACGACTCAACATGTTTATGTTTACTGCCAGGTCTCTACAAGCATTCTGCAAATGTTTGCGATGCCTTGGTTTCCCAGCAAAAGAAACTCAGTTACAGTTCTCTCCTTGGAACGCACTTCCGTTACAGACGTCATTTTTACTGCCTCGTTTAGAGTCGCCACGTACTGCAACTTATTGAAACTATAGGAGTTGGAATATTCCATCTGTAAGTAGGCTGTTTAGGTTTTCTTATTGGTAACGCCGCTTAGCGCTCGGTATGAAAAATCACTGGCTGTGCTGTGCGTAGTCTGTGTTTAGTTTGCATTGTTGTCTGCCATTGTAGTGTTGGGCAGCGGCAGCTGGATGTTAACAGCGCGTAGCGTTGCGCAGTTGGAGGTGAGCCGCCAGCAGTGGTGGACGTGGGGAGAGAGATGGCGGAGTTTTGTAATTTGTAAGACTGGATGTCATGAACTGATATATATATATTATGACTATAAAGTTAAATACATTGTTTGTTCTCTATTGAAATCTTTCATTTGCTAACTGTGCCTATCAGTAGTTAGTGCCTTCCGTAGTTTGAATCTTTTATTTAGCTGGCAGTAGTGGCGCTCGCTGTATTGCAGTAGCTTGAGTAACGAAGATTTTTGTGAGGTAAGTGATTTATGGAATGTATAGGTTAATGTTAGTCAGGGCCATTCTTTTGTAGGGATTTTTGAAAGTCAGATTGCGTTGCGCTAAAAACTATTGTGTGTCAGTTTAAGCACAGTCGTGTAAAATTTTTCTAAGGGGACGTTTCACATCATATCCCACAGCAAATTGTTTCAACCGAAAATTGCAGATAAAAAAAGAGTTCTATTATTTACTGAAGTCCTCTCGCAAAACACTCAACTTTGGTACAAAGCAGTCCTCTAGGAAATACATATACAAATCCTTGGTAAATCCTGGTTAAGTAAAATTCTACAGCTGTTCACAGTACAGAAATAAACGTAAGTCTTAAGGTTATTTCTGATGTACGACTTTTGTAGAGTAGGTTGAGTAAGCTGCAGCTGCGCTATGACGAACCTGTCTGCTGCGATCTGAAACTACTTGACAAATCGGCCAGAACGGCAAGAACGACAGTTGCGTGGTCTCTTATTCATATGATCGGTGGCGCCCTGGGCGCCTCAGAGCAGGTGGCGTGGCACTTCTGCGGCCAGATGCTGGGCGGCGTCCGTCGCTGTCGCTACTGCCGCCGGACAGTAGCGGAACCTCAAGTGCCAACCTGAGGGTCTAAATCAGAGGCTGAGATGGTTCTGCGACCGTGTGTGCTGCAGGGTGCCATAGGGTGGTGGGGTTTCGGGTTCCGCTGGATAGGTCAGGAGTCCACTACACGCAGCAAGCGGCTACACTGGTAGCAGGGGTTGAGTTGCGTGGACTGGGCGTTTTTTTTTTTAGGTTAGATGGCCTCGGGCAAGTACAGAAAGGGCAACACCCTCAAAGGGTGCGGGGCAAAGTCAGGACATGCGGGGACCATGCAGCAATCGGTATTGTAATTCTAAACTGTCGAAGCTGCGTTGGTAAAGTACCGGAACTTCAAGCGCTGACAGAAAGCACCGAAGCTGAAATCGTTATAGGTACAGAAAGCTGGCTGAAGCCAAAGATAAATTCAGCCGAAATTTTTACAAAGGCATAGACAGTGTTTAGAAAGGATAGATTGCATGCAACCTGTGGTGGCGTGTTTGTCGCTCTTAGTAGTAGTTTATCCTGTAGTGAAGTAGAAGTGGATAGTTCCTGTGAAATATTATGGGTGGAGATTACACTCAACAACCGAGATAGGTTAATAATTGGCTCCTTTTACCGACCTGCCGACTCAGCAGCATTACTGGCAGAACAACTGAGAGAAAGTTTGGAATACATTGCACATAAATTTTCTCAGCATCTTATAGTCTTAGCTGGAGATTTCAATTTACCAGATATAGTCTGGGACACTCTGATGTTTAGGACAGGTGGTAGGGACAGAGCATCGAGTGTCATTATACTGAGTGCACTATCCGAAAATTACAACGAGCAATTAAACAAAGAACCGTTTCGTGGAGAAAACATATTGGACCTACTGATTAGAAACAGACCCGAACTTTTCGACTCTGTAAGTGCAGAACAGGGAATCAGTGATCATAAGGCCGTTGCAACATCTCTGAATATGCAAGTTAATAGGAATATAAAAAAAGGGAGGAAGGTTTATCCCTTTAAAAAGCGTAATAGAAGGCCGATTTCAGACTACCTAACAAGCCAAAACGAAAATTTCTGTTCCGACACTGACAATGTTGAGTGTTTATGGAAAAAGTTTAAGGCAGTTGTAAAATGCGTTTCAGACAGGCACGTGCCGAGTAAAACTGTGAGGGACGGGAAAAACCTACCGTGGTTCAACAACAAAGTTAGGAAAATATTGCGAAAGCAAAGAGAGCTTCACTCCAAGTTTAAACGCAGCCAAAACCTTTCAGACAAACAGAACCTAAACGATGTCAAACTTAGCGTAAGGAGGGCTATGCGTGAAGCGTTCAGTGAATTCGAAAGTAAAATTCTAGGAACTTCCGGTCTTATGTTAAATCAGTAAGTGGCTCGAAACAGCATATCCAGACACTCCGGGATGATGATGACATTGAAACAGAGGATGAAACGCGTAAAGCTGAAATACTAAACACCTTTTTCCAAAGCTGTTTCACAGAGGAAGACCGCACTGCAGTTCCTTCTCTAAATCCTCGCACAAACGGAAAAATGGCTGACATCTAAATAAGTGTCCAATGAATAGAAAAGCAACTGGAATTATTCAACAGAGGAAAGTCCACTGGACCTGACGGGATACCAGTTCGTTTCTACACAGAGTACGCGAAAGAACTTGCTCCCCTTCTAACAGCCGTGTACCGCAAGTCTCTAGAGGAACGGAAGGTTCCAAATGATTGTAAAAGAGTACAGGTAGACCCAGTCTTCAAGAAGGATCGTCGAGCAGATACGTAAAACTATAGACCTATATCTCTGACGTCGATCTGTTGTAGAATTTTAGAACATGTTTTTTGCTCGAATATCATGTCGTTTTTGGAAACCCAGAATCTACTCTGTAGGAATCAACCTGGATTCCGGAAACAGCGATCGTGTGGGACCCAACTCGCTTTATTTGTTCATGAGACCCAGAAAATATTAGATACAGGCTCCCAGGTAAATGCCATTTTCCTTAACTTCCGGAAGACAGTTCCGCACTGTCGCCTGATAAACAAAGTAAGAGCCTACGGAATATCAGACCAGCTGTGTGGCTGGATTGAAGAGTTTTCAGCAAACAGAACACAGCATGTTGTTATCAATGGGGAGACGTCTACAGACGTTAAAGTAACCTCTGGCGTGCCACAGTGGAGTGTTATGGGACCATTGCTTTTCACAATATATATAAATGACCTAGTGGATAGTGTTGGAAGTTCCATGCGGCTTTTCGTGGATGATGCTGTAGTATACAGAGAAGTTGCAACATTAGAAAATTGTACCGAAATGCAGGAAGACCTGCAGCAGATAGGCACTTGGTGCAGGGAGTGGCAATTGACCCTTAACATAGACAAATGTAATGTATTGCGAATACATAGAAAGAAGGATCCTTTGCTGTATGATTATATGATAGAGGAACAAACACTGGTAGCAGTTACTTCTGTAAAATATCTGGGAGTATGCGTGCGGAACGATTTGAAGTGGGATGATCATATAAAATTAATTGTTGGTAAGGCGGGTACCAGGTTGAGATTCATTCGGAGAGTCCTTAGAAAATGTAGTCCATCAACAAAGGAGGTGGCTTACAAAACCTTCTTCGCCCTATACTTCAGTATTGCTCATCAGTGTGGGATCCGTACCAGATCGGGTTGACGGAGGAGATAGAGAAGATCCAAAGAAGAGCGGCGCGTTTCGTAACAGGGTTATTTGGTAACCGTGATAGCGTTACGGAGATGTTTATCAAACTCAAGTGGCAGACTCTGCAAGAGAGGCGCTGTGCATCGCGGTGTAGCTTGCTCGCCAGTTTTCGAGAGGGTGCGTTTCTGGATGAGGTATCGAATATATTGCTTCCTCCTACTTATAACTCCCGAGGAGATCACGAATGTAAAATTAGAGAAATTCGAGCGCGCACGGAGGCTTTCAGACAGTCGTTCTTCCCGCGAATCATACGCGACTGGAACAGAAAAGGGAGGTAATGACAGTGGCACGTAAAGTGCCATCCGCCACACACCTTTGGCTGGCTTGTGGAGTATAAATGTAGATGTAGATAAAGGCAACGATTGCCCACTATTTGGTATCGACTGGTTATGATACCACACATTGTATATGTCAAACCCTAGTAAATTCTAAATCCAAAAAATACTGCACGTGTGTTGCAAGATGTGCAAGCATGTACGCTACTGGCCATTAAAATTCCTACACTAAGAAGAAATGCAGATAATAAACGGGTATTCATTGGACAAATATATTATACATGACATACTGACATGTGATAACAATTTCACGCAATTTGGGTGCATAGATCCTGAGAAATTAGTACCCAGAACAATCACCTCTGGTCGTAATAACGGCCTTGAAACGCCTGGGCATTGAGTCAAACAGAGCTTGGAAGGGGTGTACACGTAGAGCTGCCCATGCAGCTTCAACACGATACCACCGTTCATTAGAGTAGTGACTGGCATATCGTGACGAGCCAGTTGCTCGGCCACCAATGACGAGACGTTTTCAATTGGTGAGAGATCTGGAGAATGTGCTGGCCAGTTTGGCAGTCGAACATTTTCTGTATCCAGAATGGCCCGTACAGGACCTGCAACATGCGGTCGTGCATTATCCTGCTCAAATGTAGGGTTTCACAGGGATAGAATTAAGGGTAGAGCCACGGGTTGTAACACATCTGAAATGTAACGTCCACTGTTCAAACTGCCGTCAATGCGAACAAAAGGCGACCGAGGCGTGTAACCAATGGCACCCCATGCCATCACGCCAGGTGACACGTCAGTATGGCGATGACGAATACACGGTTTCAATGTGACGAATACACGGTTCGCCCGCATCTCCTGGTCGTGCGGTAGCGTTCTCGCTCCCCGCGCCCGGGTTCCCGGGTTCGATTCCCGGCGGTGTCAGGGATTTTCTCTGCCTCGTGATGGCTTGGTGTTGTGTGTTGTCCTTAGGTTAGTTAGGTTTAAGTAGTTCTAATTTCTAGGGGACTGATGACCATAGATGTTAAGTCCCATAGTGCTCAGAGTCATTTGAACCATTTTGAATACACGGTTCCAATGTGCGCTCAACGCGATGTCGTCAGACACAGATGCGACTGTCATGATGCTGTAAACAGAACCTGGATTCATCCGAAAAAATGGCATTTAGCCATTCGTCTACCCAGGTTCGTCGTTGAGTACACCATCGCAGGCGCTCCTGTCTGTGATGCAGCGTCAAGGGTAACCGCAGCCATGGTCTCTGAGCTGATAGTCCATGCTGCTGCAATCGTCGTCGAACTGTTCGTGCAGATGGTTGTTGTCTTCCAAACGTCCCCGTCTGTTGACTCAGGGATCGAGACGTGACTGCACGATCCGTTACAGCAATGCGGATAAGATGTTTGGCATCTCGACTGCTAGTGATACGAGGCCGTTGGGATTCAGCACGGCGTTCCGTATCACCCTCCTAAACCCACCGATTCCATATTCTGCTAACAGTCATTGGATTTCGACCAACGCGAGCAGCAGTGTCGCGATAGGATAAACCGCAATCGCGATAGGCTACAATCCGACCTTTATCAAAGTCGGAAACGTGATGCTACGCATTTCTCCTCCTTACACGAGCCATCACAACAACGTTTCACCAGACAACGCCGGTCAACTGTTGTTTGTGGATGAGAAATCGGTTGGAAACTTTCCTCATGTCAGCACGTAGCAGGTGTCGCCACTGGCGCCAACCTCGTGTGAATGCTCTGAAAAGCTAATCATCTGCGTATCACAGCATCTTCTTCCTGTCGGCTAAGATTCGCATGTGTAGCACGTCATCTTCGTGGTGTAGCAATTTTAATGGTCTGTAGTGTAAAATGACCAACATAACTTTAAGCTTAACGTCGCAAATTAAAATAAGTTGACGGCTGCTTCTCAAGGAGGACGTCGCTAAACTGTGCCAGTTCAGTTGTTAACAAATTTAGGACAGGTGAAAATTATAAGAAATGAATGTGTTAGTGTATTAAGTGAGAAGACACAAGGAGCAGTATTTAGTGATATCCTCCTTGGGAAGCAGCCTCCAGCTTACCCGAATTAGCGGCGTTATATTTTACGTTTTCCATTGGTCGTTCTATGTGGATGCATACGTTCCAACACAGGTGTAGTATTGGTTTTTAAAATTTTCTACGCCTTGGCGTATAATGTTAATAGATTTCATGACAGCAGAATCGTTAGGCGCTACGACATAGGCGTTGCGGTAAAGTCCTATCTTATGTGGGTGAAAGCGGCTGCCACCACTTTACTTCACTGGCTTGAGAGCTTAACACGCCAACATGAGTGGCTTTAGATACAGTTTAATGTTATACTATGCGAGTTTGCTGTTGGATTTTACTGCACGCAGTGACAAAAGGCGTAGAAGCTTTAAGGTATGTATACAGGGTGTCACAAAAAAGTAAGGCCAAACTCTCAGGAAACATTCCTCACACACAAATAAAGAAGAGATGTTATGTGGACATGTGTCCGGAAACGCTTAATTTCCATGTTAGAGCTCATTTTTGTTTCGTCAGTATGTTCTTCCACCTACGCTCAATGGAGCACGTTATCATGATTTCGTACGGGATACTCTACCTGTGCTGCTAGAACATGTGCCTTTACAAGTACGACACAACGTGTGGTTCATGCACGATAGAGCTCCTGCACATTTCAGTCGAAGTGTTCGTACGCTTCTTAACGGCAGATTCTGTGACCGATGGATTGGTAGAGGCGGACCAATTCCATGGCCTCCACGCTCTCCTGACCTCAACCCTCTTGACTTTCGTTTATGGGGGCATTTGAAAGCTCTTGTCTACGCAACGCCGGTTCCAAATGTAGAGGCTCTTTGTGCTCGTATTGTGGACGCCTGTGATGCAATACGCCATTCTCCAGGCCTGCATCAGCGCATCAGGGATTCCGTGCGACGGAGGGTGGATGCATGTATCCTCGCTAACGGAGGAAATTTTGAACATTGCCTGTCACAATGTGTTTGAAGTCATGCTGGTACGTTCTGTTGCTGTGTGTTTCCATTCCATGATTAATGTGATTTAAAGAGAAGTAATAAAATGAGCTTTAACATGGAAAGTAAGCGTCTCCGGGCACATGTCCACATAACATATTTTATTTCTCTGTGTGTGAGGAATATTTCCTGAAAGTTTGGCCGTACCTTTTTGTAACACCCTATATTATATAGGACGATAAAGTTTTTTTGTGTCATTGTCAGTATGTGTAGTATTGTGATTTATCGATTAGTTCTCTTGTTTTCTATCACTTCATAATGGGATAACGTAGCCCCGAAATATAATGTAGTAAAAATATCACTCATTTGAGAACTGGTGAGGTTAGATTTTCAGTACTGAATAATTGCACCACTGTTTCATGTAATTATCGACCGAATTTAAAAATTTAAAATGCTGTCATAACCCACACATTGTATTATAATATTACATGAAATGTTTAAATTCAGAAACTTTGCATATGTCTAGAAGCAGCGTAAATCGCAATACGCAAATTATTCAGATTATTTATTCAGTGTTTGAGAGTGAAAGCCTTCTATCAAACAATACACATAATTTCAAACGCTTGGAAACTTTGTATTACTGACACCCTTCGTAAAATAATGAGAGGTGTTCATGACTCACTACATTTTCTCTGTTTATGCAGCAAAACGTTAGAATCAGACATGATGTTTTATTTATTACTTCTTTACTACTAACCATATTCACATACATTTTGCAGACGGCGGGATGCTAGAATACGCGTTCGTGATCACGCACAGGGGGTTGTGAGCTGTGACGTCACTGTCAATCCTCCCGCCAATCCACACTACGTTTGAGGTTACTGACACACGACGCACACGTGTTTATCTCATACGCAAGTGTGAAATAACCGAGGCTTTCCACTTTTTAGTGTATTATTATTGTCGTTATTATGATTAAGCTTTATATTAGACTTTTTTTGTACGGACCGACTAATGTTAGTGTAAAGCCTCCGAACTATATCTTTTTCAAATTTTGTTAACAATTTTGAGTTCTGAAACAATGAGGCATAAATCAATAAAACCTAGCGGAACAATAAATTGCCTGAGTCTTCTTTTTAATAGCGACTTCACTAAGATGATATTTCAACACTTCTCTGACAAAAGTTAACGTTATATAAAATAGGCAACGGAAAGTCGAAGTCTTTACATATCTCCAAGTGAGCAGTTAGTACATCGTCCTTTCATAACCAATATTTGTTGACAGGCAGGAAGAGAGCCCAGAATCACTTTCTGAACATGTTTTAATTTCATGTAACTCAGCGCTGTATGGAGAGAGAGGATCTTGTAAATTTTAATTCTTTTGCCTGAGATCTTTCATTTTCTGTTTCCATAATTTATAATTTTAGGCAGAAGCACGCACTGTCGCATTTATAACAGCGATTGTTTTCAAGGTTCATTTTTTGTCTAGTAGTAATTTCATCATTAGTTGGTAACATGCTTCTTTACAGTAGCTTCGTTTTTTTCCGAATATTTCTCACATTATTAGGATCATTACTACGCCCTAAATCAACACCAGAGGATAGGAGAGTTAGAACAGAATCAGTCTTAAACTTGCGTTGAAGGAATATTCAACAGTTCACTTTCCAGATCCCTTTCACAATCCCAGTCAGTTAAATGTATTGAACTGAAAGCCAATCTGCATGTTTACAAACAATTATCCACTTTCTTGTTGTCTCGTTGTTTTTATGAAATACACTCCTGGAAATTGAAATAAGAACACCGTGAATTCATTGTCCCATGAAGGGGAAACTTTATTGACACATTCCTGGGGTCAGATACATCACATGATCACACTGACAGAACCACAGGCACATAGACACAGGCAACAAAGCATGCACAATGTCGGCACTAGTACAGTGTATATCCACCTTTCGCAGCAATGTAGGCTGCTATTCTCCCATGGAGACGATCGTAGAGATGCTGGATGTAGTCATGTGGAACGGCTTGCCATGCCATTTCCACCTGGCGCCTCAGTTGGACCAGCGTTCGTGCTGGACGAGCAGACCGCGTGAGACGACGCTTCATCCAGTCCCAAACATGATCAGTGGGGGACAGAGCCGGAGATCTTGCTGGCCAGGGTAGTTGACTTACACCTTCTAGAGCACGTTGGGTGGCACGGGATACATGCGGACGTGCATTGTCCTGTTGAAACAGCAAGTTCCCTTGCCGGTCTAGGAATGGTAGAACGATGGGTTCGATGACGGTTTGGATGTACCGACCACTATTCAGTGTCCCCTCGACGATCACCAGAGGTGTACGGCCAGTGTAGGAGATCGCTCCCCACACCATGATGCCGGGTGTTGGCCCTGTGTGCCTCGGTCGTATGCAGTCCTGATTGTGGCGCTCACCTGCACGGCGCCAAACACGCATACGACCATCATTGGCACCAAGGCAGAAGCGACTCTCATCGCTGAAGACGACACGTCTCCATTCGTCCCTCCATTCACGCCTGTCGCAACACCACTGGAGGCGGGCTGCACGATGTTGGGGCGTGAGCGGAAGACGGCCTAACGGTGTGCGGGACCGTAGCCCAGCTTCATGGAGACGGTTGCGAATGGTCCTCGCCGATACCCCAGGAGCAACAGTGTCCCTAATTTGCTGGGAAGTGGCGGTGCGGTCCCCTACGGCACTGCGTAGGATCCTACGGTGTTGGCGTGCATCCGTGCGTCGCTGCGGTCCGGTCCCAGGTCGACGGGCACGTGCACCTTCCACCGACCACTGGCGACAACATCGATGTACTGTGGAGACCTCACGCCCCACGTGTTGAGCAATTCGGCGGTACGTCCACCCGGCCTCCCGCATGCCCACTATACGCCCTCACTCAAAGTCCGTCAACTGCACATACGGTTCACGCCCATGCTGTCGCTGCATGCTACCTGTGTTAAAGACTGCGATGGAGCTCCGTATGCCACGGCAAACTGGCTGACACTGACGGCGGTGGTCCACAAATGCTGCGCAGCTAGCGCCATTCGACGGCCAACACCGCGGTTCCTGGTGTGTCCGCTGTGCCGTGCGTGTGATCATTGCTTGTACAGCCCTCTCGCAGTGTCCGGAGCAAGTATGGTGGGTCTGACACACCGGTGTCAATGTGTTCTTTTTTCCATTTCCAGGAGTGTACATGAAACTTAATTCCATACTTACTTACTTGTCTGTTCAGGCTTGTAAAAAACGCAAACCATTTCTATCACTTTAAAACTTTCTCTAAAAAATTCTCAATACACTGTGCGAGCTAGTATCCCATAGATGTTCGGGTTCACATGCAGTTTCTTTTCGCCGAAATGTCTTGGTTCAAACTCGTTTAGGGGCTGAACCGCACGTATCGCATTACACGCACTAAATTAGACATTCGTTACCCTTTGGTTAAATTGTCTGATGGCAAGTTTGCGAATTTGTATGAACCATTCAAAAGTTGACATAACATTGAAACGTCCCCTTAGAAAAACTATACACGACTGTGCTTAAACTGACACACAATAGTTTTTAGCGCAACGCAATCTGACTTTCAAAAATCCCTACGAAAGAATGGCCCTGACTAACATTAACCTATATGTTTCACAAATCACTTACCTCACAAAAATCTTCGTTACTCGAACTACTGCAATACAGCGAGCGCCACTACTGCCAGCTAACTAAAAGATTCAAACTACGGAAGTCTCTAACTACTGATAGGCACAGTTAGGAAATGAAAGATTTTAATAGAGAACAAACAATGTATTACCTCACTAGTCATAATATATGTATAGCAGTTCATGACACCAATTCTTACAAATTTCAAAACTTCGCCATCTCTCTCCCCACGTCCACCACTGCTGGCGGCTCACCTCCAACTGCGCAACGCTACGCTGCGCACAGGACAGCCAGTGATTTTTCATACATAGCGCTATGTGGCGTTATCAATAAGAAAACCTAAACAGCCTACTTACAACATATAACAACAATAATTTCGGGAGCTAAATTAGCGACCCATAAATGTTGTAGGCCACACAGTTGCTATTTGGTAAGAATAATGTTTATTCAGAAAGCAAACTAATAGTGAAAGTGGTCGTATTTAGAGTTACTGTTACACTCGAGCTCATATCCATTTGACACAGTTCGGTCATTCACAATCTCATCGCGATACATAAGTCCAGTACTTCATCTCGTTATTTACACGAAGAATTAGAGTTCACACCAGGCGCGCGGCTGATCACCGCTCAAAGACAAAGTCCTGCGATACCACATAACGCGAAATTTTCTAAGTCGTTTCACTTGCTAGCTGCCTACACTACGACAGTCCGCTTTCGCGCTTGCATCCGAACTGTCCACTTTGGTGTTTCCAGGCGAACTGTACTATTTATTTGGTGTCGAGACCATAACTGTCAGCTTTCGCGTCTGCTCCAGCACTGTCCCCTCTGGTGTCTGGACGAGAACCGTCCCTCTCTCCGCGTCTGCTGCCGCGTTTTCCCGCGCGCCGAACAAATCGTTCACATGGCTCTGAGTTCTACGGGACTTAACTGCTGAGGTCATCAGTCCCCTAGACTTAGAACTTCTTAAACCTAACTAACCTCAGGACATCACACATATCCATGCCCGAGGCAGGATTTGAGCATGCGACTGTAGCGGCCGCGCGATTCCAGACTGAAGCGCCTAGAACTGCTCTGGCATAACGGCCGGCCGCGCCGAACATCGTCACTCAACTGACTAGGGCAATTCCCTTTCCTGAAGCCGCCCATCTGATTAGCTACAGCATATTCTTCATTATTTTACGTGTTAACATATGTAAATAATCAAAGCTCGAACACTTTCACGTTCTATATAAAGTAATAATAATATCCATTACATAATAAACGTTAAATTCTTTTTCATAAAGTCAATACAATTTCCTTCTTAGCTTTGAATGCCAGTAGCTCTGCACCAGTGTGCTTTCTGATAAATAAACAAAGACCGAAAGTAACTAAAGTGAACCAACCTTTACCACAAGAAGGTGTCATGCTGTCATCCTTCAATGTGTTTTGTGTGGAGGAAATGATGATCTGATGCTCAACGGAAAGTACTGATACTTTAAATTAACTATATCTTTTATACAAATAAAGTTACAGACTTGATATTCACAAAGTTTGTCATTTTAATGGTGCTCTTTTATATGAGATATCGATGGTTAAGTTCGACCAAAGCGTTCAGATTTCAGCGCTCATGTCTTTGTTACAAAACTTGCTAATTTCGCTTTAACAGTGATACCTAAAATATTATAGATATGATCAACATACAAGTTTTATTGGGATCACCATGAAAATTTATGGAGGATGGCAGATTAAAATTACTGTGGCTTGACTCCGTGCACTACTACAGAATTAAATAATTTGTAAGGTGTCAGGCAAATCCAACACCTTCCATGAAAACCCTGACATGATAAGCAAATCCAGTGGTATGCCACATAGCTCCGAATAAATCGTGACATTAAATTAACCAAAGTAGTACGAGTAATGAGTGGGCAAATGGAATACCACAGACTAACACAACAATGCCTAAATGAATGTCATACCTTCCCACCGTGAGACAGACGCAGTTCCGATGGGAGAAACGAGAACAGAAGCCGAGAGCAGAACCGTGTTAAGCTGGAAGGCTCTACGATAAGGGACGGACACCCACGCTTCCAGCTAACCGCTAGGACCACCCCAAGCCCATGTTAAAAGCCAGAGCCCTCCAGAACAACACTATAGATCTTACGATAACTCAAAAAGGGCTACCGCAGCCACAAGTTTTAGCGTGAGACTTTTTCGCATCTCTGTTACGTCAGGACCACCGCGCAGCCCATGTTAAAAGCTAGAGCCCTCCAGAAAATCAGTCTAGAACTTACGATAACACAACAAGGACCACACCAGCTGCAAGTTTTAGGGTGAGACTTTTTTGCGTTTTGTTACGTTGCAAACTTTAAAAACATTGCCCCACCACGAAAAGTATAACGTTTCTCATTGAATAAACATAATTTTTGTAGGCGGAGCTTAAAGTTAACATTGAGACCCTGATTGGTCAGATGAAAACACAGCCAGATAGTTTTTTTAAACCAACTTCGGTAAATTTTTAATAAGGAGAAGTTACGAGAGAGTTGCTTCCTAGACGGCGAGGTGAGTGGAGCTGAGCGCTCGCCGCCCCCTGACGAACACCGACAAGATAATGAACGCACGCGATGCCGCATAACAGCGCATAAAGTTTCAGAACTGCAGATGTCTCATCTGTTACATCCACTTTTTGCGTAATACTAGTGTAGATCGTCAATTAAAGCTCATGGCGTTCACATTTGCCACTTGAAGTAAAAAACTGAAACGCGAAGATTTTTCTGTAATATAGTTATTGAGAAGCCACATCAGCCACTGTAATTTACGACAAGTTAGATAAGTAATTAAAGATAATTGAGGGTCATTGTAGACCATTTTGATAGTTTTCTCTTTTGTGAAACTTAATTTAAACCTAGATTATAGATGTGATATGGCATAGGTCATCCTTCGATCCATTGTAGAACTTGGAAACCCATTCAGGGAATATTCGTTCACATTTTTGTTGAACGCAGTTGGTTTTTACCATCCTGTATTAAAACATTTCCTCTTATCAATAGTGCAATTTATAAACAATGTTTTGTGAGTAGAACAAAATTTTCAATGGTTAACTTAACTGCTTTTTCGACGTTATTTTACCAGATAACTAAATATAGGAAAGCCTTGAACCCCTTCCACTAAATTTAGTTAGTATTAAGATTCGTTACAGTGAGTGCATTGGAGCTGACGGTGAAATCATTAAGTATTTGGTTATATCATCGCTAGTCTCACTGAACTCTTCTGGACTCTACATGTCATGTGTGGTCTGGCGTCTCCTTACCAGCAACAGGTCCAGGTTCAAACTAGTCAATTCTCTAAAAAACACGCTCAGAGCGTCGTTGCGCTGAAGTGGTAGGGAGACACGATATGGAACAACAGACACCACGCAGAATGTTAGAAGTTTTCATAAATGTGCTCCTTTATGGCCGATCTTAGTTCTGCCATACTTAACACTGCTAGGTCTCCTTGGCCACAAAAGTCTTCTGTTGGGTTTCCCATAGACGTAGGTTCTCGTCTGTCTCTCTCGCACCCTACAGCGTTTAGGGCTCAATAGACAATAGACGCCTGTGAGTGTCCCCATCTCGTGGTGAATCTGCGCCCTTTGTGGCATCCGGTCCTGGACGACAGTGTTCGTTTCACAATTCCTTAAGTCTGACTCGGCCATTTTCTTAAATGAGAATGAAATGATCGTCAACTCACAACTGGTAATTACGACGTAACTCTGACCCCAGTCGCCAGTCGCTAATAAAAATGCATACTGGTTCTTCGCTCGTTAACGCAGTTACAACACGATACGTTATGGCAATTGTGAGCTACTCTGCGTTGCTTGGCTTGGCTCTGGCGGCTTGCTACCTCACGTACACATGAACCCTACCGCGTATTCTAGTCTCCTGTGTTGCTTTGAAAATGTTGCAAGGGAAGAACGGCTCTGGTTTTTTCGCTATATCCTCGGGCCACATCAGTTGTAGCTTACCCCTCAGAATCAAAAAGCGCAACACAGTGAATAGTTAAAGATCTCAGTGTGTGCGTTTCAAGTGCTTGGCTTGGCTCTGGCGGCTTGCTACCTCACGTACACATGAACCCTACCGCGTATTCTAGTCTCCTGTGTTGCTTTGAAAATGTTGCAAGGGAAGAACGGCTCTGGTTTTTTCGCTATATCCTCGGGCCACATCAGTTGTAGCTTACCCCTCAGAATCAAAAAGCGCAACACAGTGAATAGTTAAAGATCTCAGTGTGTGCGTTTCAAGTGCTTGATTCAGTAGTATGCCGCTGTACAAAGCATAAACAAGGCTTTGGAATGTTTCTGGACTGTTCAGAGTGTGAAGCCTTTGTGCCATTCCGACACTGGACAAGGAGGTCTCGGTTCTCCAGGAAGAGCGCTGGAATGTGTTTTGGTGGCGGTGTCGTGTATTCAGACGGTGCAATGCGAGCCACGTACGCTTTGGGGACGGAGAAGGGCTCGGGACTTTCTAGACGGCGCAGAGGTGTTAGTGAAGCAGAGGAACAAAGCAAATCTTGGAACCCCAGACGAATATCGGTAATACGGCAGCGACCAGCCTATCAACAACTTATAACGCGACCACCTCTTATTTTTTGTCGCGTTTGTGCTTTGACTTTACTGCAGCATCAGTGAAGACCTGCAACACTTTCATTTCCTCCAACAGTTTCTCACGATTCTCTGTTAGAACCTACATCTTAAATAACATAATAAATTAAAGATTACTTCTGAATAATCAGCCTAGCAATGATCAGTAACGAGACATTTATTTATGAAAAAGAAAAATTAGTTGTGTATTAACATTTTCGGGCATCAGGTACAGTCATTATAAAGTGAAATGCTACAACTCTTGATTATTGTTCTTCATAGGAAACTTCTTTGTAACGCTTGTCCCGATTTTATTGATTACAGAGATATGACTGTAACAATATAACCCAGACAATACTTACCGAAGTTCAAAGTTGATTTTCGTGTGCGCCGGAGTGGCCGAGCGGTTCTAGGCACTTCAGTCTTGAACCGCGCGACCGCTGCGGTCGCCGGTTCGAATCCTGCCTCGGGCATGGATGTGTGTGATGTCCTTAGGTTAGTTAGGTTTAAGTAGTTCTAAGTTCTAGGGGACTGATGACCTCAGATGTTAAGTCCCATAGTGCTCAGAGCCATTTGAACCATTTTTGATTTTCATAAATTACACCTACGACTTCAATGCTCTTTCGAATTCTCTTGCCATCACGTATAGCTCTTCTTTGGTCGCCCTGGTGTTCTTTC
The DNA here is from genome assembly GCF_023897955.1 of Schistocerca gregaria. Lineage (NCBI taxonomy): Eukaryota > Metazoa > Arthropoda > Insecta > Orthoptera > Acrididae > Schistocerca > Schistocerca gregaria. The sequence continues at coordinate 251,475,183 of NC_064920.1, forward strand.
ATGTACACTTCATAATCGCCTCTTTTGATTTATTTTCCTTTGTAGACTTCGCCTTTCAATCATCCTTACAGGCAAAATTCTGTACAGATAAAAAAAAACCATCCTGCCGATCCATCTCCCGGGGAATTTTAGATGTAGATTATGTACCAGCTGACGAACAGAACGTGTAGGGACACCGTTACGCTAAAAGAACATACCCATTCTCGTAGCCAAAGGGACCCCTTCCAGTAACGCTGGAAAATAGCTTTAGAGAGAGTCTACATTATGGGATCCTGCATTACGACGCGAAAACACGAAAGACCGAACCAACTGATTGTCTGTCAGACCATTCTACACTTTTAAAGAGTTCCTGAAACTGTTTCCCAACAGGGAGATGTGCGTTTCCGTTGGATCATCGAAATGCGTTATGAGTATCAGTGATGAAGTCACGAGTGAAAGTGGCTTCATCAATAAATAGTATTAATGGGAATACTAGGAGTTTTGCAAGTAGCCAATGACAAAATTTCACTCATACACCTTCATATGCTTGATTATGCTCAACTGGTTGTAAGTGATAAAGATTAAAGCTTTCCACATTATGTAATGTCCATCGTATTCTGGTACTAGTAATTCATGGCCGTGCTCGCATATCACTTCTGTCGTTATGATGAGAGATGGTAAGTAAGCTATTGTTCAAGCAATAACGTCAGCTGCCCTCATGTGTCTGTCTTTTCAGGGAAGTACAGTTTCTGATATCCACCAGCTCCCCTCTACCCCAATGCCGCAACACTAGACATGGTGAAACACACAGCGTTCCTGCGAAACGGTGCATCCATAGGGCCATGGGAAGTTTAGCATATGTGCATTCTGCTACTGACGTAGCTAATACATTATACAATATGGATATTATGCAACCAATTTAATAATTTTGTAACATAATTTATGTTCGCTGTTGCATAAAAAGATATTTCATCTCCTTCCTCACCCTGTTATGGATAGACTTTTTTGTCTATTTTCTTTCGGAAGTAGCTTCTTTTCTTGTTCAGTGTTCAAGCTATCTCCACACTTAGCCGGCCGGAGTGGCCATGCGGTTCTAGGCGCTACAGTCTGGAACCGAGCGACCGCTACGGTCGCAGGTTCGAATCTTGCCTCGGGCATGGATGTGTGTGATGTCCTTAGGTTAGTTAAGTTTAAGTAATTCTAAGTTCTAGGGGACTGATGACCTCAGATGTTAAGTCCCATAGTGCTCAGAGCCATTTGAACCATTTGAACCATCTCCACACCAAATTTCAGTCGAATCGGTTCAGCAGTGTCGTGAAAATGTAACAGACGTTACTTTGGGACTTATGATATTACAAGCGAAACCAGCAATGCTTCGTAATCGCTAAGTGTGTATGGGAATTTAATATATGTCGTGTTCTCCTTCCCCTCCCGTCTCTATCCATCACCTCCTCCCCCCACCTCTCTATGTCCATCACTTCCTCCTCTTACCTCACACCATCCCCTCCTCCTCATCCTCTTCTCTCTGTCCACTTCCTCGTTTACCTTCTCTATGTTCATTTTCCAGCCTACCCCCTACGTTTCTGTCCATCACATCTCCCCCCCCCCCCCCCCCACTCTCTTTCTCTCTCTCTCTCTCTCTCTCTCTCTCTCTCTCTCTGAGTGGTGCGAGAGACACCTTTCCAGATCTGTGAGGATGGTAGGTTCAGTGACAGTACGTCGTGAGGTTTTAATCTGTGAATGTGTAGTATTACAAAAGTTAGGGCGCTTCTAAGTCCCTTGGAGTAATCTCATTATAAGCCAAAAAGGCATAAATCCCAAGTCCTGTTTTCTGTTAAAAGCGGCATCAAGCAAGAAACAAAACAGGACAATATGGTATATAAAATAATTGTTTAAAATTACATTCGAGGCAACAGTATATGGAAAAAAACAATTTGTCTGATGGATAAAATAATTTTGGGTATTAGACCACGTCACAATTAACCACTAAAGCAACGTTGATGCCCACGTTTCGATCGACTTGCTGCATTCCTATTCAGTGTGGATAAGAGGATTGAAGACAACTGCAGCAAGTCGGTCGAACCGTCGCAATTTAGCCTCTTTAGTGTTCTTTAATGACACGGCCTAATGCTCAAAATTATTTTATTTAAACTGACACTCTTCTTGGAAGCTTAAGAACTTTTATTACTTTGCCTAATGGTTTAAATACCCTGCTGTAGAAGTTGAATCTGAATGCAAAAAAGAAAACGAAACCACACATTTTTACAGCACATGGTTTTCTTTCTAGTCGTTAGTTTTCATCGGAAACGATGGCACTGTTGCTTAAATAATATATGTAACCTATATGTATCCGAGAGTCTATTAGAGCGTCATGTAAAAGTCTGAAGCAACGAGGTCAGGAACTCTGCGAGATTTTTCCTAGCAGCACTCTGTCCAAAACTTAATTAGTGTTGTGTTAACAGTTGAAATAAGTCGGTAATAAATAAATTTTGAGATTTCTGTAAACAACATTTTCTACTACACATTATATTTAAAAAGTTGAGTGCCTAAAAGTTCATTAATATGTCATGTCAAAAATTTAAGCAAATCGGTTAACAACTTCTCAAGATTTTTGCTAACAACGTTTAGAGAGAGAGGGAGAGAAAGAGAGAGACAAAGCCTATGTCCAGACGAATGTTTATTAGAGTATAGTGTGAAAGTTTTAAGAAATTTGTCAAGAAAGGTTGCTGGTAACAACGTTTCGCATTGTGTATTCTATAAATATTAATATATTAAAAATTATATGGTCCATGTTTGTCTCTATGTTCATCAGGTTTTTTGTAAGAATTACAAGTAAATTAGTGAAGAACTTTTCGAAATGTTTGATGATTCATTTTTGGCTTTATATACACATTAAAAACATGTAGATGTATGTATGAGGGCTCTGTGAAACTCTAAAGTAAGTTGGTCAAGACATTGTCGAGATTTTTGCAAAAAATATGTATTTATATTCTATATACATGATCGTATATTTTATATATTAAAAGGGTATACCCAATGCCTTTCTGAACCTATATTAGCTTATGATTTAAGAATGTAAAGTATATCAGTCAAAATCGATCGAGATTTTTTGATAATATTCCCTATATATATATATATATATATATATATATATATATATATATATATATATATATATATATATATATTGTGTGTGTGTGTTTGTGTTTGTGTGTGTTTATTTAGAGTATCATTTAAGAATTTGAAGAAAAACAGTCGGGAATTTTCGAGATTTTTCATAAAAAGGTTTCCTCCTTATATATTATATTTATCCTCAAAATACATTACAATTATTTGTAACTGATGCGTGTTTATTTGAGTGGAGAGTAAAAATACGAAGTAAACGAGTGAAGAATGTTTCTATATTTTTGTTAAAAACTTTTCCTCTTTATATTCGAACTTATTAATAAATGAATGTTCATGTGTTGTGTATATATATGTTCCACATCTCTTCCTAAACCACAATACCAATTTCAACCAAACGTGGTACACCTGTCATACGTGTATCACTTACTCTCTAGAAACGATCGCTGACAATTCCCTCCTCAAGAAAAATGATGAAAGGAGAAAAGTTTAGCACTTACTACATTTTCACTGTTCACACAGTGAAACCATGGCATCAGGAATGCCACTGTAATTTTTTACTTCTTTATTATTAACTGTATTCACGACATATTTTGCAGACATCATCCACATACACCACTAAATGTTTCACCAAAATTATATCATTGTACGACACATAGTTCAAGGCATATCACTTTATAAAAGCTGAGAAGCGTGAAAACTGCCACATCATGCATTACGTTTAAATTTATTACATCTTTGCTACAGACTATTCACAAAACATTTTGCAGACATTATACACATATAGCAGTGAATGTACCTACAAAAATATACTGTTGTACAAAATGTAGTTCAGATGATGACGTTAAATACTGAAAAGAGTGAAAAACTATGGGATCATACAGGATGGTTTAATTTATTGCTTCTTTACTATTGACGCTATTCGCAACATGTTTCACAGGCAGTATTCACATATACCACTGGGCATACCCCCAGAATTATATTATTGTACAACACATTTGAAATCATAAATATTGAGCTGCTTGACAACGAAATTGCAGGGCGAATCTTGCCCCACAAAAAGCTCCTCCTAAACTACTGAATGTATTTAAATCTAGCTTAGTACACACAGTACTTATTGCTGGAAAGAATTACTTTGAGGGTAAGAATCAGGGTATAGGTGATAACTTGGAGAGAGAAGGGGGTAGCAGGAGATGGACAGATACAGTGAAGGTGGAGAGGAACACAGATAAGGGAGAGAGGAGGATAAGAGCTGAGAGAACATGAGGGGGAAATGTCCAGAGAATGGAAATATTAGGAGATGAACAGAGACAGAGAGAGCAACAGACGGGCAGATGGGTACAAGGCGTTGGCCAGACAGTGAGGGGAAGAGAGAGAGAGGGTAGAAAAGATAGAGGGTGGAGGAGATGGAGGGAGGGGGAAGGAGCAGATGGACAAAGGGACAGGGAGTGGGAGTAAATGCATATGGGGAGAAACAGATAGAGAAGGGCAGGAGGATATAGACATAGGATGAGACCAACAGATGGTGAGGAGAATGAATTTGATGAAAAGATAGATGGGGTAGGGAGGGACTGGAGTGTTACAGAGAAAGAGAGAGAGAGGAGAGAGAGAGAGAGAGAGAGACAAAGAGAGAGAGAGGGAAGGAGAGAAAGAGGGAAGAAGAGAGAGGAAAAGAGAGATAGAGAGAGACGAGATGGAAAGGGGAGGAGGTGGACAGAGAGAGAGAAAGAGAGAGAGTAGGGCAGACGAGATGTGTGGTGGGAAGGGAGAAGGAGATGGACAGGGAGAGAAATGAAGGGTATGGACAGAGAGAGGGGGAGGATGGATGAAGAGAGGGCAAAGAAGAGATGGAGAAAGTGAGAAGAAGGGATGGATATAGAGTGAGCAAAGGACAGACAGAAAAAGAGTGTGGGAGGAGACAGAGAGAGAGAGAGGAACGCCGGAGATGGAGTATGAGAGGTTAAAGTAGGAGATGTACTTACAGCAGACTGGAATAAATAGATAATAAATAAATAAAAACACGAAAAATATGCAGCATGAAGAAAGAATTCGAATGCGACGGAGATCAGTAGATGTGATTTACGTATACAGCCAAACATATGATTATAATTTCAGAAAAATGGGTAATTTGTGAGAAAGTGCTTTACAAAATGAGAAAGTCAATAGTGCGTTGATCCACCTGTGGCCTTAGTGAAAGCAGTTATTGTATTTTTTGTTGACAAAAGTTCCTCTTCTTACATACAGTGTATTTCAAAATTACATAAAAAGGGAAGGAGAAGGTGTACTGAGAAACAATGAGGATACGAACCGTGTTCGGAAAGCTCACCCAACGACATTAGAGAGCGTAGAAGCTATAGGCACCAACTCTAGTATACATACGTATACATGGTGACGTTACAAATACATTTAAATTGTTGCCCTGCAGACGTGCTACCAAGACGGCTCGGTTGACATATTGTGTGCCTACCCTCTTGGTGGCACGTGCCTCCGTTCAAAAACGCCTAGTGTGGTATGCTAAGGGGTGCCGGCATGGGCTACTATGTGAAATATGTGTGTTATGACCAAATAGACTGGTAGTCAGAGAGTCGTATTGTTATCTAATAAACAGATTGCAATAAGACTTAGAAAGTGTATTTTTTGTGAAAACATTTTTTTAAATATGGAACAACGCCTTTGCCATTAACAATCTAAACGTGGATTGAATTAGAACGTCAGTGGTGTTTGTTGCAGAATTCTAATGCGAGCTGTTTGCTAGATATCGTATTTTGAAAAGTTCTGGAAACGGCATTTCTACAATACCTGTGCTGACACATACTAAAGAACAACACAACCGCATACACTAGTTATGTGGGTTATGTTCACTAACGAGAAAGTTGACCATCACAGGTTGCGTTTAAAATGACCACCGGCAGCGGAGTATACGCTTCCTGGCTGGTATGGAACGACTGCTACGCACGTGCTACCATTTCAGCGGAGATGTCCTTGCAGGCTGCACTAATACGTCATTGCATGTCATCGAGTGTAGTTGGTATGTCCTTATAGACAGTGTCTTTCAGATTTGCTCCTAGATAAACGTCTGCAGGCGTCAAATTGGTGGAAAGTGTCGGCCATACAACGATGTGGAAATGTCTCATGAAGATATGCTATAGTACTTCAGCCATCATGTGACGTTACACCTGACGAAGCCAAGGGGGAATGCCGACAAACCGATAGCGCGTCTTCCGCCAGTTTACATGGCCATGATTGGGAAATTGGCTTCAGCACTAAGTAAGATACATGAAACATGTACAGAAGTTTACATGATTCTCATAATCGTTTCACTGCAGCTCTTAATGGAGAGAGATGTGACACAGATTGAAAATACATCGATGGAGATTATGTTGGACACTTACCTGACTCATGCTAGTTCTTCGTGGGATTGAGTGGGAGTTAGCGTTTAAGGAACAAGGAAGTTATTTAGTATTATACTGATCAGACTTTACTACTTTGTCTTTAATTTAAATTAACTCGGGTGGACCAAAGTTCAAAATCTGAATTAAAAAATAAATTTCAGATTGTAGATTATATTTTTTTTATAATGCAACCAAATAGTTATTTTCAACAAAAAATTAATTATCAAACGATACTATAGAAAAAACGGAATACAAACAAACCTTTTTTGTCTTCAATATTCCGTTTTAAACCTGAAGTTAATTTGTTTTTACTAAAGTGTCAATTCTGTATTACTAACACATCGTTTCTAAAACTGTATGATTTTTTTTATAACAAAGAACTCAATTATAAAAATATTGTAGGTAACAGTTAGAATCATCTGGAATGTTCTCAAGTAGACAGTGAGTTTATACAATCTCGTGTAAACAGCGTCAGTGGCAGTCTTTACCTCAATTGGTACCTAGCTTTAATATGCGCAGGAGGTCAGTTGTACTCATAACATATTTTCGAACAGGTGTTTAGTAATTAGAGATGTATTCTCAAGATGCTTTTGGATGTAAATGTTGGAATGGACAGTAAATAGTGTGTAAATAGAGAACATAAAGAAAAATAAGCAAATAAACTGACGTAAAATCAAAGTGTCTCAGTCGTATCAAGAACAATGGATCTGGACGTTTGTTATGATTATTGCTGGAATATAGATTATCTCCTAAAAACTGAAGCCTCTGAAAGATACGTAGTTAGATTAATTACGTGTACATTCATGCCTGAGCCTTATTATATGCAACTTAGGGATGTAAACTGCGCCTACATTATAAAATATTTGTGTTTTACTGACGCAAACCATGTAATTAGGTTACAATAGTTAAAGCTCTACTTTACATTCCAACACCTTAGGAACGGATGTGTTTCCCTTATTAATTCAGTGTTCCGCTAGATTCCTTATTACATCTGCCGTTTGTTAAACAGGTTACTAATGTTCTGTTTAATACATTTCAATCAGACTTAGTTTTTTTTGCATTTTTTGCAGATGTAACTATTATAGTCAATCCCAATTTGCATACAGCAACAGAGCAAATAGTAAAAAATGTGTTGGGAAGGACTACTGACTGGCTTTCTGCAAATGGTCTGCCTTAATTTTGAGAAAACACAGCATATTTAAGTCTGATCACATACATTGCTAACTAATTCGTACTCAAGTTTTAAATTTTTTAATGGTGTAACATTTGGTACAAGGTTAATCACTGGCGAAAAATTAATGCCGTAAGTAGGAAACTGTAAACAAGGCAAGAATTTTAAATGTGGAAAAAAATGTTGAGGAGCGTCTTGAACAACTCAGTTAAGCCAGGTGTGCGCTTCATTTTATTGCACCAAATTATCATACTTGCTTATTTTCTTAGCATTATATGAAATGGAATTCTGTTCTACGGCAATTCATACTTAAGAAATAAAATGTTCTTTTTAAAACGCGTGCTATAAGAATAATATGGGGTGTCCACCCTCGATCATCTTGTACATATCTTTTAAGACGCTGAGTATTTTAAGTACAGCTTGACAGTACATATGTTCTCTTATGAAATTTGCTGTACATAATCCACTCAGGCTCAAACAGAATAATAAAATACATAATTAAAGTACTATAAGAAAAAGGTACGTGCGTAACTTTCCATTAAAAACTACTTTAGCTCAGAAAGACCTGGATAACGTTGCTACCATACTGTTTATCACTACTCTAATCCCATTAAATGCTCCCCCGATAACAACTCTAAATTAGAAGGTGGGCTGAAAAACGTCCTTCTGGACAACTCCTGATATACTATGGAAGAATGTTTACTTTTTAACTTGCAACTTATTTAGTTCAGTAGTCTTTTATCTGTGTAAACGAACAAAAGTTTTCTATTATTTTGTCTCATCTCTAAATGATCAGCAAGCAGCTATATTTGAATTCAAATTAATTAAAGTTCTGTAAACTACTACAAAATGTGGGATCAGTGTCCAAAATATCGTGCCTCTACTTAAAATTAACCACAAGTGTTCTGAACGCAAATTGTATGGAAGCACTCAACTGCCTCTGTGGCAGCAGAAGACAGAAACAGCAGAAAATCACAATGGCGATGTTTGAGACAGTTAACATATTTCTGTCCGTGTAAACAGTGACAGGGCCACTTTGCGTGTGTCTGGTACTCAGCTTTCTCGTGTTTCATTTCTTCTTTCCTTTCAGTTTAATGCCAGGAGACATACGAGAAGCCGCACATGGTACCAACTAAGCATCACTATACTGGACGAGCGTTTGCAGTAGCTCTTGCAGGAAGGGACCGGCATGCGATAATCATACATCACCGACGGAGAGCAATCAGTCTGCTGTCTCCTGGCTGCGGTCGCGCACTACGGCGACCCGATAGCTCAGTCCCTTGGGTCGCGCGGTGGCCGTTGCGACCAACTAAACGAGGCAGTAGCCCTAGCGATACATTTCAGCGCAGCGTGCATCAAGTGGAACACTCGTGTTTCTTGTGTCGCATGCAGAGATGCGAAATTCGACTGGTCCTAACGTGTTAGATTGCCACCAGAAACTCCCGAAAATACCGCTAAACGAAAAATTTAAATAATGAATTAAGGTTGGATCCGCTGTTGTTAATACTGAGATATCCCTTTTTGTAAATTTGTTGGATAACCGGCCGTTCCACAGATGGAACGACGCTAAATGATAAGAAAATTACGTAAATGTAATCTGTGACTTTTCAAATGTGCACTAATATCTGTTGAAACAAATGATTCTTGTTTCCTTAGCGAGGGATCACAGTCTGAGGCATCTTGTCTCTCTCACTCTCTTCTGTCTTAGCTTGTGATGTAAACGCAACCTTTGACAGGAGGTGTGATATTTCTAATCCTTACATATTTCATGTTAATACGTCACTCAAACTCTGAAATGTTCTTATTTAAAGTGAACTGCTGCATCTACATTGTCCTAAACTGCATTTGTCAGCACTGATTTACAGTCGTACGCTAAAATCTACATTCACCCTAAAGATAACACTTGCAGCAAAAATCTATCAAGAAAATATTATGTACTCACTTTTTGTGACATAAACAGACATGGAACTGAAAACCGATGTATACACTTCATAGTTAATAATAATTCCATATACTGACGTCTTGAGCATACAAATGAAACAGCGGTGAGGAACAAAAGTGAACATACACTGTGATGTTCCTCACTTTCAGGTTCAGTTTAATATTTTGTATTGGCACCTGTTTCGATCACCGGCCGGCCGGGGTGACTGATCGGTTCTAGGCGCTACAGTATGGAACCTCGCGACCGCAACGGTCGCAGGTTCGAATCCTGCCTCGGATATGGATGTGTGTGGTGTCCTTAGGTTGTTAAGTTTAAGTAGTTCTAAGTTCTAGGGGACTGATGATCTCAGATGTTAAGTCCCATAGTGCTCAGAGCCATTTGAACCATTTTTTTTCGATCAGGCATAAATTCCAACAATTTTTCTGTGTACGAAGGTGTCAAGTTATTTCACTCTTTCACTAAGACTGCTTTTATATTATCTTTGCTTTTGATGTTGTATTTTTTTTGGTCCTACTCCTTAGTTCTGCCCAAAGGTGCTCAATTGGGTTAATGTCCGGTGGCTGGGGAGGTGAATGCAACTGTTTTGGTACATTGTAAAGTAGCCATTATTTTATGACGATGTCCGTATTCTTCGGGTCATTGTCTTGCTGAAACACCCAATCTGTTCTTAGTCCCAGTTTCTCCACAGATTGCTTCAGATTCCCCTTTAAGGTGGTGAGATACTTCCATTTATACATAATACCTTCAATAAATACTAAATTCCCAACTTCAGCTCCAGACATGTAACCCCACACAAGAACATTTCCACCACCATACTCCACTGATGTGAGAATATTTCTCTTCTTCCATCTTTAATTCCTTTTTAGCCAAACTTTTTGCTGTCCATCATCCATAGAGCTGCTTCCACACCACAGTCCGCCGAAAATCTTGCAAGTCAGATATATCTGCTAAAAACCATTGCAGTTAATAACGAATACACTCAGACTATAGTAGATAAAATTTTCAGAAATGAGACCAAAGCCAGAATTACTACTTCCAACACTTCTCTCAATAATGAAGTTGACGAAAAGAGAAAAATATTTTTCCGTTCCGTATATAGGGGTAGTATCTTACAGGATACAGATATTACTCAGGAACAAATGTAACTGCAATGTAGCCTTTTCTACTAATAACGGCTTACATAGCAATCTTATATGTAATTTAAAATCAAAACTGTCTCCCCTCCAGAACTCAGGAATCTATCAAATGAGTTGTGACACATGTAAAGCCTATTACATAGGCCAAACAGATCGTGCTTTCTCTGTAAGACACAAAGAGCATCTTTTTGAGCCGACGACCTCTTGATCACAGGTCACAAACCAATGAAAATTCATGACATCGGAATTTTGCACTGCGAAAGAAAAGGTTTTAGACTAAATATTTTGGAAGACTTACAGATCTTCAAACATTTTTCTCTGAAGGATGGCCTCATATTAAATGAACAACTGCAGTCGCGTAATATAATTTTTTTCAATGGCTTAAAGCCGCTACTAAAAGATGTTTGACAGCTAAAGTTGCTTATCCATTTCCCTGTAAACCCTTAAATACTGTTTTCCTTTCCCTTGCTTGTATAATTCACATCTCATTAATCTGTTATTCACTATTATTTTAATTTCGTGTAGATGTTAAACTTTTATAAATTCTGCTACCAGATGGCTCGATCTGTATCATGTTCATGTCGTTATTTGGCACGCCCTGCTCGCACAGTTGTCGTTACTTACTCGTGGCCTACACCACTGTAGTGCCCGTAGAGGCATGTTTATACGTTGTTTTAAAATTTTGACTATTTTTGTTATGAATCAGGTGGTAAATGTTTATTTGTGGTTTTAACGTCTTGACTAGAACGATGTCACGCATATTTTCCTTTTAACCACATGTGAGTATTTTTATGCAATTTAACTTATAAAAATTAAGTATTTGTTCTATGCAAACCTGCTGTTAATGTACATTCCTGTGATATTGTTAGGTAAGGTAACAGTTTCTTCTGAAGAAGACGCCCCTAGTTGGCGTTGAAAACTAGTTAAAGAATTTTAAGTTCTGTTTTAACCGGTTGGCTGGAAGTTTATAACATTGTTATTACCTACAGTTGCTGAGCACAGTCATGTTCGAGACATTATCATTTTCTTTTCCTCATCAGAACATCTCTCCTTTCCTTATAATATTGCTGCTCTCGTAAATTCCATTAGCAAACATTTTTAATAATTCACTTTGAACCAGAGCACAATTTTTATAATTCTTTCTCTTTTATTTTTCTAAAATAGTTACACACTGATTATATTTAGATTGGGGAATATGTTACATCTAATTTTGTTGCAATTTTTGTTACATATTTGTATTATTTATTTTATATTTGTGTCTTGTGTGTGTCCTGTGGCTGCCATTCTAACTCAGCCACAGGTTTAAATTAGTACACAATGTCATCCGAAAAGATAAGGGTTGTCAGGATATCGTTTGCGTTGAATTTCTGTTTATAATCGAATCTTTAAAATATATATTCCCGGAAAAAAATTGTGGTATATGCTCCTTTTTAATTTTAACTTTGCTGTATTCGGTTTGGCCTGAGCTATGTCTGAATTGTATTTGTATGCCGAACATGTTTTCGTTGTTTTTGTGTATTTGGCCTGACCTGTGGACAGTGTTCAAAAGTTTTTGAAGTTTTGGTATGAAGACTAAATTGTGCATTATATTTTTAACTGGCTTGCATTTCTTATTCTAACAGCATTTACTCACGTTTTATCCCGATCATTCGCGACAATTTCAACTTGTTATGTTGCTGTAGCTTGGACACAAGTTTCACTCCACCTTTCGGATGCGCAGCTGACTGTCGTTTGTTTCATTGTTTTATTTTGTTTTGACGCCCGTGAACCTTGAATTTGCTCGATTTGTTTTAATTTCCTGTGTGTGTGTGTGTGTGTGTGTGTGTGTGTGTGTGTGTATGGCTGTCAGTCCGTTTCCTGTTGTAGAGTGCTGTTTGATCACTGATGACTTTTTTGTCCTTTTCGGATATGGTAACTTTCTTCTACTGTCAAATATGTTGCATATTATTACTTTTTTTTGAGATTCTGGGAATGTGGTGTGGTGGTGATGGTGAATTTTAATGAGGTGATCTGCAAATGTAGAATGTGCGCTGTTACTTTCCAGTGCTCTTAAATGTTCCGAGTATCTTCGAATGAAATTCATACATATCTACCTGATGGATACTGAATCACATCCTTATACAACTTAGGTGATATATACATGCATTGTTGAATTTATCTATAGTGGTGTTGGGTATATGTAATCATTTCAACACTTTAAACGAACTATCAGACAACAAGCAGTAAAGCACACACACACACACACACACACACACACACACACACACACACACATACATACATACACATACAAATGTAGCAAATTCAAAATCCACAGACATCAAACCAAAACAAAGTATTGAAGCAAATGACAGTCAACAGGGCATCATAAACTTAAACAGTGCAGTGAAACTTATGTCCAAACCACAACAAAGTAATACCACACAGTATTCATATATGAACACGAGAAAAATGAGTAAACGCTGTTAAGATACAGAACATAGTCCAAAGAAACAAACCACCAAATACTGTCTCTATATCTATTGTATTCATATCGGGTCTCCAGAAGGAAAATCTCGTCATCTGGACACAATATTTCTGCTGTCCATCTGACCCCCATCTGCAGGTCAGTAGACTTCCCACTATCTCGCCAGAACTTCATTGTGATTTCATTCCACTGCCCCTTATGGGCAGGTGAAGGCTGTCAGCGGCATTATCCGCCGCTCTTCAGCCGAGTGATGTGACAACTAATACAAGAATAAAATGTTACAGATAAGGCGATAAAAAAGGCGGACATAAAACAGAGTAAGGGGAGACAATGGATGTAAGAATACACTGATTGGGAGACATTCATGGGGGGACAATGAAAAAAAGTCGACATAAAGTTGAAAAACACAGTTGGCGAGTTGTAGAACACAAAAAAGACACTGAAGTCACACACACAGGTTGAAAGTTTGGCACAGTATTAAAAACACTCCAGAACAACGTACAACGTACTTTAAACTCACTTGGAGCACACACGTTGAAGAAAAAAACTGCCAGGTGGGACTTGCTGAGGAAGTGGTCAGAGAGGATGTAAAAGGAGGGGAGAGCAAGGTGCGGCGGGGGAGGGGGCGGGATGAAACGAGTAGGGGCGTCAGCAGGTGCACCACGAGGCAGGAGACAGATGGGGCAGGAGATGAAGAGGGAAGACAAGTCAGGACGGAGTGCAGAGACACTGAAGGGGAGCACAAGAGATGGAGGGGGAGTAGGGGGGTCAAGCCACTCAGGAGATGGGAGGGGGAGGAGAGGGAGCACTGAGGAGGAGGCAGGAGGAAGATGAGGTTAGAATTGGTAGGAAGGGTAGATGTAAGGGTGAAGCTCACCATCTGGGAGGGGTAGATGGTGGAAGATGCGTTGGGAAAGAAGGCAGAGGGCTTGGAAATGGAGAGAGGGTGGCATACAATGGTAAAGGCGCGGCAACAGGCTGGGGGTGGAGAGGAAGGGAGACACCAGGAGGTGAGGGAGATCAAGGCGGCATACAATACATAGTGTGCAGATGTGTTCAAGGGAAAGGTAGGGAAAGGGGATGAGGTCGTAGAGGGTGCACTTGGGGGTTGGAAGGCGGTTGCGGAAGGGGGGGCGGAGTGCATGGCGTTTGAGGATTTGGAGGGATTTATACTGGTAGAACCTGGTAGGGGCGGAAATTAAACACGCCTCAGCGCATGCGCGAAAATAACTGCACTCTAGCGACAGGCACAACACCGCACCAGTGGTGAAAGCTAATGGAAACGATAAATCGATATCAAACACTATTGACAGTTTTTGAAGACCGAGACAAGGACCTTGCGTCCTAATGTCAAACAGAACAGGGTTCCAACTCTTACTTACAGGATACCCCTTATCTCTGTTTATAATGTGAGATAGCTCGATTTCAATGGCTTCTTTCACTACACAGCCCCAAAACTGCGACGCAGGGCAACAACCACTTGTGTCTCACCGTACAACATTTGATGTCCTTGCGTAAGACAATATTCCGCCACGGCATATTTTTCTGTCTGAAATAAACGAGTGTTGCAATGATGTTCCACGTAATGGTCCTGGACCATATGAACTGTTTGTCGATTATAGACTTTCCTACAATGGCAGGGATTCTTGTAGACTCCGGGCTTTCTCAAACCTAAATCATTGTGTCCAGATGACGAGATGTTCCGGCGGGTGACCGATATGAATGCAACGAATTATTATGCCAGGAAAGTTTACTTAGCCACAGTCTCTATATCCAAGTTACAAAAAATTTTAACGATATCCCACGTCTGTCCAGCCACACATAAACAACAAAAATATTTTCAACACACAAATCCAAATCAGATTCAGCTCAGAACAAGCCAAACACAGCAAAGGTAAGGTCAAAAAGGGCCATATGCCATGGTTTTTACTGGAATACATATTTTAAAGGTTGTATTATAAACAAAAATTGAATACATACGCTATCCCGGCATACCTTATGTTCAAAGATGACATGATGTACTGCCGGCTGGAGTGGCCGTGTGGTTATAGGCGCCACAGCCTGGAACCGAGCGACCGCTACGGACGCAGGTTCGAATCCTGCCTCGGGCATGGATGTGTGTGATGTCCTTAGGTTAGTTAGGTTTAATTAGTTCTAAGTTCTAGGCTACTGACGACCTCATATGTTAAGTCGCGTAGTGCTCAGAGACACTTGAACCATTTTTTTGACATGATGTACTAATTTATACCTGTGGCTATTTAGGTTGGCAGACACAGAACACAGATAGTGTAAAATAAAAGGTAAATCAAATATTTACATTAAACGACAGAGAATCAGGTGTAACATATTTCCTAACATACACTCCTGGAAATGGAAAAAAGAACACATTGACACCGGTGTGTCAGACCCACCATACTTGCTCCGGACACTGCGAGAGGGCTGTACAAGCAATGATCACACGCACGGCACAGCGGACACACCAAGAACCGCGGTGTTGGCCGTCGAATGGCGCTAGCTGCGCAGCATTTGTGCACCGCCGCCGTCAGTGTCAGCCAGTTTGCCGTGGCATACGGAGCTCCATCGCAGTCTTTAACACTGGTAGCATGCCGCGACAGCGTGGACGTGAACCGTATGTGCAGTTGACGGACTTTGAGCGAGGGCGTATAGTGGGCATGCGGGAGGCCGGGTGGACGTACCGCCGAATTGCTCAACACGTGGGGCGTGAGGTCTCCACAGTACATCGATGTTGTCGCCAGTGGTCGGCGGAAGGTGCACGTGCCCGTCGACCTGGGACCGGACCGCAGCGATGCACGGATGCACGCCAAGACTGTAGGATCCTAAGCAGTGCCGTAGGGGACCGCACCGCCACTTCCCAGCAAATAAGGGTCACTGTTGCTTCTGGGGTATCGGCGAGGACCATTCGCAACCGTCTCCATGAAGCTGGGCTACGGTCCCGCACACCGTTAAGCCGTCTTCCGCTCACGCCCCAACATCGTGCAGCCCGCCTCCAGTGGTGTCGCGACAGGCGTGAATGGAGGGACGAATGGAGACGTGTCGTCTTCAGCGATGAGAGTCGCTTCTGCCTTGGTGCCAATGATGGTCGTATGCGTGTTTGGCGCCGTGCAGGTGAGCGCCACAATCAGGACTGCATACGACCGAGGCACACAGGGCCAACACCCGGCATCATGGTGTGGGAGCGATCTCCTACACTGGCCGTACACCTCTGGTGATCGTCGAGGGTTCACTGAATAGTGCACGGTACATCCAAACCGTCATCGAACCCATCGTTCTACCATTCCTAGACCGGCAAGAGAACTTGCTGTTCCAACAGAACAACGCACGTCCGCATGTATCCCGTGCCACCGAACGTGTTCTAGAAGGTGTAAGTCAACTACTCTGGCCAGCAAGATCTCCGGATCTGTCCCCCGTTGAGCATGTTTGGGACTGGATGAAGCGTCGCCTCACGCGGTCTGCACGTCCAGCACGAACGCTGGTCCAACTGAGGCGCCAGGTGGAAATGGCATGGCAAGCCGTTCAACAGGACTACATCCAGCATCTCTACGATCGTCTCCATGGGAGAATAGCAGCCTGCATTGCTGCGACAGGTGGATATACACTGTACTAGTGGCGACATTGTGCATGCTCTGTTGCCTGTGTCTATGTGCCTGTGGTTCTGTCAGTGTGATCATGTGATGTATCTGACCCCAGGAATGTGACAATAAAGTGTCCCCTTCCTGGGACAATGAATTCACGGTGTTCTTATTTCAATTTCCAGGAGTGTATAAATAATCCGTATGTATGTATTTCAGGAAACTAAAACAAAAAGCCTGCTAACGACGCCACAGCTGCGATGAAACATATTTGTTATTAAAGTAAATAATTGTGTACTTGCAAAAAGGTGAACCCATCCTTAATTCATGAGCATTTCTGCAACCACAGGAAATGAGCTCGAAAATGCAGTATACCAAAATTTAAATCTTCGTATTTGTCTCAGCATTGTTTAGATTCGTTTATGCGTGTTTAGGTCCATTGCGGTAGTGGAATTGCCCAAATACTAGTGTCGGGTATTTTAGACGATCAATCCACTTAAACTGATAAAACTTTATTTCTGTCTTGTATGAAGGAAATTAAATACAATGAAATGCAATGACTATTCATTTCCTCGTTGTGATCGGAAAACAGCTTGAGTACTAGTTTCAATTAATTACAAAATCTTCTGATAGTCCGATTAAATGAGACCATTATTGACAAATAAAGGCGATACATGCTGCAAAAACATTCGACTCGGAATAATTGCACAGTACGCCGAATTTCTGTATGTGCACATTTAAAAAATTCCGAAATTTTCTATTTGACAGAAAAACTCGAGTCTACACAGACCGTGAAGCATTAGAGTCTTTAATGTCTTCTAAATTAACACACGGACATTTGGCAAGATGGATGCAAGGATTGCAGGAGTATGACTTTTCACGTACATACCAGGACCTGAAAATATTCTGGCCGATGCATTGTCTCGTTTACCTCAGGGAATCGCGGAGGACCAGAAAATCAACGCTGAAGAAGAAGAATGAACTATCCATTATCTAAAAAACTTATCATTTGAACATTTTATCACAAGTGCCTTAAAAAATTTATCTGTCGAGAATAAACACAAACTTACTGACAGAACAAACACAGAAATTAGAAAAAAAATTACATACTAAAAGACAATATTCTATTTTTAAACGTAATGGTGATATTGCACAATGGTTAGAATTCATCCCAGACGAACTTGTTAATAAATACATTCGGTATACCCACTTCAGCAGCGGACATTTCGAACCCAAGAAATGTTATCTAAAAATGAAACAAACAGTACACTTCGCAAACATGGAGCGACGTATTCGATACGTTCTTACAAGTTGTAAGAAATGCATATAGTCAAAACATGTAACATATCAGACCAGACCAGCAGTGTACCCAATTATTCCTGATAAATTAAGACAAATTGCAGCAACTGATATCTATGGTCCAATTCCACGAACAAGGAAAGGCTACACCTATATATTTGTTGTAATTGAACTAGCGTCAAAGTACACTACACTTACACCCTTAAAGAAAGCAAATGGATTTACAATTAGGAAAGCATTTCCAAAGGATTTCACAGAACAGGTTCAGATAATGGACCTTAATACAGAACAGTGAATTCGAAAAACGTGTTAGACAAATGAAAAATCAAACCTACCTTTTTTTAAAATACAAACCAAGTGGGAATCCTGCTATACGTACCATGAAAGATTTGGGAACACTTTGTAGACTATTTTGAAGAAAGAAACATTTTACTTGGAACCTGTACCTAAGAGACTTTCAAGATGTAGTTTACGAGACATCACATAATACCACAACTTATCTACCAATTACAGTATTAAAAAATATAGATCCACCAGACAAAATAAAAGAAATCATTAAATTTCCAATGATTCCACGAAAACATCATAGACAACTTCTCGCTTCTACCTTACGGAACATTCGCTCAGCAGCAATGAGACGTAAAATCACCCAAGACAACTCTGCCACAAAGAAACGCTTCACCTTGGGCCAGAAAGTATTCGTATACACTCATTACCTTTCACACAAGAGCCAAAATAAGTGCCGTAAATTTTTTGCCGTCTATAAAGGGCCGATGATAACTTCCACAATCGCTCACGAAAATGCCATAGAGCTAACGAACCCAAAAACAGGTAAGTGTATTGGCATTTATCACGTGAGTCATTTAAAAGCATATGAATGAAAAGAAAGAACAGTAAAAGAAAAGAAAAGGAAAGATACAAAGGGGCAAAAGAAATCTCATATCCTATACTAATCACTAAATAAAAAATAATTAAAAAATCAACAAATTAATTAAAAGAAAGAAAGAGAGGTACAAAACAGACTAACAATTTTCTTGTATCATCAACAATAAATTATTCACAACTAATAAAAGAATGAAGAAGTGGTAGGATATATATATATATATATATATATATATGTGTGTGTGTGTGTGTGTGTGTGTGTGTTTGCTTTAATTAGATTATCTTTTTGCACGGATAAAACATTTTTGCTTTGTGTAGAGTCAAAATTTGTTGAAAAATCAATAACAAATGCCTGTAAAACTGAAAAAAAGTCTACATGTCAGAGAGA
Source organism: Schistocerca gregaria (assembly GCF_023897955.1). Classification (NCBI taxonomy): domain Eukaryota; kingdom Metazoa; phylum Arthropoda; class Insecta; order Orthoptera; family Acrididae; genus Schistocerca; species Schistocerca gregaria. The sequence goes on from NC_064920.1 coordinate 251,494,552, forward strand.
CATGACGACGAACATCAATTGCCAGCTCCGTGAAGACCAGATGCTTCGAGATAGTGATACAGAGGGTACAGACATGTTGAGAAAGCACTTACGGCAATCATAACAACGTGAAGACCAACGCGATACTGAAAATGCAGGGCAACCAGGTTGGACTACAGGATGACAATGCGCAGCCCAGACATTTCATATGTCATGACACTGCTACTCAACGGACGAGCATGGGGAGAATCATGACACGAAGAGACTACAATGAATGTAGAAGAAATAGTAAGATCAAATAATATTGGGAAAGGCAGTCAGATCCTACAAATCATATATCTCTCCGACATTAAAATTCAAATATTTCTATCCCAAGAAGAACAGAAAAATGCAAGAAAGAAGAGAAGACCAGAAGATGCACGACGAAGAAGGGCAGAAGAGAGCAAGATACCTTTCTCTTCTATCCTAAAAATTAATACAAACTTCTTTCCATGAACTTTGAGGCATGGTAACCAATACAGCCATCTCTCAAAACATAAATACTGCATAGTCAAAAGAAGGCGAATGAACGACAAACAGCATGTTAATCTTGTACCATAAAACATTATCAAGAAATGGATTAAGCTAAATGAACATCATTCTACCTACCGCATCACCGAACTGCCATACCGAACCAGGTGTGGAGTACCAAGACGTCACTGCACATATAATGTGTGAAAGTTGTCGGCAATCATCAACTAACTACAATCATTCAACTGCCATACCGCACCAGGTGTGACAGCAAAGGAGTACAAAGACATCACTGTATATTCAGTAAACCACAGTCATCAACAGCAATCGGTTAGAAGTACCGCTTCATGATGACAATGTCAACAAATAAGACTGGACATCGCATGCTTTGGTGCTTCTCACATGATTTGTGACACCTATATAAATGAGTCGATGCCTTCCAGTACTTCAATGGGGTCCGCAGCTCGTGGTCGTGCGGTAGCGTTCTCGATTGCCGTACCCGGGATCCCAGGTTCGATTCCCGGCGGGGTCAGGGATTTTCTCTGCCTCGTGATGGCTGGGTGTTGTGTGATGTCCTTAGGTTAGTTAGGTTTCAGTAGTTCTAAGTTCTAGGGGACTGATGACCATAGTTCTCAGAGTCTTTTGAACCATTTTGAACTTCAATGGGGATCGTCGAACACAGAAACTGACAGAGCAGCACAAAACAAAAAGATTATTTCGAAAATAAATAAATAAATATATAAATTCTCTCTATACTAAAACAAGCGTAGATTATGAAAATTATGTACATTTGTAATATGATATTTTTTTTTCTCTTTCTTCCTAAAAGTAATTATTTTCATTATATATGTAAAGTTCATAATTTATAGATACCTTAAAAACTTTTGTAAAGAAACTTACTTAGTATAGTTATATAATTTTATAAGCTCATAGAAAGTCTATTTGTTTCTTTTATGTGTAAAATTAAAAAAGGATTTATGCAGGATTTATCTTCTTTAATTAACAATTAAAAAAATCTTTTTAGGGTAATAATATTAATGCCGAGGATAGAATTAACAGGAAACGCTTCTTCATTCTTACACAAAAAAACAGTGACACATAAAAGAAAAGATAATGCCTAAATAAATAAAACAAAGTAACACAACATAACTTTTGCGAATATTTAAGCAAAGCCTAACTAAAGAAAAGAGATAACAACACCAAGACATAAAACACTGTACACTAACGAGTTTAGATAATAAAAGGATTGTAAAACAACTTTTGAAAATGAAAAATAAAAAAAACAGATACACTTAATGGCAATGGCAAAGAAAAAGTCTATTTCTGTCTAGCAACAAAACACAAATCGTATAATTAGAACTTAGAAACAACAGCTATAAATAAATAATTACAAAAATTATTGAGAGAGCACCTCTGCCGCTAGCGAATCGGAGTGAAACTATGTACTGAGTCGCTCGCGATTAAGTGTTTGTTCGGTGTGATGGCCGCGACACTTAATGTGTAATGTGAACACAGACAGAATATTGGTTAGCGCCTGCTACCAAACATTGAGTGGCATCACTGCGGACTGGGTATCTGACCGGTGTACCAGGCCAATAGTTAATCTATGCGCAGATTGGAGTCCTTGACTTCATGAAGGCGTAGTGAGCGTTCGATTGTCGAAGGTCAGTCCAAATAAAGAGAGATAGTTTTTCTAATTTTCAGCGGCGAACGACGCAGGCAGCAGTCGTCGCAGCTCACGGTATTGTGCGCTACAGAAATAACATACTTCATTCACGTCACTCGATTACAATTCTCACGCGCCAGCCTCGATTGTACTTAGAAAAATTCAATCGGATAATTATTCAAGTTGAGTAGGTGTGGCTCTCAGCCTTTCTGCTGAGTAAATAACATTCTTAAAGAAAACCGTTAAAAGAGCTCTCCCACACATTGTATATAAATTTCATTAACAGGATTCCTATCCATAAGAGGTAACCTCCTATTCTGAAAAGAACCCAGAAATTTGTGTATCAGTTTATAAACAAAGTTTCACTAGATTTTATCAGTTTGTGCAATAAATAATATTTTCCGTTCGTTTAATGTATTTCTTACACTAACTAGCAACACTCCAGTACCCAAGTATCCCACTAGTTACGTAAGAAAATAGAATATTTTGTGCCTTTTCCTTACAGCGGACGTCTCCTGAAGATATTTGTTGCTGAAAATTTCTCAGGCATTTCTCTAAGGTACATTAGGAGCGTCTGTCTGACTTCTGTAGTAGGGTGGGGTGGAAATTGCTTCTTGCAGATCAATCCATTGCGCAACTCGTCAACATAACACCCACTCACTTACAAAAGACCGCCAAAAGAAGGTGCTGTCCTTCCTTCCATGATGTTATCCAAGATGACGGTCTGGAAGGCTAGAAATGTGATAAAAATGACTCAACCTATGCTGGACTGCTGTAGAGAGGAAGGTGTGTACGTTATTTATTCTGGGAAAAATTTATATAGGGACCTATTTCATGTAGTTTATTTATTACACTGATACAATACACATGCTCGGACGTGCTTAGGGTCACAATTCACGGCGTACTAAGGCAAACTACTCGTAAATTGCGAAAATAACGCATGTTCAACACTCTGCAGACTAATGTGTACACTAATTCTAAACTGTTCAGATAATGCACTACACAACACACAGACATGCAAACTATTCGTAAATTATCATAATAATGTAGTACACTGATGTACAGACACGAAATCAACTCGTAAATTACCGAAATAATATATATATATATATATATATATATATATATATATATATATATATATATATATATATCTGCCAAAACGCTCACAACGCTTAAACAGCCGAAAATAATGCACTGCACAAACACCCAGTGCACATCAAACACGCCTATCTAAAGTCAATCATGACATATCAGAGGCTCCAATGCATGCACACGTCGACGCGCCCTGAGCCACTGCCACTTCCGGGCCACACATAGGTGTCAGTTTGGGTTCTGCAAGCTTGAGGTGGCAGCATCCCTTTCATACTAGACATGTGAGAAATTCCTGTCGAAAATACATGTTCACCTAGGCACTGTTGGTGACGCGATGACACATAGCTGCTGTGTGGGTCCATCATCAAGAGAAATGTGTACTTAGCAGCTAAAAGGTTTGCAATGTTATATTGACGTCACTGGTCACGCTATAGAAATATGTTCAGCTGCGATCCTAACTCGACAGCCTGTTCATCACCCAATTTCCCCATCAAACAGCAGCTGGTGCGGGAGCACTGTCCGCCATTGTTTTGTGCAGATGAGACTTTCAAAAGCAAAAACTACACTCCTGGAAATGGAAAAAAGAACACATTGACACCGGTATGTCAGACCCACCATACTTGCTCCGGACACTGCGAGAGGGCTGTACAAGCAATGATCACACGCACGGCACAGCGGACACACCAGGAACCGCGGTGTTGGCCGTCGAATGGCGTTAGCTGCGCAGAATTTGTGCACCGCCGCCGTCAGTGTCAGCCAGTTTGCCGTGGCATACGGAGCTCCATCGCAGTCTTTAACACTGGTAGCATGCCGCGACAGCGTGGACGTGAACCGTATGTGCAGTTGACGGACTTTGAGCGAGGGCGTATAGTGGGCATGCGGGAGGCCGGGTGGACGTACCGCCGAATTGCTCAACACGTGGGGCGTGAGGTCTCCACAGTACATCGATGTTGTCGCCAGTGGTCGGCGGAAGGTGCACGTGCCCGTCGACCTGGGACCGGACTGCAGCGACGCACGGATGCACGCCAAGACCGTAGGATCCTACGCAGTGCCGTAGGGGACCGCACCGCCACTTCCCAGCAAATTAGGGACACTGTTGCTCCTGGGGTATCGGCGAGGACCATTCGCAACCGTCTCCATGAAGCTGGGCTACGGTCCCGCACACCGTTAGGCCGTCTTCCGCTCACGCCCCAACATCGTGCAGCCCGCCTCCAGTGGTGTCGCGACAGGCGTGAATGGAGGGACGAATGGAGACGTGTTGTCTTCAGCGATGAGAGTCGCTTCTGCCTTGGTGCCAATGATGGTCGTATGCGTGTTTGGCACCGTGCAGGTGAGCGCCACAATCAGGACTGCATACGACCGAGGCACACAGGGCCAACACCCGGCATCATGGTGTGGGGAGCGATCTCCTACACTGGCCGTACACCTCTGGTGATCGTCGAGGGTTCACTGAATAGTGCACGGTACATCCAAACCGTCATCGAACCCATCGTTCTACCATTCCTAGACCGGCAAGGGAACTTGCTGTTCCAACAGGACAATGCACGTCCGCATGTATCCCGTGCCACCCAACGTGCTCTAGATGGTGTTAGTCAACTACCCTGGCCAGCAAGATCTCCGGATCTGTCCCCCATTGAGCATGTTTGGGACTGGATGAAGCGTCGTCTCACGCGGTCTGCACGTCCAGCACGAACGCTGGTCCAACTGAGGCGCCAGGTGGAAATGGCATGGCAAGGCGTTCCACAGGACTACATCCAGCATCTCTACGATCGTCTCCATGGGAGAATAGCAACCTGCATTGCTGCGAAAGGTGGATATACACTGTACTAGTGCCGACATTGTGCGTGCTCTGTTGCCTGTGTCTATGTGCCTGTGGTTCTGTCAGTGTGATCATGTGATGTATCTGACCCCAGGAATGTGTCAATAAAGTTTCCCCTTTCTGGGACAATGAATTCACGGTGTTCTTATTTCAATTTCCAGGAGTGTATTTTTCTTTCATACAGATCGCCATATTACACTGGCAGTGAAACACTGCAAAAGAGCCTTACATATCGTAAAATACAGAAAGACTCTTATTCAGTTACACTGCTCTTCCACTGAGGGGGTGATTTGGAATCTGTTACATCACCGACATCAGTATTCGCTGGTGGAAATATCAGTTTCCTCTATTTTTTTCGAGTTCTCACGTAAAGACCTTTGCAGATGGGATAAATTTCTGATTACTGTGTGGTTTACAGAATACTCCACCTAGCTAAAGGTCAGGGTATACAGCGAAATAATTTCCAGTCTATATCTTCGGAATTATGTCATACAAGCGATACTGCTATGCAAGTGATATTGCTGTATGCTTGATATCGAGAAGTCCAGTGAAAATGGTATGATATTCTAGCAAAATTACATATTTTCCTGTAATATCTCAGTCTGGAAAGGTGTAGAAAACAAGGAACCCAGCAGGTCCCGACCAGAAACAACGCATTTTTGCTGAGGAGAAATGAGCCCGAATTTTCACAACAGTTTTTAGAGTGACTTCTATCCACTGAGGGTCATGTGTTGGGAGTGGATGACCACCAAACCTTATGGGAAATATCTACTGCTGGGAGTATATGTACTGTGCATATGATTATTATCATCACAAGGAAGAGAATACAGACTGTGCTTTTCTGCAAAGCAATGGAACCCACATCTATAGTGACTGCAAGGGTGACTCGCTCTGCAGATAGGTCTTCATTTCCATCTGGTTTTCGCTCCTGTCCTCAGTGGCAGAGCACTCTAAGTGAGTAACAGTCTTCCTGTATTTTAAAATATGTAGGATTCTTTTGCAGGGTTTAACTGTCATTGCAATATGGCGATATGTAACAAAGAAAAAAAGTTTTTGCTGATGAAAGTATCATCTGCACAAAACAATAGTGGACAGTGTTCCTACACAGGCAGGAGTTTGACGGGGAAATTCGGTGTCGAACGGTCTGTCCAGTTCGGATTGCAGTCCAACATATTTCTATAGAGTGACCAGTGACGTCAGTATAGCAGTGCGAACCTTTTAGCCGCTATGGACACATCACTCTCAACGCTGGACCCACACTGCATGTATGTGTCATTGCATGAGCAGCAGTACCTAGATGAAATATTTTTGACGGGAATTTATCACATGTCAAGTATGAAAGGTAAGCTGCCACCTCATGCTTGCGGATCCCTAACGGACACCTGTGCGTAGCTCAGAAGTGGCAGTGGCTCATGGCAGCATCAATGTGTTCATGCATTGGAGTCTCTGATATGTTGTGATAGACTTTAGTTCTAAAGCGATTTTTATGTGCACTGAGTGTTTGTGCAGTGCATTATTTTCGGCTGTTTAAGCGTTATGAGCGTGTTGGCAGAGATTTATATATGCACTATTTCGGTAATTTACAAGTTGAGTTGGTGTCTGTACATCAGTGTACTGCATTATTTTGGTAATTTACGAGTAGTCTGCATGTCTGTGTGCGGTGTAGTGAATCATTTCAACAGTTTAGAATTAGTGAGCGAGTCTGCTGAGTGTTTAACATGTGTTCTTTCGGTAATTTACCAGTAGTTTGCGGGTCTGTAGCCTCTGAATTGCTACCCAAGCACATCAGAGCGTCAGACCGCCATCTTGGATTACGTCACAGAAGGGATGACAGCGCCCTCTGGTGGCGGTACTGTGTACTAGGTCAGTTGGAATCTGGACCATGTGACGAACACACTTCCTGCAAAATAAAGATTTACATCCAGTACATGTTGAGTCCTTTTCCCGCATTTTTTCCTCACCCAGACCACCGTCTTGGATTATGTCACGAGAGGGACGACAACATCCTCTGGTGTCAGAACTGTGTACTAGGTCAGTAGGACTCCAGACCCCATGCCGAACACACTTGATGGTGGTACTGCCTCTAATTGTTTAAATAAACACTGCATGCAAAATAAAGACTTATGTCTATCTTATCCAGCACAGGTCGAGTCCTTTTCCCACGAATTCCTAGGATGAGGTGGCAGTCGGATGACTATGATTAGTGAAGGTTGTAAGGTTGCATAGTCTCCTGACCTTCATTTTTTACATATTCCGACCTCACAATCGTATTCTGCACATCAAGATGCTTCATTCGTACCCAAACTCGATAAGGTAGAATCAATTTTGTATGAATTCATATAAACGATATGCAAATCTAATGAGTAAATCGCAAGCGCACACTGACGTTAAAAAAGTCGAGGCTAGAGTACACAGCACAGGAATTTTCGTTCTAAAGAGGCAACCTGCCCGCTGGGAGGCCCATCGCTTCTGAGTACTGGGTCAGCGCACACCTACTTCAGCCAGAACGACCACCCAGAAAGAGAGGACAGCTTTTGCCAGAGCGAAAGGATAACAACTCCTGTGTTCCACTTTAAAGCAAATTCCACTACATTGTGTGGGAGCACCCAGAAGACACATTTTTTGACAGACTGACTATATAGTTACAGAGTTCTCACAGGAGGACAGTATACACCAAACAGAGATGCTACAACTTTCCGCATTGGTCGACTTAAACGAAACGTCATTCTACCATTTGAAAGAGCAACGCTGATTGGCGGAATATTTCTGATGCAAAGAGCCAGAGGAGTGAGAGAAGACAGCAAATGTTATACCCTTGCAACTTTTCCAGAAAAAGTTGCATTTCCGTTGTCGCTCTTGGAGTGGGAACACGTGACGAGAACGAGTGCACTTGTACGTGTACGCAAAGAGTGAAGAACAAAGTCTCTTCTCAGTACTTTACTGGGAGACCACCTCTGTCGTTAGCAAATCGGAGTGATACTCTATGTTGAGTCACTCGCAATTAAGCATTGTTCACTTTGTTGGCCACCACACTTATTGTGTGGTGTGAACACGGACAGAATACTAGTTAAATGAATGTGAGCGCATATTGAGTGGAACTGCGGTGGACTGGTTATCTGACAAGTGTACCATGCTAGTAGTTAGACTAGGGGCGGATAGGAGTTCTTGACTTCATCAAGGCATAGGGAGAGTTTGATTGATGGAAGTCAATCCAGATAGAAAGAGATAGTTGTGTTAACTGTCAGCAGTGATCGACGCAGGCAGCAGTCATCACAGCTCACTGTATTGTGGGCTACACTGTATGCAATCCCCTTCTGTCCTCCACAACAGTACACTCCATTACATTTCTCATGCGACAGCCTTGACCATACCTAGAAAAGTTATTCAAGTTGTGCAGGTGCGGCTCTCAGCCATTCTACCAAGTAAATAACATTCTTAAAGAAAATGGAGAAAAGAACCTTTCCATACTTTGTAAATTAATAGCATTCCTATCCATAAGAGGCAATCTACTGTTCTGAAAAGAACCCGAAAATTTATTAATTTATAAGAAAAAGTTTCACTTGATTTCTCAGAAATTTTTTGCAATAAATAATATTTTTCATTAGTTTCATGTTTTTCTTACACTAACTAAGAATACTCCAGTCCCAAAGTAATCCATTAGTTACGTGAGAATACAGAATATTTTTATGCCTCTAGAAGATATTTGTTGCTGAATGTTTTTCAAAAAGTTCTTGTTGGCACATTAGGAGCGCCTGTCTGACTTCTGTAGTAGTTCAAGGTAGAAATTCTTTCTTGCAGGAGCCAAAGGGTACTTGTTGGATCAATCCATTGTGCAACATGACAAAATAAAACCTACACACTCAAAGAAAATGGCGACCCTGCCAGGATAGATAAAATAGGTACAAGATAGAAAAGTGTCAGAATAGGTGATATATGATAGTAGGTATGGCAGGTCACAGCATTATCACTTTGAAAAAAATTTTCATTCATTTATTAAAGAGTTATTTGCAATGATTATGGATTAGAAGAGATACAAGTAGCGAGGAAAGTAGAATTGTAGGGACAAACTCATGTGTTATTGTGTTAAAAACTTTTGAATTTTTTACGATTTTTGAGTAGCTGTTAGGTCATAGGCGTTTCAGCTTATAGACACAGACGCTGAGTGACGCAGAGATGCAGAGATGCAGTGTCAATTGAGTTAGAATTAAGAAATAACATTTTTCTCCCTTTACAGGCGCACAGGTGGAGATTGGAGACTGTAGCATAGCAGACAGAACAGCCGAGAAGTCACGGCGTTGTTATTGTTGGTTCAACCAACCTGGTAAGTGGTCGTACTGTTTTTTAGAAAGGGCTATGGTATGTTGAAAGAACTTCCATGTGAACAAGGGCACAAGCCAAAAGGTTGCGTGATAGACAGCAGGTAGACAAATTGGGGGGAAATCAATGACATAAACATCAAGTAAACGACCTAATGCTAAATACGACAGACGGTGAACCACAGCATAGGTCAGTCGGTGAGCTGCAAAACCAGCAGGGTCAGGTAGATTTGCATAGAATTGAGACATCAGACAGATAGGAATCGAAGGGACGAGAACACCGAATTTTCAGAATATGAAATTCCGTGTAGGGCACATTCTGAGCCAGAAATAGATAACCGACGCAGGAAACGGCAAAAGTTAGTAGCGAAACGAGCTCAGGAAACTCGTTTGTTAGGCGCATATTCAGTGTCAGAACACGCGTCCCTACAGTCAATGAATCGGCAGTTAGCTGACGTCCACAGAAAAGTACAGTGAGGAAGAGGGGGAACATTTAGAATACGTCGAAGCTCTTGTACACATTCTAAATATGCCTCAGCAACAGGTACAGAATTTTGTGGAGTTCCGAGCGCCGCGAAAGGGCACCGTAACAGACGCAACTGTACCTGCAAACACAAGACATATGCAACAGACAGGGCAGTGGGCGGTGTTGTTTGCTCCACGTAATGCTTCAATGACTTCAATGACGTACGCAACTAGTCCTCAACACAAAGGACACCACAGGGGGAAGGGAGGACAGCACAGATTGTTGTAGTTATCAATCTTACAAACGCCACAGCATAGCCCACTACACGACGTAACTGACCGAGTAGAAAACAATAGAACGAGAACACACGGTTCAGTAGAAGGCAGTGTTACAGGACAGGACACCATCATGGAGATGTTACAAGAAATGAACGTTAGTATAACGAAACAGAATACACAGATGACGGAAGAGCATCAGCAATTGAAACAGGGTAATCAGAACTTCAGAAAGGAGATAAAGATACATATTCAACAGATTAAAATCCATATGGAAGAAGGGACCACTAGAACTGATAGTCAGATGACACAGATAAACAAAGACGTGAAAGAATCTAGAGAAAGAATTCCGGTACTAATAGAAGGTCAGCAGCAATTACGCACTGACGTGGACAAGGCCCAATTGGACATCGTAAACGTTAACAAAAAGGTGGAAAGCTTTATGAAAAAAGCCACTCGAACAACAATAAAAATTTTGTAAGAACAAACAATTCAAAGCAAGGTCGCAAAAGTTGCACTGAAAAAATATGATCAGCGGATCAATAAGATAGAACTTAAAAACAAAGATCAGTTTGAAAAGCTTTGAACAGAGTTGATACAAACTGTCGAAGATGGAGACCGATTGCATCTATATCGAATCAACTGATACGTCAAGCATTAATTCAGTACACGAACACGCGCCATCTGAGAAAGTTCAAGTAGAACCGAAGGCGAGACGTAACAATCGCATAGAAATCGAAACAGAAAACCCCGATTAAAGTAATACATGACATGCCACAGAACCAGGCACAGTATCTAGAAAAACAGGACATATACAGTCAGCCGATACCAACAGAAAGACAGGCGACTGAACCAGTAAATCCAATGACACAATATAACAGTAGCATAGGTACAGGTACAAGTAGGCTTGCAAAACCATTGGAGTATGCCTCACAAACTTGACTTCATTTGTGCACACGTGTCAGGAACACTAGTGGAGATGATGCAAAAGATCGCTGCTACCTGTTCGTCTTACCTCAGTTCAGAACAGCATTTCTCTAATGATATTACTCTAAGGAGGCGCGAAATAAAATTAAATACGAGTTACTTCAGATGACACCATATGATAACTCAGGGGAGAAAAGCGTGGTAAAATTCTTTGACACAATGGACGAAAAGAATCAATGCCTAGAGAAACCATACAGTAGCAGAGCGCTGATACGTCTATGTAGAATGAAGTTAACGGTACAATATCAACAGGCGACAGTAGGAAAAAATTAAAACACTGAAGAATTCAAAGAGGTCTTAAGGAAACTTGAACTCATGTTGAAAGAAGACGAGGTGACAGAAAAAAGAAAGGAGAGGGGACAGCAAAAGGAGAGGATTTGGAACGAATATTCCAATAATAATAATCGTAATCCTAATACCAATAATTTCAGGCAAATTAACAGACCAGGACAGTGGCATAATGAAGGTAATTGACATAGAAACGAGAACCAGAATAATTGGTACCGAAATAGGAACGGTAATGGACACTGATACAGTGGTAGATATGGGCTTAGGAATCAAAACGCCAACGTCTAGGGTACTTTGGATGAGGTCACGATGTCAGAAACAGCAACTGGCGAGACCAAGGTCCGAATAATTACATAGGAATTTAGGGTCCACAGAGACAAGAACAACACAACACAGAGAAACCAGAAGTAGAAGTTAGGCCACCGAATACTGCAAAACGTAAAGATTGACGTGAAAAATGCGGAAGAGGTTAGGAAAACTAACGTCCACCATATCTTATACTAACAACTAAACAAAAGATAAATTAACATATCAACAGAACAACACAATTAAAAGAAAAAAAAGGGACACAAAACAGACTAACAATTTATTGTAGTATTAAGTATCCTGATACATGGACACAAACAAGAAATGACATACAACCGAACAAAAGGATGAAGAAGTGGCAGGACATAATTAGAATAAAGAAAAGAAATCTTATCAATCTAATAATTTTTGCCACTATTAGAAAATTTTTGCATTATATAAAATCAGAGTTTTTTTGTAAATAACAATAACAAATATATGTAAAAAAAAATGAAAATATTTCTGTTCGCCGGGGGAGACATAGCCAACAACATCAATTGCCAACTCCCTCATCACCAGATGCTTCGAGATAGCAACGGAGAGGGTACAGACATGTTGAGAAAGCTTTTAGGGCAACGACAACAACATGAAGACCAGCACCACACTGGAAATGCAGGTTGCAACCAGGTTGGACTTCAAAAAAACAACGCGCAGCATGGGCATGACATATGCCATGATACTGCTACTTCATGGAGAAGTGTGGGGAGGATCATGATACGATGAGACTACAAAGAAGGTACAAGGAATAATCTCATCAACTTACACTCCTGGAAATGGAAAAAAGAACACATTGACACAGGTGTGTCAGACCCACCATACTTGCTCCGGACACTGCGAGAGGGCTGTACAAGCAATTAACTAAAGAAAAGAAATAACCACACTAAGAGATGATACACCGTACGCTAACGAGTTTAGAAAAATTAATATTGTAATATAAACTTTTGGAAATAAAAAAGGAAAAAGAGACACATAATGGCAACGAGAAAGAAAATCGACCTTTGTAAAGTCTATGTTTGCCTAACAACAGAACTCAAATTGTATTATTAAAAACTTGAAACAATAGCTATAAAGAAATAATTACAAAATTGTTACTAGAACCACCGATATTTGGACATACATAGAATCGTGGGTGGGTCACTAATGACCCTCGATCATTTCCTTTACTTCCCCTATGTTAATGGGTTACTGTTACTGCCACTTAATCTATTGTTAGAAGCACTAGGAAATTTAGAATGACTTAACAAAAATAAACAAGGTTTACACAAATTATAATTTTATATTTTAAAACTTACATGTATTTGGTGAGTGATTTTACTGGCTATCGTTACATAATGAACACAAATAATAGTCTTTTGATGTACATTTGTTGCACACAGTTTTCTTGCAGATGTGACACTTTACAAATGATTTGTTTCCGTCACAGTTAGACCTTACAAGGTAACGTGTTCACTTTTTTTGTCCGTCAGGAATATCTTCAGATCTAACAGGGACGCTAGTCTTTCTAGTCGCTGCATACTTCTAGGCAAGCTCCTCCCCCAGCTGCAGGATGAAATCCCTGCGTTTCAATTTTTTATCATTTAGAGAATTGAACGATACCCACGTCACCCAATACTTTTGCCTGTATTTGTTTTGAGGCCATAAACTGCTCGAATCTGCAACGGCACTATGAAGGAAAAAGCTGTTCGTCGATTGTTATATACGGACCCGGTATGTAACTAGACTGTGCATTCCAAATGAACTCATTCCAGATTTCTGATACCAAAGCAAACTTGTCTTTTCTTAGTCGTTCTGATCTTGTGGATCTAATGTCAAATCTGAGATGAAGCATTATCTCTCTGTCACAAGCCATTGTTGATTTCACAAAATTATTTCCCCACTTCACTGACCACAATGTGTCTAGTTCTAAGCTCTTAGCTCCAATAGCACCACGGATGTACAATGTAACTATAAAAGCTTCCAGTTCTTCTATTTTTATAGTCCACTCATCTGAGCTCAGTACACAAGTTGTTTCAGTTTCTGTACATTTTACAATATGTTTCAAAATTTTGTCTGTTATCGTTAGATGCCATGCACTGTAACAGGTCTCATTCACGTTTCGTTTTGCATGTGGAGATGGCCCTGTCCTATCTTTGAAAACATTCTGTGGTCCATATCTTCTAGCTGAACAGTCACCTATTACTCCAACTTTCCAGGTTGCTACCTGAAGGAAACTGAAGTAGTCCAGAACCCTGGGCATTCTGTTGTCCACGCCGACCTTCAGGACGTCCACTTCCTCGAGCTGACTTAGTCTTTGTGGCAGCTGTTCCTGTAATAGTAGTTATATGTCTTAGAACGCGATTGAATATTGAATATATTGTGCAATATTAGAACAAAAAACACCTTCATAAATGTAACATATACATACACAAAAATTATTATAAAACAAACACATAAACAAGCATACCTTTCTCACCAGCATTCAGTAGAACCTTCTCAGGAGTAACATCGTCTTCTGAAGAAGAATCTGGAACTATTGGCGATGGAAATTCTTCCTCAGATAAAGACTCCATCAGTTCGCCCCCGGATTCATTATCTAAAATCTCCTTTAGAGAATTTATAATGCCCTCTTCCGCGTGTAGCAATTTGGCCAAAATATATTTGTAAGTTACAAGCACTATCTACACAGACGGAATGCAATACTAAATCCATTTTCGTGGTACAAAACTCTGGGTGCACAATATCTGCATACAAGGTCAGACATGTTTGAACCTCTCTCCCTCTCGTCCCCTGCTGAAAACTGGAAGGTCTGCTGGAAGTGAAGTAAAAACGAGTTTTGCGATTGTTGACCAAACACACACCAACAATAGGCATGAAGCTACATGAAAAATGCTATTGTTATAGCGACTGCGCTGAGCGGGTCAGAACTGACCCTCCTGCGGTTCTAGGTGAATCTTCATTTTTCTCTTTTATGTTTTCGCCATAAAAAATGAAATGAAGTATAACTACAAGTTACCTCATTTGATAAAAAGTCACAGAAATGTAACACTCTAGGCAATAATTCAAAAGAGTGACAAACAAAAGTATTATTTAGTGGTTCATGAGTGACCCAGCCGTGGTTCTATTGTTAAGAATGGCTGAGAAAGCTTATTGGAAAATCTAAAAGAACAATTTTTGCCTGACTTTGTCAATGTTTTCCTCGGCATTGACTAAGCCCAGATAAAAATTGTGTCACAAAGGGGGGGGGGGGGATGTAATGTGGTGTGGTCTCCTGACCTTCATTTCTTAGATATTCCGTCCTCACAGTCTTATTCTGCACATCAAGACACTTCATTCGAACCCAAACTCGATAAGGTAGAGTCAATTTTGTGTGACTTCGTGTAAGCGATATGCAAATCTAATAAGTAAATCGCAAGAGAGCACTGAGGTTGGAAAAGTTGAGTCTGGCGTACACAACATGATGGCCACAGGAATTTTCATTCTAGGGAGGCCGCCGGCCCGCTGGAGGCCCGACCCTTCATAGGGGTGGGTCGGCGCACACCTACTTCGTCCGGAACGACCACCCAGAGAGAGGACAGCTTTTGCCAGAGCAAAAGGATAACAAACCCCGTGTTTGACTTAAAAGCAAATTCCACTACATTCTGTGGGAGCGCCGAAAAGACACGTTTTTTAACAGTTTGACTGCGGGTTACGAAGTCTCACAGGAGGACAGTATACGCCTAACGGAGAAGCTACAACTTTCCGCATTGGTCGACTTAAACGAAACGTCATTCTCCCGCTTAAAAGAGCAACGCTCATTGTCGTAATATTTCTGACGCAAAGAGCCAGAGGATTGAGGGGAGACAGTGAATGATATACCCTTGCAACTTTTCCAGAAACAGGTTCCGTTCAGTTGTCGCTCTTGGAGTGGAACACATGACGAGAACGAGTTTTGTTTATTTATAAGAAAACGTTTCACTTGATTTCTCAGAATTTTGTTGTAAAAATAATATTTTTCTTTCGTTTAATGATTTTCTTACACTAACTAGCAATACTCCAGTACCCAACTAATCCACTAGTTACATAAGTATATAGACTATTTTTGTGTATTTTTCTTACAGCGGACGACTCCAGAAAATATTTGTTACTGAATGTTTTTCAAACAGTTCTTGTTGGTACATTATGAGAGTCTGTCTGACTTCTGTACTAGTATGAGGTGGAAATTACTTCTTGCAGTAGCCAAAGGGTACTTGTTGGATCAATCCATTGCGCAACTTGACAAAATAAAACCCACGCACTCACAAGGTAGCCCAAGTGACCTATTTCCCACTGTTTTCTTTGGTTAGTAGGGGTAGCTGTGGTGTGTTGCATTGTCCTGATGGAATTTGGACTTCCCGCCATTTTCTGGTTAGGGGAGGGGAGGAGTTATGTTAGTGGAAGTAGCCCAATTGACCTATTTTCCTGCCAAAATTCAAACTTCTCACCAAAAACCGCCATCTTGGGTAAAGGCACTTGCATCATCACCTGATGTCACGGTTGCCATCTTGGATAACGGTACTTTCGGGTGACACGAACATTGCACTACTACTGAGGCAATCCTAACATTGTGGTTGATAATGGAAATAATACTAAAGGAAAATCAAGACACGTTCACCAGATTTTTCGACCAGGAAAAAGTGTTCTACAATGTCTGACCGTGGAAGATATTAAAAATTCTGAGGAAGGTAGGGGCAAGGTATAGGGAGGAGACGGGTAATATAAAACATATACTACAGCCAAGAGGAGGGAATGATAATAGTGGATAACCAAGAAAGGAGTGCTAGGATTAAAAAGCGTGTAAGGCATGGATGTAGTTTTTCGCCCCTTCTGTTCAGTCTATACATCAGAGAAGCAAATATGCAAATAAAAAAAGGGTTGAGGAGTGGAATTAAAATTCAGAGTGAAAGGATCCACAATATGTTTGGCTGATGACACTGCTACTCCCAGAGAAAGTGAAGAAGAATTACACGATGTGCTGAAGAGAATGAATAGTCTAATGAGTGCGTGAGTCGTGGCGACTGGCGCTAGTTAGTCTCCACTTGCGTTGCTGATATCGACACTCGTCTGCTCTTGTATCTCTGAGGGTTCGACCTTGGTTTCCCGGCTTGTCGTGTGGCCGGGGGCCCTTTCTGGTCGGCAACGAGGCAAAATGTTTTGAAAGCAGGCCTTCGTCTCTATCCACTGTGCCTGTTCCTTTCCGTCCTCGCCGTTTTGCCGCGCGCCGGCTGCACGGTGCTGATTAGTCGCCGCCTTTGGGTGCGAAACGGTGGCGTGTCCATCATCTTATACTGGACATCTCATCGCGTAACTGGAAGCATTAAGCTACGTTTGATTCATATTCTGCTGTTAACCCGTGAATATTTGTGAAACTTACTGTGGCACGTTGTATCTTCCGGAGATCAGTTAATGTATTATACTGAACTTGTGAAGTCTAGAGTTTTACTGCTTGTTTTAAAGGTTCCTTGCAGTGTTAATTTGATTCAGTATGTTAATTAGTGTGCGCTTCACCCAGTTTTGGTTTTAGACATTCTTTCAATATGAAAGCCAGAGCTTTTGTCAAGTCAGTGTAATTTTAATTGTTCTTTTATTCAGTAAATATTTCAGTTTGGTTTTCAGTCATGTTACAGATAGTCACGTAGTTAGTAAGCCTTGGCTGGTCTTAAAAAGTTGAATCACGAGTTGCATTTGTCTGCCAAGTGAATTATTTGCTGTTACAGAAATGGCCAGGTATGTGACCAGCTGGGGTTCGTCGCCTTGGCGGGCAGGCTGAGATCGTGTGTGTGTTCGGCGTGTTTTCTGTCCTGGCTTGCAGCCTGATCATCTTCGAAATTGCTTGGCGGTTGCTTTCTACTCTTTTGTTCCGAGAACCACCGTGTTCAAGCCGCGCTTCCACCCTTGAGTATCCGGCCTGGCCGCCGGGACGGACGAGATCTTTTCTTAGGTAACTCAAGCTGAACCATTAGTGTTGTGTGAATTTTGGTTACGAAAACAATGAACTTAATAGTCTGCTTATGGTAGTGAATGTCTGTGATCCTTTTGCAGTCAGAACTAACTATTATTTTAAAATACTGTTTGTTATGATAGCCGGCCGCGGTGGTCTCGCGGTTCTAGACGCGCAGTCCGGAACCGCGTGACTGCTACGATTGCAGGTTCGAATCCTGCCTCGGGCATGGATGTATGCGATGTCCTTAGGTTAGTTAGGTTTAAGTAGTTCTAAGTTCTAGGGGACTGATGACCACAGATGTTAAGTCCCGTAGTGCTCAGATCCATTTGAACCATTCTTTTGTTATAATTTTTGATCTGTAGTTGAAATTAAAATTATGCCCCAACCACGAGTTTCTCCGTCAGCAACGGTCCCCTAGCATCCTATTCCTTTGAGTAGCTGTGGTTAAATTGCAATTTGGTTTCTCTAGCACGTAATTTGAGCAGTAACATAGTTCAGCTGGTAGTAGAACTAATGAATGCGGGGATCCTTCTTGCCCTTAGTGTTGATGGTCAATACTCGTGATAAGTGTTTGGTAAATTTAGTTAGTACGTTTTGCTGTTTCATGAAGTTGTCCAACTTGAGTGAGCGGACGTGCCCTGGAATTTCATATTTGCACCTCGAGCATATAATTTACGAGCTACGCGTACTCTGTTTGCCCGTGGAGGGCAATGTTGACGAGCTGGCGGCGCGGTTCCGGGCGGCAGCTGCGGATACTCCGGTCTCCCTCCATCTCGATTACCTTGCTGATGTGGGTGAGTGGCTTACATGCTTAATGCATGCGGTGGACGACATTGGTCGTACAGTAGACTTTTTAAGATCTTCTCAAGTCACTCAGAAGCAAATTAGTACCGTGCAGGCTCACCTAAATCACTATAATAACTGTTTAACGGATTTATCGACTGTCGATATCTGTGAGGCAGTGCAGGAACCTTGAAATCAGATTATTTTAGACGCTCGTGGTTTGCAATTTTCAACCGTCGAGTTTGCTTTGGGTGCGGGGGTTTGGGAGGCTAGCCCATCGTACAGAGTAAAGATAAAGTTGTGAGAGCGCAATGTAAAACTGTGTATCCTGATTGTTTTTTGAAATTGCACAATCCTATTATAAAATTGTTCGAAAGGATTTCAGAATTACATATTGAAACCTTAGCTCATATTCAGGAATTGTTGTGGTTGTCAGTCCGGTTAGTTCATGCTGATGCACTGAGGGTGGAGCATTGCGTAATTTTGTCTTTATTGTATCCAGTGGCTCGATGGTCCTTTGGTAAGATATTAGCGGAGGAGTTGCAGAATCAAGGAACATTGGTTGCACTCTGTCGGAAATTTTTAGAGAGAAAGTTCTCGCATCGACTACGGGTACAGTTAGAGCGTGATTTCTATTGGAAGATACAAGCACATGATGAGACGCTATCCCAATACTTCTATCGAGTGCGTACTGCAGTTGTTGCTCTTGACATGTCGGTATCAGAAATAGATAATATTGAACAACAGCTTGAGAGTAACTTCATTGGTACAGTTCCAGGAGCTAATTAATTACGTAGAAAGTCTCCCTAGTTGATGATCAACGTCCGCAATGCCAAATTAAACAGACGTGTGTGGAAAATTCTAGTGGTGATAGAGAAAGGGAGTCCTATAGTCCTCGCGTGTTGGTTGCCAAGCTACTGTTCACTTAGTCCGGCAGTGTCACGCGTCTAGGAGCCCTAGGACGAGTAGCTGGCGCCAGAAGCGAGGTAAGGGTAGCAACTATCATAACTGGCATTTTAATTGTAAGGCGATTACGGGTGTGAGTCATTATATCTTGCCATATGTTTGTGCTCGGATTGGAGATGAGCCGATTTGTGCTTTAGTTGATTCTGGTAGTTCGGTAACTATAACTGACCAGACGTGGTATCTAGAATTCCGTCATCTGTCATGTCACTTTGGTCGTGTAATCAGTCAAGGGAGACCAGTGCCAAATATTTGGGTAATGCGCAGGTGAAGATGGGTCATCTTTCAACCAAACAAGTGCGGGGTTTGAGATAGGTCCTTGAGCGGTACCCAGAGGTTTTGTCCGAGCGGTTAAACGAGACGAAACTGTTGGAGTGCGAGATAATCTTGACTGACAGTGTTCCTGACCGCCAGGTGCCGTATAGATTCACCTCCGAAGATGGGGATATTAAGGCGAAAAATTAATGAAATGCTTAAGGATGGAGTTATTAGGCCATCCACCTCGCCGTATGCTGCACCCGTATTATTGGTTACGGAAGAACAAGAGAAGGCTTTTCGAGTTGTTATAGACTTCCGTCGTCTTAACAAGAAGGTAGTCCTAGAATCTGTGTCACTTCCAGATTTACACAATTGTTTTACCTGGTTTTCTGAAGCGACCGTGTTTACCTTCCTCGATTTAATCCAGCCGTATTACCAGATGTCCTTATCGGAAGTGTCGAAGTAGGTCACCGCACTTTGCACCGACTGGAACCTTTTCGAATTCAATCGAGTTCCCTTTGCTTTGGCCACGGGTGCAGCTGTATTATCTCGTTTACTAGATGCCGTTCTGAGCAATTTGAAATTTGTGTGTATAATTACCTTCACGATGAAGTGATCTATAGTCGGGCCCTAGAGGATCACATAGGTCATCTGGATAAAGATTTTGCCCGCTTACGTTCGGCAGGGCTGACCGTCAAACCCTCGAAGATTACCCTTTGTAAGTCGCGGGGCGGGCAGGTTGAGATAGTGTGTGTGTTCGGCGTGTTTTCTGTCCTGGACTGCAGCCTGATCATCTTCGAAATTGCTTGGCGGTTGCTTTCTACTCCTTTGTTCCGAGAACCACCGTGTATAAGAAGCTCTTCCATCCTTTAGTTGAATATCCGGCCCGTCCGCCGAGACGGACGACATCTTTTCTTAAGTAACTCAAACTGGACCATTAGTGTTGTGTAAATTTTGGTAACGAAAGCAATGAACTTAATAGTATGCTTATGGTGGTGACTGTCTGTGATCCTTTTGCAATCAGATCTAATTATTGTTTTTAAAATACTGTTTGTTATATTAATTCATGATCCAACCACAATGTTTTTTTTGTTAAAGTCAGTTGTATATTTTCGTAAGAGGACAAAGGTCCGAATTAAATTTTCGTGTTATTATGATTTGTAATTGTGTTCAAAAATGGTTTCAAATGGCTCTGAGCCCTATGGGACTTAACTTCTCAGGTCATCAGGCCCCTAGAATCTAGAACTACTGAAACCTAACTAACCTAAGGACATCACACACATCAATGCCCCAGGCAGGATTCGTACCTGCGACCGTAGCGGTCGCGCGGTTCCCGACTGTAGCGCTTTGAACCGCTGGGTTACTCCGGCCGGCTGTAATTGTGTAATGATGAAATTGTGTAATTATGAAATTTGTCCTGTAGTTGAAATTAAAATTATGTACCAACAACGAGTCTGTCCATCAGGAAAGATCTCTAGCTTCCTATCTCCTTTGAGTGGCTGTCGTTAAATTGCTATTTTGGTTTCTCTATCGCGTAATTTGAGCAATAACATAGCTCAGTACACAAAATGATTTGAGAGTAAATTGAAGAAAGATGAAAGTAGTGAGAAATAGCAGAAATGAGAATAGCGAGAAACTTAAACATCAGAACTGGTGGTCACGAAGCAGATGAAGTTAAGGAATTCTACTTCCTAGGCATCAAAATGAGCATTGGCGGATGGAGGAAATTGTACATCAAAAGCAGGCTAGGAATGGCAAAATGGGCATTCCTGGCCAAGAGAAGTCTACTAGTACCAAACATATGCCTTGATTTGTGGAAGAAATTTCTGAGAACTTACATTTGAAGCACACCATAGCATGGTAGTAAAACATGGACTGAGAAAAAAAGAGAAACAGAAGAGAATCGAAGCATTTGAGATGTGGTACTGCAGACGAATGTGGGAAAATTACATGGACTGATAAGGTAAGGGATGAGAGGTTCTGCGCAGAATCGGAGAGGAAACTAATGTGTGGATAACACTGACATGGAGAAGGGACAAGATGATAGGACTTGCGTTAACATATCAGGGAATAACTCCCATGGTACTAAAGCGAGCTGCAGAGGGTAAAAACCGCACAGGAAGACAGGAATAAATCCAACAAATAGGCTGTAAGTGGGTTGCAAGTGGTGCTTTGAGATTGGTACTGGAGAGGGATACATCGCTGGCCGCATCAGACCAGTTAGAAATGATAACAGTAACAATGGTTCAGATGGCTCTGAGCACTATGGGACTTAACATCTGAGGTCATCAGCCCCCTAGAACTTAGAAGTACTTAAATCTAACTAACGTAAGGACATCAAAAACATCCATGCCCGAGGCAGGATTCGAACCTGCGACCGCAGCGGTCGCGCGATTCGAGACTGAAGCGCCTAGAAACGCTCGGCCACACCGACCGGCAGCCAACTGGTAAGTGGTAATATCAGCCGTAACCCCACGAGGAAGCAGCAACTACAACCATTACATATTTGCTACCCTTCTAGAGCGCGGCAACGGTGCGCTGTAATCAATAAAGACTATCGAGAGGGTAATCTTCCTTCCGAGATTGTAAAAGCCCATGAAGAGCGCCCGAATTTGATTTGAAATAGTTTAATACCTGGCGCAATTGGTACATTTGTTTAGCTTAGCAACTTCAATGGGCGTAAAGAACAAAAAAACAAATCAGAAATATTTCAGTTGGTATTTTTTTTCTTAAATGCATTCTATACTCCAAAATATGTAAAGTGATTATTATTCGTTATGTAACCCAAAACTGTACTTGAAATATTAGGAAGAGAACATACGTTATAAGAAAACATTGTCCAACGTCTATCTTATCAGGGTCACTGGACATGACAGGCAAAACATAAAGAATTGCATTCCAGTTAATTTCTGGAACAATCATAAATATCCTTTCAGGCAGTGTTCTGTCATGAATCAGATTCGTTTTCACACAGTTACCGGAGTATTTGGATGACCTGTGTGTGCCACCAATGTAAAAATGGCTCTGAGTACTATGGGCCCTAACTTCCGAGGTCATCAGTCCCCTAGAACTTATAACTACTTAAACCTAACCAACCCAAGGACATCAGACACATCCATGCCCGAGGCAGGATTCGAACCTGCGACCGTAGCGGTCGCGCGGTTCTAGACTGTAGCGCCTAGAACCGCTCGGTCACTCCGGCCTGCTAACAGTAACAATAATAAAAAGAAATAGTTACGAGACTCATTTCGCCACTAAGGGCATTTCCTGGTGGCAGTGTGGGCGTTCTTGAATTTGTTGTCGTGATTCATGTGCGAAACGCACGTGTCTCGCTGTGTTCGACGTGGGTGGTCGATGTTAGTCGTCGACCGCTCAGCTGACGGTGTTTCGCAAGCCCCCAGGCGAAAAGTCTGTGGTAATAAAGGACGACCGGCTGCACTTCCGCGACAGTATCTTCTTTTCCTTTCTTTGTCAGTGCTTAATGCGCAACGGGAGACGACAGCGGTGTCGGAGCTCCGCAGTTGCCCCTCACTGAAGCAGAAAACAGTAGAGAACAGCACTCAATTTTTCAGTCCATCGAGCGACGTCACGACACCACTCGGCGCCGGAGTGCAGGACTACCGAGAAGTGTTCGCGGTCCATCGGTCGTGGGGCAGCCGCGGGTCAGGTCCGCTCTCGCAATCACTGCGGGGCAGACGGGCTGCTGACGCCGCAGCGGCGAGGGCGCGCCGCCGCCAATCCTGATGCGGTCCGCCTCCCCTTTCGTGTCTCTCCCGTTGAACTAACTCGAAAAACTTCGCCCATATTGTGACACCTAAGCCAATATTTCCCCCGGCGCTCAAGCGCTCTGATGTATAATGAAACTAATTATAGACGACATACTCGTCAAGGGAGAATCGACAACTGCACTGATATTTATAATAATTGAATTTTACTGTTCAGTTTCTGTTGCACATTTTTTAAAGTTAAATGGCATCTTCAGATCCCTCTGGATCACTCTGACATGAGGTTCTGAATAGATAAGACGAGCTGCTGCCGCATCTACTTAGATCTGAAGATGATCCAGAGTTAACGAAACACGTCATTTAATTAAAAAGAAAATGTGCAGCTGAGACTGAACAATAAGCGAGAATCAATTTAAATAAATAAGTTCCAAAATTATCACGTCGCGCACTCAAAGTATGATCTTTTTATTGCGCAATTAAAAGGTCTTTAATGTGTCAGGTTTTAACATTTTAATGTTCGGATAGTAAGTTGCCGTCTCTTTAATCTAAGAATAGATGATCAATGCAGCTAGCCGCTATCTCTGTGTAATGTCTTGTCTGTATAGACGTGTATCTGTTGTCTTTAAGATCCCTTCACCTTCACACACAAGTCTATACAGTAAAGTAAGTCCCTCCCAGTTCTTGGCTGATCCGTGATAAGACAGGCGAAAAATTAGTCTAATGGAGGATTATTAGTATTATCTCTATTTGCATTCGCTGTCTCTCTCTCCTTTATCTCTGTATAGTTTTTAATATAAGATTTCATTACGTGATATAGTGATAAAAGGAATCAGCAAAATAGAATCTTTGGAGTCCTTCGTCTTGGTAATCAGCGGCTGGCTTGCTGTAATAGATCTTTACATTTATTATTACTGCTAAACACTGCAGTCAGTCGGGAGAATCAATCGTTTGGACAATTTGTTCCTTTTACGAAAGATTGAGAATTCCAGATGTGTACGAAGCCTTTTTGGACGATTTAACACAGACTCAGTGATTGGAGGCTCTCTTCGACACAGATGAAACTTCCCCACTAATTACAGGGCCAACGTGATCAACAAATGATACAGAAAAAAATCATTCGTTCATTCACTCCAGAACAAAAAAGTCACAAACATTATTTATGGAGGAAATCGTGTATTAAATCCATCTACATTACATGTCCAGATCTCCGGTGATTCCACGCATTAATTATATTCCTTTTACACAATCTCTTTCTCTTCAAAACAAACCGCTAGTGGCACAAATGTTAATTGGCTCGCTTTAGCGAGAAGAAAAGCAGAATTTGTATCTCTCGGAAACACGTCAATCCCTCAACAGATAGTCCAGAAGCTGTCCTAGTTACCACTCTAAAAACCATGGAGAAAGCATATATGCATCTCTGTTCTTTCAAAAATTAAATGCACTAGAAAATACTTTGGCGTCAAGCTGTCGGCACATATATTACGAGAAAATCAGATCAGATAACTTTTCCCAAGTGAATGAATGTGGATGGTTTGATTGAAAATGATTAATTGGTGCGTGGTAGAGGGTATTTTCTGTGGGGACATTACGAAGTATTGCTACACCAACTGATTAGTCACTGAGGAAAATTGACAATAATATCACTTATCTTGTATTTGTAATCCAATGACGATCTCGCTCTGCCTCGTAATTAAAAATGTTGTCTAGGTAGCATGACTATCGCTGTTGGTGCGAAAGGCCCTCGTATGTTAATTACGCCGACTTGAAGAACTTACGAAGGCAATCTTTCAAGATTAATTTGATGATTTATGCTCTTCATTGCAATGTGCTTCATCCTTTTTTAAACAATGTTCACTTGAAAATAATTCTTGACACTCACTTTTCACAAAAATTCACATTTATTAAACTTTTTATACTTTCGCATGTTCAAAACATTACTTCATCATACAATTTCGCAGCCGTTACTGCTATTAATAAAACTCACAACGTTTTTCATTGTCCACAACTCAGACTCACTTTTCCATTTCCAACAGAGAGTCAAGACTGTTCATATTCAACACAAACACTTTACTACTCTGTACGTTTCATCGCCAAAAGACGCAATCCAGCCTCAAAGATATTAACACTAGAGATTATATCTATTTCAATACCTCAAAATATATAAAAATGAAACCAAATTTGAATAGAGTGAAAAACATGAGACATTGCGCAGAAAAATACTCATTAATTACGGTATCGAAAAATAGGGTTGGCGGGTGGTAATGGTTTCGCAAATAAAGAACCATTACAACCGTAATCCCCCGCCTGTGACGCAGGTTCCCTGGCGTGTTTATTTATATCTTTTTCTTTCCTTGGGTTTAATGAATATTATATATGTTACCTAATTTGTGTAAATTTGTATGTAAATGTTGTTCATTTGTATTTTTCTGTTGTATAACTCAGTATGTCCAGAGATATTTATATCTGTGAAAATTCAGATGAAGAGAAAGTTGAAGGAGGGTGGAAGGAGCAGAGAGAATAAATGGCAAAGATTATCACAGGGGTAGTCAGTCTTCTTCACCTATGAGCCAAATATCGGACTCGAAGTCGCCAGTGAAACTGCAACGAAAAAGCATGAAATCGACCCACGGCTCTTAATGTGTAACCATAAGAGAGTACCATCTCGTCTTAATCAAGGAAGGGCTTTGTCCAACGGAAGCTAGAAGGTCGACCTGAGACCCTCAGCCGATTTTTGCGGTTGGACTCTCATCCAGATACAAACCTGAGCCCCAAAGAGAAAAGCATACAAGAACAGCAACTACGGTAACCAGCGCACAGTACCGCTAGAAGGTCGACCTGAGACCCCCCGACTATCTTTAGGGTTGGATTCTCTGCCAAGTATATCCTGCACCCTAAAGAGGAAATCACACAAGGACAGCGACTACGATATAATACATGGAATGTATGTGCATTGACTACATTAAGAACAGCAGTCATAAAATGCAAAGTAAAGGTGCTTAATGGGGGCTATTCTGTATATGACAAGTGTGAATATGAAGAAACACTGACGACAAAGACGATTTAAATTTGCTCATGTACCCACAGATGGAGCTTGTTTGCATAGTGGAGGATCTATTTTTGTGAGACAAGGTCATAAAAGCTGTAGAGTTTTAGAAGAAGAGAATTTAGATGTTCGTGCCCAGACACGGAAATTGGTAATCACACCTACCAACCACTTTGGTATGTGTGTCAATAGTAAAATTTTGTAACTGCTCGCCGTTTTCAAGGGAATGGTGATTTATAAGGTAGGGGAGTAGCTTAACTTCATAAAATTTATAAAGCAGGATTACAGGAAGTTAAAGCATGTAATAAGTACTTCCCAGATACTTAATGTCAAAGTTTTCTGAAAACTAATTAAAATGTTTTTAAAATCCATGAAGGCTAGATATCCCACTAGTGGGCAGTAGGGATGAGGTTGACTACCGCTGAAACATAACAGTCGTGACATTTGATCTCGCTTTTGTGATACTGTTGAGTTCAGTGAGATCTTCATAAAGCGAATCGTAATTATTTTTATTGGTTTGAAGGATGGTATTTATAAACGGGAGCTTCCGTAGCATAATAAACCGCAGTAACCACAAGAAGACACCACATTTGTCTTTTTAGGTTTCCTAAGGACATTCAGGCTAATATAACATGATATTATCGAACTTTATTGTTGATGGGTATCGCAAATTTTCCTCTAGGATGTTCTGAAGAAACTATATTCAGGTTACTTGTCATAGTGGGACTCTTTTACTGGGTTAAGTTTTGGAACCGAGACTTACTTTCTATCGACAAGAAACCAAAGAAGACTCTGAAAAAGTTGATTTATTTGGGCTGCTGATTTTTTGGTGTTTATGTCAACCGCTTCTGTTGCTATCCATTTAATATTCATTACTTTCTTCCTGTGATATTGCTTCGTTTAGAAACTTGTTTACTGACAGATTGTTTGAAACGTATTCAGAGTGAAGTGTAATGTAATCAACTTATTATAATTTTTTCAACATATTTCTCCCATTACTTGGCAGACGTTTGTCCCATACAGAATAACGTAAAGATACCATTTGCGGCAACAGACGCTAATGACAACAATACCAAACGAAACGATAAAAGGAGCGTCTGTTCGTTTTGAACGTGGAAATATGTGTCCATGATTAACACATGTGGATCTGTCTCTTTATATTGATTTGGCATCAACGTGGTAGGTTCATGGAGGAAAAAAGACTAGAAGTGGCACTATGGGGCTGTACGTTGTTCTGAAGCCAGAGTGGGCTGCGCCTGCCGCCATCTCAAACTCATCAATCCCCGACGAAGTGTAAAATCCTATGATATTGTTCGAGACTTACAAATAATCGAAAGCAAGCTTGTTCTTTGATCTAAATCTTCTCTTCTCCTGCGCTATTGGTAAAAATACATTGTAAGTAGCGGAACGGCGGTTGAGTCTTCAACGGCTTTTTATAACCTATCTGTCCTCTTTCTTGCAAAGAAGAAGAACGGCAGCATTGCTCCAATTTTGGGGGATTTTGTTCGTTCGTGAACGTTGTACTGACCGATTTTCTGTTTCCTTTTGTACTACTTTCCCTCCACCTTAAGCTCATGTCCACCGAGATGGAAAATGCAGCGAGAATGTGTGGGAAAGAGTGAGTATCAAGGGCAAGCCTGAACTTATAATTAAGTTTTTCTGTTGATTGGCAGGCTCATCCGCAGATGAAACCGGAAATGCTAGGCAAAATGTCAGAACTAATAGGCAGTAATGTAGTGAAGATATAGTTCAAGAATGTCTATATAAATATTTTATTCTTCTTGCATCTTGTTTTACTCATCATATTAGCACTGTTGTTCAAATAAAACATCTCTTTCGCCGTAAATGTTCCAGTGCATTTGTATAAAACCCCTTGCTATTAGAGAGCCCATTGACTACCGAAACGGAACAATCGACTGGCATGGCGCTGACCAGGATAATGGTCCCAACGATGAAACTTAAACAGGGAATTCGGGAAGTAGACCACAGTTCGCTGCCAGGCCACTTAAGCGCTACAAGTTTATCAGGACACATCTAGTTGATTTTTAGTTCTCCACGTATTTCGTTCCGTCGTTAACAGAAGCTGGTTTCCCAACATTGTGCTTCTGCTTACGACTTCTTGTGTGTGTTGCACTCTTTGAACAGCAGTGTAAATATGTAGCTCGTATTCTTATCGGGTTCTGCTCGCATCCGTAATATTGGCTGGGTTAAGTGACTTCATATTTGGTTTTGTTTCATATAAAACAGATGCTTGTTTCGTCACACGAATCTGTGTGAACTGCACAATTTAAATGCTCGTTAATTTTTGTTAGGAAGCGTTTTCCGGTCTTTCTCTCATTTGACGGAGATCTCCATGGTAGCAGGTTTTGGCAGTATTGGTATTAAAGTTAATTATATCTTGACGCAGGTTAGAACAAAAATAACTTAGAATACGAACAGTATACTTACAATTCATTTAAATCGAGCAGTTCACAGATGGATTCGTAAGCAGTGACAAATAATACATGAATCAACAGAATATCAAGCGACGAAACCAATTTCTGTTTCATACGAAACAAACACAAACATGGAATCATTAATCCCACCAGTATTACAGATGAAAATTGAGCAGAATGGGGGCAACATATTTATAATGCAATTCAGATAGTGCAATACACATAAGGTCGTAATAAGGTACATAATTGACACTTGTTAACCACACCATCGAACCTGCAATATTGACCTTTACGAATACCAGACTACGAGACTACTGTACCTACCTACAAAGTATAAATGAAAAATGTTGTCATATACAACTCGAACTTAACAGAACAATAATACAGAATACTGCGCCAGATTTTCACGAATTCGAAGTTCTCTGTCAGGCCACTTGGAGCGCTACTGTCGTCCTTTGTTTCCGGATCATAAAATCTGCCTTACACTTCTAATATTTTGGCATTCTGTGATAACGCTTTTCGTTGACGTTTGGCGTGGCTGGTGGGGTGGTTATGCTGCCCAAAGGCAGGAACAGAATTTAATATGTGCACCCTATCGATGTGAACTGCAGTGCTGTGTAAACTGTGACCGCTTTTTAAGCGTGAATGTACTAACTGTAAGACCCTTCGGGTGTGCAGTGGATGCAAATCGTTTGGTCGCTGGTGAAACAATCTGTATGCAGGGAATCAAGTTTGAACATTTCGAGAACTGTGCTTTGATGTAAATAAGCCCTCAACTGTATCGTATCAATCATGGAGATGAAACTGTTTCGCGAGTGCTTC
This sequence comes from Schistocerca gregaria, assembly GCF_023897955.1. Classification (NCBI taxonomy): domain Eukaryota; kingdom Metazoa; phylum Arthropoda; class Insecta; order Orthoptera; family Acrididae; genus Schistocerca; species Schistocerca gregaria. Next base: position 251,524,265 of record NC_064920.1, read on the forward strand.
GAAACAGAACATAGACGAATATGAGAGTCTAATATCCTTTTAGAACATTTTTTATCTAGATTGGAAGTTCTGTTGCATAGATAACTGGTTTCATCCATTTTAATGGCCATCTTCAGACGTGTAAAGGTTTAAAATTAAATGCAGACCAATACATCTTATCCGGGCCGAAAATTTTGTAATACAGTTAAGTCGAGCATTTTATTTATACGGTAATATCACTGCTGTTAAACAACTAATCGCAAGTTTGTGTAAAACATATAAAAAATTTAACAATTTATGGAACTGACCCGAAATCGTCATGAACATTACACCATTATGCTACATCTACAATACCCACACAAAATCCCAGAACTTAAAATACATTAGACATTGTATAGAGCACTGTGCAATCCCACATAGTGAAAAACGCAGAATCTCATGTGTATGATTATCTTACAATTTCTGAGACATTAGTCATAAACAATATAACACCCAATCCTGTGTGACATGGGAACCGCTGACAGAAGTAAGCATATTCACTGCCACAGATCATTTAGACCCTAAGTCGTAGCTATTGTCACCAGGTGGCGGTACAGTGACACATCTACACATCTACATGTGAAGCTACACCACATCCCATTATAAATCAAATAAACCAGTCACCTAAAATCTATTAGTAGCCATTAGACTACATATCATGCGTAGCAGTGTATAAAAGAACATTATGGAGCTTGTTACATACGTCCGAACACTTCAAACATAAGATGCACAGGTATTTAAAATACGAAAAAAATGTTCAAATATGTTTGAAATCTTATGGGATTAAACTGCTAAGGTCATCAGTCGCTAAGCTTACACGCTGCTTAACCTAAATTATCCTAGAGACAAACACACACACCCATGCCCGAGGGAGGACTCAACCTCCGCCGGGACCAGCCGCACAGTCCATGACTGCAGCGCCTTAGGTCGCTCGGCTACTCCCTAGCGGCTTAAGGTACGAGATTCAAACTCGTTTATCAAATTTGGTTACATGAAAACGCCATGGCACAGAGTAATATCAGTGTAAAAAGTGTAAATAAACAATCCAGCATCCAATAATATGTTAAAACACTAAAAATATATAACCTGCTCGGACTTCTAAGGTACGAGATTCAGAATCGTTTTATCAGATTTGTTACAAAAAAGCGGCAAAACTCCGAGAGACAGAGTAGTATCAGTGCAATAAATTTATATGAACAGCCTGTCATCCAGTAATTAAATGGATAGGGAACTTTGACAACTACTGCACTACGATTCATGATCAGAATAGGTACTGCAATAGTCTATTGTGAGTTTATTATTTGCATTTGTGGAGTTTGTAGATATATTGTGTTTCAAACGATAAGCGACAATTTTGAGTCGGTTATTATTGGCGTGCTGTCTTTTGTCAGAGTAGGTGTGTCGCCGTAAGGTGTGCTTGTTTCGTTATTGCTGCTTGGCAGCGAGGAACTGGAGAGTTCTGTCGTTAGGGGAGTGGCGAGACAGAAACCGAGCAGAGAACTCGCGGCAATGTAGACGTAAAGTTACGTGCATCAGTGTTTAAGTAAAACGATTTGTGTTCGAATGTTGTGAAACAGAGGCAGAAGATTCGATTAATGACTTACAATGAAATGAGACGTAATGAGATTTGGAAAGTGTATGAAAAGGAATGAAGCTCATAGTTCTTGTTTAGTTGCATTGCAGTCGCATGTATACTATTATTTGAACTAGTTGTCACTTGACAGGCATCGGACTGTAGGGCTCCCGCCGCCAATAAACCAATGGCTGCCGGCGTTGTCGGCTGTCACTGCGTTCCCACTTCGCTCTGCTGAGCTCACTAAGGCATTGTGCCAGCCAGTCCGCAGCGACCTGTTGTAGACGTGCGGGTGAGAGATTTGAGTGACTTGTAGCTTCACGTGTTTACGATGTCTGAAGAAAGTAGTCGCAAGAGAGGGAGGCCGATGCTGCACACTCCTCGGAAACCTCTAAAAAGTGGCGGACATGGCGTCGTTACACGCAGCCAGGCACGTGAGTACGTGTGTTCCTTAAGGGAGTATTTTGAGAGAGAGAGGGATGCAGGAGGGCCTCTCGTTCCTTTGGATAAGGTGGTGGAGCGAACTGTAGGTGCTCTGCAAGTTAGCGAACGATCAGTAATAAGAATCAGCAAGGAGAAATTCACGAAGGAAGGCTCAAGTGTATGATCTAAATTGGAGACACCTGGGAAAAAGAGGAGACTAGAGAAGTGGAAAACCTGACTCTTTTCAGGAAGATGCCATTCGTAGTCAAATATACGCATTTTATTCGAGGAAGGAGTATCCAACACTCAAAAAACTACACGCTACCCTCACGGCGGCTGACCTGTTTCAGGGTAGTAAATCGTCTTTGTTATGAGTCGTGAAAATGTTAGGATTCCGCTATAAAACCATCTCTGACAGAAAGTTACTAATGGAACGCCAAGATATTGCAGCCTGGCGATGCCGCTTTCTTAGAGAATTAGTGGCGTCAAATTTTGATGAGATCGTTTGGCTTTATGAAATGTGGGTGAATGCAGGACACAGTTTAAAAAAAGGCTGGACAGGCGGTACGATCACCGGTAGGATGGCAGCTCCGATCGGCAGAGGAAAAAGGATAATTGTAGCACATGCCGGAAATTCGAAAGGCTTCATTCCCAATTGCCTGCTGCTATTCACTTCAAATAAGACCTCCGACTACCACGAAGAGATGAACCACAATACTTTTGTGAAATGGTTTGAAGACTGTGTGCTCCAGACCTTAACAATAAACTCTATCATTGTTATGGATAACGCTCCTTATCACTCAGTAATACAAGATTATGCACCCACAGAGGCAACAAGGAAAAACGACATTGTTAGCTGGTTACAGAAACATAAGGTACAGTTTGACAGTAATTTGACAAGGGCAGAATTATTAGAACTTCTATCGCAACACAAGCCACAGAACCCGATTTACATTGCGGATGAAGTAGCAAAAAAATACGGGCATAAAGTACTCAGTTGCCTCCTTACAATTGCCATTTCAACGAAATAGAGCTGATTTGGGCTCAGGTTAAACGGCATATTGCTGCAGAAAATAATAAACTCACGTTAACCGAAGTGGAACGCCTTTTGAAAGAGGCAGTTGAAATTGTGACATCGGAAGACTGGCAGAAGGAAGTGCATCATGTGAAAGGTTTGATACAGGACGCATGGAACAATGAAGGTATCTTACAAGAAAGTGTCGAATACTTGATTATATTTGTCAATACGAGCAGCGAAACGGATTATATTTGTCAATACGAGCAGCGAAACGGATAGTTCCACTGACTCTGACTCTGAATTAAGCGGTGTTTCCGCACTGTCTGATTAGTGTGTAGCGTACTTAGTCCATTAAATGTTGTGTTTGTGAATTTATTTCGACTAATTCTTATTCTTGTTGTGAGACTAAGAAATGCTGTTTGGCCAGCTCTCGTCATCTCCTTACGGAAAGTTAGACTGAATTTTAATTCCATTTCATTTTGTATATACACCAAGATGTCATTCAATGTGGGTAATAGTTTTCGAGATTTGCAATCTAAAGAAGAAAACTTTTCCGGACGCGAAAATTTCTCACACTTCAATAGTTAATGTAACAACGGGCCTAATTAAAATCAAGAGAAGATGTTTGATATGCTTATAGATACTACTGAGACCGATACTGTACGTAAATTTCAAAATATTTACGTAACACGTATACGAGATAGAGATTTTAAACGTCATACTTGTTTCGAGCTCAGTACTGATAGGGTTGCTTAAAAGCGCTGTTTTCAGAAATTTATATGTTGGAAACGTAATGCACTACGAAAACTTTTAAGGATTCTTTGCCGAGTGCATTATTTTGGTAATGACTGGAAAAAAATATTTTGCTGTGACACCGATAGTTTTTCAGTAATGACGTGATACGTTAGAAGCTGTTTGAGAAATCGAGAATTTAAATGGTTTCAAACAAATTAACGTAACTCTTGTCCTAATTAAAATTAAGAATAGATATTTGACAGACTGAGAGATATTGTAGAGATATACATCATATGTGGGTTTGACATTTTTTACTTATTTCTTGTAGAAGATGCAGGTTTTAAAACTTTTTTCTATCGCCGCAGGTAGCGATCCGCTGAGGAGGCTGCCTCCAGCCAGTGCTTGACGTGACAACGCCGCAACTTCGCAGAGAAAACGTGAAGTGACAACTACTTTAAATCAGACTTTTAGTTTGCAATCATTGTTGAATGAAACATCCATATCAGAGAACTTTAGATTTTTCGCTAAACACTGAGTGATATTCACCGTAAGCTATTTTCCATGTTTATTAATATTTCTATATCATTTGTGAGAGTAGAAGATCGATATAAATGTTTCCCTTTGTTAATGTTAATGAGTGTTGTAACATGAATTTAATGCAAGTGAAGTCAGATAATTTAAAAATAATTTGTTTAAGAAATATTTCACCTAAGAGCATTGTCCAAATCCTAATTCCAAGTCATTTTCGTTTAAAGCGTATCCCACTCAGTGGTGTGTATGAAATAGTTTACTTGTTGACTGGATTTAAGATCCCATCAATAGAGTTAGAAATTTGCAGCTGGCGCAGAGAGAGCAGCGAGCAACACGTTTCATAGCAAACACATTATGAAGTAAGACATTTTCGTTTCGGCAGCATTTCATGAACAGCATTATTAGACAGATAATTAACTCATAGTGGCCAATTTGTTTAATTAAAGAGATTAATAGTAAAGTTGAAATTAAATCAGTTTGCACATTTGTAAAAAGATTATAAAATAGGTTCAAATTCATGTCGTATTCTTGCATGCAGATATATTTTGTCTCTCTCGCAGCTGGAACTGCACCAAGTCACGCAAAGGTAAACAGCATAGTTCAAAATCAAACGAAACTAATCTTTAAAGGAACCTCTCAGTACATGAGAAGTGTTTTACGAGGCTACACGAAAATACTCCATAATTATGTCAGTACCGTTTGTCTCGAAGTGTACACACTCTGGAACTGTATTTACTCGGCACCAAGCTGACAATGACAGCTGCGACTGTACAGGAGTCTCATCGTTACCCGAAACAAATGTATTATGTATCTTGAGATATTTTTGAAGGTATAATCTCAGCTACCTGATTATCCCATCATCATCGCCACATTATCTCGGAATCCTGCAACGAGGTGAGACGCAGCCAAAGAGGAGAATTTTGAAAGAGACTATGAAATCTGAAAAGGCTCTCAGTTGCAGAAACAACGTAGTAATTGTTTTCATTCTGAAATAAAATGTTGTTCCTGTTGTAACATCGTACTGTGTCGATCTACGGTAACGTTGTCATTGCAACATTACCAATATATAAATTTAATATTTACTCCCAATTCCTCTGTACTAATTTTCTACTGTTAGGTAAATTAACGCTAGAAGTGCGATGTGAGTCATTTTCGAGCCCCTCCACAACCATCGCAGGCAGGACCAAACGCTCCCGCGGCTAGCCATCATTTATGGGTTGTAGAAACCACCAAAATTTCATCCCCCTAGCTCACCTAGAAGGATGAAAAATTTACCTGTTATACCAGTAGTATCATATGGGTCAGTTTCGATCCATACGCACTTTAACGCAATTTGATATCAGTAATATCGGTTTTCAGACACTAAACAGTTTCTGGGTGTCCCTCCGCGCTATTCACGAGATATTAGAGTATATTACGATACTTCGGGCTAAAAATAATGTGAAATACGAAGTATTCGGAGGTCGGATGAGACTTTATATCAGTGCTGCTTTCAGTTATCTATGGTGTGGCGACATGTAGACCTAGGGACTGACACTGGGAACCTACAGAATAACATATTATACAGTGGGAAATCCCCCTGACCCCTTCTACACTCTTGTCTGGGCACTGCTAAGAGTTCTCGTACACGACAGCAGAAGTCAGGCGCTTAGCCCTTAAGGGACGTTCGCCGACAATTTCTTCACCTCCGTAAAATAGGCAGATGAGGTGAAACAAAAAGGAACAAGTTTAGTTGGCTTTCTTCAGACATCATTCAAGGAGGTCCTTCCTGCAGCGCGAAGTGGAGACGGCACATTGTATGCAACATACTTACGAGTCGGGCGACAATCTTCTCACAACATAATAAGGGGAAAAGAAGAAAAAAAGTCTGCATCCTGAGTAACATGCATTATGGATGTCAGATGAATCAGAATACTGAGAAGAAACTTCAAGAAGCTGTGAAGTTTTATAATGGAACTAAGGACTGAGTCGATATAGACTGCCGCTGTGGCGTAGCGGTTCTAGGCGCTTCAGTCCGGAACCGGGTTACTGCTACGGTCGCAGGTTCGAATCCTGCCTCGTGCATGGATGTGTGTGATATCCTTAGGTTAGTTAGGTTTAAGTAGTCTTATGTCTGCGGGACTGATGACCTCAGATGTTAAGTCCCATAGTGCATGGAGCCATTTGAAGTCGATATAGTTGACCAAATGGCTAAACACTTCACTGTCCGAGCTGTCACCCACCGATGGCCCGTGCGTGTCTTCTTGACCTTTCCATGATCGACGCTCACACAATTTTTAAGTTACTTACCTCTAAGAAGATTTCACTTCGGGAGTTTACTCTCAGAATAGCAGACGAGCATGCTGACCTCTACAAACTGCAAACAAGACCCAGTCTCCCCTTGTAGGCACTCGATACCAGCGCTGGCCAACATGGAAAAGGCGTTGTCAAATCCAGACTTTATCCTTAGAGTCGCAGATGAGCTTGCTGCCTCTTACAGCCTGCAGAGAGAAGTCAATCTCCCCTTTCAGGCACTCGATACCGGCACTGGCCAATATGGAAGTATAGCGTTTTGTCAAATTCAGCTTTCCTACAGAACAACAAAATAACAACGGGGAATGAAACATCAAGCGTATGCTTCAAGTGCAAGCAAGTATGTGTGCAAAAGCCGCCGAGCAAAAACTCTTGTCGAATGTCTAAATCCCAGCTTAGGCAATTCCGTCAAGTCCTTGTTCTTAAGTTTTTCCAAATATTTATAATTATAGGCTGAAGTTATCTGTTCTGATGCTTTCGTTCCTTCATTGCAATAAGCAAGAAAACACGCAGAGCGTTTTAGTCAACTGCTGCATTTTAGAATCTTTCATAAATCTTTGGTACTTACCTTATTTTTCCATAAAAGTAAAAATACTATTAATACTCACATACACAATATGTTTTGATCCTGTTTCAATCTTTTAATAAAGAAAAATTTTATAAAATTGTTTTACTTACTTGTTTTAACGACGTTTGGTGTAAGATTGGAATTTCTTCTGTAAAATTTAAAATAAAAAAGTTTACTTCTGAAAATTTTTGTCAGTGTAGGCTACTACTCATTTTTGAGATGTATTGTCAACATGAAGACACTCGAAACAACACCCAAATACGAATAAAACGGTAGTTTTCTACTGTGGGAAAAAAATGACCCACATGGGACTACTAGGGGTACGGCGAATTCCGGTACTTCTAGTGTTAAATGCTGCCGTACATGGTGTTATTTGCCACGTTTCGCAGATTCTGATTTCTCGTGTAATAAAAAACATACCGTTGTGAATGGCTCAGAGTTGGATTTTGTACTGAATAACCAAGAACCGCAACATGCGAAGTATTCGAATTTGACAGTTGGTGTACACTTGTTTGGAGCAGGTTCATGTATAGTACTACACGAGGCTCACTCGTTGGGGCGGGTCTAGTGTATGTCTGTAACTGAACGAATCCATTCTTATTATTCAACAAAATTGGAACTATATACATGAGGCAACTACACTTGTGTGCAAAACTCGAGGACGGAAGTGACTTGCGCATGATGTGTCCCTGCTAACTAACATAGCTGGATGAAACTTGGATCATACTTCAAAAGAACTGCTACATGTAGTACGCAAGTTAAATGAGAGAAGTACACGAAGAGATCAACATATTTTCAATCAAAAACAATAAATGCAGTGATTCCACTACGATTCATGATGGTACCCAGGAAATTAAAAAAAAGGCTTGGCATGGTTCTTAACGGAGTGTGTGATCACAAATGGGAACAATGTATGCTCCGCAATGTGCTCCCATTTTGGACAGAAGGTCGACAAGGAGTTCTTGTAGTAGGGCGTTCCATTCCTCGACCAGGACGGCTGTCAACCGCTGGGTGGTCATCGATGCATGTGTACGTCTGTCCCAACGCACCTCACAAGTTCTCGATGGTATTTAAGTCGGTGTGTAACGCAGAAAGTTATTATGAGATGACATTCGTTGCAGTAAGGGACGCAGCCTTTTGGTACGGTGGCTGCAGGATGGCTATGTTATTTTGTCGCTTTACTCACATCGTAGCTGGCGCTGCCTGCCATGAGGACTGCATAGCGTCACAATCAGTCAATACGAAGATCCATATCCTCTACGAATCTAAATAAACCATATTAGTTATTATCCGATTTTGTTCAAGTTTGGTACACAGACTTTTGTTATTAATGGAATAATGCTGTCAAAGTTCCGGATTTTTATTTATTAAAGTGCCGGAGATAAAGAAAATTACCTAAAAGTCCTACAACTAATGCTTCTTTTTTAAAAAAAAATGTTCGTAACAATTACAAATTGACTTGCTTTATCATTTGAAGCCATTACAAAGTTACCAGTGCATAGAAATCAATTACTTAGAAATTTCTTTTTTAACACTTTACTCACTGTGCATTACGTAATACAAAAATCGGTCAAAATTATTATTTGATTATATTTTGTTGCGTGAGTGCGTGAGAGTGAAATTAGAGAGTGTATGTGGGACATTCGTTAAAATTTAATACTTAATTTTATGTAAAACATTTTACAAACGAACCGTGGGAAAGTTATGTAGCAACCATGATTCAGGTGACATATGTGGTGTGTGCTTGCTTTTGTATAAAAGTAGTCAGAATGAAAGTTAAAGATGGAATAAATTTATTTATCACTTTGGAGAATAATTCGTTCTTCGCTTATTTTGACTAAACATACTAGAAATTGAAGTTTTAATGACGTTAATTACTATCAGATTATTGATTGGATAAGGCAAGATTTGCCGCGAGGATGATCTGAAAGGAACGTTCTGATTAGTCGTTTAGCTCAACAGCCAATCAGAATTAAGCTGTTTCCGCGCGAATATAGTGGAGTGGGCAGTGAGTAGAATAGTTAGGGAGAATCGCTTGCTAACAGGCCCACGGATAACACCATGTTAGATAGCTCCATAAAAATACTCTGAAAAATTGAGAAATAGTGAGTTAATTGCGTTTCGAATACCTCGTAACTGAAGCGTCTGGAGTTACGAACATTGTAATGAAAGACTAGTGTTTCTAAATTAAATAATTCGAGAGTTATGAGCGTGTGAACTTTCTGGTCGCAGTAACAATTCGGCGTGGCATGTTTCGTGCTCTGTACGGAATACTTTGGTGAGCACTTCTTTCGAAGTAGACCACTGAAACGACCGAATATTTAACTCGCGAACAGTTGTGGATCTGTGACTGCTAGAGTGTGAAAATTAGTCGGGTCATACCTGCAAAAATCTGGATTATTTTCAAGTGAAACTATGTTGTACAACTTTGAATGATAGAGTATTACCGTAGTAATACGGACTCCATATGAATAAAAATCAGACTCAATTTAATTTTAACTGCTTTCTGCAAGTATAATGCATCCTCCTAATGCCCGATTTTTTAAATATGAAGTATCAGAAACTGACTTTTAACTCAAATTACGCCGCCTCATTGTGGTAGGTATTAGGTAGTGGTTTCATCAACGCTGCCTTAGACTGTCTAGCACGCATCTGCTACTACAGATTGAAGGGACGTCGGAAAGAACCATATCGAGGTAGGTTGACTTTCGATAAGTGAAAGAGAGAGTGCAGACGACCGACCCCGCCCCGCCGCAGGTGGAACGGAAAGGCCAGTCCATTTCCTGAATATTCTCTTGTTCGAAAGTCTGCACCACCTACACTCTTCGAAGCGATCGCGTATTGTCATCCGTAAAAATAAAGGAAGGACAGGATGTACCCCTGAAAACAAGCACATTTGGACGGCTGTACACTGTCACAATAAAGTTTGGCGGTGAGTGTACCGTATTCAAAGATTTGGAGGTCGCTAGGTCCAAGCAACATTATGCCTCGCCGTACCACAATACCTAGTCCACCAAAATGACCACTTTCCATAACATTCCTGGGTACATTACGTATTTACACCTGTCGCCAAACGAGGATAGGTCAAGCATATCCGGACATGATCGTTTTGGTGGTCGAGGCGATATGGTGTTAGCAGGCATAATGCATGGGCGTGCTGACCTCCAAATTTTTTAACGTGGTACACTCACAGGTCAACACTATTGTCACACTGTACCCCCTCCCCATGTGCGTCTTTTCAGGAGTTTATTCCGGCCTGGCTTCATTTCTGTGGGTGACAGTTCGCGAACGCATTGAATAACGCGTATGGAATAGCTCTTGGAGTGAGAGAGTGTTCGGCAAATGTACTGGTCTGCCCGTTCCCTCAACTTAAATGTCATCGAGCACACGTTGGATGAACTGGGGAGAAGTACTGCAGCATATAGACATCCAACCCAACCATCTGTTGTGAATAGCGCTAATAGAGGAATAGAATGCCTTTCCACAAGAACTATTTGCCAACTTCGTGGCAGGCATGGGAGCCAGCTGCAGAGCATGCTTTTCCGTCCGTGGTGATCACAGATCATACACCCTATAGTCCGCCCTCGGTAGCTGAGTGGCCACCGCGACAGAATGTCAATCCCAAGGGCGCGGGTTCGATTCCCGGCTGGGTCGGAGATTTTCTCTGCACAGGGACTGGGTGTTGTGTTGTCCTAATCATCATCATTTCATCCATATCGACTCTCAAGTCACCGAAGTTCAGTCGGCTCGTAGCCGTGCTAGCGTGCGGAGCTGCTCCGCGCGCCGTCCGACGCTCCGCTCTCGGCGGTGTTTACTTCTGCGTCGCGGTGTTTGTGTCAATCGAGTCCAGTACTAACGTACACCATGGCGCACTCGTACCGCCGTGCAACGATCAAAGTAACGTTTCAGGCCGACCATCCACGACCCAGAGCTTTCGAAGTCGAACAGTTCATACGTGAGGATCTACAGTTGAACCCCCAGGACGTAATCGGCATACATTTCTCCATCACTGGAAGTGTTGTCTACGTCAAGATGTCGACGGAGGAAATTTGCAATGACATAATTCACCGTCATGCCACCGGACTGAAATTTAAACACTCTGATGGACATATTGGTGCTGTGACAGTCGCCCATGCTGGATTCGGTCTCCGGACATTGCGGGTGTTTGAGCTCCCGTTCGAGGTGCCTCAGGATGTGGTCATTGCCGCTTTCCAACCATATGGCACCGTTTTGGGTAACGTCGCGGAGAAGTGGCAAACATTTACGACCTACTCCTTATTAAATGGCGTCCGGCTAATAAAAATTGAGCTGACGAAACACGTCCCATCGTACCTGCTGATTGGCGGTGTGAGGGCCATCGTCATGTACGATGGACAGCCACGTACGTGCGCAGGATGTGGCCAGGAGGGACATGTACGTTCCGAATGATTACACCACCGTTTAATACAGACGCCGTTACGTGAAGAAACCCAGGCTTCGACGGTCACGTCCTTACCCATCACCTACGCCAAGGTTGCACAGGACCCCGACGGGCCACTCCAGATTACGCCAGCAGCATCGTCAACGCCACCCGCCGCAGCACAACGCTCCGACGACACCAGCACGGCGTCGCCTCCAGTGCTCGCTTCAGGACCTTCCGGGTTGCAGACCGAAACCGATGCTCCTGTTGGAACCATGGACGTCGACCTCGGTGTCGTGCCGACGTCTGCCTTTGTCCAGACGGGTTCGGCGTCAGACGACGGGCGACCACATTCTGATTCAGAAGGCCACATCAGAAAACAGCGGACGCCTCGCAAACACAGGAAACGACGACGAACGCCTTCCGATGACACCCTTTCTCAGACGGCCCCGCGAGATGTCGACCTGATGTCTGACGGTGATCTCCCACATTGCGTCCAGCCACGGAATGTGGCAGCAACAGGCGCCCCTCCTGTGACGCCTACTCTCCCAGCCAGGGACCTGTCCTCGCCGTTGTCAACGAATGATGACGGCGGTCCCCCTGCCACTCATGTTGCGGTATCCACAACACCCGTTCCGGAAGTATGTGACCGTCACATGTCCACGTCGTCAGCTTCCTGGGCCGATGACGTTGAAGAAGAAGTGGAACAGACTGCCAGCGTGTCTGCACAGGAGTCCACCTCGGCGACTCTAGGGCTGCCCCCCCGCCAGTAATTATCACCACTGCGGGACCACCGGTGGCTCTCCAACTGCCGGCTACTTCTACCGCACGTTCTGCAAATACTGAGGATGGCCGTAGACAGCAATATCGTATCGCCACGATGAATCTTGCCACCATTCGTGCTCCCCATAAACTAGCCATGTTCAGAGACACTATTTACTGTGCGGATGTGGATATAGCACTCTTACAAGAGGTGTTTGTGGCTGACTTCCTAGTTCCCACCGGATACAACGGCCATGTTTCCCCCGCATCCGACACCGGTAGTGGCGTCACCATCCTGCTACGCGACGGACTCCCTGCAGAGGACGTCATCTACCTCCCCACTGCGCAAGTTATGGCCCTCACACTGTTCGGCGTGCGTTTTATTAATGTCTACGCTCCGTCTGGCACTGGCCGCCATCATGACCGACAAACTTTTTTTTTCCGAAAGCGTCACACCCCTCTTCACCGGTCCGCAGGACGATTTGGTACTCGGTGGGGATCTTAACTCGACACAAGAGCCCGCGGACCAACTCCCGCGACATTCCCCTTGTGCATCTCTCTCAGTGGTCATCGACCGTCAACGACTTGTTGACACGGGGAAGAAGCTCCACGGAGTTCAACCGGTCTATACATTCTACACCTCTCAATCGTCAAGCCGCATTGATCGCATCTACGTTACCCGCTCCCTTGCTGATGGCACACGTCATGCGGAAGTCTGGACCAAGATGCGTACCTCTGTGACGTCACCCTCGCCCGACAGCAAGTGTGGCATAGTCGTGGTCTGTGGAAACTCAATGTCTCTCACCTGACCTCCTCAGACTGTTGCCGTATGGTCGAAGAAGCGTGGGCATGCTGCCATAGCCTATGACTCCACCTTATCATGGTGGCTCTCCTGTGCCAAGCCGACCCTCAGGAAGACTCTGATGAGTTATGGGAAGGAATTTAAGGGGTGGCAAACTGATACCCTGCACTTCTACTACACCATTCTACGTGACTGTACGACGATGCCTTTCTCGCCAGCCCGGCAGTCGATGGTCCATCGCACGAAGGCGCAGATCTTCTTGATCATGCGGCGTAACTTGGAAGGCACTGTAGTCCGTTCTCGAGCTTCTAATCGAATCCCTCAAGACCGTCCGTCGATGTACCACCTCCTTCAGGAACGACAACGACGACGACGAGCTCTGATCCAAGTCCTCACTGATGTGGAAGGGCGCCGGCACGACACCCAACAAAGCATCGGTCGTGCTCTCCATGCTCATTTTGCCAGGCTATACGCGGCCGTACCGCATTCTGCAGCACTGATCACAGAAGTCGCTCAGCTTACTACGAACGCTCTTCCGGAGGATGCAGTGGATGACCTCCAAGACGACGTAACCACAGATGAAGTGGTAGATGCTATCAAGGCGGGTTCCGATAACAGATCTCCTGGACCTGACGGTATACCCATCGAATTTTATAGAAGTTATCAGTATATGTTGGCTTCCCCACGTGGACGGCAATCACACTCCCGAGCACCTTTCTAGAAGGCATTATTATCCCCGTACATAAACCGCGCGGGTTATCGAGGGTCCAGGACTGTCGATCAATTACTTTACTCAACAGCAACATGAAAATATTCACACGGATACTGGCATCGCAACTCAAGAAGGTCGCACGTTACGTCACATCCTGCGAGCAGACTTCCCTAGGAGGCGACAACAACATCCGTACGGCCCTTTGCCGTTACAGAGACATGATAGCATGAGCGCATTATCGACCGTGTTGACAATTTCTATTTACGGACAGTTCTGCAGCATCTGGGTTTTCCTGGCGGTATTGTCACAGTGGTTACGCGCCTGTTGAGTAGTGCAACCTCTAAAATCATGTACAATGGTCGCCTTACACCGTCCGTGATCATCGCACGATCTGTACGACAAGGCTGGTCTCTTTCGCCTTGGAACCCCTGCTCCAGGGCATGCGCCAACGCTTGGAAGGTATGGCTGTGCACGGCCACCGTTTTTGTTGTCAGCCTATGCAGACGACATAGTACTATATCTGTGCAGTGAAGATGAAGTACGAGCAGCACTGACATGGGTGGCGACTTACGGCGAAGCGTCGGGGAGCTGCCTCAACGTGTCAAAATCCAAGGTCCTGCTCATTGGTGAGGGCTTGTCGGAGAGATGCGCTGCCACCCTTAGTGTCGCCGCCACCATACGGTGTCTTGGACTTGATTTCACAGCAGACCTGCGCTGCTCAACTGTAAGGTGTCAGGCACTTCCAACACCTTCCATGAAAACCCTGACATGATAAGCAAATCCAGTAGTATGTCACATAGCTCCGAATAAATCGTGACATTAAATTAACCAAAGTAATACAAGTAACGAGTGAGCAAATGGAATACCACAGACTAACACAAGAATACCTAAATGCATGTCGTACCTTCCCACCGAGAGACCGACGCAGTTCCGAGGGGAGAAACGAGAACAGAAGCCGAGACCAGAACTGTGTTAAGCTAGAAGGCCCTACGATAAGGGACGAACTGGACACCCACGTCGCCAGATAACCACTAGAGCCACACAACCCGCACGTTTTAGCGTGAGACTTTTTCGCGTCTCTGTTACGTCAAGGACCACCCCCCAGCCCATGTTAAAAGCTAGAGCCCTCCAGAAAAACAGTATAGATCTTACGATAACACAAAAAGGGCCACTACCACCAGAAAGTTTTAGAGTGATCCTTTTCGCGTATCTGTTACATTAGGGCCACCCCCCAGCCCATGTTAAAAGATAGAGCCCTCCAGAAGAACAGTATAGATCTTACGATACGCTAAAAGGGCCATAATAGCTGCAGGTTTTAGCGTGAGACTTTTTCGCGTCTCTGTTACGTTGCAAACATTAAAACCATTGCCCCACCACGAAAAGTATAACGTTTCTCATTGGATAGACAGAATTTTTGTAGGCGGAGCTTAAGGTTAACATTGAGACCCTGATTGGTCAGATTTAAACACAGCCAGATAGTTTCGGTAAATTGTAGTAAGGAGAAGTTAGGAGAGAGTTGCTTCCGAGATGGCGAGGTGAGCGGAGCTGTGCTGCCCGCCGCTGCCCTGACGCTGCCTAAACACCGACAAGGTAATGAACGCACGCGATGCCGCATTTTTGAGCGCATAAGGCTTCACTCAGAACTGCAGAAGTCTCATCTGTCACACCCCCTTTTTGCGTAATACTAACGGTGATCGTTAATTAAAACTCATGGTGTTCACATTTGCCACCTGAAGAACAGATCTGAAACGCGATGATTTTTCTTTTATATAGTTATTGAGAAGCCACATCAGCCACTGTAATTTACGACAACTTAGATAAGTAATTAAAGATAATTGAGGGTCACTGTAGACCATTTTGATAGTTTTCTCTTTTGTGAAACTTAATTTAAACCTAGATTATAGATGTGATATGGCTTAGGTCACCCTTCGATCCATTGTAGAACTTGGAAACCCACTCAGGGAATATTCGTTCACATTTTTGTTGAACGCAGTTGGTTTTTACCATTCTGTATTGAAACATTTCCTTTTATCAATAGTGCAATTTATAAACAATGTTTTGTGAGTAGAATAAAATTTCCAATGGTAAACTTAACTGCTTTTTCGACGTTATTTTACCAGGTAACTAAAAATAGGAAAGCCTTGAACCCCTTCCACTAAATTTAGTTAGTATTAAGATTCTTTTACAGGGAGTGCAGTGGAGCTGAGGCTGAGATCATTAAGTATTTGGTTATATCATCGCTAGTCTCACTGAACTCTTCTGAATTCTACATGTCATGTGTGGTCTGGCGTCTCCTTACCAGCAACAGGTCCCAGGTTCAAACTAGTTAATTCCCTAAAAAACACGCTCAGAGCGTCGTTGCGCGGAAGTGGTAGGGAGACACGATATAGAACAAACAGACACCACCATGAATGTTTAGGCAACGTCTATCAATGGTAGACGCTTGCTACAGACAATCAGAGCAAATCTCGCAAATCACCGGCTACGAGCTCTCGACGTTATCCAACATGTATCATGCTCCCCGTATACCACACGTGGCTCAAGTACTACCAGTCCCAAATCTCCTGGCGGGACGACTGTTGATGGCTTTCGGCTCCTTCGTCAGCTGGGGGATGTTATTCAAGGTGGGACTCATCCACGTGCCGACTCGTGTCAAGGCAATATATGTCAGCTCCCAACTAAAACTTTGGCACCGTTGCCCGCAGAGCCTTACTAGCCTCCTCACGGTACATCACCGTGAATGGCAAACAAGTTAACTGAGATCGTCTGCACCGCATCCATCTCGCCGATTCATCCCTCTGCACCCACTTTGGAGTGGATGACACGGATGTCCACCGGTTCCACTGTGGCACAGCGTTCGACGTCTGGACACTAGCGCGGCGAATTTTGGCGTTTCTTACACGCCAGACACCGACTCAGATCGACGTCCGCATGCTTTTGTACCCCGATAAGACTTTCTACCCTTCCGCCAAAACTCACTCTGCGAATTGGACCTGTGGCCACACGATCTGCTATCGTTTTACTTCTGGCGACAAGTCTACGCTAGGATATTGGACTTATCTCAAAGAACGACACTGCGTCCTGATACGCTACCCACGCTATATAAACAATATTTTTCCACTTTCTTACGGAGCACATTCGATGACCCACCTAGTAGCTGGAACGTCCAAGCCCTGAGAAGCTGAAAACTGTATAAACCGAGCCGAACTGGATAGATCTGCTACCCAGAACCCACGCCTACGCCATGAGAAGACACGTTTGGACGCGCTGTCATGCTGTAGGCGGAGACACTTCAGGAGCTCCTGTAAGAACTGGACTTTAACTACAAGTCGCACGACGACTTTACGTAAAAAAAACTTTTCCTTATTAATTCCTCATAATTTGTTCTTAAAGGGAAAAGAAATTTGAGTTTGGCTTAAGAAAAAAATTGTTCCAAAAGATTGCTTCTTCGCCAATAAGACGAGGGGGACTCATTTTTGTTTACTGGAAGGAAAACCGGTATAATTGGAGTCTTTGTTTTATTTCGAAAAAAAAAACTTTTCCTTATTTGTTCCTCATAATTTGTTCTTAAAGGAAAAAGAAATTTGAGTTTGGCATTTAAAAAAATTGTTTTGTTCCAAAAGATTGCTTCATTGCTTCTTCGCAAAAAAAGGTAGCTGGCTGGGAATCGGAGAACCCGGGTTCGAATCTCAAAGAAACCTAGCTGATGTTATTCTTTTCTTTTGGATTTTTCCATATCTCAAAAAAAAAAATGTGTCGTCAGATCAAAAGACTTGCACCCGGAGAACGGTCTACCCGACGGGAGGCTCTAGTCACACGACATTTATTTATTTTCCCACCCTATTAACAGCCACGCACCGGCTTTTATAGTGTCGAAGAGACAATCAGAAATCGTGGCCACTTCATTGTACTTTGAATAAAAGTGTCATTTCAGTTCTTCTCATTGCGTATTTCTTTCAGTTACTTTCTGTGCAATGTTGAGCAGTTCTTTCTACGTGTGGTCCAAGTTACGTGGCAGTGACACATCACGCTCAGGTTACTTTTTTCTTACGTTTTTCACACCTGTGTATAGCTAAGTCATCGGTTGTTCACCTGTCTTGATCCTAGATTCAGCATGTCTGAGTGCATGTTCCGGGCATAGTAGAGCTGCTTTTGAGATTCACTGCAAATTTGGTTCCTTTAGTCTCATAATAATCGCTGTTAAGTAAGACACTTAATTTAATTCCGAGTACCACCCGGTTATACCCTGACTCGATTAGACGGTCATTTGCAATATATAAATTTACGTCGAACAGTCCTGTTGTGTTTATCCGAGACACGTATGTATTGGCCCAATTATACCATGGAGAAGTCACGAAGACGATGAACTTTCATGTGCCAGTCAAGAACATTATAGAGGTGCTGCATCCATTACAACACAGGTTCGGTCGCAGTGTTCGTGGAATCTATAAGATTCAGCAGCGACATTGGTCAGTCTGTACGCATCTTCGCAGAACACTGCACAGAGTACTGACGCAGTACTAAATACCACGGTACCTACAGATCTGCTGTTGCCGAACAGAGCATCAGAGACAGACATAAAATTATGTTTGATCAAACGAAAATGCTATCTCGTGGGTCTATCTTCCGCACTCTGTCATCAAAGATGCAGCCACATCTTTTTGCGCCTACACACGCTTAGTCACGCACGGAATAAGAACCCGGTGTCATAAGGCTACAAAAAAATAAGCTCAGTTATCTACGACATAACAGAATCACTACTGCTACTAACGACCCTCCGCCATAGATATCGACATGGTCCCTGGTAGCTGACGGAAGTTCCGTGTCTATAGGATATAATCCGGTCAACTGCAGACGAAAGTAATGGACGGCTCGATAGTACGACAGATAACTCCTGAAGATGAAACAGAGGAAATCGTCGAAAGCTTCACAAACTATTCTGATACGCCAAACTTTATCCACGAATGTGAATGGAATAACTGAAGACCGCAAGTTTAGGTGGACTGTATCCAACTGTGGATGTAATACGGCTGACGATGCAGGACTTTCATGTTTATAGCTATGTGAGTTCTGATCATGTTTTCGTCACTATTGCATTGATAATAATTTGATGCGTCCCAGGTACCTAAAAAATACCATTGTTCGCATTACTGATTTCACCGCCAGATTGCCAATTTCAGTTATGATTAATCCGCTAACAGCTCTTCAAGTTCAAAACGCTCTGAGCACTATGGGACTTAACATCTGAGGTCATCAGTCCCCTAGAACTTAGGACTACTTAAACCTAACTAAAATAAGGACATCACACACATCCATGCCCGAGGCAGGATTCGAACCTAGACTGAAGCGCCTAGAACCGATCGGTCACAATGGCAGACTGCTAACAGCTCTGTCTAGACGTATAACTCCAGTGAAGCACTCGGAAAATCATAAAGTGCTATAAAATTTGTCAATGAATATTTTTCGTAATATGTCTACTGCGTTGAATAATTGGCACTGAAACTTGAGTTTATTCTTCTTTTAAGAATCAGACGCACCATTTCTCAGGAATTACGCCAATACTAATTATGGTCAACAATTCGCTACTAAGCTGTCTCTTGAGCTGCTCATTTTGAATTTCCTATGTAGACTGTCTCTGTTATTTGTTTATTGACAACTGGTTGTTTCAATATTTGTGTATTATTTATCAGATTTCTATTATTCTACGTGAGAACTGCAAAATTCTACTTGTTACTAGTATGAAAAACACTTTCATATAGTTATGGAGACGATTAGATTTGGCGTCCATATTTACAGGGTACTACAAAAAAGTACGGCCAAACTTTGAGGAAACATTCCTCACACACAAATAAAGAAAAAATGTTATGCGGACTTGTGTCCGGAAATAATTTCCATGTTAGAGCTCATTTTAGTGTCGTCAATATGTACTGTACTTCCTCGATTCACCGCCAGTTGGCCCATTTGAAGGAAGGTAATGTTGACTTCGGTGCTTATGTTGACTTGCGACTCATAGCTCTACAGTACTAGCATCAAGCACATCAGTACGTAGCATAAACAGTTTAGTGTTCATCACGAACGTGGTTTTGCAGTCAGTGCAACGTTTACAAATGCGGAGTTGGCAGATGCCCATTTTATGTATGGATTAGCACGGGGAAATAGCCGTGGCGCGGTACGTTTGTATCGAGATAGATTTCCAGAACGAAGGTGTCCCGACAGGAAAACGTTCGAAGCAATTGATCGGCGTCTTAGGGAGCACGGAACATTCCGGGCGTATGACTCGCGACTGGGGAAGACCTAGAACGACGAGGACACCTGCAATGGGCGAGGCAATTCTTCGTGCAGTTGACGAGAATCCTAATGTCAGCGTCAGAGAAGTTGCTGCTGTACTAGGTAACGTTGACCACGTCACTGTTTGGAGAGTGCTACGGGAGAACCAGTTGTTTTCGTAACATGTACAGCGTGTGCAGGCACTATCAGCAGCTGATTGGCCTCCACGGGTACACTTCTGCGAATGGTTCATCCAACAATGTGTCAATCCTCATTTCAGTGCAAATGTTCTCTTTACGGATGAGGCTTCATTCCAACGTGATCAAATTGTAAATTTTCACAATCAACATGTGTGGGCTGACGAGAATCCTCACGCAATTGTGCAATCACGTCATCAACACAGATCTTCTGTGAACGTTTTGGCAGGCATTGTTGGTGATGTCTTGATTGGGCCCCATGATCTGCCACCTACGCTCAATGGAGCACATTATCATCATTTCTTACTCTACCTGTGCTGCTAGAACATGTGCCTTTGCAAGTACGACACAACATGTGGTTCATGCACGATAGAGCTCCTGCACATTTCAGTCGAAGTCTTTGTAGGCTTCTCAACAACAGATTCGGTGACCGATGGATTGGTAGAGGCGAACCAATTCCATGGCCTCCACGCTCTCCTGAGCTCAACCCTCTTGACTTTCATTCATGGGGACATTTGAAAGCTCTTGTCTACGCATCCCGGGTACCAAATGTAGAAACTCTTCGTGCTCGTATTGTGGGCGGCTGTGATACAATACGCCATTCTCCACGACTGCATCAGGGCATCAGGGATTCCATGCGACGGAGGATGGATGCATGTATCCTCGCTAACGGAGAACATTTTGAACATTTCCTGTAACAAAGTGTTTGAAGTCACGCTGGTACTTTCTGTTGCTGTTTGTTTCCATTCCATGATTAATGTGATTAGAAGAGAAGTAATAAAATGAGCTCTAACATGGAATGTAAGCGTTTCCGGACACATGTCCACATAACATACAGGGTGTTTCAAAAATGACCGGTATATTTGAAACGGCAATAAAAACTAAACGAGCAGCGATAGAAATACACCGTTTGTTGCAATATGCTTGGGACAACAGTACATTTTCAGGTGGACAAACTTTCGAAATTACAGTAGTTACAATTTTCAACAACAGATGGCGCTGCAAGTGATGTGAAAGATGTAGAAGACAGCGCAGTCTGTGGGTGCGCCATTCTGTACGTCGTCTTTCTGCTGTAAGCGTGTGCTGTTCACAACGTGCAAGTGTGCTGTGGACAACATGGTTTATTCCTTAGAACAGAGGATTTTTCTGGTGTTGGAATTCCACCGCCTAGAACACAGTGTTGTTGCAACAAAACGAAGTTTTCAACGGAGGTTTAATGTAACCAAAGGACCGAAAAGCGATACAATAAAGGATCTGTTTGAAAAATTTCAACTGACTGGGAACGTGACGGATGAATGTGCTGGAAAGGTAGGGCGACCGCGTACGGCAACCACAGAGGGCAACGCGCAGCTAGTGCAGCAGGTGCTCCAACAGCGGCCTTGGGTTTCCGTTCGCCGTGTTGCAGCTGCGGTCCAAATGACGCCAACGTCTACGTATCGTCTCATGCGCCAGAGTTTACACCGCTATCCATACAAAATTCAAACGCGACAACCCCTCAGTGCCGCTACCATTGCTGCACGAGAGACATTCGCTAACGATGTAGTGCACAGGATTGATGACGGCGATATGCATGTGGGCAGCATTTGGTTAACTGACGAAGCTTATTTTTACCTGGACGGCTTCGTCAATAAACAGAACTGGCGCATATGGGGAACCGAAAAGCCCCATGTTGCAGTCCCAACGTCGCTGCATCCTCAAAGAGTACTGGTCTGGGCCGCCATTTCTTTCAAAGGAATCATTGGCCCATTTTTCAGATCCGAAACGATTACTGCATCACGCTATCTGGACATTCTTCGTGAATTTGTGGTGGTAAAAACTGCCTTAGACGACACTGCGAACACCTCGTGGTTTATGCAAGATGGTGCCCGGCCACATCGCACGGCCGACGTCTTTAATTTCCTGAATGAATATTTCGATGATCGTGTGATTGCTTTGGGCTATCCGAAACATACAGGAGGCGGCTTGGAGTGGCCTTCCTATTCGCCAGACATGAACCCCTGTGACTTCTTTCTGTGGGGACACTTGAAAGACCAGGTGTACCGCCAGAATCCAGAAACAATTGAACAGCTGAAGCAGTACATATCATCTGCATGTGAAGCCGTTCCGCCAGACACGTTGTCAAAGGTTTTGGGTAATTTCATTCAGAGACTACGCCATATTATTGCTACGCATGGTGAATATGTGGAAAATATCGTACTATAGAGTTTCCCAGACCGCAGCGCCATCTGTTGTTGACAATTGTAACTACTGTAATTTCGAAAGTTTGTCTGCCTGAAAATGTACTGTTGTCCCAAGCATATTGCAAACGGTGTATTTCTATCGCTGCTCGTTTAGTTTGTATTGCCGCTTCAAATATACAGGTCATTTTTGAAACACCCTGTATTTTCCTTCTTTGTGTGTGAGGAATGTTTCCTCAAAGTTTGGCCGTATCTTTTTGTAACACCCTGTGTATCAGGGCATAGTACTTCATTCTTACATAATATTTTGAAAATTCCACTTTTTATGCGTTTGCTGCCTCTCTATTTCGTTTGAAATCGAGCCTTATATTTCTACCGTTTATGCCACATCTCTACCCACGTTTTCTACATTTTCGTTGCCATGTTTCAATGCACAGTATAGGAAGACATTTTTACGGGAGACTGTCGAGTAGGTAGGATAACAAGGCAGACTCATCGAACGAAGCGCAAGGTAGGACGGCCGGCTGAGTAGGAGACGTATCATACTGTAAGAGAGAGAGAGAGAGACATTGGAAGTTCACCTACAACACTAGGAACCAAGAAGCAAATCTTTTGTTATTTATATTTACTATTTCAATATTAATATATAACTACAGTCGTGCTGATGACGTTACTTGCACTCAGAACTTGTTAACAATAGTTTCAATATCACTCTATTCACCAGAAAACGATAATTACAAGTATTAGTTACTGTCAGGACTTGTTTATGGAAAGGGTGGACCAATCACAACTGCTCCCTGGGAGGGTGTCACCAAACTGCAGAGATAGCTCACTTACAGTCGAAGATCGGTGTATAAGATTCGTGTATAAAGTCTGATCTCATGTAAAGACGGAACAGTTTGCTGAAAGATTGCCTCCATCGATGTACCTGTGCGATATTGTGTTAATCCAAGGCAGTGTACGATCGGATTTCGAGGTGACAACACGTGAACTATTGTGTGAAAGACAACTCCCCGTAAAGGTTGAATTAATTGTTAAAGTTGCCTCGAAAAAGATATATGTGCGATCTCATTTCGATTCTATGATGGTGCGAAGCATTTTGTGACAATTTTGGCGCTAGGAAACTAATGATTAATGACCGGGAATCTTGTTACGAATGCTAATGATAGATTAAAAAAGCACTCTGTCTTCAGGCTACGCCTACCGGGACCATCCGACAGCCGTGTCATCCTCGGTGGAGGATGCGGATAGGAGGGTCGTGGGGTCAGCACACCGTTCTCCCGGTCGCAAGGTGGTATTCTTGGCCGAAGCCGCTACTATTCGGTCGAGTAGCTCCTCAACTGGCAACACGAGGTTGAGTGCAACCACAAAAATTACAACAGCGCATGGCGGCCTGGATGGTCACCATCCAAGTGACGACCGCGACCGACAGCGCTTAACTTCGGTGATCTCACGGAAACCGGTGTAGCCACTGCGGCAGGGCCGCTGCCTGCTAATAACGCATTGTCTCTACAAATAGTTAAGCTAATTCTAGTAACAAATATAAGAAAATTAGTTGGCACCCCACAATTTGTTGTTGTGTGTTTGTGGTCTTCAGTCCCGACTCTGGTTTGATGCAGCTCTCCATGCTACTCGATCCTGTGCAAAGTGCTTCATCTCCCAGTACCTACTGCAACATAAATCCTTCTGAATCAGCTTAGTGTATTCATGTATTGGTCTCCCTCTACGATTTTTACCCTCCACGCTGCGTTCCAATGCTAAATGTGTGATCCCTTGATGCCTCAAAACATGTCCTACCAACCGGTCCCTTCTTTTAGTCCAGTTGTGCCACAAACTCCTCTTCTCCCCAATTCTATTCAATACCTCCTCATTAGTTATGTGATCTACCCATCTAATCTTCAGCATTCTTCTGTAGCAACACATTTCGAAAGCTTCTATTCTCTTCTTGTCCAGACTATTTATCATCTATGTTTCACTTCCATACAAATACTTTCAGAAACGACGTCCTGACACTTAAATCTGTACTCGATGTTAACAAATTTCTCTTCTTCAGAAAGGCTTTCGTTGCCATTTCCAGTCTACATTTTATATCCTCTCTACTTCGACCATCATCAGTTATTTTATTCCCTAAATAGTAAAACACCCTTACTACTTTAAGTGTCTCATTTCCTAATCTAATTCCCTCAGCATCACCCGATTTTATTTGACTACATTCCATTATCCTCGTTTTTCTTTTGTTGATGTTCATCTTATATCCTCCTTTCAAGACACTGTCCATTCCGTTCAACTGCTCTTCCAAGTCCTTTGCTGTCTCTGACACAATTTGCAATGTCGTCGGCGAAACTCAAAGTTTTTATTTCTTCACCGTGATTTTAATACCTACTCCGAATGTTTCTTTTGTTTCCTTTACTGCTTGCTCAATATACAGATTGAATAACATCTGGGATAGGCTACAACCCTGTCTGACTCCCTTCCCAACCACTGCTTCCCTTTTGTTCCCCTCGACTCTTATAACTACCATCTGGTTTCTGTACAAATTGTAAATAGCCTTACGCTCCCAGTATTTTACCCCTGCCACCTTTAGAATTTGAAAGAGAGTATTCCAGTTAACATTGTCAAAAGCTTTCTCTACGTCTACAAATTGTAGAAACGTGGGTTTCCCTTTTCTTAACCTTTCTTCTAAGATAAGTCGTAAGGTTACTATTGCCTCCCGTGTTCCAACATTTCTGAGGAATCCAAACTGATCTTCCCCAAGGTCCGCTTCGACCAGTTCTTCCATTCGTCTGGAAAGAATTCGCGTTAGTAGTTTGCAGCTGTGACTCATTAAACTGATAGTTCGGTAATTTTCACATCTGTAAACACCTGCTTTCTTTGGGATTGGAATTACTGTATACTTCTTGAAGTCTGAGGATATTTCGCCTGTCTCATACATCTTACTCACCAGATGGTAGATTTTTGTCAGGACTGGCTCTCCCAAGGCCGTCAGTAGTTCTAGTGGAATGTTGTCTACTCCAGGGGCCTTGTTTCGTCTCAGGTCTTTCAGTGCTCTGTCAAACTCTTCACGCAGTATCTTATCTCCCATTTCGTCTTCATCTACATCCTCTTCCATTTCCATAATATTGTCCTCAAGTACATCGCCCTTGTATAAACCCTCTATATACTCCTTCCACCTTTCCGCCTTCCCTTCTTTGCTTAGAACTGGGTTTTCATCTGAGCTCTTGATATTCATGCAAGTGGCTCTATTTTCTGCAAAGGTCTCTTTAATTTTCCTGTAATCAGTGTCTATCTTACCCCTAGTGAGATAAACCTCTACATCCTTACATTTGTCCTCTAGCCATCCCTGCTTAGCCATTTCGCACTTCCTGTCGATCTCATTTTTGAGACGTTAGTATTCCTTTTTGCCTGCTCCATTCCCTGCATTTTTATATTTTCTCCTTTCATCAATTAAATTCAATATTTCTTCTGTTAACCAAGGATTTGTATTAGCCCTCGTCTTTTTACCTACTTGATCTTTTGCTGCCTTGACTACTTCATCCCTCAGAGCTACCCATTCTGCTTCTACTGTATTTCTTTCCTCCATTCGTGTCAGTTGTTCCCTTATGCTATCCCTGAAATTCTCTTCAACCTCTGGTCCTTTCAGTTTATCCAGGTCCCATCTCCAAAAATTAGCACCCCACAATTTAAGAGACTCATTATGCTTAAGCATTTAAACCTACCCCCTTGGCACATTATTATGCACTGTTTATTGCACAAGCATTACAGCTCGCGAACAACGGAGAACTGGGGAAACGTCTACAAGACGGGAGGTAAGCAAACTGACAATTCTGTTGTGAGAAATGGGGGGCGTACGCACTGGACTTTCATATGTAAATCACACGTACCATCATTTTGCGCCCCCGTGTACGTACTGCGGCAGACAATATTTAGAACATTCATTCCTGTATTTGCTGTGATAGTGTTACACCATATCTGGTTAGCATATACACTGAAGTGCCAAAGAAACTGGTTCATTTGCCTAATATCGTGTATGGCCCCAGAGAGCTCGCAGAAGTGCCGCGATACGACGTGGCATGGATGCGACCGGTGTCTGAAGTAGTGCTGGAAGGAAATGACACCATGAATCCTGCACGACTGTCCATAAATCAGTAAGAGTGCAAGGGGGTGGAGATGTCTCCTGAACAGCACGTCGCAAGACATCGCAGATACGCTCAATAATATTCATGTCGGGGGAGTCTGGTTGCCAGTAGAAGTGTTTTTAAACTCAGAAGAGTGTTCCTGGAGCAAGTCTGTAGCAATTCGGCGCGTATGCGGTGTCGCACTGTCCTGCTGGAATTTCCCAAGTCCGTCAGAATGCACAGTGGATATTAATGGATGCAGGTGATCAGACAAGATGCTTACGCACGTGTCACCTTACGTACATGTCACTTGGAAGGATCGTATCTAGACGTACGAGGCATCCCATATCACTCTAACTGCACACGCTACACACCATTATAGAGCCTCCCCAGCTTGAACAGTCCCCTGCTGACATGTAGGGTCAATGGATTCATGAGGTTCTTTCCATACCCGTAAACGTCTATACTTTCGATACAATTTGAAACGAGACTCGTCCGACCAGGCAACATTTTTACAGTCATCAACAGTCCAGTTTCGGTGTTGACGGGTCCAGGTGAGGCTAAAACTTTGTGTCGTGCAGTGAACAAGAGTACACGAGTGGGCGCTAGGCGCTGAAGCCCATATCAATGTTTCTTTGAATGGTTCGGACACTGACACTTGTTGATGTTCCAGCATTGGAATGTGCAGCAAATTGCGGAAGGGTTTCTATTCTGTCTCTTCGAACGATTCTCTTCAGTCGTTGGACGATCTATTTTCGGGCGCAGCGATATCGGAGATTTGATGTTTTAACGGATTCCTGATATTTACGGTACACTCGTGAAATGGTCATACGGGAAAATCCTCACTTCATGGCTACTTCGGAGATGCTGTGTTCCATCGATAGAGCGCCGACTGTAACACCACGTTCAAACTCACTTAAATCTTGATAACCTGCCATAGTTGCATCAGTAACCGATCTAACATCTGCGCCAGACACTTGTTGTCTTATATAGGCGTTGCCACAGCAGCGCCGTATTCTGCCTGTTTACATGTCTCTGTATGGCTATACCAGTTTCTTTGGCGCTTCAGTGTATTTTGTTGAAATGGCTCTGAGCACTATGGGACTCAACATCTGTGGTCATCAGTCCCCTAGAACTTAGAACTACTTAAACCTAACTAACCTAAGAACATCACACACATCCATTCCCGAGGCAGGATTCGAACCTGCGACCGTAGCAGTCACGCGTTTCCGGACTGAGCGCCTAGAACCGCGAGGCCACCGCGGCCGGCTTCAGTGTATTTGCCTACCAAAAATCTACACTAGTTAACATGGCTTCGAGCCCCTCTCAATGGCGTACAGCCATCTCTTGTTGGATTCCCTGGTCGCTGCTCGGAAGAACAATGCCGCCCTTTCTTTGGTAAAAGTATACAACTTTCCGTGTATCTAGTTTCGTTAATTCGTAGCGGTATCGCAGTATAATATATATGTTACAAATATTTAAAATATAGAAACCTAACTTTCCTACCACTTTTTTTGCTGCAGTTTCCACTACCATTGGTAGGCATTCTATGACCTTTGAATAAACTCGCGCATACGCGCTGACGTTTGTGTGTGTGTGTGTGTGTGTGTGTGTGTGTGTGTGTGTGAGAGAGAGAGAGAGAGAGAGAGAGAGAGAGAGAGAGAGAGAGAGGGAGGGAGGGAGAGGGAGAGAGAGAGAGAGATTACGGTAATGCTGTCTTAATTCTCATCTATCGAAAATCTAGTGGTGAAGCAACGAAAAGAAAACCAAGCACAATGCCTATTCATCTGTACTAGAGAGCGATTTTCGATCTAGATCTGTGGCCTGGAGGCTACAGTTCTGCCACGTTGTAGTCGCTGAATCTGGTTTCCAGGTGGTCTTCAGCATCAAGGCTCGCGAGCGAATGTAGCTCTCCTATAGCCTGCCTCTGCCCTGCTCGCGAAGAACCTCAATAAAGTGGACCGGACTCCCCAGAGGCAGACACTCACAGAAGGAGGAAGCAGTCTGCCAATTGTGAAAAGTCTTCTTCGTAGACAATGGACGTGCTGCGTTATCGTCCCTTGCTGCTTCTCTCCTTCACCTCTGTTAGCCGCCATGCTGGAAAACGAGTTCGAGTAGCTGACGTCCGATAGTATGACATTCCATCGCCTGCTAATGTGTTTTGTTTCGTGATTCGTCAAATTTTACATACAGGTTTGTGCATTTAACTTCAACAAAATATGCACACGCTTTTTCATCGTACCAAAAAGTTATTCACAGCAAAATTGTTCATTACAAAGGGGGAAGAAGTATGAAATAATTTCTCCAAGGCCCATGCAGATACCTAACCCCATAGAGATAGTCCTGGAAATTACGATTGTGAATTTTTTATATCTATGAAAATATTTGTATTATTTAATGCGAAAAACATGGGGATTTTGGAATACACAATTTACGCACATCTAGTTCACCGCCTTACTATTACACTACTTATTGATGGATGCATGAATAGTTTACCTCGTAGCTATTATTTGTTGCATATATCACATGCTTTTTGTTTTAAAAATTACAAGGGTTCTCATAGGAATTAAAAATTAAATTACAAATTTTCAGGTCTAGATGGGGTTAGGATCCTTCTCAGGGCTAGGAGAAATTATTTTATGTTTTTCAGTCAGATTTAAAAATTTAGAATACTAAAAACTGATTTTTATTTAAATAATTTTACACTCCTAATCTATACAAAGGCGTAATTCAGAAACTGTGCATGATTTAATGTACTACACACTAAATAAATACACATCTTCTGCTATTGGTGCCTCATGTGAGAGTATTGTGACTGTTAGCGTGTGTCTGTATGCGATTTGATCTCTCTTGTGTTGTTCGTTTGACCAGCTCCATAGATGTAAGTCATAGAACTGTTCTTGTCGCTTAGGGCGCTGTGAGTTTATTATAAGACTGGCAGCTGAGCCGAACTCCTACTGAATCCGCGCGCGCTGGTGACTTGCGTCAGCAGTCAGAGTGTGTATTTGGGCAGTTTTCTGTTTTCGTCGAAGCATATGGCATCTTCCTCCCAGTCTCTATTTCTCTGCTTCTAAAAATTATCAAAATGAAGGATGTTTCAAAAATATTCATGCGCTTCCTCATGGCTATATCTTCCACAAGAATGAAGAGAGAAACAGCGTTGGAATTTTGACTTATATAAACGAATACAAAGTTTTTATTCTCAAATTAAACATTCCATTTTACTGGCGTAGGCTTTTTACATGCATGAAAATACAATCTGGGGTACGTTTTACACTTACGTTTCGGATCCTAGCTTTCATTTAACCTTCACAGGTGATCATTGTACCCCAACCGGACGCATGGCAAACATCCACACAACAGTCAAACAAGTACCATATCTCTGTGAGCATGTCCGAAATTACTACGTTCACTGCTGTGGCTAAGCGGCATCACAATTTACAGAAAGTTGTTGGGACAGGAGCACACGGAATATTTCACAGATACCAAGATAAACCTAGCACAACCTGAGATCAGGTGATAATGAGTGCAGAGTACAGTGTCTTTGTTCGCACTGTCAGTTTCTTCAGAACACGTGATGATCAAAATCAGTCTCCATGATAGTCATCTGTAAATACAAGTGACTCTCTTATAATCTACTACGTTTAAAAACCGATTTTAAATGTTATTTTTTGTGATTCTGAAGTACATGGTTTAGAGAAAATAGTAAATACCTTGATTCTATGCTTATTCATAGCTACCATAGTTAAACTGCTTTCTAATTTCCTTATCTAATTTGCTTGTACATTGTACTGAGATTCTAATACTTTCCGAATTCATGAATTCTTTATGTTACACCCTGGTCTTGTGTTACATTTGCTCAGATAATTGCACGTGTGCTCCCAACAACTATCTATTTTTTTAAGGAATTTTCAGCAATCCAAATAAGTTGACGCTGCTGCAGCTGTCCGAAGTATTCTTCGGCTGAGAAAAAATAATCGCAAGTCATGGTATTCATCACAGAAGTTTACTGTTTTCAGATTATTAGACAATGTGGACAACATAAGATAAAAACATTTGCGATGCACAAATTGAAAATAGAAGGTGAGATTATTATACTTTGTGGTCGTGTAATATGTGGTTCATACTCATGTTGAATATTCAACGGTGCTACTTCCGAGCACCTTGCCATCTTTCCATTCTGTTTTACGTAAGCTCTACTACCTCCTGTTGCTCTCCAAGCGTCAGATCGAATTGTCAGTGGATTACATTCGCTATGTGGCGGTATATGTCAGGATATAAACACTGGTGTGTAATTTCTGTAGCAGTGGAAGCTTACAAAGTGAATGAAAAATTTGTAGATACCATGTATAGTGACACAGGCAAAATTTCTACGTCTTTCAAAATCGGTAGTTCATTAACATAAAGTGTGAAACGCTTAGTTTATTTCATAAATACTATCATTTTCGAGTCTCACACACAGTACGTGTTTACCTATACATTTATATTTCAAAATGTCTTTAGTTATGGCATGAATGACCGAATTTCATCGTCTATAACGACTTCAAATTCTGTCCTAGAGAATTCTTGTTCTTCCTTTGGATTGCCTGGTTAAATGAGACAAAAGGCGAGAAGAAAAAGTCCACGCATCAGCTGTTTCAACTCTACAGCATGAATCATGACGAGACACCATACCTGCACTCATTCTGTACTACATTAGAGATGTGCGAGCCAGTGTTATTATGCCCATGTATGACCAATGAGGCCGAGCGTTTTGTGTTTTCCCATATTAAAATATTTGTGTGGTTGCTGTCATAGAAATACTTCCATGCTGGTTTCTTAGCTATCATAAGGAAAAAATCTTCATTAGTATTGTATTTGTGTGGTCTACCTGACTTTTTTGGATGTGGAAAAACTGGGCCTCCCTGTCTGTTAAATTGTAATTTCTCTTTTTATTTTAAGCAGAAAATCAAGTCCGTCTTTGTATATATTACGTACCTTTGAAAGAGATATTTCAGATACTTTTTTAATAAAATAATAGAACTGTGAATCCTCTCTCCTTCTTCTTCGAGTCTCGGTAGTGTAAGGTTGTAAGATTCCTGTTGAACTACATTGCTCAACCGAATTGAAAAAATCAACTTTTAGAAACCCCTTAATTGTCTCCTGTGGTGACACGAAAGTTTGCAGTTTGGCTCTAAGATGCCTACAACCTTCGTCTGTAATGGTGCAAGAACATGGCGCCCTGCGACGTCAGCCTCGGGCTCGGCGACGCTTGAAACAGAAAGGTGTCGACACATGCGAATAAAAAGGCTACAGTTCAGCACTTGAGGTGGGTTACTTTCACATAGGCACTAAATTTCACAACAATTATCTCAAACATCATCGTACACCTGCAAGACAATAGGAAGATCGTCACAGTCCGTCTTAACAACATTACACCGCTTCTTTAGACACCTCTACGATGACGGAAAGAACTGCAACACACAGCGTTGAAATCACGCAATTTTTATATGGGTAGTAGAAAAACATTCCGGGTACACCACCGCTCAGAACTGGCATGAACAGGACGTAAGGAGTGGCATAAAAGATCTCGATTATACCACCCCTTTCCTTAGTGGGTGATTCTCACACATTTCGCAGTCTAGAACGATAGGTCACAGTATGATGAATAACAGTCAGATGTTCTTGACAATCTTTGACACCGCTTACACCCTTTGAGGTTTCAACCCTTCTCTAAGGACATTGTGAGGCTGTTGCCCCATTAAACTACGCGCAGCGAGTAAGCCATTTTTGCTCTCGTTTACAGGTTGGAACAACCAGGGACTATTCAACTCCATTCGACCACTCGTAATGAGGGGTGGAGGGGGGGGGAGGGGAGAGTCGAAGGAGCGACATTGACACTTGTGTGGATGAAATGGCAAAGGAAACTCACAATTCGGCAGAGCACTAGGTGACACAGACTCGCTTTGTTGAGCATTTAAAAATGTATACCTGTTCAGACAGGAAACTTGACGAGTCCCAGGTGCCCGCAGGCAGGCTACGCTGCAGCTCTTCTGCCACCACACTACTGCTCTTCCACCTGCTAATAGACTGCAGAAAAGGCGAGTATGCCGTTCGTTTCTGAATTATGTTTACGAGCTTCAAGCAGTAGCGGCTTATTTTCTGTTATCTATGTGGATACTAGTTTACTTTCTTAATTTCTCATAAAAATCTAGCTGTGATGTCGATTTGAGGGCCTCGCTGGTTCATCTGATGGACAGGTTTTTGGCGTTATCTGTTGCCGACGGAGCTCCTGAGCCACATGTAATATCTCTCGCTCTGTTCCAGGCGATGCCCCCCCCCGGCCAGCTAGGTCTGGACATTCACAGATGGTGAGATTACTGGTAGTCAGGACAGGATCCAAAACCTTAGAGGCGTAGTGGGGCCCCTTAGGGGGAGGTCTGCCAAGGAGGGGAAGGAATCCAGTTCGCACTCTGTGTGCATAGCGGAAGGAATCATTCCAGATGTGTAAAAGGTGCTTAAGGATGCAATGAGGAGCACAGGATGGTGGTGCGGGTGGCGGCTCATGTCGTGATTAACGATGTGTGTTGCTTTGTGTCGGAAGGGATTCCCTCTGGTTGTGGGGAGCCAACTGAAGTCATAAAGAATGCCAGGCTTGCTTGCGAGATGAAGGCAGAGCTTGCCATTTGTAGCAACATCGATAGAACCGACTACGGTGCTTTAGTACAGAGCCGAGGTGAGGGTCTGAATCAAAGGCTCAGATGGTTTCTGCGATCGTGTACGGGTAGGCTTCAGATTCCACGATTTGCGCTGTAGGGTGGTGGGTTTCCGTGTTCC
This sequence comes from Schistocerca gregaria, assembly GCF_023897955.1. Lineage (NCBI taxonomy): Eukaryota > Metazoa > Arthropoda > Insecta > Orthoptera > Acrididae > Schistocerca > Schistocerca gregaria. The sequence continues at coordinate 251,557,670 of NC_064920.1, forward strand.
ACTTAATAGGTCAGGGGTCCATTCCACAAAGGAAGCGGATAGAAGGGTAGCGGGGGCTGTGTGGACGGTGGTTTCTTGGGACAGAGAGTCTCAATAAAATACCGAAAAGGGGCCAGTCTAAAAGGGTGCACAAAAGACACAGGAAGGTACACCTAGCCACAGTCTGTACTGTAGTTGTAAATTTTAGTAGTTGTTGATTGGCGACTCCATAGAGTGTTACGTGCACAACGACCATATGATCAATAGTTAGAAGGAAGGTTAGCATTGGCCGTAATTTTGATGATTTATTAACAGCAAAATCGATTTTCGATCACATAATGATCATCTTCAGTGTTGGAAGTTAAACATTTCACATATCGATCAGTGAATAAGACACAAAAGACCACAAATACACCTGAGATGGTAAGAATATACCTTTAACGTACAAATTAAAGCTAGACACCAGTGCCTACGAGCTTTAATTTTTACGCTAAAGGTATGTTTCTCTATGATGAACTATGGTGATAAAATGTAAAATAAAAAACTACTTCCTTAAAACATTGATTCCTTCTGATAAAAGCTCGAAGAAATTGCTTAATATAGATTTTTTTTCCGTTGGAGTCTAATTTCTCTCTATTTCTTTACTATGATGATGGATTCGAAATAACGAGGACATTTTGCGGTGATCGTTAGTTCTCTCATCAAAATAGTCGAAGTTTGTTTCCTCATTTTACTCAGGATGGGCATATCTCTTCCGATCATTTGTGATCGATGGCGGTACACTTCGCTGGACGACACAAATTAATGAGATGCGACTGCAGTGGAACGTAAAACTTATACCGGTTTTTGTCATAAAACTAAAAGAAAATGGACTTTAGCTACTTTCGTGGAAAGACGACATTTATTACGGTTGCACATGTGTTTTGCTTTTTTGCTTTTTTTTTAATAGCTGCTTGATTATAGATGTGTTGACATCAAATATAATTGTTCTCCATCGCCAAACAGCGAGCTGCTGTGGACGAGAGGTTGGGTGGGCTTGTGTGCTGTGGTGGTCGACAGACACAGCGACTTTCTGTCCGGGGGGGGGGGGGGGGGGGGGGGGGAGTAGGGGGCGTATTGGGGCTCTGTCGAAAACGTAGGAGCGTCGCCTTAAGCAGGCGGCCAGATAGTGCATTAAGTGGACCATTCTCCGGATGGGTGGGGTTATGCTACTTAATTTCCCCTTTGTGTTGTCTAGGACCGTCACATGAGGGCATGCCACATATCGCGGGTGGCACAAAGGGAGTGGCAGCAAGGGCGCGTCTGTGGTGCACGGAGCCTGTGTTACTATATTTTTGGTGAACAAGTTGCACTTGAGGTGACCACCCTTTTATTTCCTATTGTGTTGTTGACTAGGTGCAGGCGTAGGAGCGTCACCATAAGGCGATGGCCAGATGGTTGAAAGCCGAGCGCGGGCAGTGGCCTAAGAGGGTGGTAGTGCGGGTGCGAAGCGCTTGTTGGAGCATCGTAGAGGGGGGAGGGAGAGAGGCATGAGGGGAAGTGGGCAGGCCTTGGTTTCAGCAGTTTGTCAGTGTATATCGAGAAGAACACACGGTCAACTACCATCCCCCCTGCACTCTGCAGTCTTCTCTGCAATCTTTTAGGACGACGGTCTCCCCCCCCCCCCCCCTCTCCCCAAGTACATGAGCTGCATTATGATCCGTACATTACGAGTGATGGTTTTCTCATGACAATATCGAAGTGTAATTAGAACTGCGAAGCATTTTTTCCATCATTTGTGGTAGTGTGTATTCGATTGCCTGGCTGCAGAATGGTTTTTGAGCAGGCATCTGTAGCGAACTCTGACGTCAAACAGCGATAGATACTCTACGCTTACAGGTAATACACTCTTTAAACTCCTCTCTGTCCAACGCCAGCATCTCGTCAGTTCAACGTATTTCCTACCAAAAAGAATAAAGATAGTACGTCACACCCCTGTTTTTTTCCTGGCAGCTTGTAGGTGTAGGGTAAAGTCTGAGTGTTTCTGTCGCTAGTTTCGAGTGGTATTTCAAAATTTTTTCGCAGCAGGATACTACCAATTGCATGGTATCGTCAGTTTTTGAGTTGTATTGCGCTTTTATCCCGTTCTTGTATAATGCTATGCACATAGTTGTGGAATTAATCCCAATCTTTGTGATTAATTACATAATTAGGCTTGAGCTTTGTGACAGTTTCCCAACCAAAAATATATAAAGTACGCTAGCCTAACCTCCCACTCCCGCATCTGGACAGTTTCTATGTGTTAGGGGGTGCACTTGGGCTTTCCATCCAGTGGAATTACAGTTCGAAAGGGCATAGTTATTTTTAATTTCCCATCAGTTCAATGTTTCTTTGCTGGTGTAGTTGTGTTTGTGGGTACACTTGAGCTTTGCTCTCACGAGGACCAGGGTTCGAGTCCCAGAAAGGATACTGCCAATTTTAATTTTCCACCAATCTTCGGATCGGTGTGGGGTAGGATGTCAGCGCAGCCCAGGGACAAAGAAATTCTGGCTAAAATTTCAAATTGCTACCAAAATTCGAAATTCCCAACAAAAATTCGAAATACCCACCAACATTGGAAGTTCATGCCGAAATTCGAAATTCCCACCAATAGCGTAGGTTGTGGGGAGAGGACTTGGAGGAGGGGAAGGGGAAGGAGGAGACTGGGGCTCAGGCACACGTGCAGCTGACATCATCGAAGGGCGGGGGTGTGCGTTGGGGTAGGAGGGGACAGGTGGGTGTGGGCTGGGGTCGACAGGTATTATTAATTGATACATTTAAATAATTTACATCTTAATTTGAATTAAAAGTTGCACCGGCGTTGCCAGTTCCCTACTACTGTCAATTTCGCATCTCTTCGTGGTCAATTTTCGTTGAATGGTTTTGAGTGGTCCCTGATGCGACTTAACCTGTAAACGAGGGCAAAAACTGCGGTGGCTCTGCGTTCCAAAAGAGTGCACTGATGCTCTATGGGGTTGCAGTCACCTGGTGTCCCTAAAGAAGTGCTGAAATGTGCTGTGGTGTCAGCAGTGTCAAAGGCTTTGGAAAACGTTCCCCTGTTGCCCATGAGACTGCGAAATGTCGTTTTTCACCGCGAAATTTGTGGGTTGACGCCCTTCATATCACCGCATGCGGCCTGTCGCTGCCGATTCTATGTGGCGGTGTGTCTGGAATGTTTTCCTCAGTCACTCGTCCGAAAACCGTGTGATTTCATTGCTGGGTGTCGCTATTCTGACCTCCATCGCAGATGCACCAAGAGAAGGGGTGAGATGTGGCTAATACGTAAGTGGGGCTGAGCCGTGACGACATTCTGGTCGTGTGACACGCCCACGTTGGAACTGGGCAGACATGTGGTGAAATTTGGTGCCAATGTGACATCATTAGTTCTCCTTACACCTCACACGAACTGAGCTGCAGTCTTTCCATGCGCATGTGTCGGCTCCTCGTTGTATGAAGTATCTTCGAGACCGCGATGTTTTTGCAGCATTGCAGAGGAAGATTAGTCGCAATTTTTAGATTTCGAATTCACGCGTTGTAAAGGATGGGAATTACGGGATTTGGAAAAAGTGATACCTAAAACTTCTCGTTTGGGTAACACAGTATGAAACCTTACATTCCCGCACAAATGAAATTTATTTTGTTTAATTCTCGGCCTGTAGTCTGCGGTAGGATACTACTTTGGCTGTCGGCCGCCATATGGCCAGACAACCAGGTATGATGGTCTTGGATGCCATTTCTTTTCATAGGAGGAGCCCGTCGGTTGTCATCCATAGCATCCTTAGAGCGATACGTCGACGATATTCTAAAAATGTCTCTGAGCACTATGAGACTTAACTTCTGAGGTCATCAGTCGCCTAGAACTTAAAACTAATTAAACCAAACTAAGTTAAGGACATCACACACATCCGTGCCCGAGGCAGGATTCGAACCTGCGACCGTAGCGGTCGCTCGGCTCCAGACTGTAGCGCCTAGAACCGCATGACCACTCCGGCCGGCCGACGATATTCTACGCCCCGCTTTGTTGTCCTTCATGAGAAGTCATCGTGGGCTTAAAGACGACCAAGTTAACGCCCGCCCGCACGCAGCGATAGTTTCTTTGTCATGTTTACGGGCTTGCCAAATCCTAATTTGGCCAGTAAGATCACCGGATCTCCCTCCTGATCATAACTTTTCGAGAATTGTGAGCAGGACCCACCAACTACCTCCGGTTTTGACGATCTAACGTGCAAATTGGTCAGAATCCACCAGAAGGTCATCCAATAACTCTATCAATCAATGTCAACCCGAATAACTGCTTTCATAAGGGACAGAGGTGGACCACATGTTACTGACTTGCTGAATTTGTGAAGTTATTCTCTTGATTGATCATCCAATTTTTTGACACTGTAATCATTTGTTTGCCTGTACAGGTGTATCACATCTACCGATTTCCGTCACACTCGGATAAAATGTAAATGTCATGTGACTACGGCCTCCCGTCGGGTAGACCGTTCACCGGCTGCAAGTATTTCGATTTGACGCCACTTCGGATAATTCCTTCCAGTTGCGTCATTTTTCTTTTATATTGTATATAAATTCAGTATATAAATACTTATACTAAACTGGTATTACTGGGACGGAGGTACGCTACAGGTGAGACACGTGGACATTTCATTTCGAGATAGCGTGACTTAGTTACGGAATAATTTATATATTGAAACAATAATAAAAAATAAACGTATCGTTGCGTCATGCAGATCTCAGTGTTCAGATTATGTGCATTATCTGTGAGATTATTATTATCGAGGATAATGTTGGACGAAAACCGGCCCGTCCCGTTTTATACAGCATCATCACCTGAATTTCCTTTTGATAGTTCCCAGTCAGTATGGAAGTGATATTCGCCAAAATAAATTGGGCTCTCCACTATAAATTTAACTTGCTCCCTCGGCAAATCCACAATAGCTAATCCTAAAGCAGATTTGCGATTCTTTTGGAGTTGCCTTGGATGGGAAACGCCACTACCTAGTGTAATTCCAGTTTCTGCGAAGCACATAGGTTCCGCTACAAATCACGTGCTCAGCGTTAACATTGCCTCTAGCGCCAGTAACAGCATCGGCTGTCAGCGTCTATGCAAACAAACTGCCCTCCCTGCCAACACTGCACGCGTCGTATTATCGTGATACATGGATCTCCAAAACGAACGATTCCGGCTGTTACTACTGCTGTAAATCCCTGACAGGCTTTTACCTGCATATCGGCGCTTGCTGCTAACTGTCGTGTGGTTGAATATTTCGCTCCTACATACTGTGTCAAATCTGACGGTACTTTACTCATTGATCTTTCGTTGATGATAAATACTCTCAGCGAAGATTGTAATATGTGAAACGTTTTAAAGCGGCTAAGCAAGAGCTCACGAAAAATTAAAAAAAGTATTCTAAAAGGACTAAGTTACGAAAGAATAGAACAGCATAAAAATGTATGTAGCGGCCACCAAAAATGTTCGGCAGTTTAAAATGGTGCAAATGTTCGATTTTTTCCACGAAAACAGGTGTAAGCTATAGGGAAAGAGGCGAAATAAATATATTACCAGAATAAAGACGGAAAAATAAGAATGAGAGACGAAGAACTAAGTGCTCGGTTAGAAAGATTGTGGAAAAGGGACATAGTCTTTCATAAATACTGCTCAACCAGTACATCGAAGAAGCGATACGTAAGCTCAAGAGTTGGATAAAAATTCAGTGCCAATGGATATCAATTTAACAAGAATCACTGATGATATTGCTACTCTCACGTTAGTGAAAGTGAGGGAGAATTGTAGGACGTGTTGAATGGGATGAACATTGTACTAAACAAAGAATGCGGATTGATAGAAAACCAAAGAAAGACGAAAGTAAAGAGGAATAGCATATAAAACTTTAGCGGTAAATTTATGCCTAAATTGGGGACGACGTAGAAGACGAAATGAAGAATTCTTCTGACATTGAGGCAAAATAATACATGGCTGATGAAGCGAGTAGAATGTAAACATCCGACCAGCATAGAAAAGAATGTATTCCTTGTTAAGAGAGATGTTTGGGAAGAAACTCCTGAGAACTTACGCATCACAGCGTTGTATGTAAGTAAATCAAGGACTGGTGGGAAAGATCATTATCGGTAACATCGCTTTGCTGCAGAATTCTTGAACACATTCTACGTTCGAATATAATAATTTTTCTTGAGACATAAAAGATTCTGTTCACAAATCAGAGTGGATTTAGGAAGGATCTGTACTGCAAAACGCAGCTTGCCTTCTTCTCACATGGTATCCTACAAACTATGGATGGAGGGAAACAGACACATTTCATAATTTTAGATTTCCGGAAATTATTTGATATGGTGCCGCACTTTAAACTGTTGATGAAAGTTGTAGCACACAATTTATGTTCCTAAAAATGTGAATGGCTCCAAGACTTCTTAAGTAATAGGATTCAGCATGTGTTACTCGACGGTGAATGTTCATCAGAGACAAAGATGTCGTCTTGAGTGCCCTAGAGAAGTGTGATAGGACTGGTTTTAGTCTCTACATACCTAAATGACGTAGCGCCGAGGTGAGCAGCTATTAATGGCTATTTGCTGATGTTTCTGTGGTGTAAGGGATGGTGTCAAAGTTGAGTGACCGTAGGGGGATGCAGGATGAATGGGACAAAATTTCTAGTTGATGTGATGAATAGCAGCTAGCTCTAAAAGTACAAAAATATAAATGAATGCGGATGTGTAGGAACACCGTTAGAATACACTTCGATTGAATATATAAGGCCAATGTTGCAAAACCATATGAAATGGCACGAACATGTAAGGTTTGTAGAATGGAAGGCAAATTCTTGACGATGTTTTATCGGGAGAGCTCATCTATAAAGGAAACATTCATAGCTAGTGCGACCCATTCTTGAATAGTGTTTGACTATTTGATATCTCCACTCATTCAGATTAAAGGAAGACGGCGAATCAATTGTGGGGCGGGCTGCTAGATTTGCTACCAGCAGGTTCCACCAGTACGCTAGTGAGGGGGCTATCGGCAGATGAGGAACGCCAGTCGCCAAATGTAAACCACTGTGAAAACCCGACAAGGATTTTCACGGACTTTTTGGGCAGTGTCTCTAGTATGCCCGTCGATCGCATCGACGCTCTTCTCAGTTGTGAGCGCACTGTGAGCAAGCAAATGTGCTTAGAACAAAAATGGCTCTCTCCAAGTAGGAGGGCCCGCTGAGAGGCTTCGCCTTAATGAATGCAGCCCACCTATCACAACTGCCACGCACTTCCTTCTTCATGGCAAATCTCAGCCGCACTATGCAGGGGCAGTGAAGACGCTCTTTTCGATGGGAAGTGTTCGATCACCCACAACACAGCCCCAATTGGCTCGTCCGGAGTATCATATCTGTTCCAATGAAACGCTGGATACGAAGACAACACTTGGGTGCAGGCTATGGAGTATCATATCTGTTCATATGAAACGCTGGATACGAAGACAACACTTGGGTACAGGCTACGGAGTATCATATCTGTTCACATGAAACGCTGGATACGAAGACAACACTTGGGTGCAGGCTACGGAGTATCATATCTGTTCACATGAAACGCTGGATACGAAGACAACACTTCGGTGCAGGCTACGGAATATCATATCTGTTCACATGAAACGCTGGATACGAAGACAACACTTGGGTGCAGGCTACGGAGTATCATATCTGTTCACATGAAACGCTGGATACGAAGACAACACTTGGGTGCAGGCTACGGAGTATCATATCTGTTCACATGAAACGCTGGATACGAAGACAACACTTGGGTGCAGGCTACAGTGTATCATATCTGTTCACATGAAACGCTGGATACGAAGACAACACTTGGGTGCAGGCTACGGAGTATCATATCTGTTCACATGAAACGCTGGATACGAAGACAACACTTGGTTGCAGGCTAAGGAGTATCATATCTGTTCACATGAAACGCTGGATACGAAGACAACACTTGGGTGCACGCTACATAATATAGACGAGAGCAGGGAATTATCGGAAAGCACAGGCGGCTGCCTTCTATGTCGATGGTGTTAGTAATTTGGTATAACGCTCCGATAAATGTCTAAGTTGGAGCGGTGACTATGAAGAGAACTACCTGGAAGGTGTAGCCAAATATGGAAAGAAAAAAAGTTTTCATTTTAACTGTGGTTTCCATTTCGGGACCGATAGTTCCTTACTTTCCGAAAAAAATGGCTCTGAGCACTATGGGACTTAACATCGGAGGTCATCAGTCCCCTAGAACTTAGAACTACTTAAACCTAACTAACCTAAGGACATGACACACATCCATGCCCGAGGCAGGATTCGAACCTGCGACCGTAGCAGTCGCGCGGTTCCGGACTGAAGTGCCTAGAAGCGCCCGGTCACCGCGGCCGGTTTACTTTCCGAACAACGGAAAATGCTCACTAGAATAATAAGACACGTGTTAAGACGTTATGGAATAACTTCCACAATACTGGAGGGAAACGTAGAGGGCAAAAACAGTGCAATAAGCAGAAACTGGAAATTATTTATCAAAAAATTGAGGGAATTGTTGCAAGTGCTACCCTGAGATGGAGGGATTGGAACAGAAGAGGACGTCGTCGTTGTGTGCATTAAACCAGTCAGAACGATTATTTAGCACAGCAAAGTAAGGACCGTTGACGATCAGATCATTATGGGTAGAGAAGAAGCGCGCATAGAATACGGATAGGGGGAGAAACACGTTGTGATATTTTATCTTTTTTTTCATCAATCTTCTGCTTTAAAGCAGCCCGCCACGAATTTCTCTCCTGTAACAACCTCTTCATCTCAGACTAGCACTTACAACCCACGTCCCCTAATATTTGCGATATGTACTTCAATATCTCTCATGCTCTATAGTTTTTATCTCTACTTCTTTTCAGCGTTTTCCATACATTCCTTTCCTCTTTAGCTCTACAGAGAACTTCCTCATTCTTTGCCTTATCAGTCCACCTAATTTTCAACATTCTTCTGTAGCACCACATCTCACTTGCGTCGATTCTCTTCTGCCCCGGTTCTTCCACACAATGCTGAGCTTCAAAGGCACATTCTCAGACATATCTTCCTGAAATGGAGGCTGTGATACTAGTAGACTTCTCTTTGCCAGGAATGACCTTGCTGGCAGGTCCGCCTGCCATGGGTTATTTTGCTGCCGAGGTAGCGGAATTCCTTAAATTCTTTCCTTCATAAGCGCCAATCTTTATGTTAAGTTTTTCGCTGTTCACATTCCTGCAACTTCTCATTACTTTCATCTTTCTTCGATTTACCCTCAGTCAATATTCTGTACTCATTACATCGTTCATTCCATTCAGTATATCCTGTGATTCTGCTTCACTTTCACTGAGGTTGACAATGTCATCAGCGAATCTTATCGTTGATATACTCCCTCCTTGAATTTTAATTCCACTGCTGAACATTTATTTCCGTGATTGCATCTTCTATGTATAGACTGAGGTGTAGGACCGAAAGACTACATCCTTGTGTTACACTATTTTTAAACCGAGCACTTCATACTTGGTCTTACAGTCTAATTGTTTCTTCTATGCTCTTGTACATATTGTATACTGGCTGGGGCACCCGGCTTCGCTCAGGGAGTTGAGATAGGGTTGTGTGGTAGTAGCAATAAAAAGATAAATTTTTAATCATAAGGAAGTCGATATGGCGTTGTGTGGTAGCTGGAATAAAAGGATAAATTTTGAAGTATAAGAGGTAAAAACATTATTAAATCATATTCTAATTATTTTCAATGCTTATTAAAGTACAGGAGGTAAATTTTGTTGAAAACATAATCTAATTATTTAAAATAATTGTTTACAAAGAACATTTTTCATTTTGTTATCTGGGGTATATATGTACAAATATTTTGAATTTTCTACTCGAGAGCAAGCGGCATATAGTTGACAGTTAGAGAAAATGGAGTCTTTGAGGTTCATGCCGCAATATTTTAAAGTTTATCCTTGAATTTTTCAATTGTAGGCTAATTTAATTTGAAATTGCAGTCTTTTAAACTGGAATCGAAGTTTAGTGGAGGTCACTGATATACTGGGTATAAATAGTGTGTCCTTTTGTATTTTCCAGTCATAAGTTCGGATTCGATGATGTTCTTCGATAGCTGTTTCAAGATCATCCTTGTTCCATTACATAGTTTTGGCGAGTTGAGATTTTTGAATAGCATTATCGGAGACTCAGTTTTAAGTCGAAGGCATCGTAATGGCATTCCTGGTACTTGCAAAGAGTTTAGAAATTCTGTACCGAAGTTCACACTTTCTTCAGCGTTCACCCTCGTGTCGATCGAGTTCTATTTCTCTCTTCATCGGGAATTTTATTTTAAATATTTCAGCTGCTACCGTCGACAATATTATTTTTAGTTGCCAGAATTGCCCTTTCAAAGAGTGAGTCCGGATTGGTAAGCTTGAGAAGCACGTTCAGACAAATTTGGTTGAGGAATTTGTTTCCAGCAATGACTATGTTGCAGAAATTACTGTTGAGTTTAATGACGCCAGTCATCTAGTCAGTAGGATATCTGCCTTAGCCTATTTGTAAAAGTTGTTGAGAAAAATGTGCTGTTGTTTCGTCTTTCGCTAGTTCATGTCTCATATTTTTTGTTAGTCGCAGTATTTGTATGTGTCGCCAGAGATGTGATTTTTTTTTTAAGCATAGATTGATCTAGTCTGCTGGTGTTGACTTGGAGATAACTGGAAGTGTTTGTCGAAAATCTCCTGAGAGTATGGGTAGAGCTCCTCCCACCACTTCAAAGTTTCCTCGCAAGTCTTGTTACGTTCTGTCCAAGGCTTCAAGTGAGCTTTTATGAGGCATTGCGCATTTGTCACCAGAAGATAATTTTAGCTTGCCTCAGAGGCTCACCCTGTCAATATGCTCTTGAGATTTTACTTCGACTGTATTCAACGGTAGTTGCAGGGCGGAATGGGCCGTTCCTCCTCCTTCGATAAATGCGGCTGCACTGCCGTGTGATGCCAGTGCAAATACGATCCGTTGTTTAGCTCATACTTCTGCCAGCAATAGATTTATTAGAGGCGTTTCCCCGGTGCCGCCTGTTGCGTCCAAGTAAATAATTCTGCCATTGCTGTTATCAAAAATGGTTCAAACGGCTTTGAGCACTATCAGACTTAACTTCCATGCCCGAAGCAGGATTCGAACCTGCGACCGTAGCGGTCGCGCGGTTCCAGACTGTAGCGCCTAAAACCGCTGGGCCACCTCGGTCCATGATACTATTGCAAAATTTTCTTTTGCTCGTCATTGAAGAGTGGTTTGTTATGAGCAATGTATTGAAGTAGTTCGTTAATGCTGTACCCTTTTACCTTAGTTATTTCGAAGTTTAGCACACTGATAGCACCTTTTCGCGGTGCTTGCATCTCAAGTTGTACTAAGGTCTGGTTGTTTATTGCTAAACATTTATCTTCTAGGCGAATGAGTGTTTCGTTGAAGGTGCCGTCGTTGAATTTCATGGTCAGCTGAGGACGAGCTTATCGGATCTGGTAGAGCATGTCATCAGTCTTATTCTCCTTGAAGGAGTCACATAGCTGTTTTCGATTCGATGGGTTATGTATTGTTACAATTCGGGTGAATAATTATTTTCAGCCATAATGGTTATGTTTGTGAACCGTAACTGTGATGGATAATTATTAATTTCAAGTTTCTGCTACCAGTCAATTTTTGCTTTATGCTTAATCTAACATAATGCAACGCGTTGCGTTTCGAAGATGTTCTGTTCATCTTCAAGCGTTTATGCATACATACATACATACATGGACAAATGTTACTTAAAAATTAACAGTCTTAAACTAGATTAACCTAGAACAGTTTGTTTTTTACTGTAGCTGCTGGTGTGACATTTGGGGGGGGGGGGGGGGGGGGAAGGAAGGGGGCAGTGTATATCTATAAATCGAAATCAGTGATGTCTTCCGCTGGTTTATTTCTTTGTTGTTGACTGTGTTTATCACAGTCTGTAATGGGTGCAGATAGATTTACATCAGTTATATGTTACGAAAATAGTGTGAAAGGCTTTAATATGACAGTTGATCACTTACAAGACATCACGAACATTTTCGTAACACATAACTGATGCAAATCTATCTGCATCCGATGCAGGCTGTGATATACATAGTCACACCAGCAGCTACAGTAAAAAATAATGTTCTAGATTAATTTAGTTTAAGACTGTTTATTTTTAAGTAACAGTTCTCTATGTGTGTATGTACTTACAGGGTGTTTCAAAAATGACCGGGATATTTGAAACGGCAATACAAACTAAACGAGCAGCAATGGAAATACACCGTTTGTTGCAATATGCTTGGGACAACAGTACATTTTCAGGCAGACAAACTTTCGAAATTACAGTAGTTACAATTGTCAACAACAGATGGCGCTGCGGTCTGGGAAAATCTATAGTACCATATTTTCCACATATCCACCATGCGTAGCAGTAATATGGCGTAGTCTCTGAATGAAATTACCCGAAACCTTTGACAACGTGTCTGGCGGAATGGCTTCACATGCAGATGAGATGTACTGCTTCAGCTGTTCAATTGTTTCTGGATTCTGGCGGCACACCTGGTCTTTCAAGTGTCCCCACAGAAAGAAGTCACAGGAGTTCATGTCTGGCGAATAGGGAGGCCAATCCACGCCGTCTCCTGTATGTTTAGGATAGACCAAAGCAATCACACGATCATCGAAATATTCATTCAGGAAATTAAAGACGTCGGCCGTGCGATGTGGCCGGGCACCATCTTGCATAAACCACGAGGTGTTCGCAGTGTCGTCTAAGGCAGTTTGTACCGCCACAAATGCACGAAGAATGTCCAGATAGCGTGATGCAGTAATCGTTTCGGATCTGAAAAATGGGCCAATGATTCCTTTGGAAGAAATGGCGGCCCAGATTATTACTTTTTGAGGATGCACGGACGATGGGACTGCAACATGTGGCTTTTCGGTTCCCCATATATGCCAGTTCTGTTTACTGACGAAGCCGTCCAGGTAAAAATAAGCTTCGTCAGTAAACCAAATGCTGCCCACATGCATATCGCCGCCATCAATCCTGTGCACTATATCGTTAGCGAATGTCTCTCGTGCAGCAATGGTAGTGGCGCTGAGGGGTTGCCACGTATAAATTTTGTATGGATAGAGGTGTAAACTCTGGCGCATGAGACGATACGTGGACGTTGGCGTCATTTGGACTGCAGCTGCAACACGGCGAACGGAAACCCGAGGCCGCTGTTGGATCGTTGGATCACCTGCTGCACTAGCTGCGCGTTGCCCTCTGTGGTTGCCGTACGCGGTCGCCCTACCTTTCCAGCACGTTCATCCGTGACGTTCCTAGTCCGTTGAAATTTTTCAAACAGATCCTTTATTGTATCGCTTTTCGGACCTTTGGTTACATTAAACCTCCGTTGAAAACTTCGTCTTGTTGCAACAACACTGTGTTCTAGGCAGTGGAATTACAACACCAGAAAAATCCTCTGTTCTAAGGAATAAACCATGTTGTCCACAGCACACTTGCACGTTGTGAACAGCACACGCTTACAGCAGAAAGACGACGTACAGAATGGCGCACCCACAGACTGCGTTGTCTTCTATATCTTTCACATCACTTGTAGCGCCATCTGTTGTTGAAAATTGTAACTACTGTAATTTCGAAAGTTTGTCCGCCTGAAAATGTACTGTTGTCCCAAGCATATTGCAACAAATGGTGTATTTCTATCGCTGCTCGTTTAGTTTTTATTGCCGTTTCAAATATACCGGTCATTTTTGAAGCACCCTGTATAAACGCTTGAAGATCAACAGAACATGTTCGAAACGCGTTGCATTATATTAGATGAAGCATAAAATAAAAATTGACTGGTAGCAGAAACTTGAACTCAATAATTAGGGCGAATAAGTCTCACAGGTTAACAGCTAAGGCTGTGAGTGAGACTATCTGTAATGTTAAGGAATTTCTTGTTTTCATTGCTGTAAGATTTTTCTTGTTGTTTTCCACCTGTAATAGGAAGGGAAATCTCAATATAGTAATGTTTTCGAAAACATATGTTCAAATGTCTCTGAGCACTATGGGACTTAACTGATGAGGTCATCAGTCCCCTAGAACTTAGAACTACTTAAACCTAACTAACCTAAGGACATCACAAACATCCATGCCCGAGGCAGGATTCGAACCTGCGACCGTAGCGGTCTCGCGGTTCCAGAGTGTAGCGCCTAGAACCACTCGGCCACTGTGGCTGGCGTAATGTTTTCGAGAATGAATCCGTTTGGCACAATTAGTAGAAAGCTGTTAATGTTGTGTTTCGCTTGAAGTTTCTCTGGCGGGTCTTTTGTAAAGTAACCTCTCTGTACATTCTCCAAACGTACTGCTAGGTGTGGTACAGTTGGTTCGCATTCTTGTATGGGAAAACCGAAAATCGGCCACCCTCCTTCGTTACATGAGGATCTCGTCGTTTCTTTTAACAGTTCGTTGTCTTTGGTTATTGAAATACTGTCATATCATTGCCTTTGTTCATATACTTACAGACATATTTGATGGATTTCACTGAACTGCAGTATTCTACGTTTAAGTGTGCTTGGAACATTTTGGAAAGCACAGTGTTATATGGTAGTACTATCCATGATTATCTATTTCCAATTCGTCCCTGCGTCGTATTCGTATTTGTGCTGTGAAGTCACCTTTTCGGATGGTCTCCTTTTGTGTTAGGGATAGCTATCGACTCCTGTTCGTGTGTCGTTCAAGTACGTTTAGTGTGTTTTTTGTACATATTACATCACTTACATAAGACGAATTGCGGTTTAATGGCCTACATGGTCCGCGAATCATGTTTTTCAGTACTATGTCATAGAGTTCAGGATCTTCTTGTGGAATGGGAAATTCAGCATGAATGATTTTGTCGATATCCGCAGGATGTATTCTGTCGTGTAGCCACATGAAATTGAGTCAGTGAGGCATTCCTGGTTTTAGCCATCCCAAGGGACATCTACGTATAGTAATGTTTACGCGATTGGATTCGTTTGGCAAAGTTGGTAAAAAGATGTAGTATTCTAGGTAGTTCGCGTGAAGTTTTTCTGGCGGTTCCAAAGATGTGGTATTTTCTGATGACTTCCATAAATCTCATTTGTTTTTGTCGGAAAACTCGGGCTATTATGTCGTGTCGATGTATGGGGGCTTGTGCATAACTTAGTTGTTCTTTGATTTCTGGCCAAGATGAGCTACAGTGGATGTTACGAAGAGGTCAGGTCGTCCATATTTTCTTTTGCAGGTCATGGCATCTTGAGTGTATTCGTGCACTTGTCTCGCGCTTACTGTGTTTGATGAGGATAAGATTACCATTGTTAAAGTGTCGTCAATGTTACCGTCATTTATGAGTGCGTCTCGAAGGTCGCCGTTTCTATTCATTCAATCTCATGTAAAGCATGCGTTCCGATTCAGATTTTGCATATATACAGTATCCAGCAGAAAATGTTGAAATAAAAGGCGACTGTTGTGTGTGTAATTGTATGATTCATTGTCTCTGCTCATTAAGCGGTAAGCATAGGACTCCATGGAAATGACTTTTTTGTTAATTTCTACGCCTGTTTCAAGTTAGATTTGTTTCACATTAAAAAGATCCGCCGCAGAAATATTAATGGAGTTTTGAAGGTGTGTCTCTGGAATCCGTTGTAGTCCTTCTCTTCTTCGTTCTACATTTACGTCGCGGCTTGTGTTTTCATGGTTCACAAATACCATGGCGACTTCGTACATCGGACATTTGTGTTGCACAGGTGGTCTTTTATCGACTACAGTTATAGCTTTATAGTCATCAGAAAGCATTCTAGTGCTGTTCTGAATATGCCAGTCAGTTTTTTCTATTTGTGTAAGATCATCCGCATCTCGCGCTCTTTCTTGTCTCAGTCCACTGGTATCTAAAGGGCTTATTTCAATAGTGGTACAAGTCTATTACTTCCACTTTTCTGCCTATAATACTTCTGACATTAATAATCCAATCAAACAGAAGGAAAGGTTGATCTTTAGCCGGAAGCCATATGTTTGAATATTTCTGGTATCTCAGCTGCAGATTTTTCAGCGCTCATTTAACCTTAGGACTCTGTATCTCAAAATGAATAAAAATGTACCACTATTGAAATAAGCCCTTCATATGTGCATCGTTGACCAATTTCTGTTTCTTTATTTCCGATTAAATATACTTGCAGAAATTTAAGGTCTTCGCTGGGTAGAGGTGGTGATGATCCCATGTTGTAATAGATTTGTCCTTGCATGGGAAAAAAAACAATCGGTTTAATTTCTATTAGTGTTGATCGAAATTACACTGGAAGAAGTCATTTGGAAGCAGGCGTTGCACGCTATTTTATTTTGAAGAAAGGATTTCTATTTTGAAAAATCACAGATCATGTACTCGTAATGTAAAAATTCCTGTCAAGATGCTTCCAGTAGTTTTCGAATTTTTCCGCTAATATAAAAGAACACGGAGTTTCTCTACTGAATTTTTTGCGTTGCAAAACTGGCAGATGTTATCTATTTTTCCGATTACTGTGTATTTGTGTTTGTTATATTTTTTCGTCGGATCGTAATGGAATGCTTCAATTCTTAGCTTGTATTGTTCGCTTGTCCTCGTCCGCTCTTTTCGAAGGGTGATATTTTCATGGCTGGCTTGAGTTCGCTGTCTTCTATTACAAGATTGTGTCTCAGTTCTTGATTCTTCAATCTATTCATTCTGTTTTTCTTCGGTTCCCTTCTCACGCTGGTCATTGTCGTTCATTGGCAATTTAAAACGTACTTCGCGCTCCTTGTCTGTTCGTTGTTTCGCTTTGTTTTTCGCCATTTTACCTTAGAATTGGAAAGCTCTCCTCCCCTTTCACGTTGAGGCATTGTCTGAAATATAAATCAAATCAACCATTAATTAATAAATATGCTAAGTACAATTTACACACTTTTCACACTTTATTTTTGGTTTATATTCAGTCCCGTCCCTCTTTGACTACTCACACTTAACTGTTTGTTTTTATTCTTTCATTGCACTACTTTATCAGTTTCTCCTTTCGTCAGTGATAAGAAAATGACGTGCAAACCCACGACGGGTCTTGCTTTATGTACTAATGGGTAGCCCTGCCAGTGGCGAATTCCAGACCCATCAAAAAGGCTTCGAATGCTCCACAAAGTTCCAGGACATTCCAAACCATTCGAGAGTGTTCTGGAATATTCAACAATGAACTGGGATGTTACGGTATGTTGCCGAACACTCTGGAATCTTCCCCAACATTCCAGAACATCCCGGATCATTGTGGAATATGGGTAATTGTGGAATGCTCTCGAATACTCTAAAATGTTCTTTAATGTTCTAGAAATTTCTAGAGGGTGGAAATTCCCAGCCCTTATATCTTCAAAACCACTCCGTTCTTCATGGATGGGGAATAGGAGGCTACCACAGCACATGACTCCCCTGAACGTACCGGGACTCGTTCTGAGTTTTAGAGGCACGCACATTCTACAGCTAATTTTATGATACTTATTGATAGCCGTCTTTACATATAGCTGACCTATATTTTTCTTGGAATTTCGAATATCTTGCAATGTTTGACATTGTCAAAGGCTTTTTCGAGGTCGACAAATACCTTGAACATGTCTTGATTTTTCTTTGGCATTGTTTCCGTTATCAAGCGCAATGTTAGAACTGTCGCTCGTGTGCTTTTACCTTTCCTAAATCCAAACTAATCGTCATCCAACTGCAATTTTCTTTTCCATTCTCCTGCATATTATTCATCTCAGCAACTTGGATCAATGAGCTGTTATGGTGATTGTGCTAAAGTTTCCATACTTGTCGGCTCTACCAGTCTTCGGAATTGTGTGGAAGATGTTTTTTCGAAAGTCAGATGGTATATCGCCAGACTTGTACATTCTACACACCAACATGACTAGTCGATTTGTGGCCACTTTCGCAGATGATTTTAGAAATTCAGGTGGAATGTTATCTATCCCTTCTAATTCATTCGATCTGAAGTATTCTGAAGCTCTTTTAAATTCTGATTCTAAAACTACATCCCATTTCTCTTCTAAGTCGACTCCTGTTTTTTCTTTTATCACGTCACCAGGCAAGTCTACCCCCTCATAGAGGCCTTGAGTGAACTCATTCTACATATCTGTTCTCTCCTCTACATTTAACAGCGGAATACCATTGCATTCTTAATGTTACCACCCTTGCTTTTACTTTCACTGAAGGTTGCTTTGACTTTTCTATATGCTGAGTCAGTCCACTTGACAATTATTTCTTTTCGTATTCTTCACACTTTCATGCAGCCATTTCGCCTTAGCTACCTCACATTTCCTATTTATTTCATTCATAAGAAACTTGTATTTCTGTATTCCTGAATTTCCCTGACTTTTTGTACTTCCTCCTTTCATCGACGAACTGAAGTATTTGTTCTGTTGATACCCATGGTTTCTTCACAGTTACCTTCTTTGTACCTATGTTTTCCGCTCCAACTTCTGTGATTACCTTTTTTAGATATGTTCATTCTTCTTCAACTGAACTGTCTAGAGAGCTATTCCTTATCGCAATATCTATACCCCCAGAGAACTTCAAGCGTTATCTCTTTATTCCTCAGTACTTTCGTATTCCACTTCTAAGAGCACTGATTCTTCCTGACCTGCTCTTTGAACTGCACCTGAAACGGCCCCTTAGAACAATTATACAAGACTGTGCTTAAACGGACACACACTATTTTTAGCGCAACGCATTCTGACTTTCAATAATCCCTACAAAAGAATGGCCCTGACTAACATTAACCTATACCTTTCACAAATCACTTACCTTACCAAAAATCTTCGTTACTCGAACTACTGCAATACAGCGAGCACCATTACTGCCAGCTAAATAAAAGATTCAAACTACGGAAGGCACTAACTACTGACAGGTACGGTTAGCAAATGAAAGATTTTAATAGAGAACAAACAATGTATTTCCCTTAATAGTCATAATATATATAGCAGTTCATGACATCCATTCTTACAAATCTCAAAACTCCGCCTCACTGGCTGTGCTGTGTGCAGTCTGTGGCTGGTTTGCATTGTTGTCTGCCATTGTAGTGTTGGGCAGCAGCAGCTGGATGTGAACAGTGCGTAGCGTTGCGCAGTTGGAGGTGAGCCGCCAGCAGTGGTGGATGTGGGGAGAGAGATGGCGGAGTTTTGAGATTTGTAAGAATGGATGTCATGAACTGCTATATATATTATGACTATTAAGGGAAATACATTGTTTGTTCTCTATTAAAATCTGTCATTTGCTAACTGTGCCTATCAGCAGTTAGTGCCTTCCGTAGTTTGAATCTTTTATTGAGCTGGCAGTAGTGGTGCTCTCTGCATTGCAGTAGTTCAAGTAACGAAGATTTTTGGTGAGGTAAGTGATTTGTGAAAGGTATAGGTTAATGTTAGTCAGGGCCATTCTTTTGTACGGATTATTGAAAGTCAGATTGCGTTGCGCTAAAAATATTGTGTGTCAGTTTACGCACAGTCTTGTATAATTGTTCTAAGGGGACGTTTCACACCCTACTCCTCGTAACTACTAAACTGCTCCTGGGTGTTCCTTACAATCCAGTATTTGATTTCGGAATCTCTGTCTGACCACGATGTAATCCAACTTCAGTCTTCCCCTAACTCCATGGCTTTTCCAAGTATACCTCCTCCACTTGTGATTCTTCAACAGAGTACTCACTGTTACTCGCTGAAATTTGTTACAGAATTCAATTAGACTTTCTTCTTTCTCATTGCTTGTCCCAAGCCCATATTCTCCTGTAATCTTTTCTTCAACTCCTTCCCATACAACTGGTTTCCAGTGCCCCGTGACTATCAGATTTTCATCTCCCTTTATGTACTGAATTGCCCGTTCAGTATCCTCATATATTTCCTCTCTCTCTTCATATTCAGCTAGCGATGTGGCGCGTATACCTGAACTATCGTTATCGGTGTAGGTTTAATGTCGATTCTGACGAACACAACCTTATCAATGACCTGTTCATAGTAGCTTTCTGCCCTACCTTCCTATTCATACACACCTTACATCATTTTGTGCTGCTGTTGATGTTGCTATATATTCATACGACCAGAAATTCTTGTATTCTTTCCATTTTATTTCACTGACTCCCACTAAATATAGATTGAGCCTTAGTACTTCCGTTTTGAGATTTTCTAGCTTCCCTACTACATTCAGACTTTCCACGCCCCGACTCGTAAAATGGTATTCTTTTTCTGGTTATTCTATCTTTTTCTTGTGCTTTCCTCCCCTTCGGCAGTTTCCTCCCGGAGATCCGAATGAGGGACTTTCAGTTTCAGGTCACATTTCGTGCGAATACACATTATGTATCTATAATGCAGTGGTTTACAAAAGCTAATTCAGTTTAAAAGGAAATCACACATTCGTTCGAGAAGAGCTGTCGGTTGTCCGTCCCGTGACTGATTTCGCCGTCTCACATACACAGATCAAGAAAGTTTGGCCTATGTACAGCGCCGAGTCTGAAGCAACAGGACTGAAACTACATTTTATGAAGTTTGTTGGTTACGTCTGGGAGTGTTCTGTGCTTCTCCCAATATTCGGTAAAGTAATGCTACACAAGGGACGTGACACTGATTACGGTCAAGGATTTACTTCACTTATTCTGTACTGAACTTAACAAGGATTCTGTTGGGCCCTGAATTTTATTTATTTCTTACACCTTTTAGTACTAATTACTATGTCACTAATCTCAGCAACGATGCGGCTATTGAAAACTTTGCTTTTGTTTAGTGGAGGAACACTTAAACGTAGAATTCAACGTTTCGCTTCTGTTCCGCTGTTTCCTATTTCGGTTTGCCATATAGTACACAAATATATGGACACTAATTTTTATGCCACTGGTGAATTTAACATTTAATCAGTTTTGTTTGGTTTTGAGGATAGTTGGCGTCACAATATTTTATTACGGCAGTAACTGAAGGCTTCATGCATTGCCATTCAGGTGGCCTTGCGTGTTTCAGGTACCAACTGCCGCTTTTTGTATAAACTGTACTGTTTCTTATGCAGCTTCATGATACTGTTTACATACCAAGAGCTGTCTAGAGCTACACTGTTGCCGCTATCAGACCCTGTGGATCTTTCACCAAAGTCTTTATTGCTTTTTGCTGCCTTCCATCCATCTAACCTGTCTGCTATAGTTGTTGGGAGTGGAGACTTTAATGCATACGGGTGTCACCACGACAGACATTTCAATGATCGCCTCTCCTATGTCTAAGAGAGGACCTTTAGTAATGCGAAGAAACATTAATGTGACCACCGGGTATGTTCGACGTCAACTTGTAGTAACCCCAATGAGGCGGCAGATGGCAACACCAGCAGTGGAAGATATAAAAAGCGTGTCGGGAGAACGCGGACGACAGTGTACTCGTTATCGTAACGCGGAAAAGGACGTCGGGCCAAAGGTGGAGTCATTTCTGAAACGTCTAAGTTTGTAAACTGTTCGCGTGTCTCTGTGGCACTTCGCACCATTGGTCCTCAACCAAGAAACCTAATGCAGCTGAACACGGCACTGGAGCCAGCGTGGCTCTACTCGTATTTCATCGCCATGACGAAATGTGCACATCATTAGACGATACAAGTGTTGATTTTGTGAGTCTGCAACATGAAAAACGATGTTACACAATTTTCATTTCATCGCCAGAACTCAATCTGTGCTATACAATCAGCTACCTGCGCCGATTTACAAATTTATGATACTGTACGCTTGCCAAAGTGCGGGTTATGACTTTGTCATACCAGGATCATCGTTTGAAAAAGTAATTAGTGTGGCCTTTCACGTTGGACCGCTTGAAAGCAGAATGGATACTGAATGTCAAAAAGTGCCTCTAGTCGGAGCAGCATATTGTTTGTCCACTTTCGCCACTTCATTGAAATCACACACCTGGACAATGATTAGTTGTGCGATACTATTAGGTCAGTGGAAACAAAAAGTTACTCAGATAGCTCAGGGGAATACAGCATATTAAAATATGTGTTCTTGACCATGTTATACCGATATTTTGCTCCTTCGTACTACTTAAGTTCCCACCTTAAACCTTGAATACATGATTCAAATGTCTCTCATGGTAAGATCCATAGTCTTCCACTCGAATAGCTTATTTCACTGTTTCTGGGATGAGCTGCTTATATTCTAAGCACATTTTCGTGCGGTTCCGAGCGTTAGCGGTCTCGCACTTCCCTCGTTACTGCTATCCGCGAGAAACTGGGGCGGGTCGCTAATTTGCATATAATTATTTATGGACTGAGAAGATGATATTCTAAAATAAAATCTACCTACCAGTACTTTCCATGAATATTTTTAAGACTAGACTGTGATATTACACGTTATTAACATACCCTTTATTGCGTAGATCATTAGAAGGCACTTTCGTAAAAAGTCTGCTAGTAAATAAATCAGTACAAACCACCGAAGAAACTGACAAAGAAATAGAGCAATAGACTTACGAGTGACTAACTCCAAAAAACTTACAAGCAATAAACATATAATGCTATTTAGAATCTAAATCATAACATATGTTGGTATTAATATGTAAGTGGTAAGCATCTGACATGTGTATGCGGTTTTATTTCGATATATTACGTTTTTTTTCTTCTTTGTGTTGTAAATTAACAACTGTAATATAATTGCCAGAGATTGTAATTAACGAGCCATATCATTAGAAGCAATGAGAAGTCGCACTATGAATTTTTTTTACACATATGAAAATAGCTGTCTTAAACTTTTTCATCCGTGTATCTGCGCTTTTTTTGTATCTGACGTCAAACTGTGGACCCGTATCTTGAATTTTCCTGTGCTTGGTCGAAATAGATTACATTGCAGTCTTGACACAAACTAAATTTATATAAAAACGGCTTACCTTCCTCGATGTCGTTCTAAAGAATATAATTTTATATGTATTTTTCTATTGTTCCAGCTGCCGCACCGAAATGACTGAGGGCTTAATGTTCGGTGGTACAAGAACTGGACACCTTATGTGCTCTCTCGTTATTTATTCTTTATTACAAAGTCGAACCATCCTGAGATTCATTTACGATTCGTTCCGTTATTCAAGGGTTTCTTTTTACCTAAGAATCTTGTTAAACCGATCTGTCGTCTATCACCGAAGAATGACTTCGTCAATCGCCCCAGTGGTCTGATTTATTCCGCGTTATGGTTTACTTTAGTCGATGAATTATTACATAAATTGAAGGTAACTCATGATTAATTAGTAGTTGGCAGCATATTGTGTAAAAAGAGACTAATTTTATTCATCGTCTTCTAGAATTCCTCATTTTCGTTACGATATTAGAGTTTGTATTCATTGTCTCTTCATCTCGTGACATAGTAAGAAACTTCAGTCTTTAAATGGAGGAAGAGGATCGGTTTAAATCAATAATAACTAAAAGGTGCCACAAACAAGTGACGTAGTACATGTACTAGATGAAGTACCAAACGTTCTTCGTGCTGTAAGAATGTTTTACACGCTTTTACTCCTTGTGGTCGTGCAGCATAACGTCCCGCAACAGTGAAATAACTGTTTTCTGCAAAGACGATAACCGCTGCCTTGCAGAGCTCTCTTAAGTCGACAAATTTTCTTGCGCTTGGATACCAGTGTGTACAGTAACTATCATACTCTTCCCGAGTTTTCAGCTGGTACACCAAGTCAAGCTAACAAAGTATCTCAACGGTCTAGTTGGTCCTTATTTACATGTCAAGATGAAGGACAGTTGGACAGTCGAAATATTATACTAGCTTCACTTGAAGGGTCGGCTGAAAACTCGAGAAGAGTGCTACACATTATGTCGCTAGGAAAGCCTACGAAGTCACAAACATAGTAATCCTTCAACAATTTTCTTGGAAAATCAATGGCGAATTGAATGTGGTGTAAATGACCCAATGCAAAGTATGAAAGTTATCTCTGTAGAGATCTCCCATCTACGTCTACGTTTCAAACCGGAAGTCCTGATTTTCGTGAATTTTTTTTCCTGTACTTCCATGAATTTAAGGTAAGAACAACTATATTATTAGAAACCCTTTCTGAGAGTATTCTGTAATTTGGAGTTCTCAGGAATTAAAAAAATTAAAAGTGTGTATATAATGAGCAAGTTCCTCATCACATTATTTTAATATAGTCGTACGCTGTTATTGCAGGGAATAGTGCTGATTCGCAATATATTACTATTTATACTGTATGTAATTAACATCATTCTCAGCAGACCTCGATATCATAAAAAATGAAACGAATTGTTGTTGTATGAACGTAGCGACATACTGTTACAAGCAACATTTTTCAAAGTAGCTGGTTTTCTTATCATTCAATAAGATGCTATTCAGAAACCGTAGATGGAAACGCCAATGAGAATGTAAGTTTGTGTGATAACGGAATTGTTAAGTCCAACTCTCGCGAAAAGTAAGAAAACTCGGATTTCAGTCCGGCAGAACTTTTCGATAGCTACAGCATATTAGTTGCCCTGTATTTATATCTTCTTCACGTGAAAATGAATGAAGTAAATGAAGGAAGAAAAGCGTCTAAGAAAATCCTAATAAAGATCAGTGAGAAGACCCATCAGAAGACGCAGCCGGCCGCGGTGGTCTAGCGGTTCTAGGCGCTCAGTCCGGAACCGCGCGACTGCTACGGTCGCAGGTTCGAATCCTGCCTCGCGCATAGCTGTGTGTGATGGCCTTAGGTTAGTCAGGTTTAAGTAGTTCTAAGTTCTAGGGGACTGATGACCACAGATGTTAAGTCCCATAGTGCTCAGAGCCATTTGAACCATTTTTTTGAGGACGCAGCCTTGTAAAACGCTGGACCAGATTTCAGTAGATTTGGACTCAAAGCATCGTCTCGACAACGTACAGTTATTTTCCTTGTTTCTGTTTTTTCTGCCTGGTTACCGAAAGCAAATGCTACGAACGCTCCCTCAAAGCGAACACAGCGCAGCTACTCACTCGTTATTTAACCGTCCTAAACGGACCGTGTCTGGGATTTAGCAGTCAACGAGGAGTCGACCGACATACAAAAAGATGAAGGAAGGAAGGAGGATGCGGAATCGTCTATTCTCCGGAACTGAATAACATGCTTTAAGAACGTTATTCAAATTTTCCGTTTGAAATACTTTTGAACGAAATAGATGAAAGAGAGATGTAGATGAACGAATACGTCGATGCAGTTGAGAGACATTTCGTGAAATCACAGATATCTCTTAAATAATTGACTGTCTCTTTGCTGCCATTGTTGCTTTTTTTTTTTAACGACGTTCATTTAAGCGTGGTGCTACGCAGTGATGTCCGGAGATATTTTGTTAGCATCCGCAGTGTGCCGTTGCAAAAGCTGCCTCTACATTGTAAACATTACGTTTTGCTCAAACAGTTCGGTGTGCTATGATTCTGGTAACGTGTGCATTAAGCAGATTACTCCAAATACCTCTCAGACACGCACAAAGAGAATTTCCCAGCAGTGCGAGCAATTTTGCGGAACTAGCGTTTCCCCGTGACATTTAATTGCGACCTGCTTGAAAAATGATAACTTCATTAGTCCCTATAGTGATAAATAAAAGATGTGATGGTCTACAGTACTTGGATGCAGTTAGGGTGCACACTTGTCTATTTACTTGTGTCACATTCAAAAGCACGAACACATACCATGATGCTTGTAACTGAAAACTACTCGTACTACAGGAAATGTGTTGTTCACACGCACTGTCCGTATAATTTATTCGACAGTAGCTGTTTCATCACGCTGGGGACACGTTTTTTCCGATTTTATTTTTGTAATTTTTCTTCGTTTATGGAAACTGTTGTATTTAAATGACTTCAGACTGGCAGTAATAAATAACCGTAGTTGTGACACTATGGCTTCTAAGCCTTATGTTACGTAAATCTGTGAAACCTATTTCTTTGTTCAACGCGTGCAATGCAGTTGCCTATAGCAATCGCGAGGAATTTCCTGGGAGATACGAAGTGGTATGTTCGGGTAATTTCAGGCAAGGTGCGAGCACTGTTTGACTGGCAGTCGTGAAGAGAAGTACGTGTCATGGACACTATGATCACAAGTGCTCCAAAAACATTTTACTTGATTTAGTGTTTGCGGAAGGTAGTAGTTAATCTGTGTTTTAGATCTGATCTGCCGTAAGTAATACACAATATTTCTTTTCTTCTATTGGACATGTTTTTCTTAAGTTTCAGCATTATCGGAGGGCTTTTCTATTAATTAGGAAGAATAGTCTGTACGTATACACATTTTTAAGAAAGTATTTACAAATTTGAAAACAGACAAAAACATTTATATACGCCTTGTTACAACATGCTATGGTTTTTCTGATTATTATGTTTTGCATTATAGTTGTTTTATCTTCACAGTTTTGCCACCTGCAACGATATAGAATGTTGTGGTTGGCAGGAGAGCCAACACCGGGTTACTAAAGGAGGCCGAAATGCACGCGTTTTAGCTAACGCAGGCTAGCGTGAGGTCTGGAACATGACAAGGGAATTAGAATTGAGAAAAACGGACGTAGCTGGTGGAATACTTAACTTTAATCCATTAATGATCAACGACGCTCCGGACGGTACATTTTTCACAATATCAATAAAAACTGATCATGGCGCCTTCCTAGGTCGTAGCAAACAACGTAGCTGAAGGCTATGCTAACTATCGTCTCGGCAAATGAGAGCGCATTTTGTCAGTGAACCATCGCTAGCAAAGTCGGCTGTACAACTGGGGCGAGTGCTAGGAAGTCTCTCTAGACCTGCCGTGTGGCGGCGCTCGGTCTGCAATCACTGATAGTGGTGACACGCGGGTCCGACATATACTACCGGACCGCGGCCGATTTAAAGGCTACCACCTAGCAGGTGTGGTGTCTGGCGGTGACACCACACAGAAACATAATGTAGAGAAGTTATTTACATGAAAATTTTACGACTGGGAAAAAAATTGGAAATTTGTGGTAAGATCGTATGGGACCAAACTGCTGAGGTCATCGGTCCCTAAGCTTACACACTACTTAATCCAACTTAAATTAACTTATGCTAAGGTAAAGACAACACACACACCCACGCCTGAGGGAGAACTCGAAACTCGGCTGGGAGTGTTCTCGTTAGGCCTGACATTAATTAGTGTTATGTGGCAGATTCTGTAATTTGTGTGTGTGTGTGTGTGTGTGTGTGTGTGTGTGTGTGTGTGTGAGTGTGTGTGTTGTGGCATATTCTGTGATTTCATGTTGCGTGTGTGCATCTCTTCAAATGGTTCAAATGGCTCTGAGCACCATTGGACTGAACATCTGAGGTCATCAGTCTCCTAGAACTTTGAATTACTTAAGCCTAACTAAGCTAAGGTGATCACACACATCCATGGCCGAGGCAGGCTTCAAACCTGCGACCGTAGCGCTCTCGCAGTTCCAAAATGAAGCGCCTAGAACCGCTGGCCACTCCGGCCGGCTCTCTCTCTCTCTCTGTCTCTCTCTCTCTCTCTCTCTCCCTCTTCCCCCCTCTCCCTCCCTCCGTGTGTGTGTGTGTGTGTGTGTGTGTGTGTGTGTGTGTGTGTGTGCACTATTTTTTTGGAGCTGAATGTGTTCTGGGCGGGAGTTTTGAATCTTTGTGAGTTTCATTTGACATTGTATGCGTATGAGTGTGTGTGTGTGTGTGTGTGTGTGTGTGTGTGTGTGCCTGCGAGCTCACGCACCTGCGTGCGTCTGTTGTGATGATGGAAAGCTGGCTGGCAGAATGCTTATTGAGCTGAGGTAGAATGAATCACAAAGGCTGCATCGTTAGTGGAAATAATCATGTTTAGTTGGCAGTTAAAATAGCATTTGAACAAATTCCTCACTGAAGCTGATTCTGCTTGTTGTCATAATATTTTTTTTTTCTCGTTGTAATGTAACCAGGTATGGAGATCACTTTAGGTGAGCGATAATTTGATAGTATAAAATGTAATGAAATATGTCTCAGTGAACAGCAAGAATAACCGGAGTTCGTATAAAAAACAATTTAGACTGCAGGTTCTAAAAAAAGGACGGAAATATGCATATTATAGCATTCTGAGAGAGCGAAATAGTCACATCAAAAAACTTTCGCTTCCCAGCGGAATTAAACTTCTGAAATATGCAATAAACTCATAGAGACAATTCGTTATATTTAAGGTACATATCCAGTAGTCATTTTAGCTCTTACCAAGATTATTGTTCATTATTAACTTAAACCTATAAACATGGCGGTCGTACATACATCCAGACAGAAGAAAGAGCATGAAATAACTAGGACTCTAAGGAACTACCATTATTTCATATAAAAGAACAACGAAATTATTCCATCGACTGTAGGACATAGAGTTCAAGGATACACATATCTCTCTACATGGTGTAAGACGTCGTGATCTCCTGACCTTCATTGCTTACATATTCCGCCCTTACACTCATATTCCGCACATCAAGACGCTTCATTCGAACCCAAACTCGATAGATAAAGTCAATGTTGTATGAATTCATGTAATAGATATGCAATTAACAAGTAAATAACAAGTGCGCACAGAGATTGAAATACTCGAGGCTGGCATACACACACACATTCAAGACATGATGGTCACAGGGGCTTTTAGTTCTGTAGAGGCAAACCGCACGTCGGGGGGCCGGTTCCTTCAGAGGACTCGTCAACCTATCTACGTCGGCTGGCGACCGCCTGTAGAGCAGACAGCGTTTTCCCGAGTGAAAGGGAGAACGAGCCCGTCTTCGGCTTAAAAGCAAATTCCGCTACATTGTGTGAGAGCGCCCAGCCTACACATTCTTTACAAACATAACATGCAATTTCAGAGGTTTTCACAGGGAGACAGCAAACGCCAAACACCGATGCTACACATTTCCGGACTGGTCGGCTTGAACGATATGTCATTCTCCAGTTTTAGAAGAGTAATGCTGATTGGCAGACGATATTCCTGACGCCTTGAGCTGAAGAAGTAATGGAATTAACCGAAAGATATACCCCTTCATGTCTGGCGTGGAGAGGGGCCGTTCCATTGTCGCTCTTGGAGTGAGAACATGTAACGAGAGCTTCGTACGTGTACTCAAAGAGCGAGAAACAAGCGTCTCCTCAGTACTTCACAGGGAGAGCGCCTCTGTCGAGAGCGAATCAGACTGTTACTCTATACTGAGTCCTTGCAATTAAGCGTTGGTCACTATGTTGGCCGCCACACTTACTGTGCGGTGTGAACAGACAGAGTTATAGTTAAATGCCTGCGAGCGAATTTTTGAGTGTCATTGCGGTGGACTGGTTATCTGACCGGTGTACCACGCCAATAGTTAGACTAGGGGCGAATAGGAGTCCTTGAATTCATCAAGGAGTAGGGAGAGTTTGATTGGCGAAGGTCAATCTGGATAGAACGAGAGTTATCTTATTTGTCAGCAGCGAGCGGCGCAGATAGCAGTCATCGCAGCTTACCGTATTGTGTGCTACAGCTCTTGCGAGCCCCATATTTCCTCCAACACAGTAGACTTCACTGCATTTCACACGCGACAGCCTCGACCATACCTAGCAATATTCTAATGGATAATTATTCAAGTTGAGTAGGTGCTGCTCTCAGCCATTCTGCCAAGTCAATAACTATGTTAAACTTTGTATGGAAATTGCATTAGCGAATCCTATCATTAAGAGGTAACTTCACATTCCGAAAAGAACCCGGAAATAACTTGTTCAGTTCATAACTAAAAGAGCCATTGTGATTTCTCAGAATTTTTGCAAAACAAATAATAATTTTCGTTAGTTTTATGTTCTTACACTAACTACCACTACTCCAGTACCCAAGTATCCCACTAGTTACGTAGGAAATTTTGTGATTTTTTGTGTCATTTCCTTACAGCGGACGACTCCAGAAGATATTTATTGCTGAATGTTTATCAGGCATTTCTCTTTAGAACGTTAGGAGCGTCTGTCTGTAGTAGTGTGGGGGTGGAAATTGCATCTTGCAGGAGCCACAGGGTAAAGGGTACAGCTCAGATTAGTCAGTTGCGCAAAATGACAGAAGAGCACCCACACGTCACACCACAGAGTGATAATTAATTTGTTATAGAGTGTGTATGTGTGTGTCGGTGTGTGTGTGTGTGTGTGTGTGTGTTGTGTGTGTCGGTGTGTGTGTGTGTGTGTGTGTGTGTGTGTGTGTGTGTGTGTGTGTGCTGCAACTGGGAGGCATACAGTGTTGATGAATTGTGTTGTATTTTCCTCCATGAATCGCAGTTCTGCACTACTCCGCATGACCATTTCTCATCCTTCCAACGGAGAGGCACGTCTCCCTTATGGCTGTATTGACACTGATTACAGAGAGGCGCTGTGATATTACTCCTGGCGTAGTATGCGGCCTTTCGTAGGTGACTTCAGCTCACGGCTGGTAGCGATTGAGGAAACCCTGACAGGACAATTGTACGACACGCACACCTTGCGTCCCCAGGAGTTAACCCTCATATAACAACGCCGTGATGCTATTTTTTAATAGGATAACGCTCGTCTACATATGGTACGTGTGTCTAAGGACTTTCGACGTAAAACTGTCTGTTCAGCGGCCAGCAAAATCCTCAGATCTGTCTTCGATAGAACTAGGCCGGTGTGAGCTGGCCGCCAGCTTCGCGCCAGCGTTAGTAGCCAGAGAATCAAGGCCCAGTTAGAACAGTTATGGGCCATCTTGTCCCAAAGGAAGATACGGCAGTTTTGCCGAATCAGTGCTTGTTTCCAGGCCGGAGGGAGTACAGCCACTGATAAGTGGCCTGATATTGGGAAGTCCTTCGTAAATTTGAATGGATTTTATAATCGTTGAAATAACATCAGGCACCGACTCAAAGCCTATAGTTTCATTTAGTTCGCTCCTCCCCTTCTTCTGGGTGTATGGTTTTTTTTTTTTTCATTTTACAAATGATCCAGCGAATAACGTCGGAAGCTCCATCTCGCTTTTCGCGGCTGGTGAAGTGGTGCATAAGAAGATGGCTAAGTCATAAGACTATAGCCAATTGTAGGAAGACTTTCTGGAGCCAATCAGCCGATGATTGTTGCACGATCTGTCACTCTGAGCGTAAATAAATGTGTCGAATTGCGCTTAGATAGGCGCAGTACCCTCCCCCCCTCCACCACTCCCCCCTCCACGCTGTCTATCGAAGCAACAACAAAAGGAAAAAGAGAATAATGAATGCAGTCGAATTCAATCAGGTGATGCTAAGGGAATTACATTAGGAAATGAGACAAAGTAGTAAATGAGTTTTGCTATTTGGGGAAGAAAATAACTGATAATGGTCGAAGTGAACAAGATATAAAATGTAGAATGGCAATGGCAAGAAAAGCGTTTCTGAAGAGAAATTTGTTAACTTCGTGTATAGATTTAAGTGTCAGGAAGTCTTTTATGAACGTATTTGTGTGAATTGTAGCCATGTATGGGAGTGAAACATGGACGATAAATAGCTTAGACAGGAAGAGCATAGAAGCTTTTGAAATGTGGTGCTACAGAAGAATGCTGAAGATTAGATGGGTGGATCACATAACTAATGAGGAAGTACTGAATATAATTGGGGGGGGGGGGGGGGGGAGAGGACTTTATGGCATAACCTGACTAAAAGAAGGGATCGGTTGGTAGGACACGTTCTGAGGCATCAAGGGATTAACAGTTTAATAATAGAGGGAAGCGTGGAGGGTAAAAATCGTAGAGGGGGACCAAGAGATGAATACACTAAGCAGATTCAGAAGGATGTAAATTGCAGTAGTTAGTCGGAGATGAAGATACTTTCACAGGATAGGGTAGCATGGATAAATGCAACTCAGTCTCTAGACTTAAGACCACAACAACAACAACGACAACAACAACAGGCGCAGAAATCCACTACCGTTCGATTTTGTCACTCAATCATTTAGACGCCACAGGAGCGCTACGAAGATCGTCAACGAACTCGTGAGAGACGCTACAGGAGAAATGACTTTATAGTGACGTTTAGTATTGAAATACGGAGGGAGTCGCCCAAATTTTACTGCCTCCCACAAACGTCTCGCGAAATGGCCACAAAGAGAAGATCAGGGAAATCTGAGCCAGTACGACGGTTTACCGACGATCAATCTTCCACGTTCAATTTCCGCGTGGAGTAAGAGGAGAGGGGTAGGGGTGGAGGGGTGAGACAACAGAACCAAAATTATCTTCCACCGTTCATAGCAAGTTGACTAACGAAGTAAGGAGTGTGTATTTACACCAATTTTCCAACTCTTGCTGGATTAAAACTGTTTTAGCGTTAATTTTCCGTCTGCGCTTGGTAGTACTTCATGCTAACATTATAACTTTTGCTCATACACAATGAGGTACGTTAACTACAAAAGGCAGCATAAAGTTTTTTTTATGGAGAAATGCGATGAATTTAAAATTTCAATCTACCATTATCGCTAAAGCTTAATTCAACACGGGGAAAATAGGAAATATAATTTTATACTAAGCTGGAATGCTGTTTCATATGTTTGCTAATTTGCTGTATTTCCAGTAGTGATTTTTCTGCTTCTTTACAGAACGTAATACTTCACGTTATGCATCGTGGGAGTGATTTGCCGTTGGAAGATGATCGGCAAAGTTTCAGTCTTTCGCTCTTTATCTACAGCTTCTCTCATGTTCAGATAACCTAACTGCCTCAAGTATACCCGATAGCCAATATATAAATTTCCACAGCACATGTTTACGATTTTATACAGATCAATCTCTGAAGAGGGTTACAGTTTGTCTTAACTACTGATGTTGATATTCCGTTGGCATTATTAAATGAAGGCTAGTAATTGCGAGCCTTTAACTTTTTTGCGAAGTAGTCTGAATTGTGGGACGATGCATCGCTTTTTGTAACTACTGATTCGTTTGTGTTTGGCAGCGGCAGAGTTATAGCCGTTACAGAAAGCGGTATGTTTGATAGTTCTGTTTTAGAAGCAGGTTGGGACAATGAAGCAGATATGGGATGATACACCATCAATGGAAAGCTACTCTTTGGTGGCTGTGTGGGTGCTTTTGTAAATGCTAATTAAGTGTCCACTTGCACCAATATCTACGAGGTTTGTCCAGGAAGCAAGGCACCGCATTTTTTCGTCAACGGTTCTTTACTGAACATAATGAGAATTACACACACAAAATAACGATGTTTTATCTTCACACTATATTTTTCCACATAACCTCCATCCCGTTCTATGGTCTTCCTCCAGCGCGAAGCAAGGTCGTGTATATCCAAGAGTGTAGATAACTGCATCCACACTTCCTTTGCTGATTGACAGATTCAGCGCCAAATGGCAAGTCGTAAAGCCTGTGTCCTCGTGAATGACAACATCAGCTCGCTGGAACACGTCAGGCGTGACAGCCGTGGATGGTCTCCCCGGCCGCTGCAAATCGTGGAGCACCGGTGAACCGCATTTTGATGACCACGCCCTCCTTGTCCAGCGACCAACTATACTTCTGTCAATAATAGATGCTCCGTAGACTTTGTACAAGCGTTTTTGAATATTGTTCACAGTTTCTTTCTCTGCAGTGAGAAATTCAATGACGGCACGTTGCTTGTAACGTACTGCTGCTACGCTATCCGTCGCAAGTGACGGAAACTTGGGGCGCTCACTCAGCAGACTTCAAATAATACACAAGTTACGTCCCCCCCCCCAATGAACCATGGACCTTGCCACTGGTGGGGAGGCTTGCGTGCCTCAGCGATACAACGGAGGGGTATCTGTTGAGAGGCCAGACAAACGTGTGGTTCCTGAAGAGGGGCAGCAGCCTTTTCAGTAGTTGCAGGGGCAACAGTCTGGATGATTGACTGATCTGGCCTTGTAACAGTAACCAAAATGGCCTTGCTGTGCTGGTACTGCGGACGGCTGAAAGCAAGGGGAAACTACGGCCGTAATTTTTCCCGAGGGCATGCAGCTTTACTGTATGATTAAATGATGATGGCATCCTCTTGGGTAAAATATTCCGGAGGTAAAATAGTCCCCCATTCGGAGCTCCGGACGGAGACTACTCAAGAGGATGTCGTTATCAGGAGAAAGAAAACTGGCGTTCTGCGGATCGGAGCGTGGAATGTCAGATCCCTTAATCGGGCAGGTAGGTTAGAAAATTTAAAAAGGGAAATGGATAGGTTAAAGGTAGATATAGTGGGAATTAGTGAAGTTCGGTGGCAGGAGGAATAAGACTTCTGGTCAGGTGACTACAGGGTTATAAACACAAAATCAAATAGGGGTAATGCAGGAGTATGTTTAATAATGAATAGGAAAATAGGAATGCGGGTAAGCCACTACAAACGGCATAGTGAACGCATTATTGTGGCCAAGATAGACACAAAGCCCACACCTACTACAGTAGTACAAGTTTATATGCCAACTAGCTCTGCAGATGACGAAGAAATTGAAGAAATGTATGATGAAATAAAAGAAATTATTCAGATAGTGAAGGGTGACCAAAATTTAATAGTCATGGGTGACTGGAATTCGAGTGTAGGAAAAGGGAGAGAAGGAAACATAGTAGGTGAATTTGGATTGGGGCTAAGAAATGAAAGAGGAATCCGCTTGGTAGAATTTTGCACAGAGCACAACTTAATCATAGCTAACACTTGGTTTAAGAATCATGAAAGATGGTTGTATACATGGAAGAACCCTGGAGATACTAAAAGGTATCATACAGATTATATAATGGTAAGACAGAGATTTAGGAACCAGGTTTTAAATTGTAAGACATTTCCAGGGGCAGATGTGGACTCTGACCACAATTTATTGGTTATGACATGTAGATTAAAACTGAACAAACTGCAAAAAGGTGGGAATTTAAGGAGATGGGACCTGGATAAACTGACTAAACCAGAAGTTGTACAGAGTTTCAGGGAGAACATAAGGGAACAATTGACAAGAATGGGGGAAAGAAATACAGTAGAAGAAGAATGGGTAGCATTGAGGGATGAAGTAATGAAGGCAGCAGAGGATCAAGTAGGTAAAAAGACGAGGGCTAGTAGAACTCCTTGGGTAACAGAAGAAATATTGAATTTAATTGATGAAAGGAGAAAATATAAAAATACAGCAAATGAAGCAGGCAAAAAGGAATACAAACGTCTCAAAAACGAGATCGACAGGAAGTGCAAAATGGCTAAGCAGGGATGGCTAGAAGACAAATGTAAGGATGTAGAGGCTTGTCTCACTAGGGGTAAGATAGATACTGCCTACAGGAAAATTAAAGAGACCTTTGGAGATAAGAGAACCACTTGTATGGTCATCAAGAGCTCAGATGGAAACCCAGTTCTAAGCAAAGAAGGGAAAGCAGAAAGGTGGAAGGAGTATATAGAGGGTCTATACAAGGGCGATGTACTTGAGGACAATATTAGGGAAATGGAAGAGGATGTAGATGAAGATGAAATGGCAGATACGATACTGCGTGAAGAGTTTGAGAGAGCACTGAAAGACCTGAGCCAAAACAAGGCCCCGGAGTAGACAACATTCCATTGGAACTACTGACGGCCTTGGGAGAGCCAGTCCTGAGAAAACTCTACCATCTGGTGAGCAAGATGTATGAAACAGACGAAATACCCTCAGACTTCAAGAAGAATATAATAATTCCAATCCCAAAGAAAGCAGGTGTTGACAGATGCGAAAATTACCGAACAATCAGTTTAATAAGCCACAGCTGCAAAATACTAACACGAATTCTTTACAGACGAATGGAAAAACTAGTAGAAGACAACCTTGGGGAAGATCGGTTTGGATTCCGTAGAAATACTGGAACACGTGAGGCAAAACTGACCTTACGAATTATCTTAGAAGAAAGATTAAGGAAAGGCAAACCTACGTTTCTAGCATTTGTAGACTTAGAGAAAGCTTTTGACAATGATGACTGGAATACTCTTTTTCAAATTCTAAAGGTGGCAGGGGTAAAATACAGGGAGCAA
Source organism: Schistocerca gregaria (assembly GCF_023897955.1). Classification (NCBI taxonomy): domain Eukaryota; kingdom Metazoa; phylum Arthropoda; class Insecta; order Orthoptera; family Acrididae; genus Schistocerca; species Schistocerca gregaria. Next base: position 251,593,620 of record NC_064920.1, read on the forward strand.
AAGGCTATTTACAATTTGTACAGAAACCAGATGGCAGTTATAAGAGTCGAGAGACATGAAAGGGAAGCAGTGGTTGGGAAGGGAGTAAGATAGGGTTGTAGCCTCTCCCCGAGGTTATTGAATCCGTATATTGAACAATCAGTAAATGAAACAAAAGAAAAATTCGGAGTAGGTATTAAAATCCATGGAGAAGAAATAAAAACTTTGAGGTTCGCCGATGACATTGTAATTCTGTCAGAGACAGCAGAGGACTTGGAAGAGCAGTTGAATGGAATGGACAGTGTCTTGAAAGGAGGATATAAGATGAACATCAACAAAAGCAAAACGAGGATAATGGAATGTAGTCGAATTAAGTCGGGTGATGCTGAGGGAATTAGATTAGGAAATGAGACACTTAAGGTAGTAAAGGAGTTTTGCTATTTGGGGAGCAAAATAACTGATGATGGTTGAATTAGAGAGGATATAAAATGTAGACTGGCAATGGCAAGGAAAGTGTTTCTGAAGAAGAGAAATTTGTTAACATCGAGTATAGATTTAAGTGTCAGGAAGTCATTTCTGAAAGTATTTGTGTGGAGTGTAGCCATTGGAGTGAAACATGGATGATAAGTAGTTTAGACAAAAAGAGAATAGAAGCCTTCGAAATGTGGTGCTACAGAAGAATGCTGAAGATTAGATGGGTAGATCACATTACTAATGAGGAGGTACTGAATAGAATGTGGGAGAAGAGGAGCTTGTGGCACAAATGACTAGAAGAAGGAATCGGGTGGTAGGACATTTTCTGAGGCATCAAGGAATCACCAATTTAGTACTGGAGGGCAGCATGGAGTGTAAAAATCGTAGAGGGAGACCAAGAGATGAATACACTAAGCAGATTCAGAAGGATGTGGGCTGCAGTAGGTACTGAGAGATGAAGAAGCTTGCACAGGATAGAGTAGCATGGAGAGCTGCATCAAACCAGTCTCAGGACTGAAGACCACAACAACAACAACCTTTAGTTGTGCAGTGAGGTGTTTGATTGTGATCCGTCAGCCACGTGAAATGAGAGTGTCCTCACGTTCTAACATTGCTGGAGTCACAGCTGTGTGCGGGCAGCCGGCACGCGATATATCGGACAGGTTTGCGCGACCTTGAAGCGATGATGACAGACGTTTCGCCGAACGACGCGTCGTGTTTTCATTCACTGCCAGGTCTTCATAGATATTTTGCAACCGTTTATGAATAAGTGCGATGCTCTGGTTCTTCTCCAAAAGATACCCAGTGACAGCTTTCTGTATGGAAAGCACCTCCGTAACAGACGCCATTTTGAAGGCTGAAGCGAGACTATTCCACGATGTCCCACGACAAATTCCGCGTTTTTTTTCCCAACCGAAATTGGTCGAGAAAAAATGTGTTGCATTACTTACTGAATGCCTCTCGTAGTAATGTTTCTAACTGCCTAGTTGTACCAGTCAGTAAACACAGTACATGTCTGGACCAGCACTTAGTTTTGTCATTCAGTAGTTGTTTATGTAAGAAAATTTGTTAGAAATCACGAGTGATAATTTGAGATAGTATTGGACTAAGAGAGAATCTTTTAGCTAAGCCACCAAACTGACTACAATGAATGTTTTCAAACTGAAAATAACTCTTACACACATATGAGTAGCAACGGTTATATTTTGTGAAAAAGATCTGGTGATGTGTTTTTACGATAATCATTAGGGAAACTTGTAAACAAGCTAGTGACGTGAAACAGCAATAGTTTAGAAGTGGGTGATTTGTATGTCTTTAAATTTATCGAGTACTATGGAACTGTTTGTACCAAACTTATCTCGAAAATTGATTTTATTCTTATTGGTGTACATTAGCTTTCTTGTTAACATGAGGCAGAGAAATACAAGATACTGGCGGAAGTAAAGCTGTGAGGGCGGGGCGTGAGTCGTGCTTGGGTAGCTCAGATGGTAGAGCACTTTCCCGCGTAAGGCAAAGGTCCCGAGTTCGAGTTTCGGTCCGGCACACAGTTTTAATGTGCCAGGTGGTTATCAGCGCACACTCCGCTGCAGAGTGAAAATCTCATTCTGGACGGGGAAGAAAAGGATGGCACTGCTGGCCGTACTGGAATGCCATCTCTAAATCTCCTATAATCAAGAAGTCCTAGGACTCACATATAGAAGCTTACGGCTGTTGGTTTCAGACACAGACGGAGGTGAGAAAAGTCATGGAATACCTCCTAACACCTCCTAATATCGTGTCGGACCACGTTTTGCCACTCAGAGTGCAGCAACTCGACGTGGCATTGACTATACCAATCTTTGTAAGCCCCCTGAACAAACATTGAGCCACACTGCTTCTACAGCCATCCATAATTACGAAAGCGTTGCCGTTGTAAGATTTTGTACACAAAATGACTTTTCGAGTATGTCCCATAAATATTCCATGGAGTTCACGTCGGGTCATCATGGTAACCAGATCATTCGTTCTAGTTGTGTATCATGTTCTTCAAGACAAGCGTGAACAATTGTGGCCTGGTGACATGGCACATTGTCATCCATAAAAATTAAGTCCATGAACAAGTGCAAATGATATTCAAGTAGGAGAGCATAACCGTTTTCAATCCATTCCATGTAACCACATCCCACACCATTATGGTGCCACCACTGCATTGCTGACCACTTGAGTCCGTGCTTTCGTGGGGTCTGCGCGGCACTCGAACCATATCATATCATACCACACCATCAGCTCTTACCACCTGAAATCGTGACTCACCTGGCCTGGCCGCGGCTTACCAGACGTCTAGGCCCCAACCGACATGGTCACGAGCCCAGGAGAGGCGCTGCTGGCGATGTCGTGCTGTCAGCAAAGACACTCGCGTCGGTCATCTGGTGTCATAGTCCACTAACGCCAAATTTCGTTGAGCTGTCCTAATGGAGACGTTTGTCGTACATCCCACATTTCTGAGGTTATTTCACGCAGTGTTGCTCATCTGTTAGCGCTGACAACTCCACGCAAAACGCCGCTGCTCTCGGTCGTTAAGTTGCAGACCGTCGGCCACTGCGTTGTCCGCGGTGAGAGGTAATATCTGAAATTTCGTATTCCTTACACACTCCTGACACTGCGGCTGATGGAATATCGAATTCCTTAACGATTGTCGGAATGGAATATCCCGTCCGAGTATCTCCAACTACCACTCCGCACTCAAAGCCTGTTAATTTCCATCCTGCAGCTATAATCACGTCGGACAGTTTTTCACATAGATCACCTTAGTACAAATGACACCTCCGCTAATGCACTGCCCTTTTATCCCTTGTGTACATGAAACTATGCCATCTGTATATATGCATATTGCTATCCCATTAATTTGTCTCCTCAGTGTAATACCTTTACTTGATTTGCTGGTGACTTATGAACGTTCATGGAAAATTGCAGACATTCAGTTTCCATCTGATGATCGCCTAAAATGCCGAAAGCCTTTTCGTGATAAAATAAATCTAATCTCACAGAACACTTAGCCGTTTTTTCTATATAACAATAAAACTATTGTAGCGTGCAACAAGCGGTTGTTTAACCGTGAAATTTGTATTTACCTACATCGTTTAGTAGCTGTGGATGTACTAAAGATATTTCACCTATTGAAACTAGTCTATTGGGAGTCTATTATTTGCATTTCTGGAATTTGTACGTACTATGTATGTCGCAGACGTTAAGCAAACGATTTTGAATCACTGATGGAGAGTTCCTGTGGTTCTCTTTCATTATTATTTTATTTGCTATCCAGTGATACAGAATTCCCTGGCATGCGTGAATAAATTTGGGTGTGTTTCATTTTTCTATATCAGCGGTCGGCGTACAGAATGGCCAACCCCTGTAGTTTTCAGGTAGGTAAAGAGGTTTGCTTCCCTTGTGTGAAAGTTACCGGTGTTAGGTTGGTAGCAGAAGCCTCATCTCTGGGTTTTTCGGGCCACAGGGTCGCGTAGGAGACGTTTGAGTGTGTGAGAGCGTAAGTCTGTTTCCAGCTTGCCGAGGGTCTGCAGCCGAAGTCTCTTCGAAGAAGGGTGAGTTGACTTAACAGCGTGGAGCGTTGTCTCATAGCAAGAGGGGAGCTTTTAGCTTTTGGTCTCGCCTTTCATCTTACAAAGACTGATTTGCTGGGTCGCAGCGAGGAATGCAAGGCTTTTGCAGACTTTCAGTTTGATTCCTAATGCAGACTTGACTTTGATCCGTAAGAAGAACATAGCACAAAGGTGATGCGTATGTTGAAGCGCCCTCGGATCAGTGTGAATGTTTGTGTGCCTGCAACTGCGTGTGCATACATTCTAATCTTTTCTGAATCTTGGTAATTTTTGCTTCTTTGTGAATTTTCTTTGTCTCATTATTTTATGTCCGGTAGAAACCATCGACATGTGTCAATATTAAAGTTTGTTGGCCCTCTGCCATTATCCTTTATCTATTGAGATGTGTCCTTCGTAAAATGTTAATTGTTCACGACTGTGTGGTTTGATGTTACTAAAATTTGGCCATGGTACGTAGAAAATGTGTCTCCGCGAATCACGTGGGCACACGAGTCTGTTGTGAATTATATAGCGTTTCACAAGCAATTGTACTTAGTTACCAGGTAGCAGCAGTCTACAGATGCAGTACATCAATGTTTTAAGGAATAAATAATTTTAGCTCCAATCTTATCCAGTGTACTAATGGTACGTCTCCGTTACCTACGCCATTTACCTTGTAGTTTTCATTGTTAGCCCATCCTTAGCGCTTCCATGTGCACACGTCCAATAATTAGTGTCCTTTTTTGATTTAAAACAAATGTTCTGGAATAGATCTTGTTTTCAGGAATGTTGCTGCAAGCTTCACTTATGCACAGTGTTCGCGCCCTCTTTACTTTATTCAATATTGGATTCACGGGAACAATGCCTGGATAATACTAATAATTACATCCCATTCTTTATCAGTGACTTTAGAATGAATGTTCTTTCGTGAGCTTTTCTTATAAATAAATTAAGTAGTTTTCCGACTCAGCGCAACCTCTTATTTTTCGTGTGGCTGGAGTTGGTGGTGACCCAATCTTTTACTTTGATTTCACTGTCAGGTAGCATTTTCTTATTCAAAGTGCGAGTGGCTCTTTTAACCATCAGGATATTTTCAAAGTGAGCTTCACGCACCTTACACATAGCGACCCTTTTATTCAAGCTACTTACACTTATTATTGTTTAGTCAGAGTAGCTGTGTCGCTGTAAGATGTGCTTCTTCTTTCATATCTGCTGGGCAGCGAGGAGCGCCGGAGTTCTATCATTAGAGCAGTAGTGATGAGTTATTAAAACAACTGCTAAAAATGACTTCAGCATGTGCTACGTAGTGTACTGTGTACAATGTCAACGGCTTCGCTTACAACAACCACGAAAAGATAGTGCTTCGATACATATTTTGTATGACTAAAAGAGCCTCACGAGTTTTTGCGCAGAATAACTACAAAAATAATAACACCATGAATGTAATTTTTTCCCACACTTGACGCCTCGACAACAAGTGCACACTAATGTGATGGACAATTTTCTCTAACTTGTGCACATTTCCCTCAAATTTTAACACATTTTGAGTGCACCTGAGCACCAGTGTGAGCATTATTTACAACTTTACTTGGAGTGCACCTCAGCACTACATGTACAAACCTTTTTGTACATCAATTTATGTGCCACTGAGAACCACTACTTGCAAAACAAGTTTTTCACTTCTTTATAGTGCTTATATGCACGTGACATGTATATATTCTGTAATCTTTTTATTTTTTTCTATGATATATTGTACTACTTCCTAGCTTATTACTATTTTTGTGAAATACTGTACTGACGAATTTTTCAGTATAATCTTCGCCATATTCGAAAATCATAGGCCGTGGTATCATGAAACAGGTCTATTGCGAGTTTATTATTTGTATTTCTGGAATTTGTACGTACTATGGATGTCTCAGTCGCGAAGCAACAATTCTGAGTCGCTTATTTTTCGCGAGCAGTCTTTAGTCGGAGTAACCGTATCGCCGGAAGATGTGCCTGTTTTTGTCATCGCTGCTGGGTAGCGAGGAGCAATAGTGAGACAGACCCAGACCAGATTAGTGACAGTGTAGATGTAGAGTTAAGAGCATCTGTGTTTATGTAAAATGATTTGTACTTGAATATTGTGAAAGAGATTCATAATCAAAAGAGCATTAAAAGAAATGTTTTTTTTTTTTTTTTTTTTTTTTTTTTTTTTTTTTTTTTTTTTTTTTGGGCAATGCAGCCGCATAGTTAGGATTCATTGCTGAATGAGGCATCCATGTCACGAAACTTCTGAAATTTCATTAAAGGTTGAATAATTTTCACAGTAAGGTATTTTTCTCATTTTTATTAATCGTTAATCCAACATTGGTGAGAATAAAAATTTATTATTACTGCTGCCATTTGTCAATGTTAACCAGTGTGATAACATGATTTGCGTACAAGTAATAATATATCACATAGTTGAAAAACAGTTTGTTACAGGAATATTTCACCTAAGAGCACTATTCAGATACTCGATCCGAGCCAATTTTTATTTCTAGGAGTATATCACTTAATGATGTGTAAAACAGTTTACTTGTTGTCTGGAACATTGTACTGAGCACTCAAAGACCGCATTTCCAAGCAATTACATTACGAGGTTTCTTTCGCAGTTGGAAAAGCGCGAAGTTACACAAAGCTAAAAAAAAAAGCAAAATTACAACCAACCAACACAAAATCAACCAAAATGAGTTTTCAAAGGCAACTTTCACTACGTTTAGTCACAACTGTAGAAGATAGGTTGTGAGTTTGTCGTTCACCATGCAAAGATTCTTCCTAACCCACAGACGACAGTAATCTAGTATAGTGCAAGTTAGTTTGGTACATGTAAGGTAATAGAATCTCGATCAGTTTCCGCGAAATATTGGATGCATTTACACAATACCATGTACGTTTATTGTGAATCTATACTTATATTTTCATCGCAGTTCGTCAAGGCCCCCCTCCATTTCGAAGCATTGCTGTTATCGTAGAAGAGCAGACCTGAATATACTCTTAAGAATATCCTGAGAAATAGCCGACGCTGTATTTCAGTTGCGAGCTTCCAGATCTTGGAGCTTTTTTACCTTTGACTGACGCTATATACGCCCAAGTGAAGGTATCCCAATTTTGCAATTTAGGTTAACGTGATGGTCACGGTTCCTGTTGAACCTCTCCGTATCCATTCGTTTGGCGAATCTTCAGTTTAGGTGCTGTGAGAGCAAAATGAGCTGGCGTTCCAGCCTGTCAGAACATAAGTGTCAGTAATGCCCGCGTACTGTAACTTTGGTTCCAAGAATTGCTCCAGCATATTCAAGTAAAAGTTTCCCGTAATTACCTCTTCTATAAAAATGAGCGGTCTGGTAATTGTATTCGTTGTGAATACAGGCCACACACACGCTTATGACGTGTCTCTTTGACATTCAGCAGTAGCTGGAAGTTGGCAGAATATGCGACAGTTGTGTTTGTCAACAATTCTGCAGATGTGGAGTGTGGCCTCAACAGTAAACAAAATGTGATCCATGGGGTGTGCGTTGGGTACAGCTTCTGTCAATTCGTTACATCCAGCTGAGCGAGCTGCGTAATCTTCGTCGCCTAATTCATGAACCACCTGAATGTGCTCTATTCTCTAACATAAAGGGTAAAATTCCCAATATCGTTGATTTTTATTAATCGACGAATTGATAAATGTTGATTTCTGTCGACTGCTTCTCCGATTCGATGAACAGTCTCTTGCAGTACAAGAGACCACCCGTGAATGTGTTCACCACGTTTAATGTTCTTTGGAATTTATGGTCGAGTTACCGAAATTTTCTGTTGTTGATGCTGGCTTCTCAAATTTCCTAGTGCATTCCTCATGTACCTCTAGATAAGATAAACCACGCAACCAAACACTAAAGCCTAGATTACACTACGACATTGCGTTGTGCCACTCGTTGCGTGGAATTAGTTGCACGCGAATGGTTTCATATTTGACTGTAGACACGGCGAAACTAGTATATACTTCAGTTTCGTCGTTTTGTGGGTTCCTGAGTCGTGTCTGAAATGAAAGTTTTGGCAGCTGCACGTCGCACGAGTTGTGAAGGAGTTAAAAGCTTGTTGTGTGGAATCTCTGCATAAGAAAAAAAAAAAAAAGAAACTTTTTTCGATTCGTGACTGGATGAAGAAAATACCTCACCTCAGCTGCTCAGCATCCTTGTTGAAATAATTTATAATGGAAGACCCAAGAAGTTCTTTTAATTATCTTAGAATGTCACCAGAACTGTTAACGTTTCTTCTAGAGTTAATTATGCGATAAGGAACAATAGTATTGTAATGCATGAAGCACTGTCGCCAGAACTAAAATTACATATCACATTGCGTGCATTACAATCGAGAACACTCGGCGTGCTATAAGATACGGTTTCAGTTGGTGTGGACGTTTTTTCATTAACACCAATAATTATTAATAGTAATAATAATTAACATTAACAGCATTAAGAAGAGAATGGGTTGCAAACTACTCTCTTGACTATAGATATGTACAGAGGCTATATTTCGAAATTCATACACATGTGAGAGGGGGGCATTGTTGGGACGTTTTAAATACATGAATATTGAATAAAGAATGTAGCGTCTTGATTTGCATAGCCTTACCTCCTGTAAACAATATTCCTGAAAAAAAAAATAATGGGCCAACTCGAAGGATGGGATTTTAGTCCTGTACACAAGAGCATTTCTACAGCTAGATTTACATTTGCTCGCATTTTTCTTAATACAGTTCTATATGTGCTCCTACTTCAATAAATTTTGCCCTCTAGCTGAGATATTGTCAAACTATCTGTGTTCTGATCGCACATGACGGTCTCAGGAGCAGCAACATGTTGCTTATTTTTCTAATCAGCATCACTGAAATCCCACAAACACCTGTGCAACACATATATATCCAAAAAGCGAACATTATTCTCCGTTCCTCACTTCATATTTCAGTCAGTCTACATTTTACGAACACAAATAACCTCAAAACTCCTGCAACTAGTGTCGACAAAGTTGGAACACGCCGAAACTGTTTAGTTTCGCCAAGTAGTTGCGCAAATGCGCATGTGCAGTGGCCGGTTGCGCAGTTGTTTGCAACCTAGTGTCGTAGTGTAAACTAGGCTTAGCAACAACCACATACGCTTCCATTGTAAATGATTGAGCTATCTGCAGCTAGCTTGTACCAAGTCATTTTTGCGGCGGTTTTGCTGCACCTTCTACCTCCTTGCTTTATTGTTCTCTCAACAGTTCGTGTCAGTGGGTTGTTCGTGAAGACAGCAGGAGGCTATTTGGGCGTGTCGGCGTTTGCCGTTGGAGAAACGTGGATTGCAGCGTCTGGGTTGTGTGTCGGCATCCCGCCAGGTGGCGCAAGTGACGGGAAGTCTAGGTGCTGCGTGGTATTCTGGGATTTTGCGGCACGGGACCGTGTGGGGCCCGCAATGAGTTGGTAACACTGTTGCGTACTGTTACGGGAGTCATGCGAATCCTTTTTCACTGTGATAGCCTGCGGCCACGATGTTATTTCCAGTTGGTCTTGATAACTAAGCTATGGAGCGGTGACTCGCTTCTTCCGGGTTCTCCAGAAACCGGCGAGAATTACTGGCTTTATTATTCGGCTCTAGCACCCTCCTTACAACTGCATTGCGATCCGTGTGTTTACTCTCCTGTCAAGTTTTGAACAGCGTCGTGACCTCAAGTTGGTCGCATTTTGTTAAGTTTTTAATCAGTAGCTACTGTGTGTAACACGGCCCTTGTTTAGTATATAAGTACCTTCCCTTATGGTTCATGTGGTAACCGAATTTATGTTTCAGGTACTTCTGTCCAAATGTTCTGCTCTGTTTAATGCATTGTAAAGCGCACACTGATGACTGGTATTTTGAAAAAATGCAAGGAGCAGCCGTTGGGCAGAGAGACTTGTCCCTGTGTATTATTATTTGGAACCAGGCTGTTAAGCTAAGTAATCTGTTTTTTTTTTTAAATTTGCCATCCTGTTGCAAGTTAGCCATTATTAATTATTAGTTCTTGTTGTTATTAGTTTGTATACTGCGGGAACGGTTAGTTACAGAAATTTGTTATTTACTTAAGAAGTGTCATTAGTGCTTTTTTAACAGTTCAAAATGGTTCAAATGGCTCTGAGCAATATGGGACTTAACATCTGAGGTCATAAGTCACCTAGACCTTAGAAAGACCTAACCCTAACTAACCTAAAGACAGCACACACATCCACGCCCGAGGCAGGATTCGAACCTGAGACCATAGCAGCAGCGCGGTTACGGAATGAAGCTAGTAGAATCGCTCGCCCACAGCGGCCGGCTAAGGAATAGCTCAGCAGGCAGTACATGTGAAGAGGACTGGACATCTGTAAAAAGGGAAATCACATAAGTTGGAGAAGAAACCATAGGTACTAAGCAGATAACTGCGAAGAAGCCATGGGTATTAGAAGAAATACATCAGTTGATCGACGTAAGAAGTAAAGACAAAAATTTTCAGGGAAATTAAGGAATATTTGAATACAAGTCGCTGAGTAATGAAATTAATAGGACGTACAGTGAAGTTAATGCGAAATGGTTGCATGAAACATGTGAAGAGATCGAAAAAGAAATGCTTGTCGGAAGGATTGGCTTAGAATACAGGAAAGTCAAAATAACCTCCGGCGAAATTAAAAACAAGGGTGGTAACTTTAAAAATGCAACGAGAGTACCACTGCTAAATGCAGATGACTCTATTAAGGGGAAGATCTGTCTGATGTGATAGAAGAAGAAACAGGAGTCAATTTAGAAGAGATAGGGGATCCAGTATTAGAATCAGAATTTAGGAGAGATTTGGAGGACTTTACATGAAATAGGTCAGAAGGAATGGATAATATTCCATAACAACTTCTAAAATCATTGGGGAAGTTGCAGCGACTGTTCACGATATTGTGTAGAAGGTATGAGCCTGGAGACATGCCACCTGACTTTCGGGAAAGTACCATCCACACAATTCCGAAGACCGCAAGAGCTGGCAAGTGCGAGAATTATTGCACGATCAGCTTAATAGCTCATGCATCAAAGATGCTGACAAAAATAATATACAGAGGAATGGCAAAGAAAATTGAGGTTGTATTAGATAACGATCAGTTTGGCTTTAGGCACCAGAGAGGCAATTCTGACGTTGCGATTGATAATGGAAGCAAGACTAAAGAAAAATCAGGACACGTTCATATGTATTGTCGACCAGGAAAAAGCGTTCGACAATGTAAAATAGCGCGCGATTTTCGAAACTCTGAGAAAAACAAGGGTAAGTTAAAGGGAAAGATGGGTTCTATACAATATGTACAAGATTCAAGAGCGAATAATAAGAGTTGACGCCAAAAAACGAAGTGCTCTGATTAAAAAGGATGAAGACATGGATGTAGTCTTTCGCCTCTAATGTTCAATCTGTACACTAAAGAAGCCTGTGATGGAAATAAAAGAAAGGTTCTGGACTGGAATGAAAACTGAAGGTGAAAGGTTATCATTGACATGATTCGCTGATGACATTGATATCCTTGTTGAAAGTGAAGAAGAATTACATGATGTGCTGAATGGAACGTATGGTCTACTGAGTACAGAATATGGACTGAGAATAAATCGAAGAAAGACGAAAGTAAAGAGAAGTAACAACAATGAGAACAGTGACAAACTTAACATCAGGGCTGATGGTCACGAAGTAGATGAAGTCAAGGAACTGTGGTACCTAAGCAGCAATGTAACCAATGACGGACGGAGAAACAAAGACATCAAAAGGCATTGCTGGCCAAGAGAAGTCTACATATCAACATACAACACCTCACATAGGCCTTAATTTGAGGAACGGAAGAGTATTGAAGCTTTTGAGTTGTGGCACTACAGACTAATATTGAAAATTATGTGGAATGATAAGGTAAGGAATGAGGAGGTTCTGCGCAGACTCTGAGAGGAAAGGGATATGTGGAAAACTCTGAGAGAGGATAGGATCTTAGGACATGTGCTGAGACATCTAGGGAATGACTTCCATGGTAGTAGAGGATTGAACAGGGCAACAAAAAATGTAAAGGAACGCAGAGATGGGAATTCATCCAACAAATAATTGAGGATGTAGGTTGCAGGTGCTGCTGTGAGATGAAGAGGTTGGTACAGGAGATGAATTCGCAGCGGACAGCATCAAACCAGTCAGAAGACTGATGACAAAAAAAAGGAAGATGCTAATGAAGTTTTCTTCAAATCCATGCTGTAACTGTCGTGGGCGTTGGTTACCTTTGAACATGGTGGGTTGATGTTTGTCAAGAGTACCTTTACGTCGAGAAAAATGCTATTATCAGCACCTCTGCAATACTGCAGGAAGACTTGGCAGGAATGTAGCCACTGTAAATGATTGCTGGTGGCGTTGGTAACGAATCGGAAGATGACCGGGCTCTAGACCACCATGTGGCATTACAAAGAATGAAGACCATTGTGTTCGGTGTATGACTCTGACGCGTGCTATTGCATCTGCAGCAGCTGACACCTCAGTATCACGACGAAATGTTACAAATCGGATAATTCAAAGGCAGCTCTGAGCCTATCGCTCTGTAGCACGCATTCCCCTGACCCCAAACCGCCGCCATTTGCGACTTCTGTGATGTCAAGCGAGAGCTCATTGCAAGGCATGTTGGTCTATCGTATTTCACGATGAAAGCTGGTTCTGCCTCGATGCCAGTGATAGCGGTGTGTAGGTTAGTTGGAAGCCAGTTGAGAGCCTACAGCCAACCTGTCTCCGAGGTAGACACACTGGACGTACACCTGAAGTTATCGTTTGGAGTCCAATTTCGTATGACAGTGGAGTAGCCTCGCAGTTATCGCACGGACCCTTTCCGCAGATCTGTACATCAATCTGGTGATTCGATCTGTCGTACTGTCATCATGAACTGCAGTCCAGGGGGTGTTTACCAACAGTATAGCGCTTCCCCACACCGCTGTTCTAACCTAACATGCTTTGCAGAGTGTCGACACGTTATCTTGGCATACACGATCATCAGATCCCAATCGAGTAATCATACGACAGCTCCAGTATCAACCACAACGAGCATTAATCATCCTTTTATTGACCTACTAAGTGCAGCAGGCACAGACCTCCATCTGAAAAATTGACATCCGGCACTTGTACAACACAATACATGGCTGCATTCAGCGTTCTGGCAGTTACATCGGTTAGTATCGTACCAGCATTTCATATCTGCAATGGCTTAAATTTTGGAAATTTGTAGTACGTTCCTATGCGACGAAAGTGCTGAGCTGGTCGGTCCCTATGCTTAAATATTACTTAAACTAACTTACGCTAAGGACAACGCACAAACCCATGCCCGAGGGAAGACTCCAACCACCAACGAAGGAACCGCGGGAAGGGTAGAAAGCCGCCTCGCAAGGGGAAAGGCTCAGACACGGCCAACCGATTCGGCTCAAATTTGGCAGGTAGCTTGTGCACAACCTAAGATACTTTGGCTCAACACTTTCTGTTTTTAAGAAAAATGATCCCTAAAGGTTACGACTGGCAATCGACCCAAAACTGGTGGGATTGATAAATAATTGTACATAGAGCATTTCTCATCATCTGGTATGGGGTCCACAAATGCATACTTTTCCAGAAATCTAGGAAAGAAACTCTTATAACTGCCGCTTATGTATCCACATCGTAAAAGCTTTTCGCAGAGAAAGTCGATAGGGCAACTGCCGAGGTAACTGGCTGGGAAACAGAAAATCCGGATGAAATACCGAGGAAACCTAGCGGATGTTATTTTTCTCGTTTGGATTCTTTCGCATCTCAATTGATGAGGATAAGAGAGTTAATAAGGTAAGTAAATCAATAAGGAATGATAAAAAAGGCAGGCAAATAAATTTCTCATACCTCCTGGGACAGGAAACAAGGAAAATGGTACTCCTGGTCACTTTACAATTGCTCTTCCAGCCACTGTTGCGTGTCCTCACTTTTCTTCAAACAAGTAGATGAATGGTACTTGTCATATAAACATTAGAAACAAATATACTAAGGGCACCAGGAATATCTAATGAACGCAATCTTTCGACAGCTACACTGTTCCTACCGAAAAACAAACTTGGTTTACATTTAAAAATATGTCTTTTTCGGGAATTAATTTTGATGCGTACCACGCATACGATATAATTCCTGAAAAAAGCGGTGGTGAAAGTTGTCTATGAATTATGCTGCAAATAATTATTGCATCTGGGTTTCCAGAAGCACATTGCAGTTCTGAAGCCTCGAAATGAAGTTTTAACTTGTCGATGGTAATAAACACGACAGGGCTGGTATACAGGTGTGCAGTTTGGGGGTATCACTTTCACCCTGCACGTCGGTTGACCCTCGACATCTATAAACATGGTGTCATACATTAGAGTATTAGTTTTTCTATGCCAGGACCCCAATATTAGACAAAACGTATTACCAGTAACGAATGGTTTTAAAACACTCTCAAGAAATGTTCTGTAAATCGCATTCGTCAATTTCCCGGGTTTCGAGCAAGTAATGTGGACATTTTTCAACGAGTCGGTTAAGTGATTGACCTCTTCTATAACCCGAGGACCAAATGTAACATTCGTTTCCTGTTAACACAGGAAAACCTTAGGCAACACTTTTCCAGAGGCTGTGATAGCATATAGCGCCGTGTACGAAAGTCTATTTATTTATTTAATTTTTACTACCAACTGCGACAAGCGTACATTTTTTCTCCTTTATGCGACAACGTGCGTCGAATGTTCACCCGACATTCGCATGCTGTTGGATCGGTGTTGATTACGTAATCACGATTAAAACCGGTAATACGTGATGCCCAAGATAATGATGCAGCAAATGTAAAATCCTTGTTGGTCGTATATTGAAGCGCTGCACCTGCAGCCCACTCCTGCAGTATTCTCGTTGTTACATTCTCTTTACGACAACGGGATTCGACAGATTGCTCATACGTCCATTTACTTATCGCCTGGTACTTGTCGTATCTTTTAACTCCTTTAACGATATCATTTTCCCTCAATTTTAGGTTCTTCTTCCTTTTCAGGCTTGTCGTTGCTCCACTGTTTTGCAGTGTTAGTAGGTTCCAATTTGGATGATTCCTGGCTAGCGCTACTGACTTTACTTTTACTTCAATAGATATAGGGCCGTAATTCAATCGTTTAGTAAGCGGTTCGTAATACTCATCGGGGACAGATGAAGCACAGATTGCCTACGAAGTGGAAATTTCCAAATTGTTATGACCATTTTGCGATTCACTAGCCGCAATATGTTCCACTGAATCACCTTCTGCTTCGCCTTCACGGAATAGTCCTTCAGCAGCAACAAAAGTAATTTTGTTCGTCAGCTCCAAAAATCGCTCGACGATAGCCGCTCCTACCAATCTGGAAGGCCGAGAAACAGAACTGCCTGCTTCCGGTAATGCGCTGAAAATACGTCCGTCTGGCATCATTTTCACAAACCAAAACACAGCGTCAGTAACTTCCCGATTGCTGTCGTCTGTGACAGGCCCACAAATATATATTTCAGCACTGGTCGAAGGGTGTAAATCCTCCGTTATTCAGATTATGCAACTGAAAGATATGACACAACAAACAATAACTAATTAATTAAACAGAAAAGCTAATTACTACAATCTACATATAGTACAAGTCATATGCTGCTTACGGAACATCACTGTATTTTTTTCACAAAACGTTTTTTCATTCGGCGGGTCAACCAAGGAAAATCTCGACATGTATCCTCGAGGTTCATGGCAGCCTAATCACGGAAAACAACTCTTTCCGGTTGACTTCTATAAGGTTCTTGGTGGACACCATCAGTCTTCGAGGTTCACAACTATGATACGACGAACAGGCATCCAGCCGGCCGCGGTGGTCTAGCGGTTCTAGGCGCTCAGTCCGGAACCGCACGACTGCTACGGTCGCAGGTTCGAATCCTGCCTCGGGCATGGATGTGTGTGGTGTCCTTCGGTTAGTTAGGTTTAAGTTGTTCTGAGTTGTAGGGGACTAATGACCACAGATGTTAAGTCCCGTAGTGCTCAGAGCCATTTGAACCATTTGAACAGGCAACCGGCACAACGTAACTCTCATCGCGTGCATTCTGTCCCGTGCCTCGCTGTAGACAAGCGTCGCGCTGTTGACGATCTATGGCCCTCGTCAGGAATTCGCAGCACTCTTACTCGGAGTTGTTTTCGTGTGACAAGGCTTAAAAGTTCAATTCTGTACTAATTGACGTCGTTTGGGAAATTAGTTTGCCTACCTTATTACTATTATGATTCCCCGTTGTGTTGAGTACCTTATTAACGTCCCTATCCGTACGAATTCTGATACGGAAAATTACACTTCAAAAAAATGAAAACCATGTAGTTTCCTCGAGATTCGATACCAAGCTATCCGCCTCCCAACCACTTACTTTGCCCGTTGCGCAAATGGCGCCCTCGGCGAAAAAGCTTTACTATGTGGTTACATAAGCGGCAGTTGTAAAAGTTTATTTCCTTGATTTCTGGAAAAGTACATGTTTGCGGACCCTATACCTGATGAAGAAAAATGCTCTATTTGCAGTTTATCCATCGATACCTCAAATGTGGAGTCAATTGCTCATCAGAGCCTTCATGGTTGATTTTCAGAAAAATGGGAGGATGTTGAGACAAAACATCTTAGTGTCCTTCGTTTTAGTTTGTACACAAGCGACCTGCCAAATCTGAGCCGAATAGGTTGGCCGTGTCGGAGATCGTCCGCTTGTCACACCGTGCGGCTACCCGCGCGGCTGCAACGACTTATCTCGCGCTTACATTTACCAGTGATCTTGTAAGATTAATTGCTTAGGTTTCGTAGAGAAGTATAGTCTCAAAATTTCATTACTGTACGTTAATTGTTGATTGTTCTTGCGATTTTTTTCCGTCAGTGTATGTGCTTCAGCTGATATATATATATATATATATATATATATATATATATATATATATATATATGTGTGTGTGTGTGTGTGTGTGTGTGTGTGTGTGTCAGAGAGAGAGAGAGAGAGAGAGAGAGAGACAGAGACAATAACCGAGAGACAATAACCATTAGTCGGCGATGGGAGATGGGAGGCGTAAATTGGCGAGCGGCGCGGACGTCTCGGGTATCGACAGCGACGCGTGCATGTCGGCATTGCCGCCAGCGTGTCGTGCAGCCCCACCGCCCCTCGCCTTCCCCTGTGACAATGGACAACGCGCCGCCGCCTGATGGAACGGTCTGTCTGCGCATCGCCCCGACCACTGCTCCGCTATAGCGGCGTAACCTGACAACCCCGCCACGTGCCGCTTTTCAATAGCTCTACGGCCACAGCGCGAGGCGGCAAGTTTCGCGCTCTGCTGTCGTCTCTTGCACTGTATCTCACTCACTTAACAGCCGGCACCCGTCTCTCCTCGTACAACTAGGACAACCAGCTGTGACGCTACCTTGCAAGACAGTCTCTGTGCACGAAGACGTCACCTTATTTGTTTCTACTGCCATAACTGAAACTCCAGGGTGAAAAGTATTTAAACCGACAAACTCTGGGAGGGTGTAGGGGACATCAAAACAAATATTTCTCCCTAATTTTTTCCTATAAGTATTATTTAAACCGGGGGAGGCCTTACTACGCTCTTCAGTTGTTAGAGGGCGTACTACGCTCTTCCGTTGTAGGCAACTGCTGTTCACCAATGTAGTAGTGCATTGTTTCTGTTTACTAATGGAGCGATACACCTGGAGTGAGTACACTGATACGGTTGGTGCGTACTACACAGTGCACCACAACGGACGAGCTGCACAGCGGTTTTATTAACAACAATATCCTAATCGCCGTATTCTTCATCATATGACCTTTGCTGCTGTGTACCAACGTCTGCGTGATACCGGGTCATTTTGCAGATAACCTGGACAGCGTCGCCGTCGCACGGTAAGAACGCTGCAATTTGAGGAAGCTGTCCTGCAGCATGTGGAGCGGGATCCTTCAATCAGGACTCGTGCAATTGCACATAACATGGGGACGAATCACACGAAGAGCAATTGTTAGGTCCATTTCAGTTACTGCGTGTCCACAACCTGAAACCAGTTGATTATCCACCCAGAGCACAGTTTTCGCTGTGGTACCTGGAACTGTGTGAAATGCATCCTACATTTCCATCCTCTGTGTTGTTTACTGATGAAGCAACGTTCGGGCCTGATGGAGTCTTCAACATGCACAGTTAGCATGTTTGGAGTGAGGATAACCCACATGCCACAGTTACTAGCGCTCATCAAGTGCGGTTCTTCGTTAATGTGTGGGACCATGTTGTCGGAGGTGTTTAACCGGGCCGTATCTGCTACCTAGGCCATTAAATGGCAGGCACTCTTGCAATTTTCTCGCCAGAGCATTGCCAGAATTGCTGGAAGACGTCCCGCTCCCTACAAGACAACGCATGTGGTTCCAACATGACGGGGCGCCGGCACATTTCAGTCGTCGTGTGCATCGATTCCTCGACCGACGGGTCACAGAAACGTGGATTGGCAGAGGTGGTCCTGTACCATCGCCTGCTCAATCCGCACGTATGTCCCCTCTCGACTTTTTTGTGTGGGGAGAGATGCGCAACATTGTTTACGCAACTCTTTTTGCGTCAGAAGAGGATCTGGTTGCCAGGATAGGAGCAATTCAGGATCCTCCTTCGGTTTTTGCCCGTGTCAGACAGAATATGATCCGACGGTGTAACCTTTGTTTACGTGTCAGTGGAGGCATTTTTGAAAATCTACTGTAATTGAAATTGGGTTGTGTTAATGTTGTCTCTTGATCATAAAAAAAAATTTGAAAAGTGTTCGTTGGTTTAATCAATTTGCCGCCAGAGAAATCTTCATCCACCGGCTTAAATACTCCACATAGGAAAAAATGGCATTAAGGAAAATTATTTGTTTTGATGTCCTCTACAACCTCCCAGAGTTTGTCAGTTTAAATACTTTTCACCCTCTATATCTCGAGCATTATTTTTACGACCATAGGATGGCCACTTTACAAACAGTCCTCTAATTAAGCTAATTTAGCTTATTTGTGCAAGTTATCTACTCAAAAGTCCTGCTTAACAGCAGTTCAGAAAATCCAAATACACTACTGGCCATTACAATTGCTACATCAGGAAGATGACGTGCTACAGACGCGAATTTTAACCGACAGGAAGACGATGCAATGATATGCAAATGATGAGCTTTTCAGAGCATTCACACAAGGCTGGCGCCGGTGGCGACACCTACAACGTGCTGATATGAGGGCAATTTCCAACCGATTGCTCATACACAAACAGCAGTTGAGCGGCGTTGCCTGGTGAAACAATGTCGTGATGCTTCGTGTAAGGAGGAGAAATACTACCATCACTTTTCCGACTTTGATAAAGGTCGGATTGTATCCTATCGTGATTGCGGTTTATCGTATCGGGACATTGCTGCTCGCGTTGCTCGATGACCAATGACTGTTAACAGAATATGGAATCGCTTGGTTCAGGAGGGTAATACGGAACGCCGTGCTGGATCCCAACGGCCTCGTATCATTAGCAGTCGAGATGACAGGCATCTTATCCGCATGGCTGTAACGGATCGTGCAGCCACGTCTCGATCCCTGAGTCAGCAGATGGGGACTTTTGCTGCGGTTACCCTTGACGCTGATCACAGACAGGAGCGCCTGCCAAGGTGTACTCAACGACGAACCTGGATGCACAAATGGCAAAAGTCATTATTTCGGATGAATCCAGGTTCTGTTTACAGCATCATGATGGTCGCATCCGTGTTTGACGACATCGTGGTGGACGCACATTGGAATCCTGTACTCGTCATCGCCATACTGACGTATCACCCGACGTGGTGGTATGGGGTGCCATTGGTTACACGTCTCGGTCACGTCTTGTTCGCATTGACGTCACTTTGAACAGTGGACGTTACATTTATATGTGTTACGACCCGTGGCTCTACCCTTAATTCTATCCCTGCGAAACCCTACATTTCAGCAGGATAATGCACGACCGCATGTTGCAGGTCCTGTACGGGCCTTTCTGGATACAGAATATGTTCGACTGCTGCCCTGGCCAGCACATTCTCCAGATCTCTCACCAATTGAAAACGTCTAGTCAAAGGTGGCCGAGCAACTGGCTCGTCACAATACGTCAGTCACGACTCTTGATGAAATGTGGGATCGTGTTGAAGCTGCATGGGCAGCTGTACCTGTACACGCCATCCTAGCTCTGTTGGACTTAATGCCCAGGCGTATCAAGGTCGTTATTACGGCCAGAGGTGGTTGTTCTGGGTACTGATTTCTCAGGATCTATCCACCCAAATTGCGTGAAAATGTAATCACATAATGGTTTTATTCTCTGTTTAACTGCACCAGCAGTCATAAATACCTGGCACACTTTGCCCCACCATGAGTGTTATTTTTAATTATGTGAATTGTCAACATTTTTAGGTAAGCTCTTACTGAGTTGTCGTCGGCGCATCATCTTTACTTATGTACCGGTTTTTGCTGCTGTATTCCTGGTGCTCTGGATATTTTATATAGTAAGCTTCATATGTTGACAAAACAGTGTGGAGCTGTATTATTGTAATTTGAGAATGTTCTCAGTATGTCGATGGAATTCGTATGTAGTTATGTTTACGGGCGATCTCACAATCTCAAGATGACAGCTAGTTACTATTGAAACTGGTCATGAAATAAACTACTTCACACCAAGCGGTCTTGGAATGTAATATTATAATGTCCCGATAACGCAAGAAGTTCCTTACATAGCGCTCTCGGCAGTAATATTGTTGGCGTGTACTACGATGGACTTTCATAAGATTTAAGCAGATTTCCTCTATCATTAATCACCTAATCATTAATCACTTAATTTGTCTATTAACAATCTGAAGTGTCATACGTTGCAGAAAGAATTTTCTAAGCGTAAAGAAGGGATGATTAGAAAAAGTACATGAAGTTTTGGTTGAAAACTTTCAGTTTATGTAAAAATTTCGGACGTTGCTAGAGAAAGTTAGATGCTCCTCGGGAGAAGACAAGGTGCACTGTGGGAGTGAAGCGGTGAACAGCGACCGCCGCCAAAACGAAGCAGGGCAGGGCAGGCATTAAAACTCCGTGGACGCTTCACGCCTCGCCTGGATGGGATGTGAGCCCACAAATTGTTTAGCAAGTTTAATTAACTCAGCCACTTGTTTTGTAGCAGAATTTTGTAGGGAAACACGCCACGCATTCTCGCCGCTTCTGTGTGGGAGGTACTCCTTTTGAGACGCAAAACCCGAGAACAGCAGATCCGTTGTCTTCCGTACTAGATATTCACTGTGGATGGAATTTGTGTCGCTGCTTCTACAAGACTGATTGTAGTGTAGCCCTGCAAATTACCTGTGATTCTTTCGTTATCTGGGTTCGACAGAGGGTGATCCACTTCATGCTCCAGTGAATAAGTATTAATTGGGAATTTGCAGGAAGACGTTTGAAAAGACACCAGTTTTACACAATGTTCAGAACAACTGCAAGCCTATTTGGGACTTTTAGCTGTATTATCTTCAATTCAGTTTTGTTCCTGTAGTAACAAACATTTTAACTTTCGTTATGAAGAACGGTTAGAGGATGTTGCTGCTTTTACTGTTAATTAATAATTCGGCTCACGCAAGACGTTGTAATTCATGGTCGTACTGCTGTAATTCTTATTCACGTGCAATCAACGAGATTGGTCTATGACTGAAACCTGACCCAGTCTGGTACTGTCTAGAGTGCTATAGATCGACCGTGTTCTCCTCTACATACATTTTCGCTCTACCAAAACTACGGTTCCGTGGTTTTGGTACAGTACATAAATGGCGTATTAAACGGTAGAATTACAGATAGTATTGGTAGCACTGGTAAGGAAAGAAAAATAAATAAGAGTGAGAGAGAAACTGGGTAGCGGACGACTTCTCTTTCTTGTTTGCTTGTTTGTTTGTTTCACATATTATCAGAATTACGTAGCGTACGGTGGCAGTCCACCACGCTTTTTATATTCTTACAAAATATGAGATGCATTTTATAAGTAAAGAAAACTAGTCAATCGCGAAACTTTTGAGCTTCTATGAAGCAAACGTGATGCAAGTTCAGTTCACATACACAAAAATGGATAACAGAACGTTCTTCATTATGACGGAGGGCGAGAATTTCGTGTTATCACTGATAAGTGCGAAAGTTGTTTATGAATAACAAAAACATGTTTTATATAAGCTCGACGAAGTATTGAAACGCTGTTTGATATGTTTTTGTTTTGTGGCTTTTTAAAGTTTTTCCTTTCTTTAGGAAATTGTGTTTTGTTCCCTTATACCATAAATGTACTTTTTTTATTTTTACTACAACATCCATCTGTTAAATATTATAAATCATCAGTCTTGAATAAAACTTGAATTAAAATTGATATTTCCAATTTTGCTATAATTATTGTTCACTTTTAAGTAAGAGACAGGAGGAAAACTATTGTACTCTTACCGCCTGTATTCACTGCTGGAGAATACTTAACCAGGCTACCATTTCCGTGACTGTGATGTGTTAATTGTATGTTCGTAATTACCTTCACCTTTAAGTCTTCAACGAACGAGGTGGCGCAGTGGTTAGCACACTGGACTCGCATTCGGAAGGACGACGGTTCAATCCCGCGTCCGGCCATCGTGATTTAGGTTTTCCGTGATTTCCGTAAATCGCTCCAGGCAAATGCCGGCATGGTTCCTTCGAAAGGGCACGGCCGACTTCCTTCCACAACCTTCGCTAATCAGACGGACCGATGACCTTACTGTGTGGTCCCCTCCCCTCAAACAACTCAACCCCAACCCTTTAAGTCTTCTCTTTCTCCACTCACGTCGCTCCTTGAAGTTTTGTTTCTGTCATGCAGTGTCAGTCGTAACTGTATCGAACATAATTTGCAGGAAAGCTCTGTGATAATGGAAGATTATGTTTGCTAGCCACTACCTACAAAATTACGCAACCACTTCTTTTCTGAATCCTTTTGTGTTTAGCAGTCCTAATATCTGTTTCAACATACCAAAAACATTCATATTTAAGCTGTTAATAATCTAACTCGCCGACAGACAGATTGTTAGTACCCCAAAGTCAAGAAGTTAGTAATTAAGTAATGCACACAGTCCTCTCCTTTCCTTTCTTCTGGAACAACAGCCCTTATCGTCCCGACCTCTTCTTCTTTGCCATCCCTCAAGTCGTGAGGGCAAAGTGTAAACGGCTCTTTCCCGTTAGCGGAAAACTCGCCCACCGTCGTGCCTTGTGGTTATACTGTGCCTACATTCGCGTTCCGTATCTGCACATAAATCACAAAGTTCGCGCAAAGTATGCGGTCTTTCTTTTACCACTGCTACAGGGTCGTCTTTCATCGGCGCAGTAAAAGGTAGTTGTTACCTTGAATAGCAGCATGTGCCACTACACAGCACTGAACAGAAAACACCTTAAATGTATACGCAGTTCCGAATATGGACAACCATCAGCTGTAGAATGGAATGAAGGCAAAGAAAATTTGTGCCGGACCGGGACTCGAACCCGGGTTTCCCATTTATCGGGAGCGGTCGCCGTCTGATTAGCGAAGGTTGTGGAAGGAAGTCGGCCGTGCCCTTTCGAAGGAACCATGCCGGCATTTGCCTGGAGCGATTTACGGAAATCATGGAAAACCTAAATCACGATGGCCGGACGCGAGATTGAACCGTCGTCCTCCCGAATGCGAGTCCAGTGTGCTAACCACTGCGCCACCTCGCTCGTTGAAGATTTAAAGGTGAAGGTAATTACGAACATACAGTTAACACATCACAGTCACGGAAATGGTAGCCTGGTTAAGTATTCTCCAGCAGTGAATACAGGCGGTAAGAGTACAATAGTTTTCCTCCTGTCTCTTACTTAAAAGTGAACAATAATTGTTGCAAAATTGGAAATATAAATTTTTAATTCAAGTTTTATTCAAGACTGATGATTTATAATATTTAACAGATGGATGTTGTAGTAAAAATAAAAAAAAGTACATTTATGGTATAACGGTTCAAAACACAATTTCCTAAAGAAAGGAAAAACTTTAAAAAGCCACAAAACAAAAACATATCAAACAGCGTTTCAATACATCGTCGAGCTTATATAAAATATGTTTCTGTTATTCATAAACAACTTTCGCACTTATCAGTGATAACACGAAACTCTCGCCCTCCGCCATAATGGAGAACGTTCTGTTCAATACAAAATAACAATAATTACGTAGATTATCCATTTTTGTGTATGTGAACTGAACCTGCATCACGTTTGCTTCATAGAAGCTCAAGCGTTTCGCTATTGCACAAATCACAGCCCCAGTCCCATTTCCATATGTCGTCAACCATGCGTCTACGACCTCTACTAGTACATTTATTATGTGCGCCTGCATGTCCATAGGAATTTACATCGTAATTCGGCATAATTCAACCACTATAATGTCGTAACAACAACAAATGTTCTGTAGGTGACGGAGCTCTTTATATAACCTCACTCAGATTCCAGACGGTTCACCACTTACGGTTTCTAGGGCAATCTAATAAGAAACCGATCGCATACACAAACGAAGGTATCGGAATGTGGTAATACCTGTTACGTATGTAACACACCTAACGTACAAGTAACACGGTTACGGCTCAACTGGCTCTGAGCACTATGGGACTTAACTTCTGAGGTCATCAGTCCCATAGAACTTAGAACTACTTAAACCTAACCAACCTAAGGACATCACACAAATCCATGCCCGAGGCAGGATTCGAACCTGCGAGCGTAGCGGTCACGCGGTTCCAGACTGTAGCGCCTAGAACCACTCGGCCACTCCGGCCGACTAACAAGGCTACGGTCTTAATTGTCCAAGACTACTATGAAAACTGGCAAAGTCTAGGTCCACTTATGACAGTCAGTGGTAAGCATCTGCTCTACCTCTGCACGTCATTGCGGGCCATCATTCACGGCAGCGTTTCCCTGAGCCAAGTCGGCATAAGGTGATCCATTTACAGCTATTGCCAGCATTCTACTGCGAAACGCAAATGGCTGTAGACGAGAACAATAGCCGTCTATAGATCTGTGATGACGATGATGCGTTGCCACAGTGACACATTGAGTGGACTGTAGGTGGCGTGACGGTGCCACGACGAAGACATTACGATTCCGTGTCGCGGGTGGCTAGTGTCTCTCGCAATCTCGGCCAGCAGTCGGATGCCAAAGCCCCGGTGAATTAAGACTGATGTTCTGAGTGTAAGCGTGTGCTGCGCGGTGGTGTAGTTAAGTCACGTGTCTGTTAGTATGCAGTGACTGTTTTCGTTTGAGTCGCCACAAGCCTGTCAGCTGTGGTGGTGAAGCTCTGCAGACTACTGCTTTCAGGCGTTTAATCTGCTCTGAGTACACTGTAGATTCGCGTATCCGGCATCATTTGATGATTTATGGGACACCACTCAGGTCTAGAGATGCGAATCAAGTTACGGTAGGTGCGGGGTTATCTGTCTCTGTGTGCAGCGGTTTGATGCCATTTACAAATTGCAGCATGTTGCTCGTCGAAGATTGGGACAGTGTTTGAACTAATTTCAGAATCTTGGAGAAAACTCTCGAGTGCATTCATAAAGGTGAGCATCGCATGTTTTCCATGCATGGGTGTATTAATAGCCAAACGTTAATTTTTTGGCCGAGCCAAATGCATTTTAAGTTCTTTAATGCTTTAATTTTCAATCATCAGTCACACTGTCATGATTTCTCTTGCAAGTGGCTATAGTGACTTACAATTTTATGCAAACAGTGTAATGCACAGTCACTAGGCTTTACACTACCTGCAGCGCATCCTGTTGTGCTAGTGAACGATTTATAAAACAGTTCTGTATGCTAAACTACACAGGCGGAAAAAAAACACAACAAGGAGCAGGAGTTGTGCGACACATAAGAAAGTTCCTAGGCGTGTTTCTACATCTAAAAGATGATGTTAATTCAAATTTCGCTCCATTCGCGTAAGAGTGGCGCTAGTAGTGCCACTGTAAGGATCCAAAACAAATTTACCTTAAATACGCGCTGTAATGTTCGTGAGCTTTAGTTAAATTTTAGACTGGACGTAGTTATTTCATGTTAGTCAAAAACGCCTTTAACGCGACAAAAGCGCCTATTATCGAACCACATTGAGTTTGAACAAGGTCATGTAATAGCACTACGAAAAGCTGTATATTCCTTCCGAGATATTGCAGTAAGCTTTGCTAGGAATGTAGCCACTGCACATGGCTACTGGCTGCGGTCGCAAGAAGACAGAGCTCCGATGGCCACCTGGAACCTAGAAGGAAGACCATCGTGCTCGGCTTATGGCTCTGACGCATCTGCATCAGCAATTTCGGCAGCAGTTGGCACCACAGTGGCACATCTGTTACAAATTGGTTTAAGGACGCCTCCGAGCCAGACAACTTGTAACATGCATTCCACTGACCCCCAATTCATCACCATCTGTGACCTCAGAGGTATCAAGCGTGAACTCATTAATAATAATATTAATATTTTCGCCAGCAGTTGGCACCACAGTGGCACATTTGTTACAAATTGGTTTAAGGATGCCTCCGAGCCAGACACCTTGTAACATTCATTCCAATGACCCCCAATTCATAACCATCTGTGACTTCAGAGGTATCAAGCGTGAACTCATTAATAATAATATTAATATTTTCGCCAGCAGTTGGCACCACAGTGGCACATTTGTTACAAATTGGTTTAAGGATGCCTCCGAGCCAGACACCTTGTAACATTCATTCCAATGACCCCCAATTCATAACCATCTGTGACTTCAGAGGTATCAAGCGTGAACTCATTAATAATAATATTAATATTATTCGGCAGCAATTGGCACCACAGTGGCACATCTGTTACAAATTGGTTTAAGGACGCCTCCGAGCCAGACACCTTGTAACATGCATTCCAATGACCCCCAATTCATCACCATCTGTGACCTCAGAGGTATCAAGCGAGAACCCATTAATAATAATATTAATATTTTCGGCAGCATAATGATGGCGTGTGACGAGGGCCTCCGGTCGGGTATACCCTCGCCTAGTGCAGGCCTTTCGATTTGACGCCACTTCGGCGACTTGCGCGTCGATGGGGATGAAATGATTAGGACAACACCCAGTCCCTGAGCGGTGAAAACCTCCAGCCGGGAACTGAACCCGGGCCCTGAGGATTGACAGTCTGCCGCGCTGACTACTTTTTTTTAAAAATCTCATTTTGTTCGCTTTCGTTCGTTGCATCTTCTCGGGGCGTACGTCGTGACATCCGTTTTAAGTTCGTTGTTGATCTATTAACTCAGTTTTTGTTATTACAGAGGGCAACTAACCCTCTGACCGAACAAGCTGAGCTACCGTGCCGGCTGCCACTCAGCTACCGGGGCCGCGTTTTTCCCCACTGCTAGTAATGGACGTACGCTGGTCAGAAGTAGGGCAGTTGAGGCCAGCAACCAAACACGATGCGCTTATGCCTGGAGTTATGGTCTGGCGTGCGCGGTTTGTGTAACAGCAGGAGCACTCTCGTGGTTATCCCACACATCTGACTGTAAATTGTTCGTCAGTCAGGTGATTCGAGCTTTCGTGCTATCATTTATGAGCAGCATTCCAGGGGGTGTTTTCCGATATGATAAAGCTCGGCTACAACTGCTGTTGTAACACAACATGGTCTACAGAGTGTAAATGTGTTGTGTTGGCCCGTTCGATCACCAGATCTGTCTCCGGTCGAGCACATATGGGACATCATTATATGACAATTCCAGCGTCATGCAGAATCAGCATTAACCGTCCCTCCATTGACCGACCAGTGAAACAGGCAAGGAACTCCATATCACAAACTGACATCCGCACAGGTGCAACATAATGCATGCACGTTTACATATTTGTATTCAACAGTGTGGCGGTTACGTCCGTTATTAATCAACAATAATTTCGCACCAAATATGTACATCTCATCAATTGTTGTTGGCTTCCTTGCCAGGACGTTTGTTTGTGTTGCATATTTGTTGGTCTCGGTAACCAAAATTTACATCTATCCCTCACCAACGAACTGTCTAAAATAATCCAAGACATCTTCAATATGGGGTTCACAATTAATTTGAGGTTTACCTGTAAAAGGAAAAGGTGGTGGAGCAAGTGGCAGTGGCTTAGATGGATCTATCTCGTACGACACTCTGGCGCTCGCAATGTCACACTCAGAAGAAACTGATTCATCACTTCCTTCTGCCGAACTCTCTTCATAGCTATCTTCAGAACTCTCAGACCTACTAAATTCAATATCAAATTTATATTCACTCTCCATTTTCAAAAAACCTGAGGAAATAACAGGCAAACTGCAAGAACAGATTGTAGAGTGACCGCTAGTACAACTTCCTGATTCAGACACATCTCTTGCCAGAAATATACACTTCAGAGTAACACACCACAGTGACATCTACCGAAAATATCAAGGCAATGCCAAAACACAATACGGGACGAGTAAATTGGGTCTTTTAAAACGTGTGCCAGTCGGAAATGATAAGCCCGAGTATACTCGGCGTTTTATTATTTCGTCAGAATTAATAAAACGAGTGTAATCGGGATTTTATGTTAAGCGGTTAATTACTTTTTGGTACTGCGATTTTTTCGTCAGTGTATGTGCTTTAGCTGACCATTTAAAGTTTTACTAGTTTTACTACAAATGCTACAGAGATGGAGTGGTTTTAATGCGTTAATGTTTTGACCTGATGGTCTAAACGCTTATGGTTAGTTACATGCCGACTGGAGAAGATTTGCTCTAAGACAAAGAAACAACACACCTCGATGGAGTTACGCAAATTGGTCACAAACTGATATTTATACAAGTGTCGAACGAAAACGCAAAATGGATGAATAGATGAATGTGTGACGCTGCAGCGCTATTTCGCCGCGCAGCTGGTAAGGATATTAAACAGGGTACATGCCGATAACACGGCATAAAGTGTACTCAGACAACAGCTATGCCTCGCAGACAAGCATGTGCGCAGATCTCTACATTTTTGAGAGAGGACGTGTAGTTGGGCTTGAGGTAATTGGGGAATTGCTGGATATTTGAATAGGACTGATGGCACTATTCGATGATGTTGCAGAAACAACGAAACAAACATGCCAAATTTAAACAGATGCAAAATTCCCAAGATAGGTGATCTTTTACGGAAGCTCCAAATTTAGCTCGGACTTCAATGCGAGATGCTTATAACAGTTTCCACAACGAAACTTTGTCTCGAAACCTGGCAGAAATTCCACAGAGATTCTGATCGTATGTGGTGTATGTTAGCGGCAAGAAACAATCAATGACTGTTCTCAGAGACAGCAATCGAGGTACTACTGAAGACAGAGCTGCCAAAGCAGAGTTACTAAACACAGCCTTCCGAAATGCATTCACAAGAGAAGACTAAGTAAATATTCCAGAATTCGAATCAATAATACCTGCCGACGTTAGTAACGTAGAAGTAAATATCTTCGGAGTAATGAAGCAACTTAAATTACTTAATAAAAGAAAGTCTTCTGGTCCAAACTGTATACCAATTAGGTTCGTTTCAGTGTGTGCTGATACATTAGCTCCATTCTTAACAATCATGTACAACCGTTCGCTCGACGAAAGATCCGTACCCAAAGACTGCAAAGTTGCACAGGTCACACGGATATTGAAGAAGGGTAGTAGGAGTAATCCACTTAATTACAGGCCCATATCGTTAACGTCGATATGCAGCAGGATTGTGTTCTAACATTATGAATTACCTAGAAGAAAACGGTCTATTGACACACAGTCAACATGTGTTTAGAAACAGTCGTTCTTGTGAAACACAACTAGCACTTTATTTCCATGAAGTGTTGAGTGATTTTTGACAAGGCATTTCAGATCGATTCTGTACTTCTGGATTTCCGGAAGGCTTTTAGCACTGTATCACACAAGCGGTTTGTAGTGAAATCGCGTGCTTGTAGAATATCGTCTCAGCTATTTGACGGGATTTGTGATTTCCTGTCAGAGACGTCACTGTTCGTAGTAACTGATGGAAAGTCATCGAGTAAAAAAGAAGTGATTTCTGGCGTTCCCCAAGGTAGTGTTATAGGCCATTTTCTGTTCCTTTATAAACGATTTGGGGGCAATCTGAGTAGCCGTCTTAGATTGTTTGCAGATGACGCTGTCGTTTATCGACTAATACAGTCATCCGCAGACGAAAAGAAATTACGAAACGATTTAGAAAAGATATCCGAATGGTGCGAAAAGTGGAAGTTGACCCTGAATAACGAAAAGTGTGAGGTCATCGTCATGAGTGCTAAAAGGAATTCGTTAAACTTCGGTTACACAAAAAATCAGTCTAATCTAGAGGTCGTAAATTCAACTAAATACCTATGTATTACAATTACAAACAACTTTAATTGGAAGCAACACATAGAAAATGTTGTGGGGAATTATAACCGAAGACTGCGTTTTATTAGCAGAGCACTTAGAAAATGTAACATTTCTACTAATGAGACGGCCTACACTACGTTTTTCCGTCCTCTTTAAGAATACTGTTGCGCGGTATGGGGTCCTTACCAAATAGGACTGACGGAGTACATCGAAAAAGAAGGGCAGCACGTTTTGTATTATCGCGAAATATGGGAGAGCGTGTCATTGAAATGATACAGGATCTGGGCTAGACATCATTAAAAAAAAGGCGTTTATCGTTGCTACGGAATCTTCTCACGAAATTCCAATCACCAACATTCTTCTCCGAATCCGAAAACATTTTGTTAACGCCGACCTACATATGGAGAAACGATCATCACCATAAAATAAGTGAAATCGAAGCTCGTACGGAAAGATATAAGTGTTCGTTCTATCCGCGAGCTATACAAGACCGGAATAATAGAGGTTTGTGAAGGTGCTTCGATGAAGCCTCTGCCTGGCAATTCAATGTGACTTGCAGAGTATCCATGTAGATGTAGATGCAGATGTTGGCAGGAATGGATGAATCATGGCCGAACACAGCATCAAGAAGGAAATAGTGATTGGTGAGCACCGCCTCGAACTAAGCCCCGATGACCGGAAGAACGTCACTGGAGACTCCGCAGACAGCGGTGGGATACGAACCAGACAACCTACGGCCTGACAACCAACCAAGAGTGATGGATGTCAAATCAGAACCTATTTCGTTGTTGTCCGCGACATACTTACAGCACAATAGTACTTCGGCGATATCATACGGCCCGTTTTGTTGCCCTTCATGGGCAACCAAATGGTTCAAATGGCTCTGAGCGCTATGGGACTCACCTGCTGTGGACATCAGTCCCCTAGAACTTAGAACTACTTAAACCTAACTAACCTAAGGACATCACACATATCCATGCCCGAGGCATGATTCGAACCTGCGACTGTAGCAGTCGCACGGTTCCGGACTGCGCGCCTAGAACCGCGAGACCACCGCGGCCGGCTCATGGGCAGCCATCATGGACTTACGGTCCAGCAAGATAATGCCCACATGCACACTGTGAGAGTTTCTGTTGCTTGTCTTCGAGTTTCTCAACCCTACCTCGGATAGCACGGTCGCTGAATGCCCCCGCAGTTGAGAAAGTGCGGTGCATTGTGTGCAGTATCCTGTAACCAGTTTGGGGATTTTGACGAGGTAACGCGCTAGTTTGACAGAATCTGGCACGATATTCCCCAGGAGGACATCCAGTAGTTCTGTAAATCGATGCCAAGCCGAATAACGGCCTGCAAAAGTGTTAGATGTGGACCAACACGATATTTACTTGCCCAATTTCTGAAGTAGTTCTCTTGAATAAATACTCCTGTTTTTCTGAAATTGTAGTGGTTTGTTGACAGATGAATGTTGAAAATAATGTGCACTGATAAGGTTTGGAATGAGGAAGTTCTGTCCGGAATGGAAAACAACACGTGGAAAACACTGATGAGGAGAAGGGATAGGATGGTTCAAATGGCTCTGAGCACTATGGGACTTAACATCTTTGGTCATCAGTCCCCTAGACCTTAGAACTACTTAAACCTAACTAACCTAAGGACATCACAAAACACCAGGATAGGATGATAGGACATCTGTTAAGATATGAGGGAATGACTTGCATGGTACTAGAGGGAGCTGTAGAGTGGTAAAACTATAGAAGAAGACAGACATTGGAATACATCCAGCAAATAACTGAGGACGTATTTTGCAAGTGCTACTATGAGAGGAGAGGAATTTGTGGCGGGCTGCATCAAACCAGTCAGATGACGGACGACCAACGAATAGAAACCCATCACATCTATCGATTTCCATCCTATTCGAATAATTCCTTCGTAGTGGTTTGTCGTGGTTTCTTCTTCTTCTTCTTCTTCTTCTTCTTCTTCTTCCTCCTCCTCCTCCGCCTCTTCTTCTTCTTCTTCTTCTTAGAATACACATTAAAATGAAATCACTTTTCTCACCGTGTTCTCTTTCCATCGTCGCTTGTAGCAGCATGTTGTATCTTAAATATTTTACTGGGTAAACTTTCTGTGTAGGAGTTTATTACAGAACTGTACAAAAGTACTTCAATAATTGTGCCCATGTGCGGAGGAGAGTGTGCAACAATCTGATTTACAATTTTCCCGTTATGCTTATTGATTTCAAGTTTTCAAGATAGCTTGGTGAAACTGGTCAAACTTGTGTAAATAATTAAAGTTTAACGATCTTTGCTATTACTTGTGAAGTTCGTTAAGTTAAAAATTTAAATAAAGGGAAAAATTTTAAAACGAACGTTTTCTCTGGCCTGGTATCTTCTGCTCACCCAGATCCTCGCTAGCAGTTTCAAAATATAATTATTAGATCGCTAGAAAACTCTACATTGACGGGGTCGTAACTCACCAAATACGAATATGTATAGCTGGTTAGAGACCAGGATGAGGAACCTCTATACAGAGAAATCGTGTCTGTCCATGTGCCACGTGGTAGTCCTTGGCCATTGTTGCACCCAGCAGTTGGTACTGGGCCTGTTATTTAAGGATGGAAGCTCGCTAGAGAATGGACACTCGTAGGTCATAAAAAGCTGGACCACAGAATTTACATTTTCCCAGCCTCTATTCGAACCAACTGTTGCAGCCAGACAACTCCGATGTGAACACGCTCCGCTCTTGACGTTTGCGTCCTTGAGTAAGATCACTGTTTTTTCATTGAAAATAGTAACTGTGACGGATCATTCCCGTCACCAATACCTGCAGATTGGAATTCCCGCTTAGCGAGTCCAGCGGAGTAAAACACACATTGGTCTCAGTGCTGGAGGGGTGCATTCCTGACTGGAGGGTCGACACTGCACACCCGGTGGCACAAGAATAATTGCTGTGAACCAATCAGTTTCGCGATATCGCTAACGAGGACGACTGTGCGGTCACATCTCACTATGCGTCGGGTTCCCATAGCTAGTGGGCCTGTGTACTGAGAGAGCAGGGCACTTGTTATTGAGAAACTACTACACAGTGTATCGGGAGAAAGTTGTTCTTGCATGGCTTGGAAGCAGTTCCCTGTAACACTGACGTACGGACATGGTGTTCATTAGAAGGTGAATGTATTACTTTCCATGTTTTCTGATTTATGTGCAAATAAAGATGGAATATTTTGTACGGACATTGTGTTCATTAGAAAGTGAATGTATTACTTTCCATGTTTTCTGATTTATGTGCAAATAAAGATGGAATATTTTGTAATCCAAACAGTTAAATTAGTGTGTTACTGACCCATATTTAGCGCTTAATGTACGAAAGTTGTATTTGCTCTTTAAATCATCTCTTGGTGTTTCCGAATATAATCACTTCCTACGGAACGTTGTTTCCCGCGTTCATTTCTTGCTCTACTGTGTTCAGGTAATATTTTCTATGCCCGTTCATGGTTAGAGGTTATTTACTTTTAATAAGATTTATCGCTGCAATAACACTTCGTTTATGTTTAGAAAGCGCTTTAAATGCCTGTGGCACGCTGAGAAACTCTAAAAGTGTTCTTTGATACCATTTTCATGATTCTGACTTGATGATTTCTCAATTATGAATAAATTACAAAGTTAATCTGGAGGTTACTCCTCCTGGTAGAGAACTTGCGTTGTAGATGGTTTTAAGGAAATGTTGTTGTTGTTGTGGTCTTCAGTCCTGAGACAGGTTTGATGCAGCTCTCCATGCTACTCCATCCTGTACAAGATTCTTCATCTCCCAGTACCTACTGCAACCTACATCTTTCTGAATCTGTTTAGTGTATTCATCTCTTAGTCCCCCTCTGCGATTTTTACCCTCCACACTGCCCTCCAGTACTAAATTGGTGATCCCTTGATGCTTCAGAACATGTCCTACCAACCGATCTCTTCTTCTGGTCAAGTTGTGCCACAAACTTCTCTTCTCCTTAATCCTATTCAATACTTCCTCATTAGTTATGTGATCTATCCATCTAATCTTCAACATTCTTCTGTAGCACCACATTTCGAAAGCTTCTATTCTCTTCTTGTCCAAACTATTTATCGTCCATGTTTCACTTCCATATATGGCTACACTCCATACAAATACTTTCAGAAATGACTTCCTGACACTTAAATCTATACTCGATGGTAACAAATTTCTCTTCAGAAACGCTATCCTTGCCATTGCCAGTCTACATTTTATATCCTCTCTACTTCGACCATCTTCAGTTATTTTGCTCCCCAAATAGCAAAACTCCTTTACTACTTTAAGTGTCTCATTTCCTAATCTAATTCCCTCAGGATCACCCGACTTAATTCGACTACATTCCATTATCCTAGTTTTGCTTTTGTTGATGTTCATCTTATATTCTCGTTTCAAGACATTGTCCTTTCCATTCAACTGCTCTTCCAAGGCCTTTGCTGTCTCTGACAGAATTACAATGTCATCGGCGTACCTCAAAGTTTTTATTTCTTCTCCATGGATTTTAATACCTACTCCGAATCTCTCTTTTGTTTCCTTTACTGCTTGCTCAATATAAAGATTGAATAACATCGGGGATAGGATACAACACTGTCTCACTCCCTTCCCAACCACTGCTTCCCTTTCATGTCCCTCGACTCTTATAACTGCCATCTGGTTTCTGTACAAATTGTAAATAGCCTTTCCCTCCCTGTGTTTTACCGCTGCCACCTTTAGAATTTGAAAGGTAGTATTCCATTCAACATTGTCAAAAGCTTTCTCTAAGTCTACAAATGCTAGAAACGTAGGTTTGCCTTTCCTTAATCTTTCTTCTAAGATAAGTCGTAAGGTCAGTATTGGCTCACGTGTTCCAGTATTTCTACAGAATCCAAACTGTTCTTCCCCAAGGTCGGCTTCTACTAGTTTTCCATTTGTCTGTAAAGAATTCGTGTTAGTATTTTGCAGCTGTGGCTTATTAAACTGATTGTTCGGTAATTTTCACATCTGTAAACACCTGCTTTCTTTGGGATTGGAATTATTATATTCTTCTGGAAGTCTGAGGGTATTTCGCCTGTTTCATACATCTTGCTCACCTGATTGTAGAGTTTTGTCAGGACTGGCTCTCCAAGGGCCGTCAGTAGTTTCAATGGAATGTTGTCTACTCCGGGGTCTTGTTTCGACTTAGGTATTTCAGTGCTCTGTCAAACTCTTCACGCAGTACCGTACCTCCCATTTCACCATCATCTACATCCTCTTCCATTTCCATAATATTGTCCTCAAGTACATCGCCCTTGTATAGACCCTCTATATACTCCAACCACCTTTCTGCTTTCCCTTCTTTGCTTAGAATTGGTTTTTCATCTGAGCTCTTGATATTCATTCAAGTAGTTCTCTTTTCTCCAAAGGTCTCTTTAATTTTCCTGTAGGCATTATCTACCTTTCTAAACATTCTTGGTGGTGTCTGTTTGTTCTATATCGTGTCTCCCTACCACTTTCGTGCAACGACGCTCTGAGCGTGTTTTGTAGGGAATTAACTAGTTTGAACCTGGGAGCTGTTGCTGGTAAGGAGACGCCAGACCACACATGACATGTACAATTCAGAAGATTTCAGTGAGACTAGCGATGATACATGCAAATACTAAATGATCTCAGCGTCAGCTCCACCGCACTAATTGTAAAAGAATCTTAATACTAACTAAATTTAGTGGAAAGGGTTACAGGCTGTCCTATTTTTAGTTAGCTGGTAAAATAACGTCGAAACAGCAGTTACATTCACCATTGCAAATTTTATTCTACTCTCAAAATATTGTTTATAAATTGCACTATTGATAAAAGGAGATGTTTAAATACAGGATGGTAAAAACCAACTGCGTTCAACAAAAATGTGGACGAATATTCCCTGAATCGGTTCCCAAGTTCTACAATCGATCGAAGGATGACCTATTTCATATCACATCTATAATCTAGGTTTAATTTAAGTTTCACAAAAGAGAAAACTATCAAAATGGTCTACAGTGACCCTCAATTATCTTTAATTACTTATCTAAGTTGTCGTAAATTACAGTGGCTGATGTGGCTTCTCAGTAACTATATAAAAGAAAAATCATCGCGTTTCAGATCTTTACTTCAAGTGTCAAATGTGAACACCATGAGTTTTAATTAACGATCGACACTAGTATTACGCAAAAAGGGAGTTTAACAGATGAGACTTCTGCAGTTCTGAGTGAAGCCTTATGCGCTCAAAAATGCGGCACCGCGTGCGTTCATTACCTTGTCGGTGTTTAGGCAGCGTCAGGGCTACAGCAGCCGGCGCACCAGCCATCCAGCTCGCCGTCTCGTAACTAACTCTCCTAACTTCTCGTTACTACAATTTACCGAAGTTGGTTTAAAAAAACTGTCTGGCTGTGTTTTCATCTGGCCAATCAGGGTCTCAATGTTAACCTTAAGCTCCGCCTACAAAAATTCTGTCTATTCAATGAGAAACGTTATACTTTTCGTGGTGGGTCAATGTTTTTAAAGTTTGCTACGTAACAGAGACGCTAAAAAGTCTCACGCTAAAACCTGCAGCTGGTGTGGTCCTTTTAGCGTTATCGTGAGATCTATACTGTTCTTCTGGAGGGCTCTATCTTTTAACATGGGCTTGGGGGTGGTCCTTGACGTACCTGAGACGCGAAAAAGTCTCACGCTAAAACGTGCAGGTGGTGAGCCCTAGTGGTTAGCTGGCGACGTGGGTGTCCAGTCCGTCCCTTATTGTAGGGTCTTCTAGCTTAACACAGTTCTGCTCTCGGCTTCTGTTCTTGTTTCTCCCCTCGGAACTGCGTCTGCCTCACGGTGGGAAGGTACGATATGCATTTAGGTATTCTTATGTTAGTCTGTGGTATTCCATTTGCTCACTCGTTACTTGTATTACTTTGGTTAATTTAATGTCACGATTTATTTGGAGATATGTGTCATACTACTGTATTTGCTTATCATGTCAGGAATTTCATGGAAGGTGTTGGATTTGCCTGACACCTTACATATCACCACCCTTCGAACTTAATTTTTGCACTGAATTTAGGCAATGATTGAATCGTTGTCTAAGTCAGTCAAAAATTTTCTAATTTATCTAAATTTTGTTGTGTACTGTTCAGCCACGTTATTCTGTTCTATGCTAGTTTGTATTACTAATTTATATTTTTATATTCTTCCACATAATAATTAAAAATGACAAGAGAATAATATTTTTATACTATTATTAATTTTTAATTATTTTCTTTCTTTATTTAAGTGTGAAGTTTTTTTTTAAGAAGTTTGTTTTCGAAAGTGAGGAGTCTTTCACATCGATTTTTTTAGAAATATTGCTTTTATAAATGTAGTAATTGAGTAAAATCTATTCCTAACACATTTTCTAAATATCATGTACAAGTAAAAATGTTTTTGTTTCTAGACACTCATTTCAACATTGTTACACAAACAAATCAGAATTATTTCCTAGAATTGCTTTGACAAAGAAATATACATACACAAGTATTGAGATATTATCCTAACAAATGGTACAAATGTTAAAAAAAAGCAAAACATCCAACAAAAACTTTTGCTCTTTATATACTGTCCATTTCAGAACTAATGACTTATTTTTATCGACAGTCTATTTTTTACTTAATTCCATAGTCAATGACTGTTATTTTGTGGTTTATTAGCTGTCTGGTGTGCTTAACTCATATAGTTTTTCACACGTTTCTTTTGCACAATTCCTACATCACATAATTTGGTTTCACAGATTCACACAATCCTATGAATGTTTAAGCATGAGGTTGGCGAATGTTTTTGCACGAACGTGATGGACTTGAGCGAGATGGATGTGGGCAAGTATTTGATGTACAGCTTTGTTCGTTGTTCCTTGTTGGCTTTGCAAGTGTGTGTTGCTGTTGTGGAGGTCCCATAATGGAATGTAGCTGTGAGTGCAGAATCTCGTGGTTTACTGGCTTTGTATGCGTGAAAGTCATCGTTTTGTGTCTCTGAAAGCGGTCGTTTTTCGTAGTAATACTTCTCAGACGACTAGTTTACAATAGGATAGGGATTTGGGAAGGTAGGTCGTCTATTCTTCACCCATCTTCTTTCTTGGTCTCAATCTTGCGAATCTTCAACTTCTGTTCTTCCTGCTTTTTCTTTGCTTCTTACTTGCTTCTTGGTTCTTCTCTGGGCAGGATATGGAAATATTCATTGATAACTAGTCGCTTTGAAGTTCTCCTCCTAGTAACAGTTTGATAAATTGTTTGGGCGTGTCATTTTTAACTTGTGGAAGTCTTCAGTTTCGTGCATCAGCGTGCTTTTCAATAGTAGTAGTGTGACTTTTACACATATTTTTTGCCAGCGGTGGCTTGCCCAAGCGGTCCTCTCGTCGCGCCGTTTTTTGCTCACTCCGCTGAGTCGGGGGCGACCCAGGGTTTATGAGCGGTGAAAATCGGGCTTTGCAAGTGTGTGTTGCTGTTGTGGAGGTCCCATAATGGAATGTAGCTGTGAGTGTAGAATCTCGTGGTTTACTGGCTTTGTATGCGTGAAAGTCATCGTTTTGTGTCTCTGAAAGCGGTCGTTTTTCGTAGTAATACTTCTCAGACGACTAGTTTACAATAGGATAGGGATTTGGGAAGGTAGGTCGTCTATTCTTCACCCATCTTCTTTCTTGGTCTCAATCTTGCGAATCTTCAACTTCTGTTCTTCCTGCTTTTTCTCTGCTTCTTACTTGCTTCTTGGTTCTTCTCTGGGCAGGATATGGAAATATTCATTGATAACTAGTCGCTTTGAAGTTCTCCTCCTAGTAACAGTTTGAAAAATTGTTTGGGCGTGTCATTTTTAACTTGTGGAAGTCTTCAGTTTCGTGCATCAGCGTGCTTTTCAATAGTAGTAGTGTGACTTTTACACATATTTTTTGCCAGCGGTGGCTTGCCCAAGCCGTTTTTTGCTCGCTCCGCTGAGTCGGGGGCGACCCAGGGTTTACGAGCGGTGAAAATCGGGTGTCCCTACAGGGGTCTCTCCTGACGTTCGGTTTTCCCTCGCGTCTCTGCAGGGGTCTGTCACTGTGCAGCTCGGTGTTCCATCCTTGCAGGGTTCCTCCTAGCAGGCAAATTTATTGCCCACTTTCTATACAAGGGCCTTCTGTTGGTTTTGCTGTCCTTTCCCTTCTCTCAACGCTCCTGCTATGTAGGAATCATCTGTTGCTAATTACGTCCTTTTCTTTCTTGATACATCTCGCGTTGCAACTTGTGGGGCGTTGCATCTCTTCCTTGTTGGAGTTTTTTACAATGGTTCTTACAAAAAGTTTTACTTATAATCATCTAACATATGTCTAGTACCTACATGTTTTATGCCTTCTTAAAAAACTTTACAAGTTTCGGCACCCTTTCCATGTTACAATTCTAAGATATTTGGAGTCTTAATGTCTATTCAAGAATCCTCAAATTCGTTTTAATTTTATTTTTGTGTAGTGTCATGGTGTATGGCATTTTAGTATTTCATGCTGTTTGACTATCTACACTTTATCCCTTCACCTTAATCTCTGGTACTATTGCTGTTATTATTGAAACTACTTTCTTTTTCCCACCTTCCTCTCTCTTCATTCTTCTGTCACCTAACGATCTTTTCTGCAACATAATCTTGAAATATTGTGCTTATTATTTACCAGTAATAAAATTAATCTTCAAACTTGTACTGAAAGTGTTTAATACTGCCAGTCTTAGGTAAAAATACCTCTCCTTTATCTCATAAAATACCCTCTAATTCTCTTTTACTGTGTTCCAAAATACCTTGAACTACTTGCAGTTTTTCGTCGATTTCTTTATGGACTTCTAACATGAGTTGAGGCGATTCCCCCTTTTGTGCATACCATTCTAATTCTTCATCCTCTTTATCTCGCATCATTCTTAATTGTTTGTTTATAACTGGTATCTCTTCTAATTTTAGCTTTTGCTCAAAGAGAAGTGTGACATTCCCGAATGTTATGTTACCTTTCCCCATATCTATTATCGCTCGTCTCTCATTTAAAAAATCTGCACCTATAATCAAATCTACATTTAGTTTAGGTATAATCACGAAGTTGGCTTCGATCTTTTGACCTTGGCACGAAAGAGTTAACCTGTTTGTCTCGTAACTTCCGCAGCATTGTTTCTAATAGGACCTCTTACTTTAATCTTACGTGTTTTCAGAACTGGCAATTCCTCATTGGCATTACACTGCATGAATAAAT
The DNA here is from genome assembly GCF_023897955.1 of Schistocerca gregaria. Taxonomy (NCBI): domain Eukaryota; kingdom Metazoa; phylum Arthropoda; class Insecta; order Orthoptera; family Acrididae; genus Schistocerca; species Schistocerca gregaria. The sequence continues at coordinate 251,634,282 of NC_064920.1, forward strand.
TTTCTGAGAACGCAGTCAGTTCACTTCCACTATCAATTACAATATTGACTCGGATATTCCTTACCATGGCCTTCACAATTGGTTGAATTTCAAAGGGTTGGTTCTGTTCTTCTTCTTCTTGTATCAACGAATCCTCCACTAAATCATACATGAGTCTTTTTAGGAATTTCCCTTGTGAATTCGAACTTTCTGTAGGATAATCTTCGACCGCTACTTCTCTCTCTTTTATTTCCTCTTCTCTATTTCTTCTTCATTTACGCTTTCTTCTACATCCTCTACTTTTTCCTCATCCTCGTCTATCTTCTCTTTCTTCGTCGCTACTTCCACATAATCCCATCTAAATGCTCTAATTATCGCTTCATAACTTCCTTCATTATATACGTTTGGTTGTGTGCCCACTTGTAACTTATTTTCAACTTCTGTCGACTGTGCATTATCCTCATTGAATTCGCTTTCCCTGGTTTCCATCTCAAATAGCTCTGCAATACTCATTACTTCGTCCTTTCCTCCTACATTCGTTGTGCATGCCTCTGGTAATTCATCTTTCTCTTCAGTATTCTCCCAATTAATTTCGTCCCAACATGATATTGTTATTTTCTTGTCTTCGTTTTCATCTGGTCCCTGCGGATTTTTTTCTTCCTTCTTCTCTTCTCGTGATAAGATTTTTACTTCTCTGTTCAAGGTGCTGCAATTGTCCTGGGTCGGTGCGTCATTCTCTTTGGCATGGGCGCTTACCTGTCAATTCGAACGTTTATCGGGATTTGGTGATCTTACCTCTACCTCTTCTATCTGTATTCGTTTTTCATGTTCAGCTTGTTGATAGTGGTTTCTTTGTTGATAATTTATCGGTCTATTGGTTCTCCAGTACCCGTTCCGGTTGTCGTTATTCCCTCTGTAATAGTTGTTGCCGTTCATGGGTGAATTATAGTTATTGCCATATTCTCTTCTAAATCCATAACCGGTTCTTTGTTGAAATCTATTGTCGTTTCTTGGTGCGAAGTTTTCACATGATTCGTAATTATTGTTTCTTCGTACTGTGTCTTGTGGATTTCACTGCTTTTTGCTTTCGTTTTCACGTGCGCTTCGTCTTTTTCTTGCGTCATCTTCCGAAATATGAACTCTAGTTCCCTTAGAATACCTTTAAATGCTTCGACGTCATTGCCACCGCGACCTACTTATGATTGCTGGTATTTGAATGGTAGCTTCATCGCGCATAATTTAATCAACTCTCCGTCACTGTATGGTACATCTAAGCATTGATTTTTGTTTGCCATTACTTCGAAAAATTTCACGGGACTCTTCTCTCCTGAATTTTCAAAATATGGGTTCTGTAATAATTCGTACTTCACTCTGTTCTTGCTTCGCTGGACCAATACAGGGAGGGGACGACGTCTTGTTGGAGATATCAATCCAAAATTTGCTTACAGCGATTCAGGTTAATGGCAGAAACCTTAAGCCACTATGGCTGAACACAGGTTTGTCTTGTATCATCTCCGGATACGGATATCGAGCACGGCCCTTAATCTTCATAAGAAAGAATACACTGCGTCAGAAAGTTAACGAAAATCTCCTTTGGAACATAAGTTTTGAGCGTCCCCTTAAAAATACTGACATGTCACATCACTAGTCGATAACACACAAATTCTCTTTAACTGATCTGCTCCGTAGTAGTGACATGTATTACTTCAGAACATTTCATTGCTAAAACGTCTTCCAAGTTTCAATGTAAAAGCTAATTTTTGATATTCTTCTCACTTCTTCGTAGTTAACAGACTTCAGAATTATTTATCGGTAGCCATCCACGGATGTTATCTTTCATTCCACGCTTAATGTACATGTAATGTTGTAAGATCAACTGTTAGCTTACAACTCGTTTTAAATTTTGATTTGAATCGTTAACTAATTGTTTTATTTTTGCGGTCTCGATAGCTCGTTATTACTTTTAAAGAAATTAATTATCACTGTTTAAAATGTCACTATTGCGACTGAAGCATTTCTTTCAATGTAATACGTTACGAATCACTTTCAAAAGAGCAACACAATCAACAATATTACTGGAAGGTCATCACGATGAGCAGTTTAATATTTTCTCACTAACCGCTTTTGAATATTTTTTGCCTGCTCAGAATGAGTTCATAAATAAAGAAATTCGTTTTAAAGTCACTTATCAATAGACTGGTGGCATAATAATTAGTCTCCAATAAATCTGAACAAATATTTTCTTCTTGCCATTGTAGACGTACTACTCTACTCAAAAAAAGGTGTCCTCGACACAAATTAATGAAGACACACATTCTTTAATCACAGTCTAATACATTTTAAATGTATCGTTACACATGAAGGACTTCTTCAAGGCTGATATAAGATTGATACATAGTTGATAAACTGTTCTTAACATTTCGTTAGTAAGAGACACTTAGTACTCCTTGAGAACGATCTGCAGCTGTTTTCTACATCGGGAACTTCGGCGCCCTTCGTTCAGTGATCCATACTACCGATCACTACGACAGTAGAACACTACTGGATCACCTTGCCGGAACTTTTTCGTTCGACATGAAAACGACAAGAAGGGAAAAGACATTTTTAGCATGCTCATTACACACTTTTTAAGTAAATGAACAGTTAATTCTTTTTTACTTACCTTACGTCGCTCAAGTAGAAAACACAGTGCCGCTTCTTAAAACCAGGTTCACTACATATTTTGCTAAGAAACATCTGCAAGAAAAGATAATGGTTTAAAAGAATAGTGCACGCATTGGCACAACATGTGGGCACAGGTAGCGCAACCGGAAGCAAGCCAATGTCACATTAGGAAAACAGAGATGAGGAAAGAAAAGGCACTGCACACATCACCCAAGTAGACTCCGTCGGAGATCTTCCTAAGCCGAGGAATGTGCTCGTCATCAAGAGGCCTTCAACAGAAATCGTGCAAGCTGCGTGCATCGCCTCCTAGGCGGTACCCTGTTGCAACCTCTGCCCGCCATCCCTGGACTAGTGGACTTCTGGAAGGTCCTATTCATCAAGGAACCAATTCTACTGGGGGTTCCATCTTCGATCGTCGTCTTCCGCACTCGCAGCCCATGGACCTCGAGAGCCTGTGGAGACGGTCATGGCAGAGATGACGGTTTCATTGCTGCCGAGAGGATCTGCCTCCAGTCAAGACGGCAGCAGCACAGTGCAGCTGAGTCATCTTCCCATGGAGGTTACCAAGAAACCATCTATTCTGTTTCTTCCTACCTGAAGGCTCCCTATCTCTCTCCTCAGAGCCAGAACCTCCCTCTTATCTAAGAAATTTACTTTAGTCCCCCCGCTGACTTTCGCTCCATTACTCTCTGCTCATGGTACTCTAGAGGTTTCCATAAGGCCGTGACGAGGCGCCTAATGCGGATGTGTTCTGTGGCTGAGGGTCAGCGAGCATTCAGACTTCGGGATGTGATGCCGGAGAATAGTTTCATCCTCGACCAGGTTCTCATCAGCGCCGTCTGCTCCTGTTGGTCTATGTGGCCTCCTATTACGTGTCTATATTTGCTGAACTATGAGTCCTTCTCCCTGTGTCCCGGTCGCATGGACTACTGCTAAAATTTATCAGCTATGTCCTTGCAAACTATGAGGACAGCGAGACTGTGGTTGTGGGTGGTGGGTACATATCCATAGGTGTGCAGCCGTTAAGGAGCATTCTGCAGGAAGATCTCGTTACATCTTTCCTCTTTCATTTCGCTGTGGATTGTGTTTTAGGTGCTAAAGCATTGTGTCGCCAGGTCAGCGTGGCCGCCTTTGATGATGGCATCCTGCCTTTCGCCTCGACAAAGGATGCGCTGTAGACACTCACCAACGCCACATTTGCAGCCCTCGACAATCTGGGGCTGTGCGTCAATGTTTCTCTCTCACTCTTATAATCTCTGGTGGTGAAAAGAAGTGTAGGTAGACAGTGCCATTACTCTGACAACTGGAAACATCACTTAGCGCGACGTGTAGGTTCAAATGGCTCTGAGCACCATGAGACTTAACATCTGAGGTCATCAGTCCCCTAGAGCCTAGAACTCCTTAAACCTAACTAACCTAAAGATGTCACACATATTCATGCCAGAGGCAGGATTCGAACCTGCGACCTGAGCGGTGGCGCGGTTCCAGACTGTAACGCCTAGAACCGCTCGGCTACACCGGACGGCGTGACGTGTAAGGTTCCACTAATTGCGGCTGATTTCTCTCTCTTCTTGATTGTGCCTCTTCCATCTAAGGCGCCACATCCAGGGGCAGTTGGATGTTATCACATGAGCTCTGCTGAAACGACAGCAGAGGCTGTTCGCCATGTGCAACGTTTTTCTTCGGAGCTTTCACCATGGCCGCATACGATAGGTTTTCTCAAGGCTATGGATACCTGCTTCCATGTAGCTGTCTCTTTCACCACCTGTAAGATACTTCTCTATGCTGTTTCCAATGTCCACAAGCCCAGAGTGGGCCTCGGCATCTCATCTGTCCCCTGGGTGGTTTCTAACTTCCTCCACAACAGACTTCTCACTTTAGAGCAGCTAGGGCCTCCGCCAACGACAGGGAAGATCCATCATGAACTGGCGGTGCTGGAACGTAATCTTTTGTGTGAGTGTCACCTCCTCAAAGTGTCAACGAAAGCTGAAGCGATTTGGTTGGTGTACCTTCATGTCGCCCTTGATGGTGCTGTCTTCTTATCTTCTGCTGCCAAACACCAGGGCAACACAAGTGGATAAAGGACACCAGCCTCTTCCAGTCTGACCGTAACTACATCTTGGTGTTCGGACGCAAATCAAAGAGTCGCAGGCAAGAAGCAGACAAGAGGTACCGAGTGAACTGCAATGACCTCGACATTGCAGTCCAGGCCTGTTGGCGGACGCAAGGTGCCCGCATACGGCGCCACGACGTATTCGTCAAGTACATTGCGTGCGGCCTGCCCAAAGGTGTCTGACGTGTTTGTGGAGCCCCAACTTCGCACACAACAAGGAATCCGCAAGCCTGACAGCGTGGCTGTCTAAGACGAGCCAGCCCGTGTTACCGGCGCGGAGAATACTGACGACCATTCCGGCTCAATTGGTGTCAGTGGCAGACCTCATCCATGTACGACACGCCCGCCTTCCGACGTGCTGTCCATTCTCTCCGACCTGGGATCCAGAGAGTGGAGATGACAACGCCTACGCTGAACTGGAAAGGCGCTGAGCACCTATATCGGCCAAAGGCATCCTTGTCCTTAATTTCGGTATCTTGCATTATGAGTACATTCAAGGGTGAGTCTTGTGAGGTGCCTCGCTTTCACACCCAATCTCCGAGAGAATTAGAAACAGTAGACAGATGAACTCGATCGGTGTCGGTTAGGATGCCATTTACGATGACTTCTGGCACCACCTTCTATTCTCCGCATCTTGTGCATCTGATTTTATGTTTGTCGACTTGTGTCCATTGTGTTGTACACTCACTTCATGAGAGTAAGCATTTCATTTTCATTTCTGTGCACTGGGCGAAGTTACCTATGTACTTGAAGGTACTTTTCTGTCTTCGTATACTGTATTCTCTTTTGAGAATGAAGCGTCCGCAGCTCGTGGTCGTGCGGTAGCGTTCTCGCTTCCCGCTCCCGGGTTCCCGCGACCATCTTTCAAATAAAAACTCGTTAAATGGTTCAGATGGCTCTGAGCACCATGGGACTTAACTTCTGACGTCATCAGTCCCCTTGAACTTAGAACTACTTAAACCTAACTAACCTAAGGACATCACACACATCCATGCCCGAGGCAGGATTCCAATCTGCGACTGTAGCGGTCGCACCGTTCCAGACTGTAGGCCTAGAACCGCTCGTCCACACCGGCCGGCTAAAGTGAGAAAACAAACACAAAAAACTAAAGTTTCTGAGAAGAATGTAAATCATTTCCTCTTCTCATGTCACAGATTTTGTTTTAGAATGAAGAAAAAAATGAAACAGTTTAAGGTTCCGATGAACAATATGACACCAGATTCTCATCGTAGGCTCTATCGGAAATGCAAAAAGCAGGGACCTCTCCATTCTTTTGTCTAACAGTCTGTTTCCTTTCATGCCTTACTACAGCTCACAGATTCTTATTTAAGGACTTGGTGGGCAACAAGTTCTTAAGCAGAAATCGGTCGCGTCATTTGCAAAGTAATCATCATGTTATTTGCCTTGATGGGCTTAGGATAAATGCAGGTAACTTAGATCTGGATGGGGACTTTAATCGCCGTTCTGCCGAATGTGAGAGCGTGTCTAAACACTATTTAATGTCTATTCATAAAACACAACAGGTAATTCATGTCAAGTAAAAATAGAGCAAGCATTTATTTTACAAGCTTTTTTACTTTCCTTACTCACATTAAGCATTCCTTCCTGTTTTTCCCTTGGAATTGGAATAGTTCTCATATCGTTTGATTTGGTAATGAACTTTCATTTCACTTTTAACACTGGAATTATCTCCAAGGAAAAAAAATTATCTTCTGTTTACTGAATTTATTGTATCAACTGGAAAACAAGGCATCATAATCTTCAAAGTTTCAGATATCTATCAAGTACGTCACGTTACAAATCTCCCATTAAGAATTTCAGGACTTTACACCAACTTTCAAAATAACATAAAAATATTTTATATATAATAATGATATTGTAGTTTGAATTTAGTTTATTTCTTTCCATTCGTTCGTCTTCATCAGTGGCTAGGACGAAATGCATATTTGTTTTCTTATTGAACTTGGGTCCTATTTCTCATGCAAATATAAATCTACTCCATCCCCTAGGCACTTTCTTTTTCCTTTTTTTATTTTCCGTGTTACATGTCATCGTGGTATTTTTAAGTGGGAAACATTTTTATCAAATATTGAATGACGTGTGAAGTTGATTTACTTCTTTAAGCCAGTCCCCATCTAGACATATAACTTGAAGCCTATAGACATTTACGTCTTCTAAGATGGAATCTGTTGCTTAAAAATTCAAGCTACGAATGCTAAGGGATGATAGAGAGTACCTAAAATTTCTGCTCGATACTTACTTAAAGTTCTCCGTGTGTTAGGATTTCACCCCTGACGAAGTGTCCAAATCTAATGTAGTCGATAGCTCCACGAAGCTACTACTTTTTATAAAAGCTTACTCGACATTCGAATCGTCAAGGGAGGGACGTCTTTCATCTGGGAGCAGTGAAAATGAAATTTTCCGTGCCCTCCAGGCTATCACGTAAGAGAGAAAAGAAACGACCGGCTTGATTGTGTCACATCATCCCGGGGCCGTTCACACAGCAACCAGTGGCAGAAAGAGGGCTTCTTCGCCAAGCTGCCAACGAAGGGGATACACAAAGCAAAATTTCTCCAGCAACCGGAGTACTGTTAGGTGGTACCTACATGTAGCAGTGCTACATATACTGCTGTTTGTAAACAGCGCAAGACTTTTAATCACAGGCCTTAAATAAATGAAAAATAAAGCGCATGTTTCATATGAAGGTACGATGCAAAAAAATAGAACAACAGAAAAAAGCATGCTTAGAATACGCTTTTGGTGAATCTGCAACGCGCTGCTACGAGTATTACTATACACGCTACGCCAGAAAATTATACAAGTTCATAATGCCTACGGTCTCGTAAACTGACATACAGCCGGGAGAGCGGTGTACTGGCCACATGCCCCTCCATAAACGCGTCCAGTCACGCCTGTGACGACACGACGGCCGATCGGAACCGTTGGGCCTTCCAAGGCCTGTTCGAACGGAGTTTAACTTAGTTTAGTTTATAATGCCTAGACGATGGATTCCAGGAAGATACAGCTCCAAAGTTCATCTGTATTCTAGTACGAATTTTTGCACTGCAGCGGAGTTTGAGAAGATTTTAATATCTCTGGCCCAGGACCCCAACGTGGGATCTTTATTGTGTGTTAGTCTGTCATCAACTCACTGTTTCCTAGATACCTGTTGTATTGGCATCTTAAACATTTTTGTGCCACGTGGACGAGGTTTTTTTCCCTTATATTTATAGAGGGCTATGTAAAAATATCCCATACATCGTAAAAGATGAGATTGTCCATGACAGTTAGTGAAGCTACAGGATATAACGTTAAATGTCTTTTTGGTATGACTGAATTTTGTGGTATAGAAAATCGTGATTATTTCTACACCGGCATCCAAACTGAACCGAAACAAATATGGAACGAGAATTGATGCTTGGGCGGCAAACCACAGTCAATATTCCAGAGAAGCCCGTGTGTCTGCACCACCCTGTGTCAAGACTATTTCAAGCAAAAGAAAAACAGATGCCAGCGAGCAGAGATGTAAGAAAATGACCCACATACAGCAGTGTTCCATCTATTCTCTCCAACTTGGGATCAAGCTGTATGGTTCATTATTGCAATGCCGATAAACATTATTGCAATGTAGATGTCATCCAGTTCCATCTTTCTGACAGATCTGTTTCTCTTTGAGTTACATTTTTCTTTCACAGCATTATGAAGAATTTTCTGCAATCGAGGAAGTGAAAGATGGACGTCGAAATTTCTCAACTGGAGTGGCAGGATAATTATTTTTTTTAAATAATTGGAGACAGCAGTACTCGCCAAAATAGCTGATGTTCTACTTAGATATTTGATAATAAAGTAAAAGTCTGATGCCACATAACTTTAGCTAATCCTTTAATGACTATTTAAATTAAAGAAGAGGTAGTTTACAAGCATATTAAATGACAGATTCTGCCATATACAGGGTTATTCATATACACCTCCTGGCTCTCGGAAAACGAATGAGTGGAATTTACAAGACTTACAGGTAATGGATAGACGCTCTATTCAGCGATGGGTGTTTTTCCTGTATGTTTTGTAATTATTGGACAGCCGTCTTCTGAAGAGTCGGAGATGCTTATGAATAACCCTGTCTGACACTTAAGGACGGAAATGTCTTTCGACTGATGTCTCACTTCCAAGTGACACAGCTCGATGAAAATTGGGCAATACTTGGTATAAACTGGTACAGTACGGTACAGTACAGTACAGTAAAGTCGGTAACTGAAAGAAATACGACACTTTTATTCAAAGACAACGATTACTCTGAAGTTAGCGCGGTTCGTGGTGGTCCCATGAACATTACAAACAAGGGAAGATGGTTCTTAATAGGGTGTGTGATCACCACAGTCAACAGTGCATTCTCTGCAACGCGCTTCCATGTTGGCCACAAGGTTGGTAAGGAGTTCTTGCAGTAAGGCGATTCATTGTTTAATCAGCGGGGCTGAAAATTGCTCAGTAGTTGTTGTCGCATGTGGTCGTGCTGCTGTATGTCTCCCCAGCGCATGCCAAATGTTGTGTCGGCTACTGTGGAAGTCAGCACCGACGCGAGCAAGGAAGGAGAGAAGTTGAGATGGCCGGCGGCAAGAATCCAAAAATGATCTGAGCATTAAACTTTCAAATTATCGCAATATTTTATTTCTAAAAAGAAATGAGCTATGAGCTTGTTGCACAAATTGTGTAAATTGTCCTTGGCAATGAAAACTAAGTGTTGTACTACTGTACCTCTCTTTCCTCTTCCATAGCTACCTCCCTGTCAACATGACTGACTGCCAGGGACTTTTTTCATTGGTGACGACTGGAACCGGGTTAACTCGGCCTCTTGATATGAACTACGAGGCTACTTGAAATAGAAGTAGCGAATCCAAGATCTACAGTGCCAACAACAGCCAGGAAAGCGATGTGCTAAACCTCATGCCACCCCCCACCCCTTATACTGCTCCCAAATAACAATGGCTGTGGATAACATGGTGGTCGGTCGGTCGTTCCAATTGGTCCATTCTGCAGTCAGACGTCTCTCTCAGAGTACTTTGGGGTCTATACCACTTGCGTAGTTTTGATGTTAAGTGTTTGGGCCACGCTGTATGAAGTATAGGAAGGGTTGAACTGAGTCGCATCCTGAGCAGAGTTGCGCTCTACTAAAATTGTGGTTCAGCAGTTTTAGTGCACTATGTAAATGACGAAGTACAAGGTAGGATTATCGGTAGCGTTGGTAAAATTGGTAGGGATAGTAACGTAAATAAATTTGTAAGACAGGAAATGATAGCCGACAACTTGTCTCTTTTTTATTGTTGACTTGGTTATTTGTTTTGAACATAATTAGGATCGCACATCATTCAGTGCCTGTCCATGTGTATTTTATATCTTTGCAGAATATAAATTTAATATTATAAGTAAAAAAATAGTTGATCGCGTAACTTGCATGCCTTTATGTAACCAAAGCAATTATTTTTGATGCAGGTATAGTTTACATACACAAACTTCAAAAATGTATCATTGTTGTTGTTATTTTGTACTCAGTACAACGTTTCGATTAACATCAAAGGCAAGAGTTTCCTGTTGTTATTGATAAATAACTTATATTCAATTGATAAATAACTTATAATCAATTTAAGTTCGGCATAGTATTGAAGCGACGTTTGGTACATATTTGTTTCGAGGTGCCGGCCTCGGTGGTCTAGCGGTTCTAGGCGCTAAGTCTGGAACCGCGCGACTGCTACGGTCGCAGGTTCGAATCCTGCCTCGGGCATGGATGTGTGTGGTGTCCTTACGTTAGTTAGGTTTAATTAGTTTGTAACTTCCCAACAAAATAAAATAATATGAATAATACTCTCATTTAGCGTAACTACCCAACAATGAAAATATAATACAATGTGACAAACCTATACCCTTTCAATAATTGACAGTCAATTTAACCTGGTAAATTTTGGTCGTCAGCAATGCTGCGTCATGGCCCTGATACATCATTCTGAATAAACTGAAAAATCTTACCTTAATTAGATCGCCGGATAACGCGTATATATCTGCTCCTGTAAGAAATTTTCCTGGCGCAGCTAAGTGCAATGCTGGCCGATAGATTTGTCTTATAAAAAGGAAAGAACTGACTTTTCTTTGCAATAATCGGGATTGCCAAGGATTGGAGAAATTAGTGAATTCTTTAAATTGAGATAAATGTCAGAAGTTACTGTTCATGAGAAAGATTATTATTAACAGATTTTTTTTAAAACATTTATATGGTACTTGATGTAACAATACTACATATGCGCGAGGCTGTTCTTACCTTATCCTACAACGCTCAGGCTCCGCTATCGCTGCACACGACCGGCCCAGCCAACACGATACACCAGACCAGACTGTTCGCTAGCCACAACTTACTCCTACTGCCACACAGTTCCTACTGCAGTCAATACTGCTCTTTGGTCTCAGATTCTCTTCTAGCTTCCATATCGCAGGCAGCACGTGAGCAATACATCGAAATTACATCAGCTCGAGTGCGCTGGCAACAAACTCTTTAATCATGGACCTCTTACATAACCCTCCACTGGGAGGCAAAAATTTGGCAGCGATGGTGAGTCAACTGGACTTGCCATGAGCAACAAATTTTTCTATAATCTATTTAGTTACTGTGTATACAGTCACAGAGTATATACATCATTGATAAGTGCAGAACATATTAAGAAATTAAATAGAGTGCACATGCACTGAGTACAAAACATATTCAGAAATGACAAAGTATATACGCAATGAGAACAAAATATATTAACAAAATAGAGTGCACACCCACGATAAAAGTTTTTATCATTTTACAAGAATTTAAATGCACTGTATAACCCTTTACTATTTTACAGGAACTAGGAAAGGAATTGGAAGGATTCCATCTTGGTTGTAGCACAGTAGGTTGCACGTAGCTGCACTGAAAGTCGATATCTTTCTACAGAAGCACAACACCAAGTGAGACAATCTGAAGTTCTCTTCCCTGAAGTATTTATCAGTGTAGCCAAGACACTGAGATGTTGTATTAATATTCAATGTTATCGTTTTGGTAGTACATTAGGTACACCAAACAGTGGGACCATAATAACATCTCCATCGTTCAAGGTTGTGGACAGCTCGATATGTCAACACCATATTCTTGTAGAATCCATACTCTTACAGCAACGTAGAATTAGTGCAAAAACCAATATAGTGCTCCATGATCATGAGGATGGACAGGATAAACGGATATTGTAGTAATTAGGTCAGAAGGTGAAGGACACATTCAGTCTTAAGCTAGTCAACATAGAATTACACTAATGTATCAACCGATCTGAATAATTATTGGCATTCATTGGCTAGTTACAAAGTATTCATATAGTGTTACAAAACACTATTCAGTGTTATTCACAAGTCATCATTTAAAACAGGTGCTATTGAGTGTAGCATCAAGCTACTGGTGTTTATATATGATATCATGTAAGTGACATAAGACATATTTAAAATGTAAGACATTGGAACTATTACTCAAGGTTTGTATTCCAATAATACATAGACATAATGGAATCAATATACAGAAAATTTGCATTATCTTTAGGACTAAAAATATATCTTAAACTGGTAGAATTATTTAGTTGTATACTGGTAATAGTTGGGACTTGTAATAATTTTTTTCTAGTAATGCATTGCACTGGGATCGATAATTAATTGCTGGGGCATGAAAATATTTGCTTTTGACTTATTGTTGGAAATAAGTATTATTAACATCATTCGTCATGAGTCAGCTGTAGCAAGGTTATGAAACAAGTACAATATATGTGATCACATTCATAAGTGATAGACACAACTGGGTAAAACAATGCAAATACTAGAACAGGTTAATAAGTAACAGGTTTAGTAAGTATCATGAAAAACTTCTCCTGGAAAAAATACAAAGTGGATTATTGAGCTGAAAGAAGAAATGCATGTTATGCTGAAAAGTAGTGAACTTCGAATTAACAGGTAATGAAACGTGTACTTAATATGTATGTACTCTAGCTGTCTTTTCCAAGACATTCAGTCATTATACTATGCGACATAAGACATACTGTCAAAAGGAACTGCAACAAATACTTAATTAACTACATAGCATTTCTTAACTAACAGTAAATATATAAACTTCATCATTATCATCATCTGCAAAGAAAATCTTCATTATTCATATTAGCATATTCTTCATATAACTATTCATCATCATTTATTATCATCTGCAAAAAATAGGCACTTCATTATACATATTCAAATTACCATTTACTTCATATAATTATTCATTATCATTCATTACTTCATATAGTATAGAGTTTCTTACTTCTAGCATATTTCATCACTAAAATTAACATCTGTAGTCCTGTCTGACAGTCTGCATCAATCGCCTTGTATTCTGAAAGAAAAATAATTTCTCAAGACTGCTATCATACGATGTGTATAGTATATTCTGGTTAATGCTTGTTAATTCTGATCCATTTACTCTTCATGACATAGTATTGCATTTTCTTTAGTTCATTCTGATGGTAAAATTTCCATTTCATAGTAAACCACCGTGGTTGTTTAATTCATTTCTTTTACACGGTATTGCTTTCTGAAAAATGATGAATATGGATTAATATCTTGCATTTAATTCATATACCCATTAAATAAAAACTTATTTCTAGTAATATAATTAAGCATACAGCATAGCATGACAGAAAACGTATTAGGTCAAAAACATAGTCAGTTTCCAAGTGCAAAAATGTACACACAGTATCATAATGTAGTAGCAAAAAATGTTGAATAGTCTAAATATTGAGATATCATAAGCAAAAACGTCAAAGTCAACTGGTGTTTGTTACATCTTCAACATTTGATAGTGCATACAGACAAAATTCTACTTTCGATAGGAAAACAATCATACATACACAAAAAATCGAAAATGTGCACGGTCTGATATATAACCACAAGAAAAGCGACCTGCTAACCTTACCTTGCCGGGCACTTGCCAGGAAAAAATATGATAATCATCAGTAAGCGTTCATATCAATAACCGGAAAAGGCATTAAAATGTGATAAATCATCAAGTATGTTCATTCAATAAAGGGTTAAATATTGGAGACATGGTGATTGCCTTTGCTTTTTCTGGTTCTCAATGTTTCAACATGTACCACATTGGGATGAGGAATGCTGCGAATTCTGTATGGACCTGCGTATAGAAGTTCAAATTTACTGCATCTACTCTTTCCTCTGTTGGACAAATAGTGTGTGCGTACTAATATCTTCTGTCCAATGTGAAAGTCACGGCGTGTACAAATCTGTTTTTGCTGTCTTCTCCGGCGCTCTGCGGCACGTTTGATGTTGTTCAGCGCAATCTCAATTACTTCATGGTGGTGTAGTCGACGAGATGTAGGAAAGGATACTAATTCTTTAATTTTGTTAGGTGGTTCAACATTATTCAATATAACAGTCGGAGATAGCATAGTAGATTCATTTGGTATGGAGTTAATTACATCCTGGAATGAGAGTATGTGTGTATCCCAATCAATATGTCTTTTATGGCAGTACATTCTACACAGTTTACCAATTTCTTTCATCAGTCGTTCACAAGGGTTCGAAGAAGCGTGATACTTGGATATATAGATCGGAAAAATGTTTCTAGCTCGTAACATACGTGTCCATATCGCAGATCGAAATTGTGGTCCATTGTCGGAAATTACTTTCAATACATGCCCTACATGAAATAAAAAAATCTTTTACAAATGCATTCGAAATACATTTAGCAGTAGCTTTGCATAACGGAGTGAAGGTAACAAATTTCGAAGTGAGTTCAACAGCGACAAAGATGTAGCAAAAACCTCTGTTAGATCTGGGGATCGGACCAAAAATGTCTACAGCGGCCATGTGTCTCAATTTAACAGGTACAATGAGATGTAACGGAGGAATATGTGAAGTCGTGTCTGATTTAGCTTTCTGGCAGATTTTACATGACGCTAAAACTCGTCTAATACGTTTCTCCATGTTGGCAAAATAACAGTTCTGTCTCAGTATAAGAAAACATTTTCTAGCTCCATAATGTGCGTAACTTAAATGAGTATACCAAATTAATTTGTTAACAAGTTCGTCAGGAATGCATAATAACCAGTTGTTGCCGTCAGGGTGAGAGCAGCGGAAAAGAATGTTATTGCGTACCGTGTAATGGTTTCTAATGGTAACGTTATTCTTATCTTGCCAAAGATGTTTAATTTCTTTCTATACGTTGTCTTTACTCTGCTCTTGTGCTATGTCTCGTAATGACGATGAAATGAAGTTTTCAAATGCGACTTGTTGAATATACATGAGGCTAGAATTTGCTTGGCAGAAGTTGGTTGCGATGTCTTGCTGATTGTTGCAGAGAGAACGGGATAGTCCGTCTGCTACAATATTTTGTGTACCGGGAATGTGAACAATTGTAAAATTAAATTCCTGTAAATACAGTTTCCATCTGCTTAATCTGTCATGTGTAAATTTAGCGGAAAGTAAAAACTGGATAGCTCTATGGTCTGTGTAAACGGTAGTATGTCTTCCATAAAGAAAATGCCTAAATCGGATAAATGCCCATACAACACATAATGTTTCAAGTTCTGTAACAGAATAATTGCGTTCAGCAGGTGACAGAACGCGACTTGCAAAAGCGATGTTTTTAATTACTGTATTACCGTCTTCAATTTCCTGAAAAATGTGTACGCCTAAAGCGGTGTGGGAGCTGTCTGTGGCAATGGAAAAATTTCTATTAAGATCTTGGTGTGATAAAAGCGGTCCAATCTTTACTTAAATTACAGGGTGGGAAATGATTTTTTGAATAACTGGTTTTTAATGCAAAAGTGTGTCTCAGATGTCGTCCAAAGTAATAAGATTTTTGTCAACAAGATTCTGTGTGTCAAAAGTATTGCTTACGTTGTTGGAAGATGCAACCTGTACTGTATCTAGTCAAATTCTTTCTGACGCGCTGTTATTTGCGGGAGGATGCTGTGGCATCTCGATTATTTGTACTGTTCTGTTATTTCTTCCTGACGTATTAGGTTCGGGATGATACCGACTGTCTGCTTCATTCATAATAATCTGTTGTTGTGGATGATTCTGCTGCTGGTAAGGCCGACTGTTACGATGAAAACTGTGCTCATTACTTTTACGTCTGTCATAATAATCGTTGCTATACGGCGCATTGCGATATGAGTTGAAATGATGTGTATTCTGTACGCAGAGATTTCCTTATTTCTGTGCGTTACTATTTGGTGGAGCCGACGCTATACGTGTAGGTGGCGAAACATTAAAGCTTGGTTGACCTTGCAGACTGCATTGTTGGTTAGGTATGCTAACAGGCTGATTTTGATGCTGTTGCGGTGAAAACCCTCTATTGTTCCCAAAATGTGTTTGCGATTGCTAATAATTTTGCATATACTGATGATTAAAAGTTTTCTCTGGTATTAAAGTTCTCGTGGTTGTCATTTCTGGAGCGTATAATGATGACTGTCACTTTCAGGTAAAACTCGTCGTATCAGGTTGTCTTTACTCATTCTTAATCCTAGATAGATCGATAGTTGAAGGGCTGTTTCGATAGATATAAAGGATAGTAAAAGAGAAGGCAGCAGTGCAGAAAACTAAAGACGAAATAGCACTACTACGGCTCGGGGCCCTGTGCACGCTACGGCACATATTCATCGAAGTGTAATGAATCCCCTGAGGTCTCTTACGCGCTGCAAATAAATTTTAGTTTCTGCGTTACAGGCAATGCCGGTGAAAATTCAAAAAGAAGTTGTTGCATCCAGTCCAATTCTAGTTTCTGCATTACAGGCAAAGCTGGTGAAAATACAAAAGTAAATTGTCGTATCCAGTCCAAGGCGTGAATCTGTGTTCTGTCATTATTAAACACCTTAGATTTTTTTAC
The DNA here is from genome assembly GCF_023897955.1 of Schistocerca gregaria. NCBI lineage: Eukaryota > Metazoa > Arthropoda > Insecta > Orthoptera > Acrididae > Schistocerca > Schistocerca gregaria. Next base: position 251,650,970 of record NC_064920.1, read on the forward strand.
GGATAAAAATTGCTTATAATCAACGTTATCGTCTCTGAATATGTGAACTGGTTCAGGATTGAATGATAATCCGTTTGTCTGTGTCTGCCCGGAATCCAAGTCACGCACTCTCTGTAAACTACCTAAATTATATTGGCTGTGTGAGTGTGAGAAATATTCGGAAAGTGGCGTATGCTGTGATGTGTTAAAGGCTGAAATATCTCCGTCAATTCGTGCTGTAAAGATGACAATTTTCTACGTAATGTATTATTGGACGAACCTACCTCACTAATCGTCTGCTGTAAATTTTGGAATTCGGGTGTTTGATTAAACGAAACTGGTGACTTATCGTCTGATTTGGTGTCATTGTTATTTTAGATAACGTCAATACGACTGGCCAATTCATCAAATTTTTCAGTCAATGCTTTAACCTGATCATCATTTTTAGTGTCACAAGTATTAATTTGTTTTTGGATTTTACGGGTAGTTTTGTTCAATTTCTTAACGTCTGCTTTAATGGCATCGGGATCCTGTATTAATTCTAATTATTCAAGTTTGTTGGTCACTGTCTGAAAGTCTACTGTGTGTGTGTGTCTGTTTTTGTTTTAAGATCGGATATTTCATCATGCAATTCGGTGTTCAACTGTTTAATAGTATTGATTTCGTCTGATACTGTAGCAATGTTATTGTCTACGTATGTTTTTGCTTTCGTAAATAATTTACGCTTATCTTCCTGTCTCTGTGCAGTAATTGTTTCCATGACTTGTTTCTTTACTCTGTTCTGTTCCTGTATGAATTTACGGTAACGCGTTTCACTGTTTTGTAGGTGGTGATTAAAACGTTCGTCAATTAGGCTGTTCTGTTGTTCGAATTTCTTGTCTGCTTTCGCATCCAGTGTGCGTGAAAGCTCTGCTGACGTTAATTTAAACTCGTCTCATAACTGTGTTACGTTGGCAGAACATTGTTTAGCGACTGCACTAATTTCATCTCTAAGTAATTTAGTTGTGGGTGCATGTGTATTACTTAATTCTTGTGCCACAGATCTAATTTCTTCACTACTGTTCCTAGCACAAGCCTTAATTTCCTCACGTAATTGTTCTTTAGTATCATGACATTGCATGGCAACGGCTGTAATCTGTTCACTAAGTTGTTTGGATTGTTATCTAGTTTTTCATTAAGTTGTTGGTAATTAATATCTTGTTTTTCATTCTACTGTTTGGAATTGTTGTCAAGTTTTTCATTAAGTTGTTTGTAATTGTTGTCTTGTTTTTCATTCGACTGTTTGAGATTTTCATTAAGTTGTATATTCGATTCATTAATTTGTTGTTTGAGATTTTCATTAACTTGTAGCAATAATGCCATAACTCGAACCATTCCAAAATTAGCTGCTGTATTCTCTGTGCTGTGTGATGGTGTATCTGCATGTGTCACGTTTTGTATAACCATTTGCTCATTGTCTGATTCACAAAAAGGTTTGCTAATCGGATGTGCTGTGTTGGTCACTACAGCGGAATCAAATAAATCTGACGTGCTTTGTGTATATTGGTCACCTTCGTTAGAAACAATTATCTGTTCACTAAATAAATTTTGCAAATCAGGTGTTTCAAACTGGACAGCGTTCATTGTAACGGAACGTACCGCGTCATCAATTGTCGTTAAATTAACAGAGGACACAAATGAATTTGTTTGCTCATCATTAGCATCAAAATCATTACTAGTGATCGGCACACACTGATTATCTGTAATTAGAGGATTATCACTATTACACTGAGTGTCGCTAGTATAATCGGTCAAATTATTCGAGTCAGCTTTTTCACTCCTTGCACATCGCGATGCACTGTTGGCAGTTTTGCGCGGCATTTTCACAACTCAAAGTTAAGCACAATATCAAACAAAGACAAAGCAAACATGGAACAAATACAGTTACAACAAAGAACAATAAATTGCCGATGATCTGTGAAAGAAAAAGTGACAAATTAGTAAATGCGTTGCGCCAGATGCAAACTACTTTTAATATTAAGTAAATAAGAGCAGATATATAGCTGACCACTTCTCAGAAATTCACAAAAATACGATCCTGGCCGGTTGTCGCCATGTGTAACCTCCCCACAAAATAAAATAATATGAATAATACTCTCATTTAGCGTAACTACCCAACAATGAAAATATAATACAATGTGACAAACCTATACCCTTTCAATAATTGACAGTCAATTTAACCTGGTAAATTTTGGACGTCAGCAATGCTGCGTCATGGCCCTGATACATCATTCTGAATAAACTGAAAAATCTTACCTTAATTATATCGCCGGATAACGCGTATATATCTGATCCTATAAGATATTTTCCTGGCGCAGCTAAGTGCAATGCTGGCCGATAGATTTGTCTTATAAAAAAGAAAGAACTGACATTTCTTTGCAATAATCGGGATTGCCAAGGATTGGAGAAATTAGTGAAATTTTTAAATTGAGATAAATGTCAAAAGTTACTTTTTATGAGAAAGATTATTATTAACAGATTTTTTTTAAAACATTTACAGGGGGGTTGATGTAACAATACTACATATGCGCGAGGCTGCTTTTACCTTATCCTACAACGCTCAGGCTCCGCCATCGCTGCACACGACTGGCCCAGCCAACACGATACACCAGACCAGTCGGCTCGGTAGCAACAACTTACTCCTACTGCTACGCAGATCTTACTGCAGTCAATACTGCTCTTTGATCTCAGATTCTCTTGTAGCTTACATATCGCAGGCTGCGCATGAGCAATACATCGAAATTACATCAGCTCGAGTGCGCTAGCAACAAACTCTTTAATCATGGACCTCTTACAAGTTCTAGGCGACTGATGACCACAGATGTCAAGTCGCATAGTGCTCAGAGCCATTTGAACCATTTGAATCTCTTGCGCCCGCCGTTTGGTGATGATCGTGTGCTCAGCCGGCACTTTCGTCATGCTTGGCCTCTCAGGTCCCCAGACCTCATTCCGTGCGATTATTGGCTTTGGGTTTACCTGAAGTCGCAAGTGTATCGTGATCGACCGACATCTCTAAGGATGCTGAAAGACATCGGACGCCAATGCCTCACCATAACTCCGGACATGCTTTACAGTGCTGTTCACAACATATTCCTCGACTACAGCTATTGTTGAGGAATGATGGTGGACATATTAATCATTTCCTGTAAAGAACATCATCTTTGCTTTGTCTTACTTTGTTATGCTAATTATTGCTATTCTGACCAGATGAAGCGCCATCTGTCGGCCTTTTTTTATACTTTTGTATTTTTTGGTTCTAATAAAACCCCATGTCATTCCAAGCATGTGTGTCAATTTGTACCTCTCTATCTACATTATTCCATGATTTATTCAGTTTTCAAATTTACACTGACTTTTTGATCACCCGGTATATTACCCGTCTCTCCCTGTAACTTACTACTATTTTTTTCAGCATTCCGAACATCTTGTACCGTTTTACATTACTGAACGCTTTTCCCAGATCTACGGATCCTATGAACGTATCTTGATTTTTCTTCCTTTATCAACCGCAATGTCAGAATTACCTCTCTTGTGACTTTACCTTCCCTAAAGCCAGATTGATCATCATCTAACAGATTATCAGTTTTCTTTTACATTCTTTTGTGTACTATTCTTCTAAGTAACATGATCCATGAGCTGTTAAGCTGATTGTGCGATAATTCACGTACTTGTCAGCTCTCGCAGTCTTCGGATTTGTGTGGATGATATTTTTCCGAAAGTCAGATGTTATGTCGCCAGACTCATACATTCTAAACACCAACGTGAATAGTCGTTTTCTTGCCGCTTTCCCCAATGACTTTAGAAATTCTGATGGATTATCTATCCCTTCTGCCCTACTTGATCTTAAGTCTTTAAAAGCCTTCCTAAATTCTGATTCTAATACTGGATCCCCTATCTCTTCTAAACAGACTCCTGTTTCTTCTGTCACAGCAGACAAATCTTCGCCCTCATGGAGACCTTCAGTGTACTTTTCAAATGGTTCAATTGGCTCTGAGCACTACGGGACTTAACAGCTGAGGTCATTAGTCCCCTAGAACTTATAACTACTTAAACCTAACTAACCTAAGGACATCACAGACATCCAAGCCCGAGGCAGGATTCGAACCTGCGACCGTAGCAGTCGCACGGTTCCAGACTGAAGCGCCTGGAACCGCTCGGCCACACCGGCCAGCCAGTGTACTGTATTCAGATCTCCGCTCTCTCCTCTGCATTTAACAGCAGAATTCTCGTTGCACTTAATTTCACGGAAGATTGTTTTCACTTTCGTATATGCTGGGTCAGTCCTTCTGACAATCATTTCTTTTTCGCTTTCTTCATTTCCTTCATGCAGTCATTTCGTCTTAGCTTCTCTGTACTTCCTATTAGTTTCATTTCTCAGCGACTTGTATTTCTGTATTCCCGAATTTCACTGAAGTTTTTTATATTTCCTTATTTCATCGATCAACTGAAGTATTTCTCCTGTTACCCTGTCTTCTTCGCAGTTACCGTCTTTCTACCTATGTTTTTCTTTTCAGCTTCTGTGATTGTCCTTTTTAGAGATGTTCATTGGTCTTCAACTGTGCTGCCATCTGAGCTATTCTTTATTGCTGTATCTATAGCCTTAGAGGACTTCAGGCATATCTCGCCATTCCTTAGCACTTCCCTATCTCACTTTTTTGCGCATGGATTCTTCCTTACTAAGGTCTTAAACTTCAGACTACTCTCCATCACTACTACATTGTGACCTAAGTCTATATCTGCTCCTGGGTACGCCCTACAGTCCAGTATCTGATTTCGGAGTGTGTGTCTGAACCATGACGTATTCTAAGTGAAACCTTCCCGTATCACCCGGCCTTTTCCCAGTATACGTCCTCCTCATGTGCTTCTTGCAAGGAGTATTCGCTATTAATAGCTGAAATTTATTACAGAACAAAGTCTTAACACCGTTTATCAAGGTAAGATTTATATGTATATCTGATTTATTCTAGATGTATTACTCTAGGTTGATTGAAGACATACATTTGAATGCAAAACTTTGTTGCTGTTATTTACATTTTTATGGTTTTATACAATTAATTTCCTGATATGCATTAATAATCAAACAGGTATAACATAAATAAACATGTACCACAACGTATATAATCATTTTGTGACATTACTGAAAAATGTTCAGAACCGCCTTTTGCATAGAGCTGATAATCGCCTGACTGAATTTTGTGTGTTCATTTGCATCGAGGACAGTGGTTTCATCGGTGTTTCAGTGATCAATTTCGTAACGACCAGAGAGTAGAGGCTGCGAAGAAGGACCAGGTGCTGGGCAACCACTGAATGGACTGCAAGGTGACGACAAGAGAGTAACTGAAGATGGAGTGGTGTGTGCACTTTCGTGAGTAGAAGCTAAGGTGTAAATCTTTCTTGAGTCCTTCACAGATGAACTACACTCTCCTAAAATTCTCCCAATAAATCGAGATCGACCACAGTCCTAATGCTCGTTCCATCTAATATCGCTTCGCACCTGCCTGTAACCCACAGCATTATCAGCGAAAAACCACAGATTGCTGCCCACCCCGTCTGTCAGATCATTTACGTATATATAAAATAGCAACGATCCTGTCACACTTCACTGCCCATACCTGACGTTACCCGTGTCTCCGATGAAGACTCGCCGTCGAAGACAACAAACTGGCTTCTGTTACTTAAGAAGTCATCGAGCCAGTCACATATCTGGGACGCATCTTTGTTAACAGTCTGCGGTGGGGTACCGTGTCGAATGCTTTTCGGATATCTAGAAATATGGAATCTGCCTTTTGCCCTTCGTCCATAGTTCACAGTCTTTTATGTGAGAAAAGAGCATGCTGGGTTTCAAACGAGCGATGTTTTCTAAAGCCGTGCTGATTCAATGACATGCGCTTTTCAGCCAGTAGGGAATTTATTATTTGAAAACTCAGAATATGCTCTAGAATTATGCAGAAAATCGATGTTAAGGATATTGATCTACGCATGACGGCTGGGAGAGACTATTCCCCAGGAGGGTGCGTTGATGATGGTTTGAACAGGCGAAATTAACGCAGGACAGTGAAGGCAGGAAGTAGCTAATTCTTTTCCATCAGTTACTCGGACTGTCATGCGATATTCATCTAACCAGTATTATAATGAAGCAGAATCAGCAAGGAAAAGTTAAACTAGGGCCTTCAAGACAACATTATCTATGCGGTGGCAACTGAAATCAGTGCAAAATTGTTAACGCCGTTGTTAGTTTATATTTAAAGACATACGAACACAGGCTTAACACAGTCAATACATAAATATAATAATGTCAGTACTCGAGATGGATAAAGTATAGGAGCCGCACTTTTAGTTGGCCGATTCCAAAAGAGCAAAATGGATTCGTTAACGCGCATTGAACCGACGGTCATCTTCAGTTTGTGTGAGCAACCGGCCCTCTAAAAGTGTGCCGTGCGTAAAGTGCAATTATTTGTAAAATTTCTAAGTTACGAAATTTGAGCGGGGCTGATGACCACTACTGACATTCCTCAAAAAATAATCCGTTTCGTTGAATCAGTTAAGCTGGTATTATAAACGTTTTCAGCTCCCATGCCACTTTTCAAGGATTTCTTCAATTTGTTTAATTCATTTCAGCTTGCGTCCTTAAGAACATTAACTTTTTTCCTCAGACGTTCCTGAGATGGAATGTTCAATCCAATTTCATTCAGTTCTACAGGTAATCTTCTACAACTGTTTTGCTGTGCGTTCTTCTCCATGTAGTTACTATTATTTGTGTGCCATAGCCCTTCCTATTTCCGACAAACATTCAACACGCCATTGCCTGACCACTTGTACATATTTCTTTCTTGGTTCTCGATCGTGATGACAAAAAGACAGAAACAAAACAAATCCGGTGAACAAACCGAACAAGTTGAACGGCACGTCTGAAAACAAGAGATCGACCAGCAAATCAGCTGTCAGGAGAGAGCGACTAGGAAGTCAGCTGTCAGGAGAGGGGACAACAGTGCTGTGTGGCGGCGACTCAGTCACATGACCGCTACACGCCGCTACTAGAACTGAACACGCTCAATTCCAGTCGCCGCCAATTTTCAGTAGCTGTTAGTCGAATCAATAGCAGCGATTAGGTTGTCACATGAAGCGATTACTCGCTTCTATTCCAGCATGTACTGGTACTTGAATTACGTAACCATTATGGTACCTTACCTGAATCTCTCGATACCAGTAATATTCTACTGTGCTTCTGGTAACTACGTAACATATTTCTCAAACAACATTCAGATTTGATTTCATTTGTGATACATCGACATGTTTATATTGCAATGATATTATTCTTATGTGTATTCTTTCTTTTGTCACTATGATCTTTGATGTACTTGTAACTCCAATTTTTGGGCGCGTAAGCGATAGTTAGTTAGTTGTTAAGTTGCTAGAGAGTCGGACCTAGAGAAAGTAAAGTCTTGGACTTCATGTTGGAAAGATGCATATTATAGCTGGCTTATAAATTGTGAGGAAGATGTTTTCAAGTATGTTTTGTATTGTGAAGTGATGTTATGTGTGTTACGTGATACTGCAATGAAAGCAATAAAAAGGAAGTGTAACTTAAATTCGGAGTGCTGATTATTTTCTTTTTTAACATCACCATTGTCCAGTAAAAGCGTAAGCTTCAAGAATAGTTTGTGAAGCGCATCTACAAAACTTTTGAACATCGCAGAATAAAATCTAGGCCTCTTTGCATCCGAGCTTGGAATCATAATCATCTAGATTTTCAACGATTGAGCCATGATAATACGAGATCAGAGTGGGAAACACAAAAAGACGAGTGCCTATTTTTTCATTATTACATGAAATGACTATTAACAATGCTCTAATAACACATGTCACATAATATGACTGATGTTGCCCGAAAATGCAGTATTTAGCAGCGTGATCAACACCACAATCGTTATTAAAATTTTGACCTTTGTTGTGGTAGGATTGTTAGAAGCAGCAGTGACAAAAATTGTCCCGTGGGACACAGGGCGACTTGTCTGGCTGTACCACTATATAAAGTAAGTCACTGTTTAACGCTGTTACCAAAACTTTCGAAAATATCGTGACTGATTTACTTTAGTTTTTTATACAATACTTTAAAAAACTTGGGATGACATAGGCTACATATTTTTAAACACATATGGTGTATATACGAGGGTGAGTCAAATGAAAACCTTATATTTGTAACAACAAATCGAAATTTCGAACCTTTATCCTGTAAGTTGGTAAGCGTGCTACAAACAGCGTGCAGAATGGCCTGTAGGTGGCAGTATAGTGCAGATGCACGCATACCGTCGCGTTTCTGTTATTCAGTTTTTGCGTAGTCTAAGTGTGAAACCTATTGAAATTCATCGGCGAATGAAGGTTCAGTACGCTGATGCGTGTTTGTCACAGCAGCAAGTCTAAGAATGGAGTAGGAAGTTCGTAAATGGTATGACTTCAGTGGAAGATGCTCCTCATCCAGGTTAGGCACAACGAGTTGTGACTCCACAGAACATTGCAGCAGTTGAAGCCAAAGTGAAGGAAAACCGCCGAGTGACACTGAATGACGTTGCAGCATGTTTACAGATTTAGTCATCGATCAGCACACGACATTGTGCATGATGTGCTCCAGTTTCACAAAGTGTCTGCAAGATGGGTGCCACTGAAACTGACTCCTGAAATGAGAGAACGACGTGTTGATGCTTGTGAAGAACGTCTTCAGAGCTTTGAACGAGAAGGTGATGGTTTCCTTGCAAGAATCGTTACCGGGGACGAAACTTGGGTTCACTTCCACCAACCGGAGACAAAGAGAGCGAGCAAGGAATGGCGCCATTCCTCATCACGAAAACCAAAGAAGTTTCGAACAGAACCACCAGCAGGAAAGGTTATGTTGACTCTCTTTTGGGTCGAAAAAGGCGTCATTTTGGAGCATTACATGCCTAGAGGGACCACTGTCACCTGTGCAGCGTACACAGATCTCCTAAAAAACCATCTGCCACCTGCAATCAAATCAAAGCGACGTGGATTGCTGTCAGCAGGTGTCCTTTTGCAACATGACAATCCAACGTCCACACTGCCCGTACAACAGTTGCAACAATCACAGACCTGCATTTTGAGTGTCTTTCTCATCCACCATACTCACCAGACCTTGCCCCAAGTGATTTCCATATGAATGGACAACTCAAAAACGCAGTGGGAGAAAAGAAATTCCGTTCGATGAAGTACGCCACGCGGTGCATGAGTGGTTGTGAGGACTACCAAAAGAATGTTTTTCTAAAGGAATTTATGCACTTTGTAAGCGCTGGAGGACGTGCATTGGGCTTTGGGAAGATTATGTTGAAAAGTGATACAGCTTTGTACCACTTCTGCACAACAAATTATACTTAAAAATATATTTAAGGTTTTCATTTGTCTCTCCCTCGTATATAAAGCGGAAACATTGTTAGCAAAACTCTCCAAAAGATATTCAACTATTTACTTCAGATTTTTTCGATTCTTTAATAAACATACAGAGGAGGTACTGGTAGAATTGAAGCTGTGTGTGTGTGTGGGAGAGGGGGGGTGGGTTGGAAGGGGGGGGGGGGGAGAAGGATCGCGAGTCGTGCTTGGGTAGCTTAGATGGTAGAGCACTTGCCCGCGAAAGGCAAAGGTCCCGAGTTCGTTTCTCGGTCCGGCACACATCTTTAGTTTGCCAGGGAATTTCATTCAGACGTATATGATGTTTCAAGCAAAAAAGTACAGGTCTTCTGTTAAAACAATCTGTGAGAAAGTGAAAGCTGTACTGTGAAAAGGTGCAGTTTCGTTTTTTCTCTCTTAGTCAATTTTATCTACGAAACGAGGCACTTAAATCATTAAATTATCAGAAAATTTGTTTCTATCGTACGTAGTCTTTCTCCATACTCATGAATTTAAACGAATATTGTATGTGGAACTATCTGCTCTTTTGTTTTATTCCTTACAGGCATTTTTCGCGTACTCTATATAACAATAATCCTAGCAGATTTATTAATGAATCATTTTAAGCGACTTCAGTTACTGTGGCAGTAGCAATAAGCAAGACTCAGTGTCAGAATGGGGAGAGAAGACGAAATGGATAGCGAGGGAAGGGGAGGAAATGAACGTGGAGAAGGAAGGGACAGCCAGGCGAAGAAGGAGATGGGGAAAGAGAAGGGGAGAAAGTAATGGCCAGAGAAATTGGGAAGAAGAGGAGATGGACGGGGAGAAGGGGGGGTGGAGGGAGGGGGGAGGAGAAGGAGATTAGTGCGTACATTCAGCTCCTACACACATTTAGCGGTTTCGAAGCATTGCCTGGTTCGCTAATAATTAATAGACAAAAACTTTCCTCGTGAATAAGTCTCTCTATTAGTGAAATCCGCATCAAAACCGCTGCAGTAGTTTCTGAGGCTAACCCTCTCAAAGAAACACAAAAACGCGGTCGACGGACTTACAATTCGTATAGAAATGTATATGTGGTGTAAACGCTGTTTACAACGCAGTGGTTTGGGGTAATCGAGACGAACAAGTTGATAAAAGGCATTTGGAGGTATGAAGCCGGAACTTAATAACAAAATGATTTCTTCTACTCGAGGGACCACAGTCAGATTGAACTTTTCGAATGGAATTTCCGTCTCTTGCATATTTTCACATAATCGTGATTTCAGCTCCACACCCATTACGCACTGTAATTAAATAAAAACACACATCTACAAAAAGGTGACACATTAATGTAAAGATAAAATCTTCTGGGTTGTTAGGCCGCGTCATATATCCTTCCAATATAACAGACGTTTCGACTCCTCTGCTGGGATCTTCTTCAGGATGTTTCGGTGTCCACTATTGCTAGAACATGTCCTGAAGAAGATCCCAGCAGAGTAGCCGAAACGTCGATTATTTTAGAAGGGAATATGACATGGCCTAACAAACCAGAAGATTTTATCTTTGGTGACAACGGCCACGAAAGCCTGCAGACTTACATAAACACATTGATATGTTTCTTCACACCAAGTACGAATAATAACTGCGTTGTACATAACTTTGGATACTGTTGGTTCTAAAGTGGTGCATGACTTATATATATAAATGAGTGCAATGTTCTTGATTTTAACAAATAGTACTGAATTCTGAGACAGTCATACAAGGCACTTAGTGCGGTGGAGCCACGTTGATGCATATAAGGGGCAGTGAAATCAAATCGAGACAGACTACGTAATGAGCATGGCGCGGACATTAGTAACGTAACTAGGCGTGCGAATGGAAGCGGCCTCTATTGTGAATTAGAAAGGAACAGCGCGAACATTCGCCGCTGTGCCATTCGTCTGCTAGATGTGCTGAACATGAGGTCAGCTAGTCGTTTTGTGGATCCGATTTGACTATGGAGGTCAAGAAAACGTAACAGCGAGCTGCAGAGCGATTTTTGACTGCAAAAGGAGTGTCAGGAAGTGAAACTCGTGTCCGAATATCTGCTTGGTGTGGCGAAAACTGTGTGTCAAATGCACATGTGTTTGTGTGGAGTCGAACGATTTCGAGAAGGTCGGGTGTCGCTGAAAGGCAGCAGTCGGTCAGGACAGGTCCACAATGTTATTAGCACTTTCGGGAGGGTGGAAGATATTCGCCCCATATTGGGCTTAAGTCATGGTACCGATCACGCCGTCATGACAATGAAGCTGAAGTCCCGGAAGATCTGTGCGCAGAGAAATCCCTACAGCCTTTGGAGGAGCAGAAGTATGTCGACATCACTGCAACATCTGAAATGGGTACTACGGTGAAGAATATCGTTTCCTGTCCCATATTCTCGTGGGGGAGGAAACATGGCGTCATCATTTTTTAGCCGGAAAGCAATGTCGCTGCCAACAATAGAAGCACGTGGATTCGCCACTGTCGAAAACATCCAAAGCCGTGCACGCCAGCTCCGGGAAAGTCATGATGACCATTTTGTTTGACTGCAAGAGCCTGCTGCTCATTGACCCTCCGGAACACGGCCCCACAATTAACGCACAGCGGCATGTGGACGCTTCGCCAAAACGGCAGAGCGTCGTTGTGTCAAAACGCCCAGGAATGTTGAAGGGTGGTATCATCATGTTGCTGGATAATGCACACCCACATGCTTCCATGTTTGTTTCGACTACGCTGCAGAAGTTCGGCTGGGAAGCCGTTATGCATACTCCATACAGTTGCAATCTCTCCTCATGCCCTTTCCATATTTGTGGGGCCCTGAAGGAAGACCTTCATGGCCGTTGATATGCTTCGGAAGAAGAGGTACACGCTGGGGTACAATAATGGTTCAGTAGTAACCCCAAAATTTTTCACGAAAGCACTGATTATCATGTCTCGTTGTGCGATGCATGTATTAACAGTTATAGCTAGAGTTTTAAACTACTGTAGGCAACTGTAGGCTGTCATAAGACAGAGTCTCCATTCCTTCCAAGCTAGTTATGTAAGTGTAGACCAGATATGGCCCAAATCAAAGATACAGTATCGACAGCAATAGATAGATTCATACCGCATGATTTAATAAGGGGCGGGACTGATCCACCATGGTACACAAAACACATCAGAACAATCTCGCAGAAGCAACGAAAAAAACATGCCAAATTTAGAAGAACGCAAAATCCCCAAGACTGCCTAAGTTTTACGGAAGCTCGAAATTTGTGCGGACGCCAATGCGAGATGCTTTTAATAGTTTCCACAATAAACATTGTTTCAAAATATGGCAGAAAACGCAAAGAGATTCTGGTCGTATCTAAAGTAAACCGGTGAAACGTCCCCTTAGAAAAATAATACACGACTGGTCTATGTGAAACGTCCTCTTTGAACAATTATACACGAATGTGCTTAAACTGACACACAATTTTTTAGCGCAACGCAATCTGACTTCCAAAAATCCCTACGAAAGAATGGCCCTGACTAACATTAACCTATATGTTTCACAAATCACTTACCTCACAAAAATCTTCGTTACTCGAACTACTGCAATACAGCGAGCGCCACTACCGCCAGCTAACTAAAAGATTCAAACTACGGAAGTCACTAACTACTGAGGCACAGTTAGTAAATGAAAGATTTTAATAGAGAACAAACAATGTATTTACCTTAATAGTCATAATATATATATATATATCAGTTCATGACACCAATTCTTACAAATTTCAAAACTCCGCCATCTCTCTCCCCACGTCCACCACTGCTGGCGGCTCACCTCCAACTGCGCAACGCTACGCGCTGTAAGCATCCAGCTGCCGCTGCCCAACACTACAAGGCAGACAACAATGCAAACCAGCCACAGACTGCACACGGCACAGCCAGTGATTTTCATACAGAGCGCTACGTGGCGTTACCAATAAGAAAACGTAAACAGCCTACTTACACCGGTGGCAAAAGACAGTCAATACCGTCACTGCCCGATAGCGATGGAAATGTTACTGATCACGGTGCCACTAAAGCGGAGTTGCTAAATACGGTTTTCCGTAATTCCTTAATGAAAATAGGCAAAATAAATATTCCAGAATTCGAAACCAGAACACTTCTTAGCATGAATGACATAAAACTAGGTATCTTAGGTGTTGTGAAACAACGCAAATCACTTAAGAAAAGTAAGTCTTCCGGTCCAGATGGTATACCAATCAGGTTCCTTTCAGAGTATACAGACACACTAGCACGTTTCTTAGCTCACTTGACGAAAAGTCTGTTCCTAAAGACTGGAAAGTAGTACAGGTCACACCACTATTCAAGAAAGGTAATAGGAATAACCCATTGAATTGCAGACACATATCACTGACCTCAATTTGCAGTGGGATTTTGGAGCGTATACTGTACTCAAACATTACGAATTACTTTGAAGAAAATGACTTATTAATACATAACAAACACGGATTCAGAAAATATCTTTGTTGTGCAACACAGTGGTAATGAGTGCTGCCGACAATGGATCTCAGATCGATTCCATATTCCTAGATTTCCAGAAGGTTTTTGATACCGTTCCTCATAAGCGACTATCAATCAAATTGTGTGCATATGGAGTATCCTCTCAGTTGTGTGACTGGGTTCGTGATTTCCTCTCAGAGAGGTAACAGTTCGTAGTGATAGACGGTAAATCATGGAGTAAAACAGAAGGGATATCTGGCGTTCCTGGAGGTAGTGTCATAGGCCCTCTGCTGTTCCTGATTTACATAAACGATCTAGGTGATAATCTGAGCAGCCCCCTTAGATTGTTTGCAGATGACACTGTAATTTACCGTCTAGTAAATTCATCAGATTATCAATTCCAATTACAAAATGATTTAGAGAGAATTTCTGTATGGTGCCAAAAGTGGCATTTGGCACTAAACAAAGAAAAGTGTGAGGTCATCCACATGGGTACTAAAAGAAATCCGATAAATATTGGATATGCAATAAATCACAAAAATTTAAGGACTGTCAATTCGACTAAATACCTAGGAATTACAATTACGAGCAACTTAAACTGGAAAGACCACATAGATAATATTTTGGAGAAGGCGAAACAACGACTGCGCTTTGTTGGCAGAACACTTAGAAGATGCGGCAAACCCACTGGGGAGACAGCCTACATTACACTTGTCCGTCTTTTTTTTGTCATCAGTCTACTGACTGGTTTGATGCGGCCCGCCACGAATTCCTTTCCTGTGATAACCTCATTATCTCAGAGTAGCACTTGCATCCTACAACCTCAATTATTTGCTTGACGTATTCCAGTCTCTGTCTTCCTCTACAGTTTTTGCCCTCTACAGCTCCCTCTAGTACCATGGAAGTCATTCCCTCATGTCTTAGCAGATGTCCTATCATCCTGTCCCTTCTTCTTATCAGTGTTTTCCACACATACCTTTCCTCTCCGATTCTGCGTAGAACCTCCTCATTCCTTACCTTATCAGTCCACCTAATTTTCAACATTCGTCTATAGCACCACATCTCAAATGCTTCGATTCTCTTCTGTTCCGGTTTTCCCACAGTCCATGTTTCACTACCATACAATGCTGTACTCCAGACGTACATCCTCAGAAATTTCCTCCTCAGATTAAGGCCGATATTTGATATTAGTAGACTTCTCTTGGCCAGAAATGCCTTTTTTGCCATAGCGAGTCTGCTTTTGATGTCCTCCTTGCTCCGTCCGTCATTGGTTATTTTACTGCCTAGGTAGCAGAATTCCTTAACTTCATTGACTTCGTAACCATCAATCCTGATGTTAAGTCTCCCGCTGCTCTCATTTCTACTACTTCTCATTACCTTCGTGTTTCTCCGATTTACTCTCAAACCATACTGTATACTCATTAGACTGTTCATTCCGTTCAGCAGATCATTTAATTCTTCTTCACTTTCACTCAGGATAGCAATGTCATCAGCGAATCGTATCATTGATATCTTTTCACCTTGTATTTTAATTCCACTCCTGAACCTTTCTTTTATTTCCATAATTGCTTCCTCGATGTACAGATTGAAGAGTAGGGGCGAAAGGCTACAGCCTTGTCTTACTCCCTTCTTAATACGAGCACTTCGTTCTTGATCGTCCACTCTTATTATTCCCTCTTGGTTGTTGTACATATTGTATATGACCCGTCTCTCCCTATAGCTTACCCCTATTTTTTTCAGGATCTTGAACAGCTTGCACCATTTTATATTGTCGAACGCTTTTTCCAGGTCGACAAATCCTATGAACGTGTCTTGATTTTTCTTTAGCCTTGCTTCCATTATTAGCCGTAACGTCAGAATTTCCTCTCTCGTGCGTTTACGTTTCCTAAAGCCGAACTGATCGTCACCTAGCGCACTCTCAATTTTCTTTTCCATTCTTCTGTATATTATTCTTGTAAGAAGCTTCGATGCATGAGCTGTTAAGCTGATTGTGCGATAATTCTCGCACTTGTCAGCACTTGCCGTCTTCGGAATTGTGTCGGTGATGCTTTTCCGAAAGTCAGATGGTATGTCGCCAGACTCATATATTCTACACACCAACGTGAATAGTCGTTTTGTTACCACTTCCCCTAATGGTTTTAGAAATTCTGCCTTATTTGACCGTAAGTCCTCCAAAGCTCTTTTAAATTCCGATTCTAATATTGGATTCCCTATCTCTTCTAAATCACTCCTGTTTCTTCTTCTATCACATCTGACAAATCTTCACCCTCATAGAGGCTTTCAATGTATTCTTTCCACCTATCTGCTCTCTCCTCGGCATTTAACAGTGGAATTCCCGTTGCACTCTTAATGTTACCACCGTTGCTTTTAATGTCACCAAAGGTTGTTTTGACATTCCTGTATGCTGAGTCTGTCCTTCCGACAATCAAATCTTTTTCGATGTCTTCACATTTTTCCTGCAGCCATTTCGTCTTAGCTTCCCTGCACTTCCTATTTATTTCATTCCTCATCGACTTGTATTTCTGTATTCCTGATTTTCCCGGGACATGTTTGTACTTCCTCCTTTCATCAATCAACTGAAGTATTTCTTCTGTTACCCATGGTTTCTTCGCAGCTACCTTCTTTGTACCTATGTTTTCCTTCGCTACTTCTGTGATGGCTCTTTTTAGAGACGTCCATTCCTCTTCAACTGTAATTCCTACTGCGCTATTCCTTATTGCTGTATTTATAGCGTTAGAGAACTTCAAACGTATCTCGTCATTCCTTAGAACTTCCGTATCTCACTTCTTAGCGTATTGATTCTTCCTGATTTTTCCTGACTAATGTCTTGAACTTCAGCCTACTCTTCATCACTACTATTTTGTGATCTGAGTCTATATCTGCTCCTGGGTACGCCTTACAATCCAGTATCTGATTTCGGAATCTCTGTCTGACCATGATGTAATCTAATTGAAATCTTCCCGTATCTCCCGGCCTTTTCCAAGTATACCTCCTCCTCTTGTGATTCTTGACAGGGTATTCGCTATTACTAGCTGAAACGTGTTACAGAACTCAATTAGTCTTTCTCCTCTTTCATTCCTTGTCCCAAGCCCATATTCTCCTGTAACCTTTTCTTCTAGTCCTTCCCCTACAACTGAATTCCAGTCGCCCATGACTATTAGATTTTCGTCCCCCTGTACATACTGCATTACCCTTTCAATATCCTCATACATTTTCTCTATCTGTTCATCTTCAGCTTGCGACGTCGGCATGTATACCTGAACTATCGTTGTCGGTGTAGGGGTGGCAGTCACTGAAACAAAGGCGGTTTACTTTGCGGCGAAATCTATTTACGAAATGTCAATCACCAACTTTCTCTTCCAAATGCGAAAATATTTTGTTGACACCCAAATACGTAGGGAGAAATGATCATCATAATAAAATAAGAGAAATCAGAGCTCGAACGGAAAGATTTAGGTGTTCCTTTCTTCAACGCGCCATTCGAGAGTGGAATGGTAGAGGAGTACTATGAAAATGCCATGCACATGGGTGTGAATTGCAGAGTACCCATGTAGATGTAGATGTAAACGTAGATGTAGGTGTAGACTACGGTAATTTTCCTAGTAGCCTTTGTCAGTTAGGATCGTCACTACGTCAGTTGTACGTTAGTTATGTTTCATACTGATCGGGCCTTATCTCATTTCGATCGCTTTCCCTCTATATGTATCAGAGTCTTATTGGACTCCCTCAGAAACAGAAAGTGGTGAACCACATAGGAACAGAGAAGGTATATAAAGGGCAACATAAGCTACGGAACGTTTTTGTTCTACAAAGGGACGTCCTGTCAGGATACAGGAAACATCTTTTATTTATTGATAACATTATTCTTCATTCACCAACAATACACGAATTTATGCAGTAACAGTACAAATCAACAATTAAATCCAGACTTTTAAAACGTTTACTAAAGAATAAAATACTTAACATCAGCGAACAGTAAAGAACAGCAGCGCCACATACGGCGCATATGACAAAGTTATTTGCCATGATGGTACGTAAAAATCATTATATGTGAACCGGAGCATTAGTATTAAAAGCAAACAAATAATAGGACATTTAAAAACCCTTCATTTGCAACCATTTACAAACGTAAAAACGTTACCATAACATACCTTACAGAACTATAAGAAGATAAAAAAACTCATTAACATTTACCAGGTATAAACGGACATTAAATGGCAGAGTTGTCTTTCACAAGGCACCAAAATTTAGAGCCTCTAATGGCAATAAAATAACACTTATATCCGTTTAATCAAATAACAAAAAGGGATACGCAATGTATATATGAAAGTTTATTGCCAAATGGTACCAGCTATCTAAGGAGAAGGCATAGCACAACCACACTCCCAGGCATATGTGACTAGGGGTGTAATTGGAAGAGGTAGAAAAGGCGGGGAGGAGAATTTGGTAACAGTTGTATTGTACATGGTTGTAACTTTGGTTTCTGTTCTTTAAGACGATTTGAAAATTGGTCCCGACCCAAACTAGTCATCAACTAAATGAAAGTGAAATTTTCAACTTCGACTCTTTTCTGCTGTAGTGAAAACAAGTATTTCCTGGATCGCTATGACACCTTATAGCGAATATGAATTCGTTAAAAGTAAACAGTATTTATGGCAAATAAAATTGCCACATTTTCATTCACGTTTTAGACAAAAAAAGTTGATTTGTAACGTGGAATAGAGGGATGTTGTAGTAAAGATAGTACGAAATAAAGGTATACCATACAGCGCTAGACAGTTTCTTCAGAAAAAGATAAAATTTTAAAAAATGCGAAACGAAAATTATCAAACATCGCTTCAATACTTTGCTGAGTTTATATAAAACATGTCCTGTTATTCATAAGCTATTTTCGTACTTATCAGTAACAGCAGGTAACTTTTGTCTGTTATCATGATGAAGAACTATTGAGCAAAAAATAACAATTACATCTATTTTTTTATATTTTTGCTCGTAAACGGCATTTGTATTTAAAGTATTTGCTTTGGTTGCATAAAAGGGCAGATAACTTTTATTACATATGAAATGCAATTCATATTTCGTAAGGATAAAAAAATGCGCAATGGACTAACACTGAACGACGTGCAACTCTAATCATATGCAAAACAAACAAACAAAAAAGAACGTAATTGGCTGCCAGCGTCTCTCTCACACATCCACTTATGCCTTTCCACACCACTCGTACCATTACTGTCAGGAATCCAACCATTTACAGCGTCGTTTCTGTACTGTACCAAAACTACCAAACCGTCGTTTTGGTACAGCGCAACTCTAGTTATGCCAATTACTTATTAAATAATAAACAGTCAACTTATTTTTTCCACCTGTCTAGTTTTCATTTATCCGTCCTTTATAGTTCCTCACTGCTGTTTTCCACACTAATATTCAAAAGTCCATAGATGCACTTGATGCGAGGGCAGCTTTGAATTGCGACTGCTTAAAAGGCTGCAGCGGTCAGTGAGAGCTGCGGGCGTGTGAGATGTAAATTCCGTGTCCTCTGGTGGCGTGAATGTGTGGGGCCAGCGCACGGAGAAAAGCGAGCTACGGATAAAGATCTCGCCCGGCGGAGTACTAGCACGGAGTTCAAAAGTGCCGTCCCTCACGTAGCTGTGAGAGGCACGCTATGCGACGGATGGGGTTGTCGGAGATGCTGTCGATACCATATTGCACCTGACATTGTGCGTAAAGAAGTTTAACGTACAATAAATCAACATTGAAATATACAGTGTTGTCCATTGATAGTGACTGGGCGAAATATATGTCATAAACGTCACAAACAGTCACAAACGTATAAGCACGTGGTGTCTCGTAACATTCCGCCAGTGCGGACGGTATTTGCTTCGTGATACATTACCCGTGCCAGCCAGAGTGGCCGAGCGGTTCTAGGCGCTACATTCTGGCGCTACGGTCGCATTCGGCAGAACGGCGATTAAAGTCCCCATCCAGGTCTAAGTTACCTGCATTTATCCTAAGCCCATCAAGGCAAATAACATGATGATTACTTTGCAAATGTCGCGACAGATTTCTGCTTAAGAACTTGTTGCCCACCAAGTCCTTAAATAAGAATCTGTGAGCAGTAGTAAGGCATGAAAGGAAACAGACTGTTAGACAAAAGAATGGAGGGGTCCCTGCTTTTTGCATTTCCGATAGAGCCTACGATAAGAATCTGGTGTCATATTGTTCATCGGAACCTTAAACTGTTTATTTTTTTCTTCATTTTAAAACAAAATCTGTGACATGAGAAGAGGAAATGATTTACATTCTTCTCAGAAACTTTAGTTTTTTGTGTTTGTTTTCTCACTTTAGCCGGCCGGTGTGACCGAGCGGTTCTAGGCCTACAGTCTGGAACGGTGCGACCGCTACAGTCGCAGATTGGAATCCTGCCTCGGGCATGGATGTGTGTGATGTCCTTAGGTTAGTTAGGTTTAAGTAGTTCTAAGTTCTAGGGGACTGATGACCTCAGAAGTTAAGTCCCACAGTGCTCAGAGCCATTTGAACCATATTACCCGTGTTAAAATGGACCGTTTACCAACTGCCGGAAAGGTCGATATCGTGTTGATGTATGGCTATTTTGATCAAAATACCCTACGGGTGTGTGCTATGTATGCTGCTCGGTATCCTGGACATCATCCAAGCGTCCAGACCGTTCGCAGGATAGTTACATTATTTAAGGAAATAGGAAGTGTTCAGCCAGATGTGAAACGTCAACCACGACCTGCAACAGATGATAATGCCCAAGTAGGTGTTTTAGCTGCTGTCGCGGCTAATCCGCACCTCAGTAGCAGACAAATTGCGCCAGAATCGGGAATAACATCAACATCAACATCGATTGCACCCGTACAATATTCCTATGCACCAGGAATTGCATGGCGACGACTTTGAACGTCATGTACAGTTCTGCCACTGGACACAACAGAAATTACGGATTGATGACAGATTTTTTGCAAGCGTTCTATTTAGCGACGAAGCGTCATTTAGCAACAGCGGTAACGCAAACCGGCATAATATGCACTATTGGGCAACGAAAAATCCACGATGGCTGCCACAAGTGGAACATCGGCGACCTTGGCGGGTTAATGTATGGTGCGGCATTATGGGACGAAAGATAATTGTCCCCCATTTTATCGTTGGCAATCTAAATGGTGCAATGTATGCTGATTTCCTATCTAATGTTCTACTGATGTCACTACAAGAAATACGTCAAATGTATTCGCCGTATAAGGCAATGACTACAGTGAAATATTGTGCTGCACCGAGACTCCAAGTCAGATTTCCCGATTTTCACGAGCGGTCGCTTTACTCCCTTTGTCTATCCGTGCACGACTCACGGCCACACTTAAACTCCCATCTGCCGTCGTCTCTGCATCACAGTATGTCCGAAAGAACTTTGTACCTTTCATCTTAACAACGCAGGCACTGCAATTACATATTTATTCCCCCATACCGAGCAGCGACTTTCAACTAAAATACCCTCCCATGCACAGGAATTACATAATGTGTGTACGAGTACAGGTAGCGACGTAGGATCGACAGCATATGGAAGTTTCGGTCTGGCTGCGAATCGAGTACGGATGGCACAAGCGGTTAAGGCGATCGTTCGCTTAAAACGCTAAATCCAAAGTCGAGTCGTAGTCCGGCGTAAATTTCCATTGTTGTTCTCTCACAAAGCTGACAGCTGTTCATATTCGCAGCTCCATCTCATGTATCAAATCAATTTGTACCATCTCTTGCGGTACATTGTGAACAGTTATGCAATTTCAATGAATTACAAATATCAGCTGGGCACGAGACGTTGAGAGAAATCAACGGGGACAGTTGAAAATGTGTGCCCGGCCGGAACTCGAAGCTGGGGTATCCTGCTTACTAGGCAGGCGCTCTAACTCACCGATGACACGGGAGGCAGCGCGGCTGCGTGGCCTTACCCCAAGCAAGTCCTCCCCCCCCCCCCCCCCTTCAAAGCAGACCCGCATTCTCAACTTACTCCACACACTACTAAAGTTGTGGTCCCTGCCCAGTGAAATTTAATTCTTCACGGCTGTCACGATCCACCATGGTGTCTATTCTTCCCGACATGTCCGAAAGAACAGACACCTTGCACATATAATTACGGCGATGACAAGCTAAGCATCATTTCTGTGAAAATGCACACATACTCGCGAAGTGCCCGCATCTCGTGGTCGTGCGGTAGCGTTCTCGCTTCCCGCGCCCGGGTTCCCGGTTTAGATTCCCGGCGGGGTCAGGGATTTTCTCTGCCTCGTGATGGCTGGGTGTTGTGTGTTGTCCTTCGGTTAGTTAGGTTTAAGCAGTTCTAAGTTCTAGGGGACTGATGACCATAGATGTTAAGTCCCATAGTGCTCAGAGCCATTTGAACCATTTTGAACTCTCGAACTCATGCGGGAATAGGCCTTGCCATTAGCATTGAGATTAATGGTCAGGGGCGCCCTGACTAATTTCTAACTGTGTGGAGTAAGTTGAGAATGTGGGTCTGCTTGGGGTGGGGTGGGGGGGGGGGGCCTTAGGGGTTTGAGCGCCTTCCTAGAAAGCAGGAGATCCCAGCTTCGAATCCCGGTCGGAGAGACATTTTCAACTCTCCACGTTGATTTCTATCAACGCCCCGTACACAGAAATGCTAATACAAGCACACAAGAAATTCTAAAGTGAACGTATGAGGTACGCACACACAGCAATTAGATAGCAAAAACGAAGAGCACCAATCGGAAACATTGTGGCCACAAGCACGGAAAGCTAACGAACAAGCAACCAAGCAATAGCAAAGTGACACAGGAAATTATGCAGCGCAGTGAGTTTGGAATTCTCGTCACCAAATGGTGTGTACTAGTTCTCTGGGTAGAACGGCTCGCAGACGCCGTATTGGGTTTAAGTGTTCGGAGGTGGACGGAGAAACTGTGACAGTGCAAATACATTAGTGATACCCACACATATATACAATTTACTGCGCTGCGATATTTAACTCAAGTTGTACGGCAACTCGTCGGATGTTCATGCGTAGAGATACAACTAAGCAGTGGCCTGTAAAAGCGAGAGTTACTGAATACAATGTCAACCAGAGTATGTCCTTCCTGGACGCCACACCGCCAATCACTGTAATAAACACTTGCGCCTATTCGAAGGCTATAGATGACTCCACGTGTGAACTAAGTCTTACAGGCTGATCTCCAATACTAACTGTAGCTACGAACTGTAACCCGCGAACTCTTTCTAGAACTGTCGTGTGCGAATGCCGTGCGAGTACATGAATCTTTGATTCCTATGGTCACCACTTATCATAACGCGTAAGTCCATCTCATTGGCGGCGGCGCGAAAGTTGCTGATTGGGCAGCGCTTGTTGTTGGCGGCGAACTACGAAGTGCTGCACGTGGCCTAGTCCGAAACAATCTCAGCGTTCCATCTCCGGTTGCGATATTGGCGAGGACACAATATTTGCTACTGTGAGGGAAATATCTTGAACTTCGTTGCTTTCCACACGAGAGCGTTCAATAAGCAACCCATCACATTTGTTTTTCTGAAAGCAGCTTGGTTTTATTCAAGATTCTAATACAGCATATTATTCCCCAATCTTTGATCTACAAAGTCCACCAACGTACTGCTTCGCATAGAGTGCAGCCTTCATTGGCCCTAGCAGGTGAAAGTCGGAAGGGCGAGATCCAGGCTGTAGGGTGGATGAGGAAGAACAGTTCAATGAAGTTTTGTGAGCTCGTTTCCGGAGCGCAGACTTGCGTGAAGCCTTGCGTTGCCACGAAGAAGTATATTTTCGTTTGCATTTTTGCGGCACTATGGGCCCATGTTGCAGGAGTCAGAGCTGTGTGTGGCAAGCTAGAACGTGGACGATCGGACGTATCTGCGCGATTTTTCTGCGACAATGATAGCCACCTCTCCCAACGATTCACTCGATTCACTACCACGTGTCTGTAGACATTCCGCAAGCGCCTATGAATATCTGAGGTGCTCCGATTTTCTGACAGAAGACACTCACAATCAGTGCAGCTCTCTGCTTGGAACGCTCCATCGTTACAGACACCATTTTGAAGACTACGTATAACAGCGTCACCAATCGAAACTTCTTCAATCTATAGGGGCCGAAGCGGAAATATTCCACGATGTCCCACAACAAATTCTGCACTTATCAACCGAAACTGGCCGAGTGCCCCCTGTATTTTGAGAAATGGTAGTATCGATCGAAACAATAAAAAAAGTCCAATAAACAGGAGCTCTAGAGTGTATAACTTAAGAGCTATGAACACCTGAACATCTTCACTACTGCGACACTCATCTCTTCTACTGAAATTTCTTTGACAAATCTTGATGGTGTGAAGACAGCAAGCAGCCACAAATTTATTTTCAGTTACTTTATTCAAAAGGTACCGTTACCGGCTTCGACTCATTACGATTCATCTTCAGACGGTTTTCATGCTTTCATTACACGTGGTGCTCTTCTTTTTACAGATTAATTGTCCTAAAATATAAATGCTACATAATTATAAGCACGTCACACAGATGGTTGCGTTGCAGATTTGCATTGGATGTGACTTACGTGAAATGTCGGTTTGTTGCGTAAGTTTTCATAGAGATGTGAACACATTCCCACTGCATTCTTATCGTTGCACACGTAAATTTTTCTCACTGAACACTTTATATTTGTCACGAAATAGATTTCTAACACGCACCACAAGTTTTGATGCATGCAAAGTGCTTACAAATATATGTTCATCAATGATGCTATGACATATCGTAACATTATAAAGATGTCCCATGTTTGGAAAAAGATCATACATTCTTATCGTTGCACACGTACATTTTTCTTACTGAACACTTCAGATTTGTCACAGAATAGATTTCTAACATGCACCACTTGTTCTGATGCATACAAAGTGCTTACAAACATATGGGTGTCAATGATGCTAATATACATTATAACATTATAAAGATGTCCTATGTTTAGAAAAAGATCATATATTCACTTATGCAACTAAAACGCCTTTTACACTAGTACAGATTTTGTGAGTTTTAGAGCAAATACTGTTTCATTAATTATAAAGTTGTTCTTTTCAGTGAGTACTACATAGGTAAGACAGTACATTATTTATTTAAATTTAGCATCATGAGAATTGTAGTAACATATAAATTTGCAACTTGATCTGCAGATGGCCGTAGGAATATTATTTTGTTTGGAGGGTGGAAAATAACTTTTGGAAATTTTTCAGGAAAAGGGATGTTAGCTAACTTGGTTTCTTTATTAAGGATATCGTCTGGGTTGTTGTTTTATGTTGTGTGTATTTCTTCTAATATATTCATAGTGACTCCTTTTTCTGCTAGATGTAAAATTTTCAACTTGTTCTTAATGTTCCTCACTGAATGGTTTTCCTCAGCAATAAGCGCTGCAAATGCAGATTTGTTCCAGTTGCCAAGCTTTAAAGCATCAATGTGTTCTTTGTATCTAACTTCAAGACTTCCGCCCATCTATCCTATGTCTGTCTATTTCATTATATGACAAAGTTGCATGAAATTTCTTTACTTTGCAAATTTTGACATGTGGTAGTATGCACTAACAAAAGAAGGAAGAAAACAGTATACATGAGATCTGGTGTATAGTTTAAGAGCTTTGAGCCCATGTTTACCTCACTACTACGAACCTCACCTCTTCGACGGAACTAGTGCCCACGGCTCTTAAGGTATAAACTTCGAAGCCCATGTATACTGGACTTATTTTTCTTGTTTTGGGGTTTACTACCACCTCCGAAACTTTGACGGTGGACTGCTGGTTCGCCCTGCATATTACACATATATCATTACTACTCGTATAACTACAAATTATACAAAGTAACATTGCTTGTGTATGAGGCCATCCATTAGTGAAAACAGCACAAAAATTCCTATCGTAGTTCCTGAGATTAGCCCTCATGTACAGACAAAAATCTGTTCAGAGTACTTAAATTTATAATGATCAAAATGCAAAAAATAGATTGGTGCAAATGTTCTTAGCATTTCTCTTTTCCGTGTTGGCATTCTGTATGGTACGGGTTTATTTATCGATTATAATTCTTTTTATTTGTAGTTCACACTGTTGCCGTTTGGGATTACATACTGTCATTTTGTCACTGTGAGGTAGTGAGTGGAGCTGTGGATACTAGAAACTGTCAAATGGAGCAATCAGAACATTCCGACGCATTCAGCCACTTGAGTTCAGTAGAGGGGTGACAGCAGCGGAGGAACCAGAAACATTTGCTCCGAGTATGTCACTGAACAGAGCATGGTAAGAATTTTTGTTTTGTTTTTAGAAGGATGATTTTGACTTCAGTGACTCTCCGCATTCAGAAAGACCTTCGGGACATTAATCCCTAATGATGCACGTCAGTGTACTCTAGAACTGACAGATGTGATGAACTATGAACGTTCCACCATAGTGGACGTTTGTATGCAAATGGGAATGTTCAAATATCACATGTATGGGTTCCGCATGCACAAGCCAAAATCATAAAAGTCTGCGGGTGGCGATATTTACATCTCTGCTTCCTCGTCATCAATTGGCTCCTGAAGAACACCGACCATTCCTAACCTTTGTTATATTTCTGGCTTAGTCAGTCATCATATTAGGCTCCAAGAAACTGTTCCCAGAGCAGTGGAGATGCAAGAATTATATAAATGACGAAATGTGATGTGAGGTAACTGTGACAGATTCTAGATTCGGAATCATTCCTGTGAGAAAGACCGCCTGCATAATGCTACTGCTCTGTGATTTGCTGCAGTGTTCGGAGCAAGGGCGCCAAAATGTTAAGGTATAGTTATAATTATTAGTTAAACTACTCATTGGAATGACTACACTTACTAATATAAATATATCTCAACAGCTGACTACCAATTAGTCATTTTAGAATTATTAAAAACAATTTAAATCAAAAACAAAACAATGACGAAATTGCAGAGGAAGCACTTCGGAAGCGTTCGGGTCACGCCTTTTCTGGGATGGCGCGGGAAGAGTTTCGGGCTGTTCGTCACTCTGGATTAGGCAGTCGAGATGAACAGTATTGTTGTCTGTGGCAGGATGTGTTTGCCAGTATTCAGTATTAAAAGATTCACTCCGTTATTCATGAGGCACAGACACGTGCCACAAATAGTGTAAAGATACATTTTCGTACACATTGTGTTTGATCATGTACTATAATGTATCAGAAGGTGTTGTATTAAGACGTAGCCTCCTCGTGTGGCTATATTAAAATACGCGAGTGGCATCCCAAAGAAGTGATACATTACTTTAGAAGAGAACCTCGCTAAAAGTCAGTTTCAGCCTCGAGATACAGAACCCAAGACGTGCGTGCTGCTTTCTGCGCTGGGGACATCAACTTGAAGACAGCAGGTTAGTGAACTATAACAGAATCTTCGAATTCCACACAGTGCAGTGGAAACAACTAGGCGCCTCACGTGTACTGCATGCACAGAACAAATGTGCTCAGTGACACGTCATCTGCAGTGATGCAGAGGAGGTACAGGGGGATGAACGTTATTAACACCAACAATCAATAAACTCTTCCTTTTTTGCCGTACCTGGTGACGAGAAATGGTGTCTTTATGCTAACATAAGGAAAAATATCATCCACACACTTCCGAACATTGCAAAAGCTGACAAGTGCGAGAATTTTCGCGCAGTCAGATCAACAGGTCATGCATCCAAGTGGCTGACAAGAATAATGTACAGAAGAATGGGAAAGGAAATTAAGGATGTGTTAGATGACAATCAGTTTGGCTTTAGGAAAGGTAAAGCCACGAGAGAGGCAATTCTGACGTTGCAGTTGATAGTGAAGCAAGACTAAAGAAAAGTCAAGAGACGTTCATAGGATTTACCGACCTGGCAACAGCATTCGATAACGTACAGAGATGCAACATGGTCGAGATTCTGAGAAAAATAGGGGTAAGTTAAAGGGAGAGACGGGTAATATGCGATATGTACAAGAACCAAGAGGGAACAGTAAGACTGGACGACCAAGAATGAAGTTCTCGAATTAAACAGGGTAAGACTGGGATGCAGTCTTTCGCCCCAAGTGCACAATCTGTATGTCGAAGAAGCAATAATAAAATAATGGAAAGATTTAGGAGTGGAATAAAATTCAAGGTCAAAGGATATCAATGATACGATTCGCTGATGATATTGCTATCCACAGTAAAAGTTCAGACGAATTACATGATTAAAAAAATGGACCAAATGGCTCTAAGCACTATGGGACTTATCATCTGAGGTCATCAGTCCCCTAGACTTAGAACTACTGAAACCTAACCAACTTAAGGGCATAACACACATCCGTGCCCAAGGCAGGATTCGAACCTGCGACCGTAGCAGCAGCGTGGTTCCGGACTAAAGCGGCTAGAACCGCTTGGCCACAACGGCCGGCAGTTACATGATCTGCTCAATGGAATGGATATTCTAATGAGTACATGATATGCATCCAGAGTAAGTCGAAGAAGGACGCAAGTAACGAGGAATAACAGAGATGAGAACAGCAAGATTCTTAACGTCAGGATTGATGGTCATGAAGCAGATGAAGGAAAAGAAATCTACTACCAGCGAAATAACCGATCATAGGCGGGGCAAGACAAGCACTGCTAAAAAGGGACATTCCTGGCTAAGAGAAGTCCGCTAGTCTCAAACGTAGACAATTTGAGGAAGGATTTTCTGGGAATGTACGTTTGGAGCACAGCACTCTATGGTAGTAGATCGTGAACTGTGGGAAAACCTGAACAGAAGATAATCGAGAGACTTGGCACTACTGACGAAAGTTGAAAATTAGGTGGGATGATAAAGTATGGAATGAGGAGGTTCTAAGCTGAAGCAAGAAATATGTGGAAAATATTTTCAAGGAGAAGTGACAGGATAATAGGACATCTGTTAAGGCATCAGGGAATGACTTCAATACTACTGGAGGGAGCTGAAGATGGCAAAAACTGTAGAGGAAGACAAAGACTGGAATACATCCAGCAGATAATTGAGGACTTAGGTTGGAAATGCTACTTAGAGATGAAGAAGTTGGCGCCTCATCAAACGATTCAGAAGAATGATGACTCAAGAAGGAAAAAAAAAAAAGAGAAAAAGAGGAGGAATGTTGAGCCCGAACAAAGCAGCAGCTCCCCGTAGAAGGACTCGCACACATAAGATTATGTTATGCATTTGGTAGAACAGCGATGCTGTGACGTACTACAAATTGCTTCCCCGACGTGTAACTATCAGGGCTGACATTTATTGTCAGCAACTACGACGTCATCCAGACGCAGCCGAAGAACAACTAGCAGGAAGATTGCTGGAAGTGATGGTACTCCACAATACCGTCCGCCCGCATTATGTTGCAGTGACAAAAAGACACTATACAGGAGTTTTATTCATATGATCTTGGGCCCTTAGATATTCACCTTTTCCGCTCTGTATAGAACAATCTTCAAGAAGCTTCCTTTGTGGATGGAAATGCGCTCCGAACGTGACTCGACGAGTTCTTCGAGTAAAGAAACACGTGAATTCTACAGTCGTGGAATCGAAAAGTTATCTCTGGGTTGAGAGACTGTTGTAAATAGTCAAGGAGAATATATTACTGACGATTACAGTCTCTGTTATGTGTTTCTGTAGTGTTTATTGAACTTACAACGTACGATGCCTTCTTTCGACAACCGAGACAACGAGAACATAATACGCTAGTGGCCATTAAAGTTGCTACACAACGAAGATGACGTGCTACAGACGCGAAATTTAACCGACGGAAGGAAGATGCTGTGACATGCAGATGATTAGCTTTTCTGAGCATTCACTCAAGGTTGGCGCCGGTGGCGACACCTACAACGTGCTGACATGAGGAAAGTTTCCAACCGATGTCTCATACACAAAGAACAGTTGACCGGCGTTGCCTGGTGAAACTTCATTGTGATTCCTCGTGTAAGGAGGAGAAATGGGTATGTAAGGAGGAGAAATGGGTACCATCACATTTCCAGCTTTGGTAACGGTATGATTGTAGCCTATCGCGATTGTGGTTTATCGTGTCGCGACATTGGTGCTCGCGTTGGTCGACATCCAATGACGGGTACCAGAATATGGAATCGGTGGGTTCAGGAGGGTAATACGGAACGCCGTGCTGGATCCGATCGGCTTCGTATCACTAGCAGTCGAGATGACAGGCATCTTATCCGCATGGTTGTAACGGATCGTGCAGCCACGTCTCGATCCCTGAGTCAACAGGTGGTGACGTTTGCAAGACAACAACCATCTGCACGAACAGTTCGACGACGTTTGCAGCAGCATGGACTATCAGCTAGGAGACCATGGCTGCGGTTACCCTTGACGCTGCATCACAGACAGGAGCACCTACGATGGTGTACTCAACGACGAACCTTCGTGCAAGAAAGGAAAAAGTCATGTTTTCGTATGAATCCAGATTCTGATTACAGTATCATGATGGTCGCATCCGTGTTTGGCGACATCGCGGTGAACGCACATTGGACGCGTGTATTCGTCATCGCCATAGTGGCGTATCAAACGGCGTGATGGAATGGGGTGTCATTGGTTACACGTCTCTGTCACCTCTTGTTCGCATTGACGGCACTTTGAACAGTGGACGATACATTTAAGATGTGTTACGACCCGTGGCTCTACCCTTCAATCGATCCCTGCGAAACCCTACATTTTAGCAGGATAATGCACGACTGCATGTTGCAGGTCCTATACGGGCCTTTCTGTATACAGAAAATGTTCGACTGCTGAAATGAACAGCACATTCTCCAGATATCTCACCAATTGAAAACGTCTGGTGAATGGTGGCCGAGCAAGTGGCTCGTCACACTACGCCAGTCACTACTGTTGATGAACTGTGGTATCGTGTTGAAGTTCCATGGGCAGCTGTACCTGTACACACCGTCCAAGCTCTGTTTGACTCAATGCCCAGGCGTATCGAGGCCGTTATTACGGCCAGAGGTGGTTGTTCCGAGTACTGATTTCTCAGGATCTATGCACCCCAATTGCGTGAAAATGTAATCACATGTCAGTTCTAGTATAATATATTTGTCCAATGAATACTCGTTTATCGTCTGCATTTCTTCTTGCTGAAGCAATTTTTACGGCCAGTAGTTTATTTCCAGGGAAAGCTGATCCATTACTTGATTAAATATCGCATTGACATGTGATGATCCTTAATCAAAGCTTTCTTGTCGTCTTCTTCCGATTTTATGGCTGACAGGAAATTTGCAGAGGCGAATGGCTCCCACTTTTGCAGACCCCTGTGCTCTGACATGCTTGCAGCCTGCGGCTGTCTGCTGCAGTGGCTATTGGGACATGTCCTTGAAGACGTATGCGTTAATAACCATCGGTTGTACTGCTGGAGGGTCGTTTCGTAAATCAGGGGGATCCGTTTGTGCTCGGTCGGCAGAGAGACTACGGCGGCTTAGTCGCGGGTACAAACTGCCGGCCGGCGTGTCCACAATGGCACCGCGACACGTGCATCCGATGGGCGCCGTCGAGGGCCTATTCAGTCTCACCCAAACGCGGAGCGCATCGACCGCCGGACAGCTGTTCGGAGAACCTGGCCAGATGTCGGATGCCTACTGGCTTCCGCCTCGCAATCCTACACGCCCACATCCGCGACGCTGCTTCTTCCTCCTTCCCGAGTACGCATCTGCAGGGCGTGTCTGAAACTCATGTTTTGTGAGACTATACTGTCCGAAACAGGCGAGATGTGTACCTCGCTACATTCAGTGATAGGGATGAGAGCTTCAGCTTTCATCGCTTGTCCTACTGCAGTGTGCTGGGTTTCTCTACAAAGGTAATGTACTGTGAGACCTTAACTTTACCTGGCAAATTGAATGTTCAAATAATTTACGGGTTTGCTGCCGGGTGAGGTCGTCGACCACCGCCGGTATTTCGGCAGGAGCACACCCTGCCATTCTCAAAGCACAACTGCAAGGAGGAAGCAATGTGAAAGGAAATTTAATACCTCGGTTCACAGAGGAGACGATACTTTTGTTATTTGGTCTCATGGTAGTGAGAATTTAAACTGGTTTTTGGAACACCTGAATTCAATCCACCCGAATATTCAGTTCACAATAGAGATGGATGTTATAATAATATGTTTGTAATGCGTATACATAAACATACAGTTACAAATGTCCCCGTTCGTAGTCGCTAATTATAACAACATGTTTACTTTTGTGCTGCAACATATAGCTATAATCAGCGGTGGAAATATATTTGCGAACGCCGACCGTGTGCGGCTGCCTCTTATGGATCGTCTGATCAGTCGGAAGTTGCATTGCAGAGGAGAGTAAATGCCTATTCAAAATATGATTATATTTGGATAGCTCAACATGAATTTCCTAAGGGACCGTAGTTTATCATGCATTTACCAGTGGAACATGGCGCGGAGAAAATATTTCGCCGCATGCAACTTCCGTCCGATTTCGACGAAAGAAATAGTGATTGTGAACTCTCTATTTGGCAGAAACATAAAGAAAATTAAATAACTTCGTGAAGGAGTGAGACAGAGATTCTATATTAAATAAATAGTCCATACACCAGTTCCATTTAACTCTAAATTTATGGCAATTAATAGATGAACTTACACTGCAATGAAAAATTCAACATGGATGCCGTTTTGACTGGCACTTCTCTTCTCGTAATGAAAATAATTCCTTTCACGTTTTCACATACGCCTCGCGCAATAAATCTAGTGCTATGCAGTATTGCACTTCTCTTTACACTAAAATGATATTATTTTTAACTGTAATAATACGGCGGCAAGACATTCGCGTCCGACACAAGTTACAAGAGACAAGAGAAAAAAACGAGTAACTGTTCATCGAGAATATCTCGTACATAAAAAAGGGTGTAAAAGTGTTCTTCTTCTGTCCGTTTTTCGGCCGCGGTTTTCAAAGTCAATAACTCACTGCATCTCTGACGGCGCTTCGACAATAAACAAGTTACGTTACAGGTCGTTCACCTTTTACATTCTCGCAACATTATTTTCTAACTGTAGCGACTGCTCGAATAGTGAATGATTTAAAATGATGAGGCAATCACATAATGTTACAATGTCTTCCCTTCCTTGATGTGTTGGTCAGAAGGAAGACTGATGGTACGTTGGGAGACTCTGTTTATAGGAAGCCTACTCACACTGACTTGTATCTGCGAGCTGATAGTTGTCACCATCCAGCTCAGCGTGAAGGAGTACTTCGTACCTTGGTTCACAGGGCCCACGTTATCTCAGATCCTGATAGTTTGGCAGTTGAGTCATCACATCTCGAAGTCACCTTTCATCAGAATGGTTATAGTGAGAGGCAGTTCAAACGTGCTTTGCACTATCAGCCTTCTGTGCAACGGGTGAGTGACGATAGCACCGAATTGGCACCTAAGTCTATGACCTTTTTGCCTTGCACAGGAAGCATTTACAACAGGATTGGAAGTATTTTGCGGAAATATGACGTGAAATGTGGTTTTCGACCACCTTATAAGATTAAGGCCCTGTTGGCGTCCGTAAGAGATGATCTTGGTTTGCGTAAGTCTGGTGTCTATCGTATTCCTTGCAGCTGTGGCATGTCATATATTGGTCAGACAATCAGGACTGTGGAAGACCGGTGTATTGAACATAAGCGTCACACACGCTTACAACAGCCGAGCAAATCCGCTATTGCAGAACATTGCCTTGACACCGGTCATCCTATGGAATACAACAACATGGAGATTTTGGCTTGCACGTCCAGCTATTGGGATAGTATCATTAAGGAAGTTGTTGAAATCAAACTATCAAGCAACCTTTTAAACAGAGATGGTGGATTTTGTGTAAATACTGCTTGGAATCTGTCTCTCATCAAAAAACAGAGGGACAGAATTAGGGCTACCTCACGTGTTGATTAATAGTCACTATCAATATTTCTGATGTTGGTTGTGTTTGGTTGTGTGTTGAATTTGCGATTACTTGTTCTGTATGTGGTATCTTCCTTGTTTCTCCTCTGTGAACCGAGGAATTAAATTTCCTTGCACATTGCTTCCTCCTTGCAATTGTCCCTTGAGAATGGCAGGGTATACTCCTGCCGAAATATCGGAGGTGCCCGACGACGTCACCCGGCAGCAAACCCGTAAATTATTTGAACAAGTTAATGTACTGTTTATCTTACAGCCATTTCTGAGCGTTTTGTCACACATTAAGGGGGGTTTACTACCTTTGGCCCAAAAAGAACAAGTTCTTTGGGAATATTTTTTCTCAGGATGTGTTATAGACATCAATGTCAAATTTGGCCAAAATGTTTACTGATATTTCCTCTACAAACTGGAATTTTTTCGACCGGAAATGTCTAAGAGAAAAGGCGCAAGTGCCGTAGGAACGAAAGAAAATTTCTATGTAGACCTCCACGCGCGGTATGTCAGAAGTCAGCCGACTCATCTGAAATCAAAATTATTTGACGTTAGTGACGTTTATAAGATTCTTAAGGAGTTGTACCTCGCTCAAGTTATTTGGGCCATAGGAAACAGAACGGGGGCCATTTAAAAAAAATAGAGTTTTTTCATTAATGTTTCGACTTCGTCGGGCAAGTAAAAATATTTATAGTTGATGGATCGGAATAAAAGCGGTACAGCTCCTAGACAATTTAGTTATCTTCGTCGGAAACAAAGAATCATGCCAATCGGTTCAGTGGATTTGAAGTTACCATACGACACGATTAAAAAACGTCATTTCGAGGAAAATGCGTTTGAAGTTTTGACTACATTTAAATACAATATTATGCAACGTACGTTCAATCTGCTGTTCCAGGTCCATAAACTAGTCCTTCCTCTTCCTCATATAGGGTGTCCTGCTCGATGTGGCCCATCCTGCGCAGCTCCAGAGCCGCTCGTACGGCCGGTGACAAGCGGTTTTCGGCCGCTTGAATCCGGCGGTCGTCCGAATGCTTGGCGAACTGCCACGAATAGAGTCCCAGGGTGACGTCCATCATTGTCATGGTCTTCAGAATTGCTGAATACCCTTCGTTGAAGCTGCCCACGGCCAGTAAAGTCGCAGTCTCCACAGTCTTCGCACCAGAATGCAAATGCTTGGGGGCTAACTTCCAAACACATGCGTTCAAACTTTCATTTCAATTTTGTGTGTTTCCTCCCAAGCATCGGTACGATGACTCGCCCTCCGAAAGAAACAAACTGGTGTGTGAAAAAGGCCGATTTCAGGCAGGCGCATTTCTCTGTTCAGCCGCGAATAACAAATATTTCCGTTCCGAATTCGGAATTACCGTTTCAGGGATGGATTCTAAACACTTTTATGGATTCAAAAATGCAATTAAAATATTTTTTTGAACCAAAACACAGTAAATGCACTCCGCCTTCTGGCCACAAGTGGCCCATCGGGACTTTCCGACCGCCATTTCAGCTGAGGATGCGGATAATGGATCTGAGCACTATGGGACTTAACTTCTGAAGTCATCGGTCCCCTAGAACTTAGAACTACTTAAACCTAACTAACCTAAGGACAGCACACACATCCATGCCCGAGGCAGGATTCGAACCTGCGACCGTAGCGGTCACGCGGTTCCGGACTGAAGGATACGGATAGGAGGAGCCTGTGGTTAGCACACCGCTCTCCCGGTCGTTATGATTGTTTTCTGTGATCGGAGCCGCTACTATTCGGTCGAGTAGCTCCTGAATTGGCATCACGAGGCTGAGTGCACCCCGAAAAATGGCAACAGCACATGGCGGCCCGGAAGTTCACCCCCTCCAAGTGCCGGCCACGCCCGACAGCGCTCAACTTCGGTGATCTGACGGGAACCGGTGTATCCACTGCGGCAAGGCCGTTGCCTAATGATGGTAAACCACCCCTTAAAATATTGTAAGACTTTGTATAACACGTGCTGTAACACCGCATGCGCAGGCGCAAATTAATTTCTCTCGTTATCACTGAATCTGGTGTAGTGATCTACACTGAGGGGCAAAAGTCACGTGATAGCAATGTGCAGTTATACAGCTGGCAGTAGTATATCGTACACAATGTGTAAAAGACCAATGCAATGGCAGAGCTGTCAGATGATTCATCTGAAAAGATTTCCGACGTGATTATATCTGCGCGATGGGAATTAGCAGATTTTGAACCAGTAATGGTAGTTGCAGCTAGACGCATGGGACATAGCCTTTCGGAAATCGTTAGGGAATTAAATTTTCCGAGATCCACAGTGTCAAGAGTGAACTGAGAATACCAGTTTTCATGCATTACGGGCAACTAGTTCACTTAACGACCGAGAGCAGCGGTGTTTCATAGAGTTTTGAGTGCTAGCAGACAAGAAAAACTGACTGAAACAACCGCAGAAATTTATGTGAGACCACGACGAACGTATCTGTTCAGACAGTGCGGCGAAATT
The DNA here is from genome assembly GCF_023897955.1 of Schistocerca gregaria. Classification (NCBI taxonomy): domain Eukaryota; kingdom Metazoa; phylum Arthropoda; class Insecta; order Orthoptera; family Acrididae; genus Schistocerca; species Schistocerca gregaria. The sequence goes on from NC_064920.1 coordinate 251,687,258, forward strand.
CGGTGTTGATTGACTGTGGTAGCAGACGACCGACGTGAGTGCCTTTCCTAACAGCACATCGCCTGTAACGCCTCGCCTGCGTTCGTGACCATATCACTTGGACCATAGACGGCTGGAAATCCGTGGTATGGTCAGATGAGTTTCCATTTCTGTTGGTAGGGTTCTAGTGTGGGGTAGATCCCACGAAGCCAAGGATCCAAGTTGTCGACATCTACATATACCTCTACATGGATCCTCTGCAACTCACACTTAAGTGTAACTTCCTGGCAGATTAAAACTGTGTGCCCGACCGAGACTCGAACTCTTGACCTTTGCCTTTCGCGGGCAAGTGCTCTACCATCTGAGCTACCGAAGCACGACTCACCCCCGGTACTCACAGCTTTACTTCTGCCAGTATCTCGTCTCCTACCTTCCAAACTTTACAGAAGCTCTCCTGCGAACCTTGCAGAACTAGCACTCCTGTATAATATTTCTGGCTTACAGAATGAGATTTTCACTCTGCAGCGGAGTGTTCGCTGGTATGAAACTTCCTGGTAGATTGAAACTAAGTGCCGGACCGAGAGTCGAACTCGGGACCTTTGCCTTTCGCGGGCAAGTGCTCTACCAGCTTCTTCCCATTTCATTCGTGTATAGGGAGCGGAAATAATGACTGTTTAAAGGCCCGTAAGCGTATTACGAAAAGTTTACTCTTGTCCTTGCGATCCCTACGACAGCGACTTAAATTTAGTTCTTGAATAATTGTAAGTAGGCTTTGAGGAGAGCTTGCGTCTTTTGCGTCTGTCTTCAGGAGCCTGCAAATTGAGTTTTTCACTATCTCTGTGACACCCATGTTTCAAAACAACCTGTGACCCTTCTTTGTAAACCTTCGATTTCCTTGTTGGCCCTGTCTGGTATCAGTTGCACACTCTTAAGCAACATTGTAGAACAGGTTACAGGACTGTTCCGTATGCCGCTCCTTTGTAGACTGATTGTATGTTGCTAGTATCCCACAAATGATCTGAAGTCTGTCTCCTCCTTTATCAGCAATTGAGACTATGTGACCTTCTCATTTCACATCACTACAAATTGTTACACCTAGCTATTTGTACGAGTTTACTGACTCAAACTGTGACTCGCTGGCATTCTAGTGATATGGTACTACGTTTCTGAATATTTTCTGAAGTGCACAAATTTACGTTTCTACACATTCCATACAATTTCCATTCTTTGCACAACTTTGAAGTCATAATATGACTATTTGTCCAGCTTCTTTCAGACACTTCTTCATTATGTATAACTTCACCACCGGGGGAAAATGTGGGATCACTGTTAATAAATTCTGCAACATCATTAATGTACGACATGAACAGCACGGGTTCCAGCACACTTTCGTGTAACTCACTCGAGATAACTTCATCTCTACATGACCCTCCATACAGGTTAACTACTAACGAGGAACGCCTCGAGGATGAGATCGAAAGTTCAGAGTGTTGTGTTAATAATAATGATTTAACTGCTAATGATTCTGCATGTCCATCAGCAAAGTGGCAGAAAATGAGTGTCCATGAGGTGCAGAGGTCAACGTTGTAAGGGATTTATGTATTTCATTTCACAAATGGACATCGTCGATATTCGAGAAATGTTCGAAACAAACCATTAACTTCCACCATGAACACTAAATGAAAACTGCTGCGCCGTAATGATCACAAAAGATTCGCCCAGTCTGAAGGCAAACTCCTTGAGGGTTACAAAAAGTACAGGGCGTTCAGCTACGTATCCACTCTTAAAGAATGCACAAACAATCATATTGATATGTGTGATGAGAACTGATGGAATGTGATGGCATTCAGCCCATTGTGAAACAGGCTGTCGGAGATAATCGTGAAACTGGCGTAATGGATTGCAGTGTTACACACTTTTCAGGAGTTCAGTTTGCTCTAAAGGAATATGATTTTTATACGCAGACCAGGAATCAAGCAAAACGTAGTTATTTTGAGCAGATATTGACCAATACCAGTTCTCATACCATAGTTGTAGATAATGATACAACTCTCTTAGTACATCTAATTTCCAGCGTTCCTTGCATATGCATTTCCTGTCCAAATCCAGATTGGTCTGAGTTGAACATAACTCCTTACTGAACGGTGGGATAACTTTGTTTATTTAGTCTACAAATGGTAGCTGCCGATTCCGCGGTTTGTTGTACATCGTAAATCTCGCACTTTATTTGAAATGTCGTTATATTACGTCTTCCAATTCTGTATCACTGTTTGAAGATGAGCAACCATCCACAGCTTCCCTTGAAATCACTGTTGTCTATCGCACGCAATTTGATGACATAGTAAGGCGCTATTATGCATATCCTGTGAATTTTATGCAGCAGTCTTGTAGTTGGTCTCTCGAAGGCATAATATTACGTGAATCTTCTTGAATTACATAGGTTTTTGTGCTTATCATAAGAGTTCATGCTGTAAATGCTTTGAATAGGTGCCTTTATGTATTTATCGAAACAAGAGCGTAGGGTAGGATCTTGTGTTAGTATTTGATTTTCGGAAATCGCGGTACATGTAAACTGCTGGCGAATGCACTGCGTTCTGAGGATGTGAGTCACTACGTGGCTCACGTGAAAGCTGAATTTGTTTACCTTGTGTCTTTTCAATTCATAATAGTGTAGATTTGTTCGCAGTTGTAACTGATAATTGTCTAAATTCCTATCGTGAATTTTAAGTCGTATCCGCCAATATTCTGGAGATAGGTCGTTTGTGCGAAGCACACACCAGAGGCATCATTCAGGGACATCACTATCGACAATGCATCTAGTGAGGAAGTTCACAGTGAAAGATGTCAGTAGTCAAACTGACCAAACTATCGTAGGTTACACTATTAGGGAAATCGTTAAGGAAATGACCAAAGAGAGTGACTAGTATAAACATAAAGTTGTCTGTTCAAGACAGATTGACCAAGTGAAGCTTATTTTTATTATGTCGATGAATGACATCACACACCACACACACACACACACACACACACACACACACTCACACACACACACACACACAAACCTTTCAGATCAGGCGTTTCAGACGAAAGCTTGGGATGCTCCTTGAACAAATTTCATCACACAGCGTTGTTGAAATGGGCTACCTGTCTCTCTTTCGTGGCATGGTTCAGCTCCTCTCAATTCTGTCTATAGTCTCACTAAAACTGCTTGATAGATGATACTTCTCGCACTGGAGCTGCTTTCCTCCAACGTGAGCGCTCAACGTCACTTCCGAACCGTTCGCCATTTCCAAACTATCTCAGCAGTTGGTCAGTACACTTCCAAACCTTTATCCGCCACTTGTTCTTGGTGTGAAACTTCCTGGCAGATTAAAACTGTGTGCCAGGCTGAGACTCGGACTCTGGACCTTTGCCTTTCGCGGGCAAATGCTCTGCCAACTGAGCTACCCGAGCACGACTCACGCCCCGTCCTCACAGCCTTACTTCTGCCAGTACCTCGTCTCCTACCTTCCAAACTTTACAGAAGCTTTCATTCTCGCGAAAGGCAAAGGTCCCGAGTTCGAGTCTCGGCCCGGCACACAGTTTTAATCTGCCAGGAAGTTTCATATCAGCGCACATTCCTCTGCAGAGTGAAAATCTCATTCTGTTCTTGATGTGTTTGGGTACCGGATCAGGTGACTGGCACTTTTATTTCGTGTTTCATTACACATGATATCCATACCAAAACCAACACACACACACACACGCACACACAACGTTGACAATGAAATATACACGTTTCATATACAGTTCTCACCAAGCACTAGTGGATACTTCCGCCAAGGCAAGATTCAGCATCACATCTACAGTTACCATAAGCACAGAGATCGGCTAACATTAGACAACCTTCGCACAACATTAGGTGAAGCCGAAATTTTGAAGGCTGTAGTTCATCGTTGTGGCAGGTTTATAACAGTCATAAATATAACCCCTTAAACTAACGTTGTAACATAGTGCTTCACACACTGAAGGTAGTGTGTTCGAATCTCGTCAAATACAAATAAATACTTATTATTTCTAAATCTAATCCAAAGATTTTGTTTATTGTCGTATTGAATTAATTGGTTTAAAGGTAATTTTTTCTAATTCTTTGCAGCATCATTTTCATCATCTTATTGACTTTTTTATTTGCTCTTATTATTCCTATGAGTCTTTCTTCGTCTGGAATGTCGCCTATAACCTGCATTCTAGTGGCAACGAGGCCCGCTCATTCGTAGGTAATGCAGCAGCTCGTGTATGACAATAGATTCAGGTAACCAATGGTGGCGAGAAATTGCAGTTTTAGTGCTGAAACTGCTTTTTTTCTGTCTTGAGTTTGTTCTTATAGATCAGCTTTAACCGCCATGAACAAAGCGATTCTGATTTTAGTTACACCGCAGATTTTAGATCGCTGTTATCTCGGATACATTGCACATCATGAGGTTGTAAGCTGCAGAAACCGTCGTCCACCGCAATTCAGTCATTGGTCATTTAACATCAGCTATCGACAAAGCATCTCGCATTTCCGTCATACCTCGCGATGGCTAGTTCCAATACTGTTGCGCGTTACTCATTACCAGCTTGTGTCTAGGGACCTGCCGTGTTTGTGTGTCACCTGTAACAGAGCAGTAACCGGTAGCTGATGCGTCAGCAACGTAACGGCAAGTGACAAATGTCAACTACCAAGTAATTTTAATCGGACTGTAATTCGTAGTCTGTTGATACAAAAATGTACGCTGGCATTGTCACTCTATCTTTAAAAATTATTAATATGTTTAATGTAAATCATTTTAAGGACATGTTGCTAATGGTTAAAACAGGTATCAACATTTTTCAACTTTTTAGCTCGTTTTATTTCAACTCTGCCAACCGTTGTGGCCGAGCGGTTCTAGGCGCTGCAGTCTGGAACTGCGCGACCGCTACGTCGCAGGTTCGAATCCTGCCTCGGGCAAGGATGCTTGTGATGTCCTTAGGTTAGTTAGGTTTAAGTAGTTCTGAGTTCTAGGGGACTGATGACCTTAGAAGTTAAGTCCCATAGTGCTCAGAGCCATTTGAACCATTTTTTTTTCAAGTCTGCAAAAGGTAAAGTTCTTTGCTCGATTCCCGGTTGGCAATCAGTTTTAATTTACACCTACTCTTTCCGAACATTGCTGCCAGAGGTCATCTTGCGGGTGAAGGCGCAAGTGCCAATAGGTATTCATTACTGTTTAAAAAAATAACGCTCCGAGGTACGTCAATAGGAACATCACATTGCGAGACCATTACTCCCACCTCATAGTAACCTCTTTCGGACAACCCTTCTTTTCCCTTTTCCTTCAGCTTTCTTACGCAGTGACGCGCTGAAAGCCTGTGAGGAACGTGGTGGCCGCTGCGGCATCAGCTGTTTGTTGATAATCTGCTTGGAGGATGCTTGTGCCGTGACGCAACGAGTGACGTCATGCGGCGAGACCGGCAGCAGTGTGTACAAGACGCAAGCTGGGGACCGCCTGTGGCGCTGTGTCAACTAGGGCAGACTGCAAGCTATTCACCAGCCCCTCACAGTACTGTACACACACACACACACACACACACACACACACACACACTGGGCGGTGCCCGAGGCTGTGTGAAACCCGGACACTGGGTCGAGTCGTCGCTAGTTAAACATTCTGTGTGCCGCGCCAGGAAGGCAGATTAATGTACCGTATCTTAAGGCCTGGTGTCGAGGCGCAGCACTATATGAACGACGTGAGAAGGAAGCGGCATTCCCTTGGAACTATAGAAAATATAAAAAAAATCATGTCAAGAAGAGTAGTGGAATGGGGCTCGGACTCTGCTTCCATCGAATATGAGTCTAACAGCATGGCATTACGCGACTATGATTACTGCAACGCAAAGTGTCATTCTAGGAGCATTGCCGTGTATGTTGGAGTTACGAATACAGGCAAAAACCAAGCATGTTTTTAACGTTCACATCAAAACGTCAATGCCGCATTGATCCTCTTCTCGTCTCCTTACCAACGAAATCCTGTCTCTGTTTGTTGTACACAAGTTGCGTGAGCTTTTTAGAGAACTGTGAGAAAATATTACGAATCGCACGATGATGAAAACTGTAGATTAGAACAGTTACAGTAGATCGTTTATCGCACGGACACCAATAATCGAAAATGTACAGTGCCTAAAAACTGCTTGTTAGCCACAATCTTCAAGAAATTATTTCACGCTGAAGCTTTAACTCTTTCGAAAAAGAAAATCGTGGCACGAATAATTACTCAAATCCTTAGCATGCCATCAGACACAGTAAAGATCTTGATTGTGTGCCATGACGCGCGTAAACGCAAACGTACTGCATAAACACTACAGAACACCAAGTATCAGAAGTGCAAGGTCCACGATACGACACAGAAACAGAACGACAACAGCGCTCCAAGTGGCGTGTCAGGGAAGTTTCTAAAGATAAATATGGCTAGAAAGTTGTTTTTCGAAATACTTGTGGTAGATGATATTGTTTTACATTCACACGTTACGGGTGCCTCTGGTAGTCTGGTGGTAAAGTCTATTTACTTGTAAAATACAATATTGCAATTTCGACAGTGTGGCTGTTATAAACTAGAAATTATGTTCCTGATTATGACCGTCTTGTATGTATTGCACTCTTTGAACTGCAACGTAAATATGTAGCTCGTATTCTGCTTAATTTCTGCTCTCTTGCGTAGTATTCAGAGGGGTTTGTAATTCCACATTTGTTTTTTTTATATGAAACAGAAATTGGTAAAGTCAAATGGTATTCTGTGGACCCGTGTCTGTTTTTTACTGAACAGCTCCATTTAAATGCACTATAAGTATATTCCTCGTATTCTACATTAATTTTGTTACCACTCGTTTTCCGTGTCTCGCCCATTTAATGGATCCCAACGAAATTTCCATTGACTTCTGGTTCAAATGTCTCTGAGCACTATGGGACTCAACATCTGAGGTCATCAGTTCCCTAGAACTTAGAACTACTTAAACCTAACTAACTTAAGGACATCACACACATCCATGCCCGAGGCAGGATTCGAACCTGCGACCGTAGCGGTCACGCGGTTCCAGACTGAAGCGCCTAGAATCGCTCGGCCACACCGGCTGGTATTGACTTCTGTTATTACCTGTTACTAAGGTGTGAAAACATTTTCTACTACCATTTTTATCATTTGCAAGACAGAAAGCCTTAGTCACCAGGGCTACAATGCATAGGCTCCACTGTATCCAGACTCTGCAAGACACTGTGAAATGCATGGTACTCAGTGGCAACAGGCAACACTATACAAAGCAGAATTACATACAGATTCCGTGGCATGACATAACAAAGCTGAATACTAGTACTGTAAAAACCTGCTGACACTTGTTCTGAACTAAATGCGAGAGAGTACGGAAGCGGCTGCAAACAAAAATGACGTAGAATACGAGCAATATACTTCCAATTCGTTTAAATCGAGCAGTTCAGCTCGTAAGCAAACCGGATACACGTAAGACCACAGAACACCACAGAACGAAAGAAGCTTTTGTTTTATGTGAAACAAAAACAAATTTGGAATCGTTTAAGACACCCAATGCGAGAGGAACACAGAGTACGAGTAACATATTTACAACGCAGTTCAAAAAGTGCAATGCACACGAGAAGCCCAAATCAGAAGCACACTGTGATGAAACCGACTTAACCACGATAGGAAACAAACATGGAAGACTAAAAACCATCCAATAAAGAAGACAGAGCTCTAAGTGGCGTAGCAGCGAACCACGGAATTGTTACTGGAAATTCCCATGTGAGTTTCACTCCCGTCATGAACTCTACCGACTAACTCACATAACATCAAAATATAGGAAGTGCAGGGCTGATGTTGCACTCGGAAAAAGAACGACAGCAGTGCTCCTAGAGGGCAGCAGTGACCCTTAAATATATGACGAGAAGACCCGTCCTTCTAATTCAAAATGCACGACTCAGATGACAACATTTTTCATTTCTACTTTGTGAGTGAGCCTTTTACACTAGAAGTAAAGTGCATGCTATTGTGACCTGTAAAGTAATATGTTCGAGAGTTCTCATTCAAAAACTAAGATTAACTTCTCGTAGCTAGGATTCACAGTCTAGTAAAATTTTGAGAATGACGTTACGGACGCCTTTTGACTGTAAAATTACTTATTTGTAAACCCAATATTGCAGCGTTGGCCATGGGTCCACTATCATGTGGCAATAATTGCACTTTACGACATGTCAGAACTTCGAAGATCATCTGATATGACATGTCACACAAGCTGGCTTCAGCTCGTTGTTCCCGATTGGTTCTGTGTATTGCATCGAGTGAACTTCGCTATCAACATATTGTTCATACCCGGCTCTGTTTTTGCATGAATCTGTAATACTGTGCGGAATAAATTATTCCATATTTGTTTTTGTTTCATATAAAAAGGTAGGTAGTTTCGTCGCACGGTTCCTGCCTACAAATCCGTGTGTGAATTGCTCTTCTATTGCATTTCTACAGTACCGTAGTTCATCTCTCTTCTTCGTAGTTTGCCACATTTAATGGAGAATGCCGTATTAGCAGCTTCTGACAGAACTGGTGTTCACCTTCATTACATTTTCTCACGGAATGATTATGACTGTGTTTTTGCTTCGTGCTACTGAGTATGGTTTGTATTCTTACTGAATAAGCCGTTCTTTCTTGCAAATGCTAAAAATACAGCTGTAGTTGCGCAGATGTGTTCACAGGTTATTAACAGGCACTCCAAACAATAAATTTTAGCAGAAATCAATACATACTACAATTATCTCCCCACTCCAATGGGAGTTCAAAAGCAAATAATCACACTCTCATGCTATTTTTCATAGGATCTACTATCGACTTTGGTATATCTAGAGTGTACCGATCTCAGAAGCATTAAGTACGGTGGGAGTGCGTACTCCCTATCCCGTAATATCTCCTGTACAAATATGCTCTACGATGTAGAATACTTTTGCTGCACAATATTACCTGGCGCAATAACTACATAATCAGTCACTAATATTGTGTGGAATAAATTATAAAAGAATACTCACGGGCAAGAACCAGTATCATTCGAGGTAGAATTACATACTCAAGTGCGTGACAACATGTACAGGTGAAAAGACGAATACCACACTTTTGTCTAAAGATGTTAACTTGGAGGTCTCCATTAAATGCGGGAAATTACGAAAAATGGTTTCGGACTAAAATAAATTAGACTACGAAAAATATACTTGCAACACGTTTAGAAAGAGCAGGAACAAAATTCCACAGAATACTGTGGGACGAAAACACTTCCTGTTGTATAGCCTATGCAACAAAAACAAACACAGGATCATTTACTCCAGTCAGTATTACGGAACGAGCAACATTCAAGCTGATCAAGTAGTATATATTCACAATTCAAATCAAAGAGTGCATCACAAACAAAGTCGTAATTAGGATCAGTATGCTAAGAAACCACCACTTGTTATGAACTATAATAAATACGAAAGACTTTAAATCACCCAACAAGAATCCGACATGATCGACTGCTAAACTTGCAGAGCTCAAAGTGGACCGCAGCAAACCAAGTTCGTGTTTTCGGAAGGCCCTATATGAGTTTCACTCCCCGTGTATCGACTACAGCTATTTCAATAGTCCTACGCCCCACACGCGCACTGCGAGAACAACGATAATTACAAAAGATTTTCGACTAGCAAAGCCTTATATTTTACCGTTGGATGCAGCATAACCAGTTGTCACAGCCTGACTATCGATATATCACAATCCGACATGCAGCCACGTGGGACAACAAGCCGTACTGTCTGAAGTTCAGGAATGTTCTCCTAAATGACCACCGATTTTTAATGTCAAATTGGTATGAAAGTAGGAACAGGATTTAAGTTCTACTTTCTTTCACCGGCAACATCAGATCAAGTATTTTTATTGCGTCGTTACGATTTTCATCAATGGAGACCTTAAATCTAACACCGCACTACTTCCTTATGTGATATGCTTTTCCCTGTCAGCTAATGCAAGTATCGGCCCTCCAAAGTTTTTGGGAAAGTATAGGATATTACAAAATGGTCATTAAAACTTCGATCACGTATATTTCCATACACATACCTGAAGTTTTGGCAGCCGTTTAACAGAATTCAATGCGTGTTACACTTGTATCACGCTGGATACCTAACCGATATTCCAGTTCCTTCCACGTCCAGCTAGCATATCCGCATTAATGTGTGCAATTGCTCTTCGGATGCTAGGTCACAGTTCTGCAGGTCCCTCATCGGGGTCTGGTAGATAGCACCCTTCACAAAGTCAAAAAAGAAAAGAGACCTGGAAATGTGTCGTTCAAAGCCTTCCCAACCATAGAGGACGAGTGAGGAGGGGCCTACAATCAACTTGCTTTTATTCGACCTATGGATGTACAAACTGTTGCAACATGTGCAGACGAACACTCGAGAGTACTGACACCTCTGGAGAGAAAGATTGTCCCGTCACACGGTGACGAAGCAAAACACACCACACCTTTACCCTTGGACTTTCGCGCACGATTTCCTTACTAAAGCGGGGGTTGTCAGAACCCATGGTGCTCAGATTGTGTTGGTTTACTTCCCAGGTCACGTCCATGAACAGCATCTTTCTAAGATGGTGTGGGTCGTGGCCAATGTGATGATTTGTGCTTTGGCGTGCACCTTGTAGGCACAAATTTTCAGTATCTTCGGGAGCACCCTGTGAAATGTGGTTGGAGATAGCTGTAGTTATCGAGACGCTTGACATAATGATTTTTTGGATTACAGATAAATGCCTGTTACACCCGGTCCCCTTGTGCACCATCTGTGGTCGGACACTCTCGTCTGGTGGTCTGATGTGATGGCTACAAAAACTTCAGGTGTGTGTGAATATTACGCTGCAAACCTCATCTTTCTACTTATACCAATTTCTGATGTAATGGCTGTAAGGGCATTGTTACCTTAATACGTACCCACTTCACTGGGTTAGTCGCTTATTCCCTGCGTGTAACAATCTTCCCGCAGACTCATTACATAATTTACTACGCTACAGGCCATTAAAATTGCTACACCAAGAAGAAGTGCAGCTGATAAACGGGTATTCATTGGACAAACATATTGTATTAGAACTGACATGTGATTACATTTTCACACAATTTGGGTGCATAGATCCTGAAAAATCAGTACCCAGAGCAACCACCTCTGGCCGTAATAACGGCCTTGATACGCCTGGGCATTGAGTCAAACAGAGCTTGGATGGCTTGTACAGGTACAGCTGCCCATGCAGCTTCAACATGATACCACAGTTCATCAAGAGGAGTGACGTGTATTGTGACAAGCTAGTTGCTCGGTCACCATTGACCAGACGTTTTCAATTGGTGAGGGATATGGAGAATGTGCTGGCCAGGGCAGCAGTCGAACATTTTCTGCCTCCAGAAAGGCTCGTACAGGACCTGCAACATGCGGTCGTGCATTATCTTGCTGAAATGTAGGGTATCACAAGGATCGAATGAAGGGGTCGTAACACATCTTAAATGTAACGTCCACTGTTCAAAGTGCCGTCAATGCGAACAAGAGATGACCGAGACGTGTAACCAATGGCACCCCATACCATCACGCCGGGTGATACGCCAGTATGGCGATGACAAATACACCCTTCCAATGTGCGTTCACCGCAATGTTGCCAAACACGGATGCGACCATCATGACGCTGTAAACAGAACCTGGATTCATCCGAAAGAATGACGTTTTTAAATTCGTGCACTCAGGTTCGTCGTTGCGTACACCATCGCAGGCGCTCCTGCTGTGATGCTGCGTGAAGGGTAACCGCAGCAATGATCCCCTAGAACATAAAAGTACTTAAACCTAACCAACCTAAGGACATCACACACATCCATGCCCGAGCAGGATTCGAACCTGTAACCGTAGCGGTCGCTCGGTTCCCGACTCAAGCGCCGAGGACGGCTCGGCCACAGCGGCCGGCCTATAGCCTCAAAATGAAGTAACTATCGATATATATCCTTCAGTAGACTGTCCTCAGTCACCAATAGAAGTATCTACACTTGCACCCCTAACACCCTGGTAGCTGAGTGGTCAGCGCGATGGAATGTGGTACCTAACGGCCCGTGTTAGATTCCCTGCTGGGTCGGAGATTTTCTCCGCTCAGGTACTGGGGGTTGTGTTTTTCGTATCATCGTCATTTCATCCCCATCGGCACGCAAGTCGCCGACGTGGCGTCAACTCGAAAGACTTGCACCAGGCGAACTGTCTACCTGACGGGAGGCCCTAGCCACACGGCATTTCGATTTACCCTGTGTAGTGGACTGGGGGGCTTCCACTTTGATGAAAATCTCGCTGCAGCTGAAGAGCAAAGATGTTCTGCTAGGATGGATGCGTGGATTGGAATTTGAACTTATGGCAAGGTCTATGGGACGAAACTGCTGAGGTCATCGGCCCCTAGGAGTAAGCACAACTTAATCTAACTTTGACTAAGGAATGCTAAGGACAACACACCCACACACATACACACACACACACACACACACACACACACACGCACGCACACATACACACACACACTGTAAGTAGGATGTTTAGGTTTTTTTATTGGTAACGCCAACGCCACGTAGTGCTATGTAAGAAAATCACTGGCTGTGCTGTGTGCAGGCTGTGGCTGGTTTGCATTGTTGTCTGCCATTGTGGTGTTGGGCAGCGGCAGCTGGATGTTAACGGCGCGTAGCGTTGCGCAGTTGGAGGTGAGCCGCCAGCAATGGTGGACGTGAGGGAGAGAGATGGCGGAGTTTTGAAATTTGTAAGAATTGGTGTCATCAACTGATATATATATATATATATATATATATATATATATATATATATATATATATATATATATATTGACTATTAAGGTAAATACATTGTTTGTTCTCTATTAAAATCTTTCATGTGCTAACTGTGCCTCAGTAGTTAGTGACTTCCGTAGTTTGAATATTTTAGTTAGCTGGCGGTAGTGGCGCTCGCTGTATTGCAGTAGTTCGAGTAACGAAGATTTTTGTGAGGTAAGTGATTTGTGAAACAAATAGGTTAATGATAGTCAGGGCCATTCTTTCGTAGGGATTTTTGGAAGTCAGATTGCTTTGCGCTGAAAAATATTGTGTGTCGGTTTAAGCACATTCGTGTATAATTGTTCAAAGAGGACGTTTCACATAGACCAGTCTTGTATAATTTTTCTACGGGGACGTTACATATGTCGACCCTTAGCCGAGGATACCTCACTGGAATCTTCTGATTTTTTCTTGTAGTTTGTGTAATTACTGTAGACTTTGTTTATTGCTAGTGCGTAATTGTAGAGAGAATCTCCTTTGTAGTTGTACTCTTTCATTGTTGTACAGTAAAACAGTTGTGGCATGCATGTTGATTTGCACCAAGTATTTCGCAGCTGCGCTTGCAATTAACTAGATATTATTTTCAGTGCTATGTTAATGTGTTCTCTTATTTTTGCTCTTCAAATTGTGTTTTTTTCTGGGTTGTCATGTGAAATATTATGACAATAATGGCGTGTGAAAAACGTAATACTAGGCTCCAAAGTAAACTGAGAAATGACAGTGAAGACGAAAGCAGTATGTTAGCGCCACCATGTAATGAATTAACTAATGTTCAAAGTAGTAATTTGGTAACAGTGCGTAGGGAAATGGAGCGGGCTGCAAATAATGGTGTAGGCAGTGAAACAGTTAGTGAACAGGGAAGCATTATCGATCGATCGGTCGGCAACAGCTTGCGTACGCAATCCGAAATGACAGGACACAATCTAGGAAATACTGTACATTCAGGTTTTGCGTCCTCGCCGTTTTCTCAAATAAGTCAAGACCCATTTTCTGCTTGTCAAAATGTGAATGTTGCCGGTGCAAATGCACTGCCGAAAAGCATAGAGGAACAGATTCCAGACACTAATACATTATTTTTGCAATTAATGCAACAAATGAAACAAAATCAGAGACAAACACAGCAACAGTTAGACACAATGGAACAAAATCTTCAAAAGTTAGACACTATGGAACAAAATCTTCAAAGGTTAGACACAATGGAACAAAATCTTCAAAAGTTAGACACAATGGAACAAAAGCTTCAAAAGTCAGACTCAGTGGAACATACGCTTGAACAAACACGTGAAGATTTAACTACTGAGTTACATAAAATCGAATCGAAATGTCAAAAAGTCTGTAATGACGTAAAAGCACAAATTTGTGAGCATTTTCAACCTATTTTTTCGCGGCATGAAAATGCATTACAGAACCACGAAGCAGCCATAAAAGAACTGCAAACTATTGTTCATGAAAATCATGAGACCTTGCAAGCTAAAATTGACTCAGTTGCATCTACCAATAACTTAAAGGACACAGTAGATACTCTGAAAATTGGTTCAGAAAGACACATGGAGGAAATTAGTTCACTATCTGATAAAGTGGCCGAACTTTCAGATCAGTTCACTAACTTATCTACAAAGGTAGATGATGATCTGAATGACACAAAACCTGTAGCCTTCACTGACACTAAAGAGTATGAACAAATTAGAAAATTCAAACAGAACCAAAATCAAATCAACACACAGTACAAAAGAGAAATGCGGGAAGTACAAGATCAGTTGGCTCAAGTAATACAAGAATTACATATTTCAGAGGACACTCGCGCTCCAGTACGGGAAGAGGGACATAGAAATACAGAACAACCACAAAATAATGGCACAGGACATTTCAGAAATCATGAAAGAAATTGGCAAGGTACACCGAATTTTGAGATGGAACCGCCGAAACGACGTAACAATGACCGACATGTGACTCGCCGACATGATGATTTTGACTATAAGCTGCTCATTACTACACGTAAATTCAAAACATTTAAGAATTTTGGCAACGACATTCATCCAAAAGCGTGGCTTCATCAATTCTCTCATTGTTTTCCTCCCAACTGGTCATTAGAACACAGATTAGAATATATGTGTGGCTACTTGGAGGATGAACCAGCTGTAAGAATGCGATCGGTCATTCACGATTGCCACAGTGAAGGAGAATTTTACCATGCCTTCCTCTCAGCATGTTGGTCTCAAGCTACACAAGACCGAGTAAAACATGGCATCATAATGATGAAACATTTCGAACAATCTGAATTTTCCAGTCTTGTGAAATATTTTGAAGACATGTTACATAAGAATCAGTACATGTCAAACCCAAACAGCCCCTCAGAATTCATCCGCATTTGCTTAATCAAATTACCGGAACATTTACGGCATATTATTTTGGCAGGATGTTGCAAAGACGACATTAAAGATTTTCAGGGGCTCTTACAAGAATTAGAAATTGACACTGACAATCGCGGAACGCGAAAACAGGAA
Organism: Schistocerca gregaria; assembly: GCF_023897955.1. Classification (NCBI taxonomy): domain Eukaryota; kingdom Metazoa; phylum Arthropoda; class Insecta; order Orthoptera; family Acrididae; genus Schistocerca; species Schistocerca gregaria. The sequence continues at coordinate 251,702,638 of NC_064920.1, forward strand.
CGCAACAATTACAGGTCACATCCGTCGCAATTCCGCGATGAAAGAAATAATAACTGGACACGACAAGGCTATTCTCACAATACAAATCGTGACCAAAACAGACACCACCCATATGACAACCGTTGGCAGAGTAGTAATAATTACAGGGAAAGGTCACCTCTCCACAGTAGTGACTATCACAGAGACAATCAGAGAAACAAACAATATGGGAACCAAAATAATTACTATCAAGGGAGACAGAATAATTTTAGACGCAACGGTCCAGCGCGCAGTTACGATTCAGAGAGAAATTCTCCACCACGTGACCGACAAGAAAGAAACTATAGAATCTACCGACATGACGACAGACGATATGATGGTAACGACAGACCTGAATTGCAGCAGAACTGGCGGGATTCAAACAGAGCAGGGCCCTCTCGACAAGGTGAATTTGTGGAAGTTGGGTCTCCTAATCCCAATAACGACACTCGCCCACAAAGAGACAGACAATGACTCGCACCGCAGGCAGCCGCGTGCGCCGGCTGGCTCAGAGAAAAATAACATAAGCTAACCTTGAGCAAAATTCCAGTATTCCTTACCGACGTAACCACATGATAATTGCTTTTCAGTTGACAGTCTGCGTACTAGGAAGAGTAAAGGTTTACACCACATTTCACACGTAAAACCGTTTATTGAAAGGTAATCTGCTTTTTAAGTTTGTCTTTGCCATGAAACATTTCACTTCACATTTCTAGTATGCTTTGTCACACTGAGAAACTGTTAACATGCAACAATGTTTTGAAGTTAACTATCCAGTCTAGAACCTAGGGAACATTTTTAAACAGAAATTACGAATGCATTGTTGTAGTGAACAGACGACACAGTGTTGTTATTTATACATTATTGCTTGTTAGTTGCACAATTACGTAACGACTATAAGGCTTACATACTTAGAACATATACTGTTAATGAGATTTTAATGCAACATTTTGGTTTAGTTGAAAAGACATTCTTTATTTAAAGTACTTTCTAAGAGATACCAGATGACACAGTGGTTAGTTTATTTGATAGCTACACGATTATATCTCGACGCTACTAATGTGTGACACAATTTACATTGTTGCTTTAGTGCTGTATCTGCTTTACATCTGCACAGTTTTTCTGAATTCTCCTGGCAAGTAAAAAATGTTTTAGTAGTAACTTTGTGGTATAGCTACAATAAGACAGCCTTTTCTGTAGCACAACAATACGTTACATTATAGTACTTTCTTGATCATGGTGAGGTACGTAATAAGTACGATGTCTATATGCAAAGCATTTCACTTTTGTTTATCTTTAGGTAAGTACATTGACTTCTGCAGAACTTTGCTTACAGAGGACGTACGACAGTTCCACAGAATTATCTTACAGCAAAACTCACATTTAGCACGCATTTGAGTGATTAATTTGGTACTTAAACCATTTATTTTTCAAGATTGTTGAATTACAAAGAAAGTTTTTCGTGATACATTTCATTCTATTGCCGTAATCTGTAACACCTGAGGGTACAATTACATTAATCCTCAGGGGGGTACACGCTTACTTTGTGTACCATGTGTTTGGCAAGCACAGGGAGCCCTAGCTAATATGGTATTTGCTTATACAACTTTACACATCGGTACCATATTTCTGTAACACAGAATTACACAGCTATCTGATCATTTAACTGAGAGAGACAAATATTTATTTTACTACATCAGTGACAGATTTTTACGTATTTACACCGTTGGATAACTTCACACTTATGAAATTGTATTTTGTCTGTACTTTGTGAACTGTTCATATTTTTTCGGAACCATTGTGATACTTTGAGAGCTTTGAATGACATATTTGGTATGGGATCATGATTTTTAAAGTACGTTTGAGGTAGATGACACTTTTGACATGAGCAGAGCATTTTTTTAGATTTTGAAATTATTGCAGAAACCTATGACGTTTTTGTGATTTGACTGAGGTGTTATGATGTTATTATTACGACGACGATGTGAATTATGCTGCTGAGGTATGTTTAAGCTGATGCTATATGAGTTATTTGGTTATGCTACGTATCTGTTATGAAATATTGAAGAAGTGTCGTCGAATATGTATATGTGTAATAAGGTAAGGAATAATGAGTAGTGGTTAGGAACTCTGGTTTGTGAAAAAGGATGTTGGAAACCGAGAATCGTACTTTAAGAGTTAGGAAATGTATGTAAATGCGTGAATGTATCACAATGAAGACGAAAATTTTTGGACACTGTTATATTTATAGGATTTTATTTTCTACATATTTTTAACGCAAATTCTCAACCTGTGAAAATATTTTTATATGAGACTGCCATTGTAGCGGAAACTGGTGTCGTAAATATTTCGTTAAGAAAGTTAAGTGACCACGTGCACGTAATGCGTCGTGGGCACCCAGCTGTGCGACAGCCACCTGGAAACAAGCCATTAGTGTGTGCGTTTCAGAGGCACAAGAAAAAAATAAGAGAGGCCGTTATCCTCCCTATTGACATTCCTTTGTAGAAAGCACCGCAAAAACGACACGCTCATTACTTGGAAAGATACTTTCTTACATCTGCACACCTGATAATGACAAGCGTCTTTCTACGAGAATTGAGAGAATTTCTACTAACTTATGAAATGCCACATCACTATTGAATGATATTTTTATGCTTTGTACATAGATGCTTATTTCATTTGATATCTGTTTTCCAGCTGTGTTGCATTTGCTAATGTGAAAACTTTCTGTCAACAGATGTATTAAATAATAATTTTATGATCCACGTTCTTTGAAAAAGGAATACTTGGAAAGGAAAGTACAATAAGAAGGGATTAATAACAGTAACTGCATACATAATTTTCTTTTCAACTACTTGGTAATATTTCTCGTAGAATAAGTTGTGGTGCACCACTTTAATTATATAGACATTAAGATGTAAATAGACATCTCCCTTATCTGCATTGTTGACTTTAGTGTACTATTTTTTCTGCTTGATCTTTGTCATGTTTAGGTATAAGTTATAGCATTTGCTGCTGCTGTTGGCCAGGCATAGTGTTACTGAATTTCACTTTGTATTACTCTGTTAAGCCAGTTTTAGTGCTGATTTATTTTTCTCGTTGCTGCTCATTGCTTCATATTAGTTGTAATGTTGCATTTACTAAGTCCTATATTGCTGCCTTTTTTCTGCCAATTTGCATTTTTTTGTCATTGCTGTTTGTGTTAATTGCTTTGTGCTGCTGCATTGCGTCGTCCCTTAGTTTAGCATCTGAGCTCAGTAGGTTTAAGTTAGCTTAAGAGGGGGTAGACTATATAAGAAACTAACTATGATGAACTGGAAGATAGGCATTGGGAAGCTATAAGAAAATGGTTTGGCCAAAAAAGTAGTGTACAGTGGATAAAAACTATTTTTGAAAGAGGATGTGAACAAAATGCAGAAAGCATGCTTGGATAGGATATTTTTGGTGGAAACAAATGTTGAGATATGACGAAAGATCTACAGAATGAAGTTTTGGGTTGGACTGCAGTACCAAATGTTACACTGAAAACAAACCCTGTCCTTTCCTCCTGTGTTATTCTTCTATGTGTTTATGTACCCTTGTGTATTTGTCTTTTTCCTGTCTTTATGTGTTTAGCTAATAAGATTTATGTTTTAGAATTTTTCAAATACTATGTTATTTTCTTTGTAAATATGCTTAGACATTATTTATTCTGTTTTGTTTTAATGCTCATGTGTGAAGTTGATGTTTCGAAAGTTATTCTGATCTTTTATGTATTTACTTGTGTCATAATTCCTGTAACACTGATGTATATGTTTAATTCTATTCTTTTGTAAAGCCCGTTTTACTACAAATGTTATCTGTATTGTTATGTTCTTTAATGCTGTATTTTGTGCCTTTGTAATTGTATTTTTATGTTGTAAATTTATAATTGTATAGACACCAGTTCTTCAAATTAAGTATCATGTCACTGCACACGTTTCTGTTGGTCATAGTATATGGACATTATGTGAGAAGTAGGGACTGATAGTGTTTGCACGTGTGTTAATAATTCAGTAAGGGACTGGATAACAGCATTGCTGGTTCTAAGGACATTTCAAAAACAATTTTTGTGAGTGTACAAGTGGTGGTTATGGACTTGCTATATTATCCGCAAGACTCTCCAATGGTGATTATGCGCCTGCACAGTCAAACAGATGGCTGCTGACCATCTCTACAAGGACTACAGTGGGTCTACACCTTTGATGACCCACCAATACTGCAGTGGGTCTGCACCTCTGGTGGCCCACCAATACCGTAATCTCTACCAGGACTACAATGAGTCTACTCTGTGACGACCTACCTACCAATATTCTTTAAAACTTCAACTGACTCTGCTGTGGGTTTGCTCTGTTGTGGCCCATAACCTGCCTGCATGTCAAGAGTCAGCATTGTCTTTCCGTTGGATGGACAACACTACGTCTTCAAGACTGCATGGAAATTCACTACTTCCTTGTGAATTTTCTTTTACTACTCAGACTTTGAGAAAAACACTGCAATTTTGCTTTGATGAATGATCAGGACTGTCCTTATGTGAGAAAATTTTAGCTTTTGGCCAACATTGTATCGATAAGTGTGTGCATTTCATTTCTTTGTTATTGTAATTATGAAAAAATTTTTCAAATCTGTATTGGCCACTGCCCAAAACAATTTGTAAATTTTTTTTATGGGGAGCATGGGGGCTATGTAAGTAGGATGTTTAGGTTTTTTTATTGGTAACGCCAACGCCACGTAGCGCTCTGTAAGAAAATCACTGGCTGTGCTGTGTGCAGGCTGTGGCTGGTTTGCATTGTTGTCTGCCATTGTAGTGTTGGGCAGCGGCAGCTGGATGTTAACAGTGCGTAGCGTTGCGCAGTTGGAGGTGAGCCGCCAGCAGTGGTGGACGTGGGGAGAGAGATGGCGGAGTTTTGAAATTTGTAAGAATTGGTGTCATGAACTGATATATATATATTGACTATTAAGGTAAATACATTGTTTGTTCTCTATTAAAATCTTTCATTTGCTAACAGTGCCTCAGTAGTTAGTGACTTCCGTAGTTTGAATATTTTAGTTAGCTGGCGGTAGTGGCGCTCGCTGTATTGCAGTAGTTCGAGTAACGAAGATTTTTGTGAGGTAAGTGATTTGTGAAACATATAGGTTAATGTTAGTCAGGGCCATTCTTTCGTAGGGATTTTTGGAAGTCAGATTGCGTTGCGCTGAAAAATATTGTGTGTCAGTTTAAGCACATTTGTGTATAATTGTTCAAAGAGGACGTTTGACATAGACCAGTCTTGTATAATTTTTCTAAGGGGACGTTACAACACACACACACACACACACACACACACACACACACACACACACACACGCACACACACACACACACACCTATGCGCGAGGGAGGACTCGAACCTCGGAAGGTTGGGGGGGGGGGGGGGGAGGCTGCGCGAACCGTGACAAGGTATCCTTGACCATGGGGCTACGTCGCACGGCTCGTGGTTTCTGGGGCAGCACAACAGACACAATAAAACTAACTCAGAACGGTGAATAGTAACATATATTGCTCATCTTTGGTAACTCTGATTACAGCACCTTAGAATTGCAGGTTTAGCTTACAGTTCCATAAACAGAAACTAAGTAATGTTCTCTGAACTAAGGTCGGAAGGAAACTAATCTTCTGTCCTGATGCACTACTCGAAGAACATTTCCAAGCCAATAGTACTCAGCCAAATCTCTAATCATGTGGTTTCTGTCGGTGCAGGATAATTCTATTAACTGTTCTGTTTCTATTGAAGAGTAACCACTGTCCGTGTATCAGCCATTGTTTCCAACTCATTTGACGACCTGAAAACGACGAACGTTCTGCGGGAACTCTCTAGCAAGACTCGGACTGACTTATAACTTGCGCTCGTGTACGGTAACTTACAGCGCGTGTCTCTCTTCTGGTGGCGCTGCCACTCTGTGGGGCGTGGTTCTAGCGGGCTGCGAGACTGGTTTGGGCACAGCGATGCTCTTGCTGTGGGCGGACGTCCACGGTACTTCTGATACCAACCGTCGCAAACTCTTATTGTGTGGTGTCTCAGTGCACCACACCGCTTATAAGTGATCACCGTCATTAACGTCATTTTCGGACACACTGCATGGGTGATTAATTCCATATTCATTCCATATTCCGTCCTAGACGTTTTAACGAATCTCATAATCTCTGCCCCCAAGACAGGAGGAACGTAGAGCTTGCGAGCTGCAACAGGAACACGTGCTAACTTTACACTGATGTAAAATAAATAAATAAAAGGCGTAAAACATTTTGCGTCGTTTTGGTATAGTGTTATTTAAATATAGTGAATCTAATTTTATTATATAATTCGTTGGATAAGGGCATATTTCGTTACCAATTTTTTGCTCTCAGTCAAGTGCAGCAGCCTGCTGTAGGAAATAGCAGTACAGGCGTCACCTTTGAGTTGGTAGCAGTGCCGCTCCATTGCCGTGAATACTTTGTGAATCAGACCACCTCGTATATCAGCATCCAAAGAGGTAAATTATATCGTTCATTTTCATGCAAGTGGTGCTTGTAGCCTTTATTGTAAGTTCCCAAAGTGACACTGTCAATGTCTCTGCATGATTGTAGGAAACGGCAGTCTGTTTATTTACCTATAAGGTTCCGCGGGACCATGAGAGTTATTTCTGTTTGGTCACGGAACCAGTCAGTACACCGAGCGACATGGCGCAGTGGTTAGCACACTGGACTCGCATTTGGAAGGACGACGGTTCAGTCCTGGGTCCGGCCATCCTAATTTAGGTTTTCCGTGTTTTCCCTAAATCGCTACAGGCAAATGCCGGGATGGTACGGCCGACTTCCTTCCCCGTCCTTCCCTAATACGATGAGACCGATGACCTCATAGTTTGATCTCTTCCACCAAACAACACAAACCCAACCCAGTCAGTACATCGTTTGGAGATTTATAGTTAGAAAATACAAAACGGAAAAATTTAATAAAAAAGGTAAAATAATGTGAGAGAGCATATGAATGAAGTACACTGAAACAATAAGAATCGAAAGACCAAGAATGAGTTTTGCGACATAAACGAAAATATCGACATAAACGAAAAAGTAGACGTGTTGCTACTTTTAGAAGTGATGTCTATTTAAATTTCACGCCAGGCGCATAAGAATGGAGCTATTAGTATCACTGTGAGGATGTATAAGAGGTTTGCTGTAATGGCGGAGAGTGTTTTTTACCTTTGAGACTGGAGATGGTGAGATAGTCAAGAATGCTTTTAAGGCGACAAAGACGCCATTATCAACATCTCACTAAGTAGAACGAGGTCGCGTAATAGGGCTACGAAAAGCTGGATGTTCCTTCTGTGACACTGCAGAAAGGCTTGATAGGAATTTATCCACTGTACGTGACTGCTGGCACCGGTGGTGACGAGAATGTCCAGTCCCAAGAATACTTTGCTCCAGACGGTCACTTGGCATTACCGAGAGGGAAGACGACTGTGTTCGCCTTATGGCTCTGGCACATCATACTGCCACTGCTGCAGCAAAATGAGCAGCAGTCAGTAGAACAGCGACACAACGAACTGTTACAAATCGGTTACTTCGTAGACAGCTCCGATCCAGACACACTGCAGTGTGTATTCAACTGACCTCAAATCACCGCCATTTGTAACTTTAGTGGTGTGAAGCTAGAGCTCATTGGAGGGAATGGTGGAGGTTTGTTGTGTTTTCGGTGCCAGTGATGGCCATGTTTTGCTTACAAGGAGGGGAGTTGAGCGTCTGCGACAAACCTCTTTGCGTGCTGGATGCACTGTAGTTAATGCCTGGGGAGCCATTTGGTATGACATGAAGAGCGCTATCGTGGTTATGCCACGTACCCTGACTGTAAACCTGTACATCACTTTGGTGATTCGACCTGTTGTGCCGCCATTCATGGACAGCATTCGAGAGAGTGTCTTCCAACATAATAAGCCCTCATACCGCTATTGTAACCCAACATGCTCTACAGTGCATCAACACAGATCTGCTCTGTCACCAACAGTCGAAGACGTAGGCGACATTATGGGACGACAACTCCAGCATCAACCACAAACAGCCTTAAGCGTCCCTGCTTTGGCCGACCAACTGCAACAGGCATGGAACTCCACGCCACAGACGGACATCCGGCACCTCCACAACACAGATCACGCACGTTTGCATGTTTGCACTCAACATTTTGGCGGTTACACCAATTATTTGTGTATGGTTTATCTCGCACTTACATTACCCTGTGATCGTGCAATGTTAATCACTTAAATATGTTACCTAGATAAATATGTTCTCGAAATTTCATTATTCTACGTTAACAATTTTTTTGATGTTGTGCTATTTTCTGTCGGTGTGTTATAACGAAACATTCCCAGCTACTGGACAGACCTCTTTTACAACATGGTACGAGCAAACACATCAACTCAGGTTTGATGACTTAATGTTTATCACTCAATATCGAGGTTATGCGAACTGCTTCCGTGAGAATCCCATAGCACTCCGTTTGACATCACAGTGAGTCTGGAGAATTGCTTCGTGCATGTGTTCAACGAATACTGAAACTGGATTTAAGGTCCCATCCATGCAAGCTGCAGGTCGTCAGCAACTTCAGCCTAACGATATGCTGATGCGGAGACACGTTTCTAAACGCATGTAAGCAAAAATGCATAAAAACAACAATTTCCTTAACAACCTGCGTAGGTCTGACGAAGCTCACTTCCATCTCAGTGGCTTTGTCAATACAAGAATTTTCGCTGTCTCAACAAAATCCATGTCATATGCGTCCATTACACAGCAGCAACGTTACTGTATGGTGCGACACTGCATCGAATCGCGTTATAAGCCCTTACTTTTTCGAAGATAGTGATGGGTGCGCAACCACCGTAACATCCGTTTGGTATGTTGCCACGATGGGAAGTTCTTTTGCATATGAACTGCCCTATTTTCCTACCAGCAGTTAGTTTCAACACGACGAAGCAATGACATATACGACACGGACATCGATGTGAGCTTTGCGACGTTTGTGTGGTAACCGTGTCAGTACAAGGCACAGTGAATGGCATCGCCCCCAAGGGTCAAATGGCCCTGAGAACTATGGGACTTAACTTCTCAGGTCATCAGTCAACTTAGAACTACTGAAACCTAACTAACCTAAGGACATCACACACATCCATGCCCGAGGCAGGATTCGAACCTGCGACCGTAGCGGTCACGCGGTTCCAGACTGTAGCGCCTAGAACCGCTCGGCCATTTAGAGCGGGCCCCCAGAGTCGTCCGACCCGACAGTGTGCGATTTCTTCTAGTGGGGTTACCTGTTGAGTGCGGTTTAACGTTCCCGACCTGTTACCGCTAAAGAAGTTAAGGTAAAAATCTACAGAATTCCTATTAAGATGTTGGGTCGGGCCACGCTCATTTCTATGAGCGTGCAGGAACGTGTGCGCCGAGGGGGAGCTGATCTGTCGGTTGTGACATTCAAGAAGTATAAATGCTGTTGATGATCTGTACTCTGTACTATACATTGACATAAATATTTGTAAAGCAATTGTGCTCAGCTATTAATCTCCATTCCAAAACTTTTCGTTGTCCAGGACATAAGCTCAAGTTGGTTGATTCCTGCCTGGGTGGCGGGGTGGGAGAGGGGGGGGAGGCTGGGTTTGTGTGTGTGTGGGGGGGGGGGGGGGGGGAGCTGGGAAGGCAGGGAGCAGAGGAATTTCTTCGTCAGGGACAGAAATCATTGCAGCAGTATAAAAGTGTTGTGGGGCGATATGACGCCAGAATCTGATCAGGGACACGTTCTACATGCCCAAGCACGCAGGAGCGAAAATCGTTCTTATCCGTTAAAATTGACAGCTCTACGCAAACGCCGCTGCTCTCGGTCGTTAAGTTAAGGCCGTTGCCCCTGCGTTGTCCGTAGCAAGTGGTACTGCCTAAAATTTGGTATTCCCAGCACATTCATGACACTGTGGATCTCGGAATATTGAAAGGTTCCTAACGATTTCCAAAATGTAATGCCCCATGCGCCAAGCTTCAACTACATTTCCGAGGTGGAAGTCTGTTAATCCCCGTCATGTGGCCATAATCACGTCGGAAACCCTATCACATGAATCACCAGAGTACACAAGACAGCTCCGTCAATGCACTGCCGTGTCATACCTTGTGTATGCGGTACTACCTAATACGGTAAACACAGAAACCTTACAGCATCACTTTGTTGTCCGTCTGCCTGCTTGCCCATCAGCCTGTGTGACCGTGAAGACCGCTTTTTCTCAGGAACGGGTACACGAATCAAGTTCAAATTTACTTCACAATCTAAGGTCTATGATTCCTCGGCGGTATAAGAAACGTAAGTTTCTAAATCAATACAATCAAACAATTCGGCCATTTATGTCATACACTCCTGGAAATGGAAAAAAGAACACATTGACACCGGTGTGTCAGACCCACCATACTTGCTCCGGACACTGCGAGAGGGCTGTACAAGCAATGATCACACGCACGGCACAGCGGACACACCAGGAACCGCGGTGTTGGCCGTCGAATGGCGCTAGCTGCGCAGCATTTGTGCACCGCCGCCGTCAGTGTCAGCCAGTTTGCCGTGGCATACGGAGCTCCATCGCAGTCTTTAACACTGGTAGCATGCCGCGACAGCGTGGACGTGAACCGTATGTGCAGTTGACGGACTTTGAGCGAGGGCGTATAGTGGGCATGCGGGAGGCCAGGTGGACGTACCGCCGAATTGCTCAATACGTGGGGCGTGAGGTCTCCACAGTACATCGATGTTGTCGCCAGTGGTCGGCTCCTGGGGTATCGGCGAGGACCATTCGCAACCGTCTCCATGAAGCTGGGCTACGGTCCCGCACACCGTTAGGCCGTCTTCCGCTCACGCCCCAACATCGTGCAGCCCGCCTCCAGTGGTGTCGCGACAGGTGTGAATGGAGGGACGAATGGAGACGTGTCGTCTTCAGCGATGAGAGTCGCTTCTGCCTTGGTGCCAATGATGGTCGTATGCGTGTTTGGCGCCGTGCAGGTGAGGGCCACAATCAGGACTGCATACGACCGAGGCACACAGGGCCAACACCCGGCATCATGGTGTGGGGAGCGATCTCCTACACTGGCCGTACACCTCTGGTGATCGTCGAGGGGACACTGAATAGTGCACGGTACATCCAAACCGTCATCGAACCCATCGTTCTACCATTCCTAGACCGGTAAGGGAACTTGCTGTTCCAACAGGTCAATGCACGTCCGCATGTATCCCGAGCCACCCAACGTGCTCTAGAAGGTGTAAGTCAACTACCCTGGCCAGTAAGATCTCCGGATCTGTCCCCCATTGAGCATGTTTGGGACTGGATGAAGCGTCGTCTCACGCGGTCTGCACGTCCAGCACGAACGCTGGTCCAACTGAGGCGCCAGGTGGAAATGGCATGGCAAGCCGTTCCACAGGACTACATCCAGCATCTCTACGACCGTCTCCATGGGAGAATAGCACCCTGCATTGCTGCGAAAGGTGGATATACACTGTACTAGTGCCGACATTGTGCATGCTCTGTTGCCTGTGTCTATGTGCCTGTGGTTCTGTCAGCGTGATCATGTGATGTATCTGACCCCAGGAATGTGTCAATAAAGTTTCCCCTTCCTGGGACAATGAATTCACGGTGTTCTTATTTCAATTTCCAGGAGTGTATTTTGATACTTGGAAACTTGTCAAAACCTATAGGGTACTTCTCGCTGATCCAGAAGCAAGGTTTCAGGTAATTTAAAAACTTAAATGATGCCTGAGCTCCTAATATATCAAAAAATTTCACTCATTAATGTTTAAAATGTAATTCGTGTAAATCACACATCATTAAGTAACGATTTAAAAAAAGGAATATTAAGTAATTGAGGTTGCTGATTAGCATAGCACGTTAATATCACACCAGAAATAACAAAATAAATGAGAAATTCCAATAGCAAATGCAAGCATACACCGCGATTTAAACCTAAATTTAGACATTTCTCGAAAGTCTTGGAGTTTCCTGTTACGATAACTTTCCAGTATCGATGTCGATACTGACAAGAGGGAGAACTAGTCAATAATTAAATCACTGAAGACTGAGGACTCTCATGGATATGAAGGCGTGCCTAGCAGAATATTACAGTACTGTGCTGCACATGTTAGCCGTGCGCTTAGCCATATTTGTACTTTTTCCTTTAAGAATGGCCAGTTACCTGAACGATTAAAGTATTCGGTAGTACAGCCGCTTTATAAAAAGGGATAATGTAGACAGTTGCTAGATCTACTTCTATGCCATCAGTGTTTGCTAAACTTATTGAAAAGGCTGTGTATGTGAGGGTAATTGATCATTTTATATAACAGAATTTGCTATCAAGCGTACAGTTTGGCTTTAGAAGTGGTTTAACAACTGAAAATGCTATATTGTCTTTTCTCTGTGAGGTACTGGATGGATTAAACAAAAGGTTTCTAACGCTAGGCTTTTTTTTAATTGAACTAAGGCGTTTGATAGTGTTGATTACAAAATATTGCTCCAGAAGTTGGACCATTACGGAATACGGGAGTAACTCAATATTGGTTCACCTCTTATTTCAACAACAGACGGCAAAAGGTGTTGAGAATGGGTGTGGTGTGGGTACGGTCAAATGGAGTGAGGGGTGGGGGTACCCAAGGGATCAGTGTTGGGGCCACTCCTCTTCCTTATTTGTATAAATGATATACCCTTTAGTATTATGAGTAATTCTATATATTTATGTTTGCTGATGACACTAGTTAGGTAGTAAAGGATGTTGTGTACAGCATTGGCTCTGTTTCAAATAGTGCAGTACATGACGTATGTTAAAGGCTTGTAGAAAATAAGCTAACGCTAAATCACATTAAGACTCAATTTTTACTGTTTGTAACATGTAATTCAACAAAACCCGACGTTTTAATTTCACGGAATAAGCATATTTTAGTAAAACGGAACACTTTAAATTGCTAGGTGTTCAGATAGACAATAACTTGTCATGGAAAGCCCACGCTCAGGATCTTGTTCAAAGACTTAACGATGCCATTTTTACTAGTCGAACGGTACCGGAAGTAAGTGATCGTTCGACACGAAAATTTGTATATTTTGCTTATTTTCATTCGCTTATGTCGTATGGTATTTTAGGCCCAGAAACAGGCAGTTTGGGCAGTAAGGGGTGTTCGCTAACACCTTGTCGACCCCTGTTCGCTAGTCTGGGATTTTCACATTGGCCTCTTATTCTACATATATTCTTTACTGTCACTTCTAGTTAACAATAACAGCTTATTCCCAGGAATTAGCAGCTTTCACTTAGTTATTACTCGACAGAAATCCAATCTGAATTTGGATCGCACTTCCTTAACTGTTGTGCAGAAAAATGAGCAGTGTACTTCTGCATCTGTTTTCAATAAGCTACCAAAAGAATTCAAAAATACTATCAGTAATCCACGCGCTTTCAAATCGAAACTGAAGAGTTTCCTCATGGATCATTCCTTCTCTTCAGTTGAGGAGTTTCTTGAAAAATGAAGCTGATTCTTGTGTCACATTGACCATTGCGTTTACTTAAACTTATGGTTTGACATTTTTGGGTTCAAAAACATTTTTATTTTATTTGGTATTACTTTTATGTTGGAATTTCACGTACTGACACCTCCCATGACCTTGGAGGTGTGTGTGTGTGTGTGTGTGTGTGTGTGAATTCCTAAGGGAACAAACTGCTGAGGACTTCGGTCCTTAGACTTACACACTACTTGAGCTAACTTACGCTAAGAACAACACACACACCCACGCCCGAGAGAGGACTCGAAACTCCTCCGGGAGGAGCCTCGCAATCCGTGACATGGTTCCTCTAACCGCGCGGACACTCCTTGCGGCTTCTATTTGGTCCTACTGAACTATGCGTGTAAATGAAATAATAGTGAAGCAAAAATCGTCGAGCTTCTCGATTCCTGTTATGGATGATCCATCACTGTACATAATAAAGTTTATGCGGAAACATCAGAGCGTGAGTCCTTCTCGCACCTGGTCAGTTTATTCATACAGTTATGGCGTATCTGTATACTGAACTTCTCATTGAAGTGTATCCTAACGTGTATACGTACGACCTGCCAACTAATAAATCGATCTACTAACTTAATATCCGCCTCTGTAGCAGAGCGGTCGACGTACATGAGAGCCATGCGAAGGACCTACTTCCGGAACTACCGGTGATTTTTCCTTGGTGTGAGGACAGGACAGTGGTTCACTCAGTTCCCTGCCAACCTTTTCATCCTCAGTTATTTCCGGGATGTATTTCAGTCTCTGCCTTCCCCTACAGTTTTTACTTCCTCTCTACTATCACAGACGTTATTCCCCGATGTCGTAACAGATGTCCTATCATTTGTCCATTCTCCTTTGTCAGTGCTTTCCAAATATTCATTTCCTTGCCGATTCTGCGAAGAACCTCATCATTCAATTTCAACATTCTTCTTTAGCACCATATCACAAAAATTTCTTTCTCAAATTAAGACCTTTGTTTGATACTAATAAACTTCTCTTGGCCAGGAATGTCCTTTATGCCAATGGTGGTATGCTTTTTGTATCCACCTTGCTTCGTCCATCAGGGTTATTTTTCTGCCTAAATAGCAGAATTCCTTAACTCTGTCTTCTTAGCGATCCTCATTTCTCAACAGTCTCATTGTCCTCATTTCTGCTACTTCTCATTACTCTTGTCTTTCTTCGCTTCTCTCTCAATCCATATTCTGCACTTATTAGACTACTCGTTCAATTCAACAGATCCTGTAGTTCTTATTCACTTTTAGTGAGGACGATAGCAATGTCATCAGTGAATCTTGTTTTCGATATCTTTACACCTTGAATTTTAATTCCACTCTTGAAGCTTCCTTTTATTTCCGCTATTGCTTCTCCCAAATATGGATCGAAAACTAGGGGCGAAAGACTGCGACCCTCTCTTGCACCATTTTAATCCGTGCATTTCTTTCTTTGCTTCCAATTGTATTGTTCCCCCCTCGTTCTTGTATAAATTGTATATTATCCGTCCTTCCCTATAGCTTTCACCTACATTTCTTAATATTTCGAACATCTTGCACCATTTTACATTGTCGAACGCATTTTTCGGGAAGACCTATACTACAAACATGTCTTTATTCTCCTTCAGCCTTGCTTCCATTGCCAACCGCAACTGCCTGTCTTATGCCTTTACTTTTTCTAAAGCCGGATTGATTGTCGTCTAATAGATCCTCAGTCTCTTTTTGGATTCAACTGTATATTATTCTGGTCAGCAACTAGTATGCTTCCATCGTATCTATTTATTCCGTGGTTCTTCCGTATCCCACTTCTAGAGCAACGATTCATTCTGAATAGTTTCTTGCTGTTCAGCTTACCCTTTACCATTACTGAAATGCTATAGGAGTCTCTATCTGATCCTGGGTACGCCTTACAATCCAATATATGATTTCGGAATCCCTGCCTGAACAAGACGTAATCTAACTAAAATTTTCCCGTACCTCCCGGTTTTTTCAAAGTGCACCTCCTCCTCTTGTGGACCTTGAACAGAGTATTCCCTATTGCTAGCTGAAATTTTTTGCAGAACCCATTCTTCTCTCTCATTCCTGCTCCCAAGCCCATATTCTCCCAAAAGTCCTTCCTCTACTTCTTTCCCTACAACAGCGTTCCAAACTCCCATGTCTGTTTCATCTCCCTTTACGTAATGAAACGCCCATTGGATATCCTCATATACAGTACTTTCACAATATCTTCATCTTCTGGTTACAGTGTCGGTATGTACACTTTAATTATTGTTGTAGTGTTGGTTTGCTTTCGTTTGTGACGAGAACAATCCTGTCACCGAACTGTTCACAGTAACACACTCTGCCCTACCTTCCTATTCATAGCTGTTTTCTGCTGCTGTTGATATTACCCTATATTCATCTGAACAGAAATCCTTGACTGCTTTCCATTTCACTACAATGACCCCACTATATGCAGATGAGACTTAACGATTCCCTTTTCAGATTTTCCAACTTCCCTAACACAGTCAATTTTATGATATCCTACCCTTCACCCCCCCCCTCCCCGCTGACACAAACAAATCTTATGATTTCTTTGGTTGTTGAACCTTTTCTTCATGGTCGCCACCCACCCCCCTTTTGCAGTCTCCATCAGGAGATCCGAATGGGATACTGGTCCGGAATATTTTGCCAATGGAGTAGTAGCTTTTCAATAACAAGCCCCCATGATCTGTTGATACAAATGATGTGTCTCTAATGCACTGGTTTCCCTTGCCTTCTGCACCCTCATGCCTTTGATCATTGGTGATTCTTCCGCCTTTAGGTGCAGTTTCCCACCGATAGGACAAGGGAGTGCCCTGATCTTCTGACCGCTCCTGCGCCGTCTTTTAGAAGGCCTTTGGTAGAATGAGTGTGACCTATTATTTCGATAGTCTTCGGCCACTACTACTAATGACTGTTATTCAGTATTTAAAAAGTGGCAAGGCTCTAACCCTGGACGGAGGAAGTTTTGATTATCAATGAAAGACGTTACACTTACGTGGTGCGGATAAATGACGTTCCAATGCAGGGGATGAGACAGCGGCCGGACACCACCATTATTTTTTTAAAATTTTTTTTATTTTTTTTTTTTTTACATCTTAACCTAGTCATTGGGCTTTATGGTTAGTGACAATTTTTCTTCCAACTCGTTAAACGGGCGTCATATATGTTTGCCAAAGTAAAGTAAGTTTGTTACACTAGATATGATAGTCGAGTTTGAAATTATTCAGTTTTATCGATCAATATGACTTTGCAAACAGTATTTTTTTATTTATTTTCTTCTATTTTGTTTTTTTTTCGATTTTGTTACCTTAGTGGCTTTAATTTTGTCACGAATTTGCTCCGTTTGACTGTTGTGAAAACATGTTCTTCTCTGTGGGACGCTAAAACGTACGTAGTTGTGATGTAAGTCATCATGATGATCATCATTCTTACTATAAAATTACGTGGACTTCAAGTCGCTCGTTGACGTAGACTCTAATCAGATCATTAACAACCTGTATCATCAAACCTGCTGAGCACCTTGAAATACAGGGCGACAAATATTAAACTAATGAAAAAATCCTTAAATGAGTTACAGATTACGGTGTGCACACACTTTATTAACACGTAAACCTCACTAAGGACATTCGGTCTTAGGTTATGATGTTCAATACAGCCTAGTCGTCAAATATGGGGTGTCTAGGAAACCTACTTTCTAGAATCGCTAGACAACATTCAGGCGTATCGTATTAATGAGTTTTATTATAAAATGAAAAATATGCAATACTTTTTGTTACCTAGACGTGTCGCAAGCAAAGGCGACGGACAAAACAAGAAATCTCTTGAGCATAACAATTCCCAAATCCGTGTTACACAGATAGCACAAGCAAGTGATGGGATTGGATCCTACTATTCATGTTGCTTGTCTTGAAGTTTTGTAGAATTGGGCCGCGACCAGTCGGGCGAGGCGCTTATGTTCTCTTTGTATAAGGGCCGCTGCTGTAGCATTGTCGTCCTGGAGAGGGGTCGGTCAGCGTGCAATTGGCTGACTTCTTCCCACAGCCTTCTCTATTCCACTTCTTCCCACAGCCTTCTCTAGTCTATCGTTCCCGACTGGCGTGCCGGCCCTCGACTTACGCCGTAACATATGACGTGTTCGATACGTCTGCCATCATTGGCGATGATGTGACGCAGACGAATTCTTCATGACCCGCTCAGGTGTCGAAACATCAATGCAGTCGATGACCTCCTGAATGACTGTTTTCAGCTCAGCTATGGTTCTGGGTTATTGCTGTACACCTTGTCTTTAATATAACTCCTCCAGAATATCAAACACTCTCCTGCTTCGATGGTGTCGAGCTCAGTATTGCACGAACCACATCTTGTCGAAATCAGGGTCAATGTGGATTAAGGGGATGAAGTAATCTTCCAAAACTTCCACGTACCGGTCGATAGTCACCGTGCCATCAAGGAATATTGCACCGATTATTCCGTGACTGGACATTGCACATCACACATCCACCCGTTGAGGGTGAAGGGACTTCTCGATCGCGAAATTCGGATTCTCAGTCCCCCAAATGCACCAGTTTTGCTTCTTGACGAACGCATCCAAATGAAAGTGGGCTTCGTCGCTAAACCAAACCATACGCAAGCGCATACTAATTCTCATGATGACACGCTGCCAAACGTGTAGTTTGAACGACTTAACGCAAATAGTTTAGAGGTTATGACGATTTTATTTCGTGCAGTTCAATAATTGTCACTCTGTACCTCGTATATTTCATCTGTCGAAAACAAACTGAACAGCATAGCGTTTCATTAACGGTGGTAGTATCGCAGTATCTTTCTCTAAAATAATACCCTATTCGTGTAGATATCTAAAAGCATCGCTTTATATGGAATTCGAAGAAAAGAGCTACTTCACATTTTCTTAAAATTTCATGTAAACAACGAATTTTGGGAGATGAATGTGATTCTAACGGTCTACAAAAACTTTTATGTCCGAATTATGACTGAAGACCAGGGCATAATGCTTACTGGTTATCCATCAGAATGATGGAGATGCAATCATACACTCCTTGCATATCTCCTCGCCGTGGAAACTATTATAGGTATCGGTAAAACTGTGTGCCGGACCGAGACTCGAACTCGAGACCTTTGCCTTTCGCGGGCATATATATATATATATATATATATATATATATATATATATATATATATATATACTCCTGGAAATTGAAAGAAGAACACCGTGAATTCATTGTCCCAGGAAGGGGAAACTTTATTGACACATTCCTGGGGTCAGATACATCACATGATCACACTGACAGAACCACAGGCACATAGACACAGGCAACAGAGCATGCACAATGTCGGCACTAGTACAGTGTATATCCACCTTTCGCAGCAATGCAGGCTGCTATTCTCCCATGGAGACGATCGTAGAGATGCTGGATGTAGTCCTGTGGAACGGCTTGCCATGCCATTTCCACCTGGCGCCTCAGTTGGACCAGCGTTCGTGCTGGACGTGCACACCGCGTGAGACGACGCTTCATCCAGTCCCAAACATGCTCAATGGGGGACAGATCCGGAGATCTTGCTGGCCAGGGTAGTTGACTTACACCTTCTAGAGCACGTTGGGTGGCACGGGGTACATGCGGACGTGCATTGTCCTGTTGGAACAGCAAGTTCCCTTGCCGGTCTAGGAATGGTAGAACGATGGGTTTGATGACAGTTTGTATGTACCGAGCACTATTCAGTGTCCACTCGACGATCACCAGAGTTGTACGGCCAGTGTAGGAGATCGCTCCCCACACCATGATGCCGGGTGTTAGCCCTGTGTGCCTCGGTCGTATGCAGTCCTGATTGTGGCGCTCACCTGCATGGCGCCAAACACGCATACGACCATCATTGGCACCAAGGCAGAAGCGACTCTCATCGCTGAAGACGACACGTCTCCAATCGTCCCTCCATTCACGCCTGTCGCGACACCACTGGAGGCGGACTGCACGATGTTGGGGCGTGAGCGGAAGACGGCCTAACGGTGTGCGGGACCGTAGCCCAGCTTCATGGAGACGGTTGCGAATGGTCCTCGCCGATACCCCAGGAGCAACAGTGTCCCTAATTTGCTGGGAAGTGGCGGTGCGGTCCCCTACGGCACTGCGTAGGATACTACGGTCTTGGCGTGCATCCGTGCGTCGCTGCGGTCCGGTCCCAGGTCGACGGGCACGTGCACCTTCCGCCGACCACTGGCGACAACATCAATGTGTTGTGGAGACCTCACCCCCCACGTATTGAGCAATTCGGCGGTACGTCCACCCGGCCTCCCGCATGCCCACTATACGCCCTCGCTCAAAGTCCGTCAACTGCACATACGGTTAACGTCCACGCTGTCGTGGCATGCTACCAGTGTTAAAGACTGCGAAGGAGCTCCGTATGCCACAGCATACTGGCTGACACTGACGGCGGCAGTGCACAAATGCTGCGCAGCTAGCGCCATTCGACGGCCAACACCGCGGTTCCTGGTGTGTCCGCTGTGCCGTGCGTGTGATCATTGCTTGTACAGCCCTCTCGCAGTGTCCGGAGCAAGTATGGTGGGTCTGTCACACCGGCGTCAATGTGTTCTTTTTTCCCTTTCCAGGAATATATATATATATATATATATATATATATATATATATATATATATATATATATATATATATATAAATGGTGCCAAATGACTTTGGAACACCAACGACTTTATAAACCGGACCGTCTTTTATGTTAGACAGTTCATCATAAAGCACTGATTCACGTAAAACGTTTCAGGTCTACAGAGTTTCCTTACCCGAGGAGAGACTAAGCTATAGACAGAAAACGTGGGATGATGAAAGGTGCCACAAATACTCATGTATGAATCCATCAGGAACATCTGAAGCGAGAGCGGCGTGGAAACCATACGAAGCAGAAAGCCATCTTTCTGCCTTTGGTGCAAGAGCAATCCCGGCGCTCTCAGATTTAAAATTTATGAGGCAAAGAATGCCGTCTTACGCTTGGAGACTCTGTTTTAAGGTCAGTAGCGAGAGGCGTTTCTTCAAGTGAAACCCGCAGAGCACTTTATTATGCAAACGGTGCACCCCATCGTGAAAGCACGCTACCGTTCTACTCGTAGTCGAATAGAGGGTTAGCGGTCCCGCCTTCGCACGCGGAGACTTATTTCTCCCATCTTCTTCCTCCTTTAGATTGTGTGTCATTAGTTCAGTATTTTTGTTCTTACTCCGGTGGTAACAAAGGTGCTGCAACTCAACCTTCCGAAATTAATTAGGTGACGCTGCTTATCAGTTTTAACTATAAAATTAGAGCTATCGTGAACCAGTAACGTTACGTCCTTGTCAGACATGTTTGAGTCACTATACGCAAGAGAATTTATCGAATGTTTATTGGGGATCTTATTGTTTAATGGTGATACACAAGTGCCGAAGCTGCACAAACTTTTTCTCATTTGTTCTTGCCTGGAAGGTTCTCGATAGCTATCTTTCAATAATAGTGCTAGGCCACTGATGGTAGCACAGTTTTCTAACACTGCTAAACTTTGTTCCAAATTCTGCGGATAGTATCGTCAATCAAAGGCTCGAACAAAGAACTTCTTCTTTACTTCAGTACTGATGTGACATACTTCATTGAGCTGTGGTTGAGGATTGGCTATCTTACCAAATTATATCTATATCGTAATTAAACAATGGAACAGGACATTGAGGATATGCTAGATGGTCAGTTTGGCTTTAGAAATGGTAAAGGCACGAGGGAAGCAATTCTGAAGTTGCGGTTGATAGTAGAAGCAAAACTAAAGAAAAATCAAGACACTTTCATAGGATTTGTCGACCTGAGAAAAGCGTTCGACAGTATAAAATAGTGCAAGATCATAGAATGAAGGTTTTCACGGCAGGTGTTGTCATCATTTAACACTTTCGGGCTGAGATGCCGTGGTCCATACATAAGACTCCCCCCTGACGTTTCGCCTTCGGCTGCAGGAGGCGAAACGTCAGGGGAGAGTCTTATGTATGGACCACGGCATCTCAGCCCGGAAGTGTTAAGTGTTGATAGTTCAAGATGTTAGCAATTGCCGGTGTGGCCGAACAGTTCTAGGTGCTACAGTCTGGACCCGTGCCACCGCTACGGTCGCAGGTTCGAATCCTGCCTCGGGCATGGATGTGTGCAATGTCCTTAGGTTAGTTAAGTTTAAGTAGTTCTAAGTTTTAGGGGACTGATGACCTCGGCAGTTAAGTCCCATAGTGCTCAGAGCCATTTGAACCATTTTTTTGTTAGAAATTCTGAGAAAAATAAGGGTAACTTATAGGGAGAGACAGGTAATATACAATGTGCACAAGAGCCAAGAGGGAATAATAAAAGTTGACGACAAAGGACGAAGTGCTCGGATTAAAAAGGGTGTAAGACATGGATGTAGCTTTTCGCCCCTACTGTTCGATCTGTACATCGAAGAAGCAATTGATGGAAATATAAAAGTGGAATTAAAATTCAAGCTAAAATGATATCAATGATACGATTCGCTTATGATATTGCTCTCCTGTGTGAAAGTGAGGAAGAATTACATGATCTGCGGAATGGACCGAACCATCTATTGAGTACAGAATATGGATTGAAATTAAATTGAAAAAAGACAAAAGTAATGAGAAGTAGCAGAAATGAGAATAGCAAGAATTTAACATCAGGATTGATGGTCATGAAGTAGATGATGTTAAGGAATTCTGCTACCTAGGCAGGAAAATAACCAAGACAGACGGAATAAGAGACATCAGAAGCAAATTATCAATGGCAAAAATGTCGTTCATGGATAAGAGAAGTCTACTAGTATCAAACATAGGTCTCACTTAAGGAAGAAATTTCTGGGAATGTACGTCCGGAGTACAGTATTGTATGGTAGTGGAACATGGACTGTGGGAAAACCGCAACAGAAGAGAATCGAATCATTTGAGATATTGTGCTACAGACAAGCAAGATGTAGACTGATAAAGTAAGGAATGAGGTGGTTCTGTGCAGAATCGGAGAGGAAAGGAATATATGGAAAGCACAGATAAGGAGAAGGGACAGGATGATAGAACATCTGTTAAGACATAAGGCAATGACTTGCTCGGTACTAGAGGTAACTGTACAAGGCAAAAACTGTAGAGTAAGATTGAGTCTGGAATACATCCAGCAAATAATGGAGGGAGTAGGTTGGCAGTGCTACTCTGAGATGAAGAGGTTAGCACAGGAGAGGAATTCGTGGTGGTCCACATCAAACCAGTCAGAACACTGGTGACACCCCCAAAAAAATTGTAATTAGGTGTTCGCTCTGTATAAGTCTATGGAAGTCACCCTGTGGTACACGTTTCCATTTGTTAATGAGAGACCAGGAGAGTTGTTGGAGAATCTTTGGTACAGCAGGACGACCATGAACACATCAATCAAGCATACCCTATGCGTGTTCAAGGGCATTTATTTGGGGACTCACCTGTAGCCATTTGAATACTGCAGTGTCCAGGCTCCGCAAGGCGTCCCTGGTGACGCCCGCTACGTGTGAGCTGGCATTATCATGCATAATAAGGAATTCAGGCCCGACATCATATGCAGCAGCCAACACATGGCCAAAGAGGATCTTTTCGTTCCACAGCCAGGTGGTAAGGCAATGACAAGACCCAGACAGTGTCAACACTGATACCTCCCCATACCTTCGCAGAACCTTAGGCGAATCTGTCGATTTCCAGTATAATATTTGGCAGGTACCGCTCATAGTCTGATCGGTCACAGCGGTTCCAGTGGCCATTCTGACAACGTCTTTCAGTGCGATGGTGGTAACTGTGCGTGATTATAGGGCACACTCACTTCTGATATGGTGTTATACTGTGTAATGTCCTTAGGGAAGAAGATCTTCATTACTTGGTTGGTATACTGGATACGATCTTACTTCATTCATATGCTAACATGGTCGGTGGTAATTAACACTCTTGCTTGTGTGCTCTAGTGTAGGCATAGAAGTAAGCTTTGCCTGCGCTCAAAGGAAGACGGTGCCAATTTAAATGATTGCAGTAAAAGTGTACGGTGGTTAAGGGACGAGGGGAGTGTTTTTTCTGTAGAACCTATGTGAAAAGGATGTGGACTGTCCAGTTGTTCGGTCTCATCGTATAATCACGTTGGATGGCTCCGGTCGGTCGGCAGCCTTGTGCAGGTAGGCTGATAGCGCCGAGGAGTCACTGCTGCTGTGGACAGAACATTGTAGACTGGCAATAAAGCAGGGGATGGGCCCTTGTTAAGCAGGAACCCGATGAGACGATTGTGAGTTTTCTGCGAATTTCCGTAGGTCAGGTCAGTGGCGCCCAGAAGTCCATACTCTGCTACAAAACAATTTGTGAAAGCTTGAGGCTTTTAGCCCCTTTATGGCCATTCTTTGGAAAGTTCAAAGTGGATGCAATAGGGAAGACAACGATATCTTTTATGGAGGACTGTGGTTCCATCCAGGTCATGCTTTTAGAAAAAAATACAGTGTAAATGCACGGGAAAGAGACCGCGAAGCTCAATCATGTTTTCCTTTTCTCCCAATTACATTTTAAAGTAGTTGGTTTTTCATATCTGCGTACTCAGAGCAAGTGGTGGTCTCCTGTGCTCCAGCTCATGATTGGTTTGGTCTAGAGTGGGTGCAGTCGAAGCATCTCAACGTGTTATGCTACCAAGCTGGCGAGGAAAGCGAAGAGAAAGAGGACACTCTTCTACTGGCACTTCGCTAGTTAAGAACTGCAGGTCTTTACCTAAACGGTCTGACTTGTGTCCTTCGCTAGTGTGCCACTTAGAGCCTGTGCCAGTCACCATATGAACTGTCAGAGATACTGTTTCTAACATCACGCACGCAGCGAATGATGTGTGCTTGACAACGAGTCATGTGTGGGTGTACTTATTAGTTTCATGTCGGCGGTCTGAACATTAGACATATTCAATCACGCATAGTCGTGGCATGGAATAAAATTAGTTTGGCAGACCAGCAACAGGTCCACCTGCACACTGGAATCCACAGGGGTTTCAGAGGCTCTTAGGGAAGTACCTGCATTTTGAATTAGCTGAACACGAGACTGCGTGCTTACATTTTTCGGGCGCAGGCCATTAATAACAGATTGCTACCATCCGTGACTCCAGTTGCTGAGCACATCATGGTGTGCTGCTCTGACCTGCAGAAGGGTGAAGTATTCGCTGTTCTGGCGTAGGGCTCCAATATATGCTTCTCAGCATCCTGTTCTTTGTAACCATATGTTTCTTTATGGAATGTAGAGTATAGGTGCTTGATAATAGTGTAGTTTATTGGGCTGTACCACAGATTGACATGTATGAAGTCAGGTAAAGCAGTTAGTTCCGGTTAGTGTCGTGTATTGATTTCCAGCTGATCACTTTATTCACCATCAACCGCATATAATTGAAAGTCTTTGTCCAATAAAAAATGTTTGTGTGCCTTTTCTTTAAACTTTTTTGTCTTGTGATATTAAGAATGAACAAATCAATGGTTATTTAGATCACAGCTCCTCCCAGTGTTCTGATTAACATTATCTTTGCCATTTTTACTAAAGTCATGATTACAATTGAAAGTGGGAAGTTTGCAACTGGCGACCCTGCCAGGATCTAGTTTCTTGGCACTTCAGTGATGCTGTAATTTTAGTGTCCTTGCCAAACAGGTGGGCATTATGTTAGTTGAAAATATAGTTCCATAGTATGTTTTAGATTTAGTTCTCTGATTGTGTTGTTTATGCGCTTATTTGTTTTATTTATAGTGTATTTGTGTCACGTGGCAACTGTTTGCAATAATAAACACCATAAATATAATATGACAACACCATTAGCAATGATGTTGTCGAATTATTTTTATGGTGTTTATTATTGTAGCCTTTTTTGTATTTGGTTCTTTGTTGGTCTGGATCTAGTGTACTGTTGTAGCCTCGGACTGGAAACTGCTTTGCTAATTTTTTTGACATCATTGTACTGTACTGCATTAATCTTGTGAGATAGATAATATGGTTGTCCACGTGTTGCACGGATAATTAAAGTTTGTTGTGGATAGGGAATCTGAATGATATCAAGAAGTAGGGCACAGAGACAAGTAGACTGGGAGCAGGGAAATAAAACATACGTACAGGATGAAGAGCGCAATGAAATGGTGGAAGCACAGTTTGAACGTATGAAGGCAGTGCTGTTGAACTGTGTTAGCAACAATATGCCGTTTAACAAGGAAATCTGGGAGACGAAAGCGAAATGGCTTTTCATTAGAGGACAGGCAGTGACAGGTTGCGTGTGATAGAAGATGTGAGCGTACCACAACATTTCGAAGAAGAAGTGATTATTAGAAACCTGGACAGAGAATGCAGTGCGGTATCAGAATGCAAGGATGCGGATACAACACCGCAGAAATAAAGTATGGTTTTGGTCTGTCACTATACTGAGGAAAAGGAAGAGGGCTTCAATCTGGTGACATTTTTAATGGGAATGGAGAAGAAACCTGATAGACTAAAAGAAATGGAGGAAAAGATTAACAGATTAAGAGGAATGGAGAAGAAAATTAATAAGTTAGTACGAGATAATACCGAGAAGAGGAGTACATCAAAAATATCGGTGCTCAGGTAAATCAGATGAGAGAGGAACACAAGTCAGGGGCAAATCAGCTCCGCGAAAACCGCGAAAACCTACGTAAAATAAACACGAAAGCAATAACAGGTTTAAAGATTGCACATGATGCTAAGAAGACGGCAGAGAGAGCCAAGGCAGTAGCAAGTATCGGAAGACGAGTAGCAACTGAAGCACTGAAAACGAGTAAACGCACAGAACAGCAAGGACGCGAGCCGGTGATCAACAAGAATGTCGAAAACATGGAAAAGCGGCAAAATAACGCGGAGCAGCGCTTCGACCCGAAAATACGTGAATCCACTGGTGTTCATGCGACAGTGGCCATGGAGAAATAAGTCAGAGCTGCACAATTAGAGACTGGTTCGGACGTGACAACTGAAACTCCAGTGACTGAGACTCTCCTTTCGTTCAGATCTCAACAGGGAGCTATCAACATGCTTATAGAGAAGAAGTTGGATGAGGCGCTAAGGAAATATTTTCAAATGCGCCCAAGTGGTGTAGAACTACAGCATACGTGCAGGACCGATATGCCGGCAGCGATGGCCGTGCGGTTCTAGGCGCTACAGTCCGGAACCGCGGGAGTGCTATGGTCACAGGTTCGAATCCTGCCTCGGGCATGGGTGTGTGTGATGTCCTTAGGTTATTTCGGCTTAATTAGTTGTAAGTTCTAGGGGACTGCTGACCTAAGATGTTAAGTCCCATAGTGCTCAGAGCCATCTGAACCATCTGAGGACCGATATCTGTATAACAGCAAGCAGAAACCATGAGCACAATACTATATGTCTGCGGCAGCAGTTCCAAATAACTACAGGAGTCCAGATGTTAACATTTACGATACGAAATAGGTTCTCTTTTCAGATGAGGCCTGTATTAGCTTCCACCCTGTTAATAATGACATTTGAGTGTGGAGATAATGTAATAAATCCTTATTAAAATGTATGTAAGCAGTAAAAACGGAAAAATTTTGCACTATAATTTCCCTAAACGTGAGGAAAAATAAAAAAAGCAGAATGGGTACTGTTATTCTTAAGACTTCCCTATGAAAGTTCTTGAAGTTTCATACGAAGTTGATGTAAGTTGGATTATACTACACTGTTAAGAGAGATGGGGATGGAACACTGGGTTTAAATGTGAAATCCATTCGACCATAGCATAATGGCCCGGAACATTTTATTACCTGTAAGCAAATTCATCGAGCTGCATCGAAAAAACTGTTTGGCGAAGAAAGGGATAACTCGCTACAAGAGCCAGCATTCCTACATTTAATGTATGGTGGAGTACGATAAAGTGTTCACAACGCCGAAAGAATGTGCAGGGAAAAGTTTCTAACAGTAGTCATCGAACTGGAAGAAATCAACGTTGTGGATAAGTGCAAGGAACTGGCTCGTTTAAGCCATAGATAACAGGTCAAAATTCTGGACAAATACTTTTTCACACAAACGATCACCAGGAATATTTTGTCACGAACATACCAACTTATTTATTACCTTCTGTTTATTTGAAAATATCTTCGCTCAATTGAATCTTCGAAATAGTTACAAGGTTATGGGATGTCCCACTAGCTTGCCTTCTTGCTTTATACAATGCTGTTTTGGAGTGATCATAACCTGGCATATCAACGGCGAAATCTGAAATTCTTTCTTTCAAATCTTTAAATTGCTCTTTAAAATGGACTCTCTTCCTGCATTTAGGGTATTCGTTTCTTAGTCTTTTTTTTTTTTTTAAATGGACTCTCTTCGTGCAGTTATGCATTAGTTTCATAATCCGACCTTCTACCATGTCACGTGGGCAAGAAAGATAATTCTTTCTTTTCCATTTTATAAGCAGCCTTCATACTTGCTTCGTTCGGAATTCATGCACAATCAGCCTGTATGCTAATCACATGTTATGTGCACCCGGTTGCGATGACCATCCTTAAGACAGCTTCCTTTCATTGTGGTAATTACACTCCTGGAAATGGAAAAAAGAACACATTGACACCGTTGTGTCAGACCCACCATACTTGCTCCGGACACTGCGAGAGGGCTGTATAAGCAATGATCACATGCACGGCACAGCGGACACACCAGGAACCGCTGTGTTGGCCGTCGAATGGCGTTAGCTGTGCCGCATTTGTGCACCGCCGCCGTCAGTGTCAGCCAGTTTGCCGTGACATACGGAGCTCCATCGCAGTCTTTAACACTGGTAGCATGCCGCGACAGCGTGGACGTGAACCGTATGTGCAGTTGACGGACTTTGAGCGAGGGCGTATAGTGGGCATGCGGGAGGCCGGGTGGACGTACCGCCGAATTGCTCAACACGTGGGGCGTGAGGTCTCCACAGTACATCGATGTTGTCGCCAGTGGTCGGCGGAAGGTGCACGTGCCCGTCGACCTGGGACCGGACTGCAGTGACGCACGGATGCACGCCAAGACCGTAGGATCATACGCAGTGCCGTAGGGGACCGCACCGCCACTTCCCAGCAAATTAGGGACACTGTTGCTCCTGGGGTATCGGCGAGGACCATTCGCAACCGTCTCCATGAAGCTGGGCTACGGTCCCGCACACCGTTAGGCCGTCTTCCGCTCACGCCCCAACATCGTGCAGCCCGCCTCCAGTGGTGTCGCAACAGGCGTGAATGGAGGGACGAATGGAGACGTGTCGTCTTCAGCGATGAGAGTCGCTTCTGCCTTGGTGCCAATTATGGTCGTATGCGTGTTTGGCGCCGTGTAGGTGAGGGCCACAATCAGGACTGTATACGACTGAGGCACACAGGGCCAACACCCGGCATCATGGTGTGGGGAGCGATCTCCTACACTGGCCGTACACCTCTGGTGATCGTCGAGGGGACACTGAATAGTGCACGGTACATCCAAACCGTCATCGAACGCATCGTTCTACCATTCCTAGACCGGCAAGGGAACTTGCTGTTCCAACAGGACAATGCACGTCCGCATGTATCCCGTGCCACCCAACGTGCTCTAGAAGGTGTAAGTCGACTACCCTAGCCAGCAAGATCTCCGGATCTGTCCCCCATTGAGCATGTTTGGGACTGGATGAAGCGTCGTCTCACGCGGAGTGCACGTCCAGCACGAACGCTGGTCCAACTGAGGCGCCAGGTGGAAATGGCATGGCAAGCCGTTCCACAGGACTACATCCAGCATCTGTACGATCGTCTCCATGGGAGAATAGCAGCCTGCATTGCTGCGAAAGGTGGATATACACTGTACTAGTGCCGACATTGTGCATGCTCTGTAGCATGTGTCTATGTGCCTGTGGTTCTGTCAGTGTGATCATGTGATGTATCTGACCCCAGGAATGTGTCAATAAAATTTCCCCTTCCTGGGACAATGAATTCACGGTTGTCTTATTTCAATTTCCAGGAGTGTATTTATGTCACGTCATCTGTGCTGTTGTACCATTAATAGACACAATTGTTCTCATTTCACCGGAATAGCCATGGTACATTGTGCATAAAGCATAATGTTTCTTTCGTAAACATGACAGTATCTTTCATTCTTCCTTGAAGTAGACGTTGAACTGAGGTGATGAGGCTCACCGGATACCTTCTAATAGCGTGTCGGACCTCGTTTTGCCCGGTGTAGCACAACATCGCGGCGTGCCAGGGGCGCAACTCGTTAGAAGTCCCTGAAGAAATATTCAGCCATGCTGCCTCTATAGCCGTCCATAATAGAGAAAAGGTTGCCGGTGGAGGATTTTATACTCTAACTGACGTCTCGATTATATGTAAAAATGTTCGTTGGCATTTTCAGGCGATCTGGGTGGCCTAACCAGTCGCTCAGTTTACCAAGAATGTTCTGCAGATCAGTCGTGAACAATTGTGGCCCGGTAACTAGGACACCTTTGTTTGGAAATATGAAGTTGATGAAACACTTCAGGTACCACGCCATTCCATGTA
Source organism: Schistocerca gregaria (assembly GCF_023897955.1). Taxonomy (NCBI): domain Eukaryota; kingdom Metazoa; phylum Arthropoda; class Insecta; order Orthoptera; family Acrididae; genus Schistocerca; species Schistocerca gregaria. The sequence goes on from NC_064920.1 coordinate 251,732,752, forward strand.
AACACAGCCCACACAGTTATGGTCCTACCACCAGCTTGCATGGTGCTTTGTTGACAACTTGGATCCATGGCTTCGTAAGGTCTGCGTCACACACTAATCTTACCATTAGCTGTTACCATCTGAAGCCGGGACGGTTTTTGGGTCGTCTTGGGTCCACGAGAGCTATGAGCAAAGATACTCGCGTCAGTTACCTGCTGTCATAGCTCATTAACGCCACATTTCGCCGCGCTGACCTAACGGATACGTGCTTCGTACGTCCCACATTGATTTCTGAGGTCATTTCACGCAGCGTTGCTTGTCTGATAGCACTGATAACTGTACACAAACGTGTTGTCCGTGGTGAGGGGTAATGCCTGAAATATGATACTCACGACACCTTCTTAGCACCACGGATATCGGAATAGCGAATTCCCTAATGACTTCCGGAACAAAATGTCTCACGCGTTTACCTCCATCTCCCATTCTGTGTTCAAAGTCTGTTGATTCCCGTCGTGCGGCTACAATCACGTCGGAAAACTTTTCACGTGAATCATATGATTGCAAATGACCGCTCCATAGCCATGTGTATGGACGCGTAACTCTTCCCCATGACCTTTTGTCTCCTCATATTTAATTTACTTCTGGTGCCGTTCATTCATGGAGAGCATCATTTATAGAAAAATTCTGCGGAGCGTTCGTTCCCAAAAACAGAAGAAATATACGGAGATGCTTCTGGTGGTACTGTTTACTGTTTGCGTTTACTTGCACGCTTGCCGTCTTTTCGATACTCCTGCTCCACTCTTTCCTTTGTTTATCATCCCGTTGTCTTCCGCCTCGAATACGACGAGTTCCTGTGGAAGAATCCTTGTATGCATATTGCCAAGACGCTTCCCGGCCGTCTCAGAGTAGAAAAGGAAGTGCTTCACAGCGATCGCTTCGAAACTCGCTGCGAGCCCGAGTGTTCGCTCGGTTTGCTGCCCCCTTGTGACACTATATTTGCGCTGGACAGCTCAATCTCGATTCGGATTTTCTTTTCTTATACCTGCGTCTGGAAATGGAATTCATGAGGCGTTACTTGTGCATATGAGGAGTGCGGCATTAGCTGGGCCAATATTTACGAGTATTGGCCACATTTGCCAAAAACGCCCTGCGTTCAGAACTCGCGTCTGCAAATAAGCGATGTTCACGGCTCCCCTGTTGCCTTGTCTGGTGAACTAATTTCTTCGCACTGTCTGTCAGACAGTGAACGCTGTATCTAAGAACGTAAATTAATCCGATATGCAATAAAAAAAACACGGGAACAACTTTCTTTTCTATCTGTAAGTCACATTACTCACCAGTGAATATTATTGAATATACTTACGTCCAGATAAATAAGTACGCTGTGACTGTCACAATACCAATATGATACGTGTCCCTGGTATCTGCAATGCCCTTTTTATAATTTGTGAAACAGATTAAGCTAGGACGTTCCATCTCGTTAGTTTTGGCTTCTTCTGTTTCATCCAGAAGAAGTTAATACACGAGTATCGTACACTTTGAGAACATTTGTGTTGCGAATTTGAGCATTGCTTTCATTGCCACTTTGTTATAAGTCTATGAGTGTTTCGTAATAGGACATCCACTGATGTGACGGAAATCATGAGATACTTCATAAAATGTCAGACCTCCTTTTTCCCGGTGCAGTGTAGCAAACAACATGGCGTGGTTCAAAATGGTTCACATGGCTTTGAGTACTATGGGACTTAATATCTGAGGTCATTAGTCCCTTAGAGCTTAGAAGTACTTCAACCTAACTAACCTAAGGACATCATACACATCCATGCCCAAGGCATGATTCGAACCTGCGACCGCAGCGGTCGCGCGGTTCCGAAATGAAGCAATATGGGGTGGACTCAATAAGGTGTTCAAAGTCCCCTGCAGACACAATGAACCATGTTGCCTCTATGGCCAACCATATCTTCGAAGGTGTAGCCGGTGCAGGACTTTGTGAACGGACCGACCTCTCGATTACGCCCCAGAAACTTTCGATCGGATTCATATCTGGGTGGGTAATTCATGCTCGAATTGACCAGAAAGTTCCTGAAACCAATCCAAACAATTGTGGATTGGTGACACAGCGCATTGTCATCCATAAAAATTGCATCATTGTTTGGAAACAAGTATCCCATGAAAGGCCGAACATAACCATTCCCAGTCAATAATCGGTTCATTTGGACCAGAGAACCCAGTCCCTTCAATGTAAACACAGCCCACACGATTGTAGAGCCACCACTAGCTTGCAAAGTGCTTCATTGAAACATGATTGTTTGCTTTCGTACGGTCTGTATCACACTCGAACCCTACCATCAGCTCTTACCAACTGAATCTGGGACTCACGTGACTAGGCCACAGTTTTCCCGTCGTTTAGCGTTCAACGGATGTAGTCATGAGCCCTGGAGCTGTGCGGCAGGCGATGTCGTGCTGTTTTCAAAGGCACTCGGGTCGGTCGTCTGCTGCCGTAGCCCTTTAACACCAACTTTCGCGGCACCGTGCTAACGGATATATTCGTCATAAGTCCCACATTAATTTCTGCGACTGTTTCAAGCAGGGTTGCTTGTCTGTTAGCACTGACAAATCTACACAAACGCCATTGCTATTGGTAGTTAAGTGACGGCCGTGGTAAGTGGTAACACCTGAAGTCTAGTATTCTCGGTACACTCTTAGTACTGTGGGTCTAGGAATGTTGAATTTCGTAACGATTTCTGAAATGGACTGTCCATTCGTCTAGCTCCAACTAACATACCGGGTTCAAAGTCTGTTAATCCCAGACGTGAGGCCATTATGACGTCTGAAACGTTTTCACATAAATGACCTGAGTGCAAACGACAGCTCCGCGAAGCACTGTCTTTTTATACCTTGTGTAGGAAATACTACCGCCATCTGTATTTGTGCTGATCGCTATCCCATGACTTGTCTCCTCAATGTATATACACCCATGCTCATAAATTAAGCATAATGCTGGTACATGGTGAAACAACGCTCTGGTGGGTGGTTTGTGCTTCTAAATCACCTCGGGGTATGACCATGCGGTGCCTTTTACCTGCGGTAGTCGCACGGTGGCGCTGGCAGCAGTCCACATACCAGAGGTGTGTTTGTGCATGTCAGAGTACGGTGCAGCGAGTAAGCGTGCAGTCGTTTTCAGACTGTGTGTTGAAAGTGGCTCAAAGAACACATATTGGTCGTGTTATGAGGGGTAGGATACTAGGGCGACTGGAGCCTGGTCAACCTCAGCAGGTCGTAGCAAGGACCCTCTGGGTGCCACAAAGTATGATCTCAAGATTGTGGCAACAATTCCAGCAGACAGGGAACGTGTCCAGGTGCTACAGTACTCGACGTCCATAGTGTACAACATCACAAGATGACCGATATCTCACCATCAGTGCCCGCAGACTGCCGCGGATTACTGCAGGTGGACTTGCTCCGGACCTTACCGCAGCCACTGGAAGCTTATCTCCAGACACACAGTCTACAGACGTCTGAACAGACTGAGATCTCAAGGTGCATTCCACTGACCCCTGGTCACAGGAGTGCCCGTAAAGCTTGGTGTCAAGAACACAGCACAAGCGCACTGGAACAGTGGTCCCAGGTTATGTTCACAGACAAGCCCAGGTATAGTCTGAAAAGTGATTCTCGCCAGGTTTTCATCTGGCGTGAACCAGGAACCAGATACCATCTCCTTAATGTCCTTGAAAGGGACCTGTATGGAGGTAGTGGTTTGATGGCGTGAGGTGGGTGCAAGTTCACCCCTGCATGTCTTTGACAAAGGAACTGTAACAGGTCAGGTGTATCGGGACGTCATTTTGCACCAGTATGTCCACCTTTTCAAGGGTGCAGTGGGTCCCACCTTCCTAATGATGGATGAAAACGCATGGCCCCATCGAGCTGCCATCGTGGAGGAGTACCTTCAAACAGAAGATATCAGGCGAATGGAGTAGCCTGACTGTTCTCCAGACCTTAAACCCTATCGAGAAGGTGTGGGACGCTCTCGGCCGACGTATCGCTGCACGTCTTCAAACCTTTACGGCTCTTCAGGAGGTCCAACAGGCACTGGTGCAAGAATGGGAGGCTATACCCCAGTAGCTGCTCGACCACCTAATCCATAGTATGGCAACCCGTTGTGCGGCCTATGTACCTGTGCATGGTGATCATATCCCATATTGATGTCGGGGTACATGCACAGGAAACCGTGGCATTTCGTAGCACATGTGTTTCGGGATGGTTCTCTCAACTTATCACCAATACCGTGGACTTACAGATCTGCGTCGTGTGTGTTCCATATGTTCCTACGCTATTAGTGACAGTTTGGTGTACTGCCACGTTGTGTTGCACCACATTCTGCAATTATCCTTAATTTATGAGGATGAGTGTATATTGCTTCCGAGTAACATTCTCTCCTCTCGCCGCCCCTTTTTCGTAAAGTTTCGTATGCTTTGGCAACTCCAGACTGAAGCTTTGAAATCATATTCCGTTGCTGTGTGTCATGTTCAGCGTCTGGGGATGTATTTCAGGCCGGAAACACGGTTCATAATCTTGCAAGAACACCCATAGCTTAAAAAGAAGTGGGAGCATATCAAGGCCGATAGCTTTCATTGGACTATGTACCCATGTAGGAGACATCTGACACTCACCATATTTCCAAAATTGTTTCATGTTTATTGAAAACAAGACTCTGGTATAACACTATGAAAACTTACACCCTGCTTGTAGCAGCCGGCATTAAAGCTTTTTTTTCTATATTCTGTAATCCCTAAAGCCGATCTGTCACCGATTCACGGATTAGTCGCTTTTGTTTTATGTTATTCTTTATTCTATGTGTATCAGAGATATTTATATAATATTTTATCCTCATCATACCTCGTTCCCTTTGTGTTGGTAAACAAAATGGGGATCCTCTTATACATACATAGCCCGATGAGACTCATTCTGTTACCTTCTGCATTCACAAAATAAACAGTTCCGCAACGGGTAACGCTCGCTGTGACAGTGAGAGACCAAAGAGGGGCGGCAGGGAATGGTGACGTTTTCGCTTTATGCTCGACATTTAACTAACTGTCCTTCCATTCTCTTATTCCTATCGGAGATCATTTACCTTCTTTCTCAATAATTTTTAACCGTTCTGTTATTCCCTCCTTACTTTTATTGTTAGATGTGAGAGGTTGGAGGTTTCTCAATTGTGAAAAATACTGCTACGATTTCGAACAAAGATATAACACTTTTATTCATAAAACAAATTTTTCTCATATTCACGAAAATGGTTTACACTCAATTTTTACACAATTATCCAAGATAAATTTTAATTCCCACTGTCTTAAACTAAATTTACTTGTGCCACACTGCTGGGATGCGGTAGACAGAAAGGACAGCACAATAACAACAATTCTATCATCATTCGTCACACAATATCATACAGAGCACTCTTTTAGTTACAAACTACCTTTCAAACATTACTGAGTGAGAGGCCAAACAAATGAGACTAGGAGACGCTTGCATTTTAAGTTCTGATGGAAAATGGAAATGAGTGTATGGCGTCAGTGGGCGGGAGTTCCCAGGCGGGAAGTTCGACCGCCAAGTGCCAGACTTATTGAGCGCGACGCCACATTGGGCGACTTGCACGTCGACAATGGGATGAAATGATGATAAGGACAGTACAACACCCAGTCCCTAAGGGAGAAAATCTTCCACCCCAGCCGGGAATCGAACACGGGCCGCCATGAGTGGAATTCCAACGCGCTGGCCTTTCAGCTATTACGGTGGACTTAAGTTCTGATAGTATAGAGCATTACAATTTGTCAAAAAGTGATCGAAGTTACTGTACTGAAACCTACCTACTGTGGCTTATGATCTTAGAATGTACCACACAACGTATCACATTTGTAACTGATAAATAACCACTGACGTTAACCGAAAAATAATCAAATGTATTCAGCATTTGTATTTCCCTCGTAGCGCTTATTACCACTCGATAGTGGTGAATCAAGCTACCATAGATTTGGAATAATCTGCATCTATCTGACTACAAATAGAACCACTAAACCAAACCATAATTTATGAAGAAAAATCAGAAATGCACCAAAATTTAGCGCTTTGTATCAAACATGATTTCTATTCTCGTTTATTATGGCAAGATTTAATCTTTTATTTTACCACTATGTTAGCCCTAACACATATGGTCAAGTACATGGTACCAAAATCTGTCAGAAAGAAAATGTATCTAAAAATGAATAAAATGTTCCTGATACACATTACAAGATAGCTAAGAAGCATTTTAATGAGCACCAACTACAATGAACCGTGTCTACCACACTTGACTCGAAGTGTACAAGCCCTCGCTCCACAAAGAGAACTACAATATCTCTAAACTAAAATAAAATTTCTGTAAAATTATTTCACATGACTCTTACCTCACTTACCATAGAGGGTAATTCCACTTGACGTCAATGTACCGAAGTTCAAAGTTCCTTACAACAGCACGGTATAAAGAAAACTGCAAAAATATGAAAATTTAACCGGAATCGCTATTTTGACATAGTTTTCACACGTATAATGTGCATTTGAAAGCCGCTGACTAAATTAAAAGTTACAAATTATGAGCCATGAACGACAAAAAGTTGTTGTACCGAACGCATGTACAACTACAACATAAAGGAAATATTATTAATTTTGATAAATAACCCACATAATCATATATCAGAATGCAACATTTTACTCCCGCTTTTACTTGCTGAACATTAAGCTTAATGTTACACTCACACAGATACCACGCTCAGGGCCTGCATCACATTAAGTTACCAAGCCCCAACTACCTAAACGATCAAAATTGCGAAAAATGACACCATATTCTGATACTTCCTTGTCAACGGTGACTTTAATAAACATGTTTCTTCCTGATCGACGATGATGTCGCTACAGCACTGTCTTACCAAAACAATAACGACCTGAAGACGAGTGCACACTTCAGCTCCCGGTGACAGGGAGACGAACGAGACCACCTGGTCGCCAACATGATCCTCGTTCAAATACTGGTAGCAGAAGAAAGCCGTCATTGACTGACGGGCCAAATTCCCTCTGAACTATTGATACAGACCAAAGCCTCTGCTAGCCTCCTTGCTGAACCTTCCCTTCTACTCTACATTTGTAAACCACCATCTCGTACACATCTTTGGTTAATCATCTGCGAGTTGTCTGTAAACATATTTTCGTTCAATCATACACCTGCCAGGAAGGGAAGGACGGAATGAAGGAAGTGTAACAAAAGAGATAAAGTAAAACACTGTTTGCAGACATTTCTTCATTCCACTGCTGACGGTTAATGAAATATTGCTTTCTAGCTTTGCCATTATGCTACCAAAATTGTTTAATATCATACAAAACTACTTGCAGATATTTAAATGGAGAGTACTTCCAGCACTGCTCCAATTGTATCGTCCGAGGTACTACAGTGTCTCGTGCATAAAGACTGGGTATCCCTTATGTAGCACTTAAAATTTTATTTCTTCAGAAAATTTTACCCTCCCGCCTTCAATTTGGTTAGAGTTACTCAGGACAAAAATTTCATCTGAATGCGACGACATTAACCCGTTCCGATTAGAGCGACAAATTTTAATGTTGAAAATTTCAGGTTCTGAAGTTTTTAGACAGTGTAAAAGCTACTGATGCCTGCATAATACCAAAATTAAATACATTTCTGCTTTTTAGCATACGTTTAATATTCTTGAGAATATTTTCTTTTTAACGTTACTTTCTACACTTTACGATGTTCTTGAACACAACGCAATAAAAATTCCTTTTGCTCCTGCACTACGATCATTAGTCCTTGAAAATCTTGCATTAATTTAACACACCTTTCAGCAGAGTCATGACAGCTTTTAACTCCTTAATTATCTTTTTTAGCGTCTAAGTATGCAGTGCTGCTTGTGCATGTGGAGTGAAACTCTTGAATAAAACTTACGTATACAATCTACAGGCTGGATGACTTACCATACTAGGGTCCATCCAGCTCTCCACAAAAGGAATATATCTCTTTCCTATTTTTAAGTTTATGTCTGTCCAAAATTGCTACTATTTTGAATCTAGGTCCTACGTCTGCTACATCACTAAACAGTGATAAGAAACAACTGATGACTAAATTTCCTTTGAGTTGCCCTTGACTTTGGGGAATCTTCCATATGATTTCAGATCATTTAAGAAGCACAGATCCAGACGGGTTTTTACAGCTTCATTACAATGAAGCCACGGTTTGACATAATCACTTACAATGAAAATAGAGACACCTCTGAATTCATTTTTATTTTGAACGGGTAGTTGAAGTAGTGATCATAGCAGAAACATTTATTAATAATGTACTGCTCTTACAATCCATCTTGCTTAATTTACTGCTCTAGGAGGGCATATTTTCTATTTCTTTTGCAAAGTTACTTCAGGAAAACATTACAAGAGCTCAATGAGCTTATGGTAATCACTTCTCGCTGTTTGTTTAATTAATTCATTTTCTAAAAGTCTAACATCTCCTTGCTTTCTGATTTTGCAAGTGTGTAAATTACTGACGTTGATACTCTTCCAGTTTTTTTTGGCCCATTAAGATAGCCCATGTTTTAGGCAGATATGTGGATGTGTCGTTGCAGAGAATTTGCAAGTTGTCTCCAATACCGTAATACGTTAATGTATTCCAAACAGCGTTCGCTTCCTCTTTACCAGAACATTCTACTATTTCGGAGTGCCAGTGAGTTTTTTTTTTTTTGAGTGACTGTCACGTAATGCTGACAACATTCTACCATCCCTCATCCCAATGAGAAGTAAGAATCCCGGTAGCATCATTCTATCATTCCTGAAAGTTGATTTTACTGCCTCAGACCCTTGCCTTCTCTTCTTTTGTCTGATGTTATGATCTAAGAGCCTCTGCTGTAGCCTAAAGTATATATACAGAATACACTCTGTTGGCATCTTTTCAAGACAGTCCCTAATTCTTTAGTAATGAAATCTTTGGTGCCTCGCCTTGCAGCATCCTCCAATGAACTCTTCTCAGAAGTAGGTTATAAAAACGTACCATCACCGCTAACGTCAGTTGTATCTCAATATCCGTTCTGATTCTTCGGATGAAACACAGCAGAAAATGTAGTAGATGCTGTGCACATTTGTTTCTCTTGCCTTTTCTCTTCTTCCTATTTGCTCTGCCTTGCTCTTTCTTCTTTATACGGTCTACTGCTTCAAGGTGACCTTTACACCCTGGGAGTCTCTGTGGAAGTAAAAACATCCTGTCTTCTTCCAATGTGATCGTTTGTAGAGGTCTGGCATGTGCGGTAGCAAATAAATTTTCCAAATTATTCATAAAAATCTCTTATTCCAAACACGCGTTCCTTGACACTGAGTAAATGACGCAACATCTTAGAAAGTCATTATAAAATACGTACGATATGATCGGTAACAAATCATCTATTAACTGCACTGCACATGCGCAAACTGATGAGGTGCCATCAGCGCGACGTCTGCGCATAATGTGAAAGATCACGTTCTTCACGGGAGTTCGTGCTGCAGTCAGCATCGGTACAGTGTTTCATTTCAAGAAAATTTTGTACATACCCATTTTAGACTCATTCAAACAATACTGAAGGATGAGCGCTCAAAGTCGGAAAACAAGGGAGACCTAAAGTAAAGAGGTTTCAGTATCTTGTCGATGGGTGCAGGTGGAAAAGTGTTTGTTACATGCGGTGCTGTGTGGACATTAATATGGTAACAACAGTTGCACTCCTTCCGATCACAGGAAGCTCACACTGTAATTGTTGCTGATATGTGATCTCGCTCCGTCTTCAGTCATAGAGTAATGTTCGCCTATGAGGCTGATACCCAATGTTCTGGAAAGGTACATTTTCGGAATGAACCCTCCTCCTTCAGAGGCCGAGATGTAGTGTGCCGTCGAGAATCCTTCACGCTACAATAGCGAAGAATTGCTGAAACAAATTTGCGGCGTATTTCTGAACGAACAGCCAGTACGTCCGTACCTCTACTTTCTATGTCTAACCTTTTGAATATTCCTTGTGCTTCTTCTAGAAATACTGCCCAAACTTTTAGAATTTATGTGACATGAAGGAGCTTTCACGTTTCGCATCTTGCTCGAGAATAGCCATACCAGGCGTTCACTGAAAAAGCACTCCGTCTTCGGGCCACAAGTGGCCAATCGGAACCATCCTACAGCCGTGTCATTCTCAGATGAGAATGTGGATAGGAGGGGCATGTGGTCAGCACACCGCTCTCCCGGTCGTTATGATGGTTTTCTTTGACCGGAGCCGCTACTATTCGGTCGAGTAGCTCCTCAGTTGGCAGCACGAGGCTGAGTGCACTCCGAAAAATGGCAACAGCACATGGCGGCCCGGATGGTCACCCATCCAAGTGCCGACCACGCCCGACAGTGCTTAACTTCGGTGATCTCACGGGAACCGGTGTATCCACTGCGGCAAGGCCGTTGCCCGTTCACTGAAAGGTGGATGGAAAAACAACGTCACGTTTCATAGCCACCTCATTGATCAGGTCTGATTACGTGTAATTTCTGACGAGGTAATTTGAAATGTCTTTGTCGAGACCTGTAGAGACTCAAGAGGATCTCTTGGCATCAATTCTCGCTGCCTATGACTTGTGTATTGTAATGAACCAGGAACCTAGAAACGACGGAGAGGCTTCGTCCCGCCGTAGCCCTCAGTGGTTCACAACCTCACAACAGGCCACAGCAGTCCACCCAACCCCACCGCCGCTCCACACAGAACCGAGGCATATTGCGACTCGGTCGCCAGTGAACCCTCTCCCCGGGAACGAGACATAACGTTTGTGTGGTAGAGTAATTATGGTGTAAGCGTACGTGGAGACAGTGTTTGCGCAGTAATCGCCGACATAGTGTAACTGAGGCGGTATAAGGGGAACCAGCCCGCATTCGCCGAAGCAAATGGAAAACCGCCTGAAAAACCATCCACAGTCTGGCCGGCACACCGGACCTCGACACTAAACCGCCGGTCGGATTCGGATCGGGCACGGGCACGAATTCTCGCTCGGGAAACAGCGTGTTAGACCGCGCGGATGCCTATGACTTAGTTCGAGCGGGTCTGACAGAATTATGCAAGACGACGTCATGCCCTGTTAGACGCTAGGAGGCCACTCTGAACATCTGTTGAGAATGTAGCATTACGTGCAAGTCGTACAAGATAAATGAAACTATTAGAAAGTTGTTTAGGTTTCTACCAGCGATTATGAAACGACAGTCAAAGCATTATTTTCTCATTTTAACCTAAATTTGCGCTTCATTTATTTTAGGACTATGTTTAACTTTCTCACTTTGATAATTGGTCCTTAACAATCTTCTCTGTATGTTTGTATCATCATGCAAACATTTCACAAGCTGCTTACGTAGTGGTCGGCCGCGGTGGCCGTGCGGTTCTAGGCGCTTCAGTCCTGAACCCCGCGACTGCTACGCTCGCAGGTTCGAATCCTGCCTCGAGCATGGATGTGTGTGATGTACTTAGGTTAATTAGGTTTAAGTAGTTTTAAGTTCTAGGGGAGTGATGACCTCAGATGTTAAGTGCCATAGTGCTCACAGCTCTTTTTTTCATTTTTCTTTTTTTTCTGTTGTGTTGGCTTGTAGAATGTTTGCATGATGATGATACAGGGTGGCAGTTATTGAACTATTTGAAATAAAGTCGTCATAACGGTTTGCGTCGGGACTTTCATACTGCCCTGTTGGCCGCGAGTCATGATGAGGAAATACACTCCTGGAAATTGAAATAAGAACACCGTGAATTCATTGTCCCAGGAAGGGGAAGCTTTATTGACACATTCCTGGGGTCAGATGCATCACATGATCACACTGACAGAACCACAGGCACATAGACACAGGCAACAGAGCATGCACAATGTCGGCACTAGTACAGTGTATATCCACCTTTCGCAGCAATGCAGGCTGCTATTCTCTCATGGAGACGATCGTACAGATGCTGGATGTAGTCCTGTGGAACGGCTTGCCATGCCATTTCCACCTGGCGCCTCAGTTGGACCAGCGTTCGTGCTGGACGTGCAGACCGCGTGAGACGACGCTTCATCCAGTCCCAAACACGCTCAATGGGGGACAGATCCGGACATCTTGCTGGCCAGGGTAGTTGACTTACACCTTCTAGAGCACGTTGGGTGGCAGGGGATATATGCGGACGTGCATTGTCCTGTTGGAACAGCAAGTTCCCTTGCCGGTCTAGGAATGGTAGAACGATGGGTTCGATGACGGTTTGGATGTACCGTGCACTATTCAGTGTCCCCTCGACGATCACCAGAAGTGTACGGCCAGTGTAGGAGATCGCTCCCCACACCATGATGCCGGGTGTTGGCCCTGTGTGCCTCGGTCGTTTGCAGTCCTGATTGTGGCGCTCACCTGCACGGCGCCAAACACGCATGCGACCATCATTGGCACCAAGGCAGAAGCGACACTCATCGCTGAAGACGACACGTCTCCATTCACGCCTGTCGCGAGACCACTGGAGGCGGGCTGCACGATGTTGGGGCGTGAGCGGAAGACGGCCTAACGGTGTGCGGGACCGTAGCCCAGCTTCATGGAGACGGTTGCGAATGGTCCTCGCCGATACCCCAGGAGCAATAGTGTCCCTAATTTGCTGGGAAGTGGCGGTGCGGTCCCCTACGGCACTGCGTAGGATCCTACGGTCTTAGCGTGCATCCGTGCGTCACTGCGGTCCGATTCCAGGTCGACGGGCACGTGCACCTTCCGCCGACCACTGGCGACAACATCGATGTACTGTGGAGACCTCACGCCCCACGTGTTGAGCAATTTCGCGGTACGTCCACCCGGCCTCCCGCATGCCCACTATACGCCCTCACTCAAAGTCCGTCAACTGCACATACGGTTCACGTCCACGCTGTCGCGGCATGCTACCAGTGTTAAAGACTGCGATGGAGCTCCGTATGCCACGGCAAACTGGCTGACACTGACGGCGGCGGTGCACAAATGCTGCGCAGCTAGCGCCATTCGACGGCCAACACCGCGGTTGCTGGTGTGTCCGCTGTGCTTTGCGTGTGATCATTGCTTGTACAGCCCTCTCGCAGTGTCCGGAGCAAGTATGGTGGGTCTGACACACCGGTGTCAGTATGTTCTTTTTTCCATTTCCAGGAGTGTAGTATGCGCACCCGCCTTTTTGTTGTTGGCCATTTCCACGTGAAAATGTCACGGTACAACATGCCCGAGCTTATAGCGCTTGTCAAGACCTTCTATGTGAGAAACTGTGGCTTAAAGGAAGTTTGCAATCTAGTTCAAACTCTACATCCGGTACAAGTGTGCTAACAATCACGAATTTGATTCGCACGTTTGAGGGAACGGGTAGTGTTCGTGATGACAGTGTTAGCAATGCCGGTCGCTCAAAACGTGTGAAAACGCCTGAAAACATCGAGAAGACACGAGCTGTGTTGCAAACCAACTCCAAGAAATCGATCAGACGAGCTGCGCAACAGGTGGGAATCAACTGGGAGATACTACGAGAAATTTTTGTTGAAGACCTGCGTGTCTTCAAACGTATCAGGCATTAAGCGTACATGGAGACAGTGTTTGCGCAGTAATCGCCATGGAACAGCGGTTGTGTCTCGCCAGCACTATTGTCCTCAGAATTTACGAGCAAGACTTTGATCTGAATATGGGTTGGTTTAGCAACGAAACGATTTGGTTTAGCGACGAAGCCCACTTTCATTTGGTTGGGTTCGTCAATAAGCAAAATTGGCGCATTTGGGGGACTGAGAATCCGCATTTCGCTCTCAAGAAGTCTCGTCACTCTCAACAGATGACCGTCTGGTGTGCAATGTCCAGACACGGAACGATCAGTGCGATATTCCTCGATGATTCGGTGACTACAGACGAGTACATGAAAGTTTTCGAAGATAATTTAATTCCCATTATCCAAAGTGACCCTGATTTCGACAAGATGTAGTTGATGCGAGCTCGACCCATCGAAGCACGAGAGTGTTCTATGTTCTGGAGGACATCTGGGACCACCTCGACTGACCGCCATATTCTCCGGATCTGAATACGTGCTACTCTTTTTTGTGGGGCTATATTAAAGACAACGTATACATCAATAACCACAAAACCACTGCTGAGCTGTAAACATGCATTAAGGAGGTCATTGACAACATCGACGTTCCAACAGTTGAGCTGATCATGCAGAATTTCCCTAATCGTCTGCGCCACGTTATCGCCAATGATGGTAGACAAACAGAACATGTGAGAACCAGTTAACGTTTTTCATATAGTTCAGCAACTGGCATCCTGTACAAGGCAGGGAAGATTGTTAAAGAGAAATTATCAACGTGAGTATGGTAAAGGCAGTCCAAAAATGAATAAAGCGAAATATTATAGGCGAGAATGATAAAATTACGCTTGTACCGTTCGTTTAGTGACGGCGGTAGAAACCTAAACAACATTCTAATAGTTTCATTTATCTTGCACGACTTGCACGTAGTGTTACATTCTCAACAGATGCTCAAACTGGCAACTCTAGTCTCTATCAATACATGACGTCACCGGCCGTAATTCTGTTAGAGCTGCTCGAACAAAGTGATAGCCATCAAGAATTCATGCCAAGACACCCTCTTGAGTTTCGACAGATCTCGACGAAAGACGTTTGATTTGACCTTACCAGAAATCACGTTGTGAGGCAAATTGGTCACTGCGTACCTACCTTCTGGGTTTCATCTCTGCATGTAGACCCCTTCTTCTATCACTCTGTGAATTTCTCAAACTGACGTGTTAGTAATGAATGAAACTTACTCACGTGGTGCGTTATCTCGGTGAGCGGAATCGGTGCAGTGGGTTAACCACCAATTTGTCTTCGTCGTGGAGGCACAGTCTTTAAAAGTTCGTTTACCCACTCTGATTTACGATTCCGGTGATCGCTCAAAATCGTTTCAAGCACTCCTTCCTCTAGAGAAGCCGTCGATTTTCCGCCCCATCTTGTTTAAATCAGCTTTGCCTCTGATGACATAAATCTCGACAGGATCTGCATATAGTTAAGGCTCACTGGCCATTGACCTTCTTCTTCTATGCGGATGCACACGCAGTTACCGAACTCTTACTGGACTCGGTTAGATTGTCTGCCGCGAGTAATGAGTGTAATGGGCAGGGGTACTAAGAATGTAGTGTGTGGACATTAAGTTGGGAATGTGGGTCTCACGGGGAGCGTGCACGGGATAAATCCCTGCAGTCGCACTATCGTCTGTGTCCTCGGTGGCTCAGTTGGATAGAGCGTCTGCCATGCAAGCAGGCGATCCCGGGTACGAGTTCCGGTCGGGGCACACATTTTCAACTGTCCCCGTTGACGTATGTCAACGCCTATCGACAGTTGAAGGTCTTGATTTAACTATCATTTCAAAGAAATCTTTGTTCGGCTTGCAGATGATGGGTCGAACTTTTCATAATCTTTCTAAACGCGTTATGGCCGGTTTTTGTTATGCGGGCTTAGTGGCTAATAAATCAGATTTGTTTATGAGGAAATTATAAATGTGCCTCCCCCGTGACTTTGATATCTTAGTTTTGTCTATTTGAAGAATATTGACGTACGACGGATGAAAGCGAGTCTGGAGATCGAGGCTGGAAATCGTACGTTAGACGGGTTTACATGGTCCAGTCACATTGAAGTGACAACTGCTTATGTCCGACGTCATCGTGCAATAACTACTCCCAGACGGCAGGTTCACGTGCTGGTTCACGTACTTAGTTCTTTCGTAAATACTTCCGCCTTTGGCCCGAAGCCCAATGATCATATCCTTTTGGACAGCAGCTGAATCGCTTCTTTTCCGTATTACGACAACGGCTGCACGCCCAATTTTCCGCGTCCTCTCCCTTCCCGACACGTTTCATGTTATGCTGTCCACTGCTGGATCTGCTACATGCCGTCTGGGAGTCGTTATTGCTCGATGCCGTCGGACATAGACGGTTGTCATGCCGCAGTACACCGCGCATGACAAAATGGCGCTATCCAAAATTGGCGTCGAGGCAACTGAGGTGCAGCACGGGCCGTAGATAACATCGGTGAACATGGGCTACAGATAATGAGCCGTGCACGGCTCGCGTTTATCCCACTTGTTGTCATCTTCTATTACGGTACTGCATCCTCGTTTTCTTATTCCATTTACTGGCGCCAGTAACTTCCTGCCTTACTTGCCCGTGAGCAGCAGCAGCAGCAGCGCTTATCGATAAGTACACTGTCGTACCATCTCTGGAGCGACGGTTAGTATTTCCGGGTCGACCTGTGTCTGGCAGTCAGTTCGGGACGGACCAACAGTTCAGTCGGGACACAGCAGCGATGAAGTCGGCGAGGGAGAGCCGGTGAGGCGCCGACAGCCAGGGCTCGCCGACCACTGGCGACACACATGAACTCTCCGATGGAGGGAGATTGGAGCGGGACGACCGGTGATTGGTCGTTCGGTCGGTCGTCTCATCGGCCGACGTATATTTGGTCCTTTCACCGTTTCCGGGCCTGGCAGTTGGTCGCTGGGCGTGGAGCAGGGAGGAAGTCTCCGTGGCGCGTAGTTTCAAAAATGGTTCAAATGCCTCTGAGCTCTATGGGACTTAACTTCTAAGGTCATCAGTCTCCTAGAACTTAGAACTACTTAAACCTAACTAAGCTAAGGACATCACACACATCCATGCCCGAGGCAGGATTCGAACCTGCGACCGTAGCGGTCGCGCGGTTCCAGACTGTAGCACCTAGAACCGCTCGACCACCACGGCCGGCGCGCGTAGTTTGGCCAGGCCCGCTGGCGACCTCTATGCACTGTTGGTATGTGTGGTTATGTTCCCATTTCTACGAGGTTTGTGGCTCACCGATCCTGGGCATGAATAATTTACCAGGTAGTCACGACTGTTCAAATTGTGTCATTTGGATTTCGTTGTCGGCTGTTGGAATATTCCCGCGAGCAACAACGTGTGTTTTCAAATTGGCAAATTTTAGACACCTTCTTGTGGAGTTTAACTGTACTTGGATGTTTTAATTGAAGTGCACCAGTGGAATCTTCTCCCTTGTGGCCGTTAATGTTCCGGTTACCTGCCCTCGCTGTTGACGTAGATTCAGGCAGTGTATTTTCCTCATCGTGTCCTGGCTGTCCAGCACGGTGTGTAGTTTGACAGCTCAATGTATAATTGGTTGTGGGCGCCAATACCCTCTACGTTGTTCCATTGAACATCCTGTTGTGTGCTGGTCGGGTGAAGCAGAGGTTATCTTGTCGGTAGGTCCGTCTGTAGGTTGGGTTGCCATTGGATTGACAATGGTTGAGCTGACTGCCTGTCTCACCTAAGCGAGCTTTAGTGTTTGATTTCCAGGCCGACTTTCAGAACTTGTGAACGCCCTTGGGTGTACTGCCTTTTCTTGTTTGTTCTTGTTGTTTGTACTTGTATGGCTTCTAGCCGATTTTTAGATTAAAGTTGTTTTGCCCTTAAGGCATCAGATGGTTTGGGCCTTCAGCCTAATTTAAGAACTGTTTCACGTAAAGCCTTTGGCATTTTTTTTGAAATTAATGTTATTGAGTCTTAAGTGCTGGGCCTTCAGCCTAATTAAGGAACTCTTTAAAGATAAGGCTTTGCCTTTTTAATTAATGATTTTGGTTGAGCTTTAAGCTTTTGGCTTTCAGCTTTTTTTAAATTAAAGTGGTCTTGCCCTTAAGGCATGAGATTGTACGGCCTATTCAGCCACTAATTAAGTTACAAAACTAAAGCTTTTTTTTTAATTTTCTTGGCTCTTGTAACATGTTCGAGTGTATCTGACAGCCGCTTATTTTGGCCCCTTTCCACTAATTAAACTACCTGTCCTGTCCTGAGGGTTTAGCAGGGCGTTTCAGATAACATGGATGAACGACAGGTGCAGAGATCTGTATGGGCGAATAGATGCGGAATAGTTTAGCTACTTACCACTCAGATGAACCAAGGGGCTACAAACAGTGTCTCTTCAACGACTCTTCAACGGACGTTGCTGCTTATGGGCCTCCGTAGTAGGCACCTGCTCCATGCAGCCAGCTGACTGTTACCCATCAGCGAATAACCAAGGCTGGAATTTTCGCGCCAGTGCCGAAACTGGTCGTCCACTGAGTGGCGACAGGTGGAATTTTCATATGGGAATGTTTTCGTGGCATTCCCCAGGCGATCTCGTCGTTCCGAAAGGCACAGTACATCAACACGAGTATTCCTCTACACAACATTGCATGTATCCATGTATCCTTAGAGATCATGTTCACCAATTTATGCGGATTGTTTTTGATCGGCATGATGGCATCTACCAACAGGACACTGCAACTTGTCACACTGCTCACAGTGAACGAGTGTGATTCGAAGAGCACCAGGATGAATTTACCATACTCCCTTGGCCTCCAGATTTCCCGGATTTAAACCTAACCGATAATCTATGGGACCACATTAGAGACCGTGTTCACCAATTCATGGGGACTGTTTTTGCTTGTCATGATGGCATCTACCAACAGGACACTGCAACCTGTCACACTGCTTACAGTTTACGTGTGTGATTGGAAGAGCACCGGGGTGAGTTTACCATACTCCCTTGACCACCACACTTCCAGGATTGACAGCCAATCGATAATCTAGGGGACCATCTCGATGGGGCTGTCTGAATGATCGATCCTCATCCGAGAAATCTACCACAGGTGGCCATGGCACTGGAATCGGCTTGGCTTCACCTCCAAGTCGGTACCTTCCAGAACCGCACTGACACTCTTCGTGCACGTCCAGCAGCGGTCTGCGCTGCAAATGGTGGTTATTCAAGCTTTTGACAAGTGCTCGCATTAATGTGACTGGATTAGTCAGGGCCCGCGCATACGACGCCTTGTCTCGTGTGTAAAAGGTGAGATTCCAATACAAGTGTGTCACATGGCCGTCCTTCAATGTGAATGTAGCTCTTCCCAAATAGATTGTCTGTAGCGGCGATACAGCAGCAGCTGTAACAGGGAGGCTAGAGCCGGCCGCCTCGACTGAACAGTGGTGCGCGTTCGGAAGCGTTGTCGTCGCACTTTGCCTTGTTCCCATATTACTGCGAGAATATCCAAACCGGTACTGACATAAACACCATAAATACAAATGTGACAATGTCAGGGATTTTATGTGGATAAATATTTCATGATCGTTGAAACTACCACGTCGTTACCGCACTTTACTTATCGTAATAATTTAAATATTATTTATTTATTCGGCAAGATAAAAAAAAACACAGTGTAATTCCCGTCAGTCTGTCTCGTTTACTTGTTTCGTTTGTCATCAGACCTCTCCCATCTGTTTTTATCAACTATTTAACCGTTAATATGTACCAACCATTTATCGCTACGCCCGACTGCGTAGCGGAGTGGTCATCATGGCTGACTACCTCCTGGGGGACCTAGGTTCGATACCAGGCAATGCCTGGGATTTTACTTTGTTGGAAGGACTGGCACAGCGCGTTCTCAGTCTCTTGAAGCCAAATGAGGAGCTACTCGACCGACTAGTACCTGTTCTAAGATCAAGAAACCCGACAACGACCGGGCAAACGGTCTTCTGACCATACGCTACACCATACCGCATCCGATGACGCCATTGACAGGGCATGACAAGAAAGTTGGTCGGACCCATTGGCCTGCCTAGGAGCACATGCGGACATTAGCTTTATTTTTACCTTTCTTATCACTGAAACGACTTTGTCTAGAGGTTTCGTATCACAAAAAGTAATCCAGTTTTTTTTATTATTTTTTTTTAAAGAGAGAATTCGCATAGTCTTCTCGACGCGAAAAACATTACAAACCTTATCCAATCAAAAAATATTATCTCATTCATATGTTATCATTTGTTATAAATCTCTTGTCAGTATCATGACTGAACCAGATACGGAATATTATTGTAGTCGAAGTTACATGTTTTTGCATGGCCACGTCTTTCTTATATATTTTACACGCACGTACACGCACACACACACACACACAAACACACTCACAACCAATTAAACGATGTTCAAAAACTGTTTTATTAGAATTTTGTTGCTATTTTTGCGAAATTATAGACAATATTTATGTAACATTTGTGTACCTTTGACCCGCTCCGGAACTCGCTGATGATGGCTATACTACAGTAAAAATCTATACTGTAGTTAAGATCTGCAATAGCGACTGTTTGCTGTTTTCATACGTGATTGTAATCATTTCACCAATAACGTACAGTACTGGATGTGTTAGCACAGAGCACCAAATCCTTAATATATTTGACTCTACCTTCCTACCTTGGTAGGCCAAAAATTGACGAAAGAGATGTGAAGCACTGTGACGAAGCTGTAGGACTACGTTACTGGGCGACCTTTTACAACTCAGTCTAATGCACATGCTTAACGCACCCTGTGGAGAGCACATGAAAATCTTCTGCTCGCAGAATATAGCTGAGTCGGTGTAAGTTGATTCCTGACAGCTGTAGTCGTCCGGGCGCTACAGATTTGAGTACCTACCCCAACCAACGGCGTACTGCGATTTTGTAAACGTCTCTATAGCAGCGGCTCACTTTTGTTACTGCGCTGAAGACCACTGTTTTCGTCTACAGCCATTAGCACCTTGCAGTTGAAATATGGCAACAGTGCTACGAACTGGAGAGACTATTACACGAAGCTGAGCCGTGACGCGTGATGTCACAGTCGTCATATTAAACCGGTGCAAGGTGTCAATTTGTTCTGCTGCATAGAAAAATGCAAGTACCATTTATGTACGCTATATGACGCCGTGTGTATTTAGTTTATAGTTCATTGTCAGTTATTGCCTTGTGCCTTCTAACACTTCCCTGCAAGACCGATTTCACAGTTATTATGCTGTGTCAACAAACATAATTTCCGTACTGCCCCTAAAGCTGTTGACAAATTTATGCTTTCCAAAAATCTTACCTCTGTGCAAAAGATTTTTTTCCTTTCACTTCTCGCATTATATTTCCTGAATGACGGAACTTTATAGCGATACAAAATGACCAAATCAATGTGATGAAAAATATCTTATTATAGTTACTTCATCAACCCTGTGGCAAACTTTCACACAATAACACGTGATGCAAAGCTCATTTCAATCTACACGTAAGGAGAGAAGTTTTATGCACATCATTACGCCACAAAACTGCTGAACCATGCTCTCGTTGCTAATTTCAGCTGCTAACACGGGAAAAATCTTTAAAGTTAACCCGAATCATTGAACACTTTGTTATGTTAACAATTAACAGGCAAGAGTTTTGGGAAAGCAAGCAGATGGTCAAATTAGTAACATCTAAACATCAAATTTTTATTTTTATTTATTGTTTTGCTTTATTCAATATACATTCACATGTAATGCACTGGCAAATGTAAATAGCTTCCGCAACCTCTGACTCATGCCAGAATAGTTATCTTGTGCAGCAGTTGTTGCTGTTTTGTGTGCTTTTAATCTAATGTGAAAGTACACAGTAGCAATACGTTGCATTAACTGTGACCCACTCATGTTTCCACAGTCAATGGCAGAGACTATCGTATACGTTTTGACAAATACATTCGCTTGTTCACCAAAGAAACAGCAAACAGAATTAATAATAATGTCATAAAAATTGTATAGGTTTAAGGTAAATCTCACTCCTGCTGTACTACTTTAAACGATGTCACAAATGGGTGAAGCACACCACGTCTGTCAACCTTCATAACCAAGGCAGCTGTATCTGCCGCAGGGATCTTGCAGTAAGTGCAATCATTTGGGCACATGTAGGGAACAGTAATAAGTTCTTTACACTCAGAACATCTTAAAATTTGCATAATCTTTTTCACAATATATTTTGATACATAATGAATAATATTATTCTGGTATTCACTGAGTACTGCTGAATCAAGAGCATCAGTAACTAGTATCTTCACCATCATCAGTGAACATACCACATTGCTTCCTATGGCACATGAATTTATGAACACTGAAAGAGCTCACTTTCTCAACGTCATCTACTTTACTCTTGTCACTTGCAGACATACCGTTCTTGAGAAACATTGTTCTCATAGCAGGCTGGAATTGTAAGGTGGTGGGATTACTGTTTGCACCAAACCTAGATCTGATCCAAGAAGAAAGAGTTCTAGATGATCTTGTGAGAGTTTCTATGTTAAAAATTACTTTAGAGATTCAGTGTACCGAAACAGAAAATCCTGGGAGAGGTTTTTAACACCATGTATGCACATAAAGATCCCAGCACAACTGTGTTTCGTGGATTTAAAAATGCACATACACCATCAGTCTTTAATGTCTGAAGGAAGGTTTCTAAACGACAAGGAAATTGAGTCCAACTTATTTACATTTTCAGCTTGCAATGACTGTTTGAAGCCATTAGCATGAACATTCCTAGAGTTGCATACATCAAACAGTTTGCAGAGGCG
This sequence comes from Schistocerca gregaria, assembly GCF_023897955.1. Lineage (NCBI taxonomy): Eukaryota > Metazoa > Arthropoda > Insecta > Orthoptera > Acrididae > Schistocerca > Schistocerca gregaria. Next base: position 251,755,182 of record NC_064920.1, read on the forward strand.
TTCTGAAAATTTGGGTGCTGGGAACTCTGTAGAAATTCAGTGGGTTGCTAAACAGACGTTCATTTTCTCATTACAGAAATTCACAGGAGAACCAGAGAGCGAATTTGGCAAATTTAAAAGATATTCACTCTTTCAGATAACGTAACTTCAAAGTAAAGTCCCACTTCACATCTCCAGGTTCACAATTAATAACTTTCTTTTCAGCTACAGTATTACAAACTAATTTCTTCACATGGCGTGGATCAAGAACTGCATGAACATTACTGTCATTGGCAGAATGCTTGAAGTAAGAGGCAAAATTTTCTACATTCAGTGAGCATCCAACATTTTTCGGTGTCTGAATGTTGACAGCAGCACCATGACATGACATTGACCTCACAAGAACGCCTACAGGAAACAGTTTCAGTATGCAAACTCTCACAATTTCACTCATTACACCCGATGACAGTTTATTCTCAAAGAAATGTGCAATAGGGTACTTAAACTTCTCAGTATATAACACTAAGTGAAATACTGAAGCTTCAGTGGCCGATTCCTCTGCATCTGTATTCACAATGATGCCGAGACTGACAAAGCCAGCATACACTTTTTTGTTGTTGTTCCATACGAGCTGCTTTCTAATTCAAATACTTTCAAACATAAGTTTACACTCTATAAAGACATCGTTTGTCACTAGTATTATGTTTTAGATACTTGAAAACGACTTGTATACAGCCAGGTTCAAAATTTACTGATGACACCCAACCACGAATGATACTGAGGTGGGGCAAAAGAAACATAGTGCATACAAATGTATTTGCCCTAAGGGAATACAAATGCAGAGTGAGGCAAATTGTTTGGTTAGTTCACTGTATCGCCTGGGTTGCTTCATTGCACAACAGTTTTTCATTAGGGTAACTATAAAGGAGTAGCTTTAATAATGAATAGGATAATAGGAGTGCGGGTAAGCTACTACAAACAGCATAGTGAAGGTATTATTGTGGCCAAGATAGACACGAAGCCCACGACTACTACAGTAGTACAAGTTTATATGTCAACTAGCTCTGCAGATGATGAAGAAAATGATGAAATGTATGATGAGATAAAAGAAATTATTCAGGTAGTGAAGGGAGACGAAAATTTAATAGTCATGGGTCACTGGAATTCAATAGTAGGAAAACGAAGAGAAGGAAACGTAGTAGCGGAATATGGATTCGGGCTAAGAAATGAAAGAGGAAGCCGCCTGGTAGAATTTTGCACAGGTTGTATACATGGAAAGACCTTGGAGATACTAGAATGTTTCAGATAGATTATATAATGGTAAGATAGAGATTTAGGAACCAGGTTTTAAACTGTAAGACATTTCCAGGGGCAGATGTGGACTCTGAGCACAATCTATTGGTTATGAACTGTTGATTGAAGCTGAAGAAACTGCAAAAAGGTGGAAATTTAAGGGGATGGGACCTGGATAAACTGAAAGAACCAGATGTTGTACAGAGTTTCAGGGAGATACTGAATTTACTTGATGAAAGGAGAAAATACAAAAATGCAGTAAATGAAGCAGGCAAAAAGGAATACAAATGTCTCAAAATGAGATCGACAGGAAGTGCAAAATGGCTAAGAAGGGATGGCTAGAGGACAAATGTAAGGATCTAGAGGCTTATCTCATGAGGGGTAAGATAGATATTGCCTAGAGGAAAATTAAAGAGACCTTTGGAGAAAAGAGAACCACTTTCACGAATATCAAGAGCTCAGATGGAAACCCAGTTCTAAGCAAAGAAGGCAAAGCAGAAAGGTGGAAGGAGTATATAGAGGGTCTATAAAGGGGCGATGTTCTTGAGGACAATATTATGGAAATGGAAGAGGATGTAGATGAAGATGAAATGGGAGATACGATACTGCTTGAAGAGTTCGACAGAGCACTGAAAGACCTGAGCCGAAACAAGGCCTCATGAGTAGACAACCTTCCGTTAGAACTACTGATAGCCTTGGAAGAGAAAGTCTTGACAAAACTCTACCATCTGGTGAGCAAGATGTATGAGACAGCTGAAATTCCCTCAGACTTCAAGAAGAGTAGAGTAATTCCAATCCCAAAGAAAGCAGGTGTCGACAGACGTGAAAATTACCGAACTATCAGTTTAATAAGTCACAGCTGCAAAATAATAACGCGAACTCTCCTCAGACGAATGGAAAAACTGGTGGAAGCCGACCTCGGGGAAGATCAGTTTGGATTACGTAGAAATGTTAGAACACGTGAGGCAATACTGAACCTACGACTTCTTAGAAGAAAGATTAAGGAAAGCCATACCTACGTTTCTAGCATTTGTAGACTTAGAGAAAGCTTTTGACAATGTTGACTGGAATACTCTCAAATTCTGAATGTGGCAGGGGTAAAATATAGGGAGCGAATGACTATTTACAATTTGTACAGAAAACAGATGGCAGTTACAAGAGTCGAGTGACATGAAAGGGAAGCAGTGGTTGGGAAGGGAGTGAGACAGGGTTGTAGCCTCTCCCGGATGCTATTCAATCTGTATATTGAGCAAGCAGTGAAGGAAACAAAAGAAAAGTCGGAGTAGGTATTAAAATCCATGGAGAAGAAATAAAAACTTTGAGGTTCGCCGACGACATTGCAATTCTGTCAGAGACAGCAAAGGACTTGGAAGAGCAGTTGAATGGAATGGACAGTGTCTTGAAAGGAGGATATAAGATGAACATCAACAAAAGCAAAACGAGGATAATGGAATGTAGTCGAATTAAGTCAGGTGATGCTGATGGAATTAGATTAGGAAATGAGACACTTAAAGTAGTAAAGGAGTTTTGCTATTTGGGGAGCAAAGTAACTTATCATGGTCGAAGTAGAGAGGATATAAAATGTGGACTAGCAATGGCAAGGAAAGTGTTTTTGAAGAAGAGAAATTTGTTGACATCGAGTATTGATTTAAGTGCCAGAAAGCCGTTTCTGAATGTATTTGTATGGAGTGTAGCCATGTATGTAAATGAAACATTGACGATAAATAGTTTGGACAAGAAGAGAATAGAAGCTTTCGAAATGTGGTGCTACAGAAGAATGCTGAAGATTAGAATGGTAGATCACACAACTAATGAGGAAGTATTGAATAGGATTGGGGGGAAGAGAAGTTTGTGGCACAACTTGACCAGAAGAAGGGATCGGTTGGTAGGACGTGTTCTGAGGCATCAAGGGATCACCAATCTAATACTGGAGGGCAGCGTGGAGGGTGAAAGTCGTAGAGGGAGACCAAGAGATGAATACACTAAACAGATTCAGAAGGATGTAGGTTGCAGTATGAACTGGGAGATGAAGAAGATTGCACAGGATAGAGTAGCATGGAGAGCTGCATCAAACCAGTCTCAGGACTGAAGACCACAACAACAACAACTATAAAGTCTAAATGAAAGCCACTAAAACGTTCCCGAAGTCCAGGTTCCAGGTTATCATTTACACAGTTTCATTTTTCTAGCACTGTGATATGTTCTGCCATTGTTTTCACCTTTATTTCCCACCACTTAAGTTTCATCTGCAGTCGTCTCACTTTTTTCCTAAGGGTCACTACTCTTGAGAGACATAAGTATGAACACTTGTATCATAGCTCTCATGATCGTCTTTGCATTCACACAACGTATTTGTCATTTGGATCTCATTCATCTCCTGTAAGAAAATTAAATAATCCATCAGCAACAATTACGAGCTACTGCAATGAAAGTTACATTAGCAGCAATGCGTATCCTTGTTGCTAGTTTCACCTCAGAAACTGATGGTTTATTCCGAACAAGTTACCTTCTCCGATTGATTTTCACTTGAAAATGGTCTGGAAAACTGAATAAACTTGGTATAGCGTCATCCTTCAGCAGCTGTCTATCTGCTCCTGGTCGAAACATGCATCTATGTTTTGTAAAATGAGTGATGAAAAACTGAAAGCTCTTAGACGCCTTTTTACATTATTTGAATTTCTCTAACACCATTTCCTTTACCATATATGAAGTGAGGTTTACTATCTTTGCCCCAAAAAAGCATGTTCCTTGAGAATTTTTTCTCGGGACGTGTTATAGATATCAATGTTAAATTTCGTCAAAATGTTTATAGATATTTCCTCTACAAACGGGAATTTTTTCGACCGGAAATGTCGAAGAGCAAAGGCGGAAATGCCGCGGAACGAAAAAAAAAATTCGATGTAGACCTCTACGTGCGGCATGTCACAGGTCAGCCGGCTCGTCTGAAGTCAAAACTGAGTTGACGTTAGCGAAGTATATAGGATGCTTTAGGAGTTGTACCTCAGTTAAGTTATTTGGACCATAGGAAAGAAATTGGCAGCCATTTGAAAAGAAAAATAGGGTTTTTTTCATCGACTTTTCGACTTCGTCGGCCAAGTAAAAATATTTATAGTTGATGGATCGGAATAAAAGTGGTACAACTCCTAGACAATTTAGTTAATTTCGTCGGAAACAAAGAATCATACCAATCGGTTCAGTATATTTGAATTTACAATACCGCGAGGTAAAAAAAATGTCTATTCGAGAAAATCACGTTTGAAGTTTTGACTACATATAAATGCAATATTATGCAACTTACCTTCAATCTGCTATTCCGGGTCCATAAACTAGTCCTTGTTCTTCCTCATAGAGGGCACTCTGCTGAATCTGGGCCATCCTGCGCTGCTCCAGAGCCGATCGTACGGCCGGTGACAAGCGGTTTTCGCCCGCTTGAATCGGGTGGTCGTCCCAATGCTTGGAGACCTGCGTCGAATAGAGTCCCAAGGTGACGTCCATCGTTTTCCTGGTAGTCAGAATTGCTGACTACCCATCGTTGAAGCTGCTCACTGCCAGGAAAGTCGCAATCTCCACAGTCTTAGCCGGCCTTTGTGACCGGACGGGTCTAGGCACTTCAGTCTGGAACCGTGAGACCTCTACGTTCGCAGGTTCGAATCGTGCCTCGTGCATGGACGTGTGTGTTGGCCTTAGGTTAGTTAGGTTTATGTAGTTCTAAGTTCTGGGAGACTGGTGACCTCACATGTTAAGTCTCATAGTGCTTTGAGCCATTTGAACCATCCACAGTCTTCGCACCGGAATGCAAATGCTGGATTTCAGGGGTGGATTCTAAACACTTATATGGATCCAAAAATGCAATTTAAAAGAATCGAGTTTTTGAACCAAAAGATAGTAAAATTCCCCTTAAAGCGTATATAACTTACAGATGGTATTGATTACCACTTCCTCTTGTCCGTCGATTACTGCATCCATAACACACTTCTTTAACATGTTTGTTAAAAAAAAAAAAGAAACTCTATCACCTTACATAGAGTAAATAACCCTGGAGTGAGCATTCACATGCGCACAACAGATTTTGTGTTGTCAACATACATTGCCCGCCTGATCATGTGTTCTCGCTACGTCGTGTGTTTGTCCATATAGCGCCCTGAATATTTAGAATGTCACTACATCCCTAATACAGACGGATTCTTTTCGTACGTGTCGTCAATTATTTATATATGTCGCGCAGACATTTTAACAGTATCCATTTGAAACCAGGAATAGACCAGCTACATAACTTCTAAGGGCAAGTGATATTACATCCTGCTTCTTCGCCATAGGTGTCACAGTTCAGATGCACTCGATTTTTGGTACTTTTCGGTATGATACGGTACTTTTTAGTATTACAGAGTCTAACGTACATTTTTGCAGTGATAGTCTTGCAAAACGACTTGACAGTACGATAGTACTTTTGCAAGTGTCCGAAAAACACCTAAAGCAGAATTTTTCTTACTGGTGACAGTTTGAAGTATTTATTTAACGCAGTTTACGTACTTGCTCCCAGTTTATTAAATAAATAGTAGACTGAGTAATCTATATACATAAACGAGAAGTCACTGATAAATGCATGGAGGATAGTATTTGCTGAAACAACTAACCATTCCCTTTCCTGTTCCTTACGAGAGGAAGCGATTGTTCGTAAGCTTTTGTCCGAGCCGTAATATCTATCATACTGTCATAAAATCGTAGAAAAATAGGTCTACAGAATCAAGCCTTAATTATAATGCATCTCGAAATTTTTAAACATATACAGTGTCTCTTACTAATATGATAACTATAATTAGAGCTACATGGTATGTACCCATCAAAAGTTACTATCCCTCCTTTCACATATTTTCCTTTGCATCCGTAGCAACAACAGTAATTCACCATCGCTATTTCACTATCAACAAATGGTGAAACACAACAAAAGCTCTTGATATTATAAACTTCAAACGTTGCAGAAAGCACACACGCACAGCGAAGTCCCGAAAACACGTAACAGTCCTGGTTTAATGTCGACAACATGCGCAGAATGCAAGCTCACTCCAGAGATATTTACCCTATGTTTCAGTATTGCGCTCGCTGGCTATGAGCCGTCAGAGACCTTACGTCGTTTCGTCTATGGTAGCATCTCTGCCAGGTATCGCCGTCGTAGAATTCCTTAAAATAAACACCATCGAGTATCTTCGTACTGGAACCGTGTGCAACAAACGGATAAGTTTAATACATTTGTGCTTAGTATCGGGTGAGTACGTCTCAGAGAGCAATCTTTACAAGCGTGCAGCGTTCGGGCCACCTTCACAAGGCGCTAGCCGGATTCCGGACTCCCCAAGGGGCGCCTCATTTTCGTGGCGAAGCCGCCGCCGCCTGCAGCGTAACGAGGCATCGTCGCAGCGCCTACGGCTCTGCAGTTCTTGTCAGCAAACACGCTGCTCTGGCGGCAAGGCCTAGCAGCTTCCGCTCGTCAAGCCCAACTGTGCCTGCGCCGTACAAGTCAAATGCGCCGAACGAGCAAACACTGCCGCCTCCTCCGTCCACAGCGGCAGCTCTTCAAGGTTATTGTGTGAGGTACAGCGTAAAATTCGATTTTCTCCAAGCCCGAGTTGGATGGGCAGAAAATAAAAGTTTGTTTTATTTATGCATTTCCTACTTGGTTTAACTTCGTAGGCGACACAGATAATTCACATCTTCTGATGTTCTGGAGTGGCACTTCCTTTGCCAACATCTTTCTTAGTTGTAGATCCAGTTACTGTTTCCAAAAACCGGCAGCTAGCTGGGAAAGAATTAAATCTTGGCCATTTTGTTGTTGTTGTGACTTTAAATGTAGAAATACAGACCATTTGTTTTTGATGATATACAATTACACTTTGGTCCATTAATGCATTCCGGGAACTGATTAACATCTGAAAATTCTCTTTTCTTAAAGTGAAACAAAGAAATTAAATAAGCGTCATCAGTAAAGAACGGAGAAGAGCGGCTGCTCGATGTCCTGAAGTTCACCCCTTTTAACGAAACTTAGCCGGCGAGGCTGGCGTAGTAGGGCTAGTTTTCCCAGGAGCCGTAGCTGAAAACGTGTTTTCAGCTGCACTCGTTCGCTTCACATACAGAAATATTAATCGTTCATTACGAAAATTAAATATATGTACATTGTAGAGGATCAAAATACAAATGTATTTACTTCAGAATAACACAATGGATTATAAAACAAAACAAAATTTGATATTATCTGTGAATGGTTAAGCTGTTGCAATGTGAACGCCAGCGAAAACTATTGGGTAACGCTTTAAATTATCGAGATTTGAAACACATTGAACACCCTGTGATAGATCGTGAGAATAATATGACAAATATAGATACAGTAGTTGCTTCCTCAGTACATATGTGAACACGAGAAGACATCAACTCTTAATTGATATATCTTTTATCGATCCCAATTTTATTGATACTGTTCTTTGCTAACTGGAACTATGTGGAGTTTCGGTTCGAACTAATTGTATTGTCTCATTACCTGCCATTGAGACCAGTAGGATGTTAATATGTGCGTTCGGAGTCAAGTATGTTATTAGTGACTGTTTGTAGATTTTTTATCATTATCCACATCCCATATAATTAGATTGTTCTGTGTTAAGTTAGTTATTGGTGCCCGTGACTTGTTATTGAAATCATTTGGGCACTGTGTCGTGAATTTAACTAGTGTATGTTTAGTTATTACCCACTGTTTTTATACGGTTTTGTAATTGTGGCGAACTGCTGCTCTCCGCCGATGTCCAATGGTCCATTTATATTAATCTAATTAGCAGGTAATTTTGCATTTCAAGATGTTTTCCTCTTTGTTTTATTTCATATGTGCTTTCTGGCCGCACGGAGTGGCCGCATGGTTTCAAGCGCCATTTCACGGATTGCGCGGCCCCTCCCGCCAGAGTTCGAAGTTATCCATTGGGCATGGGTATGTGTGTATGTTGTTCTTAGCGTAAGTTAGTTTAAGTATTGTGTTGGCCGAGGACCTCAGCAGTTTGGTCCCTTAGGAATTTACACGCATTTGAACGTTTGTGCCTCCCCCACACAAGTGGGACAGAGCCACTGAAGAGCTTAAAATCAACTGCTTTTAAATTGCATAACTTAAAATTTTCTTACGTGTTTAATGGTATGTACAGAAGCTATCGCACTTGCTGAAGAGGTGTTAAACAATAAAATACATGCTCACTAACGCAAAAAAAGATGTATCGCAAAGTGATCATCCAAATAGGACAGAAATCCGTGGATGTGATGTACATGTACCGACAAACAAATGGTTAAAATTGCAGAAAAATCAGATGATTTATTCAAGAGAAAGAGCTTCACAAATTGAGCAAATCAATAAGTCGGTGGTCCACCTCTGGCCCTTATACAAGCAGTTATTCTGTTTTAGCATACATTGATAGAGTTGTTGGCTGCCCCCTGAGGGATTCCATGCCAAATGCTATCCGTTTGGTGCAATAGATCCTCAAAATCCCGAACTGGTTGGAGCGCTTCGCCCATAAAACATCAGACGTTCTCACCTGGGGAAAGATCTGCTAACCTTGCTGACCAAGGCATGCTATTGCAAGCACAAATACAAGCATTAGAAACTATCGCACCGTGTGGGAAGGCATTATCTTGAGATTTTGAAAATGGGACTTCTGCATCGGGTGTTCCCTCCGGGGTCCGCGCCCGCCAGACTTGGCTCCCCTGGTCGTCTCTGGTCGCAGCTAGTCGCTACCACGCCCGACCCGGATGCCATGGGAGCAGAGGCGGCCATCGCAGCATTCACGCGTCTGACGCTGGATGCAGCAGTTGAGAGCCACATCACAAGGCCCGAGGAAACCATGGGACTATTCCCGCCAGCTGCCTCATGACTGAAGCCATCAGGCAGAACAATAGACTCTTTCGTGACTGACAGGTCACAAGAGACCCGGCCATGAAGCGAGAGCTGAACCGGCGCCGCCGCCACATTGCGGCCTCAGTAGCAGACGAACGAAACCGAGATTGGGCGGGCCTGATCTCAACGCTCAGGATCGACGACGGCAGCCCGTCTAAAACCACCAAGAGGAGCCTGCGATGTCGCCAACGCATTCCGCCGCTGCAGGTGGGGCGTGACGTCTTCGCGGAACCCGACGCGAAAGCCAGCGTATTAGCCGACAGCTTTCCGGCAAAATTCACGCCACTGGAAGACGTCGTCGACGGGGAAGAGCGGCTGCCCGCCTACCTGGCCGCCAGAGCGGACGACGACGACATCGAAGAAATAGCCGAAGGAGAGGTGCCACTGCAGCTCGCCTTCCTGCCAATCAGGAAAGCGGGTGGTTGCGACGACGTAGCCAACGCGCTGCTGAGGATAAGTGCCGCCTGACGCAGTTTTCATCCTGACGGCTATTTTTAACGTCATCTCGAAGAGCTGCAGCTACCCACCAGCGTGGAAACATGCTGAAGTGGTAGCCATTCCAAAAGCAGGAAAAGACAAAAAGCTGGCCCAGAACTACAGGCCATTCACCCTCTTGCCTTCCACCTCAAAGGTGTTTGAGCGCCAGTACGCGAGAAGGTTGCGCTGCCACGTCAGGGAAGAAGGCCTGCTTCCCGACGACCAGTTTGGGTTACGCCGAGGACACTAGACACAACAACAGCTGCTGCGACTCGTGGAGCAGGCGATGGGGGCGCTGGAGCGTCGTGAGTACCTAGGGGCGGTGCTACTGGACGTCGCTGGCGCCTTCGACTGCGTGTGGACCACGGTACAAGTTAGTTGTGCAGGGGGTGCCAGTGTCGCACGTCCGCCTACTCCAATCATACCTCGAAGAACGCACCTTCCACGTGCGAGCCAGCGATGGAAAGTCTACAGCACGCCTCATGAGAGCGGGAGTACCACAGGGGTCCGTGCTCGGCCCCCTACTGTACTGCCTCTTCACTACAGATGTCCGGAAAACGCCGAGGGTTCACCTGGCGCTATACGCGGACGACACCGCGCTGTTCGCGAGGAGTACGAACGCGCAACTGCTGCGAAGCCGTCTGCAGTTCGCCTGCGACGAGCTAGGAGCATGGGCCACCAAATGGCGGCTCAAATACAACGCAGGCAAGAGCCAGGCTGTGATTTTCACGCGGAAGAAGGTGCTAGCGGACGTCAGGCCGGTGCAGATCATGGGTGGCGCCATACCACGGTCACGTACTGGTCGATACCTCGGCGTTGCCCACGACAGGCGCCTGGCTAAGGCGAATATTCGGGAGGTGCGGGCAAAGGCGCAGGCCAGGATGCGCTTTCTGCACCTGCTGCTAAACCAAGAGTTGACACTATCGCCGGACTGCGGCGGAACACTCTAACACTCATCAGTCCAGTGTTGGAGAACGCTGCCGTAGTCTGGGGAAACGCGGCCGACACTTTAGTAAAGATGCTCCAGACCGTGCAGAACAAAGCCGTCAGGCTCGCACTGCACCTGCCACGCGATTTCCCCACGAGGGAATTGCACGAATACGCTTCCGGCAATTAGCGGCAATTTTTTACGCGCCAAAGAATGAAGCCGACAACCATGTCGTTAGAGGACTTGGGAATCAAGTCCAGTGGCGACCGACCACACGCTGACCGGACCTGCTGCGTGAGTAGCGACCACGCACCAGCAGCAAGAGAAGAAGACATCAATAGTGACAACGAGACGACAACTCAAGAAAGACATGGAAGAAGAACACATAGGAAGCTGTAGCAACAGCAGTGTAGGCTGCTCAACCTACGTATCAACTAGGCAAGAAGCTTAATAGAAGTCACGGCAGGCACCCGCCAGACGTGGTTCCCCTGCTCCTTTCTGGTCACGGGTGACCTGCTGCGAGAGTAGCGACTACGCACCAGCAGCAAAAGAAGAAGACCTCACTAGTGGCACCAAGACGAAAATTCAGGAAAGAGAAGAAAGAAAACACACAGGCTGTAGGAACAGCAGTGTATGCTGCTTAACCTACGATGAAACAATGCAAGAAGCATTAAGAAATCCTGACAGGGCGCTGGTTCAAATGGCTCTGAGCACTATGGGACTTAACGGCTATGGTCATCTGACCCCTAGAACTTAGAACTACTTAAACCTAACTAACCTAAGGACATCACACAACACCCAGTCATCACGAGGCAGAGAAAATCCCTGAGCCCGGCGGGAATCGAACCCGGGAACCCGGGCACGGGAAGCGAGAACGCTACCGCACGGCCACGAGCTGCGGACTGGGGCGCTGGTCGCAGGTGTTCCGACTGCCGTCCGCGCCCGGCGGGGCTGCTCTCTGGGGTCGCGGTCGTCTCTGTAGCGTCTGGCATTATCTTGAAGAAATGTAAGCCCAGGATGGTTTGTCAGAAGGGCAACAAAGCGGAGCGTAGAATATCGTCCACATACCGCTGTAAGGATGCTGCAGATGACAACCAAAGGGGGCTTGCTCTGTCAAGAAATGGCACCCCAGATATTCATTCCTGGATATCGGGCCGATTGCCAGGCGACAGTTAAGTTGGTGTCCCACTGTTGTGCTGGGATGTCTCCAGATACGTCTTCGCTAGCCATCTGGGCTCATGCTGAAGCAGGGCTGATCTCTGAAGAGTCAATGTGGATCCAAGCCGAAGACCGTTCTGAAGACGCCCCGGACAGTGGTGGGATACAGCCTGTCATACGGACTCCTTTGGTAGTCATCTGCTGCACCCTTACATCTCAGTGGTTCGTCGATGAAATTGTGTGACCCATTTGTTGCCCTTCGTGGCAAGCCATCCTAGCCTTATATTTCAGCATGATAACACCTGCCTGTACATAGTATGAGTTTCTACTGCTTGTTTTAGTGCCTCCCAAACCCTGCCATGGCCAGCAAAGACTCCGGATGTCTCCCGAATCGAGAACGACTGCATCCCAGACTGATTTTGAAATAGATTTGCTTACAATTCGTGGTCAGTATCCTGATGTTAAACCTGCTACCATATATATAGTCTTAATACACCTATTCTCAGGAAAAGGGTAGTAATATGCGTGACAGGAAGTTGTATACTTATTGCAAGTGTTACACAAATAATAATTTATAATTTTTTAAATGTGTATGGATTTTAAAACAAACTCATTTTTATTCCATCAAAGCCGTTACTCATATGACAGTTTATCAAATAATTCTTTTTTGTGTGTGGTAAATTAACCGTGTATGTAATCCTGCTTGTGTGCATCTATGAGATCGTCCAACTCGGGACCTACACACTTGCAGTAATGCGTGATGCTTCTCACAATGTTAATGTAAACATTTCTAACGGTTCTAGTTACTTGATGCATTAAATCAGCAGCAAAACGTATCACATCATAAAATACATGGATGTTTGCGACGCTTTGTCTTTCTAGCCATACACCATGCGTCCTCACCCAGCTCAACAGTTCAAGTGCTGTACCACCAAAGATAGTTACTTCTGAGGCACTAAGACGGCTGATGTTGCCGGTTCTGACGTTCCTACTGCTGGAGAAAACACTGACATTGTTATGTTCCAGCTTATATTGATTGCTTATTTGACTCCCAATGTGTAATATGGTGTTGCACAAGAGCTGCCACTCTATTTCAGTCACCTGAACCTTCCTACGATGCAATATATACTCTGCGTCAGTTAGCACCTTGAATTCAATGTCGTTGAAATGCAAACACTGACTCGCTGAGAATGACACTCAGTCAAGTAAGATGTTCTCAAGAACAGCAAACCTAGGTGCTACAGTCTGGAACCACGCGACCGCTATGGTCGCAGGTTCGAATCCTGCCTTGGGCATGGATGTGTGTGATGTCCTTAGGTCAGTTCGGTTTAATTAGTTCTAAGTTCTATTATGAGAAAAACTTTTTGTTTATACACTCCTGGAAATTGAAATAAGAACACCGTGAATTCATTGTCCCAGGAAGGGGAAACTTTATTGACACATTCCTGGGGTCAGATACATCACATGATCACACTGACAGAACCACAGGCACATAGACACAGGCAACAGAGCATGCACAATGTCGGCACTAGTACAGTGTATATCCACCTTTCGCAGCAATGCAGGCTGCTATTCTCCCACGGAGACGATCGTAGACATGCTGGATGTAGTCCTGTGGAACGGCTTGCCATGCCATTTCCACCTGGCGCCTCAGTTGGACCAGCGTTCGTGCTGGACGTGCAGACCGCGTAAGACGACGCTTCATCCAGTCCCAAACATGCTCAATGGGGGACAGATTCGGACATCTTGCTGGCCAGGGTAGTTGACTTACACCTTCTAGAGCACGTTGGGTGGCACGGGATACATGCGGACGTGCATTGTCCTGTTGGAACAGCAAGTTCCCTTGCCGGTCTAGGAATGGTAGAACAATGGCTTCGATGACGGTTTGGATGTACCGTGCACTATTCAGTGTCCCCTCGACGATCACCAGAGGTGTACGGCCGGTGTAGGAGATCTCTCCCCACACCATGATGCTGGGTGTTGGCCCTGTGTGCCTCGGTCGTATGCAGTCCTGATTGTGGCGCTCACCTGCACGGCGCCAAACACGCATACGGCCATCATTGGCACCAAGGCAGAAGCGGCTCTCATCGCTGAAGACGACACGTCTCCATTCGTCCCTCCATTCACGCCTGTCGCGAAACCACTGGAGGCAGGCTGCACGATGTTGGGGCGTGAGCGGAAGACGGCCTAACGCTGTGCGGGACCGTAGTCCAGCTTTATGGAGACGGTTGCGAATGGTCCTCGCCGATACCCCAGGAGCAACAGTGTCCCTAATTTGCTGGGAAATGGCGGTGCGCTCCCCTACGGCACTGCGTAGGATCCTACGGTCTTAGCATGCATCCGTGCGTCGCTTCGGTCCGGACCCAGGTCGACGGGCACGTGCACCTTCCGCCGACCACTGGCGACAACATCGATGTACTGTGGAGACCTCACGCCCCACGTGTTGAGCAATTCGGCGGTATGTCCACCTGGCCTCCCACATGCCCACTATACGCCCTCGCTCAAAGTCCGTCAACTGCACATACGGTTCACGTCCACGCTGTCGCGCATTGCTACCAGTGTTGTAGACTGCGATGGAGCTCCGTATGCCACGGCAAACTGGCTGACACTGACGGCGGCGGTGCACAAATGCTGCGCAGCTAGCGCCATTCGACGGCCAACACCGCGGTTCCTGTTGTGTCCGCTGTGCCGTGCGTGTGATCGTTGCTTGTACAGCCCTCTCGCAGTGTCTGGAGCAAGTATGGTGGGTCTGACACACCGGTGTCAATGTGTTCTTTTTTCCATTTCCAGGAGTGTATGAACAAATCTTCTAATTGAGAACCCAGGTGGCAGAGAAGAAAGGAAAAAAGAAGATGGGTCTGCCGCAGTGTGAGATAACCGTATTTCAACAGATTTAATGCGAACTGTCAGCAATGCTGTAGTCTCCTTGTTGATGAAATGCTTGGGTCTTTACATGTGCGATGCATATTTCAGATGTGTCAAGAAAACCGGCAAAGTTTCGGCTACAGATTGTGTATATCACGGAAACCATGATCCAGAACGTATATAACGCCTATATTGTGACTTCTAAAAATGGGGAAACTTAACATCTAACTGTGAATTTATCCATGAAATTTTCCATTAATTTGGTCTCTGTTTCCGATTCTTTATTGTTTATTAAAGACTGACGTAATACAGGATTAATAATTAAAAGTAATTTTCTCCATTTTTAAGAAACGTAGGAAAATCAACTTTTTCGAAATATCATTTGTATTTTCTGTGTTTCCTTCTTGATTATTATTATTTTAATGTGTTGTTTCATTTTCATAAGACTGCAGGGTCATTGCTAGGTGTTTTGTAGTCTGCGCATAGTAGTTCGCGACTGGGAACGTTCAGTTCAGTTCGTGGTTCCGTAGCGAACTAGGTCGCTCTTTTTAGTTCGTTAGCTCCCATATCGAGTCCCAGGAAGACAGTTCACTCACTTTGCTACCGCTACTGCGCACGCTCTTTTATTCGTTATACTAGTCTTTTAAATAATGACCAGTGTTGCCAATGCCTGTATTTATATCGAGTAACTAGACTTCGAAAGGGCAAATAAACCAGTTATTTACACAAATGGGTAAAATAGGGTAGTCAACCACTTTACTTTACATACAGTACACTCATAGTATTTTAATTTTAAAATATATATATATTTATTTATTTATTAGTTCATTGTAGGAATATTACTTACAGAATATGCTAAATTTTTTTGTGAATAGAAATTCACTTTCATAAATAATCGACTTTTTAAAGTTTTGGAAATAACTAACAAAAAATATTTCTGTTTTAGGTACAGGTTAAGTAATATATGGCACAAACAATGATAACTTTAGCATTAACAGAAGAAACACTAATATGTATTAAGACGGTATCCCTAACTCTTACGGGAATCGGCAACGCGCCCCGAGTAACGAGTATAATTGGCGGGCACTACAAATGTAGTGCGGGACAATACGTTTGAGAATGTGGGTTTCGCGGAAGGCGTGCCAGAGATAAATCCCTGCAGTCGCACTATCCTCTGTGTCCTCGGTGGCTCAGATGGCTGGCACGGTAGCTCAGCGTGTTCGGTCAGAGGGCTGCGTGCTCTCTGTAATAAAAAAAACTGAGTCAAGTACTTAACGATCAACTTGAACGGATGTCTTGTAACGTCCGCCCAGACAAAAAAAAAAAGCAACGGACAATACCGAGGAAAAAAGATCGATAGAGCGTCTGAGCGTCTGCCATGTAAGCAGGAGATCCCAGGTTCGAGTCCCAGTCGGGGCACACATTTTCATCTGCCCCCGTTGACGTATGTCAACGCCTGTAAGCAGCTATGGGTGTTCATTTCATCGTAATTTCACTAATACTTATAATTTGTTACCAAAAAATTTTACATAGATAAAATAACTATGACCCCTGAGTGAGATCGTATTCTAAAGCATACTCATCTAATATAGAGTTTTTTATTTTGATTACTGCTGCTACTAGAACAAGACGCCGAAGGGTCGCTAGCTGTAGGATCAGCCTCTAAAATATCTCAAATCTCCCTCTGAAGTAACTGCACTCTGCCAACTTTATTTTTGAGGCGTATGTATTGCAACTTCACAAGCTTTTTGATTTCTAAATCCTCTCTGTCTAAATAGGGGGTCCAGAATAGTACACTCAGCGTATAGAAAGTTACTCTCTAAATCTTTAAAACGGTCTTCCAGCCCTTTCTTGAGCACTGATTGCACAGGGACAATTTATTAATTGTTAGAAGCATGCTTCAGCAGAAAACTGTTGAGCAGGTTACAAAACACAACAACTTTTGGCAAAGTCACATTTCTACCGTAATTGCATAGAATGGACTAAGTAAGGGCAAAACTCCTTCCGTTATTTGCCAGTCACTTTCTGTTATGCTAGGTCAGAGCGCAGAAGTGCTAACGTAGCAATCACTGCATCCTTTACCGGCATTATTCACTGAAGCATGACCAAAGTAGAATTCCAGCGGGTCTGGACGTCCTATTTGAGCTTGAGGACAAGCAGATTCATTTGCTGTTCTTTAGCAATCACTTGTTTTTGGCCTTGTGTACTACGATTGAAAAACTCGACAATATTTTTAACTTGCGCCAAAACGTCAGATATTTCTTTAGTATAATCTTCTACAAGAAGATTTAGAGAGTGGGCGAAACATGAGACTGATCGCCACTCACCACGTCTGACAGCAGACAAGGTATTTGCAGAATTATCGCTAACAATAGCAGCAACTTTGTGGGAAATATGCCGGTATGTCATAACGTCTTTCATGAAATTGCACAAGTTTTGGCTTTATAATTAATACAACCAAGTAATGCCGACTGAAGTTTAGTCTCTTCATTTATAAAGTGGGCTACAATGGCTATAAAGCTTTCATTATTCCTCGACGTCCAACCATCAGTACTGAGAGATAACGCAGATACAGCTTGCACCTTCTTTTGTAGTTCATCCACTCCGTCATTGTGAACCCTTGATATTAAATTTTCCGGTAACGTTTTTCTTGATGGAAGTTTGTAGTTTGGGCAATGAGAAACTAGTTCTATCAATTTTCGAAAATCTTTTCTTCCACAATTCGTAGAGCGTGATGCCCTTTAGCTACCATATTGACAACTTGTCTGTCTATTTCTTCAACCTTTCGGACTAACGGTGGTCTTCGAATATATTGGTTCATTGATTGTTAGGAGGCTGATTTCGAAACAACATTCTGCAATAAGGATGTAGTTTGATTAGCGTGCAGTGAGTTTAAACTAGAGATTATCGGTGGTTGTCTTTCCATCGTTATTGGGATTAAAGCGTGTTTTGTTTCCATATGCCGGGTTAAATTTCCGTTTAAACCTCCTGCAATACTTATTAATGTTGAACACTGGTTACATTTTGCTTTTCTTTTATCTGTATCTTCAATGAAATGTGTTCACAACGAACTATGTTTCCTTATTGATGACATCATAATAAACAGCCTAAAACAGGTTATATGTCAGACACTGCATTGCAGAATACCGTAAAACAGAAAATTCGCCACAATGAATTATGTAACTGCAGCTGGCAGACGTTCAGTACGATATGAAACTCATTGGCGTGGTGGGAAGCCTACTGCGGGCTTTCGCACCGTCTTGCCATTGTCCGTCGGTCTTCGGAAAAGAGCGAACGAAGTAATTAGCGAGGTTATCCGTGAACCAGTTCGCGTAGTTCGCCTGTGGGAGTGCTCTTCCGAACTAGTTCGTTCGCGAACTACACAAGACTAGTGTTTTCCCATCCTAGGCGAGAGCTGAAAAATGATGCCACTCTTTTTGCTGACATCGATCACGTCATTATCTCCCGCCCTTCCCCGACACCAAAAGCAACTTTCAACGGTACAACAATGCTAATCTCCCATTATATGGCTCTGAGCACTATGGGGCCGCGGTGGTCTCGCGGTTCTAGGCGCTACAGTCTGGAACCGCGCGACTGCTACGGTCGCAGGTTCGAATCCTGCCTCGGGCATGGATGTGTGTGATGTCCTTAGGTTAGTTAGGTTTAAGTAGTTCTAAGTTCTAGGGGACTAATGACCACAGCAGTTGAGTCCCGTAGTGCTCAGAGCCACTATGGGACTTAACTGCCAAGGTCATTAGTCCCCTAGAACTTAGAACTACTTAAACCTAACTAACCTAAGGACATCACAACATCACACACATCCATGCCCGAGGCAGGATTCGAACCTGCGACCGTAGCGGTCGCGCGGTTCCAGACTGTAGCGCCTAGAACCGCTCGGCCACCAAGGTCGGCTAATCTCCCATTACACTTTTAATAATTAAATTAACGTGACCAGACATCCTAATTTTCTGGCGATAGTCCTCAATTTCTTTGAAACTGATCGAAGACTACAAATGTCCGCAGTTTCTAATTTTTTTCGTCAGTTTTTGTAATTTCCTAAAATAACTGAAACATTTTAAAGTAGAACTTAGCAGAATATACCAGTGCAAACAAATTTGGCACCTATTACGTATTTAATTTAATAGAAAGATAATGAACTAGTTAAGATGTGGAACCACTTTCTGCTGCGAATGAATTATTACTTGAATTTATAAATTATGCTATACTGATGAGAGAAGCACCGAAACATCAAACTAGATCGTCTGCATAATCGTGGTGCTATTCCGTTTCTGTTTTAATTGAAATATTTTTGGAATAATAAATAAATGTTGACTTTTCAGTATCCAGTTTCTTGTGACTGAATAAATAAATGACGCCTTATTCGCATTTTCTATTGAGCCGCCTTGCGGTGAAGTGATCTAAACGAGTGGCTTCTGCTCATTCGTCCGAGATGGGTTGGAGCCCAAATCCTGGTGATGCAAGGCTGTTTTCCTTCCCTGGAGTGAGTGGCCCTAAAGTAGAGACGGACGACTACTTATAGACCATTGAGTTGCTCACAGTAGTCGTCAAACACTAAGCCAAAAGTCTCAGTAGGGCCTGCTTTAGTTCATTAAAATGAATAAAGACTTATTAAATAACAGTTCCGTATGCTTCTGAAAACAATTCGGTGTTTGAATTTCCACTTTTGCTTTTCATCTCCTCATTTGCTCCTTTTTTTTCGCTGTCTGATCTGAAATTTATTTTTCATCCGTTTGTTGTTCAAATGGTTCATATGGCTCTGAGCACTATGGGACTTAACATCTGTGGTCATCAGCCCCCTAGAACTTAGAACTACTTAAACCTAACTAACCTAAGGACATCACAAACATCCATGCCCGAGGCAGGATTCGAACCTGCGACCGTAGCAGTCGCGCGGTTCCGGACTGAGCGCCTAGAATCGCTATACCACGGCGGCCGGCGTTTGTTGTCCCTAAAATTTTTCCGTCCTTATATTTTTACTGCCCCTTAAATTTTACTGCCATAGCGGCCACCTAGTCTTGCCTAGTGATAGAAATGGCCCTGCAGGCTTGAATTATCTGTTGTAACTGTTTGACATTAATAAGCAATTACCCAGTTAAGACAATACTGTGTAATTCAATAGCCAACTCTTGAGCTCCTACAGGATACCAGCAGCGATATGATACCAGTAAGATACCGTTAAGGGCTATCTTAGCAATTGTGTACTTATTATAATAACCTGAGTCGGCCTGGGTTTGAGAATAGGGCTACAGAATTGAAGCCTGGACCCTAGCAGCTGCCTACCAATCACTGTAGTGGGCATGGTTCAGATTACGTCAAGGATAGGGTCGAAAGGTGGATTCACGACTCACTGTGTGTAATAAAGCATTCGAAGGTGGATTCACTAAGTGTCACGTCCTGGTTAGGCCTTGAAGATGGAACCACTACTTAACTCTGGGGATTGAAGGTGAATCAACGACGCGTTATGCGTAGGACAGGCGTCCGATAGAACAGACACCATATCAATATAAGTATATAGTTCTGGAAATACCGTCCATGACCTCCGTCTTCTGTGTGGATGCACACATATTCCCTGAACTCTTACGGGACTTGGCAAGAATGTCTTCCGCGAGTGATGTGTTGGGGTGGGACACTACGAACGTTGTGTGTAGACATACAAGGTGAGAATGTGGCTCTCGCGGGAGGCGTGCGCGAGACAGTAGCTGCAGTCGCGCTATTCTCTGTGCCCTCTGTGGCTCAGATGGATAGAGCGTCTGCCCTGTCAGCAGGAGATGCAGGGTTAGAGTCCCGGTCGGGGCACACATTTTCACCTGTCCCCGTTGATATAAATCAACGCCCGTCAGTATCTGAAGGTATTAATATAATTCTAATTCCTTTCTGGATGCGTGATGGTATGAGTCATCAGAGTTCAGTGCACACTTCGTGTTCTCCGTTAAAGACTGGGTGTATCTTAGATTGGGTCCACTTTTTTGCAACATGTTCTTGAGATGTGCACTGAGGGTGGAGTGCTGCCACGATCTCTGCTGCTGGGAGTTTGCAGGATAGAAAGAATATGCGTATAGAACCTAGCACAGTCCAGCATGGTCAAACTCGACGTTGCCTATGTTTCCATCCGCATGACAGAAAGAGTCCTTGTTTTGTCTCTCGAAGAACCTTTTCGCATGTAGCATCATTAATAAGTTTCATGTAGACCATGGTCGGAAAATGGATGCCGATAATGTCGCCAGCCGGTATCTTGACCCATCCTCGACATCGAGTGCTTTTGGACCAGCAGTTTCGGAAAGGTAATATTGATGTTGAATTTCTGTATTGATTCGCCATGATTTTGTCGCACTACAGCGTCACGTTAGTGCCTGCCAGCGGAAGTAAACAAGATCAGCGTGATCGCGCTGAAGGCGGCAACACGCATCACATCCGTTCCGCCCGCCTGCTGAAGCCAGACGGCCACTAGACTGCGAGCTGTGGACTCACATAGATTAAAATCAGTGGCCACAAAATGCGTACGATGAAGCATCGTAAATGATAAAGCAAGAGAGCCAAAATGCAGTGACTCATGCTATTTGACAGTTTTCAGTTAATTTATATAATATCACAGCAAAATACACTCCTGGAAATGGAAAAAAGGACACATTGACACCGGTGTGTCAGACCCACCATACTTGCTCCGGACACTGCGACAGGGCTGTACAAGCAATGATCACACGCACGACACAGCGGACACACCAGGAACCGCGGTGTTGGCCGTCGAATGGCGCTAGCTGCGCAGCATTTGTGCACCGCCGCCGTCAGTGTCAGCCAGTTTGCCGTGGCATACGGAGCTCCATCGCAGTCTTTAACACTGGTAGCATGCCGCGACAGCGTGGACGTGAACCGTATGTGCAGTAGACGGACTTTGAGCGAGGGCGTATAGTGGGCATGCGGGAGGCCGGGTGGACGTACCGCCGAATTGCTCAACACGTGGGGGGTGAGGTATCCACAGTACATCGATGTTGTCGCCAGTGATCGGCGGAAGTTGCACGTGCCCGTCGTCCTGGGACCGGACCGCAGCGACGCACGGATGCACGCCAAGACCGTAGGATCATACGCAGTGCCGTAGGGGACCGCACCGCCACTTCCCAGCAAATTAGGGACACTGTTGCTCCTGGGGTATCGGCGAGGACCATTCGCAACCGTCTCCATGAAGCTGGGGTACGGTCCCGCACACCGTTAGGCCGTCTTCCGCTCACGCCCCAACATCGTGCAGCCCGCCTCCAGTGGGGTCGCAACAGGCGTGAATGGAGGGACGAATGGAGACGTGTCGTCTTCAGCGATGAGAGTCGCTTCTGCCTTGGTGCCAATGATGGTCGTATGCGTGTTTGGCGCCGTGCAGGTGAGCGCCACAATCAGGACTGCATACGACCGAGGCACACAGGGCCAACACCCGGCATCTTGGTGTGGGAAGCGATCTCCTACACTGGCCGTACACCTCTGGTGATCGTCGAGGGGACACTGAATAGTGCACGGTACATCCAAACCGTCATCGAACCCATCGTTCTACCATTCCTAGACCGGCAAGGGAACTTGCTGTTCCAACAGGACAATGCACGTCCGCATGTATCCCGTGCCACCCAACGTGCTCTAGAAGGTGTAAGTCAACTACCCTGGCGAGCAAGATGTCCGGATCTGTCCCCCATTGAGCATATTTGGGACTGGATGAAGCGTCGTCTCACGCGGTGTGCACGTCCGGCACGAACGCTGGTCCAACTGAGGCGCCAGGTGGAAATGGCATGGCAAGCCGTTCCACAGGACTACATCCAGCATGTCTACGATCGTCTCCATGGGAGAATAGCAGCCTGCATTGCTGCGAAAGGTGGATATACACTGTACTAGTGCCGACATTGTGCATGCTCTGTTGCCTGTGTCTATGTGCCTGTGGTTCTGTCAGTGTGATCATGTGATGTATCTGACCCCAGGAATGTGTCAATAAAGTTTCCCCTTCCTGGGACAATGAATTCACGGTGTTCTTATTTCAATTTCCAGGAGTGTATATCATTTAACCACCATTGTAAATGTATCTACATAAACAGGAAGACAGAAGCAGTATTAGATTGAAACATAAATTATGTGTTTGTTTGATACACATAGCGATCTAGTTGGAAGACCTTTGACAGGAAATTGATCACTTTACAGCCATTGACAGTCCCAAATATATTTATTTTTCTCATTATCCTCCAAAATCAACGGTCTCTCCTAATGTAAGTTAAGCAAACCCCAATGTCAGGCCATTCCGCTCGATGTAAATCCATCATACCACATACGGTTCACTTTCATTTTACTTATTAGACATTATGTTTATTACCTATTCAGCCCGTTCATAGACCATGGTTCAGGACACATACTAAAACCATCTTATGGTGTCCTTTATCCTTCATAACATACGCACAGAACCTATGCTTTGTTGTTACACCTTGCTCATGCTAAGCAATATTTTTATCTTAGTTTTCTCTAATTTTTTCGCTGTAGTCTCTGCGGTTTTCTCGATGTGCTTGATTAATGTAGTGCTTTTCCGGTTCATGTCCGAATTAACGACTGCATTTTGCGCCCAGCATTTCTATTAGTGATCATCTTCAGGTGTCCACTGCGTAAAACCTAACCACACAGTTTTTATTTACTTTTTCTTCAGCTCTCATTCTCTGCTCAAGCTGGCAGGGCGATCTGTTATTTTCAGCTAAATGAAGGAGACCTGACAATGGCGAAAGGGGTTCACAACTGTTAATATTGAGGACAGAATTTTCAATTCCAGCGTTTGAATACAAATGGCCTTTGTTGCGCGTTTGATTTCCTGCGCCCTTGCCGATATTCGGCGAAACGCGTATCAGTTTTCGGCAGCTGGGATCTTAATAAATCGACTTCCGGATCCCAAGTCTTGATTACATTGCTACCTCCGTCCTTGCATATGACATTCAGCGAATGTACAATGGATCACGTGCAGGAAACCAGTCGACAAAAATTGGAGTTGCCTGGAACAAAATACATCTATAACGAAGTCGAGATACCAAAAACTGTCGGAATCAGGTAATTACGTTTTACTTAATACACTTGTAAATTCATATTCCGCAAACCACTTTACAGTGTGTAGCGGACGGTACCTTAGGTACCATTATCATTTCCTCCAATCCTTGTTCCTTTAGCGGATAGTACTTAGGAAACGACTACCAAATTTCTGTGATTTTCCCATTGTGATTATTTATCAAGATACATTTGGAGGGAAGTGATATATTGCACGACACTTCTTCGAGGTTATTTAAGGTACCATTAACATTTCCTCCAGGTTTGTTCATTTGCGAATATAACGTAGATAACGACGGTCAATATACTGTGATTTTCTCATTGTCGTTATTACCGAGATATATTTATCCCTTCGAATGGAGTAGGATTGTCTTCTATGATAAGTCCCGCTGAGAATTAAGCATCGATTACCAGTGCAGACGTGCCTGGCAACACCAAGACAGCGGTGGGATACTGACCGTCCTTCCAATACGACCCAGTAGTGATGCTCTGGGATGCCATTCATTTCACAGCAGGACCCTTTTGTTTGTTATCCGCAGCGCCCTTGCTATAAAGCGTTTCTTTTATTTTTATTTATTTATTTATTTATTTTTGATCGTGCCCGCCACGAAGTTCTATTCTTCTTAGAGTATCATTTGCCAGCTATATCCTCAATTATTCGCTAGATGTATATTAGTATATGTCTTCCTCTTCAGCTTTCGTTTTCCACAGGTCCCTCTAGCACCGTGGAAGTTATTCATTATGTCTTAACAGACGTCCTATCATCCTGTATCTTCTCCTTGTCAGTATTTTCCACGTATTCCTTTCCTCTCCGATTCTGCGCAGAACCTCCTCATACCTCACCTTACTTTTCAACATTCCTCTACAGCACCAATCTCAAATGCTTTAATTCTATTCCGTTCCGGTTTTCCCAAAGTCTGTGTTTCACTACCAATACAATGCTGCATCCAAACGTACATTCGCAGAAATTTCTTCCTCAATGAGACCTATGTCTGATAGTAGTGCACTTCTCTCGGCCAAGTGCTAGTCTACTTTTGATGTCCACCTTGCTCCTTCCGTCAATGTTTATTTTGCTGCCTTGACAGTAGAATTCCTTAACTTCATCTACTTTGTGACCATCAATCCTGATATTCAGTTTCTCACTGTTCTAATTTTTCCTACTATTAATTACTTTCGTCGTTCTTCGATTTACTCTCAATCCATATTCTGCACGCATTAGACACTTCATTCCATTCAACAGATCATGTAATTCTTCTTCACTTTCGATCAGGATAGCAATGTCATCAGCGAATCGTATCATTGATATCCTTTCACCTTGAATTTAATTACGCTCTTGGACCTTTCTTTTATTTCCGTCACTGCTTCTTCGATGTACAGTTTGAACGGTAGGGTCGAAAGACTCACCCCAGTCTTACACCCTTTTTAATCCCAGCCGTCGTTCTTGGTTGTTCATTCTTATTATTCCTTCTTGACTCTTTTAATAATTACATTTTTCCTCTTCCTCCCTACGAAATACCCCTATTTTTCAGAGAGTTTTGAACATCTTGCACCTTTTTGCATTGTCGAACGATTTTTCCAGGTCGTCAAATCCTATAAACGGGTCTTGATTTTTCTTTAGTCTAGCTTCCATTATCAACCTGTAATTTTTCCTCCTATCTACACTCTTGGAAATGGAAAAAAGAACACATTGACACCGATGTGTCAGACCCACCACACTTGCTCCGGACACTGCGAGAGGGCTGTACAAGCAATGATCACACACACGGCACAGCGAACACACCAGAAACCGCGGTGTTGGCCGTCGAATGGCGCTAGCTGCGCAGCATTTGTGCACCGCCGCCGTCAGTGTCATCCAGTTTGCCGTGGCATACGGAGCTCCATCGCAGTCTTTAACACTGGTAGCATGCCGCGACAGCGTGGACGTGAACCGTATGTGCAGTTGACGGACTTTGAGCGAGGGCGTATAGTGGGCACGCGGGAGGTCGGGTGGACGTACCGCCGAATTGCACAACACGTGGGGCGTGAGGTCTCCACAGTACATCGATGTTGTCGCCAGTGGTCGGCGGAAGGTGCACGTGCCCGTCGACCTGGGACCGGACCGCAGCGACGCACGGATGCACGCCAAGACCGTAGGATCCTACGCAGTGCCGTAGGGGATCGCACCGTCACTTCTCAGCAAATTAGGGACACTGTTGCTCCTGGGGTATCGGCGAGGACCATTCGCAACCGTCTCCATGAAGCTGGGCTACGGTCCCGCACACCGTTAGGCCGTCTTCCGCTCATGCCCCAACATCGTGCAGCCCGCCTCCAGTGGTTTCGCGACAGGCGTGAATGGAGGGACGAATGGAGACGTGTCGTCTTCAGCGATGAGAGTCGCTTCTGCCTTGGTGCCAATGATGGTCGTATGCGTGTTTGGCACCGTGCAGGTGAGCGCCACAATCAGGACTGCATACGACCGAGGCACACAGGGCCAACACCCGGCATCTTGGTGTGGGGAGCGATCTCCTACACTGGCCGTACACCTCTGGTGATCGTCGAGAAGACACTGAATAGTGCACGGTACATCCAAACCGTCATCGAACCCATCGTTCTACCATTCCTAGACCGGCAAGGGAACTTGCTGTTCCAACAGGACAATGCACGTCCGCATGTATCCCGTGCCACCCAACGTGCTCTAGAAGGTGTAAGTCAACTACCCTGGCCAGCAAGATGTCCGGATCTGTCCCCCATTGAGCATGTTTGGGACTGGATGAAGCGTCGTCTCACGCGGTCTGCACGTCCAGCACGAACGCTGGTCCAACTGAGGCGCCAGGTGGAAATGGCATGGCAAGCCGTTCCACAGGACTACATCCAGCATGTCTACGATCGTCTCCATGGGAGAATAGCAGCCTGCATTGCTGCGAAAGGTGGATATACACTGTACTAGTGCCGACATTGTGCATGCTCTGTTGCCTGTGTCTATGTGCCTGTGGTTCTGTCAGTGTGATCATGTGATGTATCTGACCCCAGGAATGTGTCAATAAATTTTCCCCTTCCTGGGACAATGAATTCACGGTGCTCTTATTTCAATTTCCAGGAGTGTATATAGTTCTCAATTCGTTCGAGCAATCAATCATTCATGATAGGAAACACAGTCATAGCTCAGTCATTCAAAATGATTCACAAATTTCACTTGTTAGAATGAATTCAGGCGATGATTCTTCTTTTCTGCAGGCTCGTGCTTTGCCGCTAGTCTGCTAATCTGTACAAATAAAATGCCTCGTAATTTTGGGAGCGTTGTATAATCAGTCGGGAAACCTCAGATCAAGCGGATATTTGGCTTTAATGAAGTTTAACGTTCCGAAGAAGTAATGGAGCTCTTGGATTATTAAATGCAGGTTCGTTATCCAGTCTTTCGGAAGTTCCCTTCTGATTGACAACTACGCAATATATTGATGAATATCATTATTTCTCAAATGTTAAATACACACCTTTTGTGTGAAGGAGCAATATACTTCACTTTTAATCGTACAATTTCGTATCAGTTATCTTCCGTCATAAATCTCAATAATCAGATTACAGTTCTTCAAACAAAGCTGAGGCTAATCGGCACGAAGACAATCCCGGAAGCTTTTTTCTTCTAACCACCACCAGAGAGAGTACTACAAAGAATAATTATGCGCTCATGGCATAGCTATTGTATGAAACTAATTTGCGCATGGATTCTGCGAGTATGAAGATAGAAATTTTGTAAACGTCATTCAAGGGTAGAATTGTATCAGAATAATACATCGAATATAAAGAGATATTACAAACCGCAACCTCAGAATTGCCTCTATGATACCTTTACTTTTCCTAAAGCCTAACAGATCATCATCTAACACATCCTCTATTCTCTTTTTCATTCTTCTGTATATTATTCTTGTCAGCAAATTGGATGCATGAGCTGTTAAGTTGATCTCGCGGTAATTCTCGCACTTGTCAGCTCTTTCAGTCTTCGGAATCGTGGGGATAATATTTTTCCGAACGTCAGATGGTATGTCGCCGACTTATGCATTCTACTCACCAAAGTGAATAGTCGTTTTGTTGCCAAGTGCCCAATGACTTCAGAAATTCAGATGTAATGATATCTATCCATTCAGTCTTTCTTGATCTTAAGTCCTCCAAGGCTCTCTTACACCTAATTCTAATACTGTATGCCCCAACTCTCCTATATGGACTCCTGTTTCTTCTATTATGACATGAGACAAATGTTCCCCCTCACAGAGGCCTTCAGTGTACTCTTTCCACGTATCCGCTCTCTCCCCTGCATTTAACAGTGGAAATCTCGGTGTACTCTTAATGTTACCACCCTTCCTTTCAATTTCCCCGAACGGTGATTTGACTTTCCTATAAGCTGAGTTATTCCTTCCGACAGTTTTTATTTCTTCAATTTTTCATGCAGCCATATTTATTTTAGCTTCCTTGCACTTCCTTAATTTTGGAAATTCTTGGTAAAGTCTTATGGGACCAAACTGCTGAGGTCATCGGTCCTACTTAATGTAACTTAAACTAACCTACGCTATGGACAACACACACACATACGCCCGAGGGAGGACTCGAACCTCCGACGGGAGTAGCCACACGGACCGTGACAAGGCGCCCTAGGCCCTGCTAGGCGCACTTTCTATTTACTTCATTCTTCAGCCACTTGCATTTCTGTATTCCTGAATTTTCCTGAACATTTTTGAACTTCCTTCTTTCATCGATCAGCTGAAGTATTTCTGTTTACCATAGTTACTTCGCAGTTACCTTCAGCTGTCCTACCTTCCTATTCATATCGATGGCTCTTTTTGGAGATGTCTATTCCTATTCAGCTGTACTACCTGTTGAACTATTCTTAATTGCTGTATCTATAGGCTTAGAGAACTTCAACCGTATATCGTCATTCCTTTGTACTTCCGTACCCCACGTCTTTGGCTATTGATTCTTCCTCACTAATCTCTTAAACTTCAGCCTATACTTCGTCACTACTACATTGCGATATGAGTCTATATCCGCTCCTCGGTACGCCTTATAATGCAGTATCTGTTTTCGGAATCTATGTCTAACCAAAGTGTAATCTAATTGAAATTTTCCCGTATCACACGGCCTTTTCGAAGTATACCTACTCCTATTGTGAATCTTGAACCGAGTAGTCGCTATTACTAGCTGAAATTTATTACAGAACTCAGACTTTCTCCTCTCTCACTCCTTGTTCCAAGCCCATATTCTCCTCTATCCTTTTCTTCTATTCCTTCTCCTACGACTCCATTCCAGTCCCTCATGACTATGAGATTTTTTCTCCCTTTACGTACTGTATTACTCTCTCAGTATCTTCACATACCCTCTGCGTATCTTCGTCTTCTACTTATGACGACGGCATGTATACGTGAACTATTGTTGTCGGTGTTGGTTTGCTTTTGATTCTGATAAGAACAACCCGATCATTGAACTTTTCACAATAGCGCACTCTCTGTCCTACCTTCCTATTCATATCGAATCCTACTCCCGTTATGCCATTTTCCTCTGCCTTTCATATTACCCAATACTCATCTGACCATTCTTTCCATTTCACTTCATGGACGCTTGCTATATCTAGATTAAGCCCTCCCTTTTGCCTTTTCAGTTTGTATAGCTTGCATGCCACGTTCAATCTTCCGACATTCGACGCCGCCACTCGTATAACCTTATTCTTTCCTTGGATATTCCCGGTTTCTTTCTTGGCGACCTCCCCTGTGGCAGTCCCCTTCCGGAGATCCGAATGGGGGACTATTTCGGAATCTTTTGCCAATTGAGAGATCATAATGACACTTTTTCAATTAAAGGCCACATGTCGTGTGGATACACAAATTGCCTTTTGGATCCTCATGCCGTTGATCATTGTTCATTCTTCCACATTTTTAGGGACAGCTTTCCATGCCAAGGGCAAGAGAGTTCCATGAATCTCTGTCCGTTCCTCAGTCCTCTTTGACAAGGCCATTGGCATAATAAGGATGACTTCTTACGCCAGAAGTCTTCGGCCGCCATTGCTGATTATTAAATGAAATTTAAACAGTTGCGTGTTTCGAACAAGGGATCAAGGGCGTTTTGATCACTATTCAAAGACGCTACCCCCAGACCACGGGTATCCAATAACCATTTGCGGAGGATATTATAATTCCTTTTCTGTCATCCTTCATGGCAAGCTATGTAAGGCTTACAGTTCAGCAAGCAATGCCCTCCCACCCCCGCAAGCGGCCAGACTTTCTACTGTCTCGTCCAACAACGTCGCCGAATCTCTGCCCAATTGAGATTGTTTGGAGCATGGAGATTCTGACGATCGAACGCGCCAGCTGGTCAGAACGTGGCGCGATATCCCTCAGGAGAACATCTAGCAACTCTATAAATTAATGCAAACCCGAATAAATGCCTGCATACGGGCCAGAAGCTACTGACTTGCTCAGTTTGTGATGCTCTTTGTGTTGAATAGACGTTCGTGGTGGCCGAGCGCTTCTAAGCGCTACAGTCTGGAACCACGGGACCGCTACAGTCGCAGGTTCGAATCCTGCCTCGGGCATGGATGTGTGTGATGTCCTTAGGTTAGTTAGCTTTAAGTAGTTCTAAGTTCTAGGGGACTGATGACCTCAGAAGTCACCATTTGCGTTGAATAAATCATTCAATTATTCTGAAATTGTAATCATTTGTTTTTCTTCACGGGTTGTCACATCTCTCGCTTTCCTTCGCCTTAGAGTTTATTTTCGTTTTTCTTCTCAGCGTTATTATTATTTTACCACTTGTCCACGTTCTTCTTCCTCTCGTTTCCCATTATTTCACTCACATCTAGTTCTGCTACGGTCTACACTCCAGCTGCCTGCAAATAATTTCTGCAATGAAGTTCAAACTCTATTTTCTTACGCAATTGCTAGTAGTGTTTTTACCATTTATTTCATAGCTGTTTCTACAAAAAAAGTAATACGTTCGTACCATGTGTGTCATTATTATACACTTGCGGCCGAAATTAAAGGAACAAACACAAGTTTTGTAAGGTGATATTTATTTTGCCACAAAACAGTATCAACAGGTGGTAGTGAAATAGAAACAATGTAAAGAATATAGAACATAAACAACTGCAACATGCCTAAGGGTAGACAAAATCCGAAAAACAACAGAACGATTCACATTAAGCCATCTGGCCACAGCAGTTTGCGAGTGTACACAGCGATTGTGACTGTGGCACTACCCAACAAAAGCAACCCCTTTTGATAGTTGCCCAGGCGTCATCGTTGGTGCGGTTAACCATTGACTGGAATGCCATCTTCCGTGCAGAACACAATTGTGTGGACATCTGTTGAAAGTTTGTATGGTTATATCGTGAACCGGACACAGGACAGGAAAATAGCAGTTTGTTGCTTTAATTTTGGACACAGGTGTAATTGCAATGAAGTTAATGCGAATAGCGCCTGATTATATTTACGAGAGGGCCTTATTACCCTCAGAAAAAATTTAAAATGCTATTGTTCATAGGGCTTGACGAAGACGGCTACTTCATCCATCGAAATAACGTGCTCAAAAACGGATCTTTCACTACAGCTAGGAACTCGAAAACATACATTAACGTATTATGATTTTGTCATTTCATCGGTAAGTGTTCTCATTTAACTAGTAAGCCATGAAAGCAGAACTAGCTTTATTTTAACGCAGTGTAACTTCGTCAGTACTTAAAAACTATCTTATCGTGGCTGAAAAATGATTGTAGCTGTAACGCCGCCAGTTCTCACATCCATACCCGTCACCCTCGTCCGTGTGGAACGAGGGGGAATAAAAAAGACAATAAATCAACGAAAATTCAGCAGCAAATCTATTTAGGCGTCCAAATATATAGAACTAATTGAATTCCGATTGTTAATGTTGTGTGACACTGAGACAGCATCTGTTGCTCTGCTCGGTTAAAGACAATCGTGCAATCTGATACGCGTATCGGGTAATACTAATGCATGGGGATTTGGCGGCGCCACCACTCGGCAAAACCACTTACGGACATAATGGGCAGTACGGAAATTGATTCTCCCGATGGGCAGACGCTTTTACGAGAGGAAATTGTGCGTGAAGGGTGTAACGTCGGGAATCGTAAGTATTTACGAAAAGTCAGTAAGACACATATATCTGAAATATTTCTGATCATTTTTGTCCATCTTTATTTTTAAAAAATCTAGTTGCAGATGCTTGTTTCCTTGAATAAAGATTAAATGCTTTACAAATGAAACAAAACAGTGACACGTAAGAAAACAAAAATATGTTATTAAAATCAGTGTTTAGGTCAAATATCTCGTCACTGTTACCGTTCAAATATTGCAAAAAATTAGAGGCACAGTAGTCATAAGGTGGTACAATATGCGGTCAGTTCTGCGTACTCGACACAGAACATAACGAGCACCCCATCAGATCTTGTGGTCTTTATTTATCGGCTTCAGCGTTCATTTGCAGTTCTGCATTGACTTATTTCTATATCTGCCATTTTAATATCCGTTTGACAATCCAAAGTTGCAGCTCCGTTGTTTTCTTCTTTGGCGGGAAAGATGACTTTCTCTCGGCATTAATGATACCTGTTGAGATGAAGAGGAACGTCAAGAAATGTAGGATTTTAGAACTATTCGTTCGATTTGTCATGTACGAAAAGTTTGCTAAGGGTAAGGAGTAGAAAACTTCACGAAAGTCTGAAAAAATTATTACAGAGGATCAGTATGGATTTAGAAGAGGGAAAGGTAGAAGAGATGCAATTGCACTGCTGAGAATTGTAGGTAAATTGTAAGGGTAAGAGAAGTCTTGCAGAAAGCCTTTGATAAAATACAGTGAAATAAATTAATGAACATACTAAGGAAGAAGGGTGTCCACTGCAGATAAAGAAGGCTGATTAAAAACCTATAAAACACAGAATACGCGTGTAGCTGGGGAACGAGACACAAAGGAAAGCACAATTGGAAGGGGAGTGAGGAAAGGCTGCTGTCTCTCCCCGATGCTGTTTAACATATATTTGGAGCATATTATTCAGAAATGTTCGAAACAAAATAGAGGAGTCCGAGTTGGTGGTAGGAGGATAGAATGCATTCGATTTGCTGGTGATACCGTGTTATTGGCAGAGAGCGAAAGAATTATAACTGCAATGTTAAAAGAGTTAAATAAGACCTGTGAGTAATTCGGACTGAGAACTAACAGAAAAAGACAAACTGTATGGTGATAAGAGCAAGAAAAGTAAGAACAACTGTGAATATAGGACAGTGCTTTCAGATACCTGAGATGCATTATTACGGACAACTTGAGATGTAATAAGGAGGTGAGGACACGCATTGACATTGCCAAGGAGGCATTTAATAAGAAGAGGAATCTTCTATATGGGTTGCACCTGCGGAAGAGACTGACGAAGTACTTCATGTGGAGCATGAGATTATATTGATCTGAGGTGCGGAACTGAGGGAAGAGGAAGAAAGAGGAATAGAAATATTTCAAATGTGGATTTAGAGGAAAACAGAAGGAATAAACTGGACAGACAAAGCGAGAAATAACGAGATACGAAATTGTAAAGACTTTTGTGGCTACCTGATGACAAACAGCCTGTCGGCTTCTGTCTATTCGGTCGACGTTTTTTAATGATTTTTCTGGCGTTTTTCCAGTACGAGTGCCTGAAATTGTCCAAGCATCACTCTCCATTGCAGGTGGTGGACTGGTGTCGAGCTCGCGGCCGAAGATTATACATTGTGACAATTTTGAACTATATGAAATAAAACAGTCGTTACTTCTCAGCGGTTTGTGTTAGGACTTCCAAAGTGTACGGTTGGCCGCGGGGCATGATGGGAATTATATGGTTTGGAGGAAGGAGATTCTGCATTTCAGATCGAGAAGTCTCTTCACCCCCAAGTGATGACTGCATGGTGTACAATGTCCAGCCACGGAGTAATCGGTGCGATATTCCTTGATGACACAGTTACTACTGAATGGTACGCGAGGGTTTCAGAACATGATTTCATGCCCAATATCCAAAGGACCCTGATGTGAAACACGCAAGACGGTGCTCGACCCCATCAGAGCAGAAGAGTGTTCGATGTCCTGGAGGAGCTACATCAAAGACAAGGTGTACAGCAATAACCCAAAACCATTTCTGAGCTGAAAACAGCCACTGATGTTAAGACACGTGAGCGGGTCATGAAGGATTTCGCTTTTCGTCTGCGCCACATCATCGCCAAAGACGGCAGGCATATCGAACGTGTCATAGCCTAAATCCGAATATCTGTAGTGATGTTTGCATGTTGAATAAAGTGTGTACACGCCGTAGTATTTACCTAATTTACGTTTTTTCATACAGTTCAATAATTGTCACCCAGCATATACGGTGTACCGGTATGAAATGGGCGTTTTTCTGTGAAAGTGAACACTAATTTTGAATAGAAAAGTAAAAACATTTTATTCATTCAAAGTACTGACCATTGCTTTCTGTACATTTTGACAACCTTTCTGGCAATTTGTGGACACCACCCCAATAAAAATGTTCGTCTTTTGAAGCAAACCAATCAGACACCCAATTTTCGACTTCTTCGTAGGAATCGAAGTGTTCCTCAGCCAAGGCGTGTCCCATTGATCAAATGAAATGGTAGTCGGAAGGGGCCAAGTCTGGTGAATACGGCGGATGGGGTAGCAGCTCCCAGCCAAGTGTTTTGATTGTATCCTGAACCAGTTTTGCTTTGTGTGCAGGTGTATTGTCGTGTAAAGAAACTACTTTGCCATGTCTTCTGGCCCATGCTGGTCTTTTTCCGATCAATGCATAGTTCAAATTGATCATTTGTTGTCTGTAGCGATTAGTATTCACAGTTTCACCGGGTTTTAGAAGCTCATGGTACACCACACCTTTCTCATCCCACGAAACACAGAGCGAATCGATCTGGTTTTGCAGTCGATGTTGATGGCTGTCCCGGATTAACCCATGATTTTTCCCGTTTAGGATTCTTAAATATATCCATTTTGCATCGCCAGTAACAGTTCGATGCAAAATTTATTTTCTTTCATGTCTTCGAAGCACAATTTGACAAATGGTTTTTCGGTTTTCCATCTGTCTTTCATTCAGTTCTTGTGGCACCCATTTTCCACACTTTTGGATCTTTCCCATAGCTTTCAAATGCTTTAAAACAGTCATAAATTGTTTGTTGTGCAACATTTAGCACTGCTGCCATTTGCTTCTGACTCAAAGTATGATCTTCATCCAATATTGCTTGCAATTCGGCGTCTTCGAACTTTTTTAGGTCGTCTTCCACGTTCTTCATTTCTTACATAAAAATCATTATTTCTGAATCGTTGAAACCATCTTTTACATGTTGCTTCTGTAGAGCATGATCACCATATGCCTCGACAAACATTCGATGCGACTCTGCAGCACTTTTTTCAAATGGAAACAAAAAATTAATGCTTTCCGCAAATCATCACTTTCTGGTACAAAATTCGACATTGTTAACACGATGAAAACATATGATGTTGTTTGTTCCATGACTTGATGTATACTAAATATCTTTGACATATGTGTGTCTACCGCTGACAAACAAAAAAAATTAAGACTCGTTCAGAACAAATGTTTCCTATCGACACATTTGTATCTTAACGTTCATTTCATACCGGTACACCAGTATATCTGCTGCGCCAACCTCCAATGGCTTTTCCTGGGGATTTCCGGTGTAGTTCTTACCGTACGACCAGCAACGGTAGTAATGTTTCAAAGAATTCTTAAATGACCTACTTAAGTTTATTCAGCAAGTGGAAAATAATTTGATATTTCAGTACAACCACAGGAAAAAGATAAGACTCATTGCTTAGCAGAAGAGTTGTTTCGCTTGTCATCAGTTGGATACTACGTACGCATTAAATAAATACTGTTCCTGAGATCTGAGAAACGACTTTCTTTATATAAAAAAACACACAAGAAAATCAAACGATGGAAAATCCAGGATGGAATGTTAACGATACGAGAGAAGGAAAGTTGCTACTCGCCATATAACGGAGATGCTGAGTCGCGATAGGCACAATAAAGTTTCAGCTCTCTAAGACTGCAGACGTGTGTGCAAGTTGCGTTTGCGTGAGTGTGTGTGTGTGAGTGTGTGTATGTGTGTCTACTGCTGACAAAGGTCTTAATGGCCGAAAGCTATGATTGAGTGAATCTTTTTATTGTGCCTATCGCGACTCAGCATCTCCGCTATATGGTGAGTAGCAACTTTCCTTCTCTCGTATTGTTACACAATAAAATCACGTATTTACAATTGTACCTTCTCATACTTTTCGTTTGTTCCCAAGAGAAAAAAAATTTATAATTTTTATTAAGTTGTGAAACTACTGTTGGCTACTATAGACCGAATAAGTGTAGACAATGTAGTTTCTCTAACAGTCTTGGTCAGTTTTGTTACCTGTAAGTTAGGTGCGTTGTATACCTTTCGGGTGTTTTATTAAATCGATCGCTTTTTTTACGTGTGTGATCAGTAGCTTACTAGCAGCTGGAAGTAGCAAATTGTCTACAAACTAAAGAGGGAATATATAGAATGGTCAGAAAAAGTTTGAAGATATTGTAAGAGTATTGCAGTGGAGCTTGTGTCACGTGCAGGCAAATTCACTGCGCTTACATTACGCTTGTCTGCCCTATCGTGGAGTATCGCTGTGCGGTGTGGGATCAGCATCAAGTGGGACTGACGGATGACATCGAAAAAGTACAAAGAAAGGCAGCTCGTTTTGTATTATCGCGAAATAATGGAGATAGTGTCACTGACATGATACGTGAAATGGAGTGGCAATCATTAAAACATAGGCGTTTTTCGTTGCGACGTTATCTTCTCATGAAATTTCCATCACCAGTTTTCTCCTCCGATTGCGATAACATTCTGTTGGCACAAATCTACATTGGGAGAAATGATCACGATAAAATAAGAGAAAACAGGGCTGGCACGGAAATATTTTAGTGCTCGTTTTTCCCGCGTGCCTTTCGAGAGTGGAATGGTAGAAAGACAGCATGAAGGTGGTTCATTGAACCCTCTGCCAGGCACTTTATTGTGAATAGCAGAGTAATCACGTAGATGTAGATGTCAAGTAGCCTGGCGGAGGTGGTGCCACCTAACGTACTCATTTAGTTTCCTCAAACAGTACAAACGGAGCTTTTCCTCACCTAGCCAAAATTCATCACTTCCTAAAAAAGGCACATAATTTTTAATGAGCAATTTAGCAAGTGGTAACTGATAAATGCACGAATGATTGTGCATTAATGCATTTTCGTGCGTGCAAGTGCTTCAATTTGGGTGCTCAGCGACCTGAGTGGCTAACTTCAATGTCAACTATCTCGTAAACTGTCTAACCTATAGAATTTTTTTTCTTAACAATTATTCCTCAGCCCGCTCTCTCCTGCAACACCCTTATAAACATTTCAGACTGTTTCTGGCCACCCAGTATTAAGAGACATGTAACCTACGGAATCTTTTGTTCTACACAGTTATCCAACTATGCTACTCAAAAATAATCATTATTTATAGCAAAAATGAAATTGTCAATGTTTAATTCAGGTTTCATTCGAAAGTTGTTTATCTGTAACATGAAACAGAAGGACGATGTAGAAAATTAAAAGATACTGCTAGAAAACGGAGTAGCGCCTAAGAAAAATATAGCAAACATCGTTTCAATACTTCGTCGAACTTACATAAATCACGTTTCTGTTATTCATATAAATTTTTCACCCTGATCTATAATGAGAGGAAACTCTTGCCTTGATGATAATGAAGAGTATTCTATTGAATACAAAATAACAACAATAATTATTTATATTTTTTACGTTTGTGTATGTAAATTGTACTTGCATAAAAAGTAATTCCATTGGTTACAGAAATCGCAGAAGTTAGAGATCAACTAAGTTTTATTATTTGTACAAAGCAATTTATATTCTGCAAGAATACAAAATACATTATGGAGTAACAGTGAACGAAGTGAGGTCGTAATTATATTCAAAAGAACCAAACAAACAAATAAACGATAAAGGATAATCGTCTGCTCCTAGTTTCTGTCTTTTTTTTGTCATCCGTCTCCTGACTGGTCTGATGGGCCCTGACACGAGTTCCCCTACTGTGCCAATTTCTTCTTCTCCGAGTAGCACTTGCCAACTGCGTCCACAATTATTTGTTAGATGTATTCTAGTCTCTGCCTTCCTCTACAGCTTTCGTCTTCTACAGCTCCCTCTAATACCGTGAAAGTTATTCATGATGTTTTAACAGAAGTCCTATAATCCTGTCTCCTCTCCTTGTCAGTATTTTCCACTTATTCCGTTCCTTTCAGATTCTGCGCAGAAACTCCTCATTCCTCACCTTATCAGTCCACCTACTTTTCAACATTCGTCTAGAGCACCACGTCTCAATTGCTTCGATTCTATTCTGTTCCGGTTTTCCCACAGTCTATGCTTCACTACCATACAATGCTGCCTCTAAATGTACATTCTCAGAAACGTCTGCCTCAAATTAAGCCCTATGTTTGATAGGAGTAGAGTTTTCTCGGCGAACGATGTCCTTTTTGTCAGTGCTGGTCTGCTTTTGACGTCCTCCTTGTTCCGTCCATCTTTGGTTATTTTACTGCCTAGGTACCAGAAATCCATAACTGGCCATCAATCCTGATGTTAAGTTCCTCGTTGTTCCCATTTTGCTGCTTTTAATTATTTTCGTCTTTCTTCGACTTTCTCTCAATCCATATTCTGCACGCATTAGACTGTTCATTCCATTCATTGGCAAAGAAATATACCCATTCACATCATATCCTGAGGTCAGAGATGTCTAATGTCCCTAATCATTTACAATGTCCTGGAATATGAACTGTCCTCATTGATTTACCCCTGCTCTGTTACTCATTTGGTCTCAAACATCAAACACATACATTCTCAAATTCTCTATGAACAACGAAATCACATGTGTGATCTGTTTTTCATACTGCCTAAGTTGTGTAAATTTGAGTATTATTTTTTATGACATGAAAACAAATTCAGGCACGTAATCAGAACATTAATACATGTGCAGAACAACATAAGCATCACAGTCAAGGCAGTCCAATTGATACATACAAAAACACAAAAACATATTACATAATGATAACAGGTGTCCATCGCTGCCTCCATAAGGGTCCCTGGGGAGACTAAATTTTAGAATTGAAAATGTTACAAGAACGGAGAAGTGGCACTTATGCACATGCACAAACTGTGATGGGGAGGACTGAAGAACAGCAGTTTGCGTCAGAGTGGAATGGCCTCTCATCTTGCAGCATCTGGTGTCTGGGTGGCAACCGGCATCTTGAGTAGCTTATGGACCACAGTTGGACCCTTGGTGTCATCTTGTTCAGGCTGCAGTCAGCCATCAGGGACTGGTGTGATGGCATTGCATTTGATGTGCAACCCGCCCCCTGGCAAAGAAATCCCATTAGTGGGTCTTGGGACA
This sequence comes from Schistocerca gregaria, assembly GCF_023897955.1. NCBI lineage: Eukaryota > Metazoa > Arthropoda > Insecta > Orthoptera > Acrididae > Schistocerca > Schistocerca gregaria. The sequence continues at coordinate 251,794,324 of NC_064920.1, forward strand.
GCCCTACTCTTCCCATTCCCCTATGCATCGGAACATGCACCTATCACTGTGGGACATCATATTAGCTTGCCTTTTGTCAATGGGACATTTCACTCTTGGCAACCAACCGAGTCGCTTAGACTCGGCACACAGAACTGAATATGGTGTCACGCGACTCACTTTTCCCGCGATTAGCAGTCTGGTGGGTTGTTGCCAGCTAGAGGGTTGTTGTTGGCATGCAGTGGCGTCCCACTGTCTGCACTGGCTTGAGACATGTCGCCTCCGCTGTGGCTACATGATGTAGGCACGTCAGCTGGCAGTGGACCAATTTGGTTACAGCGGGAGATCCCCTACACCTGGGCCGCTACAGCTGAGTCATTAAAGCTGCGCACTCTTCTCGCCTTTTGCTGGCTGGTGTAGCCCGTCGCATCCAGTCTGCCATGTTGTTTCTGGAGTCTGTACGATCCTGAAGTGTGGTCAAATAGCATATTCTCTCACAAATGTTATAACATCGAAATAATCAAATTGTAGAAAAGAAAGTAATGATGAGTACAAAATTTTGTACTTAATATACTTACTGATTTATTTTATTACTAAGGATCAAAATCCAAAAATTAATTTAATGACTGTTGGCTCCGTTAACGTTGGGTGGAAATAAATTAAGTGGTGTGGGGCATCTTTGTTTATGTGTGCACATGCTTTTGTTAGTTTTTTGTTAGTTCTACTCCTATCATGCACGCTAATTTTACACTGGTGCTGCCTCCATAAATCCGCCTAAAGTGCTGACTTCTCCCAATACCAAATACTAACTTATTGTACTACACTATACCTTTACTAATACACTACTGGGCATTAAAATTGCTACACCACGAAGATGAAGTGCTACAGACGCAAAATTTAACCGATTGGAAGAAGATGCTGTGATACGCAAATGATTAGCTTTTCAGAGCATTCCCACAAGGTTGGCGCCGGTGGCGACACCTACAACGTGCTCACATGAGAAAAGTTTTCATCCGATTTCTCATACACAAACAGCAGTTGACAGGCGTTGCCTGGTGAAATGTTGTTGTGATGCGTCGTGTAAGGAGGAGAAATGCGTAGCATCACGTTTCCGACTTTTATAAAGGTTGGATTGTAGTCTTTGGCGATTGCGGTTTATCGTATCGCAACATTGCTGCTCACGTTGGTCGAAATTCCATGACTGTTAGCAGAACATGGACTCGGTGGGTTCAGGAGGGTAATACGGAACGCCGTGCTGGATCCCAACGGCCTTGTATCACTAGCAGTCGAGATGACAGGGATCTTATCCGCATGGCTGTAATGAATTGTACAGCCCCTGACTCAGCAGATGGAGACGTTAGCAAGACAACAACCATCTGCACGAACAGTTCGACGACGTTTGCAGCTGCATGGACTATCAGCTCGGAGACCATGGCTGCGGTTACCCTTCCCACTGCATCACAGATAGGAGCGCCTGTGATGGTGTACTCAACGATGAAACTGGGTGCACGAATGGCAATACGTCATTTTTTCGGATGAATGCACGTTCTGTTTACAGCATCATGATGGTCGCATCCGTGATTGGGAACATCGCGGTGAACGCACATTGGAAGCTTGTATTCGTCATCGCCATACTGACGTATCACCTGGCATGATGTTATGGGTTGCCATTTGTTACACGTCACGTCTTGTTCACATTGACAGCACTTTGAACAGTGGACGTTACATTTCGGATGTGTTACGACCACTGGTTCTACCCTTCATTCTATCCCTGTGAAACCCTACATTTCCGCAGGATAATGCACGACCGCATATTGCAGGTCCTGTACGGGCCTTTCCGGATACAGAAAATGTTCTACTGCTGCCATGGTCAGCACATTATCCAGATCTCTCACCAACTGAAAATGTCTGGTCAATGGTGGCCGAGCAACTGACTCGTCAGAATACGCCAGTCACTACTCACGATGAACTGTGGCATTGTGTTTATGCTTCCTGGGCAGCTGTACCTGCACACGCCATTCAAGCTCTGTTTTACTCAATGCCCAGGCGTATCTAGGCAGTTATTACGGCCGGAGGTGGTTATTCTGTGTACTGATTTCTCAGGTACTATGCACCCAAATTGCGTGAAAATGTAATCACGTGTCAGTTCTAGTATAATATATTTGTCCAATGAATATCCGTTTATCATCTGCATTTCTTGTTGGTGTAGCAATGGCCAGTAGAGTACTACCGAAACGAATTTTAGTGCATTTTATACCTTGTATACTCGCCCTTTATTTTCCGATGCCCACCAGTGTTGTCTACTGATGCTGAAGTGTGTCGTACGCCCGACCTTTGGATCTGCACAGTGAGTGTACTAATGTGTGCTAACTTACCTTACCACTTAGTGCACAAATGGAAAAAACCTCTGTTCTCAAGCCCAGGGAGTCAAACAGGCATTCTACATAAATATGACCCTGGCCCTGCAAGGCAGCTAATATCAGGTGTGAACTGTAACAAAAAATCATTATAAATGCTGCTGACAAGCACCTACAATGAATGAATTAATAAAAGTGAAAGACTGATTTCTATTCTAGAAACTCAAAAGAGCCATCCCTTTTTTATTCTACATATAATTTATCAACTGTTGCTTTCAGGGTCAAGTGATAATTAACAATCATGTTCAATTACTTATGATAATCAATAATAAAATTTTTAATTCTTGGACATATTGAAATGATGATTATTGAAATCGTTATCGTTATGAAAGTTTTATATTACAGGAAATAATGAATATTAAAAATCCTCTTCAGCTCATTTAAATCTACATTATTGTAGCTGGTCAATGCATTGAGTTGGTGGAGAATAAATTTGTTTTTTGAACCAATGTCAGAACTCTCTTGTACTCAATGTGAGTGTTGGTTAGTATCCCAGCTTCTAATATTCAATGGTGAAAGTGTAAGTAAGTTGTAGTGAGCAAAATGTAGATTCCAACATTTTACTGTGGCCTAATGCACGATGGTACTTTACCAAGCAGCACCTGAAATGGCATTGTCTCCATACTGGATCTGAGTAGCCAATTCCCTACTCTGGTCTTTACTGAATTCACTCGGTCACAACTTTCCTGCATTCTGTAGAATGTTAGTCTTTCCCTAGTCAAAATAGTAGCTATTGCACATTCGCTATAGGTTGGAGTGATGTGTACAATTTCTTTGCCCCCAAAAATTCACACAGAAATATTTAACTACCGCCTTGCTGCCTGTTGCCACAATATGTGAAGTGTATCGTCCTCACTAAACTCAGTAAACTCTCAATGCCTTCACTTATTTCCACACACGTGTGTCCTGCTTCGATATGAGAGAGGGAGAGAGAGAGAGAGAGAGAGAGAGAGAGAGAGAGGGAGGGAGCCTTAATTTAATGGTCTCAAAATGCTGTTATATAATGGGGATGTCCCCACCGTGACGCATCTGCGTCGCCATGTATGACTTCAGACAATCACCATCTCATTACACCTGATAACAAATTTTTTTGTTCTTTCTGGGTCGCAGCCTAGACCTGCAAATGATGTGCGGCCACTTACCCTTCGTCCCAGCCTTATTTTCGCTATAAAGGAATAATGTAGTGTTCTGGCCTTATCCCTTTGCGCACTGAAGCTCGCCATTCTCTTGCTGATAGGAGTTTTATGATATCATAAGCCACCTGTTTGGTTCGTTTCCATTATGCATTATGCTTTAACTTGTTTGTTTCATACCACTGTCCATATATTGGTAGATATTGTTTTGTTAATTTTTGGGTGCATGAGATTAACTGCAATGGAATTTTGTTGCTATAATGTAATTATTATTTCCTGAGGATCTCATACTGTATCGTACTGTCATTATGGATGAAGTTCAAGTAAGGACCATCAAAATCTGGATGCCTTACATATGCCACACCTTCTGAATTAATTTTGTGGTGCTGTAATCAGTAGTGGAGGCATTGGTCATTATTGTGCACAATTATATACACAATTATAATTTCAAATAATTTAATCATTATATATATATATATATATATATATATATATATATATATATATATATGTGTGTGTGTGTGTGTGTGTGTGTGTGTGTGTGTGTGTGTGTGTGTGTGTTTGAAATGTATTGCTGTACAAGGCATTTTCCATTTAGATGATTATTATGTGGCTTTACAGTCCTTTATAGATAGTTATTTGACTAGTCTTACAACATTTTTCTCTAGTACTTGTTTTTAAATTCTATTAAAATGGTTAATCCACCCTTTAGATACTCTCTTTACAATAACTTCAGGCATTCCACAACTCTCACACATTCATGATAGTGATGATTGTGGAAGATCAGTGAAATAAAGGAAACATTCATTTCTCTTATATCTACTTTCATCACTTAAATGCTACATCAAAATTGAAAATTATCATCATAAAGGGACATGTATGAACTTAAGTGAATATTATATATGTAAAATAGTTAATATTTTTGCATATTGCAATACACATAACACAAATTTTGTTTTCATTGACATTATTTATTATTAAAACCACATGTTTCCAAAATATCTACAATACACTAGTTCTTATTAACATATATTTAGAGTGGATGGAGATTTAGAAATTATACATGAAATACAAAGTATAAGACATGGTACTTTTATGAACAGACTTTAACAATATACAAATCAAGTTATAAAATACAAATGAGACACACAAATTACCAATTTTCAGTGGTATAGGTTCGACTGAATGTTTACATTCATCTCAACTCCTTGCTGAAGTAATTATCTTTTGCAGTATTTAAAATATTAGTATGAATTTGTCACATGCATCACCATCTTTCTTAATGGACTTTACACTTTGAAATTTGGGCTGGGTTTGCTTCCCGATGCCGCTGTTGGTCAGTGGTGGTTGTTACTGCTTGTCAGTTGTAGACTCTGCAAGGATGAAGAGTATTGACAATTACATTTCTGAGTATTTAAGCATGAATGCCATTGCATGGTCGATTCCATGTTGCATTATTTTGACGATAAACTGCTCATCCAAAGGCAATGCCGTGATGAGACAATATAGACAGCATAGTACTTTAATGGCAAAGTTGTCATCAAGGTTGATGAATCTAGCCACTCCATGGTTGCTGCATCTTGATGTCCCCGTTATGCATACTCTGTTTGATGGTTTGACTGCCTTTGGTTGGCTTGATAGTTAGAATGGAATAACTGCCATAGTTTTGTTGAATATTGCTTTCTGTTGATTCTGCCAAATCTCATAATGGTTTAAAGTATAGGATTCAGAAAGGAATCGTGCTGTCTTTTGCCCTCATCTTGGGACCTTTTCTTCTCTTTGTTATTTGCTGTGTCTTCTTGTCTCCTTTTTTGGAACTTCCAACTTCTTGGGCATAGGGATAGGATATGTTATTCAGTGAAAGTTTTCGGAATGACTGCCAGTAATGTTGGTAGGAGATATGGTCAAGTTTGAGTAGATAATTTCTGATGTGATCTACCTGTTTTTAGTTATCAGCTTCTCTACCTGGAATATTGAGAGAAATATTCTGAGTTTATTTTTCCAGGCGGAAATACCAACGAGCTGTTGCAGACGGTTTACTTTTGTTTGTCGCTGCTAATGGGTTCACTTGGGTCTTCCTAGCACATGTGCAGCTTAGGTGACCCTCGCTACTAATAGGTTTTACTGACCTCTCGCTAATGAGGTGAGGCGTATGGCCATATTCTTCAAATCACACCTTGCTCATTCTCTGCACTAATGTGAAACATGAGACAGAAAATTCCTTACTTTTGTCTTCCGTCTGTCGCCAATGCCATATTGTGCAATCATATAAACTCTCACACTCAGCCCATAGCTACCTGTCGACTTCCTGCTTCTGTCGTCAGCTTGGCTCCCTTCTACAGACGATTGTAGTGATGTTGTGTTGCCTGCCTTCTTTGTGTTATTTGTTTTACAATGACTTTTGCTTAATACTACTACCGGTACTTACAAGTTTTCTTATCTGAATTTACAATAACCTTTACCTCTGAACATTTACATGAATAATACAAAATGAAGGTTTAAGTAGTTTTTGTTTTCTTTTCCAGTACTTTACAGAAGAAATTAAAATATATCTCTGACACATTAGGTTACTTCATTTTATAATGGTTCCTTTTCTTCTTGAATAACCAAGGATTGATTATGTGTAGGCTAGTTAATAAGTACATCATACAATTAGTTTTCTTTTATTTTGTTATATCCTAACCTACTTTGCTGATTTAAATGATTGGTATTATTGTATCTATATTTGAATATTTACATGTTTGTAACTCATACTGTTTGCTTCTTGGGACCTGCTCCTACCTGAAACATGTCTACATTCTTTTGCTCCATTTATATTTTAGCTTTCGTGGCTAATTACCAGATGACCACTGCAAGAACTATCATTGTTTATAAGCCTTTAGGTGGCTTAGGTGATGTAGACCTATATTTTTTCCTGTTATTGAGTTACGTTGGCAATCCTTACATGTTTTGAGTACTTGCCGAATATGTCTTTCCATGTTGCGGAAATGTGAGATCTTCGCCCCAAAGTGGCACTTACTTAAGTGAATTTACCATATATACTTGTTCCTGAGTTCATCAGGAACATATACTGTCCATAAACTTGTACTTGGGTCTTGTCTGTAGAACAGCACGTCATTCTTCAGCAAATAATGCTGACGAACGTCAACCGAGTTCGTGTCTTTCCTCTTATGTTTGACCCTTAACACCTCTGGGTATTTGTTCTGTTCGTTCGAAATATTTGAGAAAGCTGTTGTTACATAGTTTTCAAAAGGAATTCCTCTCATGTAATATATAATAATGTGGTCTTCATCTGCACCGAACTCGTGTCACTTGGGGTTGCACATTGTGGTCACCGGGAAAGAAAATCTGCTAAGGTCTTTTTCCAGTCCTGTGATGTGTTTTGACACAGAAATCATACTCCAGCAAGTTAAAATCCACCTTGCTAGCTTACCATGTGTCAACTTCGCTGTGAGTAAACGCTCAAGAGATTTATAATATGTGTATACAATAGTTTTCCTTCTGAACAAAAAATATCTAAACTTTCTGAAACCGCTAACTACCGATAAAGCTTCCAGCTCTGAAATGGAATAATTCCTCTCACTTTTTGATAACACATGAAACGCAAATGCTATGGTCTTCTGCGTTTGTCCATCTCGTTCACAACGTTGAAATAATACTATGCCAACCCAATCTCGGCGCTGTCTGTTGCCATACAAAAATCTTGTGTAAGATCTGGGTGTCACAGTATCGGTGTACCGCTAAAGCTTTTTTCAACTTCTGAAATTCTTGTTCTGCAGTATCATCCCATATCCATGGAGTATTTTTACCGGTTCAACTGCATAATCTGAGTGTAGCTATAGTGTATATACAGACGAAGTAGTTAAAAAACGCTACGAGTCCCGGAAAGCCTATAGGAGTCTTCCTTTTATATGGTGTTACAAAATTTCTTATTGGCTCCAGTCTTTCTGGGGTTCGGTTTTATTCCCTGTGCAGATATGACATGTCCTAGAAAGCCTGTGTATTGTGTTCCGAATTTGGATTTTTCCAAGTTTACCGCTGCCCCATGTGCTTTAAGTGTTTTCACTAAGGTATCCAGAATTTCATTACGTTTTTCCCACGATGACCCTGCTACGATGATGTCATCCAGACAATATGTGAATCGCTCCTAGAACTCCTTAGGTAGAATACTTCCTAGAACTCGAGTAAAAGCTGCAGATGAAATGTTCAATCCGAATAAGAGTCTTTTAAACCTATAACACCTTACGAAACCAGTAAATTCAGTATATTTCCTGCATTCCTTAACTTCGACACTGTATTGTAGATCTTTAATTGCTCCAGGTTTCGGTTCGAATACAGTCGCATGCTTTCGTAATATTCCATCTATTTCTAACTTTTGCTGATCTATTAACCCCTCTAGACTCCGCATTTTTTTCGATCTCTGTGTAAATGTCTTCACGTATTCTCAAGTCCATAAGCACTGGTTCGTTCGTCCATATATACCGCGGACTATTCTGACAAGCTATACCTCTATCTACTTGCATTTGTAACTGTGTATAATTTCCGGCCGGCTGGAGTGGCCGAGTGGTTCTAGGCTCTACAGTGTGGAAACGCGTGACTGCTACGGTCGTAGGTTCGAATCCTGCCTCGGTCATGGATGTGTGTGATGTCCTTAGGTTAGTTAGGTTTAAGTAGTTCTAAGTTCTAGGGAACTGATGACCTCAGCAGTTAAGTCCCATAGTGCTCAGAGCCATTTGAATCATATAATTTCCACATATTTCTTCATGTCTCAGGTTTTCCTCGAATTTCAAGGCGATTTCTCCTAAAGTCGACTTCGCAGTCGACACGAGAGCAACAGGAGCGGGACCACGATATAGGGATGGCCGAGGCGATCTTCGACGCCGTGAGACGGGAGATCGGCGCGCCTTCCTGCGTCCGTTGAAGCGGCTGGCAGCGGACGGTTCGGGAGAGCGATTTGGGGGTGCTGCGCCAGATCTTCTCGAGAAATCGCAGTTTATTAGAAGTTAAGTGATTGGTGATATGTTGTTTAATTTACTATTGTTAAATTCTACTTGTTTTCTTGGTGAGGTCACCAGCCGTTTTGCTTCGGGGTCGTCCCACCATTCTTCTCCGTTTGCCCACCCGCGGGCAGGTGGTTGTTTATAAATTGGATGGTCCGTTTTTCCCTTGTGGAGTAGGGGATGCTTAGAGCAACCTGCGGTTCGGGTTGTTCGATAATCTCCCTATCAATCTAACGTACGTTAGTGGCTGCGTCTGTCATGTTTGTCGGATTTGGTGTGTTAACGAATTTATTGCTTGGAGTGTAACGGCCTGATACGTGAAAAAATGTTTTGATCTTTGGAATCTTTGATATTATTGCCAATGATCTTGAGAGGGGGTATCTGTGTACTGTAGAGCACCTAACTATTGTTTTGCCAATCTTGTAGAATTTTATATAAGACTGCATTTCATGGGCTTCTATTTAATTGATCATTTTAGTATATAAAGTTGCCTCCCTTTCACCGTAAGACCTTTCTTAGAAGTTAAAATCAAGTTGCACCTTCGGTAGCAAGGTTAATATTTTAATTGTTAGAGTTTGGTACCATTTCCATCCATCCTACGGGGTTGCATAGCTTGTGCGCATGTGTAAATTGTTAAAACTCTTAATTTAATGTTATCTGGTGTGTTGCAGATTTGCACCAGTATAGTCTTTCAGAGGCTGTTGTGAGCGGTCGTAACGACGGCCGTGTCAAAAGGAAGCGGCAAGGTTCTCTGCCCGAAAGCTCATACAGTCAAAACTTGTTCCTTTTTGCCTCTGAATAAATTGTAACTTTGATATTTAGAGGGTGCTTTCTGATTATAATTTTAAATCTGTTTATTTAAAAAAAAAATGCTTTTAGGGACTATGAAAGTGAATAAAATTCCCATCTGTTAAAAGGAATTTAGTTATGATTTCAACAGTTACTCCCTGGCAACTACTTCCATGCTTACATCGTGTCATTAAATTTGTAAATGTTCTTGATGAATCGCTAGTAAATAAAATAAATTCTTAAGAATATTCTTAGAAAATATATCACTGTTCAATTTTCTATTAAAATTTTATGGTCTTCGTCGAAATTTTGGGGAGAAGTACTTCTCTTTTTTAAACTGTCCAACTTTAGACTCGCTGCTTCTAGATCAACTTCTAAAGTAACCAATCTAGATTTTAAATCCTCATTTTCACACGATGTTACTTCCTTTAAGTTTTTATCCTCGGCACGCATCTATGTAATCGTGTTTGATTTGGATTTTAGAGCCTAGTAAATGTTCTATACGTGTGACAGTACTTCACTCTTTGATTCTTTGGTTCAGGGGAGTCATACTCTACGTTAATTTATCTATACTCGAACCTGGTTTAACTCGTTATCATGTTCGTTATCTGACGCTGAGAGTTGCGAATTCCAATTTTCAGCTTTATTGTCATTTAGCACAACACTGTTTTCTGTGTCTGGTGTGATGATTACAGAGTCACGGTAATACTGCCGTACTATGTCCTCATATGTACCAAAATGCACACATTTGAATCTTATTTATCAGACTGTTCACATACTTTACTATCTGGTTCGTTTTCCGATTGAGACGGGGTAATTTCCCTGTCATTTTATTCTCCATTATCGACTTGTTCTTCCCGATTTTGTTAGAGTCCCGCATTCCACAATGCCTCAGACCCTTTCTAGGTTTTGTGGATGGATTTTAGTAGATCCTGTAGAGTGTTGAACTTTTGATCAGGTGTACTTATCCGTTCATCCTTTTTTAATGACTTATATTAGTCGTATTTTGTCGGTTAATACTATCGTCTTGATCAATCGTAGCGTCACAGGATACAGCAGGATATGTATTATCCTGCTGAAAATCATTTTTCGTTTGTGTAGAATCAAACATCTGCACCATATATGTTAATGCTTTGTCATAATCAAATGATTCATTACTAGGTAATGCTGGGAGCTCATCCTCATCTACAGTGTCAACCCATCTCGTCCCAACACTTCAGTTATGACTTTCTCCCTACTTTCAGCATCCGTGCGGACACCTTTGATGATCTTTCTGTCGTTCCTGTTCCCAATTCCGACTCTTGTACGTCACACCTTAACCTATTTATTGCTGCGGACGCTTTGTCATCTCTTTCTGAAGAATGTGTGTTATCTGCTTGAACTCCTACAATACCTAACGCAGTCAATCCTCACGCTTCCCTGGATTTGGTGGTCGTAATTCAACCTCCATCTGTGGTTCGTTTTGTTCTTTCTGGGTCGCGGCCTATCCCTGTTAATAATGTGCAGCCACTTACTCTTGGTCCCAGCCTTATTTACGGTAAAAGGAATAATTTGTTATTCTGGCGTTATCCCTTTCTGTGTTGAACCTCGCCGTCCTCTTACTTATGGGAGTTTTGTGATATCATTAGCAACATGCTCGGTTCGTCTCCAAAATATACATTAGCTTTAACTTTGTTTCATACCACTGTCCATTTACTGGTAGAGATTGTTTTGTTAGTTTTCGGGTACATGAGATTAACTGCAATTGGCTTTTTTTATATAATGTAATTACTATCTTCTGAGGTACTGTATCTTACTGTCGTTATGGGTAAAGTTCATGTAAGGTCCGTTAAAATCTGGACTCCTTACAAGTGGTTAGGAACTGCATCTACTCACACAGGTGCTGATGATTTGCCTGAAATCTTTGAAGTGGCAATTTATGATTGTGTACACATAATTTTACATAGTACCAGGATGTCTCCTGTCTGATCTATCAGGATCGCTGATGCTGAAATGAAACACAAGCATACCGAATTACAAATATACATATATACATATATTCTAATGTATGTCTCATAAATGGTCCGTCATTTCGTTTCTGCGTCCTATTTCCGTGTCTGGGGTTCGCCACTCTACCGTGACTTGCATTTCTCCGTGCTAATTCCCCATACACAATATTTTACCGACGGCGCTGGCAAAATTCTACCACGTGACAAGTTACATTGCACAACATATAATAACTCATAACACACCCTGTCTTTGCGTGGACATGTGCCGAAAACGTGGACCGCTGACACCATACGATACACATCCGAAGACTGAGACCCACATGTTCATTACACACTTGCGTCTTGTATATTCGACATACGCTCAAAGTGTGGACCGGTAACACCATACGAAACAAATCCGAAAATCGAGACGCACTTGCTCTATGGTATGACGATTTACCGTCTTGACACCAAGAAAAACATAAAGTGACGTACATTTGTGCCTTGGGCAGTATACGAGAAAATACGGAAAGTGAACTACGGAAAGTAAACAGAAACAATTTCACTGGCCACTTCTACGAGACTGCTATGACAGAGCACGATGCTCAATTGCGATCAACTTCCGACAGATCTCCTTGCTCTCCTGGGAGCGGAAACTGGGCAACAGTTGTGCAGTCTAAAGAAATAATAGCAGTACTCAGTTGTTTGGAGTACTCAGTATTGCAACGTGCCTGGTTCAGTATCCCACAAAAAGTGCCAATTGTTGATGAGATATAATTTGCAACGGAATATTAATTCAATCTGCCACCTGCCAGTGAATATTGGTGTGAAAATGTCACAAATACGCAACACATTTGACCACATTCAACAAGGACTCATGCTGAAAGCTAATGGAAATGACATACAAACAAAATAATGGTTCAAATGGCTCTGAGCACTATGGGACTTAACAGCTGTGGTCATCAGTCCCCTAGAACTTAGAACTACTCAAACCTAACTAACCTAAGGACATCACACACATCCATGCCCGAGGCAGGATTCGAACCTGCAACCGTAGCAGTCGCGCGGTTCCGGACTGCGCGCCTAGAACCGCGAGACCACCGCGGCCGGCCCAAACAAAATAATACCGAAACAGAACAAATGTAAAATTACTCTAAGCAACACAATATCTACATTAAATTACGTTCAACAGTTCATCCATGGGGACTATTAACACACTGCACCTTCTCTTCCCTTAGCAGTTTTCTTATATCTTCGTTCCGTTAGTTTTGCGTCATTGTTTTTGAGCTGAGTCCGCAGCGGCTGTGTGTCAATTCCTGTTTGAATTTTCTCTGCGTGACCCCTGCTATGTGTTAGGTGGCCTGAATTCAAATTTTCCCTATGCTGGTCATTCCATTGACCTTGACCGTTGTAGCTCTGCTATTGCTTTGTTGTTGGTCCCTAGAATCCTGTTGGGTCTGGTTCACGTTCTGTTGCTCTCTCCAATTTCCATTTCGTCGGTAGTTGTTGTTGTTGTTATTTTTATTATTTCCTCGTCTTTTTCTATTTCCCCATGGTGGCTGGTTATTCCCATTGAAGTTTGAATTTTGGTTTCGATTCAATCGATGTTTTCTCCCATTTCGTCCATCGTCATTCCTCTCTGGCGAATCTCGTCGGTTATGGTCATTATTTCTACTTCTTTTCCGCGAGTTGTGAATTTCACCACGTACTCGACTGCGGAAAGTGCACTCTTGAAAGCTTCGATTGAATCACTGCATCTACTGATGAACAGTTGCTGGTAATGTAAAGGTAATTTAATGTAGCAGTGCCTTATAATTTCCTTGGGACTGTACGGTTGATCCCAGAATCGGTTCTTCTTGACAAGGATTCGAAGAATTTGACAGTACTGCGGAATCATGACGCATCTAAATCCTTTTCTAACATGATCTTCTGTTTTATCCTCTCCTGTGTGTCTTGCGACCATCATGTGCTAAGGAATGCGTCCTTAAGTTCTTGGTAAGAGCGATTACTCTCCGCAAATCTAAGCATATGTTTTCTAAGAAACCAAACATAAACTGGAGCTGGTACTTCAGTGGCCAATGTTCTGGTAGCACCTGATCATACTGTGCCATCCAGATCTTTGGATGTAATACGCTGCCTTACACCTTTTACACTGACCCGTGGTCTAGGGGTAGCGTCTTTGATTCATAATCAAAACGTCTCCGGTCTCGGGTTCGATCCCCGCCACTGCCTAAATTTTGATAAATAATCAGCATTGGCGGCCGAAGACTTCCGGCATAAAAAGTCAGCCTCATTCTGCCAACGGTCTTGTCAAAGAGGGCGGAGGAGCGGATAGAGGTTCAGGGCACTCTCTTGTTCTAGGGGTGGGAAATTGACCCTAAAGGCGAAAGAATCAGCAATGATCAACGACATGAGGATGCAGAAGGCAATGGAAACCACTGCATTAAAGACACGTAACGTGTATCCACAGGACATGTGGCCTGTAGTTGAATAAGTGTCATGATGATCTCTCCATTGGCAAAAGATTCCGGAATAGTCCCCCATTCGGATCTCCGGGAGGGGAATGCCAAGGGGGAGATTACCATGAGAAAAAGATTGAATAATCAACTAAAGGATAACGTTCTACGAGTCGGGACGTGGAATGTCAGAAGCTTGAACGTGGTAGGCAAACTAGAAAATCTGAAAAGGGGTCAGTGAAGTGAAGTGGAAGGAAGACAAGGATTTCTGGTCAGATGAGTATCGGGTAATATCAACAGCAGCAGAAAATGGTATAACAGGTGTAGGATACGTTATGAATAGGATGGTAGGGCAGAGGGTGTGTTACTGTGAACAGTTCAGTGACTGGGTTGTTCTAATCAGAATCGACAGCAGACCAACACCGACAACGATAGTTCAGGTATACATGCCGACGTCGCAAGCTGAAGATGAACAGATAGAGAAAGTGTATGAGGATATTGAAAGGGTAATGCAGTATGTAAAGGGGGACGAAAATGTAATAGTCACGGGCGACTGGATTGCAGTTGTAGGGGAAGGAGTAGAAGAAAAGGTTACAGGAGAATATGGGCTTGGGGCAAGGAATGAAAGAGGAGAAAGACTAATTGAGTTCTGTAACAAGTTTCAGCTAGTAATAGCGAATACCCTGTTCAAGAATCACAAGAGGAGGAGGTATACTTGGAAAAGGCCCTGGAGATACGGGAAGATTTCAATTAGATTACATTATGGTCAGACAGAGATTCTGAAATCAGATACTGGATTGTAAGGCGTACCCAGGAGCATATGTAGACTGAGATCACAATATAGTAGTGGTGAAGAGTAGGCTGAAGTTCAAGACATTAGTCAGGAAGAATCAATGCGCAAAGAAGTGGGATACGGAAGTTCTAAGGAATGACGAGATCCGTTTGAAGTTCTCTAATTCTATAGATACAGCAATAAGGAATAGCGCAGTCGGCAGTACAGTTGAAGAGGAATGGACATCTCTAAAAAGGGCCATCACAGAAGTTGGGAAGGAAAACATAGGTACAAAGAAGGTAGCTGCGAAGAAACTATGGGTAACAGTACACCGTATGGTTTGAGAGTAAATCGGAGAAAGACGAAGGTAATGAGAAGTAGTAGAAATGAGAACAGCGAGAAACTTAACATCAGGATTGATGGTCACGAAGTCAATGAAGTTAAGGAATTCTGCTACCTAGGCAGTAAAATAGCCAATGACGGACGGAGCAAGGAGGACATCAAAAGCAGACTCGCTATGGCAAAAAAGGCATTTCTGGCCAAGAGAAGTCTACTAATATCAAATATCGGCCTTAATTTGAGGAAGAAATTACTGAGGGTGTACGTCTGGAGTACTAGAGGGAGCTGTAGAGGGCAAAACTGTAGAGGAAGACAGAGATTGGAATACGTCAAGCAAATAATTGAGGACGTAGGTTGCAAGTGCTACTCTGAGATGAAGAGGTCAGCACATGAAAGGAATTTGTGGCGGGCCGCATCAAACCAGTCAGAGTCAGTAGACTGACGACCAAAAAAAAAAAAAAAAAAAAAAAAAAAAAAAAAAAACACTTCTTTGTACGTGTACATCAAACCTCCTTTTATCCGTCCCACGGATGATTTCATCGCGAAGCGTCTTTTCTCCATTAGTGTGAAGCTCGGTGCAATAAAGCTAATAATAAGTAGATCCGATGGCGTACCTGCAGTGTAGGGGTCAGTAAAGAGTTAAGCGACAGTGTGAAACGAACTGCTCATGGAATCTAGCAAGCCAGGGACATGTTGCCGCTAGATGTAGCGACTGCAGTCGCTCCGGCCTTCAAGAATGCTACAGTACCTCCATATCAGAGTTCGTCAAGACCGAGTAAGCAGTAACAAAATTCAAGATGGGGTGAGTATGGCCTAACTGGATAGGTATTGCAAACTAGGTACTGTGCCCGAGCATAGACATCATGATCAAATTCTACGTAGTCTTTGCCTCTAAAGACGTCAAACATCTCTTTATCCGTGCATGGCCACATGCCTCATTCATAGTGCATTTGTAATCGTACAGAGTGAGGAAGAATGGGATAAATTTCTGTTTATTGTGAAAGAAAACAGCAAGACTACTGGGTGCATATTGTACATTAATCGCTGTACATTATTGTGTTTCCATTCAGAAGCGACTGATTTAAAGGAACCTCGTTTGAAGAAACCCCACTAACTGCAAGACCCATAGCATTTAAAAGTATGTTAGCCAGGTGTGTTGCAATGTATGTATTTTCCCGGAACATGTTTGTACTTCCTCCTTCCTCCTTTCATCAATCAACTGAAGTATTTCCTCTGTTACCCATGGTTTCTTCGCAGCTACCTTCTTTGTACCTATGTTTTCCTTCCCAACTTCTGTGATGGCCCTTTTTAGAGACGTCCATTCCTCTTCAACTGTGTTGCCTACTGCACTATTCCTTATTGCTGTATCTATAGCGTTAGAGAACTTCAAACGGATCTCGTCATTCCTTAGAACTTCCGTATCCCACTTCTTAGCGTATTGATTCTTCCTGACTAATGTCTTGAACTTCAGCCTACTTTGCATCACTACTATATTGTGATCTGAGTCTATATCTGCTCCTGGGTACGCCTTACAAACCAATATCTGATTTCGGAATCTCTGTCTGACCATGATGTAATCTAATTGAAATCTTCCCGTATCTCCAGGGCCTATCCAAGTATACCTCCACCTCTTGTGATTCTTGAACAGGGTATTCGCTATTACTAGCTGAAACTTGTTACAGAACTCAATTAGTCCTTCTCCTCTTTCATTCCTTGTCCCAAGCGCATATTCTCCTGTAACCTTTTCTTCTACTTCTTCCCTTACAAGTGCATTCCAGTCGCCCATGACTATTAGACTTTCGTCCCCCTTTACATACTGCATTACCCTTTCAATATCCTCATACACTTTCTCTATCTGTTCATCTTCAGCTTGCGACGTCGGCATGTATACCTGAACTATCGTTGTCGGTGTTGGTCTGCTGTCGATTCTGATTAGAACAACCCAGTCACTGAACTGTTCACAGTAACACACCCTCTGCCCTACCTTCCTATTCATAACGAATCCTACAACTGTTATACCATTTTCTGCTGCTGTTGATATTACCCGATACTCATCTTACCAGAAATCCTTGTCTTCTTTTCACTTCACTTCACGACCCCTACTATATCTAGATTCAGCCTTTGCATTTCCCTTTTCAGATTTTCTAGTTTGCCTACCACGTTCAAGCTTCTGACATTCCACGTCCCGACTCGTAGAACGTTATCCTTTCGTTGATTATTCAATCTTTTTCTCATGGTAATCTCCCCCTTGGCAGTCCCCTCCCGGAGATCCGAATGGGGGACTATTCCGGAATCTTTTGCCAATGGAGAGGTCATCTGACACTTCTTCAACTACAGGCCACATGTCCTGTGGATACACGTTACGTGTCTTTAATGCAGTGGTTTCCATTGCCTTCTGCATCCTCATGTCGTTGATCATTGCTGATTCTTTCGCCTTTAGGGGCAATTTCCCACCCCTAGGACAAGAGAGTGCCCTGAACCTCTATCCGCTCCTCCGCCCTCTTTGACAAGACCGTTGGCAGAATGAGGCTGACTTTTTATGCCGGAAGTCTTCGGCCGCCAATGCTGATTATTTATCAAAATTTAGGCAGTGGTGGGGATCGAACCCAAGACCGGAGACGTTTTGATTATGAATCAAAGACGCTAATCCTAGACCACGGATACTGTTTCAAAAAAAGTACATTATTTATTCATGATAAAGACCTTCACAAATTGAGCAAGTCAACAACCTGTTGGTCCAGAGTTATTTGGCTTGGTATTGGTTGACAGAGTTGTTGGATGCCCTCCTAAGGACATTTGCCAAGTTCTGTTCAATTGGCGCGTTACATCTTCAAAAACACAATCTGGTTGATGGGTCCTGCCGATTATGCTCCAAACGCTCTCAATTGGGAACTGATCTAGCAACTTTTTTGCCGAAGGCAGGGTTTCGCAAGCGCGGAGACCAGCAGTAGCAACTTTCGCCATATGTCTGTGGACGCTTCAGAAAAATCTGGTACTTTGTTCAAGAGAAAATACTTCACAAACTGAGTAAGTCAAGATCACTTAGGTCCTCTTCTGGCAATTATGCAAACCTTTATTGTGTTTGGCACTGACTGGTAGATTTTTTGGACGTCCTCCTTAAGGATATCGTGCCAAATTCTTTCCTATTGGCGCTTAGATCGTCAAAACCACGAGCAGGTTGAAGGGTCCTGCCATAATGCTGTAAACTCTCTATATTGGAGAGCGATCCGTTGACTTTGCTTGCCAAGGTAGGGCTTGACAAGAACGAAGATAAATAGTAGGCTGGCCTTTGTGACCGAGCGGTTCTAGGTGCTTCAGTCCGGAACTGCGCTGCTGCTACAGTCGCAAGTTCGAATCCTGCCTCAGGCATGGATGCGTGTGTTGTCTTTAGGTTGGTTAGGTTTAAATAGTTCTAAGGGACTGATGACCTCAGATGTTAAGTCCCATAGTGCTTAGAGCCATTTGAACCATTTGAACAAATAGTAGAAGCTCTCGTCATATGCGGGCGGGCATTATCTTGCAGAAGGTAACGGCCTTGCCGCAGTGGATATACCGATTCTCGTCAGATCACTGAATTTAAGCGCTGTCGGGCGTGGCCGGCACTTGGATGGGTGACCATCCAGGCCGCCATGTGTTGGTGCCATTTTTCGGGGTGCACTCCGTGATGCCCACTGACGAGCTACTCGACCGAATAGTAGAGGCTACGGTCAAGGAAAACCGTCATAACGACCGGGAGTGCAGTGTGATGACCACACGCCCCTCCTATTCGCATCCTCCACTGAGGATGGCACGGCGGTCAGATGGTCCCGATGGGCTACTTATTGCCTGAAGACGGAGTGCTAATTATATTGCAGAAATATAAGCCCACGATAGCTTGTCATGAAGGGCGTAGAATATCATTGATATACCACTATGTTGTCTGGGTGGCGCTGATATGAAAGTGTTCCTGCTATGAAAAGTAATGATACACCAGACCATCTCTCCTGGTTGTCAGGCCATATGAAGAGGTGACGGTCTTCAGTCAGGTTGGTATCCCAACGCTGTGTGGAACGTCTCAGACACATTTTCGGCTGGAATTTCGTTGACGAATGCAAAATTGTCTTCACTGATGGGTCTCGCTTCGAACTGAAGCCCGTTGACCATCGAAGAAGTGTCTGGAGATGCTTCAGGCAGCGGCGGATTACAAACCTGACAGTCGCCTTCCCTACTATCATGCAGGACAATGGTCTGGGGTACAATTCAGAAGCGTTAAAGCACAGCTGTACGTCGACGATGTTCTGTGTCCCATTTGTTTTTTTCCCTTCATGGCAAGCCAACATTGGCTTATATTCCCACAAGGTAATTCTCATCTGCATATGGCAAGAGTTTCTACTACTTGTCTTCACGCTTGTCAAACCATACCTTGGCCAGCATGGCTGCCGAATCTCCCCCCAATTCAGAGCGTTTGGAGCACTTCAAACCAGCTCGTGATTTTTCCGATCTAACGCGCCAATTGGACGCAATTTAGCACGGCATCCCTCAGGAGGACACTCAACAACTCTAATAATCAGTGCCAAGCTCCATAATCGCTTAGTCAGTTTGTGAAGTTCTTTCTCTTGAATAAAAGACCTAATTTTTCTGAAATTTTAATTTTGCTTTCCTTACACATACATCACATCTACTGATTATCGTACCATTCGGATAATTCGTTCGTCGTTTTTTGTATGTCTTAGAGTGTATTTTCGTGTCTGGCAGCGATGGAACTTATAGTTGTGTTGCACTGTTGTCGATTGACAAAATGCTGCCTCTGCGAGTCATCGGAGTCTTGCCACATGTTGACGTAAAGTTTGGGGCGGTTCGCCGGTCGGGTGTTGTTAACTGCGTGCCTTAGCAACCGAAAGTGGATCAGTGTGTCACCAAAAAATTCCTTTGCGACGCGGTATTCTGACTGGACCGCGACATCTCTTTACTTCAGCATAAATGCTGCATCTCTCATCAACGACGTTACGCCCTGCGTACTCACTCTTGTTTTCAGCAACAGCGTATTTCGTAATATCTGCCCAACTAATCTCCGTGTTCCTTTCCTTATGGTCTCATTTTAGACATTATTTTTCCCGTTGCATGTCTTAATTCTTTACTTGACAAATCCAACTGATCTGCACCTCTCTCCTGCCACACCACTTATTTGACACCTATAATTATTTCATTTTTTACTTCAGCACTGTCCATAATTTGCACTCATACATAGCTGTGATAGAAATATAGATTTTCATGAATCTTCTTCTTGTCTAGAAGTTTCTATTTTTGAATGTTAGTAGCGACTTCTTT
This sequence comes from Schistocerca gregaria, assembly GCF_023897955.1. NCBI lineage: Eukaryota > Metazoa > Arthropoda > Insecta > Orthoptera > Acrididae > Schistocerca > Schistocerca gregaria. The sequence continues at coordinate 251,814,483 of NC_064920.1, forward strand.
TTGTAGAAAGCCGTTCGCCTTGTGAAATCCTTGGTGCTATTCCTCTCTCTTGATCTATTTTGCTCCCAAGATGTCGACCCCTACGATAGCCTCTTTTTCGAGTTTTAACAGTTAGTTAACTAGAATTCTCTCCTGCTGCGTAGAGCATTACCTTAGATTTCCTTTTGTTTGTGTAACGCACGAAGCAAGGGCGACATAAAAGGACGAGTAGCACAGGAGCAGAGGGAAATTCTAATCAAAAGAAGTCTACTAGTGAAATGCGTCCGCCCGTTGTCTGGCAGATTCGTTTCATGAGGTACAAATTTCCTCCGCTCTGTTGAAAAGAGAGAGATGGTAACTTCAAAGAGTAACAGAAATAATTGAAAAAGGAAATTAGTTAGCACCTTCCGTGTCCAGCCTTCTTCTAGTAATTCGTTTCACTCCTTCACGACGCAGTGTCAGAGCAGTTTGTAATTTTTACGAAACTAAGGTAAGTCACACCATGTAGCGGAAGTTTCTGAGGCGGACCCCTGAGGAGCGGTCACCTCTCCTGCTGTGGCGTGGTGACAGTCTGGCGACTCTCATGGCCCTCAAACGTTTTAAGATTCGTCTTTTCCTTTCATAGGGACAACTGGTCGGTTAAGTTTGAAATTTTCTGGACAGAGGGAGGTCGCGACAGTTACGCACCACGCCTGTCGGTTACCAGCAAACGTTTCTTCCGCGGGGACGACTCGTCGGTTATTTCAAATTTTTGTCCTATGTGGAGGAATTTCGATGTTGATATTATCTCACGCCACTTGTTGACAACCACGCACCTTGAGTACCAAATGCTAGTCCAGATGCACTTCTTTTCGTCGGGACGCCGGGAGTAGACAGAAGCAACTTTTTTGATTGTGTGATCAACTTGAATTGAAAGTAGATGGAATGTAGCTGTGATCAGCCGTCGTTTGATTTTACGGACGTTATGGTAATTTTTGAATTGATTTTACTGCGTTAACGATTTTCTTTCCTTTTTCGATTCACAGGTGAACTATCTTAGTGATTCTTTGCTTCCAGTGATTATTCCTAACAGTGCCAAGTGTTTATCATTAATTCCTTTTAATGCCTCTTTACCATCTCAAAGCATGGACAATACAGTTATTTCTGCAATATAGATGAATGTAGATTCGATCATGATCCTTGGAGACAATAATTTTAGTGTCGTTACTGCCAGAACATGTGTCCCTCTCAGAAGTATATAAGTACGATCATTTTAACCTAATATATTTCTAATATATTGATGATATTTTTTAAAAATTTGTATGTAAACTTTTTTAATTCAGTTTCCCATGTGTGTGCTTATTAGAGTAAATAAACTGTCTCAACAATTCCTGCCCCTGTTACAATGGTCAACTAAATTTCAGTTTTGTAATGTTAAAAGAATTTTAATATGGTGACTCCTATTGGGATGATTTCAAATGTTGTTACAGAACTTTTCCACCGCTCACAGTTTGTCAGTAATTATGAGAGATTCCAGAACACTCTCACTTCTAAAATTGTGTGCTGCGTAATGTTCTTAGGGAAGTTGATCTTCATTGCTTGGTTGCTATACCTGTATACGATACAACTTCATACATATGATGAAATGGTTGGCAGTAGTTAACGCTCATGCATGTTTGCTCTAATGAAGGAATAGCGGTAAGCTTTACCTGCATTCAAAGGAAGAGGGTGCTGATTCAAACGAATGCAGAAAAGTGTACAGCGGCTGAGGGCCGAGGGGAGCGTTTTATCTGCGGAACCTGAGTGAAAACATTTGTGGACTGCCAACTGCCTCGGTCTCATTGTGCTGACACGTTGGATGACGCCGGTCGGTCAGCAGTCTCGTCCAGGTAGACTGACTATCGCCAAAGAATCACTGCTGCGGTGGGCAGAGCATTGAAGACCGGCAATAAAGCAGAGGATGGGTCGTTGTTAGGCAGGAAGGCGATGAGACAACTGTGAGTTTTCTGCGATTTTCCGTGGGACAGGTTACTGGCGCACAAACGTCCTGACTCTGTTACAAAACACATTTGTGAAGGCATGAAGCTTTTAGCGAGTTGAAATGAAATGAAATGGTCGTATGGCAATCTTGGCCGGGAGGCCCCATTCGTGGGAGTTCGGCCGCCGTATTGCAAGTCCTCTTAAGTAGACGCCACATCGGTGACTTGATAATGAAAATCATGATGATGAAGGACACACAACACATAGTTCCCTGCCAGGAATCGAACCCAGGCCTGATGCGTGGTAGGTGATATCGCTACTTCTACGCTACGGAGGTGGACTTTCAGCTAGTTTATGGACGTTCTTTGGAATGTTAGAAATGGACGCAACAGGGGAGATCTTTTTATGGAGGACTGTGGTTCCATCCAGGTCATGCTTTAGCAAAAACATGGCATGAACACGTGGGAAAGAGGCCGCGAAGCTGAATCTTATTTCCTTTTCTCCCAATTAACTGTAAAGTCTCTGGTTGCTCAAATATTTGTATGCAGAGCAGGGGGTGGTCTCCCAGCTTCGAATGCCGCACTCCAGCTCGTGATTGGCTTGCAGTAAAGAGGGAGTAGCCTAAGATGTAAATGTGATATGCTACCGAGTTGGCGAGGAAAGCTTAGAGAAAGGGAAGAGTTCACTCTTGTACTAGTGCTTCGCAAGTAAAGAACTGCAGGTCTTTACCTAAGCGGTGAGACATGTGTCCTTTGCTAGTGTGCCTCTTAGAGCCTGTGCCAGTCACAATCTGATTCGTCAGAGGCACTGCATCACACACACACAAAACGACTGAAGTGTGGTTGTACTTATTTGTACTTACTTGTTTCGAGTCGGCCGTCTAAACATATGACATATTCCTTAGTGCGTCGTCATGGCATGGAGTCAAATTGGTTTGGCAGACCAGCAAATGGGTCCACCTGGACAATGGAATCCACTAAGGTTTCAGAGTCTCATAGGGAAGTACCTGCGTTTCGAATTAGCCGAACACGAGATCGCGTGGTTGCATTTGTTTCAGGGGTGCGCCATTAATAACAGGTGGCTGCTGTACATGACTCCATTCGCAGAGGGAAGCGTCGTGTGGTAGGACTGTAAAGTATTCGCTGCTATGGCATTGTTGTGGTCTTCAGTCCAGAGACTGGCTTGATGCAGCTCTCCATGCTACTCTATCCGGTGCAAGCTATCTGCGAGTAACTATTGCAACCTACATACTCCTGAATCTGCTTAGTGTATTCATCTCTTGGTCTCCCTCTACGATTTTAACCCTCACTAAACCGGTGATAACTTGATGCTGCAGAACGTGTCCTCCTAACCGATCCCTTCTTGTAGTCAGGTTGTGCAACAAATTCCTCTTCTCCCCGATTCTATTCAGTTCCTCCTCATTAGTGATCTACTCATCTAATCTTCAGCATTCTACTGTAGCAGCACATTTCGAAAGCTTCTAGTCTCTTCTTGTCTAAACTATTTATCGTCCATGTTTCATATCGATACATGGCTACACCCCACACAAATACTTTTAGAGAAGACTTGCTGACACTTAAATCTATACTCGATGTTAACAAATTTCTCTTCTTCAGAAACGCTTTCCTTGTCATTGCTAGCATACATTTTATGTCCTCTCCACTTCGAGCATCATCCGTTATTTAGCTCCCTAAATAGCACAACTCATCTACTACTTCAAGTGTCTCATTTCCTAATCTAATTTCGATAGCATCACCTGATTTAATGAGACCACATTCCATTATCCGCATTTTGCTTTTGTTGTTGCTCATCTAATATCCCAATATATGCTTCTAAGCACCCTGTTCTTTGGAAACATATTTTTCTTTATGTAATAGTAGAGTATAGATCATAGTAGCGTAGTTTTTGAGCACAGGTGAACTATCTTAGTGATTCTTTGCTTCCAGTGATTATTCCTAACAGTGCCAAGTGTTTATCATTAATTCCTTTTAATGCCTCTTTACCATCTCAAAGCATGGACCACGGATTCACGTGTATGAAGTGAGGTAAAGCCAATAGTTATGGTTAGTGTCCTTTGTTCACCATAGACCGCATATTATGGAAAGTGATTGTTTAATAAAAAAGGTTTGTGTGCCGTTTCTTTAGTCATTTTTTGTGTCTTGTGATGCTAAGAATGAATAAATTTATTGTTACTTAGACCACAACTCTTCCCAGTGTTCTGATTATCATGACCTTTGCCAATTTTATTGAAGTCTTGATAACAATAGAACTATGAAGCTTGAAATCACATTCATAATATTACTGCTGATGTGTCGTAGATTGATTCCACCTTCTACAGCGTCTCATAGTTGGCAACGGAAACGTACATTTGTGACAGATGCCGGTAGCAGTCGCGCGGGGGTACAGTGGATCCAATGATGTCCACCAGCTGCCACATGCCTTCAGCAGCTCCGACTGTGGGGGCTCACTAGCCACCGATATAGGATGGCCGGCGACAGCTATATGGCCCAATTTCAGTAGCAGTCCTCGACATTCTTCTGTCTCGATCAGCCTTCCACAGTTCGCTCGTGCATTAGTAGCTGAAGTCTCACATTGCACGATGCTCTTTAGTTTCCTTCTTGTAATAGTTTTCTTTTATTGCTGTTTATTCTTTTGTAAAGTTTCTTGACAATTCTATGAGAGACCTACAAGTTAAGTAGAACTTCTGTGTACTGTATTTACGTGTTTGCTAATCATTTCTGTTCGTGTCCAGTTTCGTTAAGACGACAGCTGTTATATCATTCTGTAGCCCACCTCTCCTTACCATTGTGTACAAAGTACAATACAACATCTGGTAATTATTCATGTGAGTAAATGTAAAACCTATATCTACCTAAAATGCATGTGTAGTAATTAACCACTATGCTTTGTGGAGGAGCATCTCTCTCGGGTGCTGAGTAGTAGTCTGCCAACTTAGTTGGAGTCCGTTTTCCCTGGCAGCGTTTTTTCATTTGTGCGATGCCTGTTGGAGAGGCTGGCCATGTGCTTCCCTGACTGTGTTGAGGTTCTCAGGGAAGAAACCTAGATGAGGTTACAAGACATGTATTTTCAACAAAACATTACATCCCATGACCATGTAGTCATTAATCAACTCACCAACTAGTTCTTCGAAATGTTCAGATCTGTAGTCTCCTAGAAACATTAAGACAATATTTCTGAAAAAGAGCCATGTAGTCGATTCGTATACGTATATTTTTAACACGCTTTCAAATGCTGAATCTTTCAAAGTACCCCATTTATAAAACCAACACATACTTCCTCCTTTAGTTCTGCTTCATTGATATTTGGGAGTTTGGTTTTTAGGAAGGAAATGTACTCCCATTGATCAGAGAATTTAGTATCCTTTTAGAACACATTATTGCCTAGATCACAAGTTTTGTTACATAGACAACCAGTTTCAGCCAGTTCATTGGCGATCTTCGATTTCTAAAGGTTTACAACGAAATACACTCCTGGAAATGGAAAAAAGAACACATTGACACCGGTGTGTCAGACCCACCATACTTGCTCCAGACACTGCGAGAGGGCTGTAAAAGCAATGATCACACGCACGGCACAGCGGACACACCAGGAACCGCGGTGTTGGCCGTCAAATGGCACTAGCTGCGCAGCATTTGTGCACCGCCGCCGTCAGTGTCAGCCAGTTTGCCGTGGCATACGGAGCTCCATCGCAGTCTTTAACACTGGTAGCATGCCGCGACAGCGTGGACGTGAACCGTATGTGCAGTTGACGGACTTTCAGCGAGTGTGTATAGTGGGCATGCGGGAGGCCAGGTGGACGTACCGCCGAATTGCTCAACATGTGGGGCGTGAGGTCTCCACAGTACATCGATGTTGTCGCCAGTGGTCGGCGGAAGGTGCACGTGCCCGTCGACCTGGGACCGGACCGCAGCGACGCACGGATGCACGCCAAGGCCGTAGGATCCTACGCAGCGCCGTAGGGGACCGCACCACCACTTCCCAGCAAATTAGGGACACTGTTGCTCCTGGGGTATCGGCGAGGACCATTCGCAACCGTCTCCATGAAGCTGGGCTACGGTCCCGCACACCGTTAGGCCGTCTTCCGCTCACGCCCCAACATCGTGCAGCCCGCCTCCAGTGATGTCGCGACAGGAGTGAATGGAGGGACGAATGGAGACGTGTCGTCTTCAGCGATGAGAGTCGCTTCTGCCTTGGTGCCAATGATGGTCGTATGCGTGTTTGGCGCCGTGCAGGTGAGCGCCACAATCAGGACTGCATACGACCGAGGCACACAGGGCCAACACCCAGCATCATGGTGTGGGGAGCGATCTCCTACACTGGCCGTACACCTCTGGTGATCGTCGAGTGGACACTGAATAGTGCACGGTACATCCAAACCGTCATCTAACCCATCGTTCTACCATTCCTAGACCGGCAAGGGAACTTGCTGTTCCAACAGGACTATGCACGACCGCATGTATCCCGTGCCACCCAACGTGCTCTAGAAGGTGTAAGTCAACTACCCTGGCCAGCAAGATCTCCGGATCTGTCCCCCACTGAGCATTTTTGGGACTGGATGAAGCGTCGTCTCACGCGGTCTGCACGTCCAGCACGAACGCTGGTCCAACTGAGGCGTCAGGTGGAAATGGCATGGCAAGCCGTTCCACACGACTACATCCAGCATCTGTACGATCGTCTCCATGGGAGAATAGCAGCCTGCATTGCTGCGGAAGGTGGATATACACTGTACTAGTGCCGACATTGTGCATGCTCTGTTGCCTGTGTCTATGTGCCTGTGGTTCTGTCAGTGTGATCATGTGATGTATCTGACCCCAGGAATGTGTCAATAAATTTTCCCCTTCCTGGGACAATGAATTCACGGTGTTCTTATTTCAATTTCCAGGAGTGTACGTGTTGCTACATCGTATCCAAACCAAAAATGTTGTAATACAATTAAGAAGATTTTGTGACCTATACCGGAATATCAAAGCTGTTAAGAAACTAATCGCATTTTTGTGTACAATATGATAGTTTATGGAAGCGATCCGAAGTCATTAACATTACGCCATTGTCCTATAAACATATTACCTATGTTCGTGTAAAGCAAATTTTTCACTTGCTAAACCACTTACGAGTAAATGAAATTACACTATATTAATCACTGCTTTAAGGGCCCTACACTATTAAATACGGAAACTGTTTAATTATTGGTGAATATTAGAACATTTCTCACTTAATTTGTGCAATTCGTAGATGGAAATTAGTAAGAATCCGTTGAAATTAAGTGTTTAACTTTTTCATTGTTGACCAATGATTCTGGTAGTGCGGCACCCACTGTTCACCTACGAGGGTAGTTTCCTTTAATGCGTTGGGCGAACTCTAAACTGTATATTGCATTTAGTAGCGAGCACTGTGCCTGGCGGAAACTTCAGCCGCCATCATACATTAAATCGACAGCTTGTCTTAGCTGGGATTCACACATAAAAAAAAAAAGTTTTGAAAGACATCATCTTTACGCCAGTGACTGTTACAAGTTTTTATTATACTACTGCAATTTCGGCCTTAGGCCATTACCAAGTGCTGATATCATGGCTTTAAGCCATTCAACGTAATGTAAACTAACACATTTGTATGTCGTTGTCAATACTGTTAAATTCATTTGTTACTTTGTTACACAGTGCGAGCACACGTATTCAAACGTCGTAAAACATCTTAATCTGTAAGAGCACATGTTCGTTAATGACTAGTCACAAATGACTGGTGATGGGTTAACGGAGATGTGCACTTACAGTTTACGTTGTTTTACGATGTTTGAATACGTGTGCTCGCACTGTGTAACAAAGTAACGAATGAATTTAACAGAATTGACAACGACATTCAAATGTGTTGTTTACATAACGTTGAATGGCTTAAAGCCATGATATCAGCACTTGGTAATGGCCTAAGGCCGAAATTGCAGTAGTATAATAAAAACTTGTAACAGTCACTGGCGTAAAGATGTCCTTCAAAAAATTAAATCGACAAGTTACGTAAACCCACCTGACAAGCATCTTGCTCCAGTATCTAACATCACGCTTAATTAGGGGAAGAAGTATCTGAGAATGTAACTCTGGAACATTGCATCGTGCGTAAGAGAATCATGGGCTCTAGGACAATAGAGAATAGAAGCGTTTGATATGTGGTGCTACAGAAGGATATTGATAATTAAGTGGTATCATAAGAAATGAGGGAGTACTTTTCAGAATTCGCAAAGAGGAGCATATGGCGACATATGAAAAGAACAAGGGGCAGGATGATAGGGAGTGTGTTAAGACAACAAGGATTAATTTCAATGGTACTACCCAGAGGCGGCAAAATGTATGGGATACCTCCTAATATATGTAGTGTCGGACTCGTTCTGCCCCGCGTAGTTCAGCATCTCGATATGGCATGGACTCAACAAGTCGTTGGATGTCTCCTGCAGAAATAGTGAGCCATGCTGCCTCTACAGACGTCCGTAATTGCGAATGAGTTACCAGTGCAGGATGTTGAGTACCTCTCGATTATTCGCCACAAACGTTTCAAATCAAATGTGTGTGAAATCTTGTGGGACTTAACTGCTAAGGCCATCAGTCCCTAATCTTACACACTACGTAACCTAAATTATCCTAAGGACAAACACACACACCCATGTGCGAGGGAGGACTCGAACCTCCGTCGGGATCAGCAGCACAGTCCATGACTGCAGCGCCCAAGACCGCTCGGCTAATTCCGCGCGGCCCACAAATGTTAGATGAGTGGCCCAATCATTCGTTCTAACTGTTCAGAATGTTGTTCAAACGAATCACCAACAATTGTGACCGTTGATATTGCACATTGTCATCCATAAAAATTCCATTGTTGTTTTTGAACATGAAGTTCATGAATGGCTGCAAATACTCTCCAAATAGCCGCACGTAATCATTTCGATTCAATGATCGGTTCAGTTGGACCAGAGGACAAAGTTCATTCCATGTAAACACAGCCCGCAACACGTCAGAGCCCTCACCAGCTTGCACAGTGCCTTATTTATGACTTCGTGAGATCTGCGCCACACTCGAACCCTGCCATGAACCTTACCAACTCAAATCGGAACTCATCTTTTACAGTCTCTAGGATCCAACCGATATGGTTATGAGTCCAGGAGAGGTGCTGTAGGTGACGTCGTGCTGTTGGCAAAGGCATTCGCGTCGGTCGTCTGCTTCCATAGCCCATCAGTACCACATTACATCGCACTGTCCTAACGGATACGTTCATCGTACCATCCACATTGATTTCTGTGATTATTTCACGGAGTGTTAACAGTGGCAACTGTACGCAAACGCTGCTGTCGGTCGCTAAGTGAGGATCGTCGGCGACTGCGTTGTCCACGGAGAGAGGTAAAGCCTGAAATGTGACATTCCCAGCAGAAGTTTTAGCATATTGCAGCCCCGTCAGCACCTGTGATAGACTAATATTTTGAAGAAGCAGCCTCAGTTGCTCAAATTTTCCGGTCTTTACCAGGTTTCGGCTAAATTAATCTAGCCTTCTTCACAAGCATAACATTACTATAACATGGCAACGTAGTTGCCGCTGCAAACCCACCGCGTAGTGAAGAGATGTCGGGGCTGGGCTTCAGTTAAGTAGTTTATTTCGACATGGTACCACGGTACTATAGGTTCGTTGAATGTGCCTTACTCTGGCATGTTATAGTAATTTTATGCTTCTGAAGAAGGCTAGATTAATTTAGTCGAAACCTGGTAAAGACGGGAAAATTTGGGCAACTGAGGCTGATACTTCAAAATATTAAATGTTATTCTCGGCAGACTGTTGACACTCTGGATCTTGGAATACTAAATTCCCTAACGATTACCGGAATGATATGTTCCATGCGTCTAGTTCCAACTAACATTCCAGGCTGTGATTTCCCGCCTTGAGACCGTAATAACGCGAGACAGTTTTTGACTTGAATCACCGAAGTACAAATGACAGCTGCGCCAATGCACTGCCATTTTTTACCCTGCGTATGCGATACTGGCGCCATCTGTATATGTGCGTATTACTATCGCACGACTTTTGTCACCTCAGTGTACAGGCAGGTGTAGATGGTAAAATATGTTACGTAGGACATATACTGAAATACATCCAACAAATAACTGAGGTCACCGCCAGACACCACACTTGCTAAGTGGTAGCCTTTAAATCTGCCGTGGTCCCTTAGTATTCGTCGGACCCGCGTGTCGCTACTATCAGTGATTGCAGACCGAGCGCCGCCACACGGCAGGTCTAGTCTAGAGAGAGACTCCCTAGCACTCGCCCCAGTTGTACAGCCGACTTTGCTAGCGATGGTTCACTGACTTCTACGCTCTCATTTGCCGAGACGATAGTTTAGCATAGCCTTCAGCTACGTCATTTCCTATGACCTAGCAAGGCGCCATATTCAGTTACTATTGTGAACATGTAACATTGTGAATCATGTACCGTCAAGAGCAATTTTCATCATTAATGGATTAAAGTTAAGTATCAAACGAATTACGTCCGCTTTCTGAATTCTACTTCCTTGTCATGTTCCAGACCTCACGTCAGTATAGTTCTTCGCTCCTAACGCCAGCCTGCGTGAGCTAAAATGTGTGCCTTTCAGCCTCCACTAGTAACACTGTGTTTGCTACTCTGCCAACACAACAGGGTGTAATCGGTAGTGTACTATGAAGAGGTAGGTACTGTAGAGGAATTCGTGGCGGGGTGCAGCAAACCAGTCAGAAAATGATGACTCAAAAGGAATATAACAGCTAGCAGTCGCTCCATTTCATTAAGTGGAGATCTCAGTTTCTGTTACTATTTACAGATAATAAGTGAAACTGAAGCTGGTAATATAGCTCACGGTTAGTAGTGAGCAGAGAGTAAAAATTTGTAGAAACACTTACGCATCAGAGATTTATGACTATGCAAGTAAATCAGTGAAACGCAGCTCTTCGGGATTACATTAAGTGCTTATTATTTTGCTTTAGGTGCAAATGTGAACGGAACCCAATTTTAAATTACGTATGAGGTTGAACATGTATAATGTCATACAGCGTTTAACCGCATGCTGAGGCTTGCGTTGGTGCACGTAGACATCAAACACCAAACATCCTGAAATTCAATAAGGACTAAATTTTATTTATGTCTAACGAACGTCAGGAATTTATGTATTTAAATACTTCTGATATTGAACCTGCTCTCTGTAGTCGGAATAGGCTGTTTGAAAATAGCTTCGAAGATGACAATGGTGATGACGTCAAGAGAACTAATTAAACAGTGACTTTTATTCAGCTTGCCCGCCCTCGCGGTAGTCTCGCTTTGAAAGGGTTGAGACATAAAAGTGAATCTGTTTTCCTTTAAATAACTCCGGTCGTCTTTGGTATCCCCCTTTGTTTCTCCGATTTCCTTGCGATCTGGAAACGCTAGCAATTTTACGGCCTGGCTTCGTATTACTTATGCATAGTGTCCCAAAATACGAGCACTGGAGTGAAATGCCATCTAGCCGGAGCTGATTGCAAGCTTAGTCGCAAACGCTGGAGCTCGCCTCCGGCCATTCCGCTTGCGTGTCGATGAACTTCCGGTTCCGTCTAACCGACTTCACAGACGCGCGTGTTCCACGGGCTGCGACGGACTGCAATCAGTTTTAACGAGAAGCCGGACGAAAAGCAACGCTTTGTCGATATCGACATGTATTCACGCATTCGATTGTAGCTCTCCTTTCCACTTTGCTAGAAGCGCTGACATGGATCCGGCTTTCTCTTCTGACTCAGACCATTTCGGGTAAGTTTTTAAGGACTGTTTCATCTTATCCTTTTCCAGGCATTGTGAAACATTGCATATGTGCACCTGCGCATCGTGGATATTTCTACTGCCCCACATACCGTCTGATGCCGCAATCACAATTTAGCGCACGGGAAGCAATGTAGCGTACATCACCGGCGAAAGTAAACACCTCCCTCTGTCTATTGATGTATTGAAATGCTCTTATATTGCGTATCTAATACAGAAATAGGGAAACCAGCATACTATTCGCCTGAACCTCCCATAAACTACTGTCACCGTGACTGGGAACTATATAAATAATCAAATATCATTTTGTTCTTACCAAACTTTTCCTTTCGACGTGATTTACGCGTATCAAAAAAGGTTTTGCATCCCCCCCCCCCCCCCCCCCCCCCGGTTCTGAAGACAGACGTTGACTGCGGGTATTATCTCACAGACACTAAACCCGCCTAAGATGTAAAGAACCATGCATAAGCAACGCCTGTTAGACGGAGGGGGTCCGACAGCCGATCAGTTCCATTCATTCCACCAGGAAGGAGGTACACGGCTAGTGATGTCCGTAGTTCAATTATGCCTAGACGGTGAATACCGCGGTTCAATCGTGTCCGCATTGTTTGTGCCCGGAAGAGCTCTCAACAAGGGAGTGTCCAGGCATCTCGGTATGAAGCAAAGCGATGTTGTTCGGAATGGAGAATACAGAGACAGGAACTTTCGATGACATGCCTCGCTCAGGCCGCCCTAGCGCTACCACTGCAGTGGATGACCACTACCTACGGCTTACGGCTCGGAGAGCCCTGACGGCAACGCCACCATGTTGAATAATACATTTCGTGCAGCCACAGGACACCGTGTTACGACTCAAGCTGTGCACAATGGGCTGCATGATGCACAACTTCGCTCCTGACGTCCATGGCGAGGTCCATCCTTGCAACCACGACACCATGCAGCACGGTACAGAGGGACCCAACAACACGCCGAATAGACCGCTCAGGATTGGCATCGCGTTCTCTTCACCGATGAGTATCGCATATGCCTTTAACCAGACAATCGTCGGACACGTATCTAGAGGCAACCTGGTCAGCGAGTGGAGCAAGGTGGATATTCCCTGCTGTTTTGGGGTGGCATTATGTGAGGCTGACGTACATCGTTGGTGGTCATGGAAGGCGCTGTAACGGCTGTACGATACGTTAATGCCATCCTCTGACCGATAGCGCAACCGTATAGTCAGCATACTGGCAAGCCATTTGTCTTCATGTGCAACAATTCGCGCGCCCATTGTGTACCTATTGTGAATGCCTTCCTTCAGGATAACGACATCGCTCGACTAGAATCGCCAGCATGTTCTCCAGACATGCCAGGGACAGATTGAAAAGGGCTGTTTATGGACGACGTGACCCTCCAACCACTCTGAGCGATCTACGCCGAGTCGCCGTTGAGGAGTGGGACAATCTGGAACAACAGTGCCCTGCTGAAATTGTGGATGGTATGCCACGACGAATACAGGCATGATCAATGCAAGAGGACGTCCCACTGGGTATTAAGGTACCGGTGCGTACAGCAATTAGGACCACCACCTCTGACGGTCTCGCTGTATGATGGAACATCATGCAATGTGTGGTTTTCATGAGGAATAAAAAGAGCGGAAGTGATGTTTATGTTGATCTCTATTACAATTTTCTGTACAGGTTCCGGAACTCCAGGAACCGAGGTGATGTAAAACTTTTTTTGGTGTGTGTATTTACTCACACAATTTTCGAACTGGCCTTTAGAGACTGTGAGAGGACTTAACTCCTTAACTCTGTAATATAACACCTTTAAATTACATAGCGTATGTATCGATACAGTCGATCAATGATGAGCCCGACAGAGGAATATATTTTGTGCCTCTAACTTGTTACTCCTAATCTTTGGAAATAACTTATGATTTTCTATTAGTAGTTAACACTGAATGCGAGAACCGAAGGGCGATCTGTTTAATTGTTAAAAACCATTCAACAGACAAAATCGCATAAAATATTTTTTTCATTTAAGACAACTGCTTTCAGCAGACTATGCTGTCATCTTCAGGTGTTAAAGTCTTTTACAAGATGTTTTACAACATAAGATTTTAAGACCTGAAGATGACGGCAGAGTCTGTTCAAACCGGCTGTTTTAAATTATATATATATACTCCTGGAAATGGAAAAAAGAACACATAGACCCCGGTGTGTCAGACCCACGATACTTGCTCCGGACACTGCGAGAGAGCTGTACAAGAAATGATCACACGCACGGCACAGCGGACACACCAGGAACCGCGGTGTTGGCCGTCGAATGGCACTAGCTGCGCAGCATTTGTGCACCGCCGCCGTCAGTGTCAGCCAGTTTGCCGTGGCATACGGAGCTCCATCGCAGTCTTTAACACTGGTAGCATGCCGCGATAGCGTGGACGTGAACCGTATGTGCAGTTGACGGACTTTGAGCGAGGGCGTATAGTGGGCATGCGGGAGGCCGGGTGGACGTACCGCCGAATTGCTCAACACGTGGGGCGTGAGGTCTCCACAGTACATCGATGTTGTCGCCAGTGGTCGGCGGAAGGTGCACGTGCCCGTCGACCTGGGACCGGACTGCAGCGACGCCCGGATGCACGCCAAGACCGTAGGATTCTACGCAGTGCCGTAGGGGACCGCACCGCCACTTCCCAGCAAATTAGGGACACTATTGCTCCTGGGGTATCGGCGAGGACCATTCGCAACCGTCTCCATGAAGCTGGGCTACGGTCCCGCACACCGTTAGGCCGTCTTCCGCTCACGCCCCAACATCGCGCAGCCCACCTCCAGTAGTGTCGCGACAGGCGTGAATGGAGGGACGAATGGAGACGTGACGTCTTCAGCGATGTGAGTCGCTTCTGCCTTGGTGCCAATGATGGTCGTATGCGTGTTTGGCGCAGTGCAGGTGAGCGCCACAATCAGGACTGCATACGACCGAGGCACACAGGGCCAACACCCGGCATCATGGTGTGGGGAGAGATCTCCTACACTGGTCGTACACCTCTGGTGATCGTCGAGTGGACACTGAATAGTGCACGGTACATCCAAACCGTCATCGAACCCATAGTTCTACCATTCCTAGACCGGCATGGGAACTTGCTGTTCCAACAGGACAATGCACGTCCGCATGTATCCCGTGCCACCTAACGTGCTCTAGAAGGTGTAAGTCAACTACCCTGGCCAGCAAGATCTCTGGATCTGTCCCCCATTGAGCATGTTTGGGACTGGATGAAGCGTCGTCTCACGCGGTCTGCACGTCCAGCACGAACGCTGGTCCAGCTGAGGCGCCAGGTGGAAATGGCATGGCAAGCCGTTCCACAGGTCTACATCCAGCATCTCTACGATCGTCTCCATGGGAGAATAGCGGCCTGCATTGCTGCGAAAGGTGGATATACACTGTACTAGTGCCGACATTGTGCATGCTCTGTTGCCTGTGTCTATGTGCCTGTGGTTCTGTCAGTGTGATCATGTGATGTATCTGACCCCAGGAATGTGTCAATAAAGTTTCCCCTTCCTGGGACAATGAATTCACGGTGTTCTTATTTCAATTTCCAGGAGTATATATATATATATATATATATATGACCTTGACTGTTTAGTGGTTTTTAACAAAAAATTAACAGTACTGATTACTACTTTGAGTTTTTGTTTGGTCCTGACTTAAAATGTCAGTCTGTGCGTAATTTACAATTAAGCATAGTAATACTTCGATGATGAGTATTTCATTACCTTACGTCCTGTGATGACTCTTTTATTGAATAAAACAAGTTAATTAAGACAAAACAGAGTTTTACTGGTACCTATCTTAAACTAAGTTCGCTTTTTGTGCGTGTATGAGGAAGTCGGAAGCTAGTGAGCTTGTCCTGAAGTTTAGCCCGAAAACAATAATAATAATCAGATAACGATAATCTGAATTCGACGTTAGTGTGACAGGACACGAGATTACCGTAAATGCGCTGGAGAAACGGTACAAAGGTTGAAACTGGTTCGTAATTATTTTAAAGGACATGTACTGATATATGTGGGTGACGTTTTTTCCATGACAATGACAGTATTCTAATTGAGAACAAAATGGAAACCGAAAATTAATTATTACCCCCATGATTAATAAGGAAATCAATTCTCA
The DNA here is from genome assembly GCF_023897955.1 of Schistocerca gregaria. NCBI lineage: Eukaryota > Metazoa > Arthropoda > Insecta > Orthoptera > Acrididae > Schistocerca > Schistocerca gregaria. The sequence continues at coordinate 251,830,377 of NC_064920.1, forward strand.
ACCATGTGATTGCGATTTTTAAAATATCACCTAACATCTCCTAACCACTGTTATGCAATGCTCCTGTACGCCACAGACAACTTACCCCGTCTAGCCGCTGCAGTTGCGTAATCAGCAACATGCTAAAATATTCCAAAAAGCAATATTGCTATCTGCGCAGGGTGCAATGCATGAGATAATTGCAACAATTACTGCTTTACTTTTATACAAAGAAATTGAATGATCAGGGGGAGTTTGGTCAACTAACCTTCAACGATGTAAGGAAAATTGAATAAATCATTAAAAACCTTTGATTTACTATATTCAGAAATTTTCTGATTTAATTGTTGACAATTTTACACAGATTTTTAATTATTGCGCAATGTCTAGACTCAATAAACACGTTTCTGGCCACAGCAAAGATACGAGTATTATTCTCAGTGTATCCTTACACAAATCAGACAAAATCTCTCAAGGGTGCAAGCAACTAGCAACTACATGCAGCAAAAAGGCGAATTACCAAAAACATTCTCAGGAAATACCAAAGTCTTCTCTGGCGCTACTAGTACGATCATGGCAGGCTGCGACCTCTCACGTCGCCCGGTTTCTCACCACCGCACCCTGCTTCCGATCACTTCCGATTCCCCTCGACAACTGCTCGCTCGCTACTGCTCACGATAATAATATCTCAGACTAAGATTTTGTGTATGCACACAGGATAATCATAGACGTCCAACGTTCATAGGTCCCATCCTCACTTTTAAGAATTTTGTGGGGTTATTCTTGCCTAATATGTTCGTAAGAAGCAAACGCAGAATTTTTACATAACAAAAATGAGAATAATAGCATCACATGTTTTACAAAAGTGGTAGAATACATAACCAAGAGAATAAACTTATACGACATAAGTTATGTACATAATAGGAAATTTATAAGCAATAAAATTTATAAGCATTAAAATAAGATATAAGTACTATCTCGTACATGTATCCACTCACAACCACCTGACACTGATAGCACTTCATTTGACAGGATAACAAATCGTTATTTGTAGTTCTACAAGAGTGCAAAAAAAATGATTTCCGTTGAGTAGATACAAATACACTACTGCCCATTAAAATTGCTACACCACGAAGATGACGTGCTACAGACGAGAAACTTAACCGACAGGGAGAGGATGCTGTTATATGGAAGTGATTAGCTTTTCGGAGTATTCACACAAGGTTGGCGCCGGTGGCGACACCTACAACGTGCTTACAAGAGGAAAGTTTCCAACCGATTTCTCATACACAAACAGCAGTTGACCGGCGTGGCCTGGTGAAACGTTGTTGTGATGCATCGTGTAAGGAGGAGAAATGCGTACCATCACGTTTCCGACTTTGATAATGGTCGGATTGTAGCCTATCGCCATTGCGGTTTATCGTATCGCGACACTGCTGCTCGCGTTGGTCGAGATCCAATGACTGTTAGCAGAATATGTAATCGGTGGGTTCAGGAGAGTAATACGGACCGCCGTGCTGGATCCCAACGGCCTCGTATCACTAGCAGTCGAGATAACTGGCATCTTATCCGCATGCCTGTAACGGATGGTGCAGCCACTTCTCTATCCCTGAGTCAACAGATGGGTACGTTCGCAAGGCACAACCATCTGCACGAACAGTTCGACGACGTTTGCAGCAGCATGGGCTATCAGCTCGGCGACCTCGGCTGCAGTTACCCTTGACACTGCGTCACAGACAGGAGCGCCTGCGATGGTGTACTCAACGACGAACCTGTGTGCACGAATGGCAAAGCGTCATTTTTTCGGATGAATCCAGCTTCTGTTGACAGCATCATGATGTTCGCATCCGTGTTTGGCGACATCGTGGTGAACGCACATTGTAAGCGTGTATTCGTCATCGCCATACTGGCGTATCACCCGGCGTGATGGTATGGGGTGCTATTGGTTACACGTCTCGGTCACCTCTTGTTCGCATTGACGGCACTTTGAACAGTGGACGTTACATTAAAGATGCGTTACGACCCGTGGCTCTATCTTTCATTCGATCTTTGCGAAACCCTAGATCTCAGCAGGATAATGCACGACCGCATGTTGCAGGTCCCGTACGGGCCTTTCTGGATATAGAAAATGTTCGACTGCTGCCCTGGCCAGCATATTCTCCAGATCTCTCAACAACTGAAAACGTATGGTCAATGGTGGCCATAGAATTGCAAATAGTGCTAAGAGAGAGAAAATAAATATACTAGTATCATTGTGCAGGTGAGCACTTAGATCTACCTGACATTGGCGGTACTTTAGTTGACAAGACAACAAAATGTTATATACAGTTGTTTAACAGAATAAAAATCATCTGGTAACAGAAAACCAGGTAAAGAAACACATGTCCTAGGTGCTGCAGACTCAGTGACAACACACACTGTGTCCAGTGACAACCATGACAAAATATTATTATTTTCGTTTGACGACACACAAGTTTTAGGTGTAAGCAGACTTAGGGATTCATTACATACATTATGCTCACTGACAGCCACAGCAAAATGTTAATATTTTCATTTGATGACACACAAGTTTGAATTGTAAGAAGACTCAGGGACTCATTACGTATGTTATTTTCACTGACAACCACACCAAAATGTTTTAGTTTGTCACTCCTTTTCATATTCAGATAAAGTACGGAAGCAGTAAGAATAGTATAAGGCACACATATACGTTCTTGAGTAGCAAGGAATTCATGATGATTATTAAAGCATGGACATAATATCCTTTTAAGAAAACAAGTTCTCATAATTGACATAGGAGAACAAAAGTCTCATATGTGACTTAGAAACAAATCGCTCCATGCTCAAAGAATGTCTGTGATAGTTCGCTCAGTACCTGATAGTGCCTGATTGTGTTCTGTCCAAACCAAAATATCATCAACATGGGTGGTGATCCTGTTTTATAAATGCTTAGGTAAGATAGTGTTCAGACCTCCGATAAACGCAGCGGATGAAACATTGAGACCAAACGGTTATTTTCGAAAGTGGTAGCAGTTTTCAAAACAGAGAAATGCTGTAAATTTCATACATTCAGGATGTAATTCTATTTTCCAAAAACTAGATCATAAATCGAGAGAAGCATTACCTTTACACCATGAAATTTGTGCATTAATTCGTCTATTGTATGTAGTCGATCTGTTTCCGGTTGTATCTGTCTGGTATCGATAACAAATGTAATAGAATCGCATTTCTTTTTAAAAATGTGTAACGGCATAATTTATGAACTCACAGCATGCTCAATAATTCCCTGATCTAGCATCGATTGTATTTCGTGCTCAACCTTTTCTCTGTATGTCAACGTTATAACGTAAGATGGTACAAAACATAATGATTATCTGCCCTTTTCAAAGATGTCTGTGGTCAGTGGAATTTCCCATTTTCGGCTCGTATCGTTTCTAGAATAATTCCGGATCTATCTCTGCTTCGCTTGTGTACTTCTGTTGCCGCGTCACGTTCCCGTAATGCCACCTGGCGACGTCAAACCTCGCGATGCGCAGTGATCCTAGTATTTGGGCTCAACAGTGTAAACCACATGGTAACGCAACTGGCATTCCCTGACAGTCTCCGAATTATACAATGAGTCCCCTTTAACAGTCAGTCAGGTACTGCTAACGGTGCCTCACACTGTCCCTTCGCAGTGATCACCGAATATGTGACGCTGCTCACGTCTCATATGTACACTACCATACCTCGTGAAAACACTAAACACGAACAACACTAACGCTTGTGTTCTGTTTCTCATGATCTCGTCGTTGTAACGACTCCTGTTTTTCCTTTCTTCGAAAGGATTCAGTTTATGCTAAATGGTAGTCAGACCACTTACGATACTGGCATCCACTCATCGTCTTGTCGGTGATGGGGTATTTGTAGTACATTTTATGTTCATCATGTTTGTTTCCATTGGAATGGAATGATACCAGTCTGTCCTGGATATGTTATGCTGCTGTGACTATTATAAAAACATCGAGTTTGTCTCTATATTTTCTTGTGTCCCGTTATACACCGAGCAAAGAAGAATGCCATTATCCTCAATTCAAGTATAAAAGTCTAAAATGGCCCTGCTCGCGCAGCATAAGTGAAACAGTGCAAAGTGCTGAAGTATACACGTCGAAGGCGATCAACAGAACGTGTGGGCATCTGTTTCAGCAAGTAGCTTAGAGTATTGGTGTACTTTACGGAGGCTGATTACTTTGCGACTACGCAACGTGTACACAGCTGCCCCTGCACCATTACTCTGAGTTAACATATTCTTTGAACATGACAGTTACCTCTCGTATCATACGATTAGTAGCTGCTACGACTGGAGATACCAGGACACTTCCTATGGCTATACTCCGCGAAAAATATATAGTGTCAAGTGGATAGAAATTTCTTTAAATTACATGGGTCGTTCCACTAATTATTCGCTGACCTCCCAAATTTTAAGATTTTCTTTTTCTCTCTACGTAACAACTATGTCCGTACTCCTCTACAGTTATGGACCGCCCTTACTATTTTGCCCCACTGATTCTTCTTCCAGCTGCAAGCTAACTATTACATTATGCTGTAGAACACTTCTCGCCAACCTACCTCTTCTTCTTATGATGATCCACAGTAATATTTCCTGACCTTTTCATTCTTAGCACTTCTTCAGTTTGTACTGTATCTGCCTAGTTTCAACAATCTTCGACAGCGAGACATTCCAAATGATGGTTCTTTCCGATGGGCTCCTTTACACATACATGCAATTCAGTACTCCCGACATGCACTTTCAGGAGCCTCATTCTCATACCCATATCTCTGACCAGCAGATCTCTTTCGTTCAAGAGTGCTTTTTCCGCCACGCGGGCACCGCGGCCAATCCCGCCGGAAGTTCGAGTCCTTCCTCGGGCATGGATGCGTGTCGTCCTTAGCATAAGTTAATTTAAGTTAGATTAAGTAGTGTGTAAGCCTAGGGACCGATGACCTCAGCACACACATTTTTAAAATTGTTTTGCCAGTGCAATGCATTGTCAGTGTGGTATCTTCCTAGCTTCTATGATTCTACCCAAAAACTGAAAAACAGTGGTGATAGATATTATCCATCCTGTTATGTAACCTGTAGAACCTTTCTAAGGTGAAATTGTCTTTCTCTAGCTTTCACTTTTATTGCATCCTATTGCGTTAAGTGGATGCAGTGCTTTAGTCCAGTCGCCTAAAGGTTGCCAACATCTTTTGCCATTATACGACACCAAAGGCTTTCTCTAGTCCAGTAATTTAGGTTCAATCTTCCGTGGGCTTGTTCCATCTTATGCTGTCGGAGGCTTTGTCTAGGCCTACAAGGAGGTATCTTGGTCTTCCTAAAATCTCCATTACTAACTTTAATGTTAGGATTGCTTTTACCCCTATTATACCTATTTCGTTTTTATAGTTCACTTTCTAAGTCTTCTTCCCCTTCAGTTCACGGACGGAGAATTTCAAGAATCACATTTGATATTCCTCTGCATGAGGTGTTTCTAGTCTAAGTCTACTGTATCTTCGCGGACTACAGATATCGATACATAGGGGGCAAGGGAATATTCGTAGTTCCCAGACTGAAAAATCCTTTGTTGGAGTTTTCCATGGAGGTTGCCGCGAAACATACAGCGTCGTTTTTCGAGCTCCAGAGAGTCAGGACCTTTCAGCATTTTCGTTACATTCTACCTGCAATCAACGGGGGCTGGGAAAGGTCGTGCCGCCTTCCATTGTATATGTACGTTACTGTTGTTGGACCTACCTGACATGGATCCCACACACATAAACAAATTTTCTCAATGGACTGTACAACTGTTTTAAAAGGAAAATATGACAGATAAAGGCTGTCGTTGTAGAAGTTACAGATATTAGTGTGACCGGTAGAAACAAGTAGCGAAATCTCAAAGATGTATTATGAGACAGTTTTCAGTATGGAAGAAATTTCCACAGATTTTCCGTTATTATCTACAGTACGTGTATGTACGATATAGAAACGTTGAAGTTCAAAAATGGTTCAAACGGCTCTGAGCACTATGGGACTCAACTGCTGTGGTCATTAGTCTCCTAGAACTTAGAACTACTTAAACCTAACTAACATAAGGACATCACACACATCCATGCCCGAGGCAGGATTCGAACCTGCGACCGTAGCAGTCGCACGGTTCCGGACTGCGCGCCTTTTTTTTTTTTATTATTATTATTATTATTAAATGCACCTCTTCAGGCGTTGGCACCTATCTACACCTATTCCAAAACAACTAACCTATTACTGTAAAGGTGTAGGAAAGGAAGAAAGTAGGGGGGAAGAAACATAGAGAGTAGCGATAAAAAAAATGAAATTTGTTGTGAACAGGAACTTTTTTTTTTAGTTTATTGTATTGCATTTTTGTTTTCTTTATTTTTCTTTTTTTTTGTATGTATGTTTTTATTTATTAATTTTTTTTTGTATTATGGCAGTCGTTGCACCAGAATTCTAGGAGTCGCTTGCGCCGTCTGATTGGCGGAACATCCAAACGTGTCTTCTCGAAATTTTAGTGGGGATTCCGTGTGTAGTACGTTCAGAACATCATATCGGCAAAAAAACATCAGCATCTCATGGCTTGGACGTTCCAGCTGGAAGGCGGGTCATGAAAGGCGCTCCGTAGAAAATTGGAAAAGAACTGCTTGTATCTGGGGTTGCGAACAAGTGCACAATGTCGATCGTTAAGGTACGTCCAATAACCTAGTTCTGATTTCTCATCGGGCCCAAAAAGGTAGCGGACTGTATGACCGCGTATCCAATTCACGGCATTAGTTTTTGTTGTGGGGTAATGAATCACATCCGGGAATAGAAGCGTCAGGAAAATAATCTGAGCAGGCGGCTGTCGGGTGAGGAAAGCCAGGATACGCTGCGCGAGCCTCCAGACGTCAGCAGACGGACCACATGAGAACCGATGAGCGTCCGTGTCCTCTACACCACAGTGAACACAGAGTGGTGTGTCAGCAAGGCGGATGCGGTGCAAACGAGACTGGTTGACCTGTTTGCCATTGACGGTGATATACCAGGTGGACTGAACGCTGGTGTCGAGGTAACCAGCATGCACTGCTTTCCACACACGGCGCCATATGATCTGGGGAAACTTGTGTTCAATGGGGTTGGGGGTTTGACACATTTGTAAGGTGTCGTATACAGTCTTTGTCTGAAGTATACGGAGAAGGGGTAAGGAGTGCAGAATGTAACTGATTTCAAAGAAGAAGTACCGAAAGTGATAAAAGGGGGGTGGAATGTCGGATAACATGACCGGGGCTGACATGGAGACTGGTGCGTATTCACGCAAAAGCAGTCCGGTCAGGCTCGTCGGGCAGCGACGCCAGACTTTCAGTTGGGAGCTAACAAAAAGTGCGGTAACTCTGTCTGGCACATGGAATAAGCCCACTCCACCACGCTCCCGCGGGAGGGCAAGGGAGGAATATTGAACTTTAAATAACATCCCGGCACAGACAAAGGATCCCATCGCCATCAACATACGACGTGCGAGGGTAATCGGAACCGGGAACACTTGTGCCACATGGGGGATGCGTGAGGCGTGATAAACATTCACGTATTGCGCGCGCTGTATAATGTCGAGGGATCGAAGCCGGTGGTCCACAAGGCCAGCCCTGATCGTTTGTAGGAGACGTCGACCGTTGGTTGCCGCTGAGCGACGGAGGTCATTCATAAAATCAATGCCCAAACAGCGGACGCTGGTGGCCACACTTAGAGGAGCGACAGATCTTTCTGGTAGACCCTCACCAATGAGCAGAACCTTCGATTTGGAAATGTTAAGAGAACTGCCCGATGCCTCCCCATAAGTCGTCACCCAAGTCAGAGCAGCGCGAACATCGTCTTCATTGCGGAGGTAGAGGACTAGATCGTCAGCATAGGCTGTACAACAGAAGCGGTGCCCATGCAATGTCAGGCCCACCAGGCGTTGGCGAAGCCCCTGTAGGAGGGGCTCTAATGCCAAAGCATACAGTATCGTGGAAAGTGGGCATCCCTGTCGGACAGAGCGCTCGATCGCTAGAGGCGCTGTGAGGCGACCATTACAGAGTATTCTTGAAGTTGCGCCGCTCAAGAGCCGCATTACCACGGTGATTGTACGAACCGGAAAACCCATGTGTTGGAGGACCGATTTCAGAAAAGTATGGTCGACACGGTCGAAAGCTTGACGGAAGTCAAGCGATGCCAATGCGCCAGGTAAATGTCGCGAGCGCGCGAGCGCAATCATGTCCCTATAACGGCAAAGGGCCGTATGGATGTTGTTGTCACCGCCCAACGAAGTCTGATCAAGGGAGGTGACGGATCTTGCTGCCTTCTTGAGGCGTGAGGCCAACAAACGGGTGAAAATTTTCATGTCACTGTTGAGTAGAGTGATGGGCCGGTAATCACAGATCCGTGATCGCCCATGTGGCTTAGGGACCAGGATGATGACCCCATCAAGGAAGGTGGCTGGGATCATCGTTGTGGGTGACATCAATTCACGACTGATGGACGTCCAAGCAGGTAACAAAAGGTAGCTAAAATACTTGTAAAAGTCGAGGGGGAGGCCGTCAGGTCCAGGGGACTTGTTGGCAGCCCCCACCTTGATTGCATCTAGGACTTCATCAGAGGTCACTTGTTCCTGAAGTTCTTGAGCAACATCCTCTGGCATGGTGTTGACAGTCATTGCTGCCACCTCCTCAATTAAGGTCGGGGGATGAGGGACGGCAGCGAACAGTTGACGGAAATGAGAATAGAAAGCGTGACCAATGTCGCATTGCGTAGTGTGTCGTCGTCCTTCCGCATCTGTGAGATCGTGGATGAGGGTTCGACGACGACGTAGGCGTTCCCTGAGAAGGTGGTACATCGATGGCGTTTCATGAGGCATATGGTCACGGGTGCAGGATCTGACAAGAGTCCCTTCTAAGCGCCGTCGCGTGAGGGAAGTGATCTGCGCTTTAGCACGATGCACCATCATCTGACGATCAGGAGAGAAGGCCATCGAAGTGCAGTCACGAAGGACTGCATAATAAAAGTCCATGGTGCTCGCTTGCCAGGCTTTGAAGTCTTTGCCATATCCTATCAGCGCCCTGCGCAGAGCTGGTTTCGCGCATGATACCCACCACGATAAGGTGGATGCGTAGGCGGGGCGACGACGATGACAGAGGGCCCACGCATCCTCAACGATTCGTCGGCAGTCAGGGACAGTCAGGTGGGAAACGTTGAATTTCCACAAGCCGCGGCTGTGCCACACTTGTTGGCGGGCGAGGACGACATCGCAGATGTAGGCGTCATGGTCAGAGAAAGCCAGAGGCCATACTTCGGCATGTCGAGTGTCGGCAGCAAGGGGACGTGTGAGGTATATACGATCGAGACGACTAGATGAATGCGCCGTATAATATGTGAAACCTGCACGGGTGCCATGCACCTTTGTCCATGTGTCAACAAGCTGGAGTCTGTCGATGATGACGGAGAGGGCCGCACAAGGGGAATGATGCGGTAATTGATCTTCAGGCCTTTGCGTGGAGTTGAAATCGCCACCGAGGACCATATCATCTAGGGGACCCTCAAACAGCGGCGTTACCTCGTCAGCAAAGAAAGTGTGTCGATCACGACGTCGACTGGAGCCGGACGGCGCATATACATTGAGGATACGGACGCCGAACAGCGTGAGAGCCATACCCCTAGCATTAGCAAGGTACACTACATCTTCAGCAGGGAGTCCAGAACGGAGGAGGATGGCAACTCCACTACCGTTGTCAGAAGCATGGGAGATGTGTGCCACGTAGCCAGTGGGGGCATGGAAATCGGCGACAAACACTTCTTGGAGGAGGGCAATGTCGACATCAGCAGCATAAATGGTCTCACGGAACATTGCCAGTTTATGGGGGGCCCGAATGGTGGCCAGATTCATCGTCGCTATGCGGTAATGTTGGGGGCGTGCTCCCACCATTGGCACAGATGTTCCGGCAGAGATGTCTGGCTGGCGTGTAACATCTGACGTAGTCACCGTTGTCGTAATCACTGGCTGGAAGGTGGGTCAGGCACCTCCATGGGGCACTGCCTGATGGGAGGACCACCATCTCGAACTGCTCCTTCGTCGATATCATCAGCCCAGGAGACTGGAACAGACGGTGAGCGACTGTCACACTCCTCGAGGGCGAGTTGTAGCGACGCTGCTGTAGTGGGGTCCAGGGAGGCACCCTCCTTGGAATCCGTCATATTCGTGTGAGATCGTTCTTCAGATGGGACATCAGGAGCAGCCTCTCCTGTCGTCAGAACGCTCGAAGGGAGATCACTGTCGTGTATCAGCTCCACTGCCTGTGATGCCACATGAAGAAGTGTGTCGTCAGATGGCGTTTGACTCCTCTTCTTCCGTTTTCTGGGCGACCGTTGCTTTCGGAGGTGCTGTTCTGAATCAGAATGTGGATGTTCGATGTCCGAGGTCGCGCCAGTCTGAAGAAAGGCAGAGGTAGGCACCGCATTCGCGTCGATGTCCATCGAGCTCTGGAGAGTTGGTGGTGTCGTAGCCGTCAGAGGAGATGGTGCCGGTGAGGCCATGGCAGCACCGTCATTTCCAGTGGGGAGTGCCGGGTGGAGAAGAGGTGCTTCCTGAAGTGACGCATCGGGGCTGCGTACGGCTGTGGCGTAGCTATCTGGTAAAGAAGCGGCCGTCACTTTGGGAGCTGAGTAACTGGTCGGGACCTGGAGCAAACGTCGGCGGAGACATTCTGACCGAACATGGCCCTCCTGTCCGCAACCGGCACACGTCCGCGGCTGGCCATCATACATAACGATGGCTCGCACGCCACCTATCAGCAGATAGGATGGTACATGTTTGGAGAGTTCGATTTTGATTTGGCGGACACCATTCAACACGTTGTATGTCGTGAATGTCTGCCATTTCTCCGCGATGTGCCCCACAACATTGCCATAGGGTCGGAAAGCTTCGACGACCACATCTTGCGGCACTTCGAAAGGGAGCTCAAAAACCCGGATTGTTCGAAGTCCGAAACCAGCGTGATCGACCGTCACCTCTCCAATATGCCCGTCAGAATGTTTGAACTTGAGTCCGCGTGCGTGTTGTCGAACTACGTTAGCACACGTTTCCTCCGTCGTCATCTTAATATAGACGATGCTGCTAGTGATAGAGAAATGAATACCTATCACTTCCTGAGGGTCCAGACGTAGCTCTTCGCGAATGAATTGCTCAATTTCAAAAGTGCGTGGTCTAGCATGTTCGGCTTGGAATGTTACTTTAACTGTCGCTCGGCGGTAACAGTGCGCTATGAGGTGCAATAGAAATGGACGCTACACAACACGAAATACCGCGACGCGGAAGTAAACAAACTACGGTGCGCTGTCCGGCGCGCGGAGCCGGTCCGCACGCGACCACGGCCGAAAGCCGACTTTCGCCTAGAACCGCGAGACCACCGCGGCCGGCAAACATTGAAGTCTGTTAACGTATTGTAACGAAGAGTGGTTCTACAACTACGGCTTCTTCCACAGTGGTATTAATGCCTAAAGGCGTGGCGGAAATAGAGGGTACACAAAAGTAAACGCATGGTCGTGAAACACAAATAATTCCATTTATTTGCTAGAAACAGAATACATAGACAAATAGAAGAGTAGATGAGCTATGCCTTTAAGGATAGAAACGCGGCCCCAAAGAAGTGCCGGCAAAGCTATCTTACCAGAACGTCCATTCCCAACTTGCTCATTCCTAAGTTGCCTTCGTGATTATTATTGACTTTACTCATCTGTCCTCCCTCCCTCCTCCCCCTACCCCCCCCCCCCCCCCACACACACACACACAAAATGCTAAAGACTGTCTACTGAAGATACCCACTGTTTGCTTCATAGCCTTAGGATCAGCCAGTTTTTGACGACGGAGCCGAACAAGACAGCATAGATCAGTTTTGTTATGTATTAGTATTGTACTGAAATTTGAATCTTATCGTTGTCAGCAGCATAATTACTGATTACCACTTCTCTTGTTTCTTTGATAAGTACGTGTCTCTGATTCCATCACGTAAATTATATACTCGCAGTTTCGACGAGAGGACGGCAGTAACTTTCGTACAATGGATTATACCATATCTCTTACACATTTTTTTTCCATTGCCGCTATTTACTGTAATTATTTGATTGAAGTTAAATATCGTTTCTGATATCTTCCCTTTTACTCCTTTAAATTAATATGTGTGTAGCAACTATTCCGAAGAAGAGCGCACTTCCGTTATTTTTGATCGGCTTTTCCGTTTCTTTTAAGTTTCCTTTAAGTGGCGTTTATTCTATTTAGTTGAGAACTGACTTCTCGAAGCCATGACTGTGTAAAATGCAGGTTAATTCGTACAATGAAGTGGTAATAGCGACAGCCACAGCTAATAATGCTATTTATTGAGAACAAAACGCGCCTATATCCGCTTGGAACGAACAGGTTCCTCTTCAGATGACTGTTCCCTTTTAAAATAACATTATGCTGTAGATCTGAGGTTCATAAATTTTCGTTTCGTGAAATTTCTTCGGGTAGTGATACACTACAGCAAAATAAGATGTAAGGGGAAAGGACTTTTTATTGTAATTGGACCAAACCGGAATTAACATAAACATCTTACATGAGATAAGAACTGAATTTGTGCCAGATACATCGAAAATCATGACTCTTTTTATTGCAGCGCTTTCGAGAAAGCGTGAATTTCACCGAATGCCTATCAACATTTAATAATTGGTTGAACTTCGACGGGCAACGGCCTTGCCGCAGTGGATACACCGGTTCCCGTCAGATCACAGTAGCTAAGCGCTGTCGGGCGTGGCCGGCGCTTGGGCGGTTGGCCAGTCGGGCCGCCATGCGCTGTTGCTGTTCTTCGGGGTGCAGTCAGCCTCGTGGTGCCAATTGAGGAGCTACTCGACCGTCCAGTAGCGGCTCCGGCCAAAGAAAACCATCATAACGACTAGGAGAGCGGTGTGCTGACCACACGACCCTCCTATCTGCATCTTCAGCTGGGGATAATACGGCGGTCGTATGGTCCCGATGGGCCACTTGTGGCCTGAAGACGGAGTGCTTTTTGAACTTTGACGACACAGATAGATTAGAGCGCCACGCCCATAGTTAGGGATTTCTGCCTCACGGGAGTTTATATCCAAAGACTGTGATTTATGAATGCAAAACTTTTTAAAAAAAAGTTGTGTCTGCCACGGAAGTAACAATATGTGCTTAGATGTTTCGAGAGAAAATTAGCAGGGGGAAAATGTTACAGTAATTCCAATATAAACTGAATGAGCCTTAATTGTAACTAATGCTAAGAAATAATGTTTGTGGAGAATTGCGTGGGCTCTTGGAGGTACATAGACATATTAATAACTCGAATACAATGTACCAATGTTCCCCAGCAATATTTATTACGTCGTTACGAATTGGCTTTCGATTTCTTACGCCATTGTCAGATAACTTAACGTTGAACAAGTAGTCCACACAACTTCAGCGAGAATTCATAGCTGTCCCACGAATTTTGTACAGAGATATGTGATATTTTGTAGCTCTATCGATACAAAACGCAAACATGTTGTAATACTTAAAGAGACACCGAAAAAAGAAATCTTACGTTACAGTACATTAAAATATTAAAACCACGGCATTGTATGAAACAGAAATGTCAGTAATGGCACCGGCTGTTCTGTTGTACGAACAAACTTGTGAATGTGATGAACAGACCGAATAAAGGAAGAGGAAGAAAAGCGTCTGTGGAATATTGGTGTGAAATAATTATAACAAACTTCTTAGCTAATCGTGAGAGGAATAATAACTGGCTGCTAACTTAATAAGGGTGAGCAGTGGAACAGTGTTTGGTATTAAAGACCAGTGCGTGGAGTAACAGTATATCAAGTTGAACGCTTTTTCACGCGCTAAAGGTGAGTATTATGAAGCAGTTCCTATGCTCCTCGGTTACCAGAGCGATTATACTTGATAAATGCTGTGCATAATATACCTTTACAGAATCCCCGAGAACTTAATTTACGAGCACTTCTGCTTTGGCATCTGTTCGTAATTTGTAAGAGCTGCGCGATAGTAGCCATTTTGTATACTCGGTGGAGACTGTAAATAAAAATATCAGTAAGATATATCCTACGACACTCGGAAAGAAAGTCAGACAGTATGGTAGTAACACAGGAATCAGTTCTTTGAACTTTACTGGTGTGATCTGAAACAGAACTGAAGTTTAAATATTCAGTGCATCAACAGTAAGTGCCTTGACTAGTTGCGAAGTAATCATTATAAATGATCAATGCGCTTACAGATTTAGACCCTAACAGCTAAACGTAAACATAAAACTCAGGAAACATCGTATTCTAAGTTAACAGTTTTTCACAGAGCATCGTCAGCGTTCAGTATACAGTCCACAATATCCAGTCAACAATATGTTGATGAAAATATTAATATATTACGCCAATTTAACACGGCTGAAATCCCGGGGCGTTTTGGTATAAATAATGCTGTATAAAAATAGCTGATTGCTATACTTCTTGAAGCATAATCTGTTCCTTCGTATCCACTTTCTCACTGAACGCTAGTGGACGCATCATCAGTAGTGGAGAGCTTCCGACTTAGTGTTACAACTTTCTTACGTCAGTCACCTCAAGACGATTCCGTAATGCGCTGCTAGGCCACTTAAATCCGATAAGGAAAGTCTCGTTCTCTACAATTGAGCACACAAAATTTCCTTTTGTTAATTACCGAATGTTGGTTCACTCATGTCGTTGGAGTACACCCGTTTCATCTTCGTACGCGTATGTCATTCCAACACGACGAGACATCTACCAACTTTGTACAAACTGGAAGTGCACAAGTGATCCGTACTTTCCCTGAAAGTCGGAGTGAGGACGGTGCCATGTTTCGTGGTCATCACGTTCACCTCTTCTGACCCAACATTGTAGAGTGGTCATATGAAAAATCTCTTCAGTAACGTGAGAAGGATCCTGATCAGAATTGACGCTGCCCATGGCACTATACGAACAACAATGGAGTTGTTCGAATGATCACTTCAGAATTTTCTGCTATATCATGGCTACAAAGAAAGCAACACTCCTAACATTATTGTTCTGAATGCAGTACTGAGTGCAATTTTTGTAAGATAAATGGAATTCTTATAACAACGTGCCCGCTATGATTTTCACTATTGTGAGCAGACCTATGGTAAAGTCAACATTCCTGGAATTTTTCTCCTCAGTTGTTCTCAGCGCATGGTTCACTACCTCGAATTAATACATTTGCTGTTCTTCATCATGCCCGGAAATTATGCTATACTCTGTTTATGTCGCAGTTTCATAGAAAAAACAACATCTTTTTACGAAAACTAGTAATTTGCCCACGATCTATTAAAGTAAGTTAGAGATGCCCATCGATATGAACTATCATATACTGCCACGAAGTTTCATATCAGCACACAATCCTGCAGAGTGAAAACTTCATTCTGGAAATATCCCCCAGGCTCTGGCTAAGCCAGGTCTCCGCAATATCGTTTCTTCCGGAAGTGCTAGTCGCACAAGTTTTGCGGGAGAGCTTCTGTGGAGTTTGAAAGGTAGGAGACTGTAACGTCGCTAGTCAACACGCAATAGCATTTTATTGCAGTAAGATACTGTGCAGTGCGGCTCGTAGCCTTGGAGCCGTTGGCGGTGATAGAAACAGCCGGTTGGATCTTAGCGTGACTCATTCGCACCTGTCGCTAGGCTAGCGGTACCAGGGTCTACGCGAGTGACAGTATTCAAGCCCCTAAGAATCTAAATAAACTATATTAAGTATTATTAAATTTAGTTAAAGGCCAATATTCTGCCCTTTGTTATTAAAAGGAAGATTGAGTAAAAATCTCAGCTTTCTAGCTGGAATACCTTCAGAGTCAGAGAAAATTACCTAAAGCACCCCAAACCGACACTTGTAAGATTAAAGTCAGTTAGGATTCATAACAGTTTTGTCTTTTAATATCATTTGGAATCATTACTGAAGTTCCCAAAATGTTAAGTCTATGTGCTTGAATTTTCATAATTAAATATGTTAACTATTTTTCATTTTCGTAATATAAAATTAAGAAAAGATCAGTATTTATTTAATGTGTTATTGTGTGAGTAAATGAGAATGAGTGAGAGAGTGTATGTGGGACATACAAATCAATATTATCTCATGTTGAACATTACGTAATTGTATCATGGGAACGTCTTAAGCAAGCAGGTTGAAATGAATATTGCAATTTTCCCACCTTGCTAATGACGTATGTCTAAGGGTACTTACTTTTTCAATACGGCAGCCAGAATAGTCGTTTACATTGTAATTGTTTTCTAAAGTTATTTCAAGATTAATTTTCTTTTCATTTTGTTTTGTTGAACATTTTATTAATATTTGCGTGATGAAGTGACGTAAATGCATCTGTGAATGTTAATTGGCGTAAAACAGTTTTAGCGCGAGAAAGAACTCGGAGGTTTGTTTTGAGTGACTGGTCATTTTGATCAACCAATCAGCGTTAAACATTCCCGCCCATTGTAAGTAGTTATAGGCCCTGAAAGGAACGGCAGTGAGTCAGTCACTGGCTAGCTGTCGGACGTGCAGGTCATGTTGGACGTGTCCCTCTACATAATGATTAAAATGAAGAAGTTTCTGGTTTCTCAAGTCCGGATTGTACTTCTGTGAAAACAGTTGCATTTACGGACAGATTGTAAAAATTTGAGCTTGGTGAAGTGATTTGTTAGAGAGATAAACGTGTGTGAACTTTCGGCCTTTGTATTATTCCGCGTGGCATGTTTCATACCCGTTGATGGAATTGTTGGCGAGCAATATCTGTTAATATAAATCCACTGAAAAGGACCGAATGTGAAACTCATACATTATAGCAGGGTAATGACTGTAAATCGCGTCGTAATTCGGGTCGGACTTAAGTACATTTCTGGCTGCCTTGTGTGTGTACTGGGTTGTATGAACTGTGAGCTGACAGTGATATTATTCATTAACTAGATACGGGCTGATGGCAAGTGTTTATTTTGAGCCTATGGAAATCAAATAACTCATTGAAAATTTTTGGCACTTTTCTAAAGAGATGAAACAATCATCCTCCACCCGAAAATTGTTATAAGATATTACAGGATAGCTTGCCCCCAGAGTTTACGTGGACTTTGCAAACGTAAGTATTGACGGTGTTTTTCTTCAACGCGGCTTTTAACGCCGTCTGAACAGTACCTACGAATGCAGAGAAGTGGCTGGTGATGAGACACCGTACTGAGGTAGGTGGAACTATTGTACTGCACTGTACGACGAGAGACAGTGATCAAACATATACACCACATCTACTAACTCGCGCCGCCGCAAGACGAGGTACTGGCGACGGATATACAGTTGTGAGGAGGGGTCGTGAGTTGCCCTTGAGCAGAGTACTTGCCTGCGAATGGAAAATGCCCTGAGTTGGAATCTGGGTTCGGCAAACAGTTTTAATCTGCGAAGAAGTTTCATACTCTGTATTGATTGCACACTAGACTCCTGAATAGATAGACTCATGTTCAACGTTGGAGAGATGGTGTGTTAAACGAAAATACTACACACTCCACAGGACGACAACAGAGCATTCAACAGCTGCTTTTTCACAAAATGGAACAACGCCGCCTAGAGGTTGCTCGACTGGTAATCGCAAAACAAGAGCCAGGATTTATACAATGAAGCGTCAAAGAAACTGGTATTGTCATACGTATCCAAATACAGAGATTGAAACGTCCCCTTAGAAAAATTATACATGACTCTGCTTAAACTGACACACAATAATTTTAGCGCAACGCAATCTGACTTTCAAAAATCCCTACAAAAGAACGGCCCAGACTAACATTAACCTATACCTTTCACAAATCACTTACCTCACCAAAAATCTTCGTTACTCGAACTACTGCAATACAGCGAGCACTACTACTGCCAGCTAAATAAAAGATTCAAACTACGGAAGGCACTAACTACTGATAGGCACAGTTAGCAAATGAATGATTTTAATAAAGAACAAACAATGTATTTACCTTAATAGTCATAATACACTCCTGGAAATGGAAAAAAGAACACTTTGACACCGGTGTGTCAGACCCACCATACTTGCTCAGGACACTGCGAGAGGGCAGTACAAGCAATGATCACATGCACGGCACAGCGGACACAACAGGAACCGCGGTGTTGGCCGTCGAATGGCGCTAGCTGCGGAGCATTTGTGCACCGCCGCCGTCAGTGTCAGCCAGTTTGCCGTGGCATACGGAGCTTCATCGCAGTCTTTAACACTGGTAGCATGCCGCGACAGCGTGGACGTGAACCGTATGTGCAGTTGACGGACTTTAAAGCGAGGGCGTATAGTGGGCATGCGGAAGGCCGGGTGGACGTACTGCCGAATTGCTCAACACGTGGGGCGTGAGGTCTCCACAGTACATCGATGTTGTCGCCAGTGGTCGGCGGAAGGTGCACGTGCCCGTCGACCTGGGACCGGACCGCAGCGACACACGAATGCACGCCAAGACCGTAGGATCCTACGCAGTGCCGTAGGGGACCGCACCGCCACTTCCCAGCAAATTAGGGACACTGTTGCTCCTGAGGTATCAGCGAGGACCATTCTCAACCGTCTCCATGAAGCTGGGCTACGGTCCCACACACCGTTAGGCCGTCTTCCGCTCACGCCCCAACATCGTGCAGCCCGCCTGCCAACAGGGCCAACACCCGGCGTCATGGTGTGGGGAGCGATCTCCTACACTGGCCGTACACCTCTGGTGATCGTCGAGTGGACACTGAATAGTGCACGGTACATCCAAACCGTCATCGAACCCATCGTTCTACCATTCATAGACCGGCAAGGGAACTTGCTGTTCCAACAGGACAATGCACGTTCGCATGTATCCCGTGCCACTGCCACCCAACGTGCTCTAGAAGGTGTAAGTCAACTACCCTGGCCAGCAAGATCTCCGGATCTGTCCCCCATTGAGCATGATTGGGATTGGATGAAGCGTCGTCTCACGCAGTCTGCACGTCCAGCACGAACGCTGGTCCAACTGAGGCGCCAGGTGGAAATGGCATGGCAAGCCGTTCCACAGGACTACATCCAGCATCTCTACGATCGTCTTCATGGGAGAATAGTAGCCTGCATTGCTGCGAAAGGTGGACATACACTGTACTAGTGCCGACATTGTGCATGCTCTGTTGCCTGTGTCTATGTGCCTGTGGTTCTGTCAGTGTGATCATGTGATGTATCTGACCCCAGGAATGTGTCAATAAAGTTTCCCCATTCCTGGGACAATGAATTCACGGTGTTCTTATTTCAATTCCCAGGAGTGTATATATATCAGCTCATGACATCAAATCTTACAAATTTCAAAACTCCGCCATCTCTCTCCCCACGTCCACCACTGCTGGCGGCTCACCTCCAACTGCGCAACGCTACGAGCTGTTAGCACCCATCTGCCGCTGCCCAACACTACAATGGCAGACAACAATGCAAACCAGCCACAGATGCACACGACACAGCCAGTGATTTTCATACAGAGCGCTACATGGCGGCGGCGTTACCAATAAGAAAACCTAAACAGCCTACTTACAAGATATATAAACACGCAGAATATAGCGCTGCGGTCGGCAACGTCTAAATAAAACAAAAAGTGTCTGGTGCAGTTGTTAGATTGGTTACTGCTGGTACAATGGCAGCTCATCTAGAATTACGTGATTTTGAACGTGGTGTTATAGTCTGCGCACGAGCGATGGGACACAGCATCTCCGAAGTAGCGATGAAGTTGGGATTATCCCGTACCTCCATTTCAGGAGTGTACCGTGAATATCGGGAATCCGGTAAAACATCAAATCCCCGACACCGTTGCGGCCGGAAAAAGATCCTGCAAGAACGGGGCCAGCCGGCCGGTGTGGTCGAGCGGTTCTAGGCGCTTTAGTCTGGAACCACGCGACTGCTACGGTCACAGGTTCGAATCCTGCCTCGGACATGGACGTGTATGATGTCCTTGGGCTAGTTAGGTTTAAGTAGTTCTAAGTTCTAGGGGACCGATGACCTCAGATGTTAAGTCCCATTGTGCTCAGAGCCATTTTAACCATTTGAAGAACGGAACCAACGACGACAAAAGAGTATCGTTCAACGTGACAGAAGTGTAACCCTTCCTAAAATTGCTGCAGATTTCAATGCTAGGCCATCAACAAATGTCAGCGTGCTAACCATTCAACGAAACGTTATCGATATGGGTTTTCGGGGCCGAAGACCCACTCGTGTACCCTTCATGACAGCACATCAGAAAGCTCTACGCCTCGCCTGGGCTCGTCAACACCGACATTGGATTGTTGATAACTGGAAACATGTTGACTTATTAGGAAGTTCAGTTTCAAATTGTATCGAGCGGATGGAGTGTAAATGTGCAAAGACAATCTCATGAATCCATGGATTCTGCATTTCAGCAGGGGACTGTTTACGATGGTGGAGGCTCTGTAATGGTGTGAGGTGTGTGCAGTTGGAGTGACGTGGGGCTCCTGATACGTCTAGATACGACGCTGACATTGTCATACGTGTGTAAGTATCCTGTCTGATCACCTGCATCCATTCATGCCCATTGTGCATTCCGACGGTCTTGGGCAATTCCAGCAGGACAATGAGACACCCCAAAAGTCCAGAACAGCTACAGAGTGCCTAGAGGAACACTCTTCTGAGTTTAAACAGTTTCACTGGCCACTAACCTCCCCAGACGTGAACATTATTGAGCGTACCTGGGATGCCGTGTAACGTGCTGTTCAAAAGAGATCTCCATCCCGTCGTAACCTTACCTTGTGGATAGCCCTGCAGCATTCATGGTGTCAGTTCCCTCCAGCAGTACTTCAGACGTTAGTCATATCCACGCCACGTCGTGCTGCGGCATTTCTGCGGGCTCGCTGGACTCCATAAGGCATTAGGCAGGTGTACCAGTTTCTTTGGCTCTTCGGTGTTTAATCACAACAGTTAAAGTACAAATACGCTAAATATGCCGGAACCCAGAGCACAACGAGGCATTACGTGATTGCCTGTTGATACGTGAATGTAGCAGTTTGACGTAGGAAGTGACACATTGAGCTGTTTGGCAAACATCATTCAGATTTCGGGAGTAATGCACTACACGATGATGTTGTTTCGCTGTCCATGCAAGTCTGTCTCCACTGTTGAACTGTCGCGAAATAGATTCAGCAGAATGTGCCTATTGTATTTGGGCCTTGGTCTCCCCATACAACTTTTAACTCTAAGCTTCCTTTCATTGCCAAATTAATAATCCCTTGTTGCCACAGGATATATCCTATCAATAGATCCTTTCATTTTCCTCAACTTGCACCATAAATTTTTTTTCTGTACTTCCTCTTGTCTCATGGGATATAATCGAATTTTTCTATAGCAACTCATTTCAAAATCTTCTACTCTCTTCTCGACCAACACTCCAGGCAAATACCTTCAGAAAATGGATGGTGTTCATAAATTGTCTTTACAACTTATGACTTTATTAACGTTAAAACTATACTAGCTACACATTAGCAATTGGCTTTCAACATCTGGTGAGATAACGCATAAAGTTTACTTTCTTTTTTACTTAACTGGTGATGCAATTTTTAAGCAAAACTGAACTTGAAAACCTGATGAAAAGTGGCCGCCAGAGGAGAAAGCTCAGTATGTGGCTTGGTTCATATACACTACTGGCCATTAAAATTGCTACACCAACAAGAAATGCAGATGATAAACGGGTATTCATTGGACAAACGTATTATACCGGAACTGACATGTGATTACATTTTCACACAATTAGGGTGTATAGATCCTGAGAAATCAGTACCCAGAACAACCACCTCTGACAGTAATAATGGCCTTGATACGTCTGGGCATTGAGTCAAACAGAGCATGGATGACATGTACTGGTACAGCTGCCCATGCAGCTTCAACACGATGCCACAGTTCATCAGGAGTAATGACTGGCGTATTGTGATGAGCCAGTTGCTCGGCCACCATTGACCAGACGTTTTCAGTTGTTGAGAGATCTGGAGAATGTGTTGGCCAACGAGGTAGTCGAACATTTTCTGTATCCAGAAAGGCCCGTACAGGACCTGCAACATGCGGTCATGCATTATCCTGCTGAAATGTAGGGTTTTGCAGGGATCGAATATGGGTAGGGTCACGGGTCGTAACACGTCTGAAATTTAACGTCCACTGTTCAAAGTGCCGTCAATGCGAACAAGAGGTGACCGAGACGTGTAACCAATGGCACCCCATACCATCACGCCGGTATGGCGATGACGAATACACGCTTACAATGTGCGTTCACCGCGATGTCGCCAAACACGGATGCGAACATCATGATGCTGGAAACAGAATGTGGATTCATCCAAAAAAATGACGTTCTGCCATTCGTGCACCCAGGTTCGTCGTTGAGTAAACCATCGCAGACGCTCCTGTCTGTGATGCACTGTCAAGGTTAACCGCAGCCGTGGTCGCCGAGCTGATAGTCCATGCTACTGCAAACGTCGTCGAACTGTTCGTGCAGATGGTTGTGGTTTGAAAATGTCCCCATCTGTTGACTCAGGGATAGAGACGTGGCTGCACCATCCGTTACAGGCATGCGGATAAGATGCCTGTCATGTCGACTGCTAGTGATACGATTTCATTGGGATACAGCATAGTGTTCCGCATTACCCTCCTGAACCCACCGATTCCATATTCTGCTAATAGTCATTAGATCTCGACCAACGCGAGCAGCAATGTCGCGATACGATAAACCGCAATGGCGATAGGCTACAATCCGACCTTTATCAAAGTCGGAAACGTAATAGTACGCATTTCTCCAGGTTCTGTTTACAGCATCACAACAACGTTTCACCAGGCAACGCCGGTCAACTGCTGTTTGTGTATGAGAAATCGGTTGGAAACTTCCCTCATGTAAGCACGTTGTAGATGTCGCCACCGGCGCCAAGCTTGTGTGACTGCTCTGAAAAGCTAATCATTTGTATATCACAGCATCTTCTTCCTGTCGGTTAAATTTCGCGTCTGTAGCACGTCATCATCGTGGTGTAGCAATTTTAATGGCCAGTAGTGTATAAGACGTTCGATAACCAAGTACAACAAAACCTACGAACACGATATGGAAGGAAACCACCGTCCCGAACAACTATTCTGGTTTGGCATACAACATTAATGGAAACGCTGGTCTCCTTAAAAAATGGGCCTGGTTGCCCATCTGTTTCAGATGCTAAGGTAGACAAGGTACGGCAGGCGGTCGCAAGGTGTTAATCAAAATCGGTACGTACGGTGGCCAGAGAGCTGGAAATAGGATGAATAGTAGTGCAGATGTCTTGCATAAGAGGTTACGACTATATCCATGCAAGGCGCAGCTGCTTCAGGCATTAAAGTCTAGGGGCAAACCTCAGCACGAAGAGTTTGATTTGGATATGCTAGGCAAGATTGACGCAAACATTGACTTTTTCGAAAATATTTGTTTGTTCGATGAGGCAACGTTTCATGTATCCGGAAAACTGAATCTCATAACTTTCGTAAAAGGGGTCACAGCATCCTCACGTTACATGTGTAATGGAGAGAGACAGTCCCAGGGTCAATTTTTGATTGATGCACAAGTGGATCACTGGGCCATTCTGTGTCATCGAGTCTGCCGTCAGTGGTGGTCGTTACCTGTGCATGTTACAAGCGTTTGCTATGCTACAATTGCAACACGTGCAACCAGATGTCATATTCCAACAGAGTGGCACCATCACACTGGTCCCTAAATGTCCATCAATACCTGAGTGAAAATATTCCTGCTAAGTCATTTGGACGAGATGGTTCCATTCGATGCCCGCCACGATCCGCTGACATCACACCACTAGACTTCTGACTGTGGGGTTTTGTTAAGGATCTGGTGTACCGGATCAAGGTTAGAGACCTTCAGAACTTGAAGGTGTGCATTCGCATCGCATTTGAACATGTCACGACAAAGAACTCATTCGCACCTGGAGAGTATTGGAATTCCAACTAGACATTATCCGCGCCATTAAGGGTGCAGGCATTGATGTGTGGTTTATCAGTTATCACTATTTCTTAATATCTAGTATGTTTTTAAATGCATCAGTGTCTTAAATTGTAAAGACAGCCCCTACTTACTAACACTTAAATCAATGTTAGGTATTAGCACATTCCTCTTTTTTTTCAAAAATTCTTTTATTGCTGTTACCAATCGAATTTTTGTATCATCTCTACTTCGGCAATTTATTGTCCATCTAGGATAGCTCATCTGTTGTTTAGTTTTTCATTTCCACAATCTAATTCCCTCGGTATAGCCTCACTGAATCGATTACACTCCACTACATCCGTTTTACTTTTGTTGGAATGAGACGATGTTTTTACCATTAAACACCGTTTCGTACGTTTAGAGAGTCAGTGTTTCATATTAAATGTAAAACAAGTGTTGACTGTGGCGTGTGCGTGTCTTAAGAAAGAATCTGACAAAACAAAAGAGACTGTGGTGCGTATACAGGCATTCAAATACCACTATGAGTTGTGTTGCCGGCGCAGCTGCTGTCTTCATAGTCACTGTCAAGGCTGTAGGCCAGTGACGCCAATTACATTCCAGCGTTTCTGACATCATAATGATTCTTGGAACAAGATATAAGATACAAAGGTCACCGAAAGTTTACGGTTACTTTGCTCTTTCGTGAAGCTAACGATGTTCCCTTTGTGTGCTGCTGTACATAATTGAACGCTGCAAGTTTTAATACTTGGACCAATCTTCTAAACATACATGGTGGTGTCTGCTTGTTCTGTATCGTGTCTCCCTACCACTTTCGCGCAACAACTCTCTGAGCGTGTTTTTTTATGGAATTGACTTGTTTGAAACTGGGACCTGTTGCTGGTAAGGAGACGCCAGACCACGCATGACATGTAGAATTCAGAAGAGTTCAGTGAGACTAGCGATGATATAACCAAATACTAAATGATCTCAGCGTCAGCTCCACTGCACTCCCTGTAAAAGAATCTTAATACTAACTAAATTTAGTGGAAGGTGTTCAAGGCTTTCCTATTTTTAGTTAGCAGGTAAAATAACGTCGAAAAAGCAGTAAAGTTTAACATTGGAAATTTTATTCTACTCACAAAACATCGTTTATAAATTGCACTATTGATAAAAGGAAATGTTTTAATACAGGATGGTAAAAACCAACTGATTTCAACAAAAATGTGGACGAATATTCCCTGAATGGGTTTCCAAGTTCTACAATCGATCGAAGGATGACCTATGCCATATCACATCTATAATCTAGGTTTAAATTAAGTTTCACAAAAGAGAAAACTATCAAAACGGTCTACAGTGACCCTCAATTATCTTTAATTACTCATCAAACTTGTCGTAAACTACCGTGGCTGATGTGGCTTCTCAAGAACTATATAACAGAGAAATCATCGCGTTTCAGATTTTTACTTCAAGTGGCAAATGTGAACTCCATGAGCTTTAATTTACGATCGACACTAGTATTACGCAAAAAAAGGGGGTGTTACAGATGAGACTTCTGCAGTTCTGAGTGAAGCTTCATGCGCTCAAAAATGCGGCATCGCGTGCTTTCATTACCTTGTCGGTGTTTAGGCAGCGTCTGGGCAGCGGCGGGCAGCACAGCTCCGCTCACCTCGCCATCTCGGAAGCAACTCTCCAAACTACAATTTACCGAAGTTGGTTAAAAAAAAAACTATCTGGCTGTGTTTCCATCTGACCAAGCAGGCTCTCAATGTTAACCTTAAGCTCCGCCTGCAAAAATTCTGTCTATCCAATAAGAAACGTTACACTTTTCGTGGTGGGGCAATGTTTTTAAAGTTTGCAACGTAACAGAGACTCGAAAAAGTCTCACGCTAAAACCTGCAGCTGGTGTGGTCCTTTTAGCGTTATCGTAAGATGTATACTGTTCTTCTGGAGGGCTCTATCTTTTAACATGGGGTGGGGGGTGGTCCTAATGTAACAGACACGCAAAAAAGTCTCACGCTAAAACTTGCTGGTGGTAGTGGCACTTTTTGTATTATCGTAAGATCTATACTGTTTTTCTGGAGGGCTCTAGCTTTTAACATGGGCTGGGGGGTGGTCCTTGACATAACAGAGACGCGAAAAAGTCTCATGCTAAAACATGCGGGTGGTAGTCTTAGAGGTAGGCTGGCGACGTGGGTGTCCAGTCCTTCCCTTATCGTAGGGCCTTCTAGCTTAACACGGTTCTGGTCTCGACTTCTGTTCTCGTTTCTCCCCTCGGAACTGCATCGGTCTCACAGTGGGAAGGTACAACATGCATTTAGGCATTCTTGTGTTAGTCTGTGGTATTCCATTTGCTCACTCGTTACTCGTATTACTTTGGTTAATTTAATGTCACGATTTATTCGGAGCTATGTGACATACTACTGGATTTGCTTATCATGTCAGGGTTTTCATGGAAGGTGTTGGATTTGCCTGACACCTTACAATCTCTCATCAGATTAATGTTAGCTTGTATTATTCTTCATTCGACAATGTTCTTTCCCTAAGGTCTGATACACCCCAGAGAGCGAGTCTAACATAGGAGTTCTTTTTCTGAAATACGTAGACAAAGTCCATTAAAGTGAACACTTGACTTATAAACTAACAATCAAACTTTACGAATTATAAATCGATGGAGCACATGATCAGATATGTTAGTCTGGGATTGTAAGGATAGTTATTCAGATTACAAGTCTAGCATTTTCTCATCCTACTGAGTTCTATGACTCTGACGTAACTCAAGGTAGTTGACTGGACAAGAGTTTTCTTTGAAAAAAATAAAATCTGTTTCAAATAAAGCAAAATTAGTGACGGCCATACTACTTTCTGGACGGCTCAGTACAGGAATTGCTATGTATAAACACAACATGGACGACTGTATGAAACTACCACAATACATGATTCCCACAGTGACACGAACCATCAATATCGAAATAGCGACACAAGCTTTTTATATCGTTTGTTGAAAATCTCTCAATTCTTTTAACATCGCATTCTTTTGTGTTGCAGAGTTCCATCCCTAAATTCGAAAATTGAAATTAACGATTTCTGTATTTCGAAAGGTCTATTTTAGTTTCGTTTAAAATGAATAGAAACGAATATTTTCGAACATTTCTTAATATCTTTCACCTGATTTACAGATATTCTACACTTCCTCCTGTCGATTAGCAATATTTCTAACTGTGTATACGAAATACGCCTTGGATCTTCGGTGGTGTGTGTTAAATTTTACAGCCTTCGTTTATCAAGTAAAGTCTTCCTTCAATTTTAGATTTCACTGTTCGCTATTTTGGCCTCCTTAGCGTCAGATCCACCAATGAAAGATTATCAGTGCCCTGACACATATTAAAAGAAACGAAGGTGGATAAAATCGCTAAAATTGTGGCACACAATGAGGATGAAACCTATAGAACGACACTCATGTAGGCACTCCCATTTTACTCGCGTTGACAAACACAGTCACTGTCTCACACACGCCTTAACGGTTAAAGAATGAAAGGTCCTATACCATGGCTCCAGAGCTTAAAACACAAGCAAATGACAGGGGAGCTAAAACATCGACACAGCGAAATGTGTCTGGTAACTACTTACAAAAGCCGGATTGAGTTAGTCCACCGGTTAACTCATCATGACTGCCTCCATAAAATCTTAGGGAAATGTTGGAAAATTCACTCAACTTGAAAGATCTAACCACATTAATTCTAAATTCATATGGCAGGTCTGTGACCAAATCCACCGCTACCTTCTGATCTGAAAATAGAACAGAGTCCAAAAAAACGTGGCTCACAGATCTCTGTAAGCCACAAGCACCACACGATGGAGGGTCGTCAAGCCACAGCAACATGCCATGAGTCATAGGGCTGTGGTCAATGGGAAGACGAGTGACGACGGCATCAGCCCGTCTGCACGGCTGGAAGGAGGTACTCCACGGCCACATTGTGGGCTTTACTAGAGGAAGCTTATTGTCTGCTACTTCTAGCCATTCATTCTCCCGTCGACTTATCACTTAATATCTCAAAGGCTAGGCGATACCATTGTGGGAATGGAGCACCGAAGTAACTGATGTTCGCGAAACACCTCTTTGTGTGCTGCATCCACCCTTCCGTCCGTGTGCCCCCCCCCCCCTCACCCCGCCCCCCGCCCCCTCCCCCCCCCCCCCCCCCAGTACCTATGTCCACGTGCTCTGGTACCCAGCAGACAGACCTCCTTCCCAAGTCTTTGTAGCTGGAAGAGGGCGTCCAAGATATTCTGCACTAGTTCATCTGCCGGATACAAGCCTTGTAGTGAATGAAAGGCACTTACAGAATCTAAACAGACAAGGAATTTAGTATTCGAAGAGTGTCCACGTCTCATCTGCTCCAGTGCGCATAAGATTGCATACAATAACGCATCAAAAATAGTAAACTCTTGAGGCAGTCGGATCTTGAGAACATGATGAGGGAAAACAGAGTAGCCAACACAATCTCCCTGTTTCGACCCATCCGCAAAAACAGCTGTAGAGTCACGGTGCTCAGTTAAAATTTCAGTGAACATGGTATTAAACACATATGCAGGAGGCCAACCTCTCCTGTACTGCACTAAATCAAAAATTACTCTGGGCTCAGTGTGGCAGGTCATTAAAACCCTCGATTTGAGGTTGTACTTGTTTCACACCTAGTGACTCTAGCACGCGCCACACTCGGATACCAAATGGCCTCGTTGTTCTTAGTCGATTGTATAAAAATGGTGTTGACTGAAGAAGAGGCGTTCCAGAGGCGTCGGAGCAGCAGTATGGTAAGCAGGTGAATTTGGAGCTACAAGGAACTTGACAGCGTCCTGTCAGCCCAGCTGACCATCCATTCCTCTGGGAGGAGGAAGAGAAAATTTCCAGGGTACCATCTCGGTCCCACGAGCAGGTGGGTAAAGCCTCATGCATCTGAGGCGTAGCAGGTTCACCAGATGTTGCACACTAACGACACTTCCACCTCAACAGCATTTCATCTCATAGGCGCGCAGCACACCTTGAGAGAATATTGTGTAGAGGTTTTTACCATCCTCACAATCCAGGCAGTCATGACAAGGTCATTGTTTCCTGAGACTCACAACGTTCCATTTCCAGCGCCGCACAGTGGTTACTGAAACATGCCCAGAGCTCTCACGGTGATATAAGACCAGTAGTCAGCTCAGGAATCCCGGGATCGCCAAGCCCGTACCCAGCAAACAATGTGCTGAGCTCTTGAGGGCAAGCTGTTTCTGTTCTGATTTCCAGTTCCTTTTCTTCTTGATCATCTACTACTATCTGCTTATAAAGTTTTAAATATTGTTCTCTATGATCTTATTAGACTTCCATTTACCAGTAACTTCTCTGTTCATGTCTGAATGCAAATACAATACAGTGCTCCACACGAACTTCAACATCATTTTCCCCAGTTCTCATTCTCCAATAAATTTGTTTTGCAGAAAATATTTGTTCTCTGAAACGTACAGCCGATACGTGCGTTTCATCAACCATTTTGCGCACTATACCTTCCTTAATAGCACATCTTTTCCAATTCTTCCACCACAGCTAGGAGGCCGCCATTATCTTTTTCGTTACCCTTTATTGTTTTAAGTTACATTTCGCTCTAAACCAGAATGATGTGTAGTCGTTACTCATATTCAATGAAATAGGCGTTCCTGTGTTATTTGAAATCAACACAACATTTCACTCTATCTGCGGTTAATGAATTTTATCCTCTTGGGAATTTTCAAGCTACATCACACAAAACTTCGGCAGGTTTTACGTTTCCAGCACGTCATGATTCAAATAGCAGGGTGCAGTCAACGACACGTAACGGTGTCCATATTCAAAATGAAACACATTCATAGTATACACGATGTATAAAAAGATAAAATGACTAAGATAAAATAAGTAAGACAAATTAAGTAAGTACAGCCCAGCTGTGAGTTTAGACACTGGTCGGAAACATAAAACACATTAAAATAGAGAAGGTATTATGGCCATCGAATGTTTTAAAGTAGGTAGTGGGATAATGCGAGAAGAAAAGACGAACTTTATTAAGAGTAATAGTTAAGACGCTGCACAAGGCCTGAATTCAGGTCTCCGTATGAAGTCAACTCAGACTAATAAAGTCACACTCGTTGACGAGATCCTGAGAAAGCAGCAGTGCTGCAGTGACTAAACTGGGACAGCATCCTCGGGCACCAAGATGGCTAGCAGATGCTGACATATAGTCTGTTCGAGAATATTCTGGAAGGCCCTGGAAGAAAATTTAGCAAAAGCTCCAGAAGAATCAGGGAGAACATCTCTATGGGACACACTTACACAAGAACCAGTGTTCAACCGGCCAGTCATTGACTTTCAGCACGACAGCCATCATCAGAAGCAGCCACTACAGGCTGACTCTTTGATGCAGTGATAACTCTGAGGAACCTGTACATTCGAGGCAAAACAACTCAATTCCAAGAAGTGTCCACCAACAGTTATTTTGAGTTTTGTGTCCGTTGGTAAAGATCTGTAGAGTTTCTCTCTAGTAGTAACAACGACTAACAGTTGATATTTTCTATGAGTAGGAATTATTAAGTGGCACAAGAGCTACCTCGCACTTGTCTGCTGTTGTGAATGATTGTGTACAGTCGCAATGAGTAACGTTTTTCTGTGCGTCATAACGTAATAAGGAGCATGCGCGGTCTCGCACGGGTCTCCCACAATGACTGAGGTATTTGTATTCTCAGACTGAGTTGCAATCAGACCACTCATCTCTGATAGCAAAAGGTACAATACAGGATCCGTAATTTGTGCAAAGGACTGACATATAGAGTGTTATTGTTTAATCATTGATATGCAACTATACACTATGCGATCAAAAGTATCCGGACACCTGGCTGAAAATGACTTACAAGTTCGGGGTGCCATTCATCAGTAATGCTGGAAGTCAGTATGGTGTTGGCCCATCATTAGCCTTGATGACAGCTTCCACTGTCGCAGGCATACGTTCAATCAGGTGCTGGAAGGTTTCTTGCGGAATCGCAGACCATTCTTCACGCAGTGCTGCACTAAGGGGAGTTGTCGATGTCGGTCGGTGGGGCCTGGCACGAAGTCAGCTTTCCAAAACATTCCAAAGGTGTTGTATAGGATTCAGGTCACGACTCTGTGCGCGGCAGTCCATTACAGGGATGATATTGTCGTTTACCCACTCCGCCATAGGCCGTGCATTATGAACAGGTGCTCGATAGTATTGAAAGATGCTATCTGCGTACATTAATTGCTCTTCCATAGTGGGAAGCAAGATGGTGCATAAAATATCAATGTAGGCCTGTGCTGTGATGGTGTCACACAAAACAACAAGGGGTGCAAGCTCCCTGCATGAAAAACACCATACCACCACCGCCTCCGAATTTTAATGTTGGCGCTACACACGCCAGACAATACCCAGAGCATGCAATTGCCGCACAAACAGACTAAATAGATGAATTTCCAAAATAATCCAGACTGGTGGGCACCACAGTGAGCCCTGTGGTACAACTACAAGGTGAATTAGTATTTGTATGCACGCTAGGACAAGCTTGGTTAATACATCGGAAACAAGTGACAGGATTCAGACTATCGTACAGAGCTGACATGAACAAACTAGACTAGGTGATGCAATGGAAGTGGCGTTACGAGATGAAAGTACGCTAGTGTCAATGAAAGGAAAAGAATCCGTTCCTGAGAGAAGCTTATAAGGAGTTATTACAATTGTGGGCAAATGAGTCAACGGCAAGAAACTATACGAAGCCAAATAGAAGTACTAAAGTACGATGAGCCGGCCGATGTGGCCGAGTGGTTCTCGGCGCTTCAGTCCGGAACCGCACAGCTGCTACGGTCGCAGGCTCGAATCCTGCCTCGGGCATGGATGTGTGTGATGTCCTCAGGTTAGTTAGGTTTAAGTAGCTGTAAGTCTAGGGGACTGATGACCTCAGTCCCATAGTGCTTAGAGACATTTGAACCATTTTTGAAAGTACCTTGGGAAACGATACCCACATACAAGGAGGAAGGTGTGAGCTTCCAGAGTTTTGTTATCACTACAATAAACAACCTCCCATGAACCATGGACCTTGGCATTGGTGGGGAGGCTTGCGTGCCTCAGCGATACAGATGGCCATACCGTAGGTACAACCACAACGGATGAGTATCTGTTGAGAGGCCAGACAAACGTGTGGTTCCTGAACAGGGGCAGCAGCCTTTTCAGTACTTGCAGGGGTAACAGTCTGGTTGATTGACTGATCTGGCCTTGTAAGAATAACCAAAACGGCCTTGCTGTTCTGGTACTGCGAACGGCTGAAAGCAAGGGGACACTACAGCCGTAATTTTTCCCGAGGGCATGCAGCTTTACTGTATGGTTAAACGATGATGGCTTCCTCTTGGGTAAAATATTCCGGAGGTAAAATAGTCCCCCATTCGGATCTCCGGGCGGGGACTACTCAAGAGGACGTTATTATCAGGAGAAAGAAAACTGGAGTTCTACGGATCGGAGTGTGGAATGTCAGATCCCTTAATCGAGCAGGTAGGTTAGAAAATTTAAAAAGGGGAATGGATAGGTTAAAGTTAGATATAGTGGGAATTAGAGAAATTCGGTGGCAGTAGGAACAAGACTTTTGGTCAGGTGAATACAGGGTTATAAATACAAAATAAAATAGAGGTAATGCAGGAGTAGGTTTAATAATGAAAAAAATAGTGGTGCGGGTAAGCCACTACAAAATGCATAGTAAACGCATTATTGTGGCCAAGATAGACATGAAATACAAGTTTATATGCCAACTAGCTCTGCAGATGATGAAGAAATTGATGAAATGTATGATGAGATAAAAGAAATTATTCAGATATTGAAGGGAGACGAAAATTTAATAGTCATGGGTGACTGGAATTCGAGTGTAGGAAAAGGGAGAGAAGGAAACATAGTAGGTGAATATGGATTGGGGCTAAAAAATGAAAGAGGAAGCCATCTGGTAGAATTTTGCACAGAGCACAACTTAATCATAGCTAACACTTGGTTCAAGAATCATAAAAGAAGGTTGTATGCATGGAAAAATCCCGGAGATACTAAAAGGTATCAGATAGATTATATAATGGTAAGACAGAGATTTAGGAACCAGGTTTTAAACTGTAAGACATTTCCAGGGGCAGATGTGGACTCTGACCACAATCTATTGGTTATGAACTGCACATTAAAACTGAAGAAACTGCAAAAAGGTGGGAATTTAAGGAGATGGGACCTGGATAAACTGACAGAGATAGTACAGTGTTTCAAGGAGGCCATAAGGGAACAATTAACAAGAATGGGGGAAAGAAATACAGTAGAAGAAGAATGGGTAGCTTTGAGGGATGAAATAGTGAAGGCAGCAGACGATCAATTAGGTAAAAAGACGAGGGCTAGTAGAAATCCGTGGGTAACAGAAGAAATATTGAATTTAATTGATTAAAGGAGAAAATATAAAAATGCAGTAAATGAAGCAGGCAAAAAGTAATACAAAAGTCTCAAAAATGAGATCGACAGGAAGTGCAAAATGGCTAAGCAGGGATGGCTAGAGGACAAATGTAAGGATGTAGAGGCTTATCTCACTAGGGGTGAGATACTGCCTACAGGAAAATTAAAGAGACCTTTGGAGAAAAGAGAACCACTTGTATGAATATTAAGAGCTCAGATGGAAACCCAGTTCTAACCCAAGAAGGGAAAGCAGAAAGATGGAAGGAGTATATAGAGGGTCTATACAAGGGCGATGTACTTGAGAACAATATTATAGAAATGGAAGAGAATGTAGATGAAGATGAAATGGGAGACACGATACTGCGTGAAGAGTTTGACAGAGCACTGAAAGACCTGAGCCGAAACAAGGCCCCGGGAGTAGAGAACATTCCATTAGAACTACTGACGGCCTTGGGCGAGCCAGTCCTGAGAGCAAGATGTATGAGACAGGCGAAGTACCCTCAGACTTCAAGAAGAATATAGTAATTCCAATCCCAAAGAAAGCAGGTGTTGACAGATGTGAAAATTACCGAACAATCAGTTTAATAAGTCACAGCTGCAAAATACTAACGCGAATTCTTTACAGACGAATGGAAAAACTGATAGAAGCTGACATCGGGGAAGATCAGTTTGGATTCCGTAGAAATATTGGAACACGTGAGGCAATACTGACCTTACGACTTATCTTAGAAGAAAGATTAAGGAAAGGCAAACCTACGTTTCTAGCATTTGTAGACTTAGAGAAAGCTTTTGACAATGTTGACCGGAATACTCTCTTCCAAATTCTAAAGGTGGCAGGGGTAAAATACAGGGAGCGAAAGGCTATTTACAATTTGTACAGAAACCAGTTGGCAGTTATAAGAGTCGAGGGACATGAAAGGGAAGCAGTGGTTGGGAATGGAGTGAGACAGGGTTGTAGCCTCTCCCCAATGTTATTACATCTGTATACTGAGCAATCAGTAAAGGAAAGAAAAGAGAAATTCGGAGTAGGTATTAAAATCCATGGAGAAGAAATAAAAACTTTAAGGTTCGCTGATGACATTGTAATTCTGTCAGAGGCAGCAAAGGACTTGGAAGAGCATTTGAACGGAATGGACATTCTCATGAAAGGAGGATATAAGATGAACATGACAAAAGCTAAACGAGATTATTGGAATGTAGTCGAATTAAGTCGGGTGATGCTGAGGGAATTAGATTAGGAAATGAGACACTTAAAGTAGTAAAGGAGTTTTGCTATTTGGGGAGCAAAATAACTGATGATGGTCGAAGTAGAGAAGATATAAAATGTAGACTGGCAATGGCAAGGAAAGTGTTTCTGAAGAAGAGAAATTTTTTAATATTGAGTATAGATTTAAGTGTCAGGAAGTTGTTTGTGAAAGTATTTGTATGGAGTATTGCCATGTATGGAAGTGAAACATGGACGATAAATAGTTTGGACAAGAAGAGAATAGAAGATTTCGAAATGTGGTGCTACAGAAGAATGCTGAAGATTAGATGGGTAGATCACATAACTAATGAGGAGGTGTGGAATAGAATTGAGGAGAACGGGAGTTTGTGGCACAACTTGACGTTAAGAAGGGACCGGTTAGTAGGACATGTTCTGAGGCATCAAGGGATCACAAATTTAGCATTGGAGGGCAGCGTGGAGGGTAGAAATCGTAGAGGGAGGCCAAGAGATGAATGCACTAAGCAGATTCAGAAAGATGTAGATTAAAGTAGGTACTGGGAGATGAAGAAACTTGCACAGGATAGGGCATCATGGAGAGCTTCACCAGGCCAGTCTCGGGACTGAGGACCACAACAAAAACAACAATAAACAAGGGCACATGAATGTTGAATGTAAAGGAAGAATCATTTGTGAAAAATACAAAGGAATGGATATCAAGCACAGTATTGTAAAACATTTAATGGTTACAGGTGCAAACGATATGGACATTTTAAACTCCAATGAAATGAGAAATTAGAGCCCATACCCATAAGCAAAAAGGGAAACTAAGAGCGTGGAACATGAAACAGTTGGATGTTACTACAACGAAACGGCCAAAAGTTTGATTCGTAGACTCAAAGCATAAAATGAAATCATGATAGCATATTGCTACGAATTAGGAAGGCGATTATGGTTATTGATAGATACTAGGGCAATTATAAACTGTATAAAGAAGGAGAGGCTCACCCATAAAAAAGGAGAGTCTCACAAAAGAAACAATAATTGACAGGAAACATATCTGTAGGCTGAAGAATTTGACAGATGGTACAGCAGATACACTGGGAACCATGGATGTTCAGTTAGTAATAACAGGGAAAGTGCCAATGAAGCAGGAGTTTCATATAACAGGGAGAAGATGGAATGTTCGTTATGGTGTCTAGAAGGATGCGACTTCCTGAGCAACCAAAAGTTTTTGATAAGTTATGATGAGAAGAAGATTAGGACATAGGGTCGAAGTATTCCGTTGTCGACAGTGCCAGTGATGAGGGCAACGACAGACGTTTTTGACAGACCCATTGGTCAGTTAGCAACCACAGTTAATGGAAAACTAATTAATAGACAGTCCCAAAAAGCAATGCGTAACAACAGAAGGGATGTTTTCAGGTAGATAGTGAATCATATTGCAAAGAAAACGAAAATTTATATATAGATAGTAGACGCAGAAAGAATATATGATTAATAGTGTTAATCCCACATGAAACAGATATGAGATGAAAGAATGTTTGAGGCAGGATGACAAAAGAAAAAGTGAGATATACGAATCACAGGACAGTCGTGAGACGGAAACTTGTGATATACCTTTAAGGCAAAGTGACATGGCACCAGAGAGCTACATGAGACTAGGTCCTAGAGAAGAAACGATTTGAAGGATAAGTTCAGAAACAGGATCAAATCCCGGTAATGCAAAATAAGTGACTAAAACCAAACAAGAAGCAATGTTAGATGTGCATATCGCCGAACCTATTATCCAGATGCAACAGTGTATTGAATATGAGTGAGGCTGTGTGTGATCTGCATGCAGATTAAGGATTAAGCGACCTAATAGAGAAAGTAATACCAATACGAGCCATACAGGAAGTAAGAAACGGTATGGGCCCACATGGAAATCTCATTACACGAGTCACAGGAGCAGTATGAATCGATCATTTTAATAATAAAGAGCGATGCGAATTGGAAAAACTCTGTAGCACACATTGCTATGTATTTTATCTAAAAGACACCAGAATGTCGTATGCAGGAACTGTAAGACACGCGCTCCAAATTTGGCAGAACACAAAGGGGAGGTTGTGAATGTACACATGTAAAGAATACCAGAAGCATAAAAGGTGTTACTACAGGAACAAATTGAGAAAGCTGTTAATGAGGATATAATTGCTGAAAGGCCGAATCCATGGAGCATTACCAGTGCTGTAAAAACGAGACGCTAGTGGAATGGTAAAATATAGATTCATACTAGACTATAGAAAGTCGAGCAGAATTTCAGTGAGGGAAGTCTTTCGCGTACCAAATATGAGTGAGACACTAGACCGACGAGGAAAAGGAAACTATTTGTCCACTTTAGGTTTGACCAGCTGGCGCCAACAGATTTTTATCGAACCAGCAAATACAGAAAAGACGGCATTTAGTGCAAGTTATCAACATGACAAGTGCAAAATGATTATGGGGCTAAAGAATGCACATTTCATATACTAACGAATATTCCTTTGGCGGAATTGCAGAGGACCAAGCGTTTAGTGTATTTGCACGACATAATTTGCTACAGAAGTTCATTAAAGAAACACAATGAGAAACTGCAGGGTTATCCTGGATAAATTAAGGACACACAGGCTTAAGGTACAACCAGATACTATTGAATTGCTGAAGAAGGAGGTAATTCTTTTAGGGAACAAAATAGCAGATCAGCCAGGGGAGTGTAGCGTTGAAAAGGTGATCAACATTCCAGTTCCGAAATCCACAGGAAATTAAAAGGGCTTGGAGGATTCTACCATCGGTTTACTCCATAGTTCAGCAAAATTTCCATAAATTGCTGAAGACCGAAGTGCCATACGAATAGAGAGATCAGTATTTAGCAGCATTTGAGGAACTGAGAGAGAAGTTAGTAAGTTCTCCTATTTGAGCTATCCAGATATTAAGAGACCATTTGTAGCGACTATTGACGGAAGTGGAGAAGCGTTGGAATCATCTCTGTCACAATGGAAGATAGGCAGAGACCTGTCAACTGCCCAGGATTCGAGGCCATTGAATAAAGCTGAAAGGAACTATTCCACAACTGAGCTAGGAGTGCCTAGTAATTGTGTAGGCCACAAAGCATATGTCTGTGGGAGACTTTCATCACTTAACAGATCACAAGCAACTTGTGTGGATTTTCAGTGTCAAGATCCATAACGAAGATTAGTAAAATGCCCCACAGCTGTTTAATCTGTACATCTCCGATACGTAAGAAAAGATCTCATACGTTCGTGCATACCGATGACTGGGT
Source organism: Schistocerca gregaria (assembly GCF_023897955.1). Classification (NCBI taxonomy): domain Eukaryota; kingdom Metazoa; phylum Arthropoda; class Insecta; order Orthoptera; family Acrididae; genus Schistocerca; species Schistocerca gregaria. The sequence goes on from NC_064920.1 coordinate 251,868,356, forward strand.
TCCGGCAGTAGGACACCGAAATTTTTAAGAAACCAAAGACAACAGCTCACCTGGCGATAATGGTAACCTTTTGGAGCTGGAGACTAAAATTAAATCCCACCAGGACACAGAAAGCCTGCTGCCATTTTTACAACACAGTGGCTAATAGCTCCAGCTCGATTTTGATGACGAACTATCTCACCACAATCAGCACCAAATACGCAGGGGTTCATTGCACCAGACACTGTCCTACAATAAGGATCTCGAAAAAACCACTGCGAAGATACAAACTAAGAACAACATCCTACATAAGCTGCGACATTTTGTTCTTTTCATGTTTAATAGACGGCCAGCCAGCAGATGAATCTCGAAGCTTTTGTATTATGTATGCGGAGAGTGCATCGTGCCAAAATAATCAGAAAAGTATTTTCTACATTAACTGTCGTCTGTTAGTGGCATTTTACTCTTCTCCAAACCTTGTTTGACAGCATTACCTCAGAACAAGTTTTCTACAAGCATGTAATCAATAAACTGCATCTGCATTGTCAGACTGTTATAGATAACATCAGAGAATGCGTGTGTATCGTTGATGATTAATTTCTCTCTCATGTTTAGTATTGTTTTAACAACAGTAAAAGAAACCTTACGAAAATTGTGCAATGTATTACAAGAAATGAAATAAAACTATCCACGATAACCATACGACGAAAGTCTCTTATAGTAAAACTGAATATCTGTACACAAGCGTGTATGTATCGGCACCAATTAGTAAAATACTACTCACTTATGTTTCGATTGCGTCTGTGTTTCATTGGTATGCTGTGTCATACTCAACAGGTATGCAAATGTGGCATTTCATAAATAAAGTTATGTATTGCCAGAAACCCAAAATTTGCTTGTCAGCAGCGGAAAGGGGCGTTACCTGTTGTGCAGCAATGTAAGTTCTTCACCATTCCACTAAGAGCTGAAAGTATTTTCTTAAGATTTCCATATCGATGTTTGATTCTGGGGCTCTGGTGCTGAAAATGTGCGCACATCATCACTGGGACTAGTGTAGTGCGGAACACGGTGTTACCGTATAGCACAACAGTTCACACACAAAACTGCTAGACGCACAGCTGCACTACATGAATGATCAGTGATAGACTAATATCAGCCACAGTCGAATGTCTGTCCTATTGGGCCACTTTCCGTCTCCTGTCCTTCGACCTGAAGTAGCACTTCTCCTTGAGCATAAACGCACCAATCAAGACTTGGATATCCTAGGAAGAATCTGGCTTCGAACAGGGAAACCATCCATAAAAAACAGCCCATAGAAGTGGTGATAATCATAATTCCAGCTCTCGTCGACGTAGCACTGTTCCCAAGATTCGCACAGAATTTGATTGACATGTGCATTTCTGTTCGCGGATCCATCGTAAAATCGCCACACACCAAACACAGAGTATTACGGAAATCACTCTGGACACACAACACGTACTCCCAGCTGAATGTCACTCCGAACACTGACTCATTAGATATGCAGCTCTCGCCACCTAGCGGTGCAAAGAGCTACTACTCCTACTTTCCAGATGGCAGCACCAGTCTCGAAAATTTTGGATTCCACCTCGTACATCTTAGCTCATATCATAAACTCAGGGGAACGAGACCGATCAGAAGATTGCCATCCACTTTCTCAGAACTTGCCTTGCATAAGAAAGAAACGCCCTTCCTTCAACCATCGTGCAGAACATGTATAACGATTAACAGATTACGCACCAATCAGGGCAGAAGCGCCGACTTTATTCATAGTTGAGTAAGGATCCATCCAGTATGGAGCAGCCAGGCAAATCGTTCGCCACGTTTCTATTAACTGTTCCAATGAGGCATCTGGTGGAACGTTCGATGACTCCCTGACTCAACGAATGGCTCAAATGATCAGATTAAAAATTCAAACATCTGTTTGTAAATCACAATTGGTATTGTTTGCATTTTTTCTATTGTCCTTAAAAACCACAGGGTAAGTAAATAAACAAGTTGTGAGAGGCGATATATTTTCACCCTCTGCTTCGACTGAAGTACATCAGTTGCTTGTGAGGGATAGTCTTAAAAAATGTCAAAATTAAAGTGAATAGTTTCCTGACTTTCAACACCTGTTACTAATTCTGGTCACAATTTCTCGTACAGCAAGCAAACATGAAACATTCAACCACAGAAGATAAATTCAAACAATTTTGTGAAGTGCCTGAAACGGTGTGTTACATCATAACCACCTATTATTACGTATAATTTAGGTTATGACGCAGCCGGAGTAGATCGATTGATCGCTGTCTATCATGGATTTACAAGAAACTCGGCGAGTTGAATAGAAGTCTATGACAAAAAGTCGACTTTTAGAAACTTGTTCCTCAGCGAAATATCAGTAAAAGATAGTCTGTCAACAGGGTTCTTTTATTGACTGTGGCCTCCTTTATCTGTCAAATTTGTTCCTAATATATTCCTCGTTTCGGTCGTCCTGTGTAACCTTGCTTCTTTGTAACCAAATATTATATTAAGAGAGACACTTTTCTTCTTTTTCCACTACTCTTGATCGCCTTAGATTTTACTTCGTTTAGCCTTAAGGATTTAAACAGGTCTGCTCAGCTTTTTTTCATGAAGACCCATGTAGTATGTGAGCCTTGGAATTGGTATTTGTTACAATTCCTTTGGCTTTAGCAAAATAAAAGGGACCAGAAAGATAGTTCTGACGTTACGTTTGATAATTGAAGCAAAACTTGAGAAAAATCAAGACACGGTCATAGGATCGGATCTGTCTATTTGCGAAAACCGTTCGAAAATATGAAATAGTGTGAGATGTTCGAAATTCTGAGACAAATGCAACTATGTTATAGAGAAAGAAGGCTTATATAGACCTACATATGAGAAGGGAGATATTAGAATATTCCCAGAAAATAACTTAGGCATAGGGTGCAAGAGCAACTCTTACAAGGGAACCTCCACATCGAACTCCCCTCAGTGGCACAGTGGATAGGCCTTGAAAAACTGAACACAGATCAATCGAAAAAACAGGAAAAAGTTGTGTGGAACTATGAAAAAAATAAGCAAAAAATATAAACTGAGTAGTCCATTCGTAAGATAGGCAACAACAAGGATATTCTGAACTCAGGCACGCCTTGGTCCCGTGGTTAGCGTGAGCAGCTGCGGAACCAAAGGTCCTTATTTCAAGCCTTCCGTCGAGCTATTTTCAGACAATTATTATCTGTCCGTCCGTCCGCCCGTCCGTACGATGCGGGGTAACTGACATCCACAAGAAAACCTAAATCGGGCAAGGTAGAAGATCTTTTTACTCATTCGCCAAGTGTACAAGTTAGGTGGGCCGAAACATATTCCTGTCATGTGACGCACATGCCCTCACCAGTGTCGTATAGAATATATCAGACGTGTCTTCCTGTGGAGGAATCGGTTGACCTATTACCTTGCGATCAAATGTTTTCGGTTCCCGTTGGAGAGGCACGTCCTTTCGTCTAGTAATCGTACGGTTTTGCGGTGCAGTCGCAAAACACAGACACTAAACTTATTACAGTGAACAGAGACGTCAATGAAAGAACGGACAGACGATAACTTTGCGAAAATAAACAAAGTAAACTTTCCACTCAAGGGAAGACTTGAACCAAGGACCTCTTCTACCGCAGCTGGTCACGCTACCCACGGGACCACGGCGCTCCTGAACTTCCAATGTCCTTGATGTTGCCTATCTTGCGCATGAACTACTCAGTTTGTATATTTTCCTTATTTTTTCATAGTTCCACACAACTACTTCCTGTTTTCGCGATTCATCTGTGTTCAGTTTTTCAAGGCCTAACCACTGTGCCAACCTATAACTAAATCAGAGGGGAGTGCGATGGGGAGGTTCCCTTGTTAGATGAAGAGACTGGTACGTTGGTACAAAGGGTATTCAAAAAGCAGGCTTTGTCCCATGTCGTTTACGGAATGTACGGAGAACCTGAATCTTGATGGTCACTCGTGGATCTGAACCACCGTTTCCCGAGTGAGAATTCATTGTCACAGTTGCAACGCTTTCTTGGTGGATGTGCCAGTGATGTTCTACACAGAGACATGGGGCTCTCGTTAAGGAGGCCAAGGAACAAGGCTGCATTCTCCGAGAGCATCACCTCCTGCTCTTCAAGTCGCGGGGTCTGATAATTCACTGAATAAAGAAGTCAGCAGCAGCGGGGCGCGTGCGCGAAGCAGATAATAGTGTAGCCCGTAATATGTGATGAATACGTCTGAGGCTGCTGCAAACTGCTTATCTTTTAACTCAGTCCGTGAAAGGTAACTGGGGCGAGCGAACAATGGCCCGCGACGCTTACTGCCAAGTCGGGCCTTTATGCGAGAGCAGTTTCGCACTTCGCTGGAGCTGCGTTGTCTGCTTCCCTAGTTGGTCCCGCCTGCTTTCACAGAGTTCTGGACGCCCCTCAGTCTACGTGTACAGTACTTGCTATCACGAAAGTAAGATACAGAACGTATCATAATTTCTACTGAAAACTGACGCTGCACCGAGTATACAATGATGGCAGAAGAAAGTTTCCAATCAACATGGTTCTGCAAGCGAGCCATTTGCAAGTAACAGCAAATTTCAGATTACTGGTCGCCAACGACTTGAGTTTTAAAATAGTGCCCTAGTTAGCACACATTTACTTGGAGTGGAAACCTTTTTATTGAGGCCCATCAAACTGAGGTCGAGTTTCACACTTGTGGCTGCAGAATGTGGTACATCTACGCACCAGTATATTTTGCTGCTGGAGTGTGACGGCATCAAACACACTATTATGATCCAAGGTGGATGGGATGAGCATGTTCTGTTCATCAGCCTAGCCGGCCGTGGTGGCCTAGCGGATCTAGGCGCTACAGTGTGGAACCGCGTGACCGCTACGGTCGCAGGTTCGAATCCTGCCTCGGGCATGGATGAATGTGTGTGACGTCCTTAGGTTAGTTAGGTTTAAGTAGTTCTAAGTTCTAGGAGACTGATGACCTCAGCAGTTAAGGCCCATAGTGCTCAGAGCGATTTGAACCATTTGTTCATCAGCCTCCATGAGCACCTAACCTCTTTCCTCTGGACGTTTATATCCTTGATTCTCTCTCTGATACGACTAGTTAAAATAGAGATTAGGCAGTGATTGTAAAGCATTGTTAACATATAGAAGATCTATGGGTTGCAAGAACCACCACTTATATTAAACATCCAGAAATTTCTCAGTTTAGTCGGTCATTCCGTAGATGGTGGTATAAGAGGGGTACCGTACAATTGGCCATGCTTTATCACCCGAATTTTGCGGTAATTAAGCCAGTCTGTCCTTGAACTTTCCTCCCGCGTAGGAATTCTTCCTACCTGTTATGTGGAGATGATCTCGCAGTTTTATGTCCTTGCAGAGCCAAGCAGCGTCGTCGGATTCTGCAAGTGCAATACATTTGTCTATGTTGTACGTAATAAAACGCGAAGAAGCTTATATGCAAACAATTTTTACACAAAATGCTATTATAGAGCGTTTATTTAAGAATCAGCGTAAATGAACTTGTTCATACTGATTACAAGCTAATTGTTAACGGTTCGAGAGCATGGTCCACCGGATGACTAAATCGAAAGGTACTCTATCGACGACTGTGGCACAGAGTCGTAACTCGAGCGTACAATCGGTACAGTTCGGTTATGCCAAAGCTATTCATTTATTTTTTAATATCACCCTTTTGTAGCGAAGTAAAGCCGTAGAAAATGGCTTTGAGCACTAGGCGAGGTCATCAGTCGCCTAAAGCTTAGAACTAATTAAACCTAACTAACCTAAGGACATCACACACATCCAAGCTCGAGGCAGGATTCGAACCTGCGACCGTAGGGGTCGCTCGGCTCCAGACTGTAGCGCCTAGAACCGCAAGGCCACTCCGGCCGGCTCTATGATCCGTAGATCCCTCCTTAACAAGTCAGCAACAAAAGGCAACTTTGATTAACAAATATTTATGAATAACAACTACTTTACTCGGGCCAGAATAAATGTACGTTTACAGCACGTCTCTTTGCTTACGTCACGAGCGGTTTCTGCCGGCCGGAGTGACCGAGCGGTTCTAGGCGCTATAGTCTGGAACCACGCTGGCGCTACGGTCGCAGGTTCGAATCCTGCCTCGGGCACGGATGTGTGTGATGTCCTTAGGTTAGTTAGGTTTAAGTAGTTCTAAGTTCTAGGGGACTGATGACCTCAGCTGTTAAGTTCCATGGTGCTCAGAGCCATTTGAACCATTTGAATGGGCGGTTTCTGCATTAGCATCTCTTCCCACTGGCTCTGAAAGAGTCTGATGGCCAACCGCCTCTGCTAACCAGTGTGGGAACCTATCTCTAGCTCGTTACTACGTACGTACTGCAGCGCTGATACATTCACTTCGAGTATATGAAACAGAAAACCTGGAAATAAAGTAAAATGCGCCCTTATCGGCAGATAAGGTGTACCTTACAGGATGCCTGAGAGAAACTGTAGCTCAGTGCAGATATGAGTGCACCACCGCATGCACGGACAGGGATGACACGTGAAACTTTTTCTGTAACAGGTATGAATGTACAGAGTGTAGCGTGCTGAAGAGCTGTTGGTTTTCTGATGATGTAAGCTTTGAAGAGGATTGGACCGAACGAAATGCGGAAGTCAAAAAGTTTACATTTCAAATACATTATTACTAATTTGGCCACTTCTTTATAATGTAGTCAGTAGTTGTCCCTAACCAAACATTCACAACCGCCAGTGAAACGTTTCATTGACGGACTCATTTTTATCAGAAAGTTTTTGCTTCTCGTATCGTATGCTTGTACCTGAGTCGTTTTTCGCTGTTAGTTATAATACGCACAGTGTATACAACATAACCTCGCTAATTCGCCCTCGGACCGTCTGGCTCCCCGTTTAGTCCGCTCATCGCATTTCGGTGTTTGTTTACGTTCGTGGACCATTACCACAGACAAGTCTGGGCGTGTTGAAGTCTCGTCGTCTTGCAATATGGATCAGTAGGCAGTTGAACGTTGCCAGGTGCGATAATTCTGTCAGTTTCAGTATGGAAGAACTTGTTTCTAACTCGAACAATTCGTGTTACTGTCGACGCATTTTTTTTTACAAACTAGCGACAGTGTCCTTCGTACATATTAGAGTGTGTGAAACCAAATTACTGCACCAACTAAACGTAGACAAACGATGCTGCCTTTACTTCCGGTTGTTCATCTCAGTAACGTGAATGAGTGGATCACTACAAATGACGTCGACTGCACAACAAAGAAGAATCAGCTGACCAAATAACTGGAGCTGTAACTCAAGCAATTTCAGAACGAGAAAGATGTTGACAACGAGAACAATGAATGTACGGCTCGAGTATCACCTAAAGATGCTAAAAGTATATTTGATATAGCCCTTCAATAGATCTAACACAGTTCTAGGTCCACCCACATAGACATTTTGTGGATTAGGAAATGGCGGAACATCGCTGTAAAGTCAGTGTTGTCGTCCAGTAAGCGAAAGAACCTTGAAGACTCTTTTCGTCCCGCTTAAGAAAATAACTGTTGTTTTTCAGTGCAGTACTGTAATAAGGTATGTACAGTTATTATACTTTCACTCACAGTAATAATATGGTACCGTACGCTACAGACGTATGTCACGGTACAGATGGCACTGTACATTTTCGGAGACTTTTTAGCTTGTCAACGTTTTCTTTTCGTTTTTTTTACTATTTTAATGTGGAACAATATTTTGACTGTATTTAGAATGAAAATTAAAGTTGTACTGTGCCGTATTGTGATGTTATCTGTCGGTAAAAGTGTTCTGATAATCCGACCTTTCCGACCTTTTTTGTGGTGCGACCACTCTCACTGCCCATAATAGACAGATTAGCGAGGTTCTACTGTATTTGGAGAAATCGCTGTACGCTCTGAAACGATTAAACAGCGAATGAGATCAACATTTATAAATGACCCGATAGTGGGTCGCTCGAAAAAAGGAAATAAAAAGGATTTCCAATACTAGTGACTGAATAATTTTCGCTAACTGTGGAAATATCCTGCCGAAGCCCTTGTTTTAATCACGGACAAGCAGCGGATAGTATGAAACATGACCGCAGAATAGAAAATTAAAATCAGTCAACTGTAGAGAGATATCTGGTTCCGATATCATACATCTACGATTCTACACAGATTATACCAAAGAACTTGTACCCTTCTAGTAGTAGTATTGTGTGGTGCTGGGTCATCGAAACGTTCCAAACCAGGAAAGGCGAACAATATTCCCAATTTCAAGTAGAGTCACCACGCAGAGGTGCATATTTATAGACATAAGGGTATAGCGCAAATCTAGGTGTAGCGCCTCTGGGTACTAATCAAAAGGTGTACCAGATTCGATCTCAGGATACAACTAAAAGCTATATTTGTTGTGTGTGCACCTTACGTATCTTTAGTGCTGTGGTTTCCATTGCCTTTTTCATCCTCATGCCGTTGATCACAGCTGATTCTTCCACCCTGAGGGCAGTGTCCACCTCAGCGTCGTCCTTGAGAAGGCCGTTGGCACAAGGGTTCACTCCTTATACTGATACATTTAGGCTGTGATTGTTGATGATTTTTATTCATAAGCTAAACAATGGCTGAGACCGAGGAAGTTTCGATTAGTCGTCAACTTGTACTTGGATTACAATGTACTTGGTTTACAGTGAGCTTCGAAAACAGATGTACTACACGGTCCAGTCGCACTAATTTGACCACTGCTTATGTTTGAACGTCAGCTTGCAATAACCACTTACAGACGGCTGTTAGCAGCAGTGGAAACGGAGGGTATACAAAGTGTGTCGGGGGGACGCGGAAAACAGTGCAGTCGTTGTCGATTTTCCGATGTCCAAAAGGGTATGATAAAATGTTCAAATGTGTGTAAATTCCTTAGAGACCAAACAGCCGAAGTCATCGGTCCCTAGACTCACACACTACGTAAACTAACTTATGCTGAGAACAACACACACGCACACAGCACACACACACACACACACACACACACACACACACACACACACACACACACACACACAGACATACCCGAGGGAGAACTCGAACCTCGGGCGGGAAGGGCCGCGCAATCCTTCTAACAGCCGTGTCCCGCAAGTCTCTAGAGGAGCGGAAGGTTCCAAATGATTGGAAAAGAGCACAGGTAGTCCCAGTCTTCAAGAAGGGTCGTCGAGCAGATGCGCAAAACTATAGACCTATATCTCTGACGTCGATCTGTTGTAGAATTTTAGAACATGTTTTTTGCTCGAGTTTCATGTCGACTCTGTAGGAGTCAACATGGATTCCGCAAACAGCGATCGTGTGAGAAACAACTCGCTCTATTTGTTCATGAGACTCAGAAAATATTAGATACAGGCTCCCAGGTAGATGCTATTTTTCTTGACTTCCGGAAGGCGTTCGATACAGTTCCGCACTGTCGCCTGATAAACAAAGTTAGAGCCTACGGAATATCAGACCAGCTGTGTGGCTGGATTGAAGAGCTTTTAGCAAACAGAACACAGCATGTTGTTATCAATGGAGAAACGTCTACAGACGTTAAAGTAATGGTTCAAAAGGCTCTGAGCACTATGAGACTGAACGCCTATGGTCATCAGTCCCCTAGAACTTCGAACTACTTAAACCTAACTAACCTAAGGACATCACACAACACCCAGCCATCACGAGGCAAATAAAATCCCTGACCCCGCCCGGAATCGAACCCGGGAACCCGGGTGCGAGAAGCGAGAACGCTACCGTACGACCACGAGCTGCGGGCGTTCAAGCAACCTCTGGCGTGGCACAGATGTGTGTTGTGGGACCATCGCTTTTCACAATATGTGTAAATGGGCTAGTAGATAGTGTCGGAAGTTCCATGCGGCTTTTCGCGGATGATACTGTAGTATACAGAGAAGCTGCAGCATTAGAAAATTATAGCGAAATGCAGGAAGATCTGCAGCGGATAGGCACTTGTTGCAGGGAGTGGCAACCGACCCTTAACATAGACAAATGTAATGTATTACGAATACATAGAAAGAAGGTTCCTTTATTGTATGATTATATGATAGCGGAACAATCACTGGTAGCAGTTACTTCTGTAAAATATCTGAGAGTATGCGAGCGGAACGATTTGAAGTGGAATAATCATATAAAATTAATTGTTGGTAAAGCGGGTGCCAGGTTAAGATTCATTGGGAGAGTCCTTAGAAAATGTAGTCCATCAACAAAGAGGTGGCTTACAAAACACTCGTTCGACCTACTTGCAATACTTGAGTATTGCTCATCAGTGTGGGATCCGTACCAGATCGGGTTGACGGAGGAGATAGAGAAGATCCAAAGATGAGCGGCGCGTTTCGTCACAGGGTTATTTGGTAACCGTGATAGCGTTACGGAGATGTTTAACAAACTCAAGTGGCAGATTCTGCAAGAGAGGCGCTCTGAATCGCGGTGTAGCTTGCTCGCCAGGTATCGAGAGGGTGCGTTTCTGGATGAGGTATCGAGTATATTGCTTCAACCTACTTATACCTCCCGAGGAGATCACGAATGTAAAATTAGAGAGATTCGAGCGCGCACGGAGTCTTTCAGACAGTCGTTCTTACTGCGAACCATACGCGACTGGAACAGGAAAGGGAGGTAATGACAGTGGCAAGTAAAGTGCCCTCCACCACACACCGTTGGGTGGCTTGCGGAGTATAAATGTAGATGTAGATGTAGATATGGCGCCTCGAACCGCGCGGCCACTCCGCGCGGCAGGATATGATCATTGTTTTTCAGAGCACGGATGAAAACATTTCCGAAACAGATAAGCTTGTAAACTGCTCGCGAGCCGCCCTCGTTAAAGTATACCGTGAATGACAAAATGGCGTTATCCACAGCCAGCTGTGGAGCACCACAGGCCATAGAGGGCAGGGGTGAAAGATGGCTGCGGAAATGTGTATGGTGGCTATTACAGTATCTCCTAAACGATGTTTACCACATGTTGCAGCAGGCACCTGTTGATGCTCTCCTGATATTTGTTGTTCATCGACGACGAGGGTTGGAGTTTTCCCTTCAATACTGCAACTCGACGTCCACTGAGTGCCGATGGTCACCGTTTTCTGTCCCACTGGACAGATGTCTGTTGGCTTGCACGGCGTGAATCGTCTGAAAGAAAACAAACCGAATGAGTTATTGTCTGGAAAATGTTTTCATTGTATTCCCTCGGTGATATTCCCTTGAAGGCACAACTGACCAAAGGAAGTAAGCATAGGTCCTTGTAGACCATGTCCACCTGTACATGCCGCTTGTTTTTGTTCAGCAGGATGGCACCCACCAGGAGGACAACGCAACTTGTCGCCCAGCTCATGGTGTACATGCGTGTTTCCAATAGCACCGATATGAGGGTACTGTACTCCCCTGGCCACCAAACGTTTGGATTTAAACCCAACTGAGACGCGGTGGAAGCTCCTCGATCAGCCTGTTCATGCCATAGATCCACAACCGAGAAACCCAGTGAGCTGGCCACAGCACTGGAGTTGGTTCCTTTCAGAACCTCACTGACTATTGTCCCATGCTCAGCTCGTGTTCAGGCCATTTATTGTTTGGCATTTCCTATTACGGTAATGCAGCCTCGTTTTCTTATTCCATTTACTGGCGTCACTAACTTCCTGCCTTACTTGCCAGTGAGCAGTAGTAGCAGCACGTGTCGATAAGTGCACTGTCATAGCATCTCTGGAGCGACCGATAGTATTTCCATGTCGTTGTGTGTCTGGCAGTCAGTTTGGAGTTAGACTGCGGCAGTCAGTTCGAGACGAACCAGCAGTGCAGTCGGGGATGAAGCCTCAGTGAGGTTGGTCATTCGGTCAGTCGTCTCATCGACGACGTGTACTGAGGTTTCGGTTGTGTTCGCTCTGCATGGTTAGGAGCAAGCCAGTGTCACAGGACGTCTTCCATCTGAAGGAAGTAAGTTCAGTTGGAGACGGACCATCGGGACAGTCGGGCATGGAGACCCAGTGAGGTCTGCACAGCCAGTACCAGTGGGGACGACCATGAGTTGGTCGTTCGGTCGGTCATCTCATCGACAACGTGTATTTGGTTGGTTCCTTCCTGTGCAGAGATGTCAGTTGTATTTCCTCTGCATGGTTGGGTCCAAGCCAGTGTCTCTGGGACATCTTCCGTCCGAAGGAAACCAGTTCAGTTGCAGATGGACCATCAGGACAGTCAGGCATGGAGTTCCAGTGAGTTCTGCAAAGCCAGTACCAGTGGGGACGACAATGAGTTGGTAGTTCGGTCGGTCATCTCATCGGCGAAGTGTATTTGGTCGGTTCCTTCCTGTGCAGAGATGTCAGTTGTGTTCCCTCTGCATGGTTGGGTCCAAGCCAGCATCTCCGGGACGACTTCCGTCCGAAGGAAGCCAGTTCAGTTGGAGACGGCCCATTGGGACAGTCGGGCATGGAGCCCCAGTGAGGTCTGCACAGCCAGTACCAGTGGGGACGACCATGAGTTGGTCGTTCGGTCCGTCATCTCATAGGCGAAGTGTATTTTGTCGGTTCCTTCCTGTGCAGAGATGTCAGTGGTGTTCCCTCTGCATTGTTGGTTCCAAGCCATTGTGTCCGGGATGTCTTCCATCTGAAGGAAGTCAGTTCAGTTGGAGACGGACCATCAGGACAGTCGGGCATGGAGACCCAGTGAGGTCTGCACAGCCAGTACCAGTGGGGACGACAATGAGTTGGTCGTTCGGTCGGTCATCTCATCGGCGAAGTGTATTTGGTCAGTTCCTTCCTGTGCAGAGATGTCAGTTGTTTCCCTCTGCATGGTTGGGTCCAAGCCAGCGTCTCTGGGACGACTTCCGTCCGAAGGAAGCCAGTTCAGTTGGAGACGGCCCATCGGGACAGTCGGGCATGGAGCCCCAGTGAGGTCTGCACAGCTAGTACCAGTGGGGACGACCATGAGTTGGTCGTTCGGTCCGTCATCTCATAGGCGAAGTGTATTTTTTCGGTTCCTTCCTGTGCAGAGATGTCAGTTGTGTTCCCTCTGCATTGTTGGTTCCAAGCCATTGTGTCCGGGATGTCTTCCATCTAAAGGAAGTCAGTTCAGTTGGAGATAGACCATCAGGACAGTCAGGCATGGAGCCCGAGTGAAGTCTGCACAGCCAGTACCAGTGGGGACGACCATGAGTTGGTCGTTCGGTCGATCATCTCATCGGCGACGTGTATTTGGTCGGTTCTTTCCTGTGCAGAGATGTCAGTTGTGTTCCCTATGCATTGTTGGGTATAAGCCATTGTGTCTGGGATTTCTTCTGTCCAAAGGAAGTCAGTTCAGTTGGAGACGGACCATCAGAATAGTCAGGCATGGAGCCCCAGTGAGGTCTGCACAGCCATTGCCAGTGGGGACGACCATGAGTTGGTCGTTCGGTCGGTCATCTCATTGGCGACTTGTATTTGGTCGGTTCTTTCCTGTGCGATGTCAGTTGTGTTCCCTCTGCATGTTTGGGGCTGAGCCAGTGTCTCTGGGATTTCGTCCGTCCAAAGGAAGTCAGTTTAGGTTAGATTGGTGCTAACAGTAGTTGAGTCCAAGACGGACCAGGGGGGCGATAGGGAGCGGCAAGCAAATCCTCGTCGCGCAGTTTCGAGCTGGAGCCTGTATCGCTTAAGGGGCGTAAGTGTTACGATTCCAGGCCGACCCTTGGAATTTCTGAGCGCCATTTGGTGTCTGTTACCTAGTAACATCCCTGTTTGAGGTTTTGTTATTTGGTTGATGTGTGGCCTTCAGCCGAGTTATGTTTATGATGAATTAATGTTTGTGTCTTGCCCTTAAGCCATGAGGTTGTTCAAAAATGTCTCTGAGCACTGTGGGACTTAACATTTGTGGTCATCTGTCCCCTAGAACTTAGAATTACTTAAACCTAACTAACCTAAGTCCGCTGCTCGTGGTCTCGCGGTAGCGTCCTCGCTTCCCGAGCACGGGGTCCCACGTTCGATTTCCGGCGGGGTCAGGGATTATTCCTGTCTCGAGATGACTGGGTGCTGTTGTGTCGTCTTGATCATCATCATTCATCCACATTAAGGTCGGAGGAAGGCAATGGCACACCACCTCCACTAGGACCTTGCCTATTAAGGGGGCGTGGGTCTCCCGCGTCGCTCCTCTACGCTCTGTCAAGAAGTATGGGACTCATCATCATCATCATCAACTAACATAATGACATCACATACAGCCATGCCGGAAGCAGGATTCGAACCTGCGACCGTAGCGGTCACGCGGTTCCAGACTGAAGCACCTAGAACCGCACGGCCACACGGCCGGCATGAGATTGTTGTTCTTATAGGGGCTTTCAGCTAATTTTACATTAAATCCTTTAAGGCCTTAAGCCGTTAAATTATTGTGCTTTAGTGTGGCCTTCAGCCGAGTTTTAATATCTCTTGAATTAATGTCCTTGTCTTGCCCTTAAGGCATACGGTTGTGATGGTTTGGTATGGGGCATTCTGCCGAATTTGCTTCACTTGTTTGTGATAAGATTTTCTGCCATTGGATTGAAACACTTCTTATTGCTTAATATGCGACCTCCAGCCGAGCTCTGTTAAAATTTAAGTGCTAAGGCCTTCAGCCTGTTTAGACTGAAGATGTAAAAAATGTTTTCGTGTGACGCCTCCAGAAGAACCTTCTATGTCAATTTCTTAGTTAGGCCTTGTGTCTGGGATTTTGAGTGTGGCCTTCAGCCGATCTAAAGGTAATCAAAGGAGGTCCATTACAATTTGGAGTGTTTTGCATTCTTGTGTAACAATGTGTGTGGAAAAATAAAGTTCGTATGTTGAGCGCAACTGACAACAACCTCAAATTTGCCTCTTTCAACAAACTAACCCGCTCTGGCCTGCTATTCCAGGCATTTCAACTATTTTCATGCAAGCCCCACAGCAGTCCATCCTACAAGACGTGGCTTTTGGTAGTTCGTCACATCTATGTAACTGGATAGTGAAGTGTTAAACATGGACCTTATTCAAAGGAAAAAATTTCTGAAAATGTGTGTCGGAGCATGGTATTGTACTTTTTTTTGGAGAAGCTAGACATGGATTCTTCAGTCAGAGATATTGTGAATCTCAACTCACTTTGTTCGTTCACGCCACAATTCTGCGAGGAAGAGCGTTTGCTGCGGTATATCATATCCAGCTCAAACCGCTACCGATACCGAAGAGCTTTGGTCACTGCTATGTTTAACCAGCTGTTCGTATTAGTCCTGGACACTACATACATCGCAGAGATGTTTCCTTTTGACATTCTGAGAATCATGACGTGATACAAGTACAAGATGTACCTTCCGCAATACACAGTAAGCTAGCTTGTGGAATTCACGTAGGAACTTAAACGTTACACTTGTCGACCCGCGCTGAGACCATTGTGCAACAAGGGTGGCGCATTGTCAGAAGAGAGGACTGTTCCACGTTTTATACAGACGCAGTTCTACTGCGATTTAAATGCTGTGGCCACTGGAAACGTATTTCAGAGTTGAAGTACGTATGGGCAAAACGTTTGAATTCCACACGTATTCACCGTGAAATTGTACCAGTGTATGGACCAAATGCACTATCACGTCCAGCCACAGTTAAATGCAGGCCAACCATTTGACCAAGTCGGCAGAGACGTCTGTGATGTTTATCGCTAAGCCCAGACCTTGCATCAAGTGTTTTTCCTCTTTTCGGAAAACTGAAAGAATATTCGAAGGAAAGGGATTTTCCAACGAGAAGGACGTCCGCACAGCGGTTCTTGAAGTGGCTCAGTGGCCAATTAAAAGATGTCTGTCACCTAGGAACTGGACGATTAGTAAGACAGTCCAACAGCTTTTTACAGGGACTTGGTGACTATGTTGATACTAGTATAACGGCTGTTACTATAACATTCTAAAGCGTGGTGCAGCATTTAATAAAAGTTATCTGGCCTGCCATATGCATACTTTTTGAAATCCTCTCATACATGTAGTCAGTAAATGTACTACACCCACAGCAACGAGTGGCGCACGGTACTTTGCAGTCAGTTTTTTTTTTCACAACATTATTTCTACAAATTTCCTGGCGTGATCCATGTTCTGCACTTTTTCTCGTATACAGTCATACTGGCTATCATGTTTTATCCACACCACTTCGGTGCTGTCGAAGTGATCGGAATACTGTCTGAAAAATGTAAAGGACAATGCAATTGCACATACAAATATATTGAAGAGCAACAGAGAGACACATGGCCACAAGAGTGTACCATAGCCTCTTGCGCAGTTGGGGACGTTTGCGTTAAGGTCTCCTTCATGCACCGACAACCGGTGGCCACAACTGACCAATATTTAACCTGCTTGATCGATGATGTCGAAGACGTGTTCTGAAAAATTGGCATTTAGTGAGCTGGAGGGCCACAATAAAACCCTGTTATCAAGAGAGGTGGCACAGCGGTTACAACAGTGGACTCGCTTTCTGGAAGACGAAGGTTTAAACCCGCCACGGTGATCCCGATTTAGGTTTTCCATGATTTTACTAGATCGCTTTAGGCAAATTCCGGAATCGGCCCTTTGATAGGGCACGGCCAACTTCACCATCCGCCCGTAACCCTATGGGATCGATGACCTCACTGTTTCGTCCTCTCCCCCAAATCAACCAACTAACCGGCTAAACTCCTTATGTCCCTGGAGTGTTCCACGCACGGTTCTGGAGTCTGTGGAATGCAGTAGGGGAAGAGATGGATGGAGTATGGTAAGCGCCATTTCGTCCTACATGGGCAGGTGGAATACATCGGTAAACGTTGCAGTTGTCCAGAGATGAATATGTAATTTAATTCGTGTGCTGTGGACTGACTATTAATGTCCTGGATAACACTTTGTACCCCATGATTCTTCTTGAGCCGTTACTGACGCTTTACTCTTGATAAAATGACATGGAAATCATAGCGCTTGCGTGATGGAGTGCGCTATGAAACTAGTGCCCACTAGCTGGCCCGCTCAGCGACAGCTATTGTGAGATCAGGCAACCTTCTAAACGCACGACATCCGAAACTGTTCTCCACATCGAGGGGACAGGGACATTTTCTCTCACAGCTGCCTGACGATGAAAGTGGAGCATCGAGAAGGGAAGGAGGAAACTCATTGAAATATCACGGTTTGAGTGGGTAACTTTATTGCAGTGATTACAAACTCCATAGAAATTTACAAAGAATTTGGCATTCTGCGTCCACTTATCTGTCGTTGCACGGCCTCCGCCTCGGATGCGTTCTGTGATTCGATTGAGCAGGGCGTCATAATGCTATTCCGTCATCTCCTGAGGCACGCTGGCCAACAACTGGTCCTTGGTATCCTAGATCTGGAACTCGGATGGGGTTCAAAAATGCTTCAAATGGCTCTGAGCACTATGGGACTTAACATCTGAGGTCATCAATCCCCTAGCACTTAAAACTACTTAAACCTAACTGAGGAAGTACACGTGGGCTAGGGATCAGCCGACACGGTAGCTCAGCGTGTTCGGTCAGAGGGTTAGATGCCCTCTGCAACAAAAAAACTGAGTTAATAGAATAACAACGAACTTGAAAGGGGGTCTTACGACGTCCGCCCCGATCAGATTCAACGAACAAATACGAACAAAATGAGATTTTAAAAAAAATAAAAAAGGGGGGCAGCGTCTTTGATTTATAATCAAAACGTCTTCGGTCCCGGGTTCGATCCCCGCCACTGCCTAAATTTTGATAAATAATCAGCACTGGCGGCCGAAGACTTCCGGCATAAGAAGTCAGCCTCATTCTGCCAACGGCCTTGTCAAAGAGGGCGGAGGAGCGGATAGAGGTTCAGGGCACTCTCTTGTCCTAGGGGTGGGAAATTGCCCCTAAAAGGCGGAAGAATCAGCAATGATCAACGACATGAGGATACAGAAGGCAATGGAAACCACTGCACTAATGACACGTAACGTGTATCCACAAGACATGTGGCCTGTAGTTGAAGAAGTGTCATGATGATCTTTCCATTGGCAAAAAATTCCAGAATAGTCCCCCATTCGGATCTCCGGGAGGGGACTGCCAAGGGGGAGGTTACCATGAGAAAAAGATTGAATAATCAACGAAAGGTTAACATTCTACGAGTCGGGGCGTGGAATGTCAGAAGATTGAACGTGGTAGGGAAACTAGAAAATCTGAAAGGGGAAATGCAAAGGCTCAATCTAGATATAGTAGGGGTCAGTGAAGTGAAGTGGAAGGAAGACAAGGATTTCTGGTCAGATGAGTAACGGGTAATATCAACAGCAGCAGAAAATGTTATAACAGGTGTAGGATTCGTTATGAATAGGAAGGTAGGGCAGAGGGTCTGTTACTGTGAACAGTTCAGGGACCGGGTTGTTCTAATCAGAATCGACAGCAGACCAACACCGACAACGATAGTTCAGGTATACATGCCGACGTCGCAAGCTGAAGATGAACAGATAGAAAAAGTGTATGAGGATATTGAAAGGGTAATGCAGTATGTAAAGGGGGACGAAAATCTAATAGTCATGGGCGACTGGAATGCAGTTGTAGGGGAAGGAGTAGAAGAAAAGATTACAGGAGAATATGGGCTTGGGACAAGGAATGAAAGAGGAAAAGACTAATTGAGTTCTGTAACAAGTTTCAGCTAGTAACAGCGAATACCATGTTCATGAATCACAACAGGAGGAGGTATACTTGGAAAAGGCCGGCAGATACGGGAAGATTTCAATTAGATTACATCATGGTCAGACAGAGATTCCGAAATCAGATACTGGATTGTAAGGCGTATCCAGGAGCAGATATAGACTCAGATCACAATATAGTAGTGATGAAGAGTAGGCTGAAGTTCAAGACATTAGTCAGGAAGAATCAATACGCAAAGAAGTGGGATACGGAAGTTCTAAGGAATGACGAGATACGTTTGAAGTTCTCTAACTCTATAGATACAGCAATAAGGAATAGCGCAGTCGGCAGTACAGTTGAAGAGGAATGGACATCTCTAAAAAGGGCCGTCACAGAAGTTGGGAAGGAAAACATAGGTACAAAGAAGGTAGCTGCGAAGAAACCATGGGTAACAGAGGAAATACTTCAGTTGGTTGATGAAAGGAGGAAGTACAAACAATTTCCGGGACAATCAGGAATACAGAAACACAAGTCGCTAAGGAATGAAATAAATAGGAAGTGCAGGGAAGCTAAGACGAAATGGCTGCAGGAAAATGTGAAGACATCGAAAAAGATATGATTGTCGGAAGGATAGACTCAGCGTACAGGAAAGTCAAAGCAACCTTTGGTGACATTAAAAGCAACGGTGGTAACATTAAGAGTGCAACGGGAATTCCACTGTTAATGCAGAGGAGAGAGCAGATAGGTGAAAAGAATACACTGAAAGCCCCTATGAGGGTGAAGATTTGTCTGATGTGATAGAAGAAGAAACAGGAGACGATTTAGAAGAGACAGGGGATCCAGTATTAGAATCGGAATTTAAAAGAGCTTTGGAGGACTTACGGTCAAATAAGGCAGAAGGGATGGATAACATTCCATCAGAATTTCTAAAATCATTAGGGGAAGTGGCAACAAAACGACTATTCACGTTGGTGTGTAGAATATATGAGTCTGCGACATACCATCTGACTTTCGGAAAAACATCATCCACACAATTCCGAAGACGGCAAGAGTTGACAAGTGCGCAGAATTATCGCACAATCAGCTTAACAGCTCATGCATCGAAGTTGCTTACAAGAATAATATACAGAAGAATGGAAAAGAAAATTGAGAATGCACAAGGTGACGATCAGTTTGGCTTTACGAAAAGTAAAGGCACGAGAGAGGTAATTCTGACGTTACGGCTAATAATGGAAGCAAGGCTAAAGAAAAATCAAGACACGTCCATAGGATTTGTCGACCTGGAAAAAGCATTCGACAATATAAAATGGTGCAAGATGTTCGAGATACTGAAAAAAGTAGGGGTAAGCTATAGGGAGAGACGGGTCATATACAATATGTACAACAACCAAGAGGGAATAATAAGAGTGGACGATCAAGAACGAAGTGCTCGTATTAAGAAGGGAGTAAGACAAGGCTGTAGCTTTTCGCCCCTACTCTTCAATCTGTACATCGAGGAAGCAATGATGGAAATAAAAGAAAGGTTCAGGAGTGGAATTAAAATACAAGGTGAAAGGATATCAATGATACGATTCGCTGATGACATTGCTATCCTGCGTGAAAGTGAAGAAGAATTAAATGATCTGCTGAACGGAATGAACAGTCTAATGAGTATACAGTATGGTTTGAGAGTAAATCGGAGAAAGACGAAGGTAATGAGAAGTAGTAGAATTGAGAACAGTGAGAAACTTAACATCAGGATTGATGGTCATGAAGTCAATGAAGTTAAGGAATTCTGCTACCTAGGCAGTAAAATAACCAATGACGGACGGAGCAAGGAGGACATCAAAAGCAGACTTGCTATGGCAAAAAAGGTATTTCTGGCCAAGAGAAGTCTACTAATATCAAATACCGGTCTTAATTTGAGGAAGAAATTTCTGAGGATGTACGTCTGGAATACAGCATTGTATGGTAGTGAAACATGGACTGTGGGAAAACCAGAACAGAAGAGAATCGAAGCATTTGAGATGTGGTGCTATAGACGAATGTTGAAAATTAGGTGGACTGATAAGGTAAGGAATGAGGAGGTTCTACGCAGAATCGGAGAGGAAAGGAATATGTTGAAAACACTGATAAGGAGGACAGGATGATAGGACATCTGCTAAGACATGAGGGAATGACTTCCATGGTACTAGAGGGGGCTGTAGAGGGCAAAAACTGTAGAGGAAGACAGAGATTGGAATACATTCAGCAAATAATTGAGGACGTAAGTTGCAAGTGCTACTCTGAGATTTAGAGGTTAGCACAGGAAAGGAATTCGTGGCGGGCCGCATCAAACCAGTCAGTAGACTGATGACAAAAAAAAAAAAAAAAACGTAACTGACCTAAGAACATCAAACACATCCATGTCCAATTCAGGATTCGAACCTGCGACCGTAGCAGTCACACGGTTCCGTACTGAAGCACCTATAAACGCTCGGCCACCGCGATGGGGTTCACTTCGGAGCTGGTCCCATACATGTTGTATAGGGAACAGATCATGCCAGCCGCGGGAATAATTCAACATCATGTACACATTTCTTACAGACACGTAACGTGTGTGGGCGAAGACTGTCCTGTTGAAAAATTGCGCCATGATACTGTCACGTGAAAATTACCACATGGGGATGCAGGATGACCATAAAGTAGACTGTGACACCAAAGTTCTTTCTGCCACCACCAGACGTAATTGTGCAGTGCACGGCTCGTTTTCATCCCGTCTGTGGAGCGACCGATAGTATTTCCGGGTCGTCGTGCGTCGGGTAGTCAGTGAGTGGGAGACGCACCGGCAGTGCAGTCGCGACGGAGCAGCAGCCGCGGACTGACCAGCAGTCCAGCCGGTCTGTTGGCGTGGAGCAGCAAGCAAACCCCGGTCGCATGGAGTCGGGCTGGAGCCGCTGGCGGCGTGCACGGGCGGTTGGAGTGTGAGGTGTTGCCTGCGAGTGCTACGAAGTGCAATCCGACAACAAAGGAAGTAGGTTACAGTACGCTTGTTCGCCCAATGCTTGAATACTGCTCAGCAGTGTGGGATCCGCACCAGGTAGGGTTGATAGAAGAGATAGAGAAGATCCAACGGAGAGCAGCGCGCTTCGTTACAGGATCATTTAGTAATTGCGAAAGCGTTACGGAGATGATAGATAAACTCCAGTGGAAGACTCTGCAGGAGAGACGCTCAGTAGCTCGGTACGGGCTTTTGTTAAAGTTTCGAGAACATACCTTCACCGAAGAGTCAAGCAGTATATTGCTCCCTTCTACGTATATCTCGCGAAGAGACCATGAGGATAAAATCAGAGAGATTAGAGCCCACACAGAAGCATACCGACAATCCTTCTTTCCACGTACAATACGAGACTGGAATAGAAGGGAGAACCGATAGAGGTACTCAGGGTACCCTCCGCCACACACCGTCAGGTGGCTTGCGGAGTACGGATGTAGATGTAGATGTAGATGTTCATCACCCACCGATCTTGGACATGAAAGTTGAGACCTCACTTAACTTACTATCGAGCCTCAACTGTTTACATTTCTTCGTTTGATCCTGGTTGTCGCTTTTGGGACAATCCCGCGAGCAGCAACATGTGTGCATTTAAGTCGGCCAAGATTCCAGCCGTCTTCCTGTGAAATTTAATATAACTCAGTTATTACCTGTTATGGAAGTTCAACAGCGGTACCTTCTGCCTTGTGGCCGTTGACGTTCCGGTTACCTGCTCTGGTTGGTGACGTAATATTAGGCAGTGTATTTTCCTCGTCGTGTTGTTGCTGTCCAGTGCGGCGTGTAGTTCGACAGCTGAGGTGCTGTTGATCGTTATGGGCGCCAATATTCTGTATGTCGTGAATTAAAATCTTGTGGCCACTCTGCTGGTTGCGTGGAACGGAAGTGATTTTATTAATTTGTCAGTCGGCTGTCTGTCGGTTGGGTTGCCTCCAGATTAAGAAGTTGTTTGACAGGCTGCCTGTCTCACCTAAATCGGCGTTTGTGTTACAATCCCTGGCTGACCCTTGGAAAGTTCTGAGCGCCATTCCTTGTGTGTTACGTAGTAATTTCCATGTTTGGATTTTAGTCATTTGGTTGATGTGTGGCTTTCAGCCGAGTATCAATATCTCTTAATATTCTTCTCTTGCCCTTAAGGCATGAGACTGTTATATTTTTATATGGGGCCTTCAGCCGAATTTTACTGGAGAGGTTTTAAGATAAGGCCTTTAGATTGAAATTCTTTCTACGCCTTAAGCCATTAAACATATTTTGTTGATATGTAACACTCAAAACGCACCAGTTTGTGTTGTAGCGTTAACGCGGTTTACCCATGGAATGGTAATTCTCTAGTCCAAATGTTACTGGCCGCCGATCAATGATGCGGGATGACACAGAGCGTTGCAGGGATTCCGTGTTTGGTGCGCAACTCGGCGATCTCTTCTCTTGGTGGACACACATGGTCGACCAGATCTCGGCGACGAGTACGCTTGCCATCACGTTCACAAACAGCCCATCATCGGGCCGCTGTCACAGCCGCATGCTCAAGAAATTTGGATATTGCGCGATTCGACCAGCCGGTCAACTGAGGCAAACAATGAGGCCCCTTTCAAATTCTGTCAGGTGCTGATAACGCTGTGTCACACGAGTTCGCCGCATATCCGTTCAAAAATGTTCAAATGTGTGTGAAATCATTATGGGACAAACACCCACACCCAAGCATATCCGTGTCGTTTACAGTGCTCACTTAGCAACTGACGCTTATATGCCCTACCAGGGCTAATAATGCTAAAGACGTACAACACTAATGCAGTCTGGTGGTCGTTTTACCTGTTCCGAAAAATTGCAACTACAGTCATTTACATGTACGATGTTCGAATGACATCCGACCATGTCTTCCGGGTGCAATACTTGTTTACAAGTTTTTATTGCCCACGACGAGTGGTATACTATACAATGCCCTGTCCACGTACTATTCGAATCCGAGACAACACATTGCTGTCCACAGCAACTGATATTGGCGACAGGGATTTTCCTCTGGATAGAGTAACTCACAGGATTACCTTGAGACGCGTCCACTGGGTTTTGTTAAAGTGATTCATTGTCAGGCTGTGTTTCATTCTTCGAAATTAAGAGGAACTACATTATACGACTGCCCTAAAGCTGCGCCAATATCTGATCCTAGCTAATTTTACATTTCTGTAGAGAATGTCTTGTTGAAATCACAACACCCTCTCTTCAGTTACAACAGTTCTGAACTCCATGTATGTTGAGATTGGCAGATCCTCCTTGATATTGTCTGTGACGTTCTCGTCTTCCTCTTTGCCCTACAATATCGTCCATCTCTGTGTGTTCTAATATGTCACTGTTCCTCTGGTTAATTCGAACAGACAGCATTTACTCTCTTTGTAAGTAGGAAATATTGGGAGACATACAGAGACAATGGGAAACCGCTGTTGGAATTACGTCTTCGGTGTGGAAAATTATACTTGAATCGACGTTTTCTATTATCTGCAGTTTCAGTAAATCCATAAACAACAGGAAAAGCTGCAGAGGAAATTTAATGTGGCAGTAATCATGATGTGTTAGATATTTGCTTATAGTGAACAGTGTAACTTCATTGAACTGAATTTCAATACCCTTCGTATTTCATTTCATATCCTGCAGAAATCTTCTTTTCCGCACTTCCAAGTAATATCAATAGGCATTAATCACGCAATGCCGCAGTTAGGAGAACATCCCTGCTTCATTTTGAACGGTTCCTGTCACATCAAGTTTTGCCATGTTTTCTTATTTTAAATTTATTTTCATTTTCAGTGAGGTACGTTTTCTGATCTTGCTGGGAATATTTTCGTTGGCGCTAGAGCAGGTGCGATCAGTGTGGCAGTCTCCATCGCGTGCAACGTCACGGAGTGTTGTCGTAACTAGCGCACACCTGTTGCCGTAGCCGTATAGATTACCTTTATTTGAGCAGGGTTCCGCATCAGCTGGTACAGGAGAGCTCAGGGAAGCGAACTAAAAAAGTGCTCCATCCTCTACGTCCCAAAAGGTACAATTCATGCGTTAAGCTCTGGAGAGAATTCTTTTCCTAATGAGGGTTCACTTTGAAGACACAAGACTAAGCAGCTTTTCAGCAAAATGTCAATGCAGTAAGTCTGAATAAACGAGAATTTCCTCTGGGCTGTTTTTGGTGGCTGTGTCTCGTGATATTAGAATACACATTGTGCTATTTCCTGCTTGGAGTACATCTTGTTTTGAAATGGTGTCTTGACTTCGTTGTTGATACGTCGCTGGGCCTTGTAATAAACAACGTTAACAGTAAGTACGCATGTACACAAAAATTTGACTACTTCACGTGCAACTGAAGCTAAAACTGTTTTTCAGTGTGTCATATTTTATGCCTTATGAATGTTTGTATTCATGGAATAACTTATAAGGACACCCAGTATAGGCCTGTTATATTCATGATTCCCGAATGTTTTGATGCTGATGTACATATGTGGAACGATAGTAATTGTAGGTGTGCTGGGACGAACAACAAAGCTTCTGAAAGTACTGGAAGATAATGCCTGGTGAGGCAGGGCTTGAGAAGCTAATGACGTCGTTACGACGGGA
Source organism: Schistocerca gregaria (assembly GCF_023897955.1). Taxonomy (NCBI): domain Eukaryota; kingdom Metazoa; phylum Arthropoda; class Insecta; order Orthoptera; family Acrididae; genus Schistocerca; species Schistocerca gregaria. The sequence continues at coordinate 251,893,540 of NC_064920.1, forward strand.
CGAATTTTAACAGGCTACTAATGCTGCTACTTCCGGACTTCCTGATCTGGTGTTTCAATCTACCGTCGGGATGGTTGTGAAACAAAATAGTCTTTACCATATTCTCCGTACACAGCGTCCTAGATCTCAAAAAATAAGTAAATATAACTTTGTCTCTTTAAAGTTGAGAGGGCAGATTGGTGCGATTTGTGTTAGGGCATGCAAGACTACTTACGCACGCAATGGAAGTAGTGGACTACCGTGACGGGGACGTGTAATTAGGAGCAAGGAAACGGCGCATGTAGCGAACATACTGAATGATATGGGACAGAGAAAGAGTGATCCAGCTTCCAACTACCTTTGTTCTGTATTTCACCTACTTCATCAGTGCTAGCAGGTTCCTGGCTGCTTTTATTCTTGAAACACAGTCAGTCTTTATCTACGTTTTGCTATGGTTTTGCGTCTTTCAACGTTTAGGTTCTATTATCAGCACAGATAGAAAAATTGGAGAAGAAATTAGAGAAAACTCGAAGCAGTAGGCCTTCTGTTTAATGCCGTCACACAGATCTTCCACAACAAGGGAAGTATATCGATAGATCTTCATCTACATCTGTAGTCCGCAAGCCACCTTGCGGTGTGTGGGTTGGGCTGGTTTGGGGGGAGGAGACCAAACTGCGAGGACATCGGTCTCATCGTATTCGGGACGGATGGGGAATGAAATCGGCAGTGCCTTTTCAAAGGAACCATCCATGAAGTGATTTACGGAAACCACGGAAAACCTAAATCAGGATGGCCGGAAGCGGGATTGAACCGTCCACCCGAATGCGAGTCCAGCGTGCTAACCACAGCTCTACTTCTCTCGGTCGGTGTGTGGCTGAGGGTGGTTTTCGTACTGCCGTCACTTCTCCCCCTTTCCTGTTCCAGTCGCGACCAGTTCGCCGGAAGAACGATTGTCGGTAAGTCACGGTGTGGGCTCGAATCTCTCTGATTTTTAAAAACCGTTCAGAAGCAAAGATAGCAAAAAATATGTTTTATTCAAGATAACCCGTTCAACAGTGTTAGCCGTCATCTTCTTGACAAGATACCAAGTGCGTGAGGTTCAGTGTAAAATGATCATATTTTACTACAAAAAATCTGTAAGACCTGAAGATGACAGCTAAGACTGTTGAAACCGGTTGTCTCGAACAAATAAATATTTTGTGCTAACTTGGCTTTGCCGGCCGCGGTGACGGAGCTGTTCTAGGCGCTCCAGTCCGGAACTGCGCTGCTGCTACGGTCGCAGGTTCGAATCCTGCCTGTGGCGTAGATGTGTGTGATATCCTTAAGTAGTTCTAAGTATAGGGGAGCGATGACCTCAGATGTTGAGTCCCACAGCGCTCAGAGTCCATTTGAACTTGGCTTTCCTTATCGTCCCTTCACGGGATATAATGGGAGAAAGCAATAAATTTTTGTTGACTCTTCTAGGAACTTTAACACTAAAACACACCGTGATGCAGAATGCCTCTCTTGCAGTGACTGCCACTGGAATTGGTTGACCATCTCTGTGACGCTTTCGTGCCTACTAAATGAAACTGCAACAAAACGCGCCGCTCTACTTTGCATCTTATCTATTTCCTGTGTACTTCCTATTTGGTAGGGATCCCGTTCTCTCGAGTAATGGTCAAGTGCTGGTCGAACGAGTGTTTTCTAAGCCACTTCCTTTCTTGATGGTCTAGTTTTACCGAGGACTCTTCCAGAGAACCTCGCGATTAATTTCATGTGGTTGCTCCGTTTCAAATCGATCCGCAAGCATAAATTAACTATTTTATGGAAGTAACTGATTTTAGGGGTTGTAGTGCAATTTTGTAATCATACAATAAAGGGCCTTTCTGTCTATGTATTGTATTGTATGTTAACCGAGGGCCTAGAAACGACAGAGAGGCTCCGTCCCCGCCGCAGCCGCAGTGATCCACAACCCCACGACGACTACCGCAGTCCACTTCATCCCTCCGCCGCCCCACACCGAACCCTGGGTTATCGTGGGGTTCGGACCGCGGTGCCCCCCCCCCCCCCTGCCCCCCCTCATCCCGCTTCCCCAGGGAACGTCTCACACCAGACAAGTGTAACCCCAATGTTTGCGTTGTAGAGTAATGATGGTGTAAGCGTATGTGGAGGACTTGTTTGCGCAGCAATCGCCGACATAGTGTAGCTGAGGAGGAATAAGGGGAACCAGCCCGCATTCGCAAAGGCAGATGGAAAACCGCCTAAAAACCATCCACAAACTGGCCGGCTCACCGGATCTCGACACAAGTCCGCCGGGCGAATTCGTGCCGCGGACCATGAGCTCCTTCCCACTACGGAAAGCTCTCTCTTCAAATGGTTCAAATGGCTCTAAGCACTATTGGACTTAACATCAGAGATAATCAGTCCCCTAGTCTTTGAGCTACTTAAACTTAACTCACCTAAGGACATCACAAACATCCATGCCCGAGGCAGGATTCGAACCTGCGACCATAGCAGCAGCGCGGTTCCGGACTGAAGCGCCTAGAACAGCTCGCCCACAGCGGCCGGCGGCTTCTGTCTACGTACTCATACTATATTACATTTGTTTATCTTGATGGTCAACTGCCACTCGTTGTACCAAGCGTCTATTCTCTGCAGGTCTTCCTGCGTTTCGTTTTTTCTGTATACAACAGCGTCATTTGCGAAAAGCCTCATGGAACATCTGACGATACCTACTAAGACATTTATATACTATTATATCGAGAAACCGATGGTCCTACAATACTCATCGAGGCACGCCCGAAGTTACTTTTACGTATGAAGACTTTTCTGCGTTCAGAATAACATGCTGTGTTGTGTTTTCTGGAAACTGTTCCTTGGTGATATCCTTTACGCTCGTATTTCGTTCATTAGCCGACGTGCGGAACTATATTGAATGCCTTCAGGCAAGGAACACGGCATCTACCTGGGCGCCTGTATCTACTGCTTTCTGCGTCTTGTGGGCGAACAGAGCGAGCTGGGTTTCACAAGGTCGTTGTTTTCGGAACCCATGTTGATTACTACAGAGGATATTTTCGGCCTCCGGAAATATCATAATACGCTAGCATAAAAATTATGCGACTGCCGACATTAGAGAGATAGGACCATAGTCTCGTGCACCTGTTCGACAACCCTTCCTGGAAACAAGAATGATCTGTACTTTACTGCAAGCATCAGGAACAGTTCGCTCCTAAAAAAGCGTAAGGCACTGTACACTGCTGCTAGAAGTGGGACATGTTCTTTCGCACACTCTATGTGGAATCGCATTGGTATCCCGTCTGATCCATGGGCCTTCCCTCTATTGAGCGATTTCAATTTCTTTTCTATGACAAGGTCACTTGTTTCGATATGAGTTATTTTGTCCGTTGTGTGATGACTTAAAACAACTGTGAAACAGTTTTGCAAAAAAAGTATTGTAACTCGGCCTCGCCTTAGTCATCCTCCATTTCACTGCTATTATAGTGACAGTGTCTGGGTAGGTGGCTTCAGTATAGCCATAGGTACCTACAGCAAAAGATTGATCTATGATGGTGAATCTCTGATATTCAGTAATCTAACGGAAAGACCCAAAAAGTAGAAATGAGATACGTCCTGAAAATGGAAAAGAAATGCTACGAACGTCAAGATCAGAAACTGTCATTCTAAAAATTAAAATACAAGAACTGTGGAGAAGATTACGCAAGAGCAGGAGTTGAAGGGCTTAGGAGATGTCTAACGAAGGTCTGAGGATCGTTTACCAAGTGGAGAGGTATGAGCAGAGGCAAGACTGGACGTTAACAGGCAATAAACGCTTTCGATTGGTTTGATGCTGTCGTCTATCTTAAGTTAATGCTTTCATCTCTGGGCAAGTATTACACCAACATCTACTATACCATAATGGGAGACCAAGAAGATTCAGTTTGAGGGCGTTGATGCGGCGTATGTGTAAGCCAACGCGACTTCTGTACAGCCTTCGAACTTCTTTCTGCCTGTTAAATTATCCTGTTGCAGAAAATTCCCGATGGTAGACATTTCATATCCACTCAATGTTGTGCTCCATTTTACACTTGTCTACAGTTTCACAAACGGCCGGCCGCGGTGGTCTTGTGGTTCTAGGCGCGCAGTCAGGTACCGTGCGACTGCTACGGTCGCAGGTTCGAATCCTGCCTCGGACATGGATGTGTGTGATGTCCTTAGGTTAGTTAGGGTTAAGTAGTTCTAAGTTCTAGGGGACTAATGACCACAGCAGTTGAGTCCCATAGTGCTCAGAGCCATTTGAACCATTAGTTTCACAAACTTTCGGAATGAGTCTTTCACTCCGCAGTGGAATGTGCGCTGTGTTGACATTTTCTGGCAGAATAAAACCTAATGTTACATAGGGACTCTAACCTAGAACATTGCTTTTGACAGTCAAACACCCTTACCGACTGATCTAACCACGCACGATCCACGGCTGGCTACCACCCTTACGTTTCGAACTTCACAGGTCTTCTGCAGAATCTGGTGGAAGAAAGCGTACTACGGGGAAATGACTCAACCAAAGCCTAGAGGATTTTTCTTGCGCAAACTTTTTCCTCAGTTCCGCTACAATATCTCATCAGTGAAAGGCGGCGTTTTTTCGTGAGTGCCTTTCGTAAGTCGCGCACCAGTGCGTCACACGTAAGTCTCTTGTCATCTCACGGACGATCCGTCACTAGAACCGACTTTGGCGGAGCAGTACGTCTTTGCAAATAGGAAAGGGCAGCTATTACTCGTGGAAGCGCCATGGCTTTGACTAGTGTCGGCAAATCAGACAGCTGGGAACGTATTATACAGCTCGATGCCTCATACAGTTTTAAGCACAAAGCAATTAGTATCTTCTTGGGCAGTGTGTGAAGCAGAAGTGATTCATATTCTTATCTTGTACATTTGACATACGCGCATACGACCAGAAACTTCCAGAGTGATGGTGAGATTTCAGCAAATTCACGTGAAATTATGAGCATGTTGGGGTTAATCTAAAATCGTCTCCATTTTGTGTTGCATTTTGCATTTGTACTCGCCGTGGTAAGTGTTATGTCTATGTTCTTGCTCTTGATCTCATCAAAACTCTTGGTGATCAGTATCCGTTTCTGAGTTAGCCAGGTGGAAATTCGTGACTTAAAACATATACTCTCTCGCAAGGTAATTTTTCAAAAGTCTGTAAATTTGTTTTGTGATGCAGCTACCCTACCGATGTCGTTTCATGCAAACCAACAATCTGGCGTTCATAAACCACCCGCGAGATTTTCATGTCCTCTTGTCCGCTACAAGCGAACTATTAGTCCTACAGGAAAATGAAAAGGACGTTTTTGTAGGCTACTTAATGTTTCAAATTTTTTTTGTACTGAGATACGTTTACGCCAGAGGCCGTAATTTTCGAGTTATTCGATAAACGCACACAAAAGTGAGCTTCAAACGCACCTCCTTCCCCACACTCAGCCGCCACCGGCCAGGATTACGTACTACTCGTATGTTGTTCATGGCACTACCTCCTCCCACTGCACAAAAATTTGCGGCTGCAGGAGTTATTTTTATCATTCGACCTTTTTTGGTCTTCATTGACTGGCTTTATTACGCCACCGGCGCAGTCGAGAGCTTACAAATCGTGGAATTCACTGTTGTGTAACATTTACCTAACGAATTTGTGAATTTTAACAGTATAAAATAAACAGCTACATCGCAATTTTTGTCAAGTCTTCTGTCTACTAAACTACTGTGCTTGTAAGAGTGATCGAATTGTCAACATAATTAGTTTTAGTGTAACGTTTACAAAACTGGTTTTTGTTTCATTACCCTCACGGAGACGTTTAAAACAGTAGACTAATCTTAACGAAATAACCTGTAGCGTAATAGTTCGATCAGTTAAAATTATAAAAGGGCGAATTTCGGGAATACCTAACGTGGTCGGAAACTTTTACATGGTGGTAGGAGCGAGTGCCACAAACAACAAACTCGAAATCCTGACATTTGAGGAATGAGTATGGGTTTGGAGTGCATCTGGAGGTTATATTTGTACGTTTTTCTTGTATAACCTTAAAACAGTGTCCTCCAGCGAAAACATACCCCAGTAGCGAGCGACAGAATACTAAAATCTCTCGCGTGGTTTACGAAGGACTAAACCACATCGCGGATGGTCCGAAAAGACATCGTCAGGAGCAGCTGAGTTACCCTATAGAAGGGGTGATCGAAAAGTTTACATTCGAAACGGTACCGTCCCCTTGCCTACATGTCGGTGCTTATATACCCGCTTAAGAGTCAATCTCGGTTGCAGCAACGCCTCAAACGGAATATTTGTGAGCGCTCTTTATACTTTTGTAGAACATTCGAGGGAGTTTCCATGTTACAATGCAATATTAGTTATCATCCGTTACAAGTAAATTTGTATAACTGATTTTTTACATGATATACTGGATATCGAAATAGTCCTCCTTTCGGATCATTGGGAGGGGACTACTAAACGGAGGTGACCATGAGAGAAAGTCTGAATAACCGACGAAAGAACAACGTTCTACAAATGGGGAAGTGGAATGTTACAAGTTTGAACACCGTAGGGAAGCTAGAAAATTTGACAAGCGAATAGCTCAAGCTCACTTTAGATATAGAGAAGGTCAGTGAAGTGAAATGGAAAGAAGGCAAGGATTTGTGGTCACCAACAGCAGCAGAGAATGGTATAACTGGAGCAGGATTCGTTAAAATATAAAGGTAAAGCAAACAGAGTTATAGTGAACTGTTCAGTGACAGGGTTGTTCTTGTCAGAATAGACACCAGACCAACACTGCCAACAATAGTTCAGGGATAGCTGCCGACATAGAAAGATTAAGAGATAGAGAAAATATATGAGGATACTGAAAAGGTAACACAAAACGTAAACGGAGATGAACATCTAACAATCACGGTGTAAGGAAATGCCGTTGTAGGGGAAGGAGTAGAAGAAAAGCTTACAGGAGAATATGGGCTTGGGACAAGGAATGACTGGAGAGTTCTGTAATATATTTCAGCTTGTAATAGTGAATACTCTGTTCAAGAATCAAAAGAGGAGGAAGTACACCTGGAAAAGGCCGGGTGATACGGGAAGATTTCAGTTAGATTACGTTAAGGTCAGACAGAGATTCCGAAATCATATAGTGGATTGTAAGCCATACCCAGGAGCAGACATAGAATCAGATCAGAAAGTACTGATGATGAAGAGGAGGCTGAAGCTTAAGAGATTATTCGGGGAGAATCAATATGCAAAGAAGTGGGATACGGAAGTACTAAGGAGTGACGAGATAAGTTTGAAGTTATCTGAGGTTATAGATACAGCAATTAGGAATAGCTCAATAGACGGTACTTTTGAAGAGAAATGGATATTCCTAAAAAGGGCCATCATAGAAGTTGGGAAAGAAAGCATAAGTACAAAGAAGGTAACTGCGAAGAAACCATGGGTAACACAAGAAATACTTAAGTTGATTGATGAAAGAAAGAAGTACAAAAATGTTCAGGGAAATTCAGAAATACAAGTCGTTGAGGAATGAAATAAAGAGGAAGTGCCTGGAATCCAAGACGAAATGGCTGCATGAAAAATGTGAAGAAATCGAATCAGCACACAGGCAAGTCAAAACAACCTTAGTTGAAATTTAAACCAAGGGCATTTACATTAAGAGTGCAACGGGAATTCCAAGAGTGTATAGATGGGAAGATCACATTGAAGGCCTCTGTGAGGGGAACAGTTGTCTCACGTGATAGATGAAACAGGAATCTTTTTAGAAGTGATAGGGGACCCAGTATTAGAATCAGAATTTAAGAGAGCTTTGGAGGGATTTAGATGAAATAAGGCAGAAGATATAGATAACATTCCATCAGAATTCCATTGGAAGATATGGTCACAAAATGAATATTTACGTTGGCCTGTAGACTGTATGAGTCTGGCGATATACCACGTGGCTTTCGGAAAAACACCATGAAGCAATTCCGAAAATTGCAATAGCTGACAAGTGCGCGAATTACCATACAGTCCGCTCACAGCTCATGCATCCAAGTTGCTTTCAAGAATATTATACAGAAGAATGGAAAAGAAAACTGGGAATGTGTCTGGTGACGATTAGTTTGACTCCAGGAAAGGCGAAGGCAGCATAGAGGCAATTCTAGCGTTACAGTTGATAATGGAAGCAAGACTAAAGAAAAATCAAGACACGTTCATAAAATTTTTCGATTTGAAAAAAGCGTTCGGCAATGTCAAATGGTGCTACATGTTGGAAATTCTGAGAAAAACTGGGGTAGGTTATAGGGAGAGACGGGTTGTATACAATATGAACATGAACCAACAGGCAACAGCGAGTGTGGAAGACTAAGGACAAAGTGCTGGAATAAGACGGATGTGACTCAGGTATGTAGTCTTCCGCCCCTACAGTTTAGTTTATACATCAAAGAAGCAGTGACGGATGTAAAAGAAAGTTCAAGAATTGAATTAAAATTCAAGATTAAAGGATATCAGTAATAACATCCGCTGATGACATTGCTCTCCTCAGTGAAAGTGAAGAAGACTTACAGGATCTGCTGAATGGAATGAAAAGTCTTACAAGTACAGAATATAGACTGAGAGTAAATTGAAGAAAGGTGAAAGTAGTGAGAAGCAGCTCGCCCCCGGGTAGTCGTGAGGTCTAACGGGCTGCTTCCCGAGCGGGAAGGCGTGCCTGTCCCCGGCACGGATCCGCCCGGCGGGTTAGTGTCGAGCTGCGGTGTGGTGGCCAGCCTGTAAATGGTTTTTAAAGCGGTTTTCCCTCTGCCTCGGCGAATACGGTCTAGTTCCCCTTAGTCCATCTCAGTTACACTACGTCGGTGATTGCTGCGCAAACACTATCCCTGCGTATGCATACACCATAATTATACTACCACGCAAACATTTCGGGTTAAATTCGTCTGGTATGGGGGGGGGGGGGGGGGGCGTGGAGAGGGGGAGGAGGGTGTGCCCACAAGGGGCGAACCGCCCAATAACCCTGGGTCCAGTGTGGGGCGTCGGAAGGTTGAGTGGACTGCTGTAGCCTGTTGTGGGGTTGTGAACCACTGAGGGCTATGGCAGGGACGCAGCCTCTCTGTCATTTCTAGGTTCCCGGTTAAATACACACACAATACACACAATGAGAAGCAGCAGAAATATGAACATCGAGAAACTAAGGAATCCTGCTACTTCGGCAGCAAAATAACGCATGACGAACGCAGAGAGGAGGACATCAAAAGTTGACTAGCACGGGCAAAAAGGGCATTCCTGGCCAACAGAAGCCTAGTAATATCAAACTTAGAACGTAATTTGAGGAAGAAATTCCTGATAATGTACATTTGGAGCACAGCATTGTAGTCCTGTTGGAAAACCGGAAGAGACGAGATTCGAAGCATTTGAAATGTGGTACTACATAAGAATTTGAAAAATCTGGTGCACTCATAAGGTAAGGAATGAGGTTCTCCGTAGAATTGGTGATGAAAGGAATACATAAATATGAAGGAATTGTAGGACGTCTGTTGAGACATCACATAATAACTTCCATCGTACTAGAGGACGTTGGAGAGGACAAAAACTGCATAGTAATACAGAAACGGAATACATACCGGGAATAAATGAGAACTTAGCTTGCAAGGGATACTTTGAGACGAAGAAACTGACAGAGTAGAGGAATGTGGAGTTACCAAACATTAGATCCTCACTAGATTCATTTCCTTACTCCTTTTATTTGTTCACAAATTTCGCCAAATGTGTCTGTCCCCAAGTGTGGATACACTCATGTGATGAAAGACATTGGATACTTTCTAATATTATACCACTGGACATTAAAATTGCTACACCAACAAGAAATGCAGGTGATAAACGGGAATTCATGGGACAAATATATTATACTAAAACTTACATGTGATTATATTGCCACGCAATTTGTGTGTATAGATCCTGAGCAATCAGTACCCAGAACAACCACCTCTGGCCGTAATAACGTCCTTGATACGCCTGGGCACTGAGTCAAACAGAGTTTGAATGGTATGTACAGGTGCAGCTGCCCATGCAGCTTCAACACGATACCACAGTTCATCAAGAGTAGTGACTGGCTTATTGCAACGAGCCAGTTGTGCGGCCACCATTGACCAGATGTTTTCAGTTGGTGAGAGATCTGGAGAATGTGCTGCCCAGGGCAGCAGTCGAACATTTTCTGTATCCAGAAAGAACTGCACAGGACCTGCAACATGTGTTCGTGCATTATCCTGCTGAAATGTAGGGTTTCGCAGGTATCGAATGAAGGGTAGAGCCATGGGTCGTAACAGATCCGATATGTAACGTCCACTGTTCAAAGTGCCATCAATGCGAACAAGAGGTGACCGAGACGTGTAACCAATTGCACCCCATAGCATCACGCCGGATGATACGCCAGTATGGCTATGACAAATACACACTTCCAATGTGCGTTCACCGAGATGCCACCAAACACGGATGCTACCATCATGATGCTGTAAACAGAAGCTGGATTCATCCGAAAAAATGACGTTTTTATCATTCGTGCACCCAGGTTCGTCGTTGAGTACACCAACGCAGGCACTCCTGTCTGTGATGCAGCGTCAAGGGTAACCGCAGCCATGGTCTCCGAGCTGATAGTCCATCCTGCTGCAGACGTCGTCGAACTGTTCGTGCAGATGGTTGTTGTCTTGCGAACGTTCCCATCTGTTGACTCAGGGATCGAGACGTGGCTGCACGATCCGTTGCAGCCTTGCGGATAAGATGCCTGTCATGTCGACTGCTAGTGATACAAGGCCGTTGGGATCCAGCGCGGCGTTCCGTATTACCCTCCTGAATCCACCGTTTCCATATTCTGCTAACAGTTATTGGATCTCGACCAACGCGAGCAGCAATGTCACGATGCGATAAACCGCAATCGCGATAGGCTTCAATCCGTCCTTTATCAGAGTCGGAAACGTGATGGTACACATTTCTTCTCCTTGCACAAGTTATCACAACAACGTTTCACCAGGTAATGCTGGTCAACTGCTGTTTGCGTATAAGAAATCGGTTGGAAACTTTCTTCATGTCACAACGTTTTAGTTGTCGCCACCGGCGCCAACCTTGTGTGAATGTTATGAAAAGCTAATCATTTGCATATCACAGCATCTCTTCCTGTCGCTTAAATTTCACTTCTGTAGCACGTCGTCTTCATGGTGTAGCAATTTTAATGGCCATTAGTGTATATCGCTCATGCTCTTACCCGACGTAGAGCAGCAACTCGAAGTGGCAGGGACTCAACAAGTCGTTGGAAATACCCTTTAGAATTACTGAGCTGTAGTGCCTTTATAGCTGTCCATAACTGCGAAAGTGTTACCGGTGCATGATTTGCACAAAATGACCTGTCGATCATGTCCCATCAGTGTGCATTGTGTTTCATTCGCTCGAACTGTTCAGAATGTTCCTCAAACCAATCTCAATCAATTGTGGCCCAGTCACATGACGTAATCGTTTGGGAACATAAAATCCATGAATGGCTGCATATGGTCTCCGAGTAGTCGAACATAACCATTTTCAGTCAATGATCGGTTCAGTTGGACCAGGGGACACAGTTTACTTCATGTAAACAGGGCGCACACCGTTATGGAGCCACTATTGGCTTGCACAGTGCCTTGTTGACAACTTGGGACCATGGATTCGTGGGGTTTGCACCACACTTGAATCCGACCATCAGCTCTTACCAACTGAAATCAGGACTCACTTGCCCAGGCCATGGTTTTCCAATCGTCTAAGAGTCCAACCAATGTGGTCACGAGCCCAGGAGAGGCGCTGCAGGTGATGTAGTGCTGTTAGCAAAGGTACTCGCGTCGGTCGCCTGCAACCATAGTGCGTCAGCAGCAAATTTTGCCGCACTGTCTTTATGAATCCGTTTGTTACACGTCCCCCATTCATTTCTGCGGTCATTTCATGCAGTGTTGCTGGTCTGGTAGCACTGACAAATCTAAGCTGTCATCGATAGTTAGGTGAAGGCATCGGCCACTGCGTTGTCCATGTTGAGAAGAAGTACCTTAAATGTGGCATTCCCGGCACGCTCTTGACATTCCGTCTTCGAAGTCTGTTGGTTCCCGTGGTGCGGCCGAAATGACGTTGGAAACTTTTTCACATGAATCGCGTGAGTACATATGACAGCCCTGTCAATGCACTACCGTTTCAAACCTTGTGTACACGATACTATCGCCATGTATATATGTGCACACACTATCCCATTGCTTTTGACATCTCAGCGTGTTTCAGGTTAGCTTCACATAAAACGTTCTTCACTCTCTTACATTACAAGTTACTCAGGGGCTACGATACTTACTTTAGAAGCACTTGTAGTTATCTTCCGTAGAAACTTTTCATGTAAGGCGTCGGAGATGCAGTTTTCGAGGTGTATGTAGTAGAGACGGCGTTATTGTAGATTATTGTTTCCATAACGTAAGCTCTCCATCTTCACGTTATTAAGTAGTGCAGACACAATACGAACCTGTAATACTTGAATTTTATAGTCTGTGAGGCATTATACACTACTGGCCATTAATATTTCTACACCAAGAAGAAACGCAGATGATAAACGGGTATTCATTGGACAAATATATTATACTAGAACTGACATGTGAATACATTTTCACGCCATTGGGGTGCATAGATCCTGAGATATCAGTACCCAGAACAACCACCCAACGTCGTAATAACGGCCTTGATACGCCTGGGCATTGAATCAAACAGAGCTTGGATGGGGTGTACATGTACAGCTGTCCATACAGCTTCAGCACGATACCACAGTACATCAAGAGTAGTGACTGGGGTATTGTGACGAGCCAGTTGCTCGGCCACCGTTGACCAGACGTTTTCAGTTGGTGAGAGATCTCTAGAATGTACTGGCCAGGGCAGCAGTCGAACATTTTCTATATTCAGAAAGGCCCGTACATAACCTGCAACATCCTGATGAAACCTGGATTGATCCGAAAAAATGAGGTTTGTCGTTGAGTACACCATCGCAGGCGCTCCAGTCTGTGATGCAGCGTCAAGGGTAACCACAGCCATGGTCTCCGAGCTGATAGTCCATACTGCTGCAAACGTCGTCGAACTGCTCGTGCAAATGGTTGTTGTCTTGCAAACGTCCCCATCTTTTGACTCAGGGATCGAGACGTGGCTGCACGATCCGTTACAGCCATGCGGATAAGAGGCCTGTCGTCTCGACTGCTAGTGATACGAGGCCGTTGGGATCCAGCACGGCGTTCCACATTACCCTCCTGAACCCACCGATTCCATATTCTGCTAACAGTCATTGGATCTCGCCCAACGCGAGCAGCAATGTCGCGACACGATAGGCTACATTCCGACCTTAATGAAAGTCCGAAACGTGATCGTACGCATTTCTCCTCCTTACACGAGGCATCAAAACAACGTTTCACCGCGCAACGCCGGTCAACAGCTGTTTATGTATGAGAAATGAGTTAGAAACTTTTCTCGTGTCAACACGTTGTACGTGTCGCCACCGGTGCGAAACTTTTGTGAATGTTCTGAAACGCTAATCATTTGCATATCATAGCATCTTCTTCCTGTCGGTTAAATTTCGCGTCTATAGCACGTCATCTTCGCGTTGTAGCAATTTTAATGGCCATTAGTGTAGTATGTGGTATGCAGTTGATGCTCAAACCTCGACTGGGTCATTTCTCAGTACTTTCTCGAGCCCTCGCCTTCCCAACCCTACACTTTTTGTTGCGCTTTCAGTAAGTTTCGCAATCTCAGAAATTTAAATTTTGAAGTCAGGCTGCGTTAGTAACGATTCACATTAAGTAACCTATCCACAAAATTAAAGATCCTGATTTTAATCTCGTAGCTGATCACTGTTTTAATTTGTCACTTACTACAGTTACTATACAAGGAGCAATTGTCATATACGTTATGAGGTATGTAACAATGGCAAACATAAATCTTCCATATGTATGTTCGAGTACAGCAAATTTACAAGTCAAGGATAGGATGTTCTTACAAATTTCGTGAATTTCTTTCAAAATTCTCAGTTCAGGGCAATCAAAGTAATTCCTGACATGGTAAATCGACCTCAATAGTCGTTACAGTTAATAACACCGCTGTGAACTTGCGCCCCTTTAGAAATCGTCTTCCCGGAAGGCTTCATTGTTGTGTTTTAGAAATGCGTAAAGTGGTTTTTGGGGATTTCTTTCGACATGTACATGGTTCAGATGGCTCTGAGCACTATGGGACTTAACATCTATGGTCATCAGTCCCCTAGAACTTAGAACTACTTAAACCTAACTATCCTAAGGACACCACACAACACCCAGCCATCAGGAGGCAGAGAAAATCCCTGACCTCGCCGGGAATCGAACCCGGGAACCCGGGCGTGGGAAGCGAGAACGCTACCGCACGACCACGAGATGCGGGCATATTAAGTGGATGGGGGTACATTTTCAGGGCAGAAGCCGGGTACATGATCTAATACAAACTCTCAGGTAAAGGCTTGTGGCGTCCTGGTAGGTGTGACGTGTTATATTATGGGAAAGAAGTTTTGGGGAATTGTGATGCATACAGAAATTTTAATTTTGGAGTGCATACATATCGCTCATTTCAAGTATTATGTACATGGAAATTCAATGGAAATATTTTGTGTAGCTGGCACATGATGTTTGTAATAACCTTTATGAAGACGTAAAGATGGTAACTTAGTTTCACCAAAACTGTTTACTACAATAAAGGTTTTTTATAGTGATTTGGCCGGCCACTGTGGCCGAGCTGTTCTGAACGCTTCAGTCCAGAACTGCGCTGCTGCTACGGTCACAGGTTCGAATCTTGCCTCGAGCATGGATGGGTGTGATGTCCTTAGGTTAGTTAGGTTTAAGTAGTTCTAAGTCTAGGAGACTGATGACCTCACATGTTAAGTCCCATAGCGTTTAGAGCTTACACCCGCAGGACCCTTTTACTTCACTTACCTTCCTCACTTCGGCTGTCTTTTGCAGTGTTGCTTCCCTTAGTCCACTACTGATCTTGCTTTTAATTTTGATGCTGTGCAGGTCGTTAATTTACGAATCTTCATGATGATTAAGGAAGACATGGAAGACAGGAATAAAAGAAGCACGGCAGGAGAGGGGCCTATCGATGATAGAAACAGTTACCGGAGACAGGAAGAGATAGATGTTCCTCGTATCATCTACACCGAGAGTTAAATGACCTGGCTCAGTAAGTATTTTGTTGTTGAAGGAATGAAAAGCACAACAGAAGAAAGAGAATTTCCCTTCAGATACCGTGGTTGGCTGAAGATGAAACAGTTACACGAATTCATAGTCCAGCTCTCCGTAGCAAACTGTGACAACAAAATAGCGAATGTTTAGGTGCATACAAAAAAATTACAACTGTGTGCGGATCCCTGGCTATCACGGGATGTGTGCAGCTAATTACCTATCCACAAAATTAAGGATCCTGATTTTAATCTCGTAGCTGATCACTGTATTAATTTGTCACTTACTACAGTTGCTATACAAGGAGCAATTGTCATATACGTTATGAGGTATGTAACAATGGCAAACATAAATCTTCCATATGTATGTTCGAGTACAGCAAATTTACAAGTCAAGGATAGGATGTTCTTACAAATTTCGTGAATTTCTTTCAAAATTCTCAGTTCAGGGCAATCAAAGTAATTCCTGACATGGTAAATCGACCTTAATAGTCGTTACAGTTAATAACACCGCTGTGAACTTGCGCCCCTTTAGAAATCGTCTTCCCGGAAGGCTTCATTGTTGTGTTTTAGAAATGCGTAAAGTGGTTTTTTGGGGATTTCTTTCGACATGTACATCGTACCTTCTTATAAATGCTCCAGTGTACTATTTGCTCTAAAAATACAATTTGGACATCGTAAATGTAACTGCACGTGCGCAAAATTGATAAAAATATGATTTTTAACTTTCGTAAGGATGCAATGTTGCACTTGAATGAAGCGTACACATTGTTCATTTTTACACCAGGGACTGCTGTTGCAGTAAAGACCCAACATTACGATCTACAACTTACTCAGCATTACAAAAATTAACATCACGACATCTGGCATAGCTCGCCAGAGACATTTTGTGCTGCATTTGACCAATGATGACGAGACTGGCCTAAGCTAAGAAGATTTGGGAGCAATGTGTTACAGGCAAAAAGATATATTGGTCTGGTGCAGGGGGAACAGCGACCGTCAGAAATAAGCCTTTGGAGCAGCTCCAATCGGATACAACATTCCCTTGTTACGGGTTTCGCTCGTCAGACGCAATCATTTTCAGAAATTTGGTTGCCAACGGCCACACGTCAAATGGACCTGGATGGGTACACCGCTGAAGGATGTAATTTTCGGCTTGCATTATTTCAATGGAATTTCCAACGATACTTTCTGATCCACGTGCTCCTCAGCGCAGTAATTGTTCTTATTACTTCAAATAGCCAACTCTCAAAACACTTAAGACTTGATGTTTTTCTCATTCATATTTCTGGTAAAATGATTATTCTGATAAAGGTAATGAGTTTTCATTAATTCAACAACAGCGAAAGACATAAAACACTTTTTATGTAAGCAAAGGCAGAAAGATGTAACAGGTAAAAACAGCGTTTTCACGAAGAAACATTTGCGAGATCTCTATCAATGTCAGGATATTCAGTGTGATCAATGATAGAAGAAAGAAAAGGAAGGAAGTGTAAACCGATGCTTCATTCTGCCGCTGCTCTAGAGCCTAGGAAATATACGGGACGGGAGAAAAACAATTTCAGTTCAGTTTGCTGTGTGTCGTCGCCTTGACAGGTCTTTTAATTTACTCGTCAGTCAAGACCGAGTTATTGAGTTTGCTTCTCTTTCACTTACTATTCATCTTTACTGTTTCACTCTGATTAACTTTTCACTTGCATTCATACTGCATTTTTCTTCGCTTTGCAGTTTGCAAACGAAATACATGAAGTCTTTGGCTTCACAAGATATTTGCTAATGGAGATACAACGTAAGGAAGAGCATAATGAGGTATTCCTACCCTTTTGGAAGAATAAAGAGTGAACTTTGTCATTATGCCCACATCCCGACCTATGGAACGAACGCCATGTATAGGTCGTACAAGCAGTATTAGTAGTTTAATTCATCCGCGAATAACTTTCATAAGGTTATTCGACATGTCATGGGGTCACTGTTAAGTATAAAGAAAACAAGTCATATACACTGATCAGCCCCAACATTACGCCCACCAACCCACTGTCCATATTACTTGCAGTCAGTCGCCTGGTAATCTCTTAGCTGCTTCATTACCCGAATCCGAGTAATACATTCAAGTTCTAGAAGTATCACCTGCTACGTTGATAACGAGCCTATCAACAACAGAATCCACGAAGCCAACCAAGCGCAGCATTTTCTCCTCTTATTTTATGACGAACCGTTCTATATCCCGACAGCGTTCGGCAGGTACGTGTGAAAAAGCTGCCTGCGTTAGTTTCAGTACATCTGGCAGCTCAACGGTCTTGTTACTTCTCGGGCCAAATCCCGCAGCTTGGCTCCAGAGCAGTTCTGTTGAGTTTATATTGTAATGATACAGTAGCAAATGTAAAAACTCAGCATTTGTATGATGTGCTCGATGCTGCGAAAATGATTGCTTTTCATGTTTCTACCATACTTATCTACCTCTGTGGTACAGAACGATGGACGTTGTTCAAATAAAGAGTATTTGGTTTTTCATTTTTCCCTTAAAAATTTAAATTGTTAAGTTTTCTTAATTTAAACAACTTTTATGAACAGTCTTTCTTAAAACATCGAAAATTAAGGACTTGTATTTGAAATGAAATATGTAATTAGAAACAAGAAAACGTGCATTATTCATAAAAAATTATGATGTGTTTTTTTTATTACGAGATGGGGGTATTTCAAATTGTACGAGAAAAAAACTAATACGGAGATTTGAACCTATGCACGAACAATCGCATTTGGTTTTTTTTTTTCATTTTGTTCGGTATTGTTCGTTTAGTTTGGTCGGCGCGGACGTCACAAGACTCCGTTCAAGGTGATCGTTGATTCCTTTACTCAGTTTTTTTTTTTTTTTTTATTACAGAGGGCGAGCAGCCCTCGCATCGAGCACGCTGAGCTACCGCGCCGGCCGGTTCCGAAACTATTACACTATACATTAATTGTAGAAACGTCTATCAGTTGCAGTATATACGACGCCGGGAAAACTTCAAAGACGGATAGTTTATGAAAAACATTAAGAGCAGCCTATTTCTCGGCACTTTTTAACCGTGTTTCATTGCGGAACAGAAAGCAGCCTCAGCCATTTTCATATTGCACATTAACAGCGCTACAATCAGAGCACAATGCTGCAGAGGCTGTGACTGTACACGATTTTTGAAATAAAAGCTATGTAGCTAAAGCCTGGTTATGAAAACGTTGACGACTGTTAATACATTTGAATCTCTTGAAATTACTTTTATCGTAACTTAGTAATAAGGTAACTAATACATAAACAGGACTCACTTCCAAGAGTGTAACAACACCAGTCTACGTGTGCTACGGCTTCTGACCAAGTTCAATGTCTCGCTGGGAATGCACCATGTGACGTCAGAAGAGAGGTCACCACTAACATCGAGAGGCATAAATCAAATACACTGACCTCACATCCACTCTTTGGACATCAACCTGCCAAGCCAAGACTGAACCCCAGGAAGAGTTTCCTAACAACTTCACAGCCCTCAGAAGGATCAGCTGGGGCCACACCTGTCAAACTGGATGACTCCACAAGAATCCCTGCCGCCTGGACACATGAAGAAGCGGGTCATCTGGAAGTCCTTGAACAGACTACGGACTGAAGTCGCAAGATCGAGGGACAATCTCCTTAAATGGAACTTCCAACTGCCAACACAACACTGTGCGAATGTGGTGAATTGCAGACAACCCGGCATCTCTTCAAATGTAACTCATGCCCAACGAGCTGTAGCATGAAGGACTTAGCAACTGCAGCACCCAATGCTACCAAAGTTGCCCAATTCTGGTTGAATACTGTATAGTTTTCTTTGTATGGATTGTATATGTGTTAATTTTAGTGCACCTCTGACACACATAAAGAAGACTGGAATTAGATGACTTGTGGTGTCGACTCCATCCAGTTACCTAGCTAGGTCTAATTGCTTCCATGCCACGTAGCTGTTATCCGTGCCAAAAATTAGACATACTGGCTATTAGGTAGAAGATTGAAACGCCCTGTTTAAGTCCGCAGGACAGAACAGGTAGTTGGAATTGTGGAAAGGGCCGAAAGGGGGCTGTCAGTTACACTCAAACACTTAACTTTATTTACTTGTCCAAACAATACAGCAAAAGTTTTTGAACTTAGTTATCGGCTGAATAGGCCACACTATCTTCTACCTTAAGGGCACAACCACTGAAATTTAGAAACAGCTGAGAGCCATTAACTTAAAATTCAGACTCAAAACAGAACATGTAGAAGGCAGAAGGCCTCACCTAAGTAAGTTCTATAACTTGGCTGAAGGCCCAACAAATCTAACACTTGAAAGGCAAACAAGTTTAATTTAAAGACAGCTGAAGGCTCATGATTTAAGACTGCAGGTCTTATCTTGAATTAGGCTGAAGGCCACACATAGTCTGATACTTGACTGACAAGAATTTTAATTTAAAAACGTCTGAAGGCAGATTACTTGACTAAAATAATTTTTAGTAGGGAGAAGGCCCAAAGCTTTATCTTTAAACAATATGTTACACAAGCTTAAGGCCCAAGTAATCTAAGATTCAACAAGTAAGGAATTTAAATTTGAAAGAGGCTGAAGGCCCATTATTGAAAACCCAATTAAAAGCATACAAATTCAAACCATCGGCTATAAGCCATTGAAATACACAATCAAACACCAATAAGAAAAGGCAGTACAGCCAGCGGCGCTCAGAAGTTTCCGGGTGTCGATCTGCACCTGAAATATTAACGTTCGCTTAGGGGAGACAGGTAGTCATCCCAACTATACCCGATCCGCTGGCAACCCAACCAAGAGAGCGTCAATTGAGTTACAATAACAAAATCGTACCACGAGTTTCGAATACAACTTGAACATTCATGAACGCTTCAACCTTGGACGACGCTCGCTCAAATGTCTCTAAGCACTATGTGACTTAACACCTGACGTCATCAGTCCCCTAGCCTTAGAACTACTTAAACCTAATTAACCTAATGACATCACACACATCCATGCCCGAGGCAGGACTCGAACCTGTGAGCAGCAGCGCGGTTCCTGACTGAAGCGCCGAGACCGCTCGGCCACAGGAGCCGTCGGACGTTCGTTTCTTGCAGATTACTGTTCAATATTCTTCTCGACACGTGTCCATAAAATTCAGTGCACCTCTTGGATAACTTCCGAATACTTCCTGCCACCGAACTTCCACGAGCAATAACGTCTGTAGGCTCCATTTTAATGGCTGACGCGCTGTCGTTGAACCCAGGGATACCCAAGCAGGACACCTAAGCACGCGTTGTCGCATACAATAGAGGATGTATTTGTTCTCGTATCGATCGAGATGCAGCAGCGATTAACTCACAGGGAAGAGTAAAAAATCGTTAATGAATCTACAGTGCCAGAAAAAGATTAGTGTACCTGGACGGACGATGTCGATTTTGATCCGATGCGGCGTAAGCCACCTGGGGGATAGTCGATGTACTAATAATGGTTTCTACGTCTTCCGCCAAAGGATTGCATAGTGGCATATCTACCGGAGCGCCACCTGTCAACTCTTTAATAGGGCAGGCTCCGTGTGGTGCAAAACTGTGAAGCAATCAGGAGAGCATGTCACGGAGACGCAATCTTGCCTTTCGGAGAAATGCCACACAAGTTGGAGCGCTGCATCAGTTGCGCATCGATCATTGGTCACTGAACATTCTCACACCAGTATACGAGGTACTGGACGTGCACGCAGCACAGATGCCCGCCTCGATCGACGTATTATAAAGGCAGCAGAGGCAGACCTGAACCGTGAATTTACTTTCAACATTTTTTCTTAAGTATTTACTTTATTTACTAGCGATTCATCAAGAACATTAACACATTTAATGACATTATGTGAGCGGGGAAGTAGTTGCCAGGGAGTAACTGATGAAAAGAAATTATATTGTTTTTAAAAAATGGGAATTTTATTCTTAAAAGCCTTTCTTTTAAGAAACAGATTTAAAATTATAAGCAGAAAGCATCCTCTAAATATCAAGTTACAATTTATTCCGAGGCAGAAAGAAACAAAGTTTCGAGTGTATGAGCTTTAGGGCTGAGATCCTTGCCGCTCCCTTTTGATACGGTCGTGGTCACGACCGCTCACAACAAACTCTGAAAGACTACACAATTGCAAATCTGCAACACACCAGGTTACCTTAAGTAAAAGTGTTTACACAAGCACACAAACTATGCACCACGTAGGAGGGATGGAAATGGTACAAAACACTAAAATTAAAAGATTAACTTCCCACCGACAGTGCAACTTGATTTTAACTTCTAGAAAAAGTTTTCTGTGGAAGGGTGGCAATTTTATATACTAAAATGACCATTTAAATAAATGCTCATGAAATGCAATTTTACATAAAATTATACAAGGTTGGCCAAACATGCTCTACAGTATACATGTACCGCCTCTCAAGATGACAGGCAAGATAAAAACATATTTCAGGAATCAGGCCGTTCACTTCAAGCAGTAAATCCCTTTACACACCGAATCCGACAAACATGGCAGAGGCAGCTATTAACGTACGGCAGATTGACAGGGAGATTACCGAACAACCCGAACCGCAGGTTGCTCTAACCCGCCCCTACTCCGCAAGGGAAAAAACGGACCTCCCAATTCATAAATAACCAACTTCCCGTGGTAGTCAAACGGAGAAATATGGTGGGACGACCCCAAAACAAAGCTGCTGGTGACCTCACCAAGAAAACAAGTAGAATTTAACAAGTAAATGAAACAACATATCACCAATCAGTTTTCTAATAAACTGTGATTTCTGGCGGAGACCTGGTGCAGCACCCCCAAAACGCTCTCCCGAACCGTCCGCTGACAGCCGCTTCAATGGTCGCAGGAAGACGCGCCCGTCTCAAGGCGGCGCAGCTCGCATCGGCCAGACCGATGTCGTGAGTTGACTCCTATTGCTCTCGTGTCGGCCGCGAAGCCGTTACCCCTCGCTATACGGCGCGGCCCACTGGACTCACGTGGCGACCTCACCTTCACCGACGGACAAGGCATCTTGTGTCTCAGTGCGCGACCGACCAACCGAATGATCCAACCGCCAATGACCGTTGCCTGAGCAACTCGAGCAGACTGGCGGCCTAACGCGTAGACTCAGATGCAGGAACTCAGCCCCGACCGGGCGATCACACGCTGAGTTCTCTTACTGGCGGAAACACTCATTTTGCCGGCCTTAAAAGTTGATCCGAACGACAGACACACTAACACTCCGACCGACAGACAGACAGCCACTAGCTTCCTAACAAAATGCGGACGAGAGACAGACCCAAACTGCCTCAGACTGACCAACTGGCGAGTTTCTTTTTTCCTTTATTGTTATTTTAATACCTATACGATCAGGTAGGCTGTCAGCGGCTTGCTACGCCGCTCTTCAGCCATAGTGTTGACAATAACATAACACAGACTGGAGAAACAGAATGAACATAGTGACGGGCTAAATAATAGTGGTCACAGATACACAAAAAAGACGGAGCCGTTCACACTCGACGATAACGACACGGAAAACACGTTGACACGGCGCACAGAACACTGACGAGTACGACGACACAAGTGAACGTAGAAGCGTGACGGCGGACACTAAAGACACAAAACGACGTCACACACACGATACACAGATGGCGATGATCTCCGACGTGCGAAAGTCCACGTAGAATTTGCGAGTCCGGGGAACTGCCAAGAGGGGAAGAAAAGTGAGGGGGGAGAGGGTGGGGAGGGGAGAACAAAGATGCCAATGGCTGAGGAGATGGGAGGAGGGGTAGAGGGACAGGGGAGGGGAAGCCTGGGGGAGGAGTGGGGAGAAAGGGAGGAGGGAGGGAGGGTGCCCAAAGGAACAGACAGAGGAAAAGGTAGGGAGGATCAAAATTGGTAGGAGGGGTATATGGATGGGAGGAGGGCATCATCAGGGAGGGGGAGCTGGCGGAAGCCACCTTGGGAGAGGGTAAAGAGGGTGGAGAGTTGGAGACCGGGTGGGATGTGGGAATACAGGCGCGGCAGCGGGCGGGGGTGGGAGAGGATGGGCGAGACAAGTGGGTGAGGATGATCGAGTTTGCAGGAGGTGTACAGGATCCACATCCTCTCAAGGAAAATGAGGAGGTGGGGGAATGGTATGACATCGTACAGGATCCGCGTGGGGGAGGGGAGCCGGATGCGATAGGCGAGGCGGAGAGCATGGCGTTTAAGGATTTGGAGGGATTTATAAAAGGTAGGGGGGGGCGGAGATCCAGGGCCGATGGACGTAACAAAGGATAAGGCGGATGAGGGATTTATAGGTGTGGAGTATGGTGGAGGGGGTCCAGACCCCATGTACGGCCGGAAAGGAGCTTGAGGAGACGGAGTCAGGAGCGTGCCTTGGATTGTCTGGAGATGGGGGGTCAAGGAGAGTCGACGGTCGAGGGTGACGCCAA
Organism: Schistocerca gregaria; assembly: GCF_023897955.1. NCBI lineage: Eukaryota > Metazoa > Arthropoda > Insecta > Orthoptera > Acrididae > Schistocerca > Schistocerca gregaria. The sequence continues at coordinate 251,917,181 of NC_064920.1, forward strand.
GGTACTTAAAAGGGTGGAGGTGAGGGCGATAGGACGGCCATAGACAGTGAGATAGAAATCAAGGAGGCCTACAATGATCGCCTGGGTTTTGGAGGGATTGACCTTGAGCAACCACTGGTTGCACCAAGCAGTGAACCGGTCAAGATGGGATTGGAGAAGGTGTTCAGAGCGCTGCAGGGTGGGGGCAAGGGCAAGGAAGGTGGTGTCATCGGCAAAATGGAGAAGGTGGACGGAGGGTGACGGCTGCGGCATGTCCGCAATATATAAAAGGTACAGAAGGGGAGAGAGGACGGAACCTTGGGGCACAGCGGCGCAGGGAAAAGAGGTGTAGGAATCTGTGTTATGGATGGTGACGTAGGAAGGATGGTGGGAGAGAAAGGAGCCGATCAGACGGACGTAATTAATGGGAAGGGCGAAAGTTTGGAGCTTGAAGAGGAGACCGGAATGCCATATGCAGTCATAAGCACGTTCGAGGTCCAGGGAGGGGAAGATTGCCGAGTGACGGGAATTAAGCTGTTCATAAAGGAGATAAGTGAGGTGAAGGAGAAGGTCGTCAGAAGAGAAGGATGGCCGAAAGCCACACTGGGTAACGGGAAGGAGGCGGTGTTGGCGGACATGCTGGTGGATGCGGCGGGTGAGGATAGATTCCAGGACCTTGCTGGAGACCGAGATAAGGCTGATGGGATGGTAAGAGATGGCGGATTGCAGTTTACCAGGTTTAAGGAATATCAGGATATGGGAGGTTTTCCACAGTTTGGGGTAGTAACCGGTGGACAGAACTACATTGTAGAGCCTGGCCAGAGTGGAGAGAAAAGAGACAGGAGCTTCACAAAGGTGATGGCAGGTGACACGATCGTGACCAGGAGCGGTGTTGGTTTCGTGCGGAGTGTAGCAATGAGATCCTGTGTAGTGATAGGGGCATTGAGTTCCGTGTGTTTCTTAGCCGCGAGCAAATTTTGAACGTGTAACTGGAGTTGCTGGTGGCGTCAGAGTGTGTCCGGGTCACACGTGTGGAGGAAGGCATGGTAGAAACGGCGGGATCCACGGAGGAGGAGGACAGCCTGTGGTGGTAAGGTAGGACAGTGGGGGTACAATACGAGACTGGAATAGAAGGGAGAACCGATAGAGGTTCTCAGGGTACCCTCCGCCACACACCGTCAGGTGGCTTGCGGAGTATGGATGTAGATGTAGATGTAGATGTAGATGGATGGCGACAGTAGGGACATGAGCCTCTACGGCCTCAGACAAGGCCTGCTGGATAAAGTAGGCGGCATGGGTTACATCATCAGGGTGGTGGTAGGTGAAGGGGTGGCTATCGACCTGGGTAGAAAGGTTATCCCAGTAGGCATTCCAGTCAGCACGGGATTAGTCATGGACATAATTTGGGGGAGGGTCATTACGAGGGGGGGGGGGGCGACGACCGTATGAAACGGTGAGGAGGACAGGGAGATGGTCGCTACCAATAGGCTCCAGGACATCCACCGTTATGCGGCCAAGGAGGTTAGGGGAGGAAAGGATAACATTGGGAGTGGAGTTGGATTCGGGACGGGTGTGCTGGGGATGGGAATGAGGTCGCCTTGAAGGGAGGAGAGGAACCGATGCCACCGCCGTAACTGGACGGCGGAACGACTACGGATGTTGAGGTCGGCGGTGATCACGTAGGAGGAGAAGGTACGGTCAGTGTGGGAGAGGAAATCGAAGGGAATAGGGACGTTAATGGGGACGTAGATGGTGGCGCAGGTGACGGTAAGGCCAGGGAAGAAGAGACTAAGGATCAGGTGTTCTGTGGGGTCGGGAAGGAGAGGTTGGAGCCGAACTGGGATCTGGTCGGGGTGACCAATGGCAACTCCGCCACGCGCAATCTGGCGTCGACGGCGAGGGCGACGGCGGCGGCGGTGATGGCGAAGGCGATGGGGAGAGCGGGGCAGGGGCAGTGGCCCGTCGGGCCACCCTAGCTGGAGCTGCAGTGACAGGCTGGGGAGTGGGGGGAAAGGATCAGAGGGAGAGGAGCGGGAGGAAGAAGCTGGAGAGGGGGCGACAAAGAGTGAGGCCGAAGGGAGAGTAAGAAGAGGAGGGATGGAAAGAGGGGGGATGTGACTGGGCATACCATGTAATGGTGGTGGTGGTGGCAGAGGGGGAAGTGTAAACTATGGCTGTGGTGGTAGCGGTCATAGTGGTGGTAGGGGCTGACATGACGACAAAAAACTGGGAACAGACGGAGACGAAGACAGAGATGGAAGAAGACGAAGACGGATGAAGACGAAGACGGAGGTAGACGAAGACGGATGAGGATCAGAGTCCCAAGCTGCTGGCGCTGGCGCTGATGCTGACGCCGACGACGGCTGGCAGGAATGCCGCCGCAGCTGCTGCTGCTGCCGCAGACAGGGCCGTTGTCGGGACAGGGGGCCGATGCTGCTGCTGCTGCTGCTGCTGGAGGGCTGGCTGGCCGGCTGGCTTGATGGCTGGCTGGCTGAACCGCCGCTGCTGGCTGGGACCGCTGCTGCTGCTGCACGGCTGGACTGCTACTGCACGGCTGGACCGCTGCTGCTCGGCTGGCTGGCTGTCTGGCACCTGAAACCCTAGCATTTCGATTAGTGCGGAAATTGCACAATCGAAGGGCGGTAACTTTGCGGAATACCGCCGGAGATCCCAACTGGCGAGCTCATAGCGCCCCTTAAATGCACGTGAACAGGCAACCTTTTCCCTTTCCCACTAGAGGGAACACCAAAGCTGCGATTGCCACAGTGGATCCAGCGCCAGAAATGGGGGTGACTGCTTCACACTATGCGCTGCGGCGCGCTCTTCAAAACAGCAATTTTTACCAGGGCTCAAGATGGTACAGCTACAACAGCACAAATAAGAGGGCTTGCGAGCCCAGACGTGTAAACGCGAGCTCTTGCGAACCCGTTATTAGCAGTGGGACTACGGGCACGCATACCTCCAGCGTGTCTTCCCCTCACGCCACAGAATCGGAGTACACAGCTCGCCTGTTGCCGTCAGACTGTCACTTGGAAGATGGAACGACCCACCGTGGTCTTCAAGGTGAAAACAGATTCTGCCACACGCAAGAGTGTACACGTCCTACACACATTGGCCCCACCTCAGGTCTTATGGTCTGGGGTGCAATAAGCTGCGTCTTTGGTGTTCCTGGCTCAGTACGTGCAGAATGTTGTTGAACCCATCCTTTTGGTGTTATTGCAACAGGACGCCGACGTGTTGTCCCAAAAAGGATAATGCTCGACCACTCTGAGACCTGGTACCAAGGAAGAGAAGATTGGGTTATACGATTATGGATGGGGCCGTAATCAATTACTTTTGGTTAGTTTATTTTTCAGTCACGTGCACTTTATTTGGAAACAACAACAAATAAAAGATGACAATAAATTAAGAATTGTACCACGGCTGAACGCCTTAATGACAACAAATTGAAAGCTATTTCTCGCCGGAAAGCCCCAATAATAATAATTTAAAAACTGTTTCACGGCTGAAGGCCTAAATAGCAATTCTTTAAGAACCAGTTAAACATCTTCAAACTTGAAATTGCAGTTACTCAAATATTTTTTTGAAAGAAACTAAAAACAATCAAGTCTAACCAAACCAAGGGGGAAGGGGGAGGGGGAGGGGGAGGGGTGTGTGTCGCAGACGTTGCTCCAAGGATCGACCTGGGGAAGTCCCTCAAAACTTCGCAAGCATTGAGGCAGCCAAGAGCTGCATTCACTTCACGAGATGGTAACTCAGACTAGTGGCAGTTTAAAAGGATGACCAATAATCATTTGCCGAATCTACCTAACGTCAGCTGACCAATGCAATGATGGAATAACACACGCAAGCTGGAACCTGCCACTACGTCTTCAGACTCCGGTGTTTAAAGGAACCACTACCACCAGAGTAAAAAACAAAAGCACCACCCGACCCACAAATCAAGGAAGCTGTCGAACAACACGACTTACCGGACAGCAGCGGCAAGGCGAGGAAAAGTGCACCGCCGTAACACACACTAAGCTCAAGGGTAGGTAACTGGGGCGTTAAGGGCCACTAGGCAGTAAAAATAAGAAGTGGAGGAAGACTAATTTGGTTCGTCTTCCCCAAACGCTCCCCTCACTGCTCTTCGTCTCGGCGACACTGCGAACAGCAAAACGCAAGCAAATGGCGAGATCTCACAATGGTGGAGGTTTCACTCCCTGAATTAAGGTTCACTCAAAGATCCTGGGTCCGGTTGAAGACGAGGTTGTACCCCCCGCGACTACAGCCCTTCAAAAAAAAAAAAAAAAAAAAAAAAAAAGTTTCCAATGGTTCTGAGCACTATGGGACTCAACTGCTGTGGTCATCAGTCCCCTAGAACTTAGAACTACTTAAACCTAACTAAACTAAGGACATTACACACATCCATGCCCGAGGCAGGATTCGAACCTGCGACCGTAGCAGTCGCACGGTTCCGGACTGCGCGCCTAGAACCGCGAGACCACCGCGGCCGGCTACAGCCCTTCCATTCGGCAGTGCATGCATGCTGTCAGTGGTCCCGGCCTGTTCTCGCGCTGCGTGGATCTGCCTGCTAGTCCAACCCCAACCGAACTGCCGACTCACACGACACGGAAACACCATCATGGCGCCCCAAACATAGTACTCCGTTACTAGATATCGATAAGCGTCGCTGTTGCCACTAGCGGACAGACAACGCTTGCAAAGGGAGCGGCGCCAATGAACACAAGAAGAAGGCGACAACCGTAACTATACCAACTAAACGATGCCAACGTAGGAACGGCAGCAAAGCGAGCTGCAGCATGGCTCACACTCACTGCCCGTATTGTGCAAGACATGCAGTAACTTCCCTGGCCACCATGGTCTCCAGACTAGTCCTATGTCGAGCACGTGTGGGATGTGATAGGACGAGAAGTGACTCGAACCACTCGTCAACGAGTAACTCTTGCAGAACTACGTGAACAGACCCAGCAGGCGTGGCATAACGTATTCCAGGATAGTATGCACCACTCGCACGATCGACTGGGTGCCAGAGTCATCGCCTCCATTGCCACTCATAGATGCTACACCACGTACCGCTATGGGTGTTAAAGCATGGGTCGATACTGTGTACCTCAGAACCGCCTGTGCTACTGACGTGTAAATATAATAATTTCATGTACTCAATGTCTGTGTGTAATGAGCCGTATAACCATTTCAGCAAACGTTACATGCCTCAAAAAGACATAATGCTGTTTTGCACATAAGAATCAAATCAATTGTTACTGAAGCCAGTGATTTGTTTAGAGGACGTTACAGCTATCGGGTAATCATACCGTGCTGAAGGATGATTTGTTCTTCTCGGTTTTGCGGCAGATTCCAGCAGGCTGTTCCTAAATCTGTCTCCGCAGTCAGTTCGAGTTCGAAGACTATCAGTGGCAAAACCTGCATTGGGGTGTACCAAAAAGCCCGCGATGGAAAGCAACGGTAATTGCACATCACACCGTCTCGTTCCAGACGTTATTACATCAGAGTCTAGTATATGAGACAGAAAACCATTCGTTTCTTTCTGGCTGTGTGTAATGAGCCGTATAATCATTTTAGCAAACGTTACATGCCTCAAAAAGACGATAATGCTGTTTTGCACATAAGAATCAAATCAATTGGTACTGAAGCCAGTTTTTTGTTTAGAGGACGTTACAGCTACCGGGTAATCATACCGTGCTGAAGGATGATTTGTTCTTCTCGGTTTTGCGGCAGATTCCAGCAGACTGTTCCTAAATCTGTCTCCGCAGTCAGTTCGAGTTCGAAGACCATCAGTGGCAGAACCTGCATTGGGGTGTACCAAAAAGCCCGCGATGGAAAGCAACGGTAATCGCACATCACACCATCTCGTTCCAGACGTTATTACATCAGATACTAGTATATGAGACAGAAAACCATTCGTTTTGGACATAGTTTATTTTGCGAACCGTCGTTATTCCGTTCATCTTTGCCTTGTCCTTGTCGCTTGCGTATATGACCATGTTGGTTTCCGGAACTTTTCAGGAGATAGGAGGGAATGTTGGAACACGTGAGGCAATACTGACCCTACGACTTATCTTAGAAGCTAGATTAAGGAAGGGCAAACCTACGTTTCTAGCATTTGTAGACTTAGAGAAAGCTTTTGACAATGTTGACTGGAATACTCTCTTTCAAATTCTGAAGGTGGCAGGGGTAAAATACAGGGAGCGAAAGGCTATTTAGGATTTGTACAGAAACCAGATGGCAGTTATAAAAGTCGAGGGACATGAAAGGGAAGCAGTGGTGGGGAAGGGAGTGAGACAGGGCTGTAGTCTATCCCCGATGTTATTCAATCTGTATATTGAGCAAGCAGCAAAGGAAACAAAAGAAAAAATTCGTAGTAGGTATTAAAGTGATGCTGAGGGAATTAGATTAGGAAGTGAGACACTTAAAGTAGTAAAGGAGTTTTGCTATTTGGGGAGCAAAATAACTGATTATGGTCGAAGTAGAGAGGATATAAAATGTAGACTGGCAATGGCAAGAAAAGCGTTTCTGAAGAAGAGAAGTTTGTTAACATCGAGTATATATTTAAGTGTCAGGAAGTCATTTCTGAAAGTATTTGCATGGAGTGTAGCCATGTATGTAAGTGAATCATGGACGATAAATAGTTTAGACAAGAAGAGAATAGAAGCTTTCGAAATGTGGTGCTACAGAAGAATGTTGAAGATTAGATGGGTAGGTCACATAACTAATGAGGAAGTATTGAATTGGATAGGGGAGAAGAGAAGTTTGTGGCACAAATTGACCAGAAGAAGGGATCGGTTGGTAGGACATGTTCTGAGGCATCAAGGGATCACCAATTTAGTATTGGAGGGCAGCGTGGAGGGTAAAAATCGTAGAGGGAGACCAAGAGATGAATACACTAAGCAGATTCAGAAGGTTGTAGGTTGCAGTAGGTACTGGGAGATGAAGAAGCTTGCAGAAGATAGAGTAGCATGGAGAGCTGCATCAAACCAGTTTCAAGACTGAAGACCTCAACAACAGGAGATAATTAAATGGGATGCGGAATAAAGTGAAGAGAAAATGTTGGAATTGTTCAGAGCGACGTGCTAACGACTAAAGAATCACCGCAATGTTCATCAAATAGATTATAGTCGTCGTAATCGTCTTGAAGGATGAGCTTACTGTTTCGATAATTAAGATAATTCTCCATTATTGTGCGGTATCAGTTGTACATGTTTAATAAAATTGCATGTTTCGATCGCTCTGGGTCATCTTCAGATCTAAGTAGTTGCGTTAGCAGCTCGTCTTGTCTTCTCAGAACCACACATCAGAGCACTCTAGTACTCTGATATGTGGTTCTAAGTAGACAAGACTGCTACTTATATCTGAAAAATAATCGAGAGTGTTTGAAAAATGTAATGAAATTAAAAATATCTAACTGATACGAAATAATAAATGATAATTATCTTAAGAAATAGTCCGGCCTGACAGATGAAGAACTGACTCGATTTCCACATAATTTAATAAATACATCCCTTGACACGGCACTTCGGAATAAGAAGGCCTTGAAACGGAGTCCAGAAAGTGGAAATGACATCTAAGGTCAGTCAGAGTAGGAAGGTAACAGGATATTAAATTAATTTACAAAATAGAGAATATACTTGACCCTTTCCACTGGATAAATGCTAGAAGAGAGAGACAAAGAGAGAGAGAGAGAGAGAGAGAGAGAGAGAGAGAGAGAGAGAGAGATTCCTTATTTTGTCATCAAACAAGAAACTTAACATCCAGATTGATTCTAAATATGATAAAAACCATAATGAAATAAAAATTACACTACATTGCCCACACAGCCAGTCACTGAGAAAATATCACTCTAATATTCCTGCGAAAACTGTAAAAACCAGCCCACAGTAAATTCTCTTCACAGAGGTTGGAACCATACATACCCAAGCATTCTCTTAAAGTGTTGTCCTCGGTAGTTATTATCTGTTCCAGGGCACAGGGATTTGTGACACAACATCGTTGACACACTACGGACATTACTTTCGACCATAAATCACTGGTAGACAGCACATCTGTTGTTTACAGTTGCTAGCTCAAGCTGCCACGGTAGTTACTGCACTGACGTCACTTGTACACCTAGAATAAAGTCAGTTTCGGAACCTGTTCGACGGACTTTATACATCTGTTTGCGTATGCATCAGTACAGTGATTTAAGCTTCACAATATTTCTCCACAGGAAAGGACATATGAGGATCAGAAGTAAAAGTGAATATGTGAAACATGTATATATTAAAAATTGTTGTAAATGAAAAGAGCATGCTCTAAGGCAGGAGTGAATTAAATTGTATACAAAGTTTCGGCTTTGGAATGTGGAAGACTGGCAGTCATCCAACAGCGAACGCGATAAAGCATGTCAGACTCCGTAGTTCCATACACCACCCTCCCCTGCCGCGCCACTATCCAGCCGCCAGCTCGGAAGCGTAGGGCTGGCTAATCTTTTGATGTCTGCAGTTAGGGACGGCGCTTCCGCCGGTCAATGGGATATTTTGCCCGAGAGAACCTTAGGTGTGAAAGCATTGAAGTGTCCGTGACAGCCGTGTGCCGCAACTCATCTGCAACTCAGATCCGGCTCGTAAAAATGTTGCTCATCCCCACAGGGTTGAACGACTGGGGATGACTCTAAGGGTTTTCCTGTTACGTCAAAGGGAACTTTGTAAGATGGTTATATTTCTAATGTCTATTGTCAAACCACGATTTATGAAAGACGATTATATTTAATTAATAGGATTAAGTAGAAATAATTAATATTTGTCATGTTGGAAATAACTGTGGTAGCAGGGAATGTCTGCACCAAAGTATTGTTGACAAGAATGACCGCACATTGATATAATTTTAAAAAGGGCGGGAGAGACAGCGTGTGGATACATTTTAAGAAAAGAGCGGGAAAGACCGCGCATTGATACATTTTGTAATGGTGGCAGAGATTGTCTACACCAGAAAGCATTGTTGGCAGGAGAGACCTCACTTTAGTGTTCGTAGGAAGTCAGTAGTAAGAGAGATGTGAAGCGGGTCGGTAGCAGATCTGAAGCGAGAAGATGAGAGGAGCAGCTTGCCTGCCAGCCACGAGCTATGATCTGCAAGAGATTATAAACGGATGTATAGGGACATCAGCTAACTATCATCTTAAAAGGACCTAATATTATTGAATTTATTTTTTGAGAAACTCAAGACAACTGAAGGTAATGTTTGCGCGTTGCTAATTGTAAGATTATTGTAAAAAGTAAGTTCCATTTGAACGTTTGTAAAATCATTTCATTCAGAATTTAATTAATTTTTGCCAGCAATACTCCATTACCCATTATAATCCATCTAAAAAACCATCAACGTAAAACTTCGCAAAATTTTATTGTTGTCAAGAAAAAGTTTAACTACGCATTACGTAATTAAAGAATAACGCCAGCATTGCTATTAAAGAATGACGTCAGCTTTGGTAATAAATACAGCCACTTATTATGACAGTCCACCAGCAGCTAATATACACTCCTGGAAATTGAAATAAGAACACCGTGAATTCATTGTCCCAGGAAGGGGAAACTTTATTGACACATTCCTGGGGTCAGATACATCACATGATCACACTGACAGAAACACAGGCACATAGACACAGGCAACAGAGCATGCACAATGTCGGCACTAGTACAGTGTATATCCACCTTTCGAAGCGATGCAGTCTGCTATTCTCCCATGGAGACGATCGTAGAGATGCTGGATGTAGTCCTGTGGAACGGCTTGCCATGCCATTTCCACCTGGCGCCTCAATTGGACCAGCGTTCGTGCTGGACGTGCAGACCGCGTGAGACGACGCTTCATCCAGTCCCAAACATACTCAATGGGGGACAGATCCGGAGATCTTGCTGGCCAGAGTAGTTGACTTACACCTTCTAGAGCACGTAGGGTGGCACGGGATACATGCGGACGTGCATTGTCCTGTTGGAACAGCAAGTTCCCTTGCCGGTCTAGGAATGGTAGAACGATGGGTTCGATGACGGTTTGGATGTACCGTGCACTATTCAGTGTCCCCTCGACGATCACCAGAGGTGTACGGCCAGTGTAGGAGATCGCTCCCCACACCACGATGCCGGATGTTGGCCCTGTGTGCCTCGGTCGTATGCAGTCCTGATTGTGGCGCTCACCTGCACGGCGCCAAACACGCATACGACCATCATTGGCACCAAGGCAGAAGCGACTCTCATCGCTGAAGACGACACGTCTCCATTCGTCCCTCCATTCACGCCTGTCGCGACACCATTGGAGGCGGGCTGCACGATGTTGGGGCGTGAGCGGAAGACGGCCTAACGGTGTGCGGGACCGTAGCCCAGCTTCATGGAGACGGTTGCGAATGGTCCTCGCCGATACCCCACGAGCAACAGTGTCCCTAATTTGCTGGGAAGTGGCGTTGCGGTCCCCTACGGCACTGCGTAGGATCCTACAGTCTTGGCGTGCATCCGTGCGTCGCTGCGGTCCGGTCCCAGGTCGACGGGCACGTGCACCTTCCGCCTACTGCTGGCGACAACATCGATGTACTGTGGAGACCTCACGTCCCACGTGTTGAGCAATTCGGCGGTACGTCCACCCGGCCTCCCGCATGCCCACTATACGCCCTCGCTCAAAGTCCGTCAACTGCACATACGGTTCACGTCCACGCTGTCGCGGCATGCTACCAGTGTTAAAGACTGCGATGGAGCTCCGTATGCCACGGCAAACTGGCTGACACTGATGGCGGCGGTGCACAAATGCTGCGCAGCTAGCGCCATTCGACGGCCAACACCGCGGTTCCTGGTGTGTCCGCTGTGCCGTGCGTGTGATCATTGCTTGTACAATCCTCTCGCAGTGTCCGGAGCAAGTATGGTGGGTCTGACACACCGGTGTCAATGTGTTCTTTTTTCCATTTCCAGGAGTGTAGTAAAGCAGAGTAAGTACGAGTACATTCATGTCGCAGTTCGATGTAGCAGTCAGATGGTGATCCAGTAACAGTAAAAAAGGTAAGGAACAATTTTGAGTTATTGTAGATAACGACTGAGGGCCACGACGACGGCACATTCTATTTTTCTTTGAAATAATCAGAAACTCAGTTTTAATGAGCAGCAATTAAATTTGTTTGCGAAGATTGAGAATAAGAATTAATTTCAAAGGGAAGATTTCATTTGTTATTATTAAGCAAGACGTAGAAATCCTGAGGAAAGGTTTCATATGTTATTGTAAAAGGGAAGGTTCCGTAACAAAGAAAGAGATATAGAGGAGATGGGAAGGATTCAACTTTACACAGCATTTCAGTGATGAACATTAGACAACAGCGTAGTTTCGAATAAATAATTAAAAATGATGCCATGGTCAAAAATGCTAGATTCGAGAAAAAATGTCTTTGTAATGAAACTGTTCACCCCAGAGCCACAACCAATGGTCAGCAGTGAACAACTCAGAACACCCTCTGCAATAATATTAATCCTCTTCAGGACTACAACCTTAACGTGCTGAGGAGGTTCGTGTGTCGCAAAGATCTCGGGAATATATTGGTGGCAACGACGGGGCCGATAGTTACGGGGGATGGAACAAAATATGGAAACATCGCGAGAAATCATTCTTAAACGTAAATGCAGTGCTATCCGATCCTGGAGGTTGCGCGGTTGTGCCTGACGTCACAAACGGCTCTTGTCCAATATATTAGATACGTTTCAGGTTATGAAACGTCCCCTTAGAAAAATTATACATGACTGTGCTTAAACTGACACACAATATTTTTAGCGCAACGCAATCTGACTTCCAAAAATCCCTACGAAAGAATGGTACTGACTAACATTAATCTATACGTTTCACAAATCACTTACCTCACAAAAATCTTCGTTACTCAAGCTACTGCAATACAGCGAGCGCCACTACTGCCAGCTAAATAAAAGATTCAAACTACGGAAGGCACTAACTACTGACAGGCATAGTTAGCAAATGAAAGATTTTAATAGAGAACAAACAGTGTATTTACCTTAATAGTCAAAATATATATGGTAGTTCATGACATCCAGTCTTACAAATTACAAAACTCTGCCATTTCTCTCCTCACATTCACCACTGCTGGCGGCTCGCCTCCAACTACGCGACGCTACGCGCTGTTAGCATCCAGCTGCCGCTGCCCGACACTACAATGGCAGACAACAATGCAAACTAGCCACAGACTGCGCACAGCACAGCCAGTGATTTTTCATACAGAGCGCTACGTGGCGTTACCAATAAGAAAACGTAAACAGCCTACTTACAAGGTGGCGTGGTCAGAACAGCCTTTTATGTAGTTCTGAGAGTATTACAGTGGAGCTAAGAGGGGAAATTGTCGGCGCTCGTGTAGTGGATGCTTCCCTAACCAAGGTAGCATAAGTGTTTGATGTCTCAAGAGGCACAATAACGAAGATTTATATCGCATGCAGGAAAAACGGAAAAACGTCTTCGGCTAAGCCACAACGTAAACGAAAGTGTGGTGAGTACTCGTGACACTCAATCATTGGGGTGGACTGTGACGAAAAATATGGAGATTCTGCAAGATTCTGCTCTATCAATTACAATCACTACTTTAATAGAAAGGGCAAAGGTAATGTTAATCAGAACACTGGGAGGAGTTGTAGTCTAAATAACAGTACATTTAATCATTCTTAACATCACAGGACACAAATACATGTCTAAAGAAACGTCACACAAATAGTTTTATTTAGGAAACGCTTTTACTGATGTGGTCTATGGTGAACCAAGTGATCAGCTGGGGATGAACACACGACAGTAACCAGAACTAATCGCTTCATATATGTGAATCCGTCGTATGGCTCAAAAACTACGCTACTATCAAAGATCTATACTCAACTATTCCACAAAGAAAAATTTGGTTCCAAAGAACAGGGTGCTGGAAAGCATATATTGGAGCCTTACGCTGCAGTAGCGAATACTTAAGACCCTCCTGCAGGTCAGGGCGACACATTACGATGCGCTCGGCGACTGGAGTTATGGGCGGCTGCAATCTGTTACTAGTGGCGCGCGCCCGAAAAGATGCAACTACTCTGTCTCACGTTCGGCTAGTTGGGAACGCAGGTACTTCCCTCTGAACTTCTGAGATCGCGGTGGATTCCAGCATGCAGGTGGACCCGTTTGCTGGTGTGTCAAACCAATTTAACTCCATGCCAAGACTATGCGTGACGGAATATGTCATATGTTTAGACGGCCGACTTGAAACAAATAAGTACACCCACGCAGCACTCGTTGTCTGTGTGACGCTAGAAGCACTATCTCTGACGGTTCAGATGGTGACTGGCACAGGCTCTAAGTGGCACTCTAGCAAAGGACACAAGTCTCACTGTTTAGGTAAACAACTGCAGTTCTTTACTAGCAGAGCATCAGCACAAGAGTATGTTCTCTTTCTTTCAGCTTTCACCGACAGCTCGGTAGCATAGCACATTTACATGTTTAGAATACTCTCACTTTAGTACAAGCCAATCAAGACTTGGAGCAAAGCATTCGAAGCTGGGAGACCGCCCCTTGCTCTGCATCGACAGACTTGACCAGTCAGTGACTTCAAAACTTAATTGGAAGAAAAGGAAAAATATTCGGGTTTGCGGCCTCATTCCAACGATTTTACACCACGTCTTTGCTAAAACCATGACCTGGATGGAACCACAGTACTCCATAGAGAGTTCGTTATCTGTTTAGTCCATTTTGAACTTTCCAAAGAATGGTCATAAACTAGCTAACAGCGTCGTGCCTTCACAAATACACTCCTGGAAATTTAAATAAGAACACCGTGAATTCATTGTCCCAGGAAGGGGAAACTTTATTGACACATTTCTGGGGTCAGATACATCACATGATCACACTGGCAGAACCACAGGCACATTGACACAGGCAACAGAGCATGCACAATGTCGGCACTAGTACAGTGTATATCCACCTTTCGCAGCAATGCAGGCTGCTATTCTCCCATGGAGACGATCGTGGAGATGCTGGATGTAGTCCTGTGGAACGGCTTGCCATGCCATTTCCACCTGGCGCCTCAGTTGGACCAGTGTTCGTGCTGGACGTGCAGACCGCGTGAGACGACGCTTCATCCACTCTCAAACATGCTCAATGGGGGACAGATCCGGAGATATTGCTGGCCAGGGTAGTTGACTTACACCTTCTAGAGTACGTTGGGTGACACGGGATACATGCGGACGTGCATTGTCCTGTTGGAACAGCAAGTTCCCTTGCCGGTCTAGGAATGGTAGAACGATGGGTTCGATGACGGTTTGGATGTACCGTGCACTATTCAGTGTCCCCTCGACGATCACCAGAGGTGTACGGCCAGTGTAGGAGATCGCTCCCCACACCATGATGCCGGGTGTTGGCCCTGTGTGCCTCGGTCGTATGCAGTCCTGATTGTGGCGCTCACCTGCACGGCGCCAAACACGCATACGACCATCATTGGCACCAAGGCAGAAGCGACTCTCATCGCTGAAGACGACACGTTTCCATTCGTCCCTCCATTTACGCCTGTCGGGACACCACTGGAGGCGGGCTGCACGATGTTGGGGCGTGAGCGGAAGACGGCCTAACGGTGTGCGGGACCGTAGCCTAGCTTCATGGAGACGGTTGCGAATGGTCCTCGCCGATACCCCAGGAGCAACAGTGTCCCTAATTTGCTGGGAAGTGGCGGTGCGGTCCCTTACGGCACTGCGTAGGATCCTACGGTCTTGGCGTGCATCCGTGCGTCGCTGCGGTCCGGTCCCAGGTGGACAGGCACGTGCACCTTCCGCCGACCACTGGCGACAACATCGATGTACTGTGGAGACCGTACGCCCCACGTGTAGAGCAATTCGGCGGTACGTCCACCCGGCCTCTTGTCCGTCAACTGCACATACGGTTCACGTCCACGCTGTCGCGGCATGCTACCAGTGTTAAAGACTGCGATGGAGCTCCGTATGCCACGGCAAACTGGCTGACACTGACGGCGGCGGTGCACAAATGCTGCGCAGCTAGCGCCATTCGACGGCCAACACCGCGGTTCCTGGTGTGTCCGCTGTGCCGTGCGTGTAATCATTGCTTGTACAGCCCTCTCGCAGTGTCCGGAGCAAGTATGGTGGGTCTGACACACCGGTGTCAATGTGTTCTTTTTTCCATTTCTTAGAGTGTATGTTTTGTAGCAGAGTCTGGACGGCTGGGCGCCACTGCCCTATTCCATGGAAATTCGGAGAAACGTAAAGTCGTCTCATCGGCTAACAAGGGCCCATCCTCTCCTTTATTGCTGGTCATCAATGCTCTGCCAACAGCTGCAGCGAATCCTCGGCGCTAGTCAGCCTTCCTAGACGCGGCCGACGACCGACTGGCGCCATCTAACGTGTCTGCACAATGAGACTGAGGAACTGGGCAGTCCGCAAACTTTTGCACTCAGGTTCCTCCGAAAAACCGCTTTCTTCGGTCCTCAGCAGCCGTACGCTTTTATTGCAGTCGTTTAAATCGGCACCCTCTTCCCTTGAAAGCAGGTAAGGGTTAGTGCTATTCCTTCGCTAGAGCACACAATCAAGAGCCTTAACTACTGCCAACCATTTCATCATATGAATGAAATCAGATCGTATCCAGGAATAGGAACCAAGATCACCTTCCCTGAGAACATTAAGTGGCATGACACCGTATCAGACGTGAGAGTGCCCTGCAATCTCTCAAAGTCACTACAGAATTGAAAGTCACAATCACGAATGTCACCACCAAGACAACATAAAGGGGGGCCCATAAACAGGGAATTCAGGGCGCTGGAATTCCAAAACCACTCAGCAATGATACAAATGCCCCCAACAGGAAAACATCGTACCGAAGCCATAAAACCTGTGCTGATTAGCAATGGAAGAAGTCACGTTGTCGGATGAGTATTGTTGCGCACTGTTTCCAACTCCTTGTCAAGTTTACGTCCCAAAAGTGAAACATGGCTGGTGTTCGATGATAATTTGGGAAGCCATATCGTGGTAGTCCATGGTCCTCACAGTTACTCCTCAAGGTTACATTACTGCCAAGCAAAATCTGACCATTTCCGCTGATCAAGTTCCTCCCGTGGTACAAAGTTTGTTCCGAAGGATGATGCTGTGTCCCAAAAGCACAGGACCCCAGCTGAAATAATTCGCTTCGTTCAGAACTAGTTTTGTGATCATGAGGATGAATTTTCGCAGCTACCCTGGCCTCCTTTTACCGTGTTTCAATATTATTGAACTTTTGTCGTTCACTTTGGACAGCAGTTCGCGCGATTGCTATCCATTCCCATCGCCGTTAGCTGAAAGTATTTTGCAGGAATAAGAGTATAAGATTCGCTTGAACACCACACAAGATCTGTATTTATCCATTCCGAGATGACTGTAAGTTATTTTGAATGGCAACCGTTTTCCTACACGGTGTGAGGCATTGTAACGTGTTGTGCCTTTAGTGTTTTGATATTTTTCTTCACCGCATGTAAGCGTCCACTTCCATGTGTCAGACATCTTTTTTCTTTCATATCGAGTGCTCTCGGACATCTCTCGTTTTTTCGATGCCGATGGTACAGAATTACATCGAGAGGCTAAAGGCTGTCTTTCATTTTCAGTCCCTATCTTATCTAAGACTTATCTATGGCTGTCGATGGAAGCCCGAGTGGAAAATTCTCGTTAGGCGTTGTGAAGCAGTGTCCTAGGAAACCAACACTAGCCATACAGATGAGTTTTATTCCGAATGTTGATGCCTCTCCAGCATGTAACAAATTTCATTCAGTCGCTTCACAGCATACAGCCGTACGGACGTAACTGAAGTCGACGTAGATATGTTAAAACAGATAAACCTGGATCCGATATAAAAAAATGTATTTAATCTCATTACATGTAATGTGGGAGATGTAAATATGAAAGATCACGAATTATAAGAAGAACTAAAGAGGAAAGATATACTTATAGCTACTATAACTAAAAGAAAAAAAGAGATTAAAAAGAACGAGACATCTATATTTAGTGGAAATGATAAGAAAGAAAGAGCTCAGTGTGGAGTACCATATTGTAGACCAAAACTTGAAAATGACATAGAAAGTTATTCCAATATAAACGAAAGAATGGTAACAGTAATATTTAAAATAGGACGAGGTTCAAATGGTTCAAATGGCTCTGAGCACTATGGCACTTAACTTTTGAGGTCATCAGTCCCCTAGAACTTAGAACTACTTAAACCTAACTAACCTAAGAACATCAAACACATCCATTCCCGAAGCAGGATTCGAACCTGCGACCGTAGCGGACACGCGGTTCCAGACTGTAGCGCCTAGAACCGGTTGGCCACCCATGCCGGCTAGGACGAGCAATTTAACAGTAATAGCAGTGTAAGTTCCTGAAAAAGGGAAAAAAGACGAAACGATACAGTTGCATAACATACAACAAGGTGTGGTATTGTCCAAAGACGCTGTGCCACACCATATTCGGAAACACGCGTAGATACCATAGACATCATCGATCTCTCGCTGCAATCCGCAACGACAATGAAGACCGCATTTCACTCTCGGCACTGCAGCGCTCACACCGAAGTCAACATAGAGCCAAGGATGGAAGGGCTAGGTCCCATTTCGTGATGTCAGCTGAAGCAGTTAGCATCATCCAATAGGGCAAGTGTTATTAGTCTCAGATGGAAATGTCCTTTTGTAAATGTTGAAGACTGTACTTCAAGAGAACAGTTTGTTAATCAGTGCAGCAAATGATGCTTTAACAGTCAATGGCAGCTGTAAATTATAAAGCACACCTGTGTCAAAGGATTGTATCTAGTTAAGTAAAGCTTTTTATTCGTCCTTTTAATATAGTGAACTAATATTTCATATGCTTTAGTTCCAATGAGCTACCTTCCTGAGTAATCAAAAATGCACAGCTATAGCTGGACGGTTATCGCTGGACTATAGTAGTTTCGTCTGGTCATAAAATTAGAAGTTACAGATTAATGTATCAAGAGTGACCGCTTGATTATCAGCCGAGATCTAAATACTTGAGTAGGCAAAATACCTAGTAGTGTGGCTTTCGAAAAAGTACTAATAAATGAAAAAAGTACCAATAAATGAAAATGAAAGCAACTTGGAAAATTTCCAACTTTTAACTACCTGAAATTAACAAAAACCTACTTTCAGATGGAGTAGTCGAGGTTATGGAACATAAATCGATAATATAATAATAATGAGATAGGTTCTGTGGTACGTTGTCTTGCAGTACACAGAAGCAGTGATATATATTGGGACCCTGTCTCGTAATTTCAAGAATGATAATAATCAAAAATGGGGGAAAAATAAACTAAAACGCAAACGCCAAAATTATAGGCAGCCTATAAAACTGTAAACGAAGTTTTAGAAAAGAAGAGAACGATAAGAAATTACAGAAAAGTTTAAGAATATGAAACAAAGAAGTAAAACAAGCAGCTGAAGAAAAATGGAAAGTGTACAATATATATTTAAAGGATAAACAGACATATCCTATGAAGTAGGATAAGAGCAAAAATCACATATACCCTATGAAGAATAATAAGAGCAAAGAACAATTTCCAAGAGAATAACCATAAAAACTCACGAGGAAGCAGGGATTAAGTTTATGAGGTAAGACATATTGTACGTGGAAGGCACCTAACTGGACATAAACTAAATAAGCACATAAAATAAATTAGAACTAATAAATGAACAACAGTCGTTAAGAGATTTTTAATTATGTTAAATGACGAATTGAATAAAACAGAAACAGATAGTTCCCATGGAAAAAGTTCCAGAAATAGACTCTAAAACATTACAAGAATCATATCTGTGAAAACCAGGAGGCACTTCTATTGGATGGAGTGAATACGGCACTTACATAGTGGTATATTATGCAAATTAAGAATTTTGCATCTGCTGAGAAAATTGCCAAACACCTCTCACTTCATCAACAACTCTGGTTAAAAAATATTAAAAAGGGGAGATCACAAAATTGTGGAAATAATAGAGGAGTTTGCTCGTGGATACAGAATTTAAAATGTACACAACTTTAAAAAATAATAACACATTAAAAATTATTGCACATTATAAGTCACGAAAAGAACATAGTGGGTTTCCGAAAGGGAAACTGTGAATGGTTGGTGTCCTCGCCATTAGACAAACAACAGGACAAAGAAGAGGAATGAATAGGAAAGACATCTCGCCTTTATAGATTTTGATTAGGCGACTGACAGAAAAAATAAAATATAATAATGACAAATACTAAAAAATTATAACTATTCTTGATAATGGGGAGTCTGTATAGAAGCTATCGTGTATGTATATATATATGGCGACGTTTTAAAGAATTGGAAATTGGTTGCAGATCCAAGAATTAAATTATCAGCACTCCAGACAATAAAATAGTGATTCAAGGAAACGAGAGACAGTTGCAAAAAGCCAAGTATCTTTAAAATAGTCTATGAAACCCTTATAATTTTAAAATCTCAGTAAATTATGGATTTTAGAAGACAGATGCAGCATATAAAAGATTTTACTGCTACCTTTGCTGTACTGGGACGAAGATGCTCGAGCACGCTGCACGGGCACGAGTAGTGCATAAGATCCTCGACTCTGTGTTTATTGTAATCTGTGGTTCGCTTGTTCGCCATTGAGTGATGGAACGTTAGGCCGTAGTAGCGAGCAGCTGAGTTCTAGAGAAGGAGTTCCGATAATTTGTTTAAAAAGCTATCTGGTTGACTGTATTGACGGACAACAGTTTTGGAGGAATATTTCAAGGGAACCCACGCACGGGAAAGAATGAAATGTTTGTTTGTGAGAACAATCAATTGAAGAATTCAGAATGAGATTCTCACTCTGCAGCGGAGTGTGCGCTGATAGGAAACTTCCTGGTAGATTAAAACTATGTGTAGGGCCGAGACTCGAACTCGGGATCTTTGCCTTTCGCGAGCAAGTGTTCTACGTTCTGGAAACATCACCCAGGCTGTGGCTAAGCCATGTCTCCGCAATATCCTTTCTTCCAAGAGTGCTAGTTCTGCAAGGTTCGCAGAAGAGCTTCTGTGAAGTTTGAAAGGTAGGAGACGAGGTACTGGCGGAATTGAAGCTGTGAGGACGGATCTCGGGTCGCCCTTGGGTAGCTCAGATGGTCGCCAGCACGGTAGCTCAGCGTGTTCGGTCACAGGGTAACCCTCTGCCCTCTGTTTAAAACAGAAAAACAAAACAAAAAACAAAAGAACCTGAGTTATTAGATCAACGATGTACCTGAACAAGCGTCATGAGACGTCCGCACCGAACAAATACAGAGAACATTAACGAACAAAATGAGATCCACCAAAAAAAGAACAAAAGATGGTAGACAACTTGCCCGAAAAAAGGCAAAGATCTTGACTTCGAGTCTCGGTCCAGCACACAGTTTTAATCTGCCAGGAAGTTTCAGTTCAAGAATTATTTACTCCCTAGATAACTAGTAATAGTCATGATTTGTGATAATTTAATCTCTGTGTTTTCATTATGTCACAAATTACGCAACTTATTTAAATGTATGTAATTTCTGTAGTGAAAGAATTTCGTAATCGCTAGAGTCCTCTTATGCTGCAGCGTCTTTTGTGACAATAATAAGAGTTTATTTTTACAAGAACACTTTTCTTTGTAGTAAAACCCTTCTCCATCGCTCTTTGTGAAGTTTAAAATATTTTGTCGGGTATGAATTGCTCTTACTCCAAACGCATTCATTGTTTCTTACAAGGAAATAAAAAATTTAAAATAAATTATTTTTCTTTGGTTGTTGCATTAGCTGTATTCATCTTGCCTTTGAAAGCATCGTTACACCAGACACAAAATAGCTGAGCAAGAGATAAGTTACTTTTCTTTCATGGGAACAAATAGCACGTCGTAATAATTTTCAACTGTTATACGAGGTAATAAGATTAATTTACAGAACAGTCGAGATGATATTAAACAGATTTTTCTTCCATGTTGAGTAGTATTTTATTTCGTCAGACACTGCATTTCATGTTACGTAACTATCATAATGTACTTCAGTATAGGGTATAGGTTAAATAATTTTCACCGAAGACATAATTAGTTTCTTTTGGCATTTAATTTGATTCATTTTCATTATTTAAAATTCAGCATTTCATTGAGATTAAACACAAGGTCAACATGTTACGCAGGAAAGAGTTTTTGAAAAACACTCAGTATTTCATATACAGATAAATTTAATAAATAGCTCAACGAGAGCGTCTCCACGTTTCAAGATTGCAGGGGTCACAGCTGTGAGCGACCGGCCGGTACGTGGGAGATCGGACAGGTTTGCGGGTCCTTGTTGGCCCCGCCCAAGCAATCACTGTGCTTTTGTTCAGTGACAGGTCTTCGTGGACGGTCTGCAAGCATCTATGAATATTTACGATGCTCTGGTTTTCCACCAAAAGAACGTCAGCGACAGTTCTCTGCTTGGAACGCACCTCCGTTTCATGATGTTCCACAACAAACTCCATTTTTTATTTTCAATCGAGATTGGCGGAGAAATAAATGTGTGTTGCAACAGAAATCACCCAAGAGAGGAAAGTCCACTGAACCTGACGGAATACCAATTCGATTCTACACAGAGTTCGCGAAAGAACTTGGCCCCTTGTAACACCCGTGTACCGCAAGTCTCTAGGGGTTCCAAATGATTGGAAAAGAGCTCAGGTAGTTCCAGTTTTCAATAAGGGTCGTCGAGCAGATGCGCAAAACTATAGGCCTATATCTCTGACATCGACCTGTTGTAGAATTTTAGAACACGTCTGTTGCTCGCTTGTCATGTCATTTCTGGAAACCCAGAATCTACTCTGTAGGAATCAACATGGATTCCGGAAACAGCGATCGCGTGGGACCTAATTCGCTGTATTTGTTCATAAGAACCAGAAAATATCAGATACAGGCTCCCAGGTAGATGCCATTTTCCTTGACTTCCGGTAGGCATTCAATACACTTCCGCACTGTCGCCTGATAAACAAAGTAAGAGCCTACGGAATATCAGACCAGCTGTGTGGCTGGATTAATGAGTTTTTAGCAAACAGAACACAGCATTTTGTTCTCAATGGAAAGACGTCTACAGACGTTAAAGTAACCTCTAGCGTGCCACAAGGCAGTCTTATGGGACCATTGTATTTCACAATATATATAAATGACCTAGTAGACACTGTCGGAAGTTCCATGCGGCTTTTCGCGGATAATGCTGTAGTATACAGAGAAGTTGCAGCATTAGAAAATTGCACCGAAATGCAGGATGATCTGCAGCGGTTAGGCACTTGGTGCAGGGAGTGGCAACTGACCCTTAACATAGACAAATGTCATGTATTGCGAATACGTAGGAAGAAGGATCCTTTAATGTATGATTATATGATAGCGGAACAACCACTGATAGCAGTTACTTCTGTAAAATTTCTGGGAGTATGGGTACGGAACGATATGAAGTGGTTTTTAACATGGATGTCAATCAGCGACTGTTGTTGTTGTTGTTGTTGTTGTTGTTGTTGTTGTTGTCTTCAGTCCTGAGAATGGTTTGATGCAGCTCTCCATGCTACTCTATCCTGCGCTAGCTTCTTCATCTCCCAGTGCCTACTGCAACCTAAATCCTTCTGAATCTGCTTAGTGTATTCATCTCTTGGTCTCCCTCTACGATCTTTACCTTCCACGCTGCCCTCCAATGCTAAATTTGTGATGCATTGATGCCTCAGAACATGTCCTACCAACCGGTCCCTTCTTCTAGTCATGTTGTGCCATAAACTCCTCTTCTCCCCAATTCTATTCAATACCTCCTCATTAGTTATGTGATCTACCCATCTAATCTTCAGCATTCTTCTGTAGCACCACATTTCGAAAGCTTCTATTCTCTTCTTGTCTAAACTATTTATCGTCCATGTTTCACTTCCATACATGGCTACACTCCATACAAATACTTTCAGAAACAACTTCCTGACACTTAAATCTATACTCGATGTTAACAAATTTCTCTTCTTCAGAAACACTTTCCTTGGCATTGCCATTCTACATTTTACATCCTCTCTATACTTCGACCATCATCAGTTATTTTGCTCCCCAGATAACAAAACTCCTTTACTACTTTAAGTGTCTCATTTCCTAATCTAATTCCCTCAGCATCACCCGACTTAATTCGACTACCTTCCATGATCCTCGTTTTGCTTTTGTTGATGTTCATCTTATATCCTCATTTCAAGACACTGTCCATTCCGTTCAACTGCTCTTCCAAGGCCTTTGCTGTCTCTGACAGAATTACAATGTCACAGCGACTGTTGTAAAATACAAAATTTTTGAAAAACACAGCCCTCCGTGGCTAACAGAATTAATTTGTGACCTAGGTTTCGGTGTCACAAGGGAAACCTTCTTCGGACAAAACTAAAACTAAATGTTACAGCATAAAGTACACAAAAAAGTACGAAAGCTGCGGTCATACCTGACAGCGTGAGATAGTCAGAATTAAAGTAAAATGCAACAGAGGTGCAAGCCACTAGGGGATGCCATGTGTCCTCTGCTAAAGTCAACACAAAACTAGTTTCGTGTAGTGTTATGTATGACCGCAGCGTTGGTATTTTTTGGTACGTTATGCTCTAACATTTAATTATAATTTTGTCCGATGAAGGTTCCCATTGTGACACCGAAACCTAGGTCACAAATTAACCCTTTCAGGGCAAAATAAAAAAAAATTAATTTTTAGCTTTTCCTTGTTTTCATTGTACTAATTTTCATACAGTGAGACAGAAAAATGTAAAAATTAAATGGAATATACATAAACTGAACATACACTCCTGGAAATGGAAAAAAGAACACATTGACACCGGTGTGTCAGACCCACCATACTTGCTCCGGACAAGAGGCTGTACAAGCAATGATTACACGCACGTCACAGCGGACACACCAGGAACCGCGGTGTTGGCCGTTGAATGGCGCTAGCTGCGCAGCATATGTACACCGCCGCCGTCAGTGTCAGCCAGTTTGCCGTGGCATACGGAGCTCCATCGCAGTCTTTAACACTGGTAGCATGCCGCGACAGCGTGGACGTGATCCGTAATGTGCAGTTGACGGACTTTGAGCGAGGGCGTATAGTGGGCATGCGGGAGGCCGGGTGGACGTACCGCCGAATTGCTCTACACGTGGGGCGTACGGTCTCCACAGTACATCGATGTTGTCGCCAGTGGTCGGCGGAAGGTGCACGTGCCCGTCGACCTGGGACCGGACCGCAGCGACGCACGGATGCACGCAAAGACCGTAGGATTCTACGCAGTGCCGTAGGGGACCGCACCGCCACTTCCCAGCAAATTAGGGACACTATTGCTCCTGGGGTATCGGCGAGGACCATTCGCAACCGTCTCCATGAAGCTGGGCTACGGTCCCGCACACCGTTAGGCCGTCTTCCGCTCACGCCCCAACATCGTGCAGCCCGCCTCCAGCGGTGTCCCGACAGGCGTGAATGGAGGGACGAATGGAAACGTGTCGTCTTCAACGATGAGAGTCGCTTCTGCCTTGGTGCCAATGATGGTCGTATGCGTGTTTGGCGCCGTGCAGGTGAGCGCCACAATCAGGACTGCATACGACCGAGGCATACAGGGCCAACACCCGGCATCATGGTGTGGGGAGCGATCTCCTACACTGGCCGTACACCTCTGGTGATCGTCGAGGGGACACTGAATAGTGCACGGTACATCCAAACCGTCATCGAACCCATCGTTCTACCATTCCTAGATCGGCAAGGGAACTTGCTGTTCCAACAGGACAATGCACGTCCGCATGTATCCCATGCCACCCAACGTGCTCTAGAAGGTGTAAGTCAACTGCCCTGGCCAGCAAGATCTCGGGATCTGTCCCCCATTGAGCATGTTTGAGACTGGATGAAGCGTCGTCTCACGCGGTCTGCACGTCCAGCACGAACGCTGGTCCAACTGAGGCGCCAGGTGGAAATGGCATGGCAAGCCGTTCCACAGGACTACATCCAGCATCTGTGCGATCGTCTCCATGGGAGAACAGCAGCCTGCATTTCTGCGAAAGGTGGATATACACTGTACTAGTGCCGACATTGTACATGCTCTGTTGCCTGTGTCTATGTGCCTGTGGTTCCGTCAGTGTGATCATGTGATGTATCTGACCCCAGGAATGTGTCAATAAAGTTTCCCCTTCCTGGGACAATGAATTCATGGTGTTCTTATTTCAATTTCCAGGAGTGTATAAAGGGTGGTTTCAAATGGAACAACCACAACGTTCCCGGACATAAATGCATTATTTTGGTTATTTGCACTAATGTAAACAGAACAGTATTCTGCATTCAATACATGCGTAAAAGTTACCTAGTACAGAAGAATACAGTCACAATTTGAGAACAAAGACGTTCGCTCACAGAACACAAACATGGCTATCCAACTCGCCTCACTACTTGCTAATATTTACAGATTTGGAAGCGGTTCCAGTGACAGCCGCTATAGGGCAGCACCAACTAGGCTGCTGAATGGTATCCCAAATGTAGCCACTGCCCTTTTGCCACAAAACGAGAAAATTGTAGGTGGTTTCAAACGGAACCACTTCTCCTGAAATGGTTAATTGTGTTCGCGACTGAGGGCTGTATTTTTCAAAAATTTTGGATTTGAAGTGGAATGATCATATAAAGTTAATTGTTGGTAAACCGGGCGCCAGGTTGAGATTAATTGGGACAGTCCTTAGAAAATGTTGTCCATCAACAAAGGAGGTGGCTTACAAAACACTCGTTCGACCTATACTTGAATATTGCTCATCAGTGTGGGATCCGTACCAGGTCGGGTTGACCGATGAGATAGAGTAGATCCAAAGAAGAGCGGCGCGTTTCGTCACAGGCACATTTGGTAAGCGTGATAGCGTTACGGAGATGCTTAGCAAACTCAGGAGGCAGACTCTGCAAGAGAGGCGCTCTGCAACGCGGTGTAGCTTTCTGTACAGGTTTCGAAAGGGTGCGTTTCTGGATGAAGTATCGAATATATTGCTTCCCCCTACTTATCTGAAAAAGAAATTAGTGGAAACGCTTATACTCCCAATCACTGACTACAGCGATATTATCCTACAAGGCCTCTCTCAGTAAAATTCGCGACGTCTGGAACTGGTCATGAATGCCTGCGTCTGATGTAGCTGTGACGTTCGACTTTTTGATCACTTTTCACCAAAATATGTCAAATTCTCCTGGCTACGTGCAGACAAACGCAGAGATTTCCATACCCTCTACTGCCTTATAAATGTACAGTGTCCCTCAGATCTGTCCTCGTCCCTAACGCTCATGTCGGAACAACATGACGGAAACACACGTTCCCATTATAATAAAATCCTCTCTGTTCCACTGCATTGCTCAGTCACCTTCTCCAAGTCCTTTACAGTAGCGGGAAGCCGACTCTGGAATAACCTCCGTCCTTATATTAGAGGACTTAAAAACATCTCCGGCTTCAAAAAAGTTAATGACATATCTACTTAAGCAACAGTAATGCCACCCTCTGTACATGAATGCACTTCACCTCATTACTTCCCTCTTTCCCCCTCCTTAAATCTCCCTTCCCCAAAACTCGCTATACTAATAAGCATCTACTTTACGCGCCAAGATATTAATGTACATCTGCACAAATCTTCATTACTATTGCCAATTTTTCTCATGTTTATCATTATTATTTGATTTTTTTACTGTTACTGTTATTGCTTTTATTATCATTTGTATGTATAGCACCTGTTGTAAAAATACTGCCAGCACTTACTTTATTAGGTCTTAGTCATTACTCTTTATTCATATTCTCAGTATAGTATTCTAATTTTCTTATTTAAACTATTGTCATGATGTAACTCTGATGTGTGAAATGCTGCATGTGTGAAACACTGGTCCGATGTAAGACAGGGCCTGAAGGCCCTAATCTGATCAGGTTAAATAAATCAATGTACCTCCCGACGAGATCACGAATGTAAAATTAGAGAGATACGAGCGCGCTCGGAGGCTTTCCGGCAGTCGTTCTTCCCGCGAACCATACCCGACTGGAACAGGAAAAGGAGGTAATGGCCGTGGCACGTAAAGTGCCCTCCGACATACACCGTTGGCTGGCTTGCGGAGTATGAATGTAGATGTAGTGCGTATTGAACGCCCCTCGCAAATTTGTGCTTGCGATGCCCCGTGGGCCGTCCAGCTGTGAGCGTCAAGCTCGTCCGATTCGCAGCCGTGTCAAGAGCGTGGTCCTCCGCTATTGATGAATGACTTACACGGGGTACTCCAAGCGACCGCTTCGGGCAGACGCGCGGTTGCGCCGCCCCCAGAGCGCCGCGTGGGCGCCGCGCATGCGCAGTGGGTGTGCAGCCACGCCGCCGACCCGGCCTGCGCCGCGACGCGCCTCGCCGGTCAACAATGCTGGTCGCGAAGGCTCAGTACGCCGCACGCATGGCTCTGAGCGGCTGCCAGCCCGGGGGCACCGCCGCCGCCGGCGGAGGCGGAGGCAGCGGAGGCGGCGGAGGCGGCGGAGCGGCCGGGGGCAGCGCGGCCAGCGGCGCCGCGCCGGCCAACTCGCCCGCCTCCGGCAGCGGCAGTCCCGCGCTGCTGCGGAAGCCGCTGCGTCTCCGGAACGTCGCCAGCAGGGCAGAGGCCTTCGACTCGCTCCACTTCAAAGTTTCCGAGGTGAGTGCGCGGCTGCACGAGAAATCGCCGTTTCGCTATGTAATGACGACGTCTTGCAAGATTAATACAGGCTCCAGACACACTATTGGTCAGTTTAAATTTGCACAACTTCGCCTTCAGCAAGCAAAAAATAGCAATATTATAAGTAAATCATAATTTACTCACTCCTTCAATGGATCAAATATAATGAAGCGATGTGCGATATCACTTTGTCATAAGTTAAAACTTACCGAAATAGTATTAATTCAGGTCGCCGGCCTGGTAGACAATTTATGTAAATGTAATTTACGGTGCCTTTTGCACAACACCTGTAAATGAACTTTTTTTCCAAATGCGAGTTAGTTGCTTGCTACGGTACCTGTACGTAACAGTGGCCGTCAAACTGCGGCCCCTGGCAGCCATGTATTGATGACGTCTTCTAAGATAAATACAGACTCCAGAAACTCTATCGGTCAGTTCAAATTTCTACAACTTAGTCGCAAAATAATAAATAAATCATAATTTACTCACTCCTTCAATGGATCAAATATAACGAAACGATGTGCCAGTATCATTTTGTCATAAGTTAAGACCTACTGAAATAGTATTAATTCAGGTCGCCGGCCTGGTAGACAATTTACGTAAATGTAATCAACGACCCGTTTTGCGCAACATTTGTAAATGAACCTTTTTTTTTTTCAAATGCGAGATAGTTGCGAGCTTCGGTACCTGTACGGAACAATGGCCGTCAAACTGCGGCCCCTGGCAGCATGCTGCCGTAACAAGCGTTTATGTGTCCCACGATACTGAGCCGTATTTTATAATAATATGCGTCTAGGAACTAACAGCAGAATCCAGAAACGTCGACCAACGTTGTTCTTAAGAGTGTAGTTTTCTTGCTTAGTAACAGAGAGAAATACTTACAGACACAGTATTATTTTAGGATGTACTTAATTTTGATGGATGTTGGTGAGTTTGGCCGTGATCTACAGTATAATTTCCATCGTACGTCAAAGGCAGAGTGGTACGTATCGCGGCCACTGCGGTTTTGATACAAGTGAGAGGGAGAATAATTTACAGTTTGTCTTCCAATGCTGACGACTCAAGGGACACGCGCAACTAGCACGTATCAGTTGCAAACGCAAGTAACATGATTCGTGAATACGCATTGTGGAGGTGTCATTCTCCAAAGTGGTACATGTCTCTAGCAAGTAATATGAAATGAAATCAAGGCTGCTGTAATACAATGCAGTAAGAAAAAGGAAAATGACGTTCAGAACCTTTAGTAAACATATGAGATCGCGTCTAGTGTTGCCATTACTGTTATTAAATGGTATATAACATACTAATTTGCGTAGTTTACGAATAGTGGTAGGCGAAGATGTAGTGTATTAACCAGGACGGAAGAATTGGTCATTGTATATTTTGAATGATATTGTGTTCGAGGCTGCTTACAGTCCGGCTTTCGATATGGAAGAATTTTCTGCGTTAATGTCGTTACGTCACTACAAATTGTCTCCTTATGCAGGCCTGTTATTACTCGATGGAGAGCTCTACAGTGCATGGTAGTCTTCAGTCTGTCTCAACTGCTCCACTGAATCCTTTTTCAAGTCCCAGCATCACAAGAAATAGCAGCTGCATCTGCGTGGAGCATACGAAATTGTACGGCGACTGTCTTGTTAATATTTTCAGCTCTACGTGATACCGATCGGCACGTCAAACAAATGCAAACTGCTATCAAAGAATATCTATTTCCCTAATTCCTTTTTTCCTCAGTTCTGTATAACAGACTATGATGAAATGCTATTTAATAACCTTAGTCAGCATTTAATGAACCTTGCTAAGTTAGAGTTGCCAAAAGTAATAGGCTAATGAAGTGAAAGTCTGTAGCCAAATAGATGATTACCAGTAGTATCTTTAGTAGCTCAGATATTGCCTTTCACTATTAGAATTGTTATTTCACGCCCACTATGTTTCGATAGTCACATTATAGATTATAGTAATCGCATAATGACGGGAAAGGTCAGTAAAGTGTAGCTCGTGAGAAAGGCATGACACAGTGCTGTCTTGTAAATTTGTATTTCTTGCGAGCTGTTCTGACATTTGTCCATTACCAGGAAGAAACAATAATCTACATCTACATCTACATCTACATCCGTACTCCGCAAGCCACCTGACGGTGTGTGGCGGAGGGTACCCTGAGTACCTCTATCGGTTCTCCCTTCTATTCCAGTCTCGTATTGTACGTGGAAAGAAGGATTGTCGGTATGCTTCTGTGTGGGCTCTAATCTCTCTGATTTTATCCTCATGGTCTCTTCGCGAGATATACGTAGGAGGGAGCAATATACTGCTTGACTCTTCGGTGAAGGTATGTTCTCGAAACTTCAACAAAAGCCCGTACCGAGCTACTGAGCGTCTCTCCTGCAGAGTCTTCCACTGGAGTTTATCTATCATCTCCGTAACGCTTTCGCAATTACTAAATGATCCTGTAACGAAGCGCGCTGCTCTCCGTTGGATCTTCTCTATCTCTTCTATCAACCCTACCTTCAGTATGTCATACATCACGCAACATGACATTACAGTCACAATCATAGTACAACAGAATAACGAAGCTTCACGACGTGACGATCTGGCCCATTCAGTTCCCTAAACACAAGCTGGAGGCTGATGGTCAAAGACCGAATAATCGCGGAACCGAATAAAGACGAATTAAATACTAATTTATAACACGCCACTGTGTGATGTATTTCCTACGATATATTTCTGCTGTTGATTGTAGCCCAAAAACAGTCTTTAAATTTTGGCAGGCACAAAACATTGTAAATCTAACGTCATTCGTAATTCGATGTAACAGAAAACTCATTGACAACAGAAAGAAAGATAATGACAGATATTGCAGCAGTCAATGAGTTTAAATAATTTAATTTATAATCTCTGTTCAAGACATTATCCATTCCCTTCAAAAGTTGCCCGAAGCCCTTTTCTCTCTCTACCAGAATTACAATATCATCGGGAAACCATCCAAATTCTAGGAAAATCTACCGTACGGATTTTCTCGATGGAATGTCGTTTCTAAGTGAAATTATATTACCTTATACAAGATAATCCAATCTCTCTGCAAATGATGTAACATTTATTGTTTTTTTTTTTTTGTTTTGTGATGTGGGGACAAAATTCCTCTTGAGCGCTAATATCCAATTTTCATGTACACTTTCTCTGACGCGCTTCGCAAAAAATAATAATAATCTTAGTCGGTTACACTTTATTCATGACCACCACGCGTATTGATCGCCATGTTATTAATTATTATGACGGCGTTAGATATGAAACAGAAGTCTGCCTGGTTCAAAACAATATTGTAAATCTACTTGACTTCAGAAAATATAATGAATGATAAACATTGCAGAAACCAATGATTTGACATAAACGTAGTATTTTCCGTGAAAAGTAGTTTTAGGTGTACAACAAAAAAAGATGCTAAAATTTATATTATGGCCCATCAACTTCTGACAATTTATCGCGCCATCTAGCAGACTTGAAAGAGGTGCACACCACATGTACATTGTTTCAAAATATGTCACGTATACAGTGCTAACTTGATATATACCATGTTTTTAAATAACGGAAATAAGGTACACACTATTTTAAGCTCTAAGGTCAGGCATGTGATAACATTGTCAGAACTAGTTGACGTCTAATAATTATTTCGCAGGTTTGTGATGGTATACTTAGAAGTGATTTGAAGTAACATCTATCTTCAGCATTTTATTGCCGGCTGATGTTTATAGCTGGCGCCCTTCAGTGCGTAAATTTAGTTCTGTAATAAAGCTGAACTTTGCTATTCGAAGCCGTTACAGGCACGAATAATTATGACGACCTTTAGAAGCACACCAGCCACACCTACTGATCACCTACTTTGCAATGTTGCTATTTTCTTATCATCTAGTCAACTGCAGCCCTCGAGAACGAGTTAATTAATGAGGAAATGGTATTTAAAATTTGAAGCAGGTACATGAAGGAGCCCCGAACCAACAAGAATTTCAAGTTAAAGTCGTTCAGGACTGGAACAGGAAAAATGAAAAAGAAACCTAAGACAGTAAACAAATGTGAGAGAAATGTGTCGTTTTGCACTACTTTGTGTCATTTTCAGATCATGAATTTTTATTCCGTGAAAATGGAAAAGAAACAATTTATTTAGAACTGAAAGTCAAAGAACACTGTATATTCTTGTAATTGCCACACTGAAAAGTTGCTTTTAAAATCTCCTTTGTTTTACGCAATATCGATTTTCTTGTTTAAATAATATTCCAATGTTGAAAACCACAAACTACGATTCATAGACATAGCAAAAAACTGTTGAATTTCAAATACACTGCTCAGTGATAGAAACCATGTGTCATATTACTACTCGGAAATTCCTTTCAATGACCCTGTTACCACGTAATTCCAAACGACATCGCATTTTATCCGAGAATGTTGAGTCGTGAAGTTTTTTGAAATCACTGGACACATTTAACTCGAGCACTCACTATTACGTAGGAGAGATGAGAGATGACACAGGGGACATCGGTACTGTATTATTCGCATTGTTCAAAAATGGTGCTAATGGCTCTGAGCGCTATGGGACTCAACTTCTGAGGTCATCAGTCCCCTAGAACTTAGAACAACATAAACCTAACTAACGTAAGGACATAAAAAACGTCCATGGCCTAGACAGGATTCGAACCTGCGACCATAGCGACTGCGCTGTTCCAGACTGTAGCGTCTAGAACCGCTCGGACACCCCAGCCGGCTTATTCGTATTGTGTTTCACTTATACAAGGCCACGTTTTACTGGCCAGAATTGCGTTAGACGTCACATAACGTTTATTATAAAGATACCCTTCAAGAGGCTATTGTTTCCAGCCATATGTACTTGGAGATTACGCAAGCTGATACATCGGTTCTGTACCGGTGTAGCTACGGCTTTCAAATGTGTAAATTTGACGTAGAAATTTACAAAAACGTTAATTTAAGTTATTTTTTGGACAAACGTTCACACACATGCGATAACTATTTTCTCTGAGTGGTTTGCGTATTAATAAAATTATTTTATGTTATTTGAAAGAGGTGTTATATACTTTGTATTTATCTTTATAAATGAATGTGAAGAAATTCCAAACCAGGCAGCAGTAAGACACTAGGTAGCCATTATCTGCCCTTACTGAAATGCGTGATTTTATACTTTGAGTTCAGTACTCAGCCCCTTAATATCTTAGCTATATTCCTGGAAAGCCGTCTTCA
Source organism: Schistocerca gregaria (assembly GCF_023897955.1). Lineage (NCBI taxonomy): Eukaryota > Metazoa > Arthropoda > Insecta > Orthoptera > Acrididae > Schistocerca > Schistocerca gregaria. The sequence continues at coordinate 251,950,084 of NC_064920.1, forward strand.
AATTTCTTTCCTGAGACAAAGGAGTCCAAATACACGTTTATCCACTGACACACACACATGTTTTGCACTTCCGGGGAATAGGGCCTAGCGCAGTTTCGTGTAAAAACGACACACTGTATATGCCTTAGAGTATCATGTTCTTAAGGAATAAAGACAGTAAAGAACAAAAAATGATCTCCGAATCTTATACTACGAAATCACACTATATGAGTTGCCACTTTTTAAGTATAGGAATGTAACGAGTAAATTTGTTGCAGCACTATGTTGAAAATTCATCCTGAATACTAATATTTGCACACGGTGTTACTAAAAGGTACGGCCAAACTTTCAGGAAACATTCCTCACACACAAAGAAAGAAAATATGTTATGTGGACATGTGTCCGTAAAACGCTTACTTTCCATGGAATGGAAATACACAGCAACATAACGTACCAGCGTGACTTCAAACACTTTGATACAGGAAATGTTGAAAATGTCTTCCGTTAGCGAGGGTACATGCATCCACCCTCCGTAGCATGGAATCCCTGATGCGCTGATGCAGCCCTGGAGAATGGCGTATTGTATCACAGTCGTCCACAATACGAGCACGAAGAGTCTCTACATTTGGTACCGGGGTTGCGTAGACAAGAGCTTTCAAATGCCCCCATAAATGAAACTCAAGAGGGTTGAGGTCAGGAGAGAGTGGAGGCCATAGAATTGGTCCGCCTCTACCAATCCATCGGTCACCGAATCTGTTGTTGAGAAGCGTACGAACACTTCGACTGAAATGTGCAGGAGCTCCATCGTGCGTGAACCACATGTTGTGTCGTACTTGTAAAGGCACGTGTTCTAGCAGTACAGGTAGAGTATCCCGTATGAAATCATGACAACGCGCTCCATTGCGCGTAGGTGGAAGAACATACTGACGAAACTAAAATGAGCTCTAACATGGAAATTAAGCGTTTCCGGACACATGCCCACATAACATCTTTTCTTTATTTGTGTGTGAGGAATGTTTCCTGAAAGTTTGGCCGTACCTTTTTGTAACACCCTGTATACCTGCTTTATAATGGCGACGTATAAAAGATGTCGCAAAAGCCGATATCCAAGAAAGCTCTTCTGGGATATACACCGTCCAGTCACATTAAGGTGTTGGTTAATTCTTACAAAGAAGGAAACAGCAACCAGCCACTATTAATACTGCTATTTATTTAGGTAAATAGCGCCGTTACCGGTTTCGAACTGGCAAGTTCATCATCAGACGGCTGTTCGCATGATTTTCAAGATACACTTTACACTATCGTCCGTTTTCAATTTTTATTTTTCCACCGTGGCGAAGTATTTTTGGTGTGTTGTTGCCCTACGGTAGAAGAACGGTGTTAGAAGCGCCCTTTGTGAAAATAAATAACCTTCAAACGATGAAATACAGTTTAAATAAATGTGTGAGGTTAAGTGGTTATGGTACTTAGGTCTAAATTAATGTGACCACTGCCTATGTTCGACGTGAACGTGCAATAATCACACACAGACGGCAGACGGCAGATCCAGCAGTGGACGGAATATAAATCGTGTCGGTAAGAGGCGAAAAACAGTGCGCTCGTTATAGTAATGCAGAAACGGAGCGATCAATCAGATGGCCAAAGGACATGATCACTGGCTTTTTCCTCAAGGGTGGAAGCGTTTCCGAAACGGCTAACTTTGTAAAATGTTCGCATGCCGCCGTGGTTAAAGTAAAATTCGCGCAAACAAAGTTGACTCTCGGCGCGGTGGCTGATGGGAGCGACTAAAATGGAGTATGCCTTTGCGGTCGCTCCTGCCACCCACCGCGCCAAGTATCAACATTGTTAGCGCATATGTATACGAGTCCATGGCAAAATGGGGCTATCCAAACCCGGCGCCAAAGCAATTGTGGTCCTTGGACGACAGGGATGAACGACGGCTACAGAGATGTGTACGGAAATATAGATGTGCAACTGTTGAGCAACTGACAGGGCTACCAACAGCGTTTCCTCAACGAATGTTCAGCGAACGTTGCTGCGCACGGGTTTCCACAGTAAGCGCCTAGATCATCCTCCCATGCCGAGTGCTGTTAATCTGGGACGAAGGCTGGAATTTTCACTCCCGTACCGTAACTGGAAGTCCACTGACAACGGAATGGTCCAATAAGACATGTCGAAACCTACCCTGAAATTTTTTACACAGGAAGAAGATAACGAAAGATATGCACAGTCAAAAGTTTATCTGCTGAGAGGAACTGCAAGTATTTTGTAAAAAATGTTGAATCGACAGATTTTTGCCGCGCGAAGAACAGCTTACAACAGCGGTTTGCACAGACCTTGCCGCCTAGCGTGCGACTCGGCGAGTCACACACGCAGCGCCGCGAAGCGGAATTATCCGGAGTCCACAGACACTAATTTTAAGCACTTAAAGCCTGGTTTACAATGAAGCGAATGGAAGTGAACACATGTGAATGAGGATTTGCAGAACATTCATAACCATTCGCTTGTATATGGGTAGAATCGCTTATACTAGAGGGAACAGAAGAGGACACGAGGTAGCGAACAATGCCTATGAACACTGTGTTATTAGTTAGCAGTCTTTGGAGCTAATATTCCACATACAGGATACAACTCTATCTTGTTAGAGCTACAATGTGAAACTTTGCTGTTCAGTGAGACTTATGTTGCATGGCGAGCACACTGTCCTTCATGCAAAATGGCGCAGCGAAGGAAGAAGTGTCTCAATTTTTATGTATGCATGACTTGCATGGAGATCGTTAGCTTCGCAGTAACCGCTAGTTTTTTTTTTTTTTATACAGAACTGGGAAGGAGTCAGAAATGGTCCTGACCGTTGTTGAGTATATTGCGCTGCGTACCAGGCATACTTGATCAAATTCGTAAAGCGTAGCGAAGAAAACTGGTAATGCACAAATGAGCTTAAAAATACTGTTCCGCCGATAAACCTTAAATGAGAGAGATGTATCGGAAATTTCATTGTCTGATAATTTTCTGAAAAATGCTCTCCACTGTCAAAAAAATTCTTTATCGAGTGGTTGATTCGCTCTTGTAGTTGCAGCCGGAATCCACATTACACCTGCAGATTTCTCGCCGTCCTGCACGGAAACACTGGCGTCATTATGTCCAGACCATGAACCCAACAAAAGCAATGAATTAGTTTCTGCAGCTGGTAGGAATACGTTTCGAACGAAACGCTGAAAATTATTCTTTTCCGTTTTTCCAGCTATTGATATGTCGATTACAAGATTTTTGCAACAAAACAGTCCACTTTTTATTTATGGTTCTAATTTGCCTTGAGGTTTTTGAAAACAGGTATACAGCTGTATAAACAGTAAATCACTCATACTTACCACTGGCATTATCGTACATGAAAGTGTCGTTGCATTCATTGACCCCGAAACTATGAAGTGCAGCCTGCACGCATTTCTTTCACGCAATCTGACTGATCATCGTTATAAACACCAATTACGGGGCTAACAGCAAGTTTCGTCTTTACCCCAACTATGTATTTCTGTATAGCACTGCCTATCACTGGCAGCTGCTCTACACATTTACGTGACGTCACCTTGGTAATTTTGCAACTTCCTGTGCTGTATGATTTCTTGAGCCTGCGTAACCAGACCGATGTAGCCTGGAAATTAGCAATGTTCATGCCAGAATGATAATTTTGCTCTGCAGTGGAGTGTCTCCTGATATGAAACTTCCTGGCAGATTAAAACTGTGTGCCGGAGCGAGACTCGAACTCGGGACCTTTGCCTTTCTGGGCAAATGCCATCTGAGCTACCCAAGCGTGACTCACGACCCCTACTCACAGCTTCAGTTCTGCCAGTAACTCGTCTCCTGCATTACAAGCTTCATAGAAGCTCTTCTTCGAAAGGTAAAGGTTCGAAGATCGAGTCTCGGTCCGGCGCACGGTTTTAATCTGCCAGGGAGTTTCACTGTTCATGCCAGATGCAATTAGGATAGCCCATCGGTAACGGTGCATAGCTTCTCATGAGCAGTTCTGAATCCAAGGAGAAGTTTTTCATTCAGATGGTTTCTAGTTTCCGTTTGACGCATATTTCTTATTCCATGTAATTCATTCTTCCACTTGTAGAGTTCACGCTCCGATTTTATGAAAGTGGTTAAAGTGGTTTTCCCTCCTTCGTTTAACCAATTTTTTTTTTTTTTTTTGCTTGGGGGGGGGGGTAGTATTCTTCTTCAGAACTGTTCCTGGCCCAACTGACATCGTCCGTACCACACACATGGGATCGCCACAGTTATTTTCTATGTCTTCTAACGCAACCACAATTTCAAACGAAAATTGTATATCATTGTTAAGAATGTCAAGAAAATCAACTAACAGATGACACATACGTACGTCCTCAGGAAAAGTAGGTGATTTCGGCTGGAAACCACGTTCTTCATTTTTCATCATTGCTAAATTGAGAACGTTAATTGGATTCCACATTACTGTGAAACTGGAAGAAAAAAAAGATTCGATTAGCACGCATGCCTTACGAAAGCACAATAAATATTAATTCAGCTTTATCTGTAGTGTCAATACTTATTGATAATTTGTAATAGATGTTACTTGAATGGGTAATTCGAGAAATTGTGTACTGTAGTGCCAGAGCAACCATCAACGAGCGGTAACCTGAAATGTACTTCACAAGCTGCGATCGGGTTGTGTCGTGTTTCCTGTTTACAAATTTACCGCCGACCTCGGCTCTGTGTGTGTGTGTGTGTGTGTGTGTGTGTGTGTGTGCGCTCCATTTCCGCATGCGCGGTTGCTACAGTGCCACTAGGGGAGTACATTTCTACGGCCACCTGGCGCACTACGAATTTGGCAATTTTCAGTTTTTTTAATTACTTGCAGTGTCTCTTAGCAGCTAAGATTTTGACAGTGCATTTCTTTCGTTGTCTTCTTCCTCTGTAAAGAATTCCAAGGTATTTTTCTATATGTCTTATTGTACCATTCCCTAGTGAGTAGCTACAGGTGGCCTTTCCAGATGAATCACGTTTTATGCTCCATCGACGCTAAACGTCTGAGGACAAACACCCTACAATATTGGTCGGAAGGCTCCACGCGTTATGGTCGAAGGAGTGTTTCGTGGCATTCCATGGGCGATCTCACCATTCCGGAAGGCACAGCAGTTCAGCAAAAGTAGACATGTACTTTTGGGGTCCATGTCCACACCTATATGCAATTTTTTGCTTCCTCGGCAAGACGGCATCTACCACCAGGGCAACGTGTCAACACAGCTCGCAGAGTACGTGTGTGGTTCGAAGAGCATCAGGATGAGATTACCGCATTGCCCTGTCCACCATATTCCCCGGATTTAAACAATCGAGAATCTGTCGGACCACGTTGATCGGGCTGTACGCGACATCGACCTTCAATCGAGAAACCTACGACACTGGAGGAGGCATGGCTCGACATCCCTCTCTTCGTGGATGTCTCGCAGTGTTCCACGCAGCAAAAGGCCGTTGTTCAGGCTTTTACCACGTGGGCCTCACTGGACAGTGTATGTTCCACACTTTAAAAGCAGAATTAAATTGCATCAATTTAAAAAGGTCTCTCTATATTACTTTTTCATTCTCCTCCAAGCGCCCTCCATTGAAATTCCTCGAAATTTCTTACCTTTCTTTTATTTTCTTCTCTTCCCTTCCATTTTTCGCTTTTTCTGATCTAAAATTATGATCTGGATCGCTTACCATTAATTCGCTACACAATAAAAACAAAACATACAACGAACGCTTTAGTTTTTGAAGTTGTAATGAAATCTAGACCTTTCGATGCTCACTACCGTTGATGAATATTAACGTGGACAGTGGAAAAGACAGACAAAAAGTGCGGCTGCAGGGACGTATCTCTGGCACGCTGCAAGTGAGACACAAATTTTCCAATTTTCTGTCCACACACTACATTTATAATGCCCAGCCAACCATACTCATCACTCGCGGCAGTCAGTCTACCGATTCCCGTACGAGTTTCAGCAATGTGAGTGCATCCGCACTGAAGACGATCATTGGCCGGTAAGCCTTGCCTGTATGAATCTGGTATCTGTATACATTTCATTGGTGATCTTGCAGCTCTTGAAGAATGAAGTTTTAATGAAATCTAGACATTTCACTGCTTGCAGGCGTCTGCCACGTAAGCAGGAGATCCTGGGTTCGAGTCCTGATAAGGGCACACACTTTCAACTGTCCCCGTTGATGTTTAGCAAAGCCTGTAAGTAGAGAAAGGGCTAGATTTCATTATAACTTCATTCTTCGAAAGCTGCAAGGTCAGCAATGAAATCTGTACAGATACCAGCCTAATTTTTTCGATTTAACGTGCAGCACAGACAGCTAAGTGTTCAAAGATTCTAAAGTACAGTTATTTGAGTTTGATTTTGACAAGCGATAAACATTCTTCTCCCAATTTAAGTTTACACGTTGGACGATCCAAAAAAAACATAGGCGCCGGTGGACGTGGCGACACAAAAAGAGAGCAGTGTCACGAAAACTGGCTTTCAGGGAAGTGAAGAGCTGCTTCTCCTGCAGTTAAGTAGTTGCGTTAATGCTGAGAAAGGAGGCAAACGTTTTATCTCTTCAAAAAGCAACCTGCCTTCCGTTTCCCGCCTATGAAAGAAGTAGAGTGAAATTTCCGCTCTGCAGAGGAGAGTGCTCTGTTATGAAACTTCCTGGCAGAGTAAAACTGTGCATCGGACCGTGAATCGAAACCAGAAGCTTGCCATTCTAGGACAGCGCTCTTACCGACTGAGATAACCAGATACGACCATCGCTGGCACTCTGTGATATCCTATCTTTCACGTACTCATCTTCGGGAGAATGACGATTCAAATCCGCTTCCGGCCATCCAGATTTTGGTTTTCCGTGATTTCACTAAATCACTCCGGGAAAATGACGAGTTGGTTCCTTCCACATCCTTGAAACAGTCCGAGCTTGGGCTCCGTCTTTGATGGCCTCTTTGTCAACGATACATTAAACCGTAACCTTCCCTCTTCGAGGCGTGGTTGTCGCGTCATATAGAGGAGAAGTTCTGTGAAGTGTGAAGCAGGAGAGAGGCAGTGGGGGAAGTCATGCTTCGTCACTCAATAGTTCAGCGAATAAGAACATTGTCCGTGCAGACATAATTCTGGGTTCGAGCATACAGTTGGTCTGCTAGAAAGTTCCTTAAGACAGTTTACACTTGGAGCCTTTTTTCAACATTTCTTCGCGAAATTGCGCATACCGACAAAATAAATTTTTTCTGGCATCTAATGAGAAGCAGTGATGGTGCACAGTAGATTATGTACAAACCACTCTTGTTCTTGCGCTGGTTTCATAATAGGATTGAAACAGAACGAAATATTAACATGTATTTGTAATATTGTTGGATCTACAACTTTGCTTTCGTCTTTTTTTCTCAAAGTCTGAGGCTTTATTTGGAAAAACTTACAAAAACTTGATTTTAAGTATTGGACATCGCTTCCCAGTACTTTCTTCCGTCTTCCGGGCAGCATATAAGTTCCACAGCGGAAGAACTGGACGTCCATGAATCGATACAGTTTAGCACTGACCGGAAGGGCTGGTTAGTCAGGGTATGTGCCATTGATCGAAAAATTTGTTAGTCAGGCAGAGCAAGATCACGGAGGGTGGGGTGGGATCCCATTATTAATATTTCCAAGTATGTTTTGGCCTTTTTTTTGCGACATGGGATCAAATATTGTCACGCTGCAAAATCACCTTTTCATGTCTGTAGCTGTATTGTCTTTCACTGCTCGGCTCAAACACATCAGCTGCTTTCGATAACGACTTACTGTGATTGTGTAAGAAAGTGAAACACCTACAGCCTTCATTATGATATCATTTATTGTACGGCCACCAGTTTCTGTGCTTCAGTGCACCATCTTCAGGCCTAAATGAAGCTGAGGGGGTGAACACCATCCATATATACAATGCATCAGTGGACATCGCAGACTAACTGTAACCTTGATGTTGCCTCTCCAACCATCAACTATCAAGATGAGCCAGGTGATAGTTGATGGTCGGATAATGTAGACAAAAATCGACTAATACTTTTGACGGTGTTATGGTTACGAATGCCTAAGCTCACTGTATGACACTTAGAACCTACCCCTTGCACAACCATTTGCTGCTACTGTCATCTACTGCAAAAGTGCGGGAGCAAAGTTGTAGACTTAATAAAAACCGTTCTGCGAAGCTAAAAACTCAGCGTGTTGATTTGTTCCGCGTAAATTGCTTTATAGGGCCGTCCGTTTCAGGGATAAAGCATTGTGTGCTCGTTTCAGCTGCTTGTAACGAAGATAGATAAATTACCTGCAGAAACACATTATTTGTTATTCACTTTTCATGTTGTAGGGATAGACTATATGTTCTCATGCTTCCTGCGTCAGTTTTACAAAATATCGCTGCAGTGATTGACGAATTTATTTATTCATCAGGAATCCAAGCCTCACATGTACTCGTATAGAGAGATCTAAAAATGAAAGCATTTGTCACGATGTCTACCGAAAGTACGGAAGTAGAAGTATAGGCAGGAAATCGAATGCATCATCTCTCGAAATTGGTTTGAAAAATTGCTCCAGTCTTCCGCTTTCTTTTGTGGTTTCAACATACTCAGCTGCAGATTAATTAGGGAATATGATGTGAAACAGTTTTTTCTGATGCAAAGCAGAATGATATCGTTCGTTCGTTTCCTTACAAAAATGCGAGCTCATTTATAACGGAGACACAATTTACCGTAAAATTACTTCTTTATTTACGCGAACTGATTTGGAAAAATTTTTTATATTGTGAAATAAACTGTAGTACTAAACCGAGGAAAGACACAAAAAATCGCGGCGTGAGACGCAGCGAAATGGATTTCTTTTTGCTTTAAATTTGAACAGTGAAAGAAGACGCAACTTAATAGCATTACTGCCAACCCAATAAGCAACCCTTGCGGTTTTCACGTCGTATGCAACAAATTTCATTTGCAGAAGGAAGGAGGTTTAAATTAATGACTTGGAATCCGCTTGCAGAGACCCAGAAATCCTGCGGTGAGTTTACATCGCTGTCTTCGTAGTAGGGTTTTGAAAACAAGCCAAATTCGCTGTTTTGGACAGACTGTTTCAATTATATGTGCATCGTACCCAGGCGTATACTGGATCGGTTATCGAAATCAGACATTCACATATTACGAGCACAGACCTAGCATGTGTGTCTTCAGAACATGGCTTACCACACGGCTTACCAATATCGCGCATCGATATCTCCAACACGCATTAAGATTCCCGTCACCGGGGTCCACTTCGTGAACGATACATCTCATTTAGTATGATTCGGGGACGTGTTCCAGAATAAAACATTGATTCTACAGTGGCGATTACGCTGAAATGATCCTGACAAATTCAGTCGTATCCCAAATGGGGAACAGAATGTAGATTTTTATATTTCATGAACAACTCTCCATCATTTGATCTATCAAAATACACCTTACAGGTGGTCTCCGTTCCTTAAATTCTGTCACGGTCTGCGCCGCTGACACCGTCGGAGGTTCGAGTACTCCCTCGGGTATGGGTGTGTGTGTTGTTCGTAGTGTAAGTCAGTTTAAGTTGTATTAAGTAATGCGTAAGCTTAGGGACCGATGACGTCAGCAGTTTGCTTCCATAAGACCTTACGAAAAATTTCCAAATTTCCTTAAATTCTAATTTATCATTGCAATCAAACGTGTCACGATAACACCACTCGAAAGAAATGGAGAATGCCTTTGTCACATAATTGATCGGGATTCCGAAATAAAATATTCGTTCGAAACAGATGTGACGGGCTTAGCCTGTCGACAGCTTTATACTCGAATCCATCAAAATGGGATGTCTGGGTAGAACTCTTACAATGAATTTTCTTACGGTGCTCTGCTATCTCCACACAGTATATGTTGCAGTCTCGTGTTTGATTATACTTATTGTAAGTATCGCAGAGAATACATCTTCACAGTTTTGTAAGACATGCAGCAAATGTTGCTGATACCAGAAGTCATTTAATACATGCAACTTGTTAAATATCCTTATTCAGAGAAGTTCTCTCAACCATTAGTGGAGAAAAAAATCATGGTAAAGGCTTCCAATTCAAAACTAGTAATGAATTTTCCACAAGTGTTATTTGGTATACATTCAGCTTAGTACTTTGACGGAAATAATTCATCACAAAATTCCTCAATATACGTTCGTAAATAATAGACAGTGAAGCAATCTTGGGAAGAAAAATACAAAATAATCTGTTTTAATGTGTGACAGCCGTAAGCCTAAGAATCGATTTCAAGATAACAGGAAGATTAGATTTTGGACGGTCATCCGCCGGTATATGTAAGAGCAGTAATAAATGTCAATGATATTAATCAAAAACTGAATAACCATCATTTATACCACATTATTCAAACGTACTTTCACTAAATTTGCGATACAACGTGATTAGCATCAGAAGAGAATGAAAGCACACCGCATGACAAAAATGGCAGTAAGGTCTTATTTTAATTGATTAATTGTCTGTATTAGAATTGAAACTTTGTCATGATAGACACGTTCCTGTGTGTCCATACGCTAAGTCTTGGTTGTAGGTAACCCAGTTCGCAGACTTCTATTCGGTGGTAGGACACTGGAAGCCACAACCACTCCATAAACGTTCAAATGGTTCAAATGGCTCTGAGAACTATGGGATTTAACATCTGAGGTCATCAGTCTCCTACAACTTAGAACTACTTAAATCTAACTAAGGACATCACACACATCCATGTCCGAGGCAGGATTCGAACCTGCGACACTAGCAGTCGTGCGGTTCCAGACTATAGTGCCTAGAACCGCTAGGCCACCTCGGCCGGCCACCCCATAAAGGAAATTGGTTACAAAACACTACCGCAATCCAACCTAGAATAATGCTCAATCGTGTGGGCTGTATACCAAATGAGTAACAAGGTATACCTAACATATAAAAAGGAGAGCCGCAATGGTCACCAGTTTGTTTGGCACACGAGAGAGTTCAAAGCGCAAACTTTCACAACTGGAAATGACACCCTGATTTAAATATTCCTGGCTATCATGCAACGGTTGCGTGAATTTTTCGTTGAAATTTAATGTTTCGTTAACATCTGCAGAGAGCATCTTCAAGGGTGATGCGGCTTCATAGTACGTTCGATATACACCCTGACTCACAAATGACTGAAGTAAAATCCTGTTTCCGTCTGCTCACTTGCAGAAACTGACGTCACGTGTTCTGAAAACTCGAGCCCAAATAGCCATTGGTTGCTGACTGCCGCTATTGCTATGTCCTCAGAGTGGAAAACTGGTACACATCTCCTGCACCGGAGCTCAGATATTATTCAGTTTCCTCCTTACGACTACAATATTAGAATGCTTAGCACCCTATGGTTTCTCTTTCTAGCAATTCATAGTATCTGCTTGTTTCTGTGAGCACTTTGGTGTTACCACACTGAATCCGGCGGTCTTCTCGCTGCAAAGCATGTTACGCAACATCTGATCTGTTTCTCGCCTTCTACAGTTGCCCATCAGTTTTTCTAGTTGTTTTCCGATCGTTGTTTTAGTAGTGACTATATACACGTCCCCACGTCCTGTAAATTCCTGGTTTTGCCAGCGATCTGCGAGCATTCTTCGCCAACTTTAGGTGGTCCTGTATTTTTCAAGTTGGTTTGTAGATTATAGTGAATTCCGTTTTAGCAAGGTATTTATTGTGCGGTCAGAATCATCGACGTATCGAAGTCTTTTATACGGCTTTTGCGGGACCCGTTACGTGGATGATAGGTTTGTATTGCTGAGACGTGGAAGAGGGGGAACCAGATCGTTATCATGCACACCTCGATATTAATCCGAAGATTGAGCAATAGGAAGAAGACATAACATGACATTTCCTTCATTCGCCAGTGTTCTACGAGGAATACATTGTTATTTTTATTGTATTTTACGTTTCGATCGTATTTTATGGTTATATAGATTAGCATGTATTCCTTGGTTTTTTAGAGTAGCATGTACTCCTTTGTTTTCAAACAGTGTATTCAAACGTCCATTGATACTAAACTCTCCTTGAGTGTGTTTTGTCGTGTGGTAATATGCTGGTAAAGAGCTGTGGCAGATTTCTTGTTGCGTGCTCTTGAGTCCATTGAAAGACGCCGTGTTTATTCGCAGATTCTTTCGCTAATTTCCGCAGCGTCTCTCCAACTCCTCGTAGGCGTAGTGCAGCTGAAACTTTATACAATACTTAGAATGACTAGAAAGAGTAATATTTATGTTCGGATTTCACCTAATTATTTATCATAGATGAGCACTCACATATCTCTTCCTTTAATACAATTTTTACTCTTACTGTCGGGCTTTAATGCATAATATTCACAATTTTAAGTTCCATTCGTCTTTATCCGAGCAAGAACAAAATCGGAGACATTATTATTACATTCAACAACAGAGATAATAAAAAATTCAGAGGTAATTTAATGATAATGTTAGCTTTTATTATTAAAGATGTAACGTCTTTGGTTTGTACACACAGCACAGCTCCTGACATATTTTATTATTAAAATGTGATTTATTTTTATTTAGCGTATGGCTCATAACATCACAGTAAAAATTACAGAAACAACACGATTTAAAAAAATCACATATGTACAAACAGAGCAATAAATAACAGTTTGTATATAAGGACACCGCCAATGTAAATTTACACTCACAGAAGAGCAATCACAAGCAGACGTCCAGCTTGGATAATAAATAGTCGATTGCCTCTTGGGTCGCCATTAGGAAATCCTGTGGGTCACCCTCGTATGCCCTTAGTGGGCATTCCTGCACGATGTGTCTGACCGTCTGTCTCTCAGCGCCACAGTCGCAAGCGGCCGAAGGAAGTTTACCCCATCTGTGTAAGGAGTCGGCGCATCTCCCACCGTTGGTTCTGATGCGAGTAAGAGTTGACCAAACTTTGCGAGGGCAATCAAATCCTTTTGGTTTACTAAAGATGCATGGCATACTGTGGCAGTTCACTGCTGTTCTGCTCTCACATTCCTCTTTCCATCGGTCATTTATTTTAAAGTTGGTTTGGTGCAGAGCCTGTGCGTTCTTTAGTGGAGGATGCCTAGACCGGAGTCGGTTTCCTTGGATGTCGTGAGTATCTTCATGGATTTGTAACTGAGGGTTGGTCATGATTTTTTGAAATTCTCTAACCAGAGCGTGTTCACGGCGCAGGTTAGGAGGGGCTATGTTACTGAGAACGGGCAGCCACACTGTAGGAGTTGGCCTAATTGTGCCTGATATAATACGCATTGTTGCGTTAAGTTGTCTACCTACCATGTGTGTGTGTTTGCTGTTGAGCCACACTGAGGCACAGGCCAAGTGTGGATGTTCTTAAGGTAGATGCTGTGGAGCCCCAAGCGGTGCCACGGAGCTTCTGCAATATGTTGTTGCGTGTTTTAAGTTTCGCTGCAGTTGTCAGGTGTTCTTTGAATGTTAGTGTCCTATCTAGGGTAACCCCAAGGTATTTTGGCTGTTTGTTGTGATTTAGTAATTTCCCGTCTAGATAGACGGAAGCTTCAGCCCCACAGCATAGCGCAAATCCACACACACGGACTGTTACCTACACGATGATTCAAATCACCACCCACGACAAAAGCGAGGTGTTACAGAAAAGTCAGCGGACTGAACATGGAACATCTGTGAATCGGATCTGCTCGACACACAACTGGAATATCTCATCAATGCGTTGCTGAAGAATGGATGTTCGTTCGCACAGATAAGGAGAACGTTAAGCCGCCCACGAAAAGATCATAGTGCTGTACATGTCTCTGTGGTATGGAAGGTTTTTCCGCAGTTTGTTAAAGACGTTACTTACGCGCAGCTCGTGAGAGCGTCACGGAAACGCTGGAAGCTCGAACCGGCAAAAGTTACCAGATATAGACTGGGACACTCAGATGTTTAGGACGGGTGGTAGGGACAGAGCATCGAGTGACATTATACTGAGTGCACTATCCGAAAATTACCTCGAGCAATTAAACAGAGAACCGACTCGTAGAGATAGCATCTTGGACCTACTGATAACAAACAGACCCGAACATTTCGACTCTGTAAGTGCAGAAGAGGGAATCAGTGATAATAAGGCCGTTGCAGCATCCCTGAATATGGAAGTTAATAGGAATATAAAAAAAGGGAGGAAGGTTTATCTGTTTAGCAAGAGTAATAGAAGGCAGATTTCAGACTACCTAATAGATCAAAACGGAAATTTCTTTTACGACACTGACAATGTTGAGTATTTATGGAAAAAGTTCAAAGCAATCGTAAAATGCGTTTTAGACAGGTACGTGCCGAGTAAAACTGTGAGGAACGGGAAAAACCCACCATGGTTCAACAACAAAGTTAGGAAACTACTGCGAAAGCAAAGAGAGCTTCACTCCAAGTTTAAACTCAGCCAAAACCTCTCAGACAAACAGAAGCTAAGCGATGTCAAAGTTAGCGTAAGGAGGGCTATGCGTGAAGCGTTCAGTGAATTCGAAAGTAAAATTCTATGCACCGACTTGACAGAAAATCCTAGGAAGTTCTGGTCTTACGTTAAATCAGTAAGTGGCTCGAAACAGCATATACAGACACTCCGGGATGATGATGACATTGAAACAGAGGATGACACGCGTAAAGCTGAAATACTAAACACCTTTTTCGAAAGCTGTTTCACAGAGGAAGACCGCCCTGCAGTTCCTTCTCTAAATCCTCGCACGAACGAAAAAATGGCTGACATCGAAATAAGTGTCCAAGGAATAGAAAAGCGGCTGGAATCACTCAACAGAGGAAAGTCCACTGGACCTGAGGGGATACCATTTCGATTCTACACAGAGTACGCGAAAGAACTTGCCCCCCTTCTAACAGCCGTGTACCGCAAGTCTATAGAGGAACGGAAGAAAAAAATGGTTCAAATGGCTCTGAGCACTATGGGACTCAACATCTGTGGTCATCAGTCCAGTAGAACTTAGAACTACTTAAACTTAACTAACCTAAGGACGTCACACACAACCATGCCCGAGGAAGGATTCGAACCTGCGACCGTAGCGGTCACGCGGTTCCAGACTGGCGCGCCTAGAACCGCACAGCCACACCTGCCGGGCAGAGAAACGGAAGGTTCCAAATGATTGGAAAAGAGCTCAGGTAGTTCCAGTCTTCAAGAAGGGTCTCGAGCAGATGCGCAAAACTATAGACCTATATCTCTAACGTCGATCTGTTGTAGAATTTCAGAACATGTTTTTTGCTCGAGTATCATGTCGTTTTTGGAAACCCAGAATCTACTCTATAGGAATCAACATGGATTCCGGAAACAGGGGTCGTGTGAGACCCAACTCGCTTTATTTGTTCATGAGACCCAGAAAATATTAGATACAGGCTCCCAGGTAGATGCTATTTTCCTTGACTTCCGGAAGGTGTTCGATACAGTTCCGCATTGTCGCCTGATAAACAAAGTAAGAGCCTACGGAATATCAGACCAGCTGTGTGGCTGGATTGAAGAGTTTTTAGCAAACAGAACACAGCATGTTTTTATCAATGGAGAGACGTCTACAGACGTTAAAGTAACCTCTGGCGTGCCACAGGGGAGTGTTATGGGATCATTGCTATTCACAATATAAATGACCTAGTAGATAGTGTCGGAAGTTCCATTTGGCTTTTCGCGGATGATGCAGAGAAGTTGTAGCATTAAAAATTGCAGCGAAATGCAGAAAGATCTGCAGCGGATAGGCACTTGGTGCAGGGAGTGACAACTGAACCTTAACATAGACAAATATAATGTATTGCGAATACATAGAAAGAAGGATCATTTATTGTATGATTATATGATATGGGAACACTGGTAGCAGTTACTTCTGTAAAATATCTGGGAGTATGAGTGCGGAACGATTTGAAGTGGAATGATCATATAAAATTAATTGTTGGTAAGGCGAGTACTAGGATGAGATTCATTGGGAGAGTCCTTAGAAAATGTGGGCCATCAACAAAGGGGGTGGCTTACAAAACACTCGTTCGACCTATACTTGAGTATTCCTCATCCGTGTGGGATCCGTACCATATCGGGTTGACGGAGGAGATAGAGAAGATCCAAAGAAGAGCGGAGCGTTTCGTCACAGGGTTGTTTGGTAACCGTGATAGCGTTATGGAGGTGTTTAGCAAACTCAAGTGGCAGACTCTGCAGGAGAGGCGCTCTGCATCGCGGTTTATCTTGCTGTCCAGGTTTCGAGAGGGTGCGTTTCTGGATTAGGTATCGAATATATTGCTTCCCCCTACTTATACCACCCGAGGAGATCACGAATGTAAAATTAGAGAGATTCGAGCGCGCACGGAGGCTTTCAGACAGTCGTTCTTCCCGCGAACCATACGCGACTGGAACAGAAAAGGGAGGTAATGACAGTGGCACGTAAAATGCCCTCCACCACACACCGTTGGGTGGCTTGCGGAGTATAAATGTAGATGTAGATGTAGATGTTTGATGACAGACGTCAAATATGCCGTGAAAACCTACTTCCAAGATCCCAAAACCCAGGTGAAGGAATCTAGAAATATACTACCCTACGTATCGTTCCCTTACGGAACATGAAGGCAAAATTAGATTAATTACAGGGCGCACTGAGACATTTAAGCAGTCATTTGTTCCACATTCCCGAGGCGTAACGTCCTGTGTGGTGCAGTTGGGTGTATTCCGTAACAGGCATGTCGAAGAGCTTTGCCGTGCTGTAGGTGTAGACGATGTGTCACGAAAGGACTTGAATTTTCAATGATACGCATCAACTGAGCAGTTATGCTTTTTTTGTTGTTGTCCTATGAGCGTGATGTCATTTCATAGGAACTTCAATTTCCTACCACAGGTCTCACCGTGTAAGTCCAAAATTTACACCGTTTTGTAGGGTCACCGTATTTGGTATCAGCTCCATGTTACTCTACATATAAATCTGCATCTACATGATTATAGCACAACTCACAATAAGAACCTGACAGAGGATTCATCGAACCACCTTCAAACTATTTCTCTATCGATCCACTCTCAGACAGAGAGCGGAAGAAACGAATACTTGAGTCATTTCGTGCGAGCTCTGATTTCTCTTATTTTATGATGATGATCAGTTTTCCTTGTGTAGTTGTTCGTCAAAAAAATATTTTCACACTCTGGGGAGAATGTTGGTAATTGGACTTTCTTGAGAAGATCCTGCCGCAACGAAAACCGCCTTAAAAAAAAAAAAAAGTGATCGCCACACCATTAGCGCATCACTTCCGTGGCACGTTCTCTCCTGTTTCGTGATATTACGAAACGAGCAGCCCATCTTTAAACTTTTTCGATTCCTCAGACAATAAGGATCCCACACCGCAATACAATGCTCCGGAAGATGACGGAGAAGCTTAGTGTTAGCAGTCTGTTTACTACACCTGTTACATTTTCTAAGTGTTCTGCCAAGAAGTCGCAGTCTTCCGTTTGTCTTCCTCACAACATTATCTGTATGGTCGTTCCAGCTTATGGAGTATTTATTTGAATTTACAGCCCTTAGAATTGTGTGGTTTATCGTGTAAAAGAAATTTAGCGGATTCCTTTTAATGCTCATGTGGATGACATCGCACTTTTCATAATTTAGAGTCAGTTGTTACTTTCGCACCATACAGATATTTTGTCGACATCATTTTGGAATTGCTTTTGATCATCTGATGACTTTACATGACATGAAATGACAGCATTATCTGCAAACAACCTAAGAGGGGTACTCAGATTGTCTCCTAAATCGCTCATGCAGATCAGGAACAGCAGAGAGCGTAAACACTTCTTCAGTTAGCGCCAGATATTTCTTCTGTTTTATTCGATGACTTTCCGTAAATTGCCAGGAACTGTGACCATTCTGACACGAATCGAGGCTGACAACTGAAATGATGCTCCAGAGGCACGCAATTCATTAGACGTCGCTTATGAGGAACAGTTTCAAAAGCCTTCTGGAAATACGGAATCAGTTTGACGTATCCTGCCAATATTATTCACTAGTTCATGAGAATAAAGAGCTAGATGTGTTTCATAAGGAACGATATTTTCTGAATCGCTTTCGGCTATTTTTCCATAAATAGTTTTCTACGAGGTAGTTCATTGTCTTCGAACATAGTATATGTTCCAAAAGCCTTCTACAAATGGATGTTAGTCATCGGGGTCCGTAATGCTGTGAATTACTCCCGTTTCCTTTCTTGGGTATTGTTGTCACTTGTGCAAGTTTCCAGTCATTAGGTACGGTTGTTTCGGTGATGGATTGGTTGCATACGATTGTTATTTGGTGCTTCAGGATTTTTTCTTAACTACTTTCATTATCTAAGAGTCTATCGTCTTCGAAAAGAAAATGTGGATAAGTACCTTACATCAGGCTAACAAAAATTATATCTATCAGTAGGATACGCCATCGCCGGCCGCGGTGAACTCGCGGTTCTAGGCGCGCAGTCGGGAACCGTGCGACTGCTACGATCGCAGGTTCGAATCCTGCCTCGGGCATGGATATGTGTGTTGTCCTTAGGTTAGTTAGCTTTAAGTAGTTCTAAGTTCTAGGGGACTAATGACCACAGCAGTTGAGTCCCACAGTGCTCAGAGCCATTTGAACCATTTGAAGGATACGCCATCATTTCAATTCGCTTGAATAAATGTTCAAAACCTGAATCCGAGATGAGATATTATTTGTACGGATTTCAATTCTAACATTATCAGCAGTGTTTCTCGCTTTCTTACGATCGATTAAGCCATTTCCATTTTATTATACAGCGCGGGCGCTCCTTTGCGATTTTAAAGGTGCACTCAACTGCGAGGGCATGCTGAAAAAGTGAAAATTCTTAAGGATTTTTTAATAAATACCCGTGGTCTAGGGGTTAGCCGGCACGGTACCTCAGCGTGTTCGGTCAGAGGGCGACGTGCCTTCTGTAATAAAAAAACTGAGTTAATCCATAATCAACGAACTTAAAACGGATATGTTACGACGTCCGCCCCCAGCAGATGCAACGAACAAAAGCGAACAAAATGAGATTGGAAAAAAAGGGGGTAGCGTCTATGATTCATAATCAAAACGTCTTCGGTCCCGGTTTCGATCCCCGCCACTGCTTAAATTTTGATAAATAATCAGCATTGGCGGCCGAAGACTTCCGACATAAGAAGTCAGCCTCATTCTGCCAACGGCCTTGTCAAAGAGGGCGGAGGAACGGATAGAGGTTCAGGACACTCTCTTGTCCTAGGTGGGAAATTGCCCCTAAAGGCGGAAGAATCAGCAATGATCAACGTCATGAGGATGCAGAAAACAATGGAAATCACTGCATTAAAGACACGTAACGTGTATCCACAGGACATGTGGCCTGTAGTTGAAGAAGTGTCCTGATGATCTCTCCATTGGCAAAAGATTCCGGAATAGTCCCCCATTCGGATCTCCGGGAGGGGGCTGCCAAGGCGGAGGTTACCATGAGAAAAAAGACTGAATAATAAACGAAAGGATAATGGTCTACGAGTCGGGACGTGGAATGTCAGAAGCTTGAACGTAGAAGGGAAACTAGAAAATCTGAAAAGGGAAATGAAAAGGCTCAAGCTAGATATAGTAGGGGTCAGTGAAGTGAAGTGGAAGGAAGACAAGGATTTCTGGTCAGATGCTTATCGGGTAATATCAACAGCAGCAGAAAAAGGTTTAACAGGTATAGGATTCGTTATGAATAGGAAGGTAGGGCAGAGGGTGTGTTACTGTGAACAGTTCAGTGACCGGGTTGTTCTAATCAGAATCGACAGCAGACCAACACCGACAACGACGTCGCAAGCTGAAGATGAACAGATAGAGAAAGTGTATGAGGATATTGAAAGGGTAATTCAGTATGTAAAGGGGGACGAAAATCTAATAGTCATAGGCGACTGGAATGCAGTTGTAGGGGAAGGAGTAGAAGAAAAGATTACAGGAGAATATGGGCTTGGGACAAGGAATGAAAGAGGAGAAAGACTAACTGAGTTCTGTAACAAGTTTCAGCTAGTAATAGCGAATACCCTGTTCAAGAATCACAAGAGGAGGAGGTATACTTGGAAAAGGCCGGGAGATACGGGAAGATTTCAATTAGATTGCATCATGGTCAGACAGAGATTCCGAAATCAGATACTGGATTGTAAGGCGTACCCAGGAGCAGATATAGATTCAGATCACAATATAGTAGTGATGAAGAGTAGGCTGAAGTTCAAGACATTAGTGAGGAAGAATCAATACGCTAAGAAGTGGGATGCGGATGTTCTAAGGAATGACGAGATACATTTGAAGTTCTCTAACGCTATAGATACAGCAATAAGGAATAGCGCAGAAGGCAACACAGTTGAAGAGGAATGGACGTCTCTAAAAAGGGCCATCACAGAAGTTGGGAAGGAAAACATAGGTACAAAGAAGGTAGCTGCGAAGAAACCATGGGAGACAGAAGAAATACTTCAGTTGATTGATGAAAGGTGGAAGTACAAACATGTTCCGGGAAAATCAGGAATACAGAAATACAGGTCGCTGAGGAATGAAATAAGTAGGAAGTGCAGGGAAGCTAAGACGAAATGGCTGCAGGAAAAATGTGAAGACATCGAAAAAGATATGATTGACAGAAGGACAGACTCAGCATACAGGAAAGTCAAAACAACCTTTGGTGACATTAAAAGCGACGGTGTTAACATTAAGAGTGCAACGGGAATTCCACTGTTAAATACAGAGGAGAGAGCAGATAGGTGGAAAGAATACATTGAAAGCTTCTATGAGGGTGAAGATTTGTCTGATGTGATAGAAGAAGAAACAGGAGTCGATTTAGAAGAGATTGCGGATCCAGTACTAGAATTGGAATTTAAAAGAGCTTTGGAGGACTTACGGTCAAATAAGGCAGAAGGGATAGATAACATTCCATCAGAATTTCTAAAATCATTAGGGGAAGTGGCAAGAAAACGACTATTCACGTTGGTGTGTAGAATATATGAGACTGGCGACATACCATCTGACTTTCGGAAAAGCATCATCCACACAATTCCGAAGACGGGAAGGGCTGACAAGTGCGAGAATTATCGCACAATCAGCTTAACAGCTCAGGCATCGAAGCTGCTTACAAGAATAATATACAGAAGAATGGAAAAGGAAATTGAGAATGCGCTAGGTGACGATCAGTTTGGCTTTAGGAAAAGTAAAGGCACGAGAGAGGCAATTCTGACGTTAGTGCAAATAATGGAAGCAAGGCTAAAGAAAAATCAAGACACGTTCATAGGATTTGTCGACCTGAAAAAAGCGTTCCACAATATAAAATGGGGCAAGCTGTTCGAGATTCTAAATAGTAGGGGTAAGCTATAGGGAGAGACGGGTCATATACAACATGTACAACAACCAAGAGGGAATAATAAGAGTGAACGATCAAGAACGAAGTGCTCGTATTAAGAAGGGTGTAAGACAAGGCTGTAGACTTTCGCCCCTACTCTTCAATCTGTACATCGAGGAAGCAATGATGGAAATAAACGAAAGGTTCAGGAGTGGAATTAAAATACAAGGTGAAAGGATATCAATGATACGATTCGCTGATGACATTGCTATCCTGAGTGAAAGTGAAGAAGAATTAAGTGATCTGCTGAACGGAATGAACAGTCTAATGAGTACACAGTATGGTTTGAGAGTAAATCGGAGAAAGACGAATGTAATGAGAAGTGGTAGAAATGAGAACAGCGAGAAATTTAACATCAGGGTTGATGGTCACGAAGTCAAGGAAGTTAAGGAATTCTGCTACCTAGGCAGTAAAATAACCAATGACGGACGGAGCAAGGAGGACATCAAAAGGAGACTCGCTATGGCAAAAAAGGCATTTCTGGCCAAGAGAAGTCTACTAATATCAAATGCCGGCCTTAATTTGAGGAAGAAATTTCTGAGGATGTACGTCTGGAGTAGAGCATTGTATGATAGTGAAACATGGACTGTGGGAAAACCGGAACAGAAGAGAATCGAAGCATTTGAGATGTGTAGATATAGACGAATGTTGAAAATTAGGTGGACTGATAAGGTAAGGAATGAGGAGGTTCTACGCAGAACCGGAGAGGAAAGGAATATGTGGAAAACACTGATAAGGAGAAGGGACAGGATGATAGGACATCTGCTAAGACATGAGGGAATGACTTCCATGGTACTAGAGGGAGCTGTAGAGGGCAAAAACTGTAGAGGAAGACAGAGATTGGAATACGTCAGTCAAATAATTGAGGACGTAGGTTGCAAGTGCTACTCTGGCGGGCCGCATCAAACCAGTCAGTAGACTGATGAGCAAAAAAAGAAAATAAACAAAGCTTATGACGATTCTATATCTTTATTCTTCATATTTACATGTATACAGGGTGTTTCACAAAGAAATGCAAATACTTTAATACGTTATTCTACAAGTAACACTGAGGAAAAAAGTTAATTCAAACTTTGGTCCGCAAATATTTAGTTACGGAGCTACGACTAACAAAAGATTTTGCCTGCAATTTAGCAACTTCGCTAATGTGAAGCCATCGCAAAACTGTACGAGGTTAAAGAAAACAAGAGTTCCATTTGTTTTGTTGTTATCGATCTGGTGAATGTAATAAAACTTGTCCCAGACGTGTATCTGCAGTACTTTTCCGGAACATCCAGATTATGAACGCTAGGTAGAGAACGTCTCTCCCGTAACATTCGAAATACTCCGCTAATAATTCGTGCATTCGAAATCCGCCATTCGAAATCCTCCGAGTTGGATAACGTGCGCGATATTCGTTAGCTGCAGCCGTAATATTACCATCACATTTGCCATAGATAAACACCATATTGGTGTATTCGTCAGTATTAAGTTTGAAAGGCATCCCTATTTCATAAATAATTTACAAACCACTAAGTGTTTTCAGTTAAATACACTATTCTTATTATGTTCTTTCACTCAACAATGCAGAGAACTAACTCATTTCAAAGTTATAAAACGACTGAAACAACTCAGTAACGGTTTCCAACAATGACATAAGCATTTCTACATTCTTAATTGAAAGTGAACAAATTTATTTGTGTAATAATCTTTCCTTCTCTGGATGTTCTGGAAAACTACTGCAGATACATGTCTGGAACATGTTTTATTAGATTCCCCGGATTAATAAAAACAAAATAAATAGAAATCGTGCTTTATTTTAACCTCGTAAAGTTTTGCGTTGGCTTCATATTAGCGAAGTTGCTAAATTTCAGGCAAAAGATTTTAGTAGGCTTAACTCCGTAACTAAACATTTGCGGACCTTTGTTTATATGAACTTTGTAATTTAATTTTACTTGCAGAATTACATATTAAAATATTTGCCAGTCTTCGTGAATCGCCCAGTATTTCTCAACATAATCACCACGGTGGCGAACACATTTCTCCGAACGATAGGTCATTTTGTTGTTACCGTCAATGTAGAATATTTGACTTTATTAACGAAACATAACCTCACCTCTGTTTGCACTGCTTCATCACTGTCAAACTGAAGTTCAAAATATGGCTCTGAGCACTATGGGACTTAACACCTGGGGTCTTCAGTCCCCTAGAACTTCGAACTACTTAAACCTAACTAACCTAAGGACATCACACACATCCATGCCCGAGCCAGGATTCGAACCTGCGACCGTAGCAGTAGCGCGGTTCCGGACTGAAGCGCCTAGAACCGCTCGGCCACCGCGGCCGTCTAAAACTGAAGTCCTTGAACGTGTTTTTTAAGTCTATGAAACAGATAATAATCAGATGGCCCAAGTCGGGACGTGTGGAGGACGATCGGTGACAGCGAACTGAAGGTGTCACCTTGTTGCGGATGTCGGAGCGCTCGTGGGAATCCTGGCATTCGCATGGAAAAGGAGAGAGACCTACTGTGTGAACGAACTCTTCGAATTAGTCAATCACGCTGTTTCTTATGTGTCGATATAGTTACGTCACACACCGCCATTTTACACACTACCCTGCTCTAGCAGCAGAGGGCTGCAAGTATGTCGAATTGAGAAATAAAGACGTAGAATGTTAATAAGTTTGTTCCATTTAGAAAACTTTATGAGTATTCACATGAGTCAATGCTGAGGTATTATTTTTCAGCACACACTTGTAGAATTAACATAACTACCATTATCAATGACGTTTTGTAGTTTCCTTAATCTGTTTTGCACCCTAACCCATTTCTATGTACTGTATTCCCCTAACGTACTTTTACCGGCAGTATCGGCGTCTCCCAGTATTACTCTGCTTTGCGAGCTTGAGAGTTGTCAGTAAAGGTAAGACGGCACACAGAACGGAACTGCAATGCACCACAGCAACGCGACACGACGCCACCAAATATTGTTTGTATGATGAGACGGAATGCACCCCGCCGTAGCGGAATTTTGTGGCGCTGTACTGACAATCAAAGTTGACCAACTGGCCAACGATGTCTCGCCATGCTGCGTCGCGTAGCTCCGTTGTCGCTAAAAGAGAATGTCGCGATGGTGCAGGCCATTCAAATCACAGCTCTTTTGACGTGCGAAATGAAACTTTGTTTACTAAAATGGCGTTGATCTTAAAAATAAACATTGTATGAATAGTACCAAAAAAAGCAACATTTGGAAACAAACTGCCAACGAAATGTGAGTAAGCGTAAAGCACAAATACCTACAAATTGCCTTTTCTTTATTTTGTGAAACGGACGATCAGGTCTCTCTTTGAAAATTCCTGGCAGATTAAAAGTGTGTGCCGGACCGACACTCCAATCCGAGACCTTAACTTTCGCAGGCCAGTGCTCTACAGGTTTTTTTTTTTTAATCTGATTTTGTTCGTTGTTGTTCGTTCTGTTTGTTAGAGGCCGACGACCAATGACGCTTGTTCATGTTCATCGTTGATCTATTAATTCCATTTTCTATTACAGAAGGCAACTAACCATCTGACCGAACACTCTGAGTTAACGTACTGGCACCATCTGAGCTACATAAGTACGACTCACGACCAATTCTCACTGCCTTACTTCCACCAGTACCTCATCTCCTACCTTCCCAACTTCACGGAAGCGGAGACTTGCCTTTCCCACAGCCTGGGGGATGTTTCCAGGATGATATATACACTTTGCAGCGGAGTGTGCGCTGATATGAAACTCCCTGGCAGATTAAAACAGTGTGCCGGACCGAGACTCGAACTCGGGACCTCTGCGTTTCTTTTTCGTGACTTCATGCTTATTATTACTTTTTTTACTACTGCTTCCCCTCTTCGACATCTTCTGTTTACCGCGTCGTTTTGCCAGTTCAACCTATCTGGTGGTGAATTGAAACTGTCTTTGAATCTATCCTGTATCTGGAGGGCGTTGTTTAAAAAAATGTCTTCTACCTGAGGAGGGTCTCGTAATTGCATCTCTCCAGTCTCCTCATTGTCAAGCAGCACTGTACCGTGTCTGATAAAAAATTGGAAGACTTCAGTGGAAAGAATCATATTGTCTACATGTTTGGGACTAAGACATCTTCCGATAGTATAACCTAAATTTTTGGGCACAATACTTCCAAAGCGGTTTCTGTAACCCTTCGGGCTTTGTTATGTGAGTATCTCTATACTTTTTCCTATTGGTCACCTAAATGTATACCAGGATAACGTCTCAACGTCTGAACTACCGTACCTGGTAATTGTTTTGGGACTGATACATTCCTGGAATTTGTTTCTAGTTTGTTGCTAAATCTGAACGTGAAAAGATTCCCGCATGGCTATCTTGCCAAGGTCACCAACGTTCAGATACGACTTCTGTTCAAAAAATTCCAGAACTTTGTCCACAAAATTTTTCTACCTTTACGTTTTACTTACTGTGCATTGTATACTTCGATATACTCTCCTCCACAACTGATGCACTGCTCCCTACGCCGTTTCCGCTTCCGGACGCAGTCTTGGTACTCCTCTTGCTGAATCGATCGAAACACCGTCTGCGAATTTTCTGTTATCTCGTCTATCTTTGCCAATCTTTGTCCTTTGAACGGGGTCTTCCACTATGTAAAAAAAAAGTCCTAAAAATGCCAGGTCTGTAGAGTACGGAGGATCAGGCACCACAGTGATTTCGTTTTTTGCGCCATAGTTGCGCACCAGCATGGATAATTGTGTGCGCTTGTTATCGCGATGTAAGCGTCATGAACAATCTGGCCACATTCCAGGCCGTTTCCTTCTGACATTTTCCAACAGATGTCGCAACGCATCCCGACAGCACCATCGATCAGCAGATAAGCAGTTTGTCCCTGTGGCACGAATTCATAATGAACTAATCCTTTAAAAAAATTGAAAAAATAAAAATAAAAAATAAATAAAAATAGAATGGCTGTGATATTTGACCTTTTTCTTTTTTTTGTCTTGGAGAGCCTTTTCCGACTCACTGTCAAGGCTGAACCTTTTTGAACTCAACATCTTAAGCATAGACCCTCGTCTCATCATCAGTTATGCGTCTCTTAAGGAACATTTCGCTCTCATTTTCGCTCGCGATCCAAAAGTCATTCACAGATTGCGAGGCGAAGGTCTTTCTGGTCTTGTCTCATGAGCCGTGGGACGAACTTGGTGGCAACACGATGTATTCCAAGATGCTGCGTTAGGATTTCATGGCATGATCCAGCTAAAATGCTACACTCTTCTGCAATCTCCGGATAGTCAGTCTTCGTTTTGCACGCACAATTTCGTTAACTTTCCTGACATGTGCGTAGTCGGTAGACACCGAAGGGGGTCCTGAATGATGGTCGTCTTTATCTTCCATCCGGCCATTTTCAAACCGTGTAAACTATTCGTAACAACGAGTACGGCTCAAGCACTCATCAACGTAGTTTTCCTGCATCATTTGTTATGTCTCTGTAAAGGTTTTCTTGAGATTGATACGAAAATTAACACTGAATAATAATTAACAGACATACTACAATGAAACTACTGGCAGTTACACATTAAACACAGGCGTGTTGAGGGGTGCCAACCTCATTTCGTTGCAACACACCATTGACGCGATGTTACGAATGCTCCGGAAAATTTTCAACAGATCTCCGACATACATTTAAAGTGTTATTCCTCACATAACAAAGAAATTATTATCACATCCAGAACAATTTTGTTCATTTTGTTTCGAGATTGCCGAAATACTTACACACAAAAATTTGCTCAGTATTGTACAGCCGCTGCAGCTACAATGCGGTACACTATATAGCGCCGCGCCATGCCGCACCGCTCTTATGGAGTGCGGTTTCGCTCAGTGCGTTCTTGCCTTAAGACCCATCATACTGTATACTAGATTTGTTACTGGCGTTCTACCACATACTCTTAGGAATGTTTCTGAGAAATATGCTGGGAAACATTCACCGCAAACCGAGGTTACGAATTCATAGTGATTGTTAGAAAGTTCCACAAGCATGACAGATTGAATAAATAAATACCGAACCGGGGTGCGAATAGGAGAATCTTTTCCTTTTCCTATTGTGGGCAGCGGTCAGGGAATTCCTAGTACGACACGCAGCCCACGTTTAAGACTCAGCCTTTGATAACTTCTTTTTTTAGTCGTGGTTTTTGAGGTAAATTTCAGATTAAAGGATTTATAGCTTAGGTGTCTACACGTTAGTTGGTATTATGTAAAGAGACAGACTAATAGCGCTCAAATCCGAGATATTAAGACAGATTTTTTAAAACGGCTCCCCTTGTTCTCCATGAATGTCTGGAATGTATGTGTTTTGGGACTGTTCGCATTCCCACTTTATGGAGGTTGCT
This sequence comes from Schistocerca gregaria, assembly GCF_023897955.1. Taxonomy (NCBI): domain Eukaryota; kingdom Metazoa; phylum Arthropoda; class Insecta; order Orthoptera; family Acrididae; genus Schistocerca; species Schistocerca gregaria. The sequence continues at coordinate 251,977,806 of NC_064920.1, forward strand.
TCGTAAGAAGAAACCAGTCTAGAGACTGAGCGTGAGGGCGTAGTGTAAAACTTACGTCATTAGAAAGGTACTGGTTATTACTCTAGCGCCTTCCAAATCTGCCGAGAGAAAAGGTTTTTGCAGAAACTCCAAATATGTACAGAGAGAAATTAGCCACTATTCTACTACAACTGAACTGCATACAGGTGTTAACTACAGATAAGACAACTTGTTCCGGCGATGAAACTACGAACGTCCAAACATGGTGGCCAAGAGCAAACCTATCTGTTCCAGATAGGGAACCCTACCCTGGAAAGAAAAGAGCAGGTGATAGATTCACTACAACTGATCAAAGTAGCAACTCTCTTCGTCTATGCAGACAATACACCACTCTTTGAAGCTAGGCCTTAATGCTTGGAACAATTCTGGCGTTCTACGAGCATCGTACCAGGCAAGGAGAATGTTTGCCTGGAGATGCCTCGCACGCACAACTATTGAGCTGTCGAACTGGATTAAAACTGTTGGACTCAGACAGTGTAAACGAGTTAACCACAAAAGAGGACCTACACCACCTTTTCATCTTTCAAGAAATGTTCGACGTTCAGAAGAAAAGTGTGCCGGTTTGGCTGCGTCATAAAACCAACTTTGGAAAGCCTCTTTCATATGGACAGAGATCCGACTGTGAATGAAACAGGAGAAGATGGAAGTCCTTGTACGTACGATTTTGAGGCTACCGTTTTACCAACACCAGAGGCAGGTGCATTTGTCGTCTCAGATGATTACCGACTTTTGTTATTTTATAGAGCCTCTGTACAGCCTTTGTGGAAATTCTTTTTTCGTTAGATCCGTGTGGTTAGTGAGTTGATGGCGGTATATATACATATATAGGGTATAATGGGTGTATGTGCAGATATCTTTAGGTATGCTACCTTAAAATGTACACTCGTCAATGTGTTGGTAGTCTTTTATCTTCGTCTAACAGTCTTCTGACTGAAACGTCACATAATTTACTGTTTGATGTTTTCTGTATGGTGGTAACTGCACAGATAAGTGCACTACATCCGTCAGCGTAGACTTTGCGTTTTGCGTTCATGCATCCACATTTCAACACGTGATCTTCAGCCTGGAGGAAGCATTAATGGCTTGCACTTGCTACAAATACTTAAGTACTAAGCAACCTATAAAGATGTTGCTTCTGATAGCTAAGTTCGTCAGTATGCAAATAACGTAAATACTGATGTACACCGTCCGCAATCGGAAATAGAAATATTGGCAATTACACGTTTTCACCCTGTATAATTTCATTTCGAGGCCTGTAGGCTCAATGTCTGGCCATCCTAATACACGTAATTTGTCTAATTCTATCGGGGAACACTGTCGGCATAATCTCCATTCTTCTAATGAGGGAGTATGACACAGACATACATAAAAAATTTGACATTTACCATCTTCATTGTAACAGCTATTATGTACTATACTTCAGACAGACGTGCAGAACGTTTCGAATAACATTTAAGACGCGTAAAAGATCATAGAACTCTGCCAACAGACATTCAACAGCTGGAGAACACCTCCGATGAGAATAGCACCACCCTACGACGACAGCAACAGACTCGAAAATAACCAGTTTCAGTAACAAAAATCTTTCCTAATACTACAAGAAAACTTCCAAATTCTAAAGGTAATCTCAGAAAAGTAACACGGTATAAGAAACTAAACAAACAGAAGCAACCAAACGTTATTGAAATTAATAAGTAGATAAATAACACCTCTAGCTACCAGAAAAAAGCATCACATAAACCCGTACCATGATATCACTGTAAAGCAACTGAAGAAAAGTGATAATTTTCGTACCCAGAAGTTAGGGCGTGTAATATTCCCTTACACACCCACACCCACGCACACACACACTCACACATACAAACATATAAACACACTCATGCTCGCGCAGGCTCGCACGCGCACACACGCGCCACATGCAGCAGTCGAAAAATATAAACAAATACACAGAGGAGTAGCAGACGCTTTCACAACCACAGAAAAAAGGCTATCGCATCTCACAACAACAGAAAAACTGAAAAGAATGTACATAACACTAAAAAGACAATAAAAGTCAGTTACGTGCAGCGTTCTAAAATCCAAGACTTGTGTGTAGAGGAAATGACTGAAGCACGAAACAGAAAATCATTAGTAGAAAATAGTCTAAATGCCTTCTGATAATAGTAATTTAAACGTGAGAATTATTTACTGTAGATGTGTAAGAAGAATCACATCGTTAGAGTGCCCGTAGGTGGTGCTCCAAAATGAAATGTGAAAGATCTAAATAAGAATTTTATTAGAATCGCAAAAGACGGTATATAACTTACCTTACTTGTATGCAATATAACTGCGACTCTACGGAAAAGAGACCTAAACCATAAAAAAACATGTGTAAACTAACAGTGTTGCTCAGCATATCTGAAGATCGATTATTCGAATCTGGAACGTATCGGAATGTTGTGCTTCCTTGGTATCTCGTGATATTTAGTTGCTATTGAAGACTGGCCGTCCAGACTAACGTAATGAGTTCTGTAACCCAAAACTCCAACGAGCCAATCTTATATGCCATTGCTGTTCTTTACCTATATAAACGATTTAGGGAACAATCTGAGCGGCTGCCTTAGGGTTTATCAGAGGACGCTGCCGTTTATCGACTAGTAAAGTCATCAGAAGACCATAACAAATTGCAAAACGATTTAGAAAAATTGTCTGTATAGTGCGGAAATTGGCAATTGACGCTAAATAATGAAAAGTGTGAGGTCATCCACACGAGTGCTAAAAAGAATCCGTTACACTTCGGTTACACGATAAATCAGTAAAATCTAAAGGTCGTACATTCAACTAAATACCTAGGAATTACAATTACGAACAACTTAAATCGGAAGGAACACATAGAAAATGCTGTGGGGAAGGCTAACCAAAGACTGCGTTTTATTGGTAGGACGCTTAGAAAATGTAACAGGTCTACTAAGACACCCTAGACTACGCTTGTCCATCATCTTTTAGAATACTGCTGCGTATGTTTGATCCTTACCACACAGGATTGACGGCGTACATTGAAAAAGTTCAAAGAATTGCAGCACGTTTTGTATTATCGCGAAATAGGGGAGAGAGTGTCGCTGAAATGATACAGGATTTGGGAAGGGCAGCACTAAAACAAAGGCGTTTGTCGTTGCGTAGGAATCTTCTCATGAAATTCCAGTCACCAACTTCCTCTTCTGAATGCGAAAATTTTTGTTGACGTCGTCCTACATTGAGAGAAGGGATCGCCATGATAAAATAAGGCTAATTAGAGCTTGCACAGCTGTTCTTTCATTCCGCGTGCTGTATGAGATTGGAATAATAGGTAAGGTAGTTCGATGAACCCTGTGCCAGGTACTCAGATGTGATGTTAAGGGTATCCGTAGATGCAGATGTAGAGATACTCTGTATGAGTATGTCTTAGTCGGCAATGTGATACAGTCACGAACGCCTCGAGAATCTGTGGATGAGGAAACCATCACTTCAGCTGCGTCTGCTGTTCATAAGTGTTATGTCAGATGGCCACTTGTTACGACTTCTGCAGTACTCGTTAGCAGCAGACACAGTGCCTGCGCCAGAGACTGAGACGGCGTGGAGTTTTACAATTACTTATTGAGCTTTCTTCACAATTTCTCATTCGTCGTCGCTGCCCAGCCCTGTGGATCCTTCCGCCTGACTGCTGCTGTGTAGATTCCCCGACAGTGCTCCGCTGACGTCAGGATGCCCTGTGGTAGAGATGAACTCGTGGCGGCTCGGCAGTCCAGCATGGCACCCCCACGGAGCCGCGTCGCCGTGAGGTCAGCTGCCGCCGCCTGCTGCACCGGCGACTGGGAAGCCGTCAGTCGCGATGTCCGCGAGGTCCGGTCATGGACGGACCACGCGCCGTGGGCCGGGTTGCCGTGGAGTCCGGGCGTCAGTCCCCGGCGGCGCCTGTGCGCAAAACAGCGCTGCGGCCGGTCCTGCTGGAAGTTCTCGCTGTAGTTAGTCAGCCATGGTGCCGACCGAACTCGGGCCGAGCCCCCAGAGTTGACATCTGGCGGCGAACGGACGACTCATGCGAGCTGGAACAGACTTCCGGAATCGTCACCTACGAAGATTGAACATTCGGACACAGACCACGTCCGTCCTCAGATACGAACTGCTTCCTAATGGCTTCTGTCCGTTGCTGCGTGCGCTCCACTATTTATATCCGGCAGGAGGACGTTTTTTACCCTCGGCCGTATATTGCAGCGTAACTTAACGTGCTGGCCTCACCTCCCTTACTCAGCACTCTCCACGCTTCGCTCGGCGCTCGGTCTGCGTGCGTCCTTGAGTCAGCCGGTTGGTAGACTGCAACTGTCAGCAAGGCTATCTGTGCCGCGCCTACTTCGCAATGCCGCGATCGGCGGCTGCCTCTTTTTTTGCCATTCTCCACTGCGCGAAGCAAAGCTTACTACATGTGGCCGCAACATAAGGTAAAGCGTCCGCAAAGGGGAAGGAAACCATCCTTTCCTTCACAAAAGTCATAATGCTGGAGCTTAAGACATACTCTCAGGTCTGACAACAAACGGATGTTAGCGATAATGGTCTGTATCTGTGTGTTGCTTGTGGAATGCCAGAGCCACTGCCGCTAACTCTTGAGATACGGTGTTCCTGCCAACCCCTCCCCATCTCATCACCCCCCCTTCCCAATACACAAGTATGCACGCTATCACATGTACACACAAGCACGCGCATACACACACTCACCCACATACACACATTTTCACGTAGGACAGCAATGTCTTCGGCAAATATCATGAAATGGCTCTGAGCGCTAGAACTTACAACTAATTAAACCTAACTAACCTAAGGACATCACACACATCCATGCCCGAGGCAGGATTCGAACCTGCGACCGTAGCGGTCGCTCGGCTCCAGACTGTAGCGCCTAGAACCGAACGGCGCAAATTTTATCACTGATATTTTTAAGCCCTGATTTTGTGAACGATATTTTCCTGCAAGTCTGATGCTCTACTTCCAGACTTCCAGACAGCGTATGAGACGGTACTCTTACAAGCGGATCGTTATCACACGCTACACGTTCATGCGACAAAGCCCCGCGCAGCACAAAAATTAAATACTGCACGGCTCTTTTCTTTGACAAAAGGGCTAACACACTGTCGCTGCAATATATATCCATAGTGTAGTGTTTATGGATCGACGTTGTACTTAAATAATGCACTGACAGCTTTAATTATGATACTTTATTCTTCTCGTCTCTAATGAAGTACGCTTTTTCTTCAACGTTGCCGTCCTTTCGAACATTACGTCTTGTTTATTTTGGCAACTTTTGAAACTGAATACTATGCACAACAAAAAAGGTTTTCAGAGTTCCCATGCTAGTTTTTAAATCCAATTACGTGCGAAAAAAGCTGTGAAGTTGTTTTGCAAACATGACATTCTTTTGCGTGTTCGTGATACGGGGGCTGTTCTGAAAGTAAGGGCCGATAGCTCGCGAAATGGAAACCGCAGTGAAAATCAGAAATGTTTTATTTGCAACAGTTAGCTACATCTTCTTCTCTACATAGCCGTTCCGACTGAGATATTTGTCGTAGCATTGTGCCAACTTTCGAATAACCCTCGTCATAGAATGCAGCCGCCATTGCTTTCTGCTAATTATCTAATCTGCAGCTGCTTGTGCCAAAATGTTGTGTTCATAGTCATTGGTCCTTGTGAGCAGAGATGATAATCAGATGGAGCCAAGTTGGGGCTGCACGATGCGTCATCAAACACTTCCCGTCGAAAACGCTACAGGAACGTCCTCATTGACCTTGCAGTGAGCGACCGAGAATTGTCGTGAGGATGGAAATGCATGACAACTGCGTTATGTGGGCTGCATGAAATCAGGCGAAATCTCTCACGGGCATTCATACTTGCGGAGGACACTATTTTTTGGGCATCTTTACGTGCTCACTGTGCGGTCAGAAATGAAAAGAGCGGCGCGACGTGATCTACAGGCATATCAATAGATCTATGCAAAGCTGCATCGGCTTTACACACTGGTTTCCGAAATGCCGTGCTTAACCTTTAGGACTGAACAGAAAGAATAAATTGTGGAAAAGGGTCAAAATAAGGGGCTGTCAGTTACATTCGAACATACAATTTTATGATTTAATCAAACATTACAACAGCCAAAAAAAATTTTTAAACAGACAGCCTTAATCTTTGGGACTTAATTACCGGCTGAGAGCCACTTTAATTTAAAAACGGCTGATGGCCAATAACTTGAAACGCAAGCATAATCAGAAATTTAAAGACAAGCCTTATCTTAAAACAGTTCTTTAGTTAGGATGAAGGAAACAATTTAAATTCAAATTGGCTGAAGACCGAAGCCTTAAAAATTCAATTTCTTTTTAAATGCCGAAGGGCTTTCGTCAAACAGTACCTTCAACTAGTCTGAAGGCCTTAAAACAACTCTAATTTAAAACACAAAACCAGCTAGAAGCCATACAAGTACCAACAAAAAGAACAAATTAATAATAATAAGGCAGTACACACACAAGGACGCCTAGATGTTCGAGGATCGGCCTGTAACTCAAACACTAACGCTCACTTAGGTGAGACAGGCAGTCGGGCCAACCATTCACGATCCGACGGCCACCCAACCGACCGACAGTCAGCGGACCCAGCGACAAAATAACTTCCACTTCACCTGACCAGGGCATTACAGGCTGTTGACCGGAACAACGTAGAAGACATTGGCGCCCACAACCAATCATACACGGAGCTGTCAAACTACACACCGTGCTGGACAGCAACAACACGATGAGGAAACTACACTGCTTGAAATTTATGTCAAGCCCAGGGCAGGTAACCGGAACGTTAACGGACACAATGCAGAAGATTCCGCTGTTACACTTCAATTCTAATAATCAAATGCAGTGAAATTCCACCAGAGGGTGGCTAGAATTTTTCAACTTGAAAACCACGTTGTTGCTTGTGGAAATATCCCAACAGCCGACAACGAACTCAAAACGACACAATGTGAACAGTCTTGAGTTGCTGGTAGGTTAAATCAAAACTCAACTTTCGTGTCCAGGGTCGGTGAGCCACAGACCTCGTAGCAATAGGAACAGCGCCACACTCTCCGACACCGCGTAGAGACCGCCAGCGGGCCCCGGCCAAACTAAGCCCCGCCAAGATTTCCTCACTGCTCCACGCCAACCGACCGACTCTTCGCACACCGCCCAGCCGGAAACTATAAGCGCCAGGTCAAAGATAGTCAAAGGTGCGAATGTCGCCGCACACCGCTGCTGCCACCCGCGGAAGGAGAGGATAACGGCATAATCGCGATAGCCGCGAGAGGCTAAAGGCAGAATCGAAATGAAGGTTTGATCCAGCGCATAGCATGAGCCAGCCACGGCTCAGTTTCCGTTATTATAGAAATTGTTGTCTGATAACACAGTTGTCCATATCATTTATCGAATACTTATACTTCGCTTCTTGTTCTTTGAGGACGATAAGCATATGTCAACTACACTGCACGCAGCATTTAATCAGTCCTGCCAGTTTGCATGCCATCGACGTAGTAACATTCCTTCGTCTTTTCCGCGAGCGGGTTCATTGCCTTTCCCTTCGAATCGCCAACCAATTTAATGACACTAACAGCAGACCATCGACGCTGTCCGTGAAGGCATTTCACGCGATCACTTTCTGTGTTATACTGCGAGGCAACAACGGCCACTGGAATGTGCCTGCACCAGGCCAAGCATACAAGCCGCTTCTCGCGGTTTACGTTTCGCTTTGTCGACTGACTCTTTCATTATCCTTGAATTTTATCACGATTTTCGCTCCATAGTAATACATCGTATTCATATCAGAGAATCATATGGTTATCAGTTTCCAACTTTTACGAGTTAGACAGGCGATATCTATCAAAGGAAAGACGCCCCTTTGCTTTCGAATCTAGCAACGTCAGAAATTTAGGGGCGGGGGGGGGGGGGGGGGCGATGGGGCCATCGACTGGGAGTTGGCTCTAAGCGTGAATAATTCTGACGTAATGCGCATAAATGGGCGAAAAGGTCCACTGCTCAACGATTACACTTGTGGTGAATCTTCTGACGCGTCGCTCTGTATTACAAACGGCGTTCAAAAAGTTTTGCACAGTCGTCTCTATTTTGCAGGAGGAGAATGAATTTTTTTGTGAACATACTTGGATTATTCAGCTATACATTGAGCCTAATCAATGTAGCCTCCATCCGGTGTGACGCATCTGGCAAAAAGTTCTTTCCATGATGTAAATACACTTTAGTAAAATTCTGGGGATTGAGTTTTACACCATCGCTTGACACAGAAAATAAGGCCTTTCTTATTATCAAATGTTTTATTGCGTAGATGGGCCTTCAGACGAACATAGAGGTAAAAATCAGACGGAGCCAAGTCTGGTCTGTAGGGAGGATGAGGAACAATTTTTCTGATTTTCTCCTGGATCATAAGGGCTGTATGGTATTTGGCATTGTCATGATGTAGTCTGATGAGATGACCCTGAGCTGTGGTGTGTGGGTCTTGATGGCACGTCGCAACTTGTCCAGTGACAAACAGTAACGGTTCCGGTTAACTGTGGAGCTAGGTTCCAAAAATTCAATGAAAATGACGCCGCACTGATCCCAGAAGAAGGCGGCCATCACCTTTCGGTCTGCTGTTCGTGAAAGTCTTAGTTTCTTCTACCGAGGGGAACCCGGATGACGCCACTCCGTGGATTGGATTTTACTCTCAGGTTCGGACAAAAACAACCATGTTTCATCCTGGGTAATGACGCCGTCAAAACACTATTTCCACTCTACAGTAAAGATCTTCATGAGGCCCTCGCACACATTATTCCTCATCGTATTCATTTCTTTTGTCAATAATCTAGGCACCTAAGGTGCACAGATTTTTCTGTACCCTAGTGACTATACCAGTGATACCACACTACCCAATGACAAACGAGTCATTTCAGCAAGCTGCCGTGTTATCACATATCTGTCATTTTGGATGATTTGATCAATGGTCTCCTTATTCACATCACTTCAGTGCCGTCGATGGTTACCGCATCGTGGATTGTCCAGTGCAGAGAAATCACCGTTTTTAAACTTCTGCAATCACCGCTGTATACTGCTGCGATCCACTGTGTCCTCCTCTTAAACAGGGAGCAACTTCCTGTGAATCGATGTGGCGAGTCATTGCCGGTCTTGAAGAGGAACTCCATCACTGACCATTGTCGCAACCTCACATCTACTTCACGACCCGTTTTGGCTCACCTGTAAATAAAACAAAATACTTTTATACACCAACTTATACCCACATGTTCCCAGTATGTTCAGAAAAAATTTCATTCTCTTCCTGCAAAAACTTTTTGAACGCCCTTTGTATTCTAAGCGATCGATCTACAGTGCACCAACGTCGTGCACCAACCTGGATGCACTGTGTTCTTATCATAGACCTAGATGCTACACGAAAGGGGCCTAAATTAAAAGTGCGGTAGTTAATGAGCTGTGAAATGCTTCACTTACCTAACTCAGTAATATCAATATAGAAAGGAACCGCGACTACCGTGACTGCTAAAAATTACAACTCCCGTGGAACATTGTGACCATCTACAAAATGGCCGGTATGTGCACCTTTGGCACGGATAACAGAGGGCGACGCGCCGTGGTGTGGAAGACATCTGGCCTTGGTAGGTCGCTGGAGGTAGCTAGCACCACGTCTCCGCACAAAAATCACCTAATTCCAGTAAATTACAGGGAGAGAGGCGATGAACTCTGACGCCACGTTCGGTCACATACCAGTTGTGTTCAATCGGGCTTAGATGTGGCATGTTGGGGGTTCAGAAGATAAATTGCAACCAGCCACTGGGTTTCTCGGTCCACTCCATCAGAATCCTGTCCTTACGACATGCTGCATTGTCTTGTTGAAAAATGTCACTGCTGTCGGGAAACATGGTCGTCGTGAAGGGGTATACGTGGTCTGTGACGAATGTGCAATACTCCTTGAGCGTCATGGTGCCTTGCACGAGTTCCAGTAGACTCATGAGGGCCCACGTTAGTATTCCGCAGAGCACAATGGCGACGCCTCAGTACATGTGTCAAGGAACAGCGGAAGGTACCGGGATTCATCAGACCACACAATTCTTTGCCACTGCGCCAACAACCACTGCCGATGGTCACGTACCCAAGTCAGTCGTAGTTGTTGATGTCATGGTGTTAGCATTGGCACTCGTGTGGGTCGTCGGCTGCGGAGGCCCATCGTTAGGAGAGCTCGGTGCACTGTGTTTTCAGAGACAGTTGTACTCTGCCCAACATTAAAGTCTGATGTTAGTTCCGGCACAGTTCGCCGCCTGTCATGTTTTATCTGTCTGCCCAACGCACTACGTTCGGCATCAGTTATGGGGAATGGCCGTCCAACCCACGATGTCTGGACGTGAGTCTTCGTTTCGCTGCGTGTTGAAGACACTCACCACATCACTGCTCACAGTCCCGATAAGTCGTGCAGTTTCAGAAATGCTCGTGTTGAACCTCCGGGCCATCGCACTCTGCCCTCTGTCCAACTCTGATAGATCGCGCGCCTTCACCATTCTACATACGGACAGCACGTTTACAGATAACTAAATGGTCCGTGCGTTTGTCTGACTAATACTCGTTTTTCGACAGACGTCGCTGCTATCGCCTGGACAGGTTTTTATCGATAATAGGTCGGAGGTCCAATATTCTGGTTGATCGGTGTAGCTCTTCCAAGAAGTAAATGGACTGTCACGTTCACAAAAATACTTTTCACTCACAAAAAAATGAAACTGAACAATATTAAACTTCAATCCAGCCTCCACAGTAAAAAAAAATTCGCGTCAACACAGTCATATTACAAGTCGAGAATTTCTGCAAATCAGACGCAATACAAGAAGTTTAAAATGAATGTTTAAGGTTTTGTACCCTTTGTTATATTGAACATACATTTGTTATAACACATCAAATGAAAGAACAATTCTTGCAACTGTTCAGTGTGAACACCACTCATCATGCATAGTTCGTCTGGAATGCTGTTTCTGAAGTCGGGTAGATCCGCTGGTACCGGACGCATATACATCTTATGAACCCCAAGAAGTAAAATTCGCGTGGCATCAGATCGTGTGTGAACGTCGAGGTCATGCAAAGCAAGCTTTGTCATTCGGCCCCAGGTGGCCCGTCCAGACATAGTTCTAGCGCATCAAGAAGAAGAAACAACAGTCACAGTTGCTTCAGCGAAAAATAAAGGGCATCAACCTTCCTCCGGGATACGACAGGAAAAACTTTCAATTTATTGGAGTCTCGTTGCAAGTATAAAATCTCGTCGTGATTTTCTAACCCTCAGATGCGCACATTGCGACTTAGACTAAAGTTCTATTCATCACTGATGACGGATAGTCATGCGGAAACATTTCCTTCGAAAAGTTGGCGCGTAAAATGTACCCTGTAGGCTGCAGAATTTGTAGGAACTGTAAACGATAATAGTTGTAAGCATCTCCTTAAAAATCTTCGCACAGACGTCACTGGAACTGCTAATTCACGACTATCCTGCCGAACTGATAACTTGGACCTACACGAGAAAGGCTCTCACTCATCCGACACGTTCTTCAGTCATCCTTGGTCGTTCCATGGTCTTACCTTTGCGAACAAGTATACAAGCAAACTTTTTTGAATTGCTCTTTCATTTGTTGTATTATTTATAACAGTAAGCTGAACGTAATAAATACTAGAAGACTTTAAAACCCTTATATACATTTCGAAACACCCTGTATATTATTCTGTTTCACATACAGGTGGTTCCCTCGCTATTGTTAATCAATATTAATTCAATTCAACTTTCAATTAGGCAAATCTAATGCTGCAGTGTACTATACAACACTTCATACAAGGCATATTAAGTTACTGAAATCATACGAGGTCTTCAGGAAGCGCAGATGAGGGCTCCTTGACGGTCGTCCCGTTTTCGCATCGCCTTCAACGGCCAACTACTGTCAGTTTACAGGTCGAATCAAGGGCAGCGTAGCTCAAGGAAGTTACGATACTCTTAAAGTTTTTTGATACATACAAGTATCTAAGAAATTCCGCCAGCAGTGTTTTATACTAAAGGCGTGGTTATTAAGCCAAGCTGGTCATTTCTTTTTTTTTGAGTCAGTAGTTTTCTAACTGGTTTGATGTGGACCGCCACGAATTCCCCTCCGGTGCCACCTCTACGTCTCAGAACAGCACTTGCAGCCTACGTCCTCAATTATGTGCTGTATGTATTAAAATCTCTGTGTTCCTCTAAAGTTTTTATCCTCTACAGCTCCCTCTAGTACATTGGAAGTCATTCCCTGGTGTCTTAATAGATGTCCTATCATCATGTCCCTTCTCCTTGTCAGTGTTTTCCACATATCTTTTTCACCTTCAATTCTGCACAGAATCTCCATTCCTTACCTCATCAGTCCACCTAATTTTCAGCATTCGTCTGTAGTACCACATATAAAATGCCTCGATTCTTTTCTGTTTCGGTTTTCCCAACGTCCGTGTTTCACTTCCATATTTGCTGCAAACTTGCATTCTCAGAAACTCCTTCCTTAAATTAACGCCTGTGTTTGATACTAGTAGACATTTCTTGGCCAGAAATGCCGTTTTTGCCAGTGCTAGTCTGCTACTGATATCCTTCTTGCATCTTCGTCATTGTTTATTGTGCTGCTTAGGTAGAAGTATTCCTTAACTTCATCTACCTCGTGACCATCAATCCTGATGTTAAGTTTCTCACTGTTTTCATTTCTGCTACTTCTCATTACTTTCGTCCGTCTTAGATTTACGCTCAGTCGGTATTCTTTAGTCATTAGACTGTTCATTCCATTCAGCAGGTCATGTAATTCTTCTTCAGTTTCACTCAGGATAGCAATGCATTCTGTGACTCACACTATTGGTTTCCTTTCACCGTGAATTATAATTATACTCCTGTTGGTTCTTTTATGTCCATCATTGCTTCTTCGCTGTGCAGATTTAACGGTAGGGGCGAAAGACCACATCCCTGTCTTACACCCTTCTTAGTCCGAGCACTTCGTTCTTGGTCGTCCGTTCTTATTATTCCCTCTCGGCTCTTGTATGCAGGGTGAATCACCTAATATTACCGCCTGATATATTTCGTAAACCACATCAAATACTGACGAACCGATTCCACAGACTGAACGTGAGGAAAGGGGCTAGTGTAATTGGTTAATACAACCCATAAAAAAATGCACAAAAGTATGTTTTTTAACATAAACCTACTTTTTTAAAAATGGAACCCCGTTACTTTTGTTAGCACATCTGAACATATAAACAAATATTTAATCATTGTAAAATGTTAATTACATCCAGAGATATTGTAACCTAACATTGACGCTTGAGTACCACTCCTCCGCTGTTCGATCGTGTGTATCGGAGAGCACCGAATTACGAAGGGATCCTAAGGGAACGGTGATGCACCTTAGGTACAGAAGAGACTGGAACAGCACATTACGTCCACATGCTAACACCTTTTTATTGGTCTTTTTCACTGACGCACATGTACATTACCATGAGGGGTGAGGTGCACGTACACACGTGGTTTCCGTTTTCAATTACGGAGTGGAATAGAGTGTGTCCCGACATGTCAGGCCAATAGATGTTCAATGTGGTGGCCATCATTTGCTGCACACAATTGCAATCTCTGGCTTAATGATTTTCGTACACGCGGCAGTACATATGGTGTAATGTGGCCGCAGGCTGCCGCAATACGCTGTTTCATATCCTCTGGGGTTGTAGGCACATCACGGTACACATTCTCCTTTAACGTACCCCACAGAAAGAAGTCCAGAGGTCCAAGAGCAGAAGAACGGGCTGGCCAATTTATGCGTCCTCCACGTCATATGAAACGTCCGTCGAACATCCTGTCAAGGGTCAGCCTAATGTTAATTGCGGAATGTGCAGGTGCACCATCATGCTGATACCACATACGTCGACGCGTTTCCAGTGGGACATTTTCGAGCAAAGTTGGCAGATCATTCTGTAGAAACGAGATGTATGTTGCAGCTGTTTGGGCCCCTGCAATGAAGAGAGGACCAATGAGGTGGTCGCCAGTGATTCCGCACCATACATTTACAGTGCACGGTCGCTGTCGCTCTACCTGTCTGAGCCAGCGAGGATTGTCCACGGACCAGTAATGCATGTTCCGTAGATTCACTGCCCCGTGAAACCCGCTTCATCGGTAAACAGGTAGAACTGCAACGCATTCTCTGTTAATGTCTATTGACAGAATTGCACTCGATGATTAAAGTCATCACCATGTAATTGCTGATGTAGCGACACATGAAACGGGTGAAAGCGGTGACGATGCAGTATGCGCATGACACTACTTTGACTCAGTCCACCGTCTCTCGCAATGTCCATGTGTGGGTTCATGACAACAGCAGCTAACACACCAACTGCACCCGCTTCTCCTGTGACGGGCCTGTTACGAACCCGTTTGCGTGCTACGACCATACCTTTTGCATACAGTTGGCGGTAGATGTTTTGCAATGTGCGGCACGTTGGATGCTCTCTGTCCAGGTGCCGTTTTACATACACCCTGCACGCTTCAGCTGCATTTCATCGACACTCGTCATAGATGAGTAACATCTCCGCCTTTTCAGAGTTCAAATCCACCATGGACACAGTTCCTACAACACTACACTACACTGGTAACACGGTGTACTACAGTTGGTCTGCGTGCGGAGACGAATGCAGAATAACAATAGCAGCAAGCGCTACATGCGGACACTGCGACAGTTAGACCAAACCACAACAGTGCACTACAATCACACTCGTCAACACGGTCGTCATCGTAAACATGTCCCTGCAGATGCTGCTCGCCGACCGTGGCCCGTGTTTGTTACAACACGCAACTGAACGTCGGAGGCTTCAAGCGCCAACTTTAGGTTACAATATCTCCAGATGTAATTAACATTTTACAATGCAACAAACGGCACTGATTACGTATTTGTTTAAATGTTCAGAAGTGCTAAAAAAACTAACGTGGTTGCATTTAAAAAATCTAGGTTTGTGTTAAAATACATACTTCCGTGCATTTTTGTATGGTTTGTATTAAAGAATTACACTAGCCCCTGTGGAATCGGTTAGTCAGTATTTGATGTGGTTTACGAAATATATCCAGCGGTAACGTTAGGTGACTCACCCTGTATATTATATATATTATCCGTCTCACCCTAAGACTTATCGCTATTATTCTCAGAATTTCGAACATCTTCATAGTTTTGCATTGTCATTTCTCCAGGTCGACAGATCGTATGGACGTGTTTAGATTTTTCTTTAGTCTTGTTTCGATTATCAGCCACAAAGTCAGTGCGATAATTCTCACACATGTCAGCTCTTGCAGTCTTCGGAATTGTGTGGATAATATTTTTACGAATGTCAGATGGTATGTAGCCAGGCTCATACATTCTACACACGAACGTGAATAATCGTTTTGTTGCCACTTCTTCAATGATTTTAGAAATTCTGATGGAATGTTATCTGTCCCTTCTGCCTTATTTGCGTATTCATGAATAAAATCAAACTTGACTGGCGCTATAGGCGACTCCGTCGTTTACTAAAGGTGATTAATACTGACATCCGTAAAATACTTAATATTACCCATCCTGAGCGATCTAAAGTGGACTGAACACATAATAGTAGTTGTAGAGAAGGTGGACCAATCTAATTCGTTTAACAACCTTACAGAAATGTACTTCATCCTCGAAAGAAATAGTTTATGATATACACGTTCTATCGGTTCTTGAGTATTATTCTCCATTCTGTGACGATACCAGTTTGTTAATAGAAGGGTCAGAGAAGAGCTATGAGCACTTATTCATCTCAGCTACTTTGAAACACAACTCTTTCAATGATCAAGTGCTCGTAACTTTTAAGGTATGGTGTTTAGATCAATGTTTTCTGGACATTTTTCTCTTATTTTGGTCCATACTACCACTTCCCAAAATATGGAAAGCAAAGAACTTGCAGTCGATGAGATTTGTTTCACATTATCAGGAATGAAAAATTGCTCTTAGCTCTTAAGGTATGTTCACTCAGACTTTTTTGCTTGTAGTATCGTGTACATTCAACTGTATGCGTTTTCACCATTAATTCTGATACATATATAGTGTCCCATTTATCTTGACCACCCTAAATAACTGTTTGTCCAGATGAAAATTACAAAATGTTTCAAGCAAATGTTCTTTAGCCTTCAGGGGGACATCAATCAGCATGATTGCCTTTGTTGTTGCTGTATTTTTTACAAAGATATGAACAGTGGTATGACTTTTTTATTCGGTAATTCATTTCCTCTCCTAATGACCTATCCAAAAATGTATCACAGTGTACCATTCACTGGAACACAACGTTATTAATCAAATAACACAACACTGACGTTGACGCTCCCAGCGATTAGTGCAGGTACTCGGGGTAATGAAACACATCCACATGCTGACGTTGACAGAGAACAAATGTAAACATAAGTACAATGCACACCTGTCATTCCGTCAACCATCGTCAGTTAAAGAGTTATGTGAGTAGAATGTACACCAACGAAGAGAAGGTAGAAATGCTACTCATTTTTGGGGAATGTAAGTTAGCAGAAAAGTAATTGCAATTCTGTTTTCTTATTTACGGGTTCAAAAGCAGAACAGTAATTTCCATACTGTTTTCTTATGTACGGGTACATTTAGTGCAGTAGTGTAATCCTTTCAAATACTGTTGTGCAGAGTAGACATACAGTAAAGGCTGTCCTTCCTACAAACTACATCGACATAACGTTTCTTTTATTGTTTTGTTGTTGTTGTTGTTGTTGTTGTTGAAGCCAGGTGAAATACTATGCAGGCAGCGGGACTGTACAGAAAACGATATCCTGACAAGAACCCACCTTCCCGCCGGATGTTTTCCCGTCTTGTTGCGACGCTTCGGGAAACGGGAAGTTTCAACCCACGACAATCCAATCGTCTTAGCATTCGCACAGATAAAGGTACCGAAGTTACTGTTATCGCTTCCGGTGCTATGAATCCAAATGTGAGCACATGATGGCTTGAACACGAGATTGGCATTCCTAAAACCAGTGTACATCGTATTCCTACACATCACCGGCTCCATCCTTACCATGTAAACCTACATCATGAATTGCATGGGAATGATTTGCAGAATCGTGGACAATTCTGTCAGTGGGCACAGCAGCAAATCCTCTCCAACCCGAACTTCTTCTCCAATGTTCTGTTTACCGATGAATGGTTCAAATGGATCTGAGCACTATGCGACTTAACGTCTGAGGTCACCAGTCGCCTAGAACTTAGAACTACTTAAACCTAACTAACCTAAGGACATCACACACATCCATGCCCGAGGCAGGATTCGAACCTGCGACCGTAACGGTCGCTCGGCTCCAGGCTGTAGCGCCTAGAACCGCACGGCCACTCCGAACGGCTACCGATGAATGTTTCTTCTTTAACAAAGGACAGGTAAATACAAGGAACATGCTTTATTGGTCCAGCGACAAATCCTCAATGGCTTAGACAGGTGGAACATCAGCGTCAGTGGCGGAGTTAACGTCTGGTGTGGGATGCTTGGTACTGCTATTACTGACCCTTACTTCATCAGTGATAGTCTAAAAGGCACACCGTATGACAACTTCCTCAAACGAATTCTCCCTCCTCTTCTGGATGAAGTGCTGCTAAGAAACAGAATGCTTATGTGGTATCAACACGATGGATGGCCAGCATATAACCCCTTGCGTGCACGTCGTGTTCTGAACCGAAGGTATCCTGCCAGATGGGGTGGTCGAGGAGGAACAGTTACTTAACCTGCTAGGTCTTCTGATTTAAATCCTGTGTTTTCTTTGGGGATGCGTTGAAGACGTTGTCTATCGCTGTATTCCAATAACTCCAGAGGACATGCAAGAACGTATCGTGCTTGCTTGTAATTCTCTTCAGTAGGTAACACTGGAAGCAGTAAATAATTCTTTCATTCAACAAGTGCACCAGTGTATCGGTGTCCAGGGTCACCACTTTGAGCTAGTTTGCATGTTCTGCTCCTGGGCAATGGAACAGGAGAGTCAAAGTCAATTTTGTGTTATTTTTTTACTTGATTTTCAATTGATTTCTGACAACTCCAGCAAGTGGACGAGTTTGTGATCCCGGGCTGCAAGTCAATGTTGTCTTATGTAATTAATAACGTTGTGTTTCAGTGAACGGTACGCTGTGATACATTTCTGACCAGGTCTTTAGGAAAGGAAACGAGTTACCGAATAAAAAATACAGGGTGCCATTTAAAAAAAATCATACCGCTGTTCGTACCTTTGTAAAAAAACAAAGCTACAATGAAGGCAATCATGCTGATTGACGTCCCCCTCACGGCTAAAGAACATTTGCTTGAAACATTCTGTAATTTGCATCTGGACAAACAGTTATTTTGTGTGGTCAAGATAAATGGGACATCATGTATATACACAACAGGTTCAATAAATTCTGGTATGTAGATTTTGTACATACATCCGTCGATTCAGTACAAATTCTCAGGAGATATCTTAAAGACTGTGGAACACCCTGGCAAAAGCTTCGTCTTCAGTGCTATTCAGATTCGCCGTCAGATTCTGTTGTATCGGTTCAACATTTACAAAACACTTACTGTGCGGCTGGTCCCGGCGGAGGTTCGAATCCTCCTTCGGGCATGGCTGTGTGTGTTTGTCCTTAGGATAATTTAGGTTAAGTAGTATGTAAGCTTAGGGACTGATGACCTTAGCAGTTAAGTCCCATAAGATTTCACACACATATGAACATTTTTGATCAATACACTTCCCTGCGCGGAAAAAATTTGAGTTCGGGCAAGAGCATGAAGTCTGCCAGAGCGACCTTACCGAAATCGCTACTATACGTCTGAATAAATATGGCAAAAAAAAAAAAAAAAAAAATGAACGCGCAACATCGCAGATCTCTCGTGTAAAAGCTGGTAGTGCAGGATAATATAGTTAATTCCACACTTCTTCAACCTGAGGTGTTACTTGTTGCCCGCCCAAAATTCAGTCTGCAACTTGCTGAACCGACTGTTGCATTCTTGCATAGTGCTATTTTACATTTACTCGTAGTTTACGAAACCGAATAGAGTCATTTTTGAGTTCTATATTATTTGTACTCTTTACATCTCTTTTCTTATAACTGTCTGCTTTAAAAACAGATATTATTTGACTTTTTCTGAATGAATTAGTAAAAAACGGGGATCGTGAATATATAGAAAGAAAATAAGGTCGTTTAAGGTCAACGTCTCCTACTGCACGATTTTAGTGACAGGAAGTCAGCAAACATGAAATATAATGGCAAAGGAATTGGGTATGGTCCTATCTAGTCAATGGCCAAAATTACAGCACTAAGGGGAAAGAAGTAAATCAAGATCATCAGGTGGGGGTGCGCCCCTTGCGAATGCGCTCTCTAGAATTTGATACACTTATAATACGTGTTGTCAAAACCACTTGATGTTACATTAAATTTAAGCAGCAACGAACATTATTTCAGAGCAATAAACATTAATAAAACGCAACCCTAATATATCAATGGTTTCTATCGGTGGGTCTTTTCGACCAATCCTCTACAGATATGACTCTTTAACGCTCCCTTCCTTCCATTTCGCCGCTAAATGACCACTATGATATCTGATATTTGCTGGATGTGACATAAGTCTCGCTATATAACATGTGAACACCGACACAAATCACTCATTAAGCAGCACTCACCTCTAATCCTGTCTTCATTCGACCACTGAAAACATTTCATCGCCGGAGCAGTGCGTCTCAGAGGCTCACAAAGTGCTGGACTGACGTACGGGGTAAGTACGTACCATACGCACTGACGACTTCTCATTCATGAGGAGCTATGATACGTCAGTGTCCGTTCTGTTCAGCTGGGAACTCGATTCGTACCATTGTTCCGACGTGCGTAGCGAGTCCTTCACACATGAACAGATATGCACACTCTGGTTTATTTTTATCTCTTGTAATAGCAGCATGGATAGTTGGTGTATATCCAATTATTGCTTTCTGAGGGGCTGATGATGGTGCAGTGTAGCATCGAAACCATCCGAAGTAAATAAGGAAATTATAAAAATACGCGGCTGGGGGTGGTACCATCAATCCTCAGATACAGACCAAGCTTCGACCTGTTTCCAATTTAAGAACAAATAAGAAAGTGTCGCCACGAGTTGGTGTTGACCGAGTCCATTCTTCCGGAGGCTTTCGACTGGTGATGGGGACTGGTGCCAAGGATCCAAGGATTGGTACACCGCTTCTAACATTCGCTATTACGTTCTGAGCTATGGAGTTGACATTCATCACTGCTGCCTCTTGTGTACACGGTCCAACATTTATGACTGCCACTGCTATATTGTTTCCCTTCCTTTATTGTTCATGTCCACCGCTCGTGGTATCGCGATAGCGTACTCGCTTCCCGAGCAAGGGATCCCGGGTTCGATTCCCGGCGAGATCAGGGATTTTCACCTGCCCCGAGATGACTGGGTGTTGTTTTGTCGTCTTCATCATCATTATTCATCCCCATTACGGTCGGATGAAGGCAACGGCAAGCAACCTGCATAAAACCTTGCCTAATATGTAGGTGCATGTCTCCCGCATCGTTGGGACTTCCCTTTCCGTATTGTTTATGACAGAAGCTAGCTCATGGTGGTCTTCTACAACTCGCATACGGACCACAGCCGACAATAGGTCGTACCTCTTCCATCCAACGCTCTCTCTCTCTCTGTTGCATATGCTCCGTTCGCTGGCACCACTTGATGAATTTTTCTGTCGTTGTGACATACTTCACCGGAAGAGCTTGGTACATATTTTCTGCGATTTCTTTTATCAAGTGTGAGATTTCGTCGGCCTCTGTCATGTGGCATAGGACTCCGGGTTGAGTAGCCACCGTGCACGGATTGCGAGGCTCCTCCCTCCAGGGGTTCGAGTCCTCTCTCGGGCATGGATGTATGTGTTGTTCTTAGCACACGTTAGCTTAAGTAGTGTGTAAGTCTAGGGACCTATGGCCTCAGCAGTTTGGTCCCTTAGGAATCCACACACAATTGAACATTTGACTGTTTCCTTTCCCGATCATATTGGGTCCTGTTCTCCAATTGTTCTTCTGCTAAGCAAACCTGTTGCTGATTGCCGCTGAATGTTTTCTTCATTTCGGCCTAGAAATTTTCCCACTTATTGAGCATCTCTTAACATCGTTCTTTAACCATTGATGGGCTGCAGTTTCCAAGTAAAATACATAACAAGTCATCCCACTTGTTGTATTTGATGAATCGCTTGAAACCATTTTGCTGGATCCTGACCAACGTCTCCGGAAAACTGTACTGGGTGCAGCTTACTAACTATTGCTTTGAAGTCCATCTGGCTCCGAAAGAAGTTGGCCTTAGGAACAATGTACTGCTTGTATTCCGGCTCCTGTCCGTGTATGCGAATGCTTTTATATTGCCACAGTTACGTGAGATGTTTCGGAGTACTCTGAGTCTCTACCATGCGATGTCACGCCGAAGCAAGCCAGAGTCGTCAATACTGAAAACAAGTTTATTGCGAACATACAGTCAGAACAGGAATTTAATGCAGACGGACTGTGCTGCTGTTTATACAAATATCGAATATTCCATAATTTAGACAAAGAGTGAATATTCAGGAATATACAATAATTACAAACACATCTTAGTTTAAGAGCATTCAAGAAACGACAAATACTAAATAAAAAACATTTGCCAGTAGTTGGGTTTTAAATGGCGACCAGTAGCACACCAAAGAGCGTTGCTAACCAATACTCCACACTGCGTACGCCAGGATTCGTGGCAATATGTTAGTCGAACAATAATGAGCGCTCTATCGAGTGTCTATAGTAGTTCCCAAACATATAAATTTCACGAGTAAGCACCAATACCTTTCAAAAATAGGAATTTAACTTCTGCTCTCTTGGTGTTCTTTTTTCTCTTTATTCTCAGTTCATTCGCCCAAATAAAGGCGTGCCAGCTACGGGGAATAACTGTCCTTCAGCCCTACAGTTTGTTGAAATACAATGAGATTAACACAAAATATAAAGAGATGAAAACACAAAGTCAGAATAGCCGTCGGAAGAAGATCCTGACTGAGACATAGACCGGAGAGGCGTTTCACGGCTTGTGAATGAATATAGGATGACAGCTTTGTTTCGGTCACGAAAGTTGACATGAGTCGGGAGAGCGGTGTGCTGACCACATCCCTCTCCATATCCGCAACCAGTGTCGCGTATTGGCTGAGTATGACACAGCGGGCGGCCGGTACTTTTGGGCTATCCGAGGCGTGTTCTGGTGGAGATGGAGACGGATGTGGCATCGATGATAAGTTGGTGCTGGAAGATGATATTTTTGGAAGCTCGGTGAGCAGCACCAAGCAGAAAGGTCTGAAATACAGTAAAAAGGATCCAGGGTAATGGGATGCACATTTTGGTGAACAGTTGGAGTAAAACTAAGCATATCTTCTGTGGCGGTGGATGGATGTAGACGGCGATTAGGATGGAGTGGTATGGGGAGGCTTTGTAAGGGAGGGATTGGCTCTACATTTGTAGAAGTACGTCAGTGAGTTAAACTGCAAATGTGATATTCGGGTGCTGATTGTAAATTGGGGCATTTTGTGAATCTGTGATCGACTAAGGTGTCTCTTCCTTTTACATCTTCTCGACTATATGCAGGTTAGCATATTTTGCTGAATTAATAGTGCGAGATGAAACTGGAAGCTAATGATATGAATATTTGAAAGTGGGTATGCACTGTGCTTTAAGCTATACGATGATAATTTACAAGTAGCACAACAGATCAGCCGCGGAGCCAACCATTAGAAACTCAGCAATTATGCAAAGTAATATCGTACGTACGATTAGTATTTTTGTGAGCCACAAAAGCGTGTTGAAAATGGCAAATGGCTGGCAAACTTGCTACGACGCCAGTAACAGCCATGTGCAACTTACTGGGAATGCTAATTCGGATTATGAGAAGAGCTTAGGAAAATTCCGTGTTTGAATCAGAACATGTCAGGCAGCACGATAGTAACAGAATGTAAAGCACACAGCTCTAATACAAGGTATTATTGTAGATGGTTGCGCATCTTGGCGTAGTTTGAGGTACTGATGTCACAGATTTAAGTGTAAGAAATGGCGAACAGTTGTAAAAACTAAGTCTTTGTCAGTTATAAATCCAAATAAACTAGGATTAACTACCTAGCAATGACTAAGACTTTTTGAAACTTACTATTTTCTGTAGGAAAGATAATGTCGTGAGAGAAGTCTTATCACTACCATACAGATTGTTTTTGACTGCGAAAGAGTTTACGATGCTATTAAACTTTGTGACGGAATGCTAATGAAGAATGATAACAGTATTAAAGACCCAAGGAAATAACTTGATAATTCTAAAAGAAGGAATAATTGCCTCCGCTGCCACTACTACGAGCAGTAAAGTGGACTGAAATGTAGAAAATTATGAGAAGGAGCATAGCATTTTTTTAATGGTTCAAGGAAAATTTCAGCCTTTCCACAATGCTACGGTGTGCTGGAATTACAAGATGCAAGGAAATTTAAACCATCCTGAAAATTGAAACCGTGATATGCAGAAGAGAAAAAGCTTCCCGAGTTAGAAGGCAAGAAAAGAACAAAATGGTGGATGAAGGTGAAGTGATGCTAAAAATCAATGAAGAAGGTTGACGATCGCCGTTTCTGGACGTATTAACGATTAAGAGAAAGAATAAAATGTTAACAGAAAAACAAACTACTGACCGGTAGCAGATACACAACAACGGCAAATTCATCACGAATGTAAACCTATAGAAGGTCAAAGAATACGGTTATCGTGCTTGCAGAATATGCCCAATGGAGGGCGTTAAAATTATTGTCTAAGCAAGTGCGAAGTTACAAGCTTACAGCTCTTTCTATTGCAACCAACACTTTAATAAAATGGCAAAGGTAACGTAAATCAGAACACTGAGAGGAATTGTGGTCTTAAATAGCAATTGATTTATTCATTCATAACATCACTTGACAAAAGATGGCTACAGAAACGTCACACAATCATTTTACCTGACAAACGCTTTCAATAATATGCGGTCTATGGATAACAAAGTAATCAGCTGGAATCAACACATCACCCTAACCAGAACCATTCCCTTTATCTGACTTCAGTAATGTGAAACCCTGGTATGGCCCAAAAACTATACTACTATCGAGCCTGTAAACTCGACTATTCCATAAAGAAACATTTGGTTCCAAAGAATATGGTGCTGAGAAGCATATATTGGAGCCTTACCAACAAACGCTTTACCCTTCTGCAAGTCAGGGTGGCACAACACGATGAGATCGCCGACTGCAGTCATGGACAGCAACAATCTGTTATTAACATCGCGCGCCCGCAAATATGCAAGTACGTGGTCTCGCGTTCGGCTGATTCGGTGGAGTCCAGTGTTCAGGTGGACCTGTTTGCTGGTCTGCCAAACTAATTTGACTCCGTGACACACTATGCGTGACGGAATATGTCAAACGTTTAGACAGCTGACTCAAAACAAATAAGTATACCCATGCATAACCCGTGTGCGTGATGCAAGGAACCGTACCTATGACGGTTCAGATGGTGACTGGCACAGGCTCTAAGTGGCACACTAGCAAAGGTCACAAGTCTTACCGTCTAGGTAAAGACCTGCCATTCTTTACTATCGAAGCGTCAGTACAAGAATGATCTTCTCTTTCTCTACAGCTTTCCTCCGCAGCTCGGTAGCATAGCACATTTTCTTGCTTAGACCACACTCACTTTAGCACAAGCCAATCACAAGCTAGACATCAGCATTCGAAGCTGGGAGACCGCCCCTCCTGCTCCGCATACACAGATTTGACGAACCAGCGACTTTAATAACTAATTGGGAGAAAAGAAAATAGATTCAGCTTGACACCCTCTTTCCCAAGCGTTTAAACCGTGTCTGTGCTAAAAGATGGACCCACAGCCCTACATGAAAAGGACATTATCTCCCATTTTGAATCCATTTTGAACTTTCCAAAGAGCAGCCATAGACTTGCGAAAAGCCTCGTGCCTTCACAAATATGATTTTCAGCAGAGTCTGGACGCCTGAGAATTTGCAGAAACTCTCAGCGGTCTCATCCACTTTCTACCTAACAAGGGCCCACACTGTGCTTCATTACCAGCTATCACGTATTATGATGGGCCGCTCATACCTGCAACAACTCCTCAGTGCTAGTCAGCCTACCTTGATGTGGCCATCGACTGACCGGCGCCACCTAATGTGTCTGCACAATGAGACCTGGGGACTTGGATGCTGGCAAACCTTTTCACACAGGTTCCACAGAAAAAAGCTGCTCTCAGCTGCCATATGCTTTTACTGTGGTGAATTATCTCGGCTCCCGCTTCCTTCGTATGCAGTTAATGCCTACCGCTATGCCTTCACTAGAGCACATCATTTGAATAAAGTCAGAACGTACCAAATATATCAACCAAGTAATAAAGATCACTTTCCCTACGAACATTAAGCAGCATGACACCACATCAAAAGTGAGAGTGCCCTGCAATCTCTCACTGTGATCTGTAATCTTCACTGAACTCATTTACGGGGAGAAGAGAAATATGAGCCTAATGTTCCGTTCACAGCAGAGTCGTATAAACAGAACTTAACGTCATTTCGATAACAAAGGGAGAAGAACTTCGTTATGGTTACTCGAAGGAACAATGCAAACAGAAAAACTAAGTGAGGATACCTGGATGAAACTTTGAATCACGCTGGTAGTAAATATGTGACCATTTCATTTGCCCTTTGTCAAATAAGTCGGTGAACCCTATAGAAGAAGTGTCCTAATCGAGGCCCTTAACAGATTTTGAATCATGCTAGTAGAAAGAGGCAACAAGTTAATACACACTTCCTCGAAACACTTAACCAATTCTTTGACACAATTGTGATAGTGGAGAGACGTGAGACCGTAAAGGGGCGAGAATAAGAACAAGGAGGATGTCAAAATCAGATTACCACTGGCAAAAAGGGCATTCCTGGCCAAGAGAAGGCTACTAGTATCAAACAAGGGCCTTAATTTGAGGAAGGAATTTCTGAGAATGTACGTTTGGAGCACACCATTGTATGGTGGTGAAACATGGACTGTGAAAAAACCGGAACAGAAGAAATCGAGATATGGTTCTATAGACGAATGTTCAAAATTAGGTGGACTGATAAGGAATGAGGAGGTTCTGCGCGGAATCGGAGAGGAAAGGAATATGTGGGAAACACTGACAAGAAGAAGGGATAGAATGACAGGACGTCTGTTAAGGGAAACAGTGTGTAACTTCCATAGTACTAGAGGGAGCTGTAGAAGGCAAAAACTGTAGAGGAAGACAGAGATAATACACTACTGGCCATTAAAATTGCTACACCAAGAATAAATGCAGATGATAAACGGGTATTCATTGGACAAATATACTATACTAGAACTGACATGTGATTACATTTTCACGCAATTTGGGTGGATAGACCCTGAGAAATCAGTACACAGATCAGCCACCTCTGGCAGTAATAACGGCCTTGATACGCCTGGGCATTGAGTCAAACAGAGCTTGGATGGCGTGTACAGGTACAGCTGCCCATGCAGCTTCAACACGATACCACAGTTCATCAAGAGTGGTGACTGGCGTATTGTGAAGAGCCAGTTGCTCGGCCACCATTGGCCAATTTTCTGTAGGTGAGAGTTCTAGAGAATGTGCAGGCCAGGGCAGCAGTCGAGCATTTTCAGAATCCAGAAAGGCCCGTACAGGACCTGCAACATGCGGTCGTGCATTATTCTGCTGAAATGTAGGGTTTCGCAGGGATCGAATGAGGGGAGAGCCACGGGTCGTAACACGTCTGGAATGTAACGTCCACTGTTCAAAGTGCCGTCAGTGCGAACAAGAGGTGACAGAGACGTGTAACCAATGGCACCCCATACCATCACGCCGGGTGATACGCCAGTACGGCGATGGCGAATACACGCTTCCAATGTGCGTACACCGCGATGTCCCGAAACACGGATGCGACCATCATGATGCTGTAAGCAGAACCTCGATTTATCCGAAAAAAAAAGACGTTTTGCCATTCGTGCACCCAGGTTCACCGTTGAGTACACCATCGCAGGCACTCCTGTCTGTGATGCAGCGTCAAGGTTAACCGCAGCCATGGTCTCCGAGCTGACAGTCCATGCTGCTGCAAACGTCGTCGTACTGTTCGTACAGATGGTTGTTGTCTTGCAGACGTCCCTGTCTGTTGACTCAGGGATCGAGACGTGGCTGCACGCTCCGTTACAGTCATGGGGATAAAATGCCTGTCATCTCGACTGCTAGTGATACGAGGCCGTTGGGATCCAGCACGGCGTTCCGTATTACCCTCCTGAAACAACCGATTTCATATTCTGCTAACAGTCATTGGATCTCGACGAAAGCGAGCAGCAATGTCGCGATACGATAAACCGTAATCGCGATAGGCTACTATCCGACCTTTATCAAAGTCAGAAACGTGATGGTCGCAACGCCGGTCAACTACTGTTTGTGTATAAGAAATCGGTTGGAAACTTTCCTCATGTCAGCACGTTGGAGGTGTCGCCACCGGCTCCAACCTTGTGTGAAAGCTCTGAAATGTTAATCATTTGCATATCACAGCATCTTCTTCCTGTCGGTTAAATTCCGGGTCTGTAGCACTTCGTGGTTTTGCAATTTTAATGGCCAGTAGTGTACGTTCAGCATATTAATGAGACGTAGTTTGCAAGTGCTGCTCTGAGATTAAGAGTTTGTCACAGGAGAGGAATTCATGGAGAGCAGCATCAAACAAGTCAGAAGACTGCTGACTCAAAAAAAAAAAAAAAAAAAAAAAAAAAAAAAAAAAAAAAAAGCCTTGCGAATGCAGTGGATGTAATTTATCGAGACAGCGAGCAGGTAAAACTTCAGTGATATATCTAAGTGTTGATCTACGAGGCCTTGAAATCATTCTGGAGAGACATTTATCCATGCATCTTGGCGCAACACCTACAGTTGTTCTTTTGCAGTTGATGTTGGGTCACTGAGCTCACAAAGGTATGGACACCGTTCGACGACCGCACAGTTAAGTTGAGATCGGGTGATCTAGGAGCCCATGTCATTTATCTGCTTGTAAATAGAGAGCTGTGACATTTCTCATTGCCCTGTTCAAACAAGAATCTCTGTCAGGATATTATCGCCAGAAAGGGATGTAGATAATCAGCCGTAATGTTCCCACAACGTGTAGCCTTCGTAGGTTCACGAGGAAGGTCAATGGGGTCTAATTGCGACCAGCAGGTGTTCACCGCACAAAGGCGCCTCCTGCCTGGACGCAACCTTATTGACAAGCAGGATTCATGACTGCTTCTGCACGCGCCAATCAACTGGATATAGCTGAAATTGGGATTCACTGAAACATGTCACAAGCCGCCACTATTCCATGATCCAGTGATGATGTTCATAAGTCAGCGCTAGCCTTTGAACGCTATGTCAAGGTGTTAGCAAACGGACGCAAGCTGATCATTGGCTGCTGAAGGCTAAGTGGTGCATTTGCCGTCCGTACATTCGTATATGAATGGCTTAATGACGTCCCACATTCAAATAGGCTGCGTTCCGATTCACAGCAGAGAGTCGATCGCGCCATGTGGCTTTGCAGAGGCGACGCGACATCCGTTCGTCAAACACTTTGCACTTCGCCTCTCCGCTAATCAAGATGTGCCCTAGACACTGCTGGCGTTGAAAACCCGAATTCTTATGCTATCACCGATATACTATTACCCATGTATCTTGTAATGATAATAATTCCTGTTGAAAGACGGTCAACTCTCTAAGTGCTGCCATCTTCACTAAGCCCCCTTTTGCAACAATCGGCTGAGAAATTGGGGCTATACTCTCGCACTCCGCCGTGTGGCGTTGCCTTCCACCTCACAGTGGTATCTTTAATTAAAACTATTATCACAGCGCTACATCAGAAAGAAATATATGATGTTTAGGTAAATTAATTATAGCCACCAAAAAGCAAACCTCACTGATGACCGTTAAGAGTTTCTTTTTAACAGAAACGTGCGGTGCGACGCACTAGTAAAAATGTGGCTTTGACTGAATTTGTCTTTATCTGTTTTAGTCCATCATCTTATTGCTTTTATAGTTGGGGACGCATCAACCCAGTGAGTAGGTTGGTTAGCGTCACTGTTCGAGGGCATGTAATCGAGTAGTCACGTACAATTATGTATATATAATGTTTCAGATAGAAGTAAAATACAATATGTTTCAGTGTTTTTTGGAAATTCAACATATAATTGGGGTGAAACAGGGCATGACTGATTCATTGAGCCACCATTGCGCAGCCCAATCCACTAAAGACAGAAACTTGAAATTTGAAGAGGTTGTTTATCCTATACAATAGGCATCGTTTAGTAAGGTATCGTTAGATATTCCTCCCCTAAGGAGTAGAAATGGGGATGAAAGGTTTTTTGAAAACATGTCGCCAATTAAGGCAATTTAGAAGCTAGAACTAAAAATGTTGGTATTTGAATTCTATGTCAGAAATGAAAGTGCGTGCTTCAGCATTTCAACCACTTAGGGAAATAACCGTGGGTGAAGCGTTTTTGGAAAATAAATCATTTCGGAAGTCCTAATAAAGCATTTTAAAGCTACATCTATGAAAATTGGAATTCTCTGTTAGAAATAAAGTAATACTTAGTGTTTTTCGAAATTGATCTCATAAAGGGGTGAAATAGGGAATGAAAATTTTTAAAACTAGATCATTGAAAATTTGTTTTTGACTTCTAAGTAAATATTTGTTATGGGGTGATGTTTCTGCGGAAATACCACAACAAGAACTCAAAAGGTAGGATTAACAAAGACTCCAGCTGCCAGAATCGCTTTTTGGTCAGAAGTAAATTCGCATAAGACCGTGCTTCTACGGACTTAATTACCGTGCAAAATTTGCAAGATGTTGCAACGTGTGAAGAACATAAAAATTCGATTAAAAAGGAAACAACAAAAATCTATTCATACCATATAGTCAACGGCAGCGATGCAGCTGGCGCTAAGTTAGTATATATATCGTACAGTGTTATAAAACGATCGGTGGGAATATTTCAGCGAGTTCTAGCTTTCGTTAAGGAAGCAGTTAACGAAAGACCACGAATAGTGTTTGTTCGCTCACCGCCAAAACATCCGCCTGCAACTTCTCGTATTTTATGGTGATAAGCTGCTTCCAAAACACAATAAAATTTATTTGTATGACAAGAAGATAAAGTAGGGGTCATGTTCGAAATAATCAACAACACTATATATAATAGATAAGGTAATTATTGAGCCAACAGTCACAGACAGGGTACACTTACTTGTTGTCAATACAAGCTATGGAGGAAGAAAACAAATAAGTTAAGTAAGATCTATAACCTGTTATCAGAGACATGAACTCCCATCTTAGTTAGTTCTAGTAATTACGTTAAACACAAAGATAATAAACGTGTTTGCTGGTCTCTTAACAAATAGCACTCCAGTAAAACATTTCACCGAACATATTCAGGAACATATTGTCTTTTCTTTATATACATTGAATACATATTCAAATACAGAGATATGTAAACAGGCAAAATACGACGCTGCCTGTATAAGACAACAAGTGTCTGGCGCAATTGTTAGATCGCTTACTGCTGCTACAATGGCAGGTTATTAAGATTTAAATGAGTCTGAACGTGATATTATAGTCGGCGCACCAACGATGGGACACTGCAACTCCGAGGTAGCGATAAAGTGGGCATATTCCCGTACGATCATTTCACGAATGTCCAGCGAATATGAAGAATCCGCTAAAACATCGAATCTCCGGCATCGCAGCGGCCGGAAAAAGTTCCTGCAAGAACTGGACCAACGACGACTGCAGAAAATCGTTCAAGGTGACAGAAGTGCAACCCTTCCTGAAATTGCCGCAGATTTCAATGCTGGGCCATCAGTGTGCGAACCATTGAACGAAATATCTTCGATATGGGCTTTCGGAGCTGAAGGCCCACTCGTGTGCTCTGGATGACTGCACCACACAAAATTTTACGTCTTGTCTGGGCCTGTCAGCACCGACATCGGACTTTTGACGACTGAAGACATGTTGCCTGGTCGGATGAGTCTTGTCTCAAATTGTATCGGGCGGATGGATGTGTACGGATATGGAGACAACCTCATGAATCCATGGACGTTACATGTCAGCAGGGGACTGTCCAAGCTGGTGGAGGCTCTGTAAAGGTGTGGGGCGTGTGCGGTTGGGTGATATGGGACCCATGATACGTATAGATACGACTCTGAAGGTGACATGGACCTAAGCATCCTGTATGATCAAGTGCATCCGATCATGTCCATAGTGCATTCCGATGGACTTGGAAAATTTCAGCAGGACAGTGCTACAGAGTGCCCCCAGCAACACTCTTCTGAATTTAAACACTTCCGATGGCCATCCATATCCGCATCCAGTGACGCCTGTGGGCTGAGGACGACCCAGCGTTCGGTCGGCATCGTTAGTTTTGGGACGCCTTGCAACGTACTGTTAAGAGGAGATCTCAACCGCTCGTGCTCTTACGGATTTATGGACAGCCCTGCAGGATTCATAATGTCAGTTCCCTCCAGCACTACTTCAGACATTAGTTGAGTCCATGCTACGTCGTGTTGCGGAACTTCTGCGTGCTGGCGGGGGCCCTACACGATATTAGGCAGGAGTACCAGTTTCTTTGACTCTTCAGTATAGGATAATTTTGAACATCTATTAAACAAAAAATAAAGCTTTAGCTAGCATACTTGGAAACTGCTTGTCGGTCCGGGATACGTAACTAGTAGGATTGATAGAGAGAACAGAGGAACAGAGGACGCGAAGGAGGCGTTCTTAATTACGATGTGTTTTACTGTTAAGGTTCTGAGAGCGTATGTTCCTAGGAGAAGAAGCCACCATATTGCTTCCTCCAACGTACATTTCGCAAAAATACCACGAGGATACAATTAGAAAGATGCGAGTTTGCACAGAGGCTTACCAGAAATCATTGTTCCAGCAACTCTTTCGCTACTGGACAGTACCCTCCACCACACAGACTATATAGCTTGTGGAGTGTAGATATACATCAGGGTTTCCGAAACTGGCTTCCGCGGAACACTTGTCTTCGCGGAAAATGAGTAAGTGTTCTGTGAAAAGTATCACTAACATAATTTTTAACAACCTGAAAAAATATATACACTCCTGGAAATGGAAAAAAGAACACATTGACACCGGTGTGTCAGACCCACCATACTTGCTCCGGACACTGCGAGAGGGCTGTACAAGCAATGATCACACGCACGGCACAGCGGACACACCAGGAACCGCGGTGTTGGACGTCGAATGGCGCTAGCTGCGCAGCATTTGTGCACCGCCGCCGTCAGTGTCAGCCAGTTTGCCGCGGCATACGGAGCTCCATCACAGTCTTTAACACTGGTAGCATGCCGCGACAGCGTGGACGTGAACCGTATGTGCAGTTTACGGACTTTGAGCGAGGGCGTATAGTGGGCATGCGGGAGGCCGGGTGGACGTACCGCCGTATTGCTCAACACGTGGGGCGTGAGGTCTCCACAGTACATCGACGTTGTCGCCAGTGGTCGGCGGAAGGTGCACGTGCCTGTCGACCTGGGACCGGACCGCAGCGACGTACGGATGCACCCAAGACCGTAGGATCCTACGTAGTGCCGTAGGGGACCGCACCGCCACCGCCACTTCCCAGTAAATTAGGGACACTGTTGCTCCTGGGGTATCGGCGAGGACCATTCGCAACCGTCTCCATGAAGCTGGGCTACGGTTCCGCACACCGTTAGGCCGTCTTCCGCTCACGCCCCAACATCGTGCAGCCCGCCTCCAGTGGTGTCGCGACAGACGTGAATGGAGGGACGAATGGAGACGTGTCGTCTTCAGCTTCTGCCTTGGTGCCAATGATGGTCGTATGCGTGTTTGGCGCCGTGCAGGTGAGCGCCACAATCAGGACTGCATACGACCGAGGCACACAGGGCCAACACCCAGCATCATGGTGTGGGGAGCGATCTCCGACACTGGCCGTACTCCTCTGGTGATCGTCGAGGGGACACTGAATAGTGCACGGTACATCCAAACCGTCATCGAACCCATTGTTCTACCATTCCTAGACCGGCAAGGGAACTTGCTGTTCCAACAGGACAATGCACGTCCGCATGTATCCCGTGCAATCCAACGTGCTCTAGAAGGTGTAGGTCGACTACCCTGGCCAGCAAGATGTCCGGATCTGTCCCCCATTGAGCATGATTGGGACTGGATGAAGCGTCGTCTCACGCGGTCTGCACGTCCAGCACGAACGCTGGTCCAACTGAGGCGCCAGGTGGAAATGGCCTGGCAAGCCGTTCCACAGGACTACATCCAGCATCTGTACGATCGTCTCCATGGGAGAATAGCAGCCTGCATTGCTGCGAAAATTAGATATACACTGTACTAGTGCCGACATTGTGCATGCTCTGTTGCCTGTGTGTATGTGCCTGTGGTTCTGCCAGTGTGATCATGTGATTTATCTGACCCCAGGAATGTGTCAATAAAGTTTCCTCTTCCTGGGACAATGAATTCACGGTGTTCTTATTTCAATTTCCAGGAGTGTATTTTTTTCTACTTTTGTAAAATTTTATTAACCTTCAGAATAAACAAGGTGTTCCGTCGAAGTACCAGTGTTCTCAAAATGTTCCGTCATATGAAATGAGTGGTATCCCTTGATGTTTATGTATATCTGGCCGCTAATGCAGGTCAATTTCAAATGGGACGAGCCTGTCCGTGAGTTTGGACTACTCATTTGATTAGAGAATTTTTTTCTTCAATAATTCTTTATTGAACATAATGAGAATCACACACACGAAAGAATTTTATCTACACACCCTATTTTCCCACGTAATCTCCATCACGTTCTATGGCCTTCCTCGAGCGCGAAACAAAGCGTGTATGCTCTGTCAGTACCAATCCTTGTCCTGGTGGCGGAAGTAGTACTTCAGTGTGTAAATCAACTCCTCATCGTCCTCAAAATGTCTTCCACTCATGCCATCCTTTAATCTGTTATCACGAATGACAACATCAGCTCTCTGCAACATGTCAGGTGTGACAGCCGTGGATGGTCTCCCAGACCGCTGCAAATCGTGGAGCCCACTTATGACCTCACCCTCCGTGCCCAGCGACTTTACTTCGTCGACAGCAGATGCTCCATGGACTTGTAAACTGTTTGTGAATATTCCCCACAGTTTCTTTCTCTGCAGTGAGAAATTCAATGACGGCACCTTGCTTGAAACGCACATCATTTACAGACGCCATTTTTAAACTGTCTTGCAGCTACGCTATCTGTCGGAAGAGACGGGAACTTGGCACTCTCAATCAGGAGACTTCAAATAATACATACGTAATGTTTCACATTCGTAGCATAGTTTTCGGCTGAGAAAAACGCAACCTTCGCATGAAAGGCCGGAAGCGTATTAGTGACGGGTGTTAGCCCACTGCGACACCGTGAATACTTCGACAGAAAGAAGAAAGGAAGAGAATCTAATCCATTGGTATTTGCATAAAGAAGATGATAAACAAACGCTGAACAACAAGGCCTCATATCTCCTTAGTAACGGAATCTACCTATACATAGATCATAAACTTTGTCACATTTTCTTGGTAACCTAAGCTCTGTACTTTGTTTATGGTCATAGATGCCCCGAAAACTACGGAACAGGATATTAACAAGCAAATCAGCAGCTTCATTGAGCGACTTCCGAATACCTTGCGTTCGTAGGAGCCGAGAGGCGTAAGCAGTTCCAACAGCTAATAGCTGAAGCAAACTATTTCATTCGTATTTTTCACGAAGTGACTTCTTGACGTTCTGGGCTGTGTTATGACCAATGATCGCCTTAGAATTTGTTTTCGAATTATTTATTAATTCGAGCTATAGCTGTTTCAGATGGCTATGAACTATGAGTTTTAGTAATTAGCTCTGTCTCATTTCGCACTAAGAGCTGAGGAAACGCGCACATCAGAATTATACTTGTATCTTTTTACATCTTGTAAATGAATCATATGCTAATCACGTGATAATCTTAAAGGTAATCTGTTATGTATTCTTAACTGATACTGTGAGTATTTACTGAACCGAGCTCGTTTATTTTACTCCACCATATGTTGTGATAAGGGAATTCCAAATTCAGTTATTCCGTTACAGGGCATCACGTACGGTGGCGTGCTGAAAAGTAATGCCCCCTTTTTTCCCTCAATAACGGTTGAGTCTCTACATGGCATGTATATTATTCGATCGGGTTGCTTGCTTCTCTGACACGAGTTGCAAACCTGTGCTGCTAGAGGGCTCAGCCTCCTAGCATGTAACATGGTGGTGTATAACGTAATTGTGTTGGTGCGTGAGAAACAACGTGTTGTACTTGAGTTTCTAACCGTAGAAAACATGCGTCCAGTTGAAATCCATAGAAGAATGAAAGCTGTGTGGGGTTACGGTGAGTTATGTGCGACGTTGGGCTGTGCGAGGTCTCAATGAAAGAAAGGCTGATGCTAACCCGAGACTCATCAGAGAAAATCATCGGATACGACTTATATAGCTCTCGGATGAGCGCTGCATAAGTTCACTGCGAACCCCAAACGGTTCAAGGACCCTACAGTCTCCACCAACAACAGGCCCATCATCTATTTAAACACCATGGCGAAATCCCTTGAATCGTTGATCCTTCACCGACTTTCCAAACCTCTGGCAGCGGCTGGGACACCTCTCTGCCGAACTTCAGGCGTTTCGAATCACTGAACACGTCAGAAAAGGCATCAACGCCGCCAAGTCGACAGCTGCCTTTTTTCTGGACTTGCTAAACGCCTACGATAAGATCTGGACCGACAACCTCACGCCCAAGATGCTTGCGCAGACCTCGTGGCTCACCACGCAATGCGTTCTGGCATTCGACCATTGACAGCTGGCACTACACAGGAATCCGTGCTATCTCCCATTCTTTTTTAACATCTACGTGAATGATATGCCGAGCATCCCCGAGTGCCACCTGGCACAATATGCTGATAACACAGTACTCTATCCCACTGGACGTATCACTGACGCTGTCATCGCCCACCTCCAACGACAGGTGGACGCCACCATCACCTGGTGCCGGACAAACAAAATCGCTCTTAATGCCGCCAAAACTACGGCGGTCTATTTCACGAAACGGCGCCCAGTCCTCCGCGATTTTTGGATTGCACGTGTGCAGGTGCCCTGGTCTCCGACGACCACTCATCTCGGGGTCTGGATGGACCACAAGCTGCTCTTCCACTGTCATATCGCCAACAAGGGGCAAAAGCTGACCGGGGCCTTGTGCCCCCTCTTCCGCAGTAGGGAACTTAACCTGCCTACCATGCTCCATATCTATTGGGCGTTATCCTGCCTGCCCTTACGTATGGCTCCACTGCATGGGCCACGGTTAATGTCACCCGGATGTGGACGTTGCAGAGCCTGCAGAACGAGGTCCTGAGGTGGTGCCTGCACGCCCCGCATCTCACGTGGATTGTGACTCCCCATGAGAAAGCAGTCATCGTCCGCCTCAAGGAGACCATACGCAACAACGCGCGGCAGCTGTATGAGACAGTGGCTGCACTACAGGACACTGTCCATGGGCTACGTCACATTGGGACTACACATCCACGCCGCCGACATCACCATCCGGTTCCGCTGACCATGCAAGAGGAATCGGCTTCCGAACAAGACTAGCGCTGGGCCTGGCACGCCCATGACTTTCGACTCCTACCTGCCCATGTAAGACTACGTTTCTGTGCCGGACACCGTTGCAGGGTGTTATGGGACTCTAAGTCCCACCGCCACACCTCCAAAGTGTATTGCAGTGACGCAGTGTCACTGCCCATGGTTTCTATAATTATATAGAAACCATGGGCAGTGACCAACACAGTTAAACCGTGGAAGGCTGGTGATGCTGTAGTGTACCGTATCACAAAATTAAAAAAAAAGCTGCATATTACGAGAGCGAGTACAGACTGCAGCACAGAAAACTGCGTGTACAGTGGGTACCAAGAATGCTCTCTTCTAACATGAGACAGACTCGACATATGTCAACAATTTCCTATGCATTTTGAGCATGAGGTTGATGTGTTTCTTAACAAAATTTTGAAGGGTCATGGAAGTAGTGGAACAAAGGTGGCGTCGCCCCAGTGACGTCGCCCAAGATGGCGGACGCGACGTCAGCTGATGGCTCGAGTATGTGATGTCACGTGACGTCAGCTGATGACGCGATTCAAGTCATCTAAGATGGCTGATGTTACGTCATCTGATGACGCGAGTACCGTTATCAAAGATGGTGGCTTTTGGCGATAAAATGTCACGCCCGCCTATTGGGAATTTCGAATTTTGGAGGGAAGATACGTCAATTGGGCTACGTCTGGTAACCTAAGAAAATGACAGGAAAAAAAGGGCACTTGAGGTACCTCCAGTAACTTGAGTCACCCGACCGCCACCTCTTCCTAACTGGCGGGAAAAGGACCCAGCCTGTGCTGGCCATAAGTATTCATTTTCTGTCTTTATTTAAACAATTAGAGGCAGTACCACCAGCAAGTGTGTTCGGAGAGGGAATTTCGAATTTTTGAGGGAATTTTGCTGTAAGAGCTTATTCCTGCAGCTGAAGGGAGTTAGTGTGGTGTTGTCCCCACTAGACGCTGCTCATAATGTGAATCAATTGGAACACAATTTCTTTAAATTTGTTTAAATTTCTTTAAATTTATATTGATTTGTTTAAATTTCTTTTAAATTTGTTGAAATTTCTTTAAATTTATTATCTACCTACAGCAGTAGTGGTTTATTTCGGTGTTACCACCACAAGAGGCTGACATATTGTGTGCTTGTTGAGTTGTCGGTATTCAATTAGCGGTATGTTGGTGCCAGACAGGAGTAGTTTTAATAGCTGTATCACATGCACTCATTCAGCCAAGGACTGCATCCACAGCTCTCTGCATAAGGAATGGAAGCGAGTATTAATGCTTGAACGCATGAAGGGGAAGAATACAGTCCTGCAATTAAATGCTTAAATTTAAGGATGCATTACACAATGCATGGAAACATCTGTCTCTGCTGGAATTGTCTGTCATTTCTAAAACCTACGTGTAAGCTCCCACCACAGAAAAGACAACTGCTTCAGATCCACCAGACCAAAGAACTAACAAAGTTCTCGGGTTTACTGCTAGAGGGTGCCACGATAGGTCACATGATCGTGCAGTTCAGTCCATAGGAGCCCAGCATCACGATGACATCATGTCTTTTCCTTAGCTACACGTCTGTCCCAGCCTCCTCACCCTCCCGGTGGCCTGGAGGGTAAAGCTATGGGGAAAAGGAACCAGCCTGTTCTGGGCTGCTGGTGAGAGGATGGAGTGTACTTTATTTAATTTTTGAACAATTTATTTAGGGGCGGTCTGGAGGGGGGGACATTGCCATGAAAAGGAATCAACCTGTTCTGTGCTGTTGGAAAGAGGAATTATTTATTTTTGGAACAATTTACTTAGGCACAGATTTCACATAGTTTATTTATTACGCTGATACAAAACTCTTTACCCTGACCTGCTTGGGGTCACGATATACAGTTTACAGACCTGGAAACTACTCGTAAATAATACATTACATTGATGTGCAGAGACGCAAACAACTCCGAAATAATTCAGTACACAGCATACAGACGTGCAAACTACAATGCATGTAAACTCGCTCACAACACTTAAACACCCTGTAAGTGGGCTGTTTAGGTTTTTACATTGGTAACGCCACGTAGTGCTCCGTATGAAAATCACTGGCTGTGCTGTGTGCAGTCTTTGGCTGGTTAACATTGTTGTAATATTCACTATTGTAGTGTTGGGCAGCTGGTTGTTAACAGCGCGTAGCGTAGCTGGAGGTGAGCCGCCAGCAGTGGTGGATGTGGGGAGAGAGACAGCGGAATTCTGAGAGCGGGCGATCTGGATAGGTGTCCATCAGAAAGAGTAAATTTGTAATAATGCATATCATGGACTGATATATAAATTATGACTTTTGAACACTATTAAGGTAAATAGTTTGTTCTCTATCAAAATCTTTCTTTTGCTGGCAGTAGTGGCGCTCGCTGTATTGCAATAGCTTCAGTAACGCAGATTTTTGTGAGGTAAGTGATTTGTGAAAGGTATAGGTTAATCTTAGTCAAGGCCATTCTTTTGTAGGGATTATTGAAACTCAGATTCTGTTGCGCTAAAAATATTGAGTGTCAGTTTAAACACAGTCATGTATAATTTTTCTAAGGGGACGTTTCAACCCGAAAATAATGCAGTACACAAACACTCAGTGCATGTAAAATTCGCAACTTATCAGCGACTCGAATCCTGATTCTACTGGATGGAAAGCTTGAGTACACCCCCTAACACACTGGAACTGTCCAGACGCAGGAGAGGAAGGTTGGGTTCGTGTACTTTATTTATTTTGGTCAGGCAACGCACATATATCGTTCCTAATTACCCAAATAATCACAAACATCAGTCCTAATTACACAACTATATGCGTATTGCTGCACAAAGACGGCATAAAATCGCAATATTGCGCAAAAACTGATAATACCCTACAACTGGTCTTATCTTGCTGGGAAAAAAGTCTCGCAATACCACTCGAAACTTACGCAAATATCGACCCCAATTACGTAATTAATCACGAAGATTAGGTCTAATTACACAACTATATGCATAGAGCTGTCACCAGTCTGTGACTGGCTTGATGCATCCCGCCACGAATCATCAATTATTTGCTGGATGTATTCCAGTCTCAGTCTCCCTCTACAGTTTTTGCCCTCTACAGCTCCCTCTAGTACCATGGAAGTCACTCCCTCATGTCTTAATAGATGTCCTGTCATCCAATCGCTTCTCCTTATCACTGTATATTCCTTTCCTCTCCGATTCTGCACAGAAACACTTCATTCCTTACCTTATCAGTCCACCTAATTTTCAACATTCGTCTGTAGCACAACATGTCAAATGCTTAGATTCTCTTCTGTTCCGGTTTTCCTAGTCGATGTTTCACTACCATACAATGCTGTACTCCAGACGCTCATTCTCAGAAATTTCTTCCCAAAATTAAGGAGGATATTTGATATTAGTAGACTTCTCTTGGCCAGAAATGCCCTTTCTGCCATTGCTAGTCTGCTTTTGATGTCCTTGCTCCCTCCATCATTGGTTATTTTTCTGGGTAAGCAGCAGAATTCCTTAACTTCATCTACTTCGTGACAATCAATCCTGATGTTAAATTTCTTGCTGTTTTCATTTCTACTACTTCTCATTTCCTACGTCTTTCTTCGGTTAACTCTCAATCCATACTCTGTACTCATTAGACTGTTCATTCCGTTCAGCAGATCATGTAATTCTTCTTCACTTTTCACTCAAGATAGCAATGTCATTGATATCCTTTCACCTAGAATTTTAATTCCACTCCTGAGTCTTTCTTTTATTTCCGTCATTGCTTTCTCGATGTGCAGACTGAACAGTAGGGGTGAAATGCTACATCCTTCTCTTACACCCTTTTTAATGCGAGCACATTGTGCTTGGTCGTCCACTCTTCTTGTTCCCTCTTGTCTGTTGTACATATTGTATTGACCCGTTTCTCCCTGTAGCTTATCTCTACTTTTTGCAGAATATCGAATATCTTGCGCCATTTTATATTGACGAACGCCTTTTCCAGGTCGACGAATCCTACGATCGTGTCTTGATTTTTCTCTAGTCTTGCATCCATTATTAACCGCAACGTCAGAATTGCCTCTCTCGTGCCTTTACCTTTCCTAAAGACAAACTGATCGTCATCTAGCGAACCTTAATTTTCTTTTCCATTCTTCTGTATATTGTTCTTGTAAGCACCTTGAATCCTTGAGCTGTGAAGCTGATCGTGCGATATTTCTCGCACTTGTCAGCTCTTGCGGTCTTCGAAATTGTGTGGCTGATGCTTTTCCGATAGTCAGATGGTATGTCACCAGCTCATACATTCTATACACCAACGTCGTTTTATTGCCACTTCCCCCAATGATTTTAGAAATTCTGACGAAATGTTAACCATCCCTTCTGCCTTATTTGATCTTAAGTCCTACAAACTTTTAAATTCTGATTATAATACTGGATCCCTTATCTCATCTAAATCGACTGCTGTTTCTTCTTCTATCACGTAAGAATAATCTTCCCCATCGTAGAGGCTTTCAATGTATTCTTTACACCTAATCGCTCTCTCCTCTGCAAGGAATTCCAGTTGCACTCTTTATGTTATGACCCTTTCTTTTAATACCACCGAACGTGATTACCACGGTACATAAATATCGATTCAGCAACGTGCATGAGCCTCTGGTGTTAAAAACATCCTGTATTTCCTTTCCTACACCCCAGATCTCAGTAGTATTCGTGAGGAAGAGAGACAAATGACGAAGCTAACATCTTGCGACTAGTACGCGATGAGCACAAATTATTTGAGGTAAATTCGTGATTGGTCGCTTGAATAAGATCACTATCTAATTCTTGTCGAAATGAGATAGACCTCCGTCTCTCGAAGTAACTTTGTATCTTCGTTCCTGTGCTCAGACACATTTCTTTATTTTTAACAGAGTTCTCACTTTCGTTTAATGCCAACTCAAGTACTTTTCAAAAACTTGAGGTAGGCAGTGTCGGAGAATTTACAGATAAATATGCATGAAGCGACGATAGTAAAACAGCTGTACTTGACATCATACTAGCAACCAAATTGGTTCACTTGAAATACAAAAACGTAGCAGTTCAAACTGCGAATATTGTTCTTGGAACGCCAGGTATATCTTGAGCGAGAGTAAATGCGTCTTATATATACGTAGGATGACGTAATTTCAATACGCAGGCAAAAAGTTATTTATTATTAATGGAAATGTTACACTCTCTTTCAACAAATGACAACGTAACGTAACCTGCAACTAACCCACCGATAATATAGTGCATGAAACGATTACTTTCTCCAGGAAATTAACCTAATGTTGCACAGAAGAAAAGAATGGTACTAACACCTGCGTGTTATTGAAATAATTGCAATGAATTTCTTTAACTTTATCTCTTTAAGAACTGAGTTAACCTTTAACTAACTTTGAATTAACTGAAAATACAGGCATTAAAAAAAATTTACGTCACCCCAGTTCCCAGAACTTCTGAAGACAGACGTTGACTGTGGGTATTGTATCACAGACACAGTCCCATTGACTGTTCAGAGATGTCACTAAACCCGCCCAAAGATGTAAACAACCATGCATGAGCAGCGACCATTAGACTGAGGGGGTCCGACAGTCCATCAGTTCCAGTCATTCCACCAGGCTCGTGTTGCCTTTCGTTCAACCATGCCTCGACGAACAATATCGCGGTTCGATCGCGTCCGTATTGTTACTTTGTGCCAGGAACGCTCTCAACAAGAGAAGTGTCCAGGCGTCTCGGAGTGAACCAAAGTGATGTTGTTCGGACATGGAGGAAATACAGAGAGAAAGGAACTATCTATGACCTCCCTCGCTCATTGCACCCGAGGGCTACTACTGCAGTGGATGACCGCTACCAGCAGATTATGGCTCGGAGGAACGCTGACACCATGTTGAACAATGCTTTTCGTACAGCCACAGGACGTCGTGTTACGACTCAAACTGTGTGCAATTGGCTGCATTATGCTCAACTTCACTCCCGACGTTCATGGTGAAGTCCATATTCGCAACCACGACACTGCGCAGCGCGGTACTTAGGGGCCCAACAACATGCTG
The DNA here is from genome assembly GCF_023897955.1 of Schistocerca gregaria. Lineage (NCBI taxonomy): Eukaryota > Metazoa > Arthropoda > Insecta > Orthoptera > Acrididae > Schistocerca > Schistocerca gregaria. Next base: position 252,020,705 of record NC_064920.1, read on the forward strand.
AATGAACCGTTCAAGATTGGCATCACGTTCTCTTTACCGATGACTGGCGATATGCATTCAACCAGACAATCGACGGAGACGTGTGAGGCAACCCCACCAGGCTGAACGCCTTAGACACACTGTCCAGCGGGTGCAGCAAGGTGGAGGTTCCGTGCTGTTTTGGAGTGGCATTATGTGAGGCCGACGTACGCCGCTGGTGGTCATGGAAGGTGCCATAACGGCTGTACGGCACGTCAATGCCATCCTCCGACCGACAGTGCAACCATATCGGCAGCATATTGGCGAGGTATTCGTTTTCATGTACGACAATTCGCGCCCCCATCGTGCATATCTTGTGAATGACTTCCTTCAAGATAACGACATCGCTCGGCTCCAGACATCAACCCTATCGAACATGCCTGGCATAGATTGAAAAGGGCTGTTTATGGACGACTTGACCATCTAAGCACTCTGAGGGATCTACGCCGAATCGCCGTTGAATAGTGGGACAAACTGGACCAACTGTACATTGATGAACTTGCGGATAGTATGCCACGACGAATACAGGCATGCAACAATGGAAGAGGACGTGCTACTGGGTATCAGAGGTACCGGTGTGTACAGCAATCTGGACCACCAGCTCTGATAGTCTGGCTGCATGGTGGTACAACATGCAATGTGTTGTTTTTCTGAGCAATAAAAAGTATGGAAATGATGTCTCTGTTGATCTCCATTGCAATTTTCTGTACAGTTTCCGGAACTTTCGGAACCGAGGTGATGCTAACCTTTTTTTTTATGTGAACCAGAGATGAGGCCTCCCATAAGCTTTGCGCTGCTAAATCTCTGAATAAGTTCCGTAATCAAAAATATTAACTAAATTTAATATTGAAAACTAACCGTCAAAATTCATAAAATCACTTGCAATTATTACCCTTTGCGAGTGAAACTTGCAAACACGTAAATGTTCTTTAGTACACGTAATGGCGGACTCAGCATCACCAAAAATGTCGAAGCCAGATGGGCAATCTACAGCATTATTATTATTATCTTTAAATAAATTTCAAATGGAGGGAGAAATATTTTTGAAAGGAAACATAAGATACTTTCAGTTAGCAATATATTGCAACTTTAAAGCTCATACAGGCAACCGGTTATAAATACAGGTGAGAGAGAACGAACAGGGGTGAGCAATGTTGCTCTTGTGTATACTTATTACACTCGAAGTTTCATGCTTTCATGGGATGTACTGAAATATCGTAATCTTAATCTGTGCGATTACTGGAAAATATTTACAATAATTATCATATAATATTATCAGAATCCTATAATATTACACTCAATACATTCTTGGTTTCTATTACAAACTTATCAATTGAATATACTCGTCATACATTAGGTAAACTTCCAGGTGACGCCACAAAACGCGGATGTACTCGAAAATGCATACCTTAAAAGTTACGAGCATTTTTTCATTAAAAGAGTTGTATTTAAAAATAGCGAAGATGAACAAGTGCTCATAGCTCTTAAGTTATGCGTTTTAGGACACATAATTACTGGACTTTTTTTCTTGTTTTAGTCCATACCACCACTTCGCGGAATATGGAAAGCATAGAGCTTGCAGTAGAGCAGATTTGTTTCACAGTATCGAATATCAGTATTGTTAATAGCTCAAGGTATGCGTTTTAGACCCCGTATTTACATGACTCTTTTGTTTCAAATGATTGTTCCCGTCAAATCCTTGAATATTGGCCATCAATTCTGAAACACCCTGTATTGTGCTGTTATCGACAGCATAGATCACTCTCAATTCAAGTTCACTGGCACTGTAGACAGTGGGTCTGTGACGGGAGTGGGGGGGGGGGGGGGAGGAAGAGGGAGACAGTGTTAGCGAGCTTGTGAATCCCAGTAACTCACGTTTGCCGCGTCGGTGCATTGCTGCTGCCAGTTGAATCCAAAGTTGCCTGATATACATAGGTTTCCCGCAGCATCGAATATATGACCATTTTTAACACAAGCGGGAATTTTAGATAAAATACTGGACATTTTTATATTACTGTCGAGTACAAGACCCAACTGGACTTTGCAGGCATCCTATAGTCCGTAATATACAGTAATGAAGAGCCTGTTTAACATCGTGACCGTTTTGACTAAGCCGTGACATTATACTAAGCGGTACGTTTTGCTTGCTGCTATTTCGTGCTTCATATCCAAATTAATGTTCGCTCTCTGTCATGTTGTAGACTTTTATCGGGAATCGGTGCCTTTAAATTGTTTACAGGTTTTGTTACTACTTTTAAAGCATCCGAGTAAGACACTTCAAGGTAAAACATTCCACATCGAAAATAATATGAATAGTTTGTAAAGGGAATGCTGCTCATATCTAAAACTTCGAAGGCATTAGGTTACCTGTTTATAAAATTTTAAATCTCGTTTCACATAAAAAATGGTTCAAATGGATCTGAGCACTATGGGACTTAACTTGTGAGGTCATCAGTCCCCTAGAACTTAGAACTACTTAAACGTAACTAACCTGAGGACATCACACACCGTCATGCCCGAGACAGGAAACGAACCTGCGACCGTAGCGGTTGCGCGGCTCCAGACTGAAGCGTCTAGAACCACTCGGCCACAGCGGCTTGCCCGTTTCACATATAGTCAATGTTTCATCTACTGGACGGTCGACGCACGTCCAGACGACAGTCAAACTCTTCGAATACTTTTCGACCATATCTGGAATTATAGTGTTAACTGCTGTTGCTATGCCGCGTCGCCTTTCTTCGTAGGTTGTTAGGGGAGACGCACCGACGGAGGCTTTAACAAATCCACTCACACAGACGAACAAAAGACATACACCGTGACCTTAGACGACCTTGGAGGATATCGGTGGAACATAGGGCCCGTACCCCCCTTACGGCGGAACCATCACAAAGACAGTTCATTCTGAAGTAGTAGTGCCCTTTCATGCGGATACCATAGCGGAAGCGATCAATCCTCTTGGAAAATGAAATATACTACTTCTTGTCGCAGCTGACAAAAATCCATATTTCCAACATCTCCATGTACTTGATTCGTGTAACCGTCCGTCTACCTTAGCATAAGTGAAGACGGCATTTCACTTGGCCACAGACTTTCCTCCAGGCATCTACAATAACCACTATGGTATGATATGTAACGTGCCGTACATGTCTCGAATACTCCTTTTTTTGTATACAGGTTGTCCCAGGATAGACGGTCAGTATTTAGGGACATGACAGGAAAAATCATGTGAAATAAAAAACTGCATTTGTACCTATGCCCTATTCGGAATTGTTTGCGAGACAGAATACATTTAATGTGCATTCTATTTATTGTCTCCATTATGCGATACATTCTCAGGTTTACACAACTGCAACAGTTACTGAACATTACAACATGCTAATATCGATATTTTACAAATGGACTTTACGTTTTGTACAAATCGATGTACCATATCGATATTTTTGTTTCAGAAGCTATACCTGGTACAACTTAACAAGAGTAGGTCCTTGACAGTGGCAAGAAGCTGTTGATTTGTTTTCATCGTTTCCGTCTTCAGCAACATCGTTGCATTTTACAAAGAAGGACGTAATTTTTAGTTCTTGCCGAATTTAAAAGAATGAATTGCTGTGCCGTAGATGGACGTTAAACACAAGGAACTAAAAGAATGAAGTACAATCTTAAAAATGACTTCATCCTTGAAAAATTAAATGCACACGACAAAAAATGCAAAATTAAATTTACATTTTCATAGCCAGAATATTCGGGAATTTAGTACTTGACAACGATGCGCCGATTATGAAGAAACAAAGATTACATGTTATCAAATTCCATACATTACTAATGGGCTATATAAGAATGAAACGGAGCTGCCAATCAGCTTCGTGACATGTTTTCGCGGACTCATTGAGAAGTACATCCACGGTGAGAGACTTCCGTTTCAGAAATGTTGTCTTTCTAAGGAACGAACACGTCACTCTCATTTCAGTAGGTGTTCTTAACTTCATAAGCCTCAAATTGCTGTTGATGAAACAAAAGAGTTGACGGCAAGACACACTCGACAAGACGTTACTCTTTGAAAATTCAAGTAATGGTGTACAGCTATCAGGTACTTATTATTAAAAGTAACGTGTTATGTTATATTGGTTCATGGATACTGTGTGGCCGCTGATTGGTACTTGTCGGTAGAAGCAAGAAGCGTTGCCAGTTCATGCGATGTAACAGTGGATGACGCTCATTGAGTAAGTGTACGCCCACCTTCATTTAATAAATTTTACGGTGGTTACTGCAAATCAGCGTGACCGTTAACAGCCTTATTGAGCGCTTTCATGAAACGCAGCTGATCGGTAGGGATTGAGAGTGTTATCGGCAGTGAGTGAAGTTATCTCTTAATTTTCTCGTAGTCATCAATGAGTTGTAAGCACGGAGTGGTGATAAATATGTTTTACTCAGACTTTTGCTCACTGTGTGATGCAAACGCATAGTGAACAGGGTGAAACAATTATCGACATCCATACTTTTTGTACGTCGTAAACGAATGAAAAACGAAAATTAAAGTGAGGGAATCGAAAAATGTGTACCACAAGTATCACAAGGTATGGGTGAATTCAATTTAAATATCTGTATTGAAAATTCCAGTAATTGTACTGATGGAGTAAATGACGTACAAATAACAATGTCCTCGAGATTTGTAAATCACATGTTTTATCCCTACCGACATGAAAGCCTGCGGACTCCCGTGTTGATAAAGGAGAAGGCGACGTTCTTACTAAAGGAGCACCACATCGCGAACTTTAATGGTTCAAATGCCTGTGAGCTCTATGGGACTTAACTTCTGAGGTCATCAGTCCCCTAGAACTTAGAACTACTCAAACCTAAGGAGATCACACACATCCATGTCCGAGGCAGGATTCAAACATGCGAGCGTAGCGGTCACGCCGATACAAACTGAACGGCCTAGAACCGCACTGCCACACCGGTCGGCCACGAACTTTAATCGACCTCATATTTTCGGCTTCTGAAATGCACCGTTGGGGCACGCAGAGTGCCTTTCATCAATGGTAAAAGGACTGGTACTTGTCTCAGTTCTTCAGGGGGAAGATACACTCCTGGAAATTGAAATAAGAACACTGTGAATTCATTGTCCCAGGAAGGGGAAACTTTATTGACACATTCCTGGGGTCAGATACATCACATGATCACACTGACAGAACCACAGGCACATACACGCAGGCAACAGAGCATGCACAATGTCGGCACTAGTACAGTGTATATCCACCTTTCGCAGCAATGCAGGCTGCTATTCTCCCATGGAGACGATCGTACAGATGCTGGATGTAGTCCTGTGGAACGGCTTGCCATGCCATTTCCACCTGGCGCCTCAGTTGGACCAGCGTTCGTGCTGGACGTGCAGACCGCGTGAGACGACGCTTCATCCAATCCCAAACATGCTCAATGGGGGACAGATCCGGAGATCTTGTTGGCCAGGGTAGTTGACTTACACCTTCTAGAGCACGTAGGGTGGCACGGGATACATGCGGACGTGCATTGTCCTGTTGGAACAGCAAGTTCCCTTGCCAGTCTAGGAATGGTAGAACGATGGGTTCGATGACGGTTTGGATGTACCGTGCACTATTCAGTGTCCCCTCGACGATCACCAGAGGTGTACGGCCAGTGTAGGAGATCGCTCCCCACACCATGATGCCGGGTGTTGGCCCTGTATGCCTCGGTCGTATGCAGTCCTGATTGTGGCGCTCACCTGCACGGCGCCAAACACGCATACGACCATCATTGGCACCAAGGCAGAAGCGACTCTCATCGCTGAAGACGACATGTCTCCATTCGTCCCTCCATTCACGCCTGTCGCCACACCACTGGAGGCGGGCTGCACGATGTTGGGGCGTGAGCGGGAGACGGCCTAACGGTGTGCGGGACCGTAGCCCAGCTTCGTGGAGACGGTTGCGAATGGTCCTCGCCGGTACCCCAGGAGCAACAGTGTCCCTAATTTACTGGGAAGTGGCGGTGGCGGTAAGGTTCCCTACAGCACTGCGTAGGATCCTACGGTCTTGGCGTGCATCCGTGCGTCGCTGCGGTCCGGTCCCAGGTCGACGGGCACGTGCACCTTCCGCCGACCACTGGCGACAACATCGATGTACTGTGGAGACCTCGCGCCCCACGTGTTGAGCATTTCGGCGGTACGTCCACCCGGCCTCCCGCATGCCCACTATACGCCCTCGCTCAAAGTCCGTCAACTGCACATACGGTTCACGTCCACGCTGTCGCGGCATGCTACCAGTGTTAAAGACTGCGATGGAGCTCCGTATGCCACGGCAAACTGGCTGACACTGACGGCGGCGGTGCACAAATGCTGCGCAGCTAGCGCCATTCGACGGCCAACACCGCGGTTCCTGGTGTGTCCGCTGTGCCGTGCGTGTGCTTGTACAGCCCTCTCGCAATGTCCGGAGCAAGTATGGTGGGTCTGACACACCGGTGTCAATGTGTTCTTTTTTCCATTTCCAGGAGTGTATATGGTTTCATACTTTTAGCTTCTTTAATGACAGTTAGCCTCCAAATGCAGAAAACAGGAAAAAACGGAAAACGCTACACAATTTTTGTTCCGTAGTTATCCCCACCTCGATTCACATTAGATAGCTGCACTCACAATTGGCGCAAACATAAAAAACGTCACGTTTGAATGCGTAAGTTAAAAATGGTTCAAATGGCTGTGAGCACTATGGTCATCAGTCCCCTAGAACTTAGAACTACTTAAACCTAACTAACCTAAGGACATCACACAACACCCAGTCATTACGAGGCAGAGAAAATCCCTAGCCCCGCCGGGAATCGAACCCGGGACCCCGGGCGTGGGAAGCGAGAATGCGTAAGTTAAGATTTACCCCAAGCTTACGTCTTCATGCAAGTAGGAAATACAGTCGGCCATCTGAAATCTTCCGCACTATGGAGAGGTCAGCGTAAGAAGTTGCTGAGAGCAGCAGCGAAAATAGCAGTCCATCTGCTGCGCCACCAGGCTGTACTGCTCGTTATTTGTGTAACAGAGCACGTCAAGGCGCAGCGATACTGCTCTTGTCCTTCAGAACTCGGGTAATAAACATCATTCACGATGTTCAGGGCTGGCGTGTCCCGCCACTTTCTTGTTAACTGCTGCCTCTAAGCGCGATCACTCGCTTTTTTCATCTGAGCAAACGGGGACATTTGTTCTCGACGTATTCCACTTTGGACAGGACGTCGCTTCACAATCACGATAGAAAGTAGTCGAATTATTACTTTCCTTATAGTGCTTGAGACAGGTCGCAGATTTTTTTATTGTAATTGTTGTTGCCTGCAGTTCATTCTGAACCACGAGTGGTAGAGCGGACTCTTTGACATCTGCCACACTGTAAAGTTCCTTGCTTCTCAACCAAGTCCAAGCAGTTGGGAATGGGGGACAGGTGCTCCTGTTCTAGCGTTTGGCCTACGAGCAAGGGAAACCTCTCAGACACCTGGTTCAGAACTTGAAGATTAGCAATGTTGTTTATTTCTTAGTCCCTATCTCGTAGACAAGAATATGAATACCTAGTGCGCCTTTTGTACCGGTTCCTGAGTGAGAAAGAGCATGAAGTACATGAACAGATCGATACAAGCAGTGTACCTATCACCCTACCACCAAGAGCAACTTTTTGTACACAAAAGAGAAAAATACCTTGCCTCATAAAAAATGAAATATCCACAAGGAAAGGAATAAATAAAACGAAAATTCACCGGCTGAGATGGTGTATCACGTTATTACAGTGGTTACAACATCGATACCAATTTAGGAAAACTTGGCAGTAAGAGTCTACTTACCTGCATGAGGGTGCAACTGGTATCGTCTCCATGTCCGCAATGATTCAGTTGAAAATGGTGTCTTAAAGCTCTGAAAGCAGTTGCTGAGACAAGCTAACTCATTGCTGTTGTCATTTATCCAGGATACTGGCATTGGAAGCCAGTTGACGACTGAGCTGGTCCGACACATGTTCTGTCGGATCTGGGGATCTTGGTGACCACGGGATTACCTCAACAACAGGAAGTGTCATAAGTGGACGAGCATTCTCCTGTTAAAAAATGGCTCCGTGGTACTGTCTCATGAGATGTAACAGATCTGTCCGTGACATAACGTAATGCCTCAATCACTACCAGTCGTGACTTGACGTCACACTCGATGGATCCTCACAGCATAACCCGAGGAGTAACACAGCTGTGCCTATTCAAAACATTGGAAGAATGGGACCTGTTTCTAGTCGCTACGATAAACTTTGGCGATGGTCGTGCGAGGTAGTGGAGAACCGCGATTCATTCAGATGTGGAGAAGCTGCTCGCTTGTGGTAGTCAGTTATAGTCGACTTGAATCTTAACTAAGAGCATGCCCTGTTCTCACGTCCCCTTGATGTTCGACACACAGGGCCATCCGAATGCCATACAGATCTGAATATTGCACGCTTCGACCATCTGGCCAAATGGGGACGCACAATGAGTTCCCTCTCAAACACTGTCAGGTGCTAATTACGGTGTCACATAGGAGGACGCCGCATCTCCGTCTTCTTCAGATTGATCACTGAACATCTGAAGCTGCCCGGACCCCAAATATATCCTACATGGCTGGCAAAAACACTACACAGGAACAGAACTCTCATGAACGTTCCACCTATCTCAGAGAATAGCAGCTCTAATCATCTGCATTACTATCGAGAGTGCGTACATGTGCGATGTTACGTTGACATCGGACCATCTAGGTGTCTCATTTATTTTCTCTGGCTATGTTGATCCAATGTGCCAACCAGTAACTGTCCAGTTCCACCCTCTGAAAAGGCACTGGTGCAATAGAGGATCTTTAAATCATACCCCATGAGACTGTAGTGTAAATACGTTCGTTCCAGCCCAGTTAGACCTGACAGAATGAATCCTCTTATCAGACACGTGACAGAACATTCTATACATCCTACGACACATTTAGTTCACCTTCTGAAAGACGTACGTTTGAGTACATCGTTCATCATAATATATCCTGTCAACTAGGTGCGGTACGTTTTTTACGTGAATCGGTGCCTATGGTATGTGATCTATGGGGTATATGTTTTATTTTATCCTAATTTTCCCTTTATGTTCAGCAGCCTCTATTTCATGAACACTTCGTTTCTTACATTAAATCATTCTGTTAGTTTGGGTGTGGGCTAAGGCATATTTAATGGTTCATATGGTTCAAATGGCTCTGAGCACTATGCGACTTAACTTCAGAGGTCATCAGTCGCCTAGAACTTAGAACTAATTAAACCTAACTAACGTAATGACGGCAAACACATCCATGCCTGAGGCAGGGTTCAAACCTGCGACCGTAGCGGTCGCTCGGCATATTTACTGCTCTTTCCGAACTTAGAAACGGGGGGGGGGAGGCAATTGTTCTGTTGGAGTGCATAGGGGGGGGGGGGGGGGAGGGGAGGAGGTCGAAAAACAAGGAGAGAAATGGTGAAACTTCGTGGGCAGATTAAAACTGTGTGCTGGGCCGAGACTCGAACTCAGGAGGATTGCCTTTTGCGGGGAAATGCTCTACCATCTGAGCTACCCAAGAACGACTAACACTCCGTCCTCACAGCTTTACATCCACCAACATCTCGTCTCCTACCTTCCAAACTTCACAGAAGCTCTCCTGGTTGGCTTCTGTGAAGTTTGGAAGGTAGGAAACTAGGTAGTGGCGGAAGTAAAGCTGTGAGTCGTGCTTGGGTAGCTCAGTTGGTAGAGGCAAAGGTCCCGAGTTCGAGTCTCTGTCCGGTACAAAGTTTTAATCTGTCAGGAAGTTTCATATCACCGCACACTCCTCTGCAAAGAGAAAACTGTATTCTGGAAACGTCTCCCTGGCTGTGGCCAAGCCATATCTCCAAAATAACCTTTCTTCATGGAGTGCTAGTTCTGCAAGGTTCGCAGAAGAGCTTCTTTGAAGTTTGGAAGGTTGAAGACGAGGTACTGGCAGAAGTAGAGCTGCACAGTGAAAATCTCATTCTGGAGAGAAACGGTGGCTGAAGATAACGGTCCCTCTAGCTTCGCGTACGTGTCTTGCAGGGCGTAGATGGAACGATATTTTCGACTGAATTTGTGGGCGAGTATTTCCATTTGGTGCTGGAAGTTTGTAGTAGAAGCTTCAAGTTCTTTCTAGAAAATCAGTCAGCTTAAAAGGACGTACAAGGGATCCGTAGGGCGCGCTTTTGGTGCGAGTCGATTGGGCCGCTGTGTTACACACGGAAGCCAGGCCAGCGGTTGGCCGGAAAGTGCGTCAAAAAGTTCCTCGTCTCGGGGTTGGTGTGGTGCGATCGCTGAGCGGTTGAAGTCGGGCCGAGCTACGATCTGGTCGTGTTGGAGATGCTGTGGGCTGGTGGGGACACGCTGTGCAGCTGCTTCTTAGGTCCTGATCAGATTTCGTTCGTAGACACAGTTCTTTGTACCAAAATATGCCCGAACTGCTGAAATTCTTGCCAAGTATGTCGTAAGCTAATTTCGTTTCATAGCCCTGTTCCCCCCCTCCCCCCCCGGCCCCCCCCCCCCACAAGAACTATGGACCTTGCCGCTGGTGGGGAGGCTTGCGTGCCTCAGCGATACAGATAGCCGTACCGTACGTGCAACCACAACGGAGGGGTATCTGTTGAGAGGTCAGACAAACGTGTGGTTCCTGGAGAGGGGCAGCAGCCTTTTCAGTAGTTGAAGGTGCAATAGTCTGAATGATTGACTGATTTGGCCTTGTAACAATAACCAAAACAGCCTTGCTGTGCTGGTACTGCGAACGGCTGAAAGCAAGGGGAAACTACAGCCGTAATTTTTCCCGAGGACATGCAGCTTTACTGTATGATTAAATGATGATGGCATCCTCTTGGGTAAAATATTCCGGAGGTAAAATAGTCCCCCATTCGGATCTCCGGGCGGGGACTACTCAAGAGGATGTCGTTATCAGGAGAAAGAAAACTGGCGTTCTACGGGTCGGAGCGTGGAATGTCGGATCCCTTAATCGGGCACGTAGGTTAGAAAATTTAAAAAGGGAAATGGATAGGTTAAAGTTAGATATAGTGGGAATTAGTGAAGTTCGGTGGCAGGAGGAACAAGACTTCTGGTCAGGTGACTACAGGGTTATAAACACAAAATCAAATAGGGGTAATGCAGGAGTAGGTTTAATAATGAATAGGAAAATAGGAATGCGGGTAAGCTACTACAAACAGCATAGTGAACGCATTATTGTGGCCAAGATAGATACGAAGCCTACACCTACTACAGTAGTACAACTTTATATGCCAACTAGCTCAGCAGATGAAAAAGAAATTGATGAAATGTATGACCAAATAAAAGAAACTATTCAGATAGTGAAGGGAGACGAAAATTTAATAGTCATGGGTGACTGGAATTCGGTAGTAGGAAAAGGGAGAGAAGGAAACGTAGTAGGTGAATATGGACTGGGGCAAAGAAATGAAAGAGGAAGCCGCCTGGTAGAATTTTGCACAGATCACAACTTAATCATAGCTAACACTTGGTTCAAGAATCATAAAAGAAGGCTGTATACATGGAAGAAGCCTGGAGATACTGACAGGTTTCAGATTGATTATATAATGGTACGACAGAGATTTAGGAACCAGGTTTTAAATTGTAAGATATTTCCAGGGGCAGATGTGGACTCTGACAACAATCTGTTGGTTATGACCTGTAGATTAAAACTGAAGAAACTGCAAAAAGGTGGGAATTTAAGGAGATGGGACCTGGATAAACTAAAAGAACCAGAGGTTGTACGGAGTTTCAAGGAGAGCATCAGGGAGCAATTGACAGGAATGGGGGAAAGAAATACAATAGAAGAAGAATGGGTAGCTTTGAGGGATGAAGTAGTGAAGGCAGCAGAGGATCAAGTAGGTAAAAAGACGAGGGCTAGTAGAAATCCTTGGGTGACAGAAGAAATATTGAATTTAATTGATGAAAGGAGAAAATATAAAAATGCAGTAAATGAAGCAAGCAAAAAGGAATACAGACGTCTCAAAAATGACATCGACCGGAAGTGCAAAATGGCTAAGGAGGGATGGCTAGAGGACAAATGTAAGGATGTAGAGGCTTATCTCACTAGTAGTAAGATAGACACTGCCTACAGGAAAATTAAAGAGACCTTTGGAGAAAAGAGGACCACTTGTATGAATATTAAGAGCTCAGATGGAAACCCAGTTCTAACCAAAGAAGCGAAAGCAGAAAGGTGGAAGGAGTATATAGAGGATCTATACAAGGGCGATGTACTTGAGGACAATTTATGGAAATGGAAGAGGATGTAGATGAAATGAAATGGGAGATACGATACTGCGTGAAGAGTTTGACAGAGCACTGAAAGACCTGAGTCGAAACAAGGCCCCTGGAGTAGACAACGTTCCATTGGAACTACTGACGGCCTTGGGAGAGCCAGTCCTGACAAAACTCTACCATCTGATTAGCAAGATGTATGAGACAGGCGAAATACCCTCAGACTTCAAGAAGAATATAATAATTCCAATCCCAAAGAATGCAGATGTTGACAGATGTGAAAATTACCGAACTATCAGTTTAATAAATCACAAGTGCAAAATACTAACGCGAGTTCTTTACAGACGAATGGAAAAACTAGTAGAAGCCGACCTCGGGGAAGATCAGTTTGGATTCCGTAGAAATGTTGGAACACGTGAGGCAATACTGACCCTACGACTTATCTTAGAAGCTAGATTAAGGAAGGGCAAACCTACGTTTCTAGCATTTGTAGACTTAGAGAAAGCTTTTGACAATGTTGACTGGAATACTCTCTTTCAAATTCTGAAGGTGGCAGAGGTAAAATACAGGGAGCGAAAGGCTATTTGCAATTTGTACAGAAACCAGATGGCAGTTATAAGAGTCGAGGGACATGAAAGGGAAGCAGTGGTGGGGAAGGGAGTGAGACAGGGCTGTAGTCTATCCCCGATGTTATTCAATCTGTATATTGAGCAAGCAGTGAAGGAAACAAAAGAATAATTCGGAGCAGGTATTAAAGTAAATGGAGAAGAAATAAAAACTTTGAGGTTCGCCGATGACATTGTAATTCTGTCAGAGCAGCAAAGGACTTGGAAGAGCAGTTGAACGGAGTGGACCGTGTCTTGAAAGGAGGATATAAGATGAACATCAACAAAAGAAAAACGAAGATAATGGAATGTAGTCGAATTAAGTCGGGTGATGCTGAGGGAACTAGATTAGGAAATGAGACACTTAAAGTAGTAAAGGAGTTTTGCTACTTGGGGAGCAAAATAACTGATGATGGTCGAAGTAGAGAGGATATAAAATGTAGACTGGCAATGGCAAGAAAAGCGTTTCTGAAGAAGAGAAATTTGTTAACATCGAGTATAGATTAAAGTGTCAGGAAGTCATTTCTGAAAGTATTTGCATGGAGTGTAGCCTTGTATGCAAGTGAATCATGGACGATAAATAGTTTGGACAAGAAGAGAATAGAAGCTTTCGAAATGTGGTGCTACAGAAGAATGCTGCAGATTAGGTGGGTAGATCACGTAACTAATGAGGAAGTGTTGAATCGGATTGGGGAGAAGAGAAGTTTGTGGCACAACTTGACCAGAAGAAGGGATCGGTTGGTAGGACATGTTATGAGGCATCAAGGGATCACCAATTTAGTACTGGAGGGCAGCGTGGAGGGTAAAAATCGTAGAGGGAGACCAAGAGATGACTACACTAAGCAGATTCAGAAGGATGTAGGTTGCAGTAGGTACTGGAAGATGAAGAAGCTTGCACATGATAGAGTAGCATGGAGAGCTGCATCAAACCAGTTTCACGACTGAAGACCACAACAACAACAACAGCCCTGTTTTAGGCTTATCAGTATATTCGTTCTCTTACGTTAGTAATTGTAACTCATATCCATTTTTCTCTCACTTTGTCCTTGGGCTGCAGATCGGTTAACGAAACTGTAGGTTCATCAGCCTCGTGATTCTCTGTGAACGAATTATAGCAACTTTCTTTCTTGTTCTTTGCCCTCAGTCTCGCTTATGTTTGTAGGAGCACTCTGGATCACGCATAAGCTTACAAAATCCTGTCTCTTGTTCACATAGAGATATCCCCCGCCCCCGCTCACCCAATGGTGATATTTTTGTGTGCTAAGTTACTTCACTCGTGGTATAGGGGCGTACTCGCTTCGGCGGTACCTATACTTCAGCCGATACGGTACCTCATCGTGTTCAATCACAGGGTTAGCTGCCCTCTATGTTAAAAAGACGGAGTCAATGGATCACCGATGTACTTAAACGGGAGTCATGGGACGTCCGCCCTTAACAAATCCAAAGAACAATAACGAGTAATTTGAGATCAACAAAAAAATGAGGAAGCGTCTTTCATAAAAATCTAAACTTTATCGGTCCAGGGATCGAAACCTCCACCCTTTAAATTTAGACTAATAATCAGCAGTGGCGGCCGAAGACTTTAGGCATCAGAAGTCCACCTATTCTGTTAACGGAGTTATCAAAGAGAGTAGAGGAGCGGACAGAGTTTCAGGGCACTCTCTTGACCTTCGGATGTTTAACTACCCCTAAAGGTGGAAGGATCAGCAATGATCAACGGTATGAGAATGCAGAAGGCAATGAAAACCACTGCATTAAAGACGTTACGTGTATCCAAACGACATGCGACCCTTAATTGAACTAGAGTCATGACGATCTCTCTCTTGGCAAAAGATTCCGGTATACTCCCCTATTCCGCGGGGGGACTGCCAAGGGGGAGGTGATCATGAGAAAAATGATTTACAACCAACGAAAGGCTAACGTTCTATGACTTGCAGCGTGGAATATCAGAAGCTTGAACGCGGTAGGGGGGCTAGAAAATCTGAACATCGAAATGAAATGGCTCAATCTAGATATAGTAGAGATCAGTGAAGTGAAATGGAAAGAAGACAGGGATTTCTGGTGATATGAGCATAAGGTAACGCTAACAGTAGCAGAAAACGATATAACGAGGGTGGGACTCCTTATGAAAGGTAGAAAAAATAGGGTGTTATAGTGTACTGTTCGGGGATAGTGTAGTTGTTGACAGAATCGACACCGAACCAACACCGACATCGATAGAAGTACACATGCCCTCGCCGCAGACTGAAGATGAAGAGAGAAAGTATTGAGGGCATTGAAATGGTAGTACAGTACACAAAGGCAGATGAAAGTTCTATAGTCGGTGGGACTAGAATGCGATTGTACGGGAAGGAGTGGAATATGTCCTTTGGACAAGGAATAGGACTACTGAGTTCTGCAATAAACTTCAGTTAGTAATAGCGAGTACTCTGTTAAAGAACAACAAGAGGGGGAGCATACTTGGAAAAAGCCGGGTGGTACGGGATGATTTCATTTAGATTACCTTAAGGTCAGACAGAGATTCTGAAATCAGATACTAGATTGTAAGGCGTTCCCAGGAGCAGATATAGGCTCAGGTCACAATGTAGTAGGGAAGAATCAATACGCAAAGTAGTCCGATACGGAAGTACTAACGAATGAAGGGATACGCTTGATGTTCTCTGAGGCTATAGATCAATAAAGAAGAGAGCAGTAAGCAGTACAGTTGAAGAGGAACAGAAATCTCTAAAAAGAGCAGTCTCAGAAATTGGAAAGAGAAACTCAGGTACAAGGAAGGTATCTGCGAAGAAACCGTGGGTAACAGAACAAATACTTCAGTTGATCGATGAAAGGAGGAAGTACAAAAATGTTCCACGAAACTCAGGAATACAGAAACACAAGTCGCTGAGGAATGAAATAAATAGGAAGTACAGGGAAGCTAAGACGAAATAGCTGTATAAAAAATGTGAAGGGAGCGAAAAAATGGGTGTCGGAAGGACTGCCTTAGCATACAGGAAAGTCCAAACAACCTTCGCGTGACATTAAAAGTCAGGGTGATAGCATTAAGAGTGCAACGGCAGTTCCACTGTTATATGCAGAGGAGAGAGCGAGTAAGTGGACAGAGTACACAGAAGGCCTCTAAAAGGGGGACGTTCGAAAATGGCTCTGAGCACTATGGGACTTAACATCTGTCATCAGTCCCCTAGTACTTAGAACTACTTAAACCTAACTAACCTCAGGACATCACACACATCCATGCCCGAGGCAGGATTCGAACCTGCGACCGTAGCGGTCGCGCAGTTCCAGGCTGAAGACAAAATGGGTATATTTCTATTTTTTTTCTTTAGCTCTTAATATGCAATATATCATTGCTGTCTGTAGTTAATACAGGGGCTCAGATCGAAGCAGGACTCTTCACTGAAGACAATTCTACACCAGTCATTGAAATTCTTGGCCAAAGACTTGTCTGGAGACTCCCCAGGCACCAGAGGGATACGAACCTGACTGTCACCCGCCACGTGGTCCGACAACTGGGTGTGATGGTTTGGGATGCCATTTATTTTCTTGGTAGGACCCTTTGGTTGTCATCATTGGCATCCCTACAGCACAGTGTTTCGTCGACGACATTCTTTGCCATGTTTTGTTGCCCTTCATGGTAAGTCATCCTGATCTTACATTTCAGCAAGATAATGCCAGTCCACACACGGCAAGAGCATTTACTGTTTATCTTCGTTCCTGTCAAATGCTACCTTTATCAGGAAAGTCACCAGATACCCTCCCAATTGAGAACGTTTGGAGCATTGTGGGCATGGCTCTGGAACTACATGGTACCGGTTCTACAGTATCTACAGTGCACAGCGCTCCATAGCAACCAGTATACTGCTCTACAACGATGTCTAATGTTTTGCCCGGTCAGCTAAGCTGCGTGCTTTTCCATGACTATCTTGGTGCTTATCTCACGCGGAGATGCTCACTTCTTTTGCCTGTTGCTCATCTTCTACACGTAGTGGGTATCTGCCGTGGAATACCGCTCCTGCAACTTTATTGGGAATCGACAGCGGAAGACTCAGCCCACGCGAGGTATTTATTCCGGTGACCTTTGCTGGCACTGATCTTACACGTGGAGCTCTTCGTTCCGTTAACACAGTTTACCGCTTACACCTCCGTGCTGACGTCGGGCGGACGATTGGATGATTTTGTTCCCCAATCGCCGCTCGGCGCCGATGAAATTAGACGTGAGTGCGGATAGGGCCTCCCGTCGGGAAGGCCAGTCATCTGGTGCAGGTCTCTTTAGTTGAAACCACTTCGGCAACTTGCGTGGTGATGAGGATGGAATGATGACGAGTACAACACAAATCCCGGGCCTCCGAACACAGAAAATCTCCGACCCGGTCCTGAATAGAACCCGGCAATTCAGCCGCGTTGTCCACTCAGCTATGGAGGTAGACGACGGCATTGAAGAAACATAACAAGTTGAAGAGGTCTTGATAGCGAAACGTATCGTGTTGAAAGTATATCTATATTACTAAATAGGTAACGCGATGCATCGGACCTATTTCCAGATTGTCTGGCTCACAGGAGCAAAAACTATTTGATTTTCCGTTTTTCGAATATTATTGACCGACCTTAAAAATTTGAAGTGTTGCCACGATCACCTCATTGAGGAGCAAAATATTCAGTTAAAAATTTAGCACAAGTTAAATATGCAAGTTGGAAACTGTGTATTGTCTTTAGGCACTGTAGTTCGTGGTTCGCAAATAACACAGACTCCATTCATCTAGTAATTCAGAATGAGAGCACTCACCGACTTGCAACAAATTAGACACAGAATCTGAAATCTTTTCGAAACTTTTTCTCGCTGGCACCTCTTACAAAACAGGGAAAGAATAAAAGTTTATCGCTTACTACATATTTGCTGTTCGTACAGTACAACTTCAGCGACAGACGCGACGTTTTACTTTCTTACTTCATTACAGAAAACTCTGTTCGAGGCATATTTTGCGGATAGTGACCACATATGTGTCCTCGGCGTCTTTTGCACTGGCATAACTCAATAAAATGTGGTCGGTTTTCAAGCAGTTTCACTTCAAATGAAATCTTCATTCGTACATAAAACACTCCGTCTTCAGGGCATAAGTGGCCCATCGGCACCACCCGACCGCCGTGTCATCCTCAGCTGAGGATTATCTCACTAGGGGTAAGATAGATACTGCCTACAGGAAAATTAAAGAGACCTTTGGAGAAAAGAGGACCACTTGTATGAATATTAAGAGCTCAGATGGAAACCCAGTTCTAACCAAAGAAGGGAAAGCAGAAAGGTGGAAGGAGTATATAGAGGGTCTATACAAGGGCGATGTACTTGAGGACAATATTATGGAAATGGAAGAGGATGTAGATGAAGATGAAATGGTAGATACGATTCTGCGTGAAGAGTTTGACAGAGCACTGAAAGACCTGAGTCGAAACAAGGCCCCTGGAGTAGACAACATTCCATTGGAACTACTGACGGCCTTGGGAGAGCCAGTCATGACAAAACTCTACCAGCTGGTGAGCAAGATGTATGAGACAGGCGAAATACCCTCAGACTTCAAGAAGAAAATAATCCCAAAGAAACCAGGTGCTGACAGATGTGAAAATTACCGAATTATCAGTTTAATAAGTCACAGCTGCAAAATACTAACGCGAATTCTTTACAGACGAATGGAAAAACTGGTAGATGCGGACCTCGGGGAGGATCAGTTTGGATTCCGTAGAAATGTTGGAACACGTGAGGCAATACTGACCCTACGACTTATCTTAGAAGCTAGATTAAGGAAGGGCAAACCTACGTTTCTAACATTTGTAGACTTAGAGAAAGCTTTTGACAATGTTGACTGGAATACTCTCTTTCAAATTCTGAAGGTGGCAGAGGTAAAATACAGGGAGCGAAAGGCTATTTACAATTTGTACAGAAATCAGATGGCAGTTATAAGAGTCGAGGGACATGAAAGGGAAGCAGTGGTGGGGAAGGGAGTGAGACAGGGCTGTAGTCTATTCCCGATGTTATTCAATCTGTATATTGAACAAGCAGTAAAGGAAACAAAAGAAAAATTCGGAGTAGGTATTAAAGTCCATGGAGAAGAAATAAAAACTTTGAGGTTCGCCGATGACATTGTAATTCTGTCAGAGCAGCAAAGGACTTGGAAGAGCAGTTGAACGGAGTGGGCCGTGTCTTGAAAGGAGGATATAAGATGACCATCAACAAAAGCCATACGAGGATAATGGAATGTAGTCGAGTTAAGTCGGGTGATGCTAAGGGAATTAGATTAGGAAATGAGACACTTAAAGTAGTAAAGGAGTTTTGCTATTAGGGGAGCAAAATAACTGATGATGGTCGAAGTAGAGAGGATATAAAATGTAGACTGGCAATGGCAAGGAAAGCGTTTCTGAAGAAGAGAAGTTTGTTAACATCGAGTATAGATTTAAGTGTCAGGAAGTCATTTCTGAATGTATTTGTATTGAGTGTAGCCATGTATGGAAGTGAAACATTGACGATAAATAGTTTGGACCAGAAGAGAATAGAAGCTTTCGAAATGTGGTGCTACAGAAGAATGCCGACGATTAGATGGGTAGATCACATAACTAATGAGGAAGTATTGAATCGGATTGGGGAGAAGAGAAGTTTGTGGCACAACTTGACCAGAAGAAGGGATCGGTTGGTAGGACATGTTCTGAGGCATCAAGGGATCACCAATTTAGTATTGGAGGGCAGCGTGAAGGGTAAAAATCGTAGAGGGAGACCAAGAGATGACTACACTAAGCAGATTCAGAAGGATGTAGGTTGCAGTAGGTACTGTGAGATGAAGAAGCTTGCAGCGGGTAGAGTAGCATGGGGAGCTGCATCAAACCAGTCTGAGGACTGAAGACAACAACAAAAACATGTATACAAGTTGAATGTTTCCCAATCGACTTTGTCATTCTGATTAAAAACCCAATGTTTTTTTCTCATATACTTTACAATGAAAAATGGAAAACCCGCCGGCACGAATTGTGTTGCTGGACATAAAGAAAATAATTTTTATTCAATAATGTAACTAATTTGTTAAAGATAATGTAGGTTTGGGAAACTTTCTGAATAATTGGTGGAATAACGATAGAAAATGAAACAGAAGGAAAAAAAGTGCCAGAGGAGGAATCAAACCCGAGACCTTTGGCGTAATAGCTCTAAACATCTTTTTTATGTATTTTTTTTTACATGATTACATTTAGGAAACGTGTACAAATGAGAATTCTAGGAACTCAGTGTTACAAGTAAGTGTTACAACAACAAAGGTGGCATAAAAGAGTAATAAAAAAATTAAAATTTATATCACTAATACAATTCCAACTAAAAGGTGCTTCAATAAATGTAACTGGTTCCACTTGGTGCTTCGCCATCGTGATCTGATACCTCCAACAGCGCCTTTGAACGGCATCTGCAACGGAGGCATTCTGCTTCGCTAGTGCCTCAAGGAAAACAACATCCTTGCAGCAGCCTGTCTCTTCCGTCGCTCATGGCTGACAAGGCAGAACGTTCAGCCGTTAGTGTGATGCGGCACAGAACATTAACCGCAGCTTGTCACTCCCCAGCTGAGTGGGGGGTTAACGAAAACGCTGCGTAAATAATTTGCGAAGAGCGTACGGTATTTCGGTGTTCGTTCGAGGGCATTGTGAGCATTTTGTAGGAACCACCAGTAATCAATCTGTTCTTTCTCTCTGTCGCTAAAGATATAGGCGACGGTAAGTCCTTTGAACCATGTAAGCGCATGATATTTTGCGACCGGAAAGTAAGTTTCATCGGGACAGAGTAGGGTCTGAGGGTCAATCATATCAGGTGTGCCCTGGAGGTAACAAGCCAATATCTTCTGTGTTAGTCGCCAAACTGCGGACGATGATGCGCAAGTCAAACGATGTTCATCGGTATCAAAGAGGTGACAATCTGGGCAATAAGGTGAGTCTGCCAGTCCAATAGTCTGAAGTCGCTGTCGTGTGGCGTATTTTTTTGTTGGCGATCTGATACCACTTCGGACGCACCGTGGATGACAGAAAGTTGTGGTGTATCGTTTACCGCACTCTTGTCCAGTGAACCGTTGGGTACTTGTTTTCCACCACGTTATGGGGAACAGCCGGCAGAAGGTTGGTATAAAAATCTTTCACCTTTGGTGGACGTGTGGCGGAGAGGTTTGAGCTGACATAGCTGTAATCAAGAATGAAGGTCGACACATGGGAGAGCTGTGGTGCGACGTACACCACCGACACCGTCGGGACGTGAGAGACTGGCATCAGATCCTTTAGTAAACGACCCGTAAGAGAGGTATATTGAGTTTTCCATCGTTTCCTTATGTTGCTCATGTAAAGGGCAGCTGCTGAAACTTTTCACACGAGGGAAGACTTGAATCAAGGACCTCTCGTTCCGCAGCTGCTCACGCTTACCACGGGACCACGGCGCTCCCAAACATCTAGGACAGACGGCGGCTCGGCAATTCATAACATTTTATACTCGTACGGTACCTAAGAAACTTTGGATCGATTTTGTTCCGGAATTTTCAGAGTAGTGCGACCTAATACTTTAACCACGTGAGATGTTAGAGGTCCTCTTTCCCCACACAAAATTTCGGACAAATCCCCGACCCCACGGTCGTGCCGTCTCCTTGTGAGCTCCATTCGTGATCCCTAACAGGCAGTCGGTATACAAGATGCATTTCGGCACAAACCGCCTGTTGGAATGTGCACTGCGCGGTGATTGACACCGCTCCGGCGCAGCAACAGACGAGCTCGTTTAAAATGGTATCTGTGCGGGAGCCGCTTCCGGTGCAATCGACCGCCCGTAGAGAGAGTGAGCGAGCGCCGGTAACTGCGTTAGCCGACGTGACCACCGGTTCGCAGCTCCGGCCTCATTGTTCGCAAATAAAAGCACGCCAGCAGGTGTCCGCCCCCGCGCCCCACTCCGGCCATCTTCCCGTCTCCCTCCCTCCCTCCCACTGCACTCGCCGCGGCTTTTATCTCTCGCTCGCTGTATCTCTTTCCGTCCTCCGGCCGCAGCCGCGCGACCCGCCAAAGAGACGCAGCCACCTGCCTCTTCGCGCCGTGTTTGAGCGGACTAATCCAGTTAACTCCGAGCCGGCGTAGCTTTCCCGTCCGGCGCGGCGGGGCATTCTGGCTGGTCGCCGGTGGTCGTACTCCGACTGCGCTGTCCCCAGGGCGCGATGAAACTTGCTCGCCCCTCACTTAGTGCTTCGCCGAAGGCTCTTTAATGAAACCTATAACCGAGTTCGTAACGCGAGGAGGGTTTGATATTATCTTTTTACTACTTCCAGAACCCAAATACACTGCTCCACCTTAAGACTGCAATACCTTAAAGATTCCAGTAAAAAATGTCAAATTAGCACGAAATGTTCTACATGCTACGGTATGCAAAGTATTAGCATTTCAGACCATGAGGCGTAGCGCCATATAACGATCCTGCCTTGGAGGCGGTTAAGTGAGAGGTGTGTCTCAGAGCTGGAGAGTGACAGATGGTGACGAGCAATGACCTATATAAGCAACATAGACTGGCTATGGCACTGCCATCTTTGAAGCAACTTGGAAACTGAGCCGCCATATCTTGTAGCCTCAAGGTACAGCCTACACGTCGTCTGCTAATACTGAATGTTGTTTTTGTTTACTATGCATGGCGTAAAAAAAAGCCAATCTGCACTGACAATCTGATTTCTCTACTGTAAAACATATAGTGCTGACGGCTAAAAGAAACGAAACGCACTTCTGACATCGATTAATTGATAAGTTTATTACGAAATGTTGCATTTCATTTCGCTGCAATGCCATATAGATTAGGTCAAAAACAATTTTACATAGTTCACTAGGTCCAAAAACGATCAATTGGCAGCGCAGGACCTTCCATTGATCCTTAAACGTCATAAGTTTGTACACCGTGGTCTAGGGGTAGCGTCTTTGATTCATAATGAAAACGTCTTCGGTCCCGGGTTCGATCCCCGCCACCGCTTAAATTTTGATAAACAGTCAGCATTTGCGGCCGAAGACTTCCGGCATAAGAAATCAGTCTCATTCTGCCAATGGCCTTGTCAAAGAGGGCGGAGGAGCGGATAGAGGTTCAGGGCACTCATTTGTCCTAGGGGTGGGAAATTGCCCCTAAAGGGGGAAGAATCAGCAATGATCAACGACATGAGGATGCAGAAGGCAATGGAAACCACTGCATTAAAGACACGTAACGTGTATCCACAGGACATGTGACCTGTAATTGAAGAAGTGTCATGATGATCTTTCCATTGGCAAAAGATTCCGGAATAGTCCCCCATTCAAATCTCCAGGAGGGGACTGCCAAGGGGGAGGTCACCATGAAAAAAAGACTGAATAATCAACGAAAGGATAACGTTCTACGAGTTGGGGCGTGGAATGTCAGAAGATTGGTCATGGTAGGGAAACTAGAAAATCTAAAAAGGGATATGCAAAGGCTCAATCTAGATATAGTAGGAGTCAGTGAAGTGAAGTGGAAGGAAGACAAGGATTTCTGGTCAGATGAGTATCGGGTAATATCAACAGAAGCAGAAAATGGTATAACAGGTGTGGGATTCGTTATGAATAGGAAGGTAGGGTAAAGGGTGTGTTACTGTGAACAGTTCTGTGATAGGGTTGTTCTCATCAGAATCGACAGCAGACCAACACCGACAACGATAGTTCAGGTATACATGCCGACGTCGCAAGCTGAAGATGAACAGATAGAGAAAGTGTATGAGGATATTGAAAGGGTAATGCAGTATGTAAAGGGGGACGAAAATCCAATAGTCATGGGCGACTGGAATGCAGTTGTAGGGGAAGGAGTAGAAGAAAAGGTTACAGGAGAATTTGGGATTGGGACAAGGAATGAAAGAGTAGAAAGACTAATTGAGTTCTGTAACAAGTTTCAGCTAGTAATAGCGAATACCCTGTTCAAGAAACACAAGAAGAGGAGGTATACTTGGTAAACGCCGGGAGATATGGGAAGATCTCAATTAGATAACATAATGGTCAGACAGAGATTCCGAAATCAGATACTGGATTGTAAGGTGTACCCAGGAGCAGATATAGACTCAGATCACAATATAGTAGTGATGAAGAGTAGGCTGAAGTTCAAGACATTAGTCAGGAAGAATCAATACGCAAAGAAGTGGGATACGGAAGTACTAAGGAATGACAAGATTACGTCTGAAGTTCTCTAACGCTATAGATACAGCAATAAGGAATAGCGCAGTAAGCAGTACAGTTGAAGAGGAATGGACGTCTCTAAAAAGGGCCATCACAGAAGTTGGGAAGGAAAACATAGGTACAAAGAAGGTAGCTGCGAAGAAACCATGGGTAACAGAAGAAATGCTTCAGTTGATTGATGAAAGGAGGAAGTACAAACATGTCCTGAGAAAATCAGGAATACAGAAATACAAGTCGCTGAGGAATGAAATAAGTAGGAAGTGCAGGGAAGCTAATACGAAATGGCTGCAGGAAAAATGTAGAGACATCGAAAAAGATATGATTGTCGGAAGGACAGACTCAGCATACAGGAAAGTCAAAACAACCTTTGGTGACATTAAAAGCAACGGTGGTAACATTAAGAGTGCAACGGGAACTCCACTGTTGAATGCAGAGGAGAGTGCAGATAGGTGGAAAGAATACATTGAAAGCCTCTATGAGGGTGAAGATTTGTCTGATGTGATAGAAGAAGAAACAGGAGTCGATTTAGGAGAGATAGGGGATCCAGTAATAGAATCGGAATTTAAAAGAGCTTTGGAGGACTTACGGTCAAATAAGGCAGAAGGGATAGATAACATTCCATCAGAATTTCTAAAATCATTAGGGGAAGTGGCAACAAAACGACTATTCACGTTGGTGTGTTGAATATATGAGTTTTGCGACATACCATCTCACTTACGGAAAAGCATCATCCACACAGTTCCGAAGGCGGCAAGAGCTGAGCTGGCAAGTGCGAGAATTATCTCACAATCAGCTTAACAGCTCATGCATCGAAGCTGCTTACAAGAATAATATACAGAAGAATAGAAAAGAAAATTGAGGATGCGCTAGGTGACGATCAGTTTGGCTTTAGGAAAAGTAAAGGCATGAGAGAGGCAATTCTGACGTTACGGCTAATAATGGAAGCAAGGCTAAAGAATAATCAAGACACGTTCATAGGGTTTATCGACCTGGAAAAAGCGTTGGACAATATAAATTGGTGCAAGCTGTTCGAGATTCTGAAAAAGGTAGCGGTAAGCTATAGGGAGACACGGGTCATATACAATATGTACAACAACCAAGAGGGAATAATAAGAGTGGACGATCAAGAACGAAGTGCTCGTATTAAGAAGGGAGTAAGACAAGGCTGTAGCCCTTCGCCCCTATTCTTCAATCTGTACATCGAGGAAGCAATGATGGAAATAAAAGAAAGGTTCAGGAGTGGAATTAAAATACAAGGTGAAAGGATATCAATGATACGATTCGCTGATGACATTGCTATCCTGAGTGAAAGTGAAGAAGAATTAAATGATCTGCTGAACGGAATGAACAGTCTAATGAGTACACCGTATGGTTTGAGAGTAAATTGGAGAAAGACGAAGGTAATGAGAAGTAGTAGAAATGAGAACAGCGAGAAATTTAACATCAGGATTGATGGTCACGAAGTCAATGAAGTTAAGGAATTCTGCTACCTAGGCAGTAAAATAACCAATGTCGGACGGAGCAAGGAGGACATCAAAAGCAGACTAGCTATGGCAAAAAAGGCATTTCTGGCCAAGAGAAGTCCACTAATATCAAATACCGGCCTTAATTTGAGGAAGAAATTTATGAGGATGTACGTCAGGAGTACAGCATTGTATGGTAGTGAAACAAAGACTGTGAGAAAACTGGAACAGAAGAGAATAGAAGCATTTGAGATGTGGTTCTATAGACGAATGTTGAAAATTAGGTGGACTGATAAGATAAGGAATGAGGAGGTTCTACGCAGAATTGGAGAGGAAAGGAATATGTGGAAAACACTGGTATGGAGAAGGGCAGGATGATAGGACATCTGCGAAGACATGAGGGAATGACTTCCATGGTACTAGAGGGAGCTGTAGAGGGCAGAAACTGTAGAGGAAGACAGAGATTGGAATACGTCAAGCAAATAATTGAGGACGTAGGTTGCAAGTGCTACTCTGAGATGAAGAGGTTAGCACAGGAAAGGAATTCGTGGCGGGCCGCATCAAACCAGTCAGTAGACTGATGTTTCCCTCTTTCTTCCATTGGCCTGGTTTTTGCACAAATGGTGTAACCTACAATTAAAATTTTAAGAGCATCCTGACTAGAAAAGAGTAATGTGACTCTTCTCCAAATTCAGCTGGCACCATTAGATTGTCAAAATCGAGTAAATATATTCGGCCTGTCACGCAACATTCTGAACAATTCCACACACAACTACAGAAGGAAGTTCTTCTTCCATATTAAGGTTTGACTGTCCCTGAAAACCCTTTCT
Organism: Schistocerca gregaria; assembly: GCF_023897955.1. NCBI lineage: Eukaryota > Metazoa > Arthropoda > Insecta > Orthoptera > Acrididae > Schistocerca > Schistocerca gregaria. The sequence continues at coordinate 252,047,081 of NC_064920.1, forward strand.
GCCACTGTTAACAATTTGAATACACCCTTCGCCCCAGTTGTACAGCCGACTTTGCTAGCGATGGTTCACTGACTTCTACGCTCTCATTTGCCGAGACGATAGTTAGCATAGCCTTCAGCTACGTTATTTGCTACGACCTAGCAAGGCGCCATTACAGTTATTATTGACATTGAATCATGTAATGTCAAGAGCGACTTTCCTCGTTAATGGATTAAAGTTAAGTATTCCACCAGCTACGTCCGTTTTTCTCAATTCTAATTCCCTTGTCATGTTCGAGACCTCACGCCAGCCTGCGTGAGCTGAAACGCGAGCATTTCGGCCTCCTTTAGTAATCCTGTGTTGGCTCTCCTGCCAACCACAAACCATCAGTTTCCTCCAATTTACGGAGGTACTGCTGCAGTAAATTAAGTTTTACACTTGCTGTTAAACCATTAAGAAAACAATAGCCAACAGGAATTTTCCAACTCCTATTAATCCCAGTGACCATAAACACTAGTGCCTCTTTTGCTATTTGGCTATCATCACTTTCCCCACATCCTTGCCCTAAGTCAACATAGCCCCGGACCTTATTACCATCCCATATTAAGTCTTTTTTAAGAGCCACCTCATCGAATATAAGTGCAGCTAAAATAGGTCATGAACTACGTTGAACCTTAGCTGCTAATTTTTTAAGCTTTCTTCTGTAGATCCGGGACTGCATTTACTGTAGTTGCCCATCTGCGGAGTGTTGGAGAATGGGGTAATTTAACAGACTTCCTCAAATAATTATAAGCTTTGAAGGAGTAAAAACTGAGGGTAAGGGGAAACTGTCTTATTTCTTTAGGATATCCAGGAACTGCATTGCAAAAAGTGCTTCAGAATATCACTATTTTTGTCACATCCTATCACTTCAGAAGCACAGTCTTTAAGTCTCTTATTTAGGCCTACAACCACTGTCACAATTTGTTTCTTCTTTCTTGAAACACTTTGCCTTGCATGTTTCGCATGCTTCCTCAGTTTCTCGGTCATTTTCTGTAGTGCCTCATAATTCTGTTTCAATTTTTTGGGGTTAGGCAAACAATAAGAATGATCTACATGGTCATTCTGATTCACTCTTTCACCTACAAAAATGAAGTATTATCATTAAGCTTTATTTTTCTTTAAAGATACATTCATTTATAGTAAAATTCACACATAACCCATATAGCAGATAAGTAACAGAAAACTATTTTACCTAGTTCATTTGATAAGGAAGCTGATTCTTCACTGACAGGCCGATTCCTTGGTTGTGTCTGCACTATAGTTGTTTTCTGCAGATGGTCAGGAAACGTAAATATTGTCGGTTCTGCGTTTGCCAGAAGTCGCCTTTTCTCGTTTGTACTATACATGTATCTATCTTCAAAGTGAAACGAGCATATGCAGCTATATTGAGTTGGCTGCCACTTATCTCGTCTCGTATTGGCTGCCCATCGACTTAACAGCTCTTTCTTTTTCAGAGGAGATCTAAAAATAAAGAGGCGTGTATACAGAGGCTTATTTACATTTTGTATACAGCTTAAACACGAAAATGATACACAAAACGCTAAATACAACACGCATTTAGATACTCACCTGAAATATGATATTCCAGTTGTTTTATCACTTCTATTAACGCAATTGTACGCTGCACATGATTCGCGATCGGCCAATAAGACTTCTAAAACAAATTACAACCGGAAAACAGTGATTTTCTAACGCCAGTACCATACACCAAATATAAATGTACTGACATGCAGACGTTTCAAAAAATGGCGGCCGGTGTTGCTTTTTGCTGCCGCTGGGAGCGCTGTTACCTCACAGATAGCCACTCTATGTAGTCTTTATACCTCCTTGGTGACGAGAGACTGGATGCGCACGTAGTTTATGTATCAGCCGATAGAGGACAGTATTTTAGTTTCGATTGTGCCTGGTAGAGTTCACTATAGCAATTGAATGTTTTTCATAAACTGTTCTACTATTCTCATAAAGTGTTATTATGTCCTTTTGTGTACGTAAAATGTTATAAATGCGTTTTAGCAATTTGAATGATGCGTGAGTGTGGATTAATGTTAACATGAAGATAATTGTTTAACGAGTTACGTAGTAGGATTTAGTGTGGGAACATTTCGAAGAAGTATGGATATGAACAAAGGGTATTTTTGTAGAATAGATTTGTAAAGTATGTTTATGGTAAAGGAAAAGTTACTTCAAGTATAAATAACAATAGTAAATAACTTTATGCATAAGAAAAACTTCAGCATATTAGATAATTACATCGGTAAAAAGTGCAGTCGTTAGGTTTGCTATTTTGCGATTGGTTATTGATGAAAAACGCGGACTGACGCGGGAGAATGTTGTTTTGTTATTGGCTGTTGAGTAAATAACCAATGGTTAAGCAATATTCTTCGCGCGCCTTTCTTTGCTGGTAGAGAAGACTTAGTGTTGTAGAGAGGAGTCGAAGCCTAGCCATGAAAGAGATCCAACGTGTGCAGTAGTAGTTCCGATGGAAATGATAAGTTGCCGGGTCTAGCAGTGTTTCATACATCAAAAGTGTTGGAAAGTGACGGCATAATTATTCGGATGTGTGTGTAGAAATTTTGGAATTTTTAAGTGAATTTTGTGACGAGATAAGACATATATTCCGCGTGGCGTATTGAGCAGGTCGGTGGCTAAAAACTGTGACTGCATTTGGTACCGAAGGACTTAATATTTGGTGAGCATTATCGATCTAAAACAATCAGTATGTTTGTAGCTATTGCGTTTTAGGGAAATGCAACACCATAAACTTGCTAACGTGAGTGAAAGGGATTGTGAGTGACTGTGTTAAGACTAGCACGGGCTTGGCAGTGATATTTGTTCGCCTAAGTTTCAGAATACATTAATTGAGGACAAAATTTCCAAACTTTCATTTCGTGTTTCTCCCGAAGATTAGTGACTTAAACTGCAGCCTGGTTCACATCGAATTACAGTAGGTTTCAGTGAGCTTCCCTACTGATGATCTGCCGAGACAATGTTCACAGGTAGGTACAGATCTGTCGTAAAGGGGCGGAAAGAACCGCGCCGCTGCAACCAGTGTAAAAAGGCGTATCCAGAACCACATTTCAGTGAAAGGAGACCTTTTAAATGCAATGTGACCTAGGTTAAAATGAACTGTATGTGTGGTTTGTTGTTGTAGTGGTCTTCAGTCCTGAGACTGGTTTGATGCAGCTCTCCATGCTACCCTATCCTGTGCAAGCTTCTTCATCTCCCAGTACTTACTGCAACCTACATCCTTTTGAATCTGCTTAGTGTATTCATCTCTTGGTCTCACTCTACGATTTTTACCCTCCACGCTGCCCTCCGATGCTAAATTTCCTATCCCTTAATGCCTCAGAACATGTCCTACTAACCAGTCCCTTCTTTTTGTCAAGTTATGCTACAAACTCCTCTTCTCCCCAATTCTATTTCTATTCAGTACCTCCTCATTAGTTATGTGATCTACCCATCTAATCTTCAGCATTCTTCTGTAGCACCACATTTCGAAAGCTTCTATTCTATTCTTGTCCAAACTATTTATCGTCCATGTTTCACATCCATACATGGCTACACTCCATACAAATACTTTCACAAGTGACTTCCTGACACTTAAATCTATACTCGATGTTAACAAATTTCTCTTCTTCAGAAACGCTTTCCTTGGCATTGCCAGTCTACATTTTATACCCTCTCTTCTTCGACCATCATCAGTTATTTTGCTCCCCAAATACCAAAACTCCTTTACTACTTTAAATGTCACATTTCCCAATCTAATTCCCTCAGCATCACCCGACTTAATTTGGCTACATTCCACTATCCTCTTTTTGCTTTTGTTGATGTTCATCTTATGTCCTCCTTTCAAGACACAGTCCATTCCTTTCAACTGCTCTCCCAAGACCTTTGCTGTCTCTGATAGTACTACAATGTCATCGGCGAACCTTAAAGAAGAAATAAAAATTTTGAGGTTCGCCGATGACATTGTATGTGTGGTAGGCGTCGCAAAAGTTAAAGTACCTTCAAAGATGATGAACGAGGGGAACTTACTAAATGAGACACTAATCACAATTACATTGATTTATTCCGATAAAATAACTGACAAAACCGACAACACACAGTGGCAAAATATGCTAATAATCATGCAAATGAATTAACTGTAAACGCCAGGTGGCCTGTGACTGTCGTGATGTTAACTGAAAACAGTTCGAACTTGTGATGGGACATTCTCCTCTAGCGTTACTTTTCCTCAGCGGTAGTTGTCGATACTTGTATTATTTATCGAATTTTGGACAGGTCATTATTATCTCAGTTGCTTTTCTGCAAACTTTCATATAATTTTATACACAGTATGTTATATTTCAAGCTAAAATTTATGAAAAAGAATTAGGTTGCAAAATATTTCAGTTTCGATGTTATAATCGATAAATACTAGTTCTGAACGTCTTTTCGAAACGTTCAAATTACTAAACATTTGCACACTTAAATTTCTATTATTAATTACGAAATCCTGTACTATTTACTATACATATTTCTGTATTCATTTATGAAATACTAATCGAAGTTAATAATGTAACAGAAACTAGTAGAAATTCATTTGTTAAAAAAAATTATAAAATCCTTTGGAATATTGTTATTTCCGCAGAGTGTGGGAGTCGTAAGCTTACCTCTGATGTGATCGGACATATTTTTGTGCGATCAATGTAATTTCGTCTTTGTTAATGTGAAAAATCAAAATAATGTATGATATTCTAAAAGGTGAGAAAATATATTTACGTAAGAAAATGCTGCAACAACAGTCTTTAAATTTATTTAGTGCAAACCACTCGTGCTGATGTGACGTGAGCTTCAAATCAGACTCCTAGACAAGAAGAGCTGGAACCATCCCACCATGGGCAAGCATAAGTAAACTTGAAAGTTTATCGTAATCTTTTCTCTTCTCAAATCTTCATAAAAGGCTTTGCTTAGTAACAACCTGGACCGGACATTGTTTAATGAGGACAATAGATGGAATCGAGAAAGGAGGGGGGGGGGGCCATTTCAAACTACAGAAGGGAATGCCTCACATCTGTGGTTGGCGTTGAAATCAAACTGTTCACTGATTCAAAAGACAAGTCTTCAACGTGAAGGTTGAAGCAATCCAAATGTCATAAATTGACTTTAACTTCCCTTCATATCGTCTTGTGATTGAGGCTCTATCTTACCACAACTTTGTATGTGGGCGCTGAGGTGATTACAAAGTCAGTAGTCACTGGTGGAACCAATGACCCACGACAACGAAAAAATGCAGATCAATACGAAATTTCTCTGTCCCTCGATACATCCGCTCTGACAGCAGCAAGCCAGCAGCTCTATGTGGCCCAGCAATGGAGGAGAAGATGATGAAGATCAAGATGGAGTAGTAGAAGTTCAAGATGAAGTGATTTCTGATCGACTGTTTCCTACAAGGAAACCTCACACTGCCACTTTCTGCGTTTCATACTGAATTCAGATTGGCCTGGCCCCGTATATTCGTAGCGCGATCGAGAAAAATTATCCTTACAACATGTTAGTCTCCTTCCCTGAGCTCTCGTCTAGTTGGTTAACCAATAATGTTCGTCCTACCATCTTATTCGGAAAATGTCCCTTCACTCTCTATCTCTGTCTGCGACCAATGAGGCGGTCTTTGTCGACACAGTAGTAGTAGAGGGGTTTTGGGTGCACAACAGCAAGGTCTTCAGCGCACGTTCAGTAACATAGTGAGACGGGTGTCAAGAAAAATCCCACAACAGGAATATAAAACGGAACAGAAAACATGGGTAACAATCGTTGAAAAACATGTGGTCACCCACACCAAAGCGTGGGATGAAGCAGAGCGTCAGCAGTAAAACATGGACAACACAGGAAGAAAACGATAGAAGGAGCTAAAACAATGTAGCAGATGGAAGTGGCTGGCTGACGGGAAGGAAAAAAGGGGAGGAGTCAGCCACTCTGCAATACACTAAAACCTCCAGCCTAAAAGTTTAGGCCAGAGTCCAGACACATCACAAAACTTAAAAACCCTAGACACACACGTCTCATCATTAGCTGAAACAGAAGGCAGATCCCCATCAACTTGTGCATCAGCCCGTGCATCACGGTATAAAATGCAGTCTATTAAAATGTGCCGGACAGAGATGTAGACACCACAAGCATCACAAAACGAAACGGAGGATCCTCAGGCCGTAATAAAAAGCTATGTGTGAGAGGACAGTGCCAGATCCGAAGACGTGTGAGGGCCACCTCCTCCCTCCTGAGCAACCGGCAGGAGGAACACCACGGCCGAGTGGTTGACTTTATCAAATTTCTCTGTTTAACCCGTAGTTTGGCTCAGTTGGCTCTTAGCACAATGGGACTTAACATCTGAGGTCATCAGTCCCCTAGACTTAGAACTGCCTAAAACTAACTAACCTAAAGACATCACACAAATCCATACCCGAGGCATGATTCGAACCTGTGACGGTATCAGAAGCGCGGTTCCAGACGGGTGCCTAGAACTGATGGGTCGCAGCGGCTGGCAACCCGTAGTTCATCCAAGTTAAAACGTAACTATTGTTTCGCTTCATTTGCTGTTTCTCTCTTGAAATAAATTTGGTATCGATAATTAGCACACCAACAATTTTTCTCGCAGTTTTTATTGTTGTACTTCGCCTGATCTTATAATTTTCCGTACTGGTGTGTGTGAGTGCATGGAAGTGCGAATGAAATAAATACACTCCTGGAAATGGAAAAAAGAACACATTGACACCGGTGTGTCAGACCCACCATACTTGCTCCGGACATTGCGAGAGGGCTGTACAAGCACACGCACGGCACAGCGGACACACCAGGAACCGCGGTGTTGGCCGTCGAATGGCGCTAGCTGCGCAGCATTTGTGCACCGCCGCCGTCAGTGTCAGCCAGTTTGCCGTGGCATACGGAGCTCCATCGCAGTCTTTAACACTGGTAGCATGCCGCGACAGCGTGGACGTGAACCGTATGTGCAGTTGACGGACTTTGAGCGAGGGCGTATAGTGGGCATGCGGGAGGCCGGGTGGACGTACCGCCGAAATGCTCAACACGTGGGGCGCGAGGTCTCCACAGTACATCGATGTTGTCGCCAGTGGTCGGCGGAAGGTGCACGTGCCCGTCGACCTGGGACCGGACCGCAGCGACGCACGGATGCACGCCAAGACCGTAGGATCCTACGCAGTGCTGTAGGGAACCTTACCGCCACCGCCACTTCCCAGTAAATTAGGGACACTGTTGCTCCTGGGGTACCGGCGAGGACCATTCGCAACCGTCTCCACGAAGCTGGGCTACGGTCCCGCACACCGTTAGGCCGTCTCCCGCTCACGCCCCAACATCGTGCAGCCCGCCTCCAGTGGTGTGGCGACAGGCGTGAATGGAGGGACGAATGGAGACATGTCGTCTTCAGCGATGAGAGTCGCTTCTGCCTTGGTGCCAATGATGGTCGTATGCGTGTTTGGCGCCGTGCAGGTGAGCGCCACAATCAGGACTGCATACGACCGAGGCATACAGGGCCAACACCCGGCATCATGGTGTGGGGAGCGATCTCCTACACTGGCCGTACACCTCTGGTGATCGTCGAGGGGACACTGAATAGTGCACGGTACATCCAAACCGTCATCGAACCCATCGTTCTACCATTCCTAGACCGGCAAGGGAACTTGCTGTTCCAACAGGACAATGCACGTCCGCATGTATCCCGTGCCACCCTACGTGCTCTAGAAGGTGTAAGTCAACTACCCTGGCCAACAAGATCTCCGGATCTGTCCCCCATTGAGCATGTTTGAGACTGGATGAAGCGTAGTCTCACGTGGTCTGCTGGTCCAGCACGAACGCTGGTCCAACTGAGGCGCCAGGTGGAAATGGGATGGCAAGTCGTTCCACAGGACTACATCCAGCATCTCTACGATCGTCTCCATGGGAGAACAGCAGCCTGCATTGCTGCGAAAGGTGGATATACACTGTACTAGTGCCGCCATTGTGCATGCTCTGTTGCCTGTGTCTATGTGCCGGTGGTTCTGTCAGTGTGATCATGTGATGTATCTGACCCCAGGAATGTGTCAATAAAGTTTCCCCTTCCTGGGACAATGAATTCATGGTGTTCTTATTTCAATTTCCAGGAGTGTATATGTAGATATCGGAATCATGCTTATCTTGAGATAGTGAGGGTAGTGAAGGGTAGTGCCAAATTGGCCTCGCAGTTCACCAAGCACCTACTGACTACTCGCGATGCTCCGTGCGCTGTCATCCCTCTGTCACTGATGCCGACCGAGTCTCCGACACCTCGCGAGCCGCGGCCGTCCTTCATAGAGAGCACTAGCCAACCAGAACGCTGCAAAGCGCGTAACTTCGACAGAGGAACTATCCTGCCAAGAGCATTGCTCGAAATCACGGCTCAGTTTATTTCCGTCATCTTGATTATCACCATTACTATTATCTCCATGTTCATCTACTTTACTGTGAGACGCAAGGACTTACTGGTCCGTTGTTCGTTCCGCTTTTCAAACCTTTTTTTCTCTATCGGAGGGTAATCCGCAGCCTATTTCAGTAATCTGTAATTCATTCCTAGGTCAAAGGCACGATTAAGATATTTTTTTACATTTATTCTTCGGTTGCCTTCTGTTATTGAAAACTTCAGTTACTCTTGTACCGCCGGCTGGTGTGACCGAGCGGTTCTAGGCGCTTCAGTCTGGAACCGCGTGTCCGCTAAGGTGGCAGGTTCGAATCCTGCTTCGGGCATGGGTGTGTGATGTCCTTAGGTTAGTTAGGTTTAAGTAGTTCTAAGTTATAGGGGACTGATGACCTCAGATGTTAAGTTCCATAGTGCTCAGAGCTATTTGAATTTTATTCTTGTGCCTTCCTTCAGATAAGATCTAGTTTTAATCCGACTGCCGTTGATCATCGGAACTGTCGAGCGGATGAGCTGAGAGTGCCATGGTCTTGTAGAACTTCATTTAGGTCTCAGTGCGACAGGCTTCCACCAATCTTCTTTTGATTTTCTAGTACATATGTGAGAATTTAGCTAACTTTTTCTATCGATGACTGAGTCATTTATTTATCATGTTTCTGCCTAGATAATTAATGTCATTTTTGTGCAACTTCAGTACCATGGAACGATATTTTTGATCCCATAATTTCTTTCTCTTAAATGGACTTGCTTTTTTTTGTTTTGTTTTCTTTCGCAGATATGTTTTTAGCCTGTATTGTGTAGGAGATGGACTACTCTTTGTATCGCCAAGGAAAACCATAGTTACGTTTACGTTGTCCGATCTGAATATCTACTGGTGACATTGGTTTCCGTTGCTTAATCTTTAGGTATAGTTTGAATAACCCTGAGGATGGGCAACAACGGTGCCCAGCACTTTGATCTGTTATCATTTGCTTCGTAGTCTTTTCTTTGAAGATGCCTAAGAGAATGTTAGGTCATATGTACTGGCTCTCAAAAACATGCATCAACTGTTCTGGGAAACTGTGACTTCCGGATTACTTCCCAAAGCTGACTTATTTTCATCCTGTCTTAGCCTAACTTATGATGGAATGTTTGTTTCAAGACTGACTTACATCGAGTGTTGCACGGGTAACACCACATATATGCACTTCCCCTGAGAAGAGGGCTCGTATCTTTGAAATTTTTGTACTTGTGATCCTTGATTACATTTTACACCTGGTTGCCAAAAACCTTTAATTGCTTCTGTTACGGACCGATCTCCTTTCTAACATAAGGATATATTACTTACACCTCCCCAAACTTCACAGATAGTAACTGTTTCGGGTACGGGTATATTTTTGTTAAATTCAAATGCAAAACTAGTAATATAAGAGCTTATCAAAACGAGAAGATAAAATACATGTTTAAAAGAATCTTTGTTTTCCTCTTCGCAGAAATGGAAATAAACATCTCTATTAATAATGGTATATATTTTATGTTGGTTAAAGCTCGTTCTGCTGTTTATTAGAAAATGTAATCACCTAACTACTGCAATTTAAATTGTAAATTTCAGATATTCTGTTTCTGCGCTTCCAGTATAACAGAGAGAAACCGCTCAATGAAACCTAATGTGTGCGTCTTGTGGCTATCCTGAGAAGCTTAATTTCAGCACTCGCTGTTTCCCTGGCAGGCAATGCTTACTCTCACAGAATTTCTTACAATGGTCAAGGAGACGAAATATTCTTCGTCTTGATGAACGACACCGTGATCTCAGATGAGCTCTGGCAACATTTATTTTCGGTATGGTATTCAGTTTAATGAATGAGTCTCCGAGCGGGCGTGAAAAGAAATTTTCAAGATATTTATTTTGCGAGCAGTAACGAGTTAACGGGCGGTATTAAGCAAGGACAGCTTCTTTGTAACGGAGATCAGTGACTGTAAGTTTTCTACAGCTGTTCGTCAAATTTTAAATTTAATGTGACTAATTAATCTCCGATTTATTTAGTAGAACCTTGTACCGGCAGCTGCTCGCATTGGAATGCAGAAGATTTTTGTAGGCTCAGTAGCAAACGTGAAAAGCAGCTACTTCAAATGTGAATGGTAAAGGACTCCGCTTATCTTCCTTTTTTCACTCAGTGACATTACTTAAAGTGGACCTCTGAGTAGATATGTACGTAAAAGCATGTAAATTTAGAAGTAAAAGTGAAATTTGTATACGTCAATAATTGCAGCATACTGATCTCAGTAATGTAGTGTACTACTCATATTAAGTTCGCTTGAATTTGGTATAAGTACGTTTCTTTGGCCATCTTTATTAATAGAGTGGAGTAGTTTCATTAAGTACGACAATTTTCAAAATGCACAAGAGATTTAAGCCAATGGGACGGATTTTATTATGTTATGGCCTTTTGGATATATGTTGCTGCACCTTCGCCAACTGAATATTTGTTCATCTTCACATTTCCTTTGATTCATCACTCTTTTAATTTTTATGAACATTTATTACGTGAGCTGATGAAGCTTAATAATGATTGAAAAACAAGCATAAGAAATAAAAATTGTTTGAAAAGAATATGTAGTATGACAAACTGATCACTCTTATTATCTACGTTGTCACATAGCTTTTATATGATAATGAAACATAAATATTTGTCGAATTTAGTTGTGATTTTCAGTCCAAAGATTGAGTTGATGTAACTCTTCAAGGTAGTCTATACTGTTCAAGCACCTTTATCTCTACATAACTACTACAACCTGGATTCATGTGGATCTGCTTGCTTTATTGAAGCCTTTGTCTTCCCTTATAATATTACAGCCCCCTCCATCACCGCCCCCCTCCCCACCACACACACACACACACACACACACACACACAAACAAGGGGAAATTCCCTTCATTAGTAAAGTAACTGTTTCATGATGCCTCAGTATGTGTACTACCAAGCGATCTCTTGTTTTTGTCAGATATTGTCATAATTATCTATTGTCACTAATTCGATTCTCCACATTAGTAATCCAATCTATCAATCTGATCTTCAGCATACTTCTGCAGCACCACAGTTCAAAAGCTTCTGTTCTCTTCTTGTCAATGCCGTTTATAGTCCACGTTGCACATCCCGTACAAGGCTACACTCTATTCGAATACCTTCTGATATACTTCATAACAATTAAAATTATGTTCGTTGTCAGCAGATTTCTCTTGGAGGAAAGCTTTTCTTAGTACTGCCGATTTACATGCCTTAATGCCTCTTTATATTGGCCATCGTGTTACTAATTATTTCAATGCATCGCCTGATTTAATTCGACTACATTCCATTATCGTTGTCTTAGTATTGTTTTTCCGTCTCTGATACAACTGCAATGAAAATTCAAACCCAAAGTTTTATTTTCTTCTAACGGAAAATTATTTTCTTTTCCAATTTGTTCTTAGTGTACTTGACAACGTACAGACTGAATAACATCAGGGATAGCGTACAACACTGTCTCATTCGCTTTATTCCTCTTCGCTCCGAAAAACTGCTGTGTTATTACTGTAGTAGACGTTGATAAATTTTTGCTCCCACTATTTCATCCTTTCTAGCTTCAGAATTTAGAAGATCGTGCTCCAGTCGGTATCATCAAAGGTTTTCTCTAAATCTACAAATTTTATATACCTAGTTTTGTTTCACTATTCTTCCTTCTAACATAAGTCGTAGGGCCAGTATTACTTCACATGTTCCTACATTTCTCCGGGATCCTAACTGATTTTCTACTAATTCTCATTCTTCTGTAAGTAATTCTTGCAGTGTTTTACAACCATAACTTATTAAACATTGTTCGTTAACGTTCAGATGTGTTGTCAAAAGCGTTTTGTGGAGTTGGAGTTACATCAGTCTACGCATGGACCTAAATTCGACTTACGATTTTCACTGCCTGTCAAATTCTTCTCTTAGTATCATATCTTCCATCGATTTTCATCTATTGCCTCATACTTTCCGTAATAATATCTAGAAGTTAGTTTCATTTTACTAACTCTTCTTTATTTTCCTTCGACCTTACGTAGCACTGGTCCTTCTCTGTTCAGTGTTGCCTTGCTGTCTGATCTAATATTCACACAGACGCTTCTCTTTCCCAGAGGTTCCTTTAATTTTTACGTAGGCGGCATGTACCTTTCTCACAGCCGCGTATGCTTCTGCAACTTTTTATTTCCGTCGAGGCATTCCTGTTTTGCCATTTAGCACTTTCCATCAATGTAGTTACTACCCTTTGGCCTGCATTTTTGCAATTTCTTCTTCCGTTGACTTAATTCAGTACCTCGTGTGTTACTCAAAGATTTCTAATCTGCTTGGCGTTTTGCATATGCCATCCTCTGCATCTCTCAAGGCTACTCAATCTTCTTCTTTTATATCCCTTGCTACTGTTTAGGTTAACCATTGCCTAATGCCTCCTATGAAACTCTCAGCAAATTCTGTTCTTTTATGGTATTCGAGTCCCTTCTTCTTCATTTATTACCTTACTGCATTTATTTAATTTTCATCTACAGTTCATAATCAGTAAACTACGGTCAGAGTCAACATCTACCCCCCGGAATTTATTCGCAGATTAAAATCTTTGTGTACCATCATACAATCTATCTGAAACCATATGGTATACTACGTATGAAGTGAAATATTAGCAACGATTAAATTATGCTCTGCACAGTACTGTACGAGGCGGCTTCCTCTTTCTTTCCCTTACCCCAGCCCACGCTGTCCTGATTTTCTCTCTTTTCCTCTTCCTAGAATACAGAAACAATTCACCATAACATTTAAATTGTCAACTTCCTTAACGAATTGAATAATTTGTTTTATCTGATTACAAGTTCTTTTAATCTTTTCAGTAGCTGCACAAGTAACGTGCATATAAATACGCACTATTCTGGTGGACGCTGGCTTCGAGTCTGCCTTGGCTACGAGAATATGTTCATAGTAGCTTATATTCGTATTAGTCTACCAGCATTCCTGTTTTCTTACTGCTTACCAGGCAAACTCCTGCATCACCCCTATTTGATTTGTCTTGATAACTCTGTTCAGTCCAGAAGTACCGTCCTTCTTGCAACACCATTTCACTCATTCTAACTACGTATGTTTTTAGCCCATCCAGTTCTCTTTTTAAATTTTCTAGCCAACCTACCCGCCTAAGGAACGAAACCTTCCATGATACGATCTGTAAATGCTAGTTTTATTTTCCCTACTGAGTACTCATCATCATTAAGCCATGTAGTAGCGCTGCACGTATTCAGAAAATTAAACGGCAGTAGTTTCTCACGCTTTCAGTCATTTGCGGTAACATCATAACAATGCCACATTGGTTAATTTTACAAGACCAAATGAATGGCCAAGGCTATTGTCCCTGCTACGGCTGAAAAGTCTGCTACTACCCCTCGTCACAAACCAAGTGTTAGTCTGATTTCTGCATAGGTACCCGTCCGCTGGGGTTGCACCTGCAGTACGACAAACTCTTGAGGCACTCAACGGACCCCACCGCACCCATATCCGTATTCATTTGGGATGAGGAGGGAGAGGGCGGGTTAATTAATACGCGAAACACACACAAACATATATATGTGTGTGTGTCTTAGGAAACCTACAGATTAAATGCCTGGCTTTTGCAGACGATTTGGCAATTGTCACGAAAGGTATAAAGGAAACAAAAGACGCTATTGAAAAACTGCACTTTTTCAGAGTATTCATAAAGGAGAAATCAGAACTGCATACACAGACACACAAAAACACACACACACATACACACACACACACACACACACACACACTCGCACACACACACACACACACACACACACACACACACACACACACAAAATATTCCACAAAGACTTGATTAATGTTGAGTCTCACCACTACATTCCCAGTCGTCAGTTTTCGAGGTAAATAACTTTTGTACGTTAAAGTCTGTATAGTTCTAGATGACGGACTGTGAAAGGAAAATAACTGTAAAGAAAAATTTAAAAAGTCAGGAAAAGCACAGCATGCTTTAACAAGGTATAGCCAATAAAGAAAACTTTACCCGGTTGTCAAATTTGTAAAGAGTTTCTTAAAAACTAGAATGTATGTGTAAGCAAATAATGAAGAGCATTTTTCCTTCTGCTTAATAAAAAGAAAATAGAATTCCACTCATGATACTGAAACTTCACCAAAACACGTCTGAATAATAGAAGAAAAGAAAAACTATGTTTTTCTCAAGGTGTACCCTCGCGAACACAAATTTACACGTATACACCATTGTTCAGGAGCCTCATTAAAGCGCAGTCTGGGTTATTTCAAGCGACGAGGAAGACAAGAGCATTCTACCTCCAAGAGAACGACGCCTAGTAAAGCCCTTACGTGTTCAAAGTAGCTTTCTGATTGAGGGTAGCTTTACTTTAAAAAGATATCCGTGATTGAGACCGTAATTAATTACATTTACCTAACTTTGGCTGTAGATTAGGTCACTTCCATCAAATGCACAAAGCTTACATAAATCTGTTATCACCCTCTTCCTTTGTTTGTTGCTTTCTATCTCTTTCTCTCTTTTTTCGTCTTCCTTTCTTCCATAAAAGTGAGCTCTAGACTTTGAGCCTTCAATGCTCTAATTAATTGTGAGGTCCTCTAGTGGGAGTACGGTAAGTTTGCCTCTGACATTTTTTGAATATTTGTGACCAGAGAGGCTCTTTTTTCATGGTGACATGGGAATATGACAAACCATAACAACTGTTTTAATTGAATTTATTTCTGAAACTTGTGACGCATCATACTATGTAGAGGGCATTCAGCTTACGTACTCTTTGCTTTCATTATGACGGCGTAGTGAATCAGTGCTTTCATTATGACGCCGTAGTGAACCATTATCCCGTTAATAATTTTATCTTGTAACCCTTCCATCTGGTTCGTCTTTGCATAGAAAAACAACAATATGAGAAATTGAGTCCGCCTTGATGCAAAACATCTTGTTATTCGTTTATTTCTTTTTCCAAACTAGTTTCGGCGACAAATATCACCATCATCAGTGAGTTTTTTTAATCTAAAACATGCAGTGAATAGCATGGTTATACAAACACAGTGGCACATTATTACGTTTCTACTATTCGTTTTTTGAAATATAGTTTTCTATGGATACTTTCATACTACCTTATTTATTGTATGTTACAGCATGTTTTTGAGAATTATTCTCGCTGTTTGCCACATATTGTCTGCGCGCTTTATTTTTTATTTATTTATTTACTTTTTTTCCGTTTTTACTCAACGAACGTCATGTCATCTGAAGCTGTGTGAGCGTCTGTTAGTAAACAAAATACTAAAAGGTGAACTTCGTATGTCAGCAATATACACTTGGGGTTGCGGTATTGTTGTGGAATCCGTTTATTTGATGTGTACTGAGCTGTTGCTTACCTATTCGTGTACTCACGTTCGTTGGCTGGTGTGTAGCTGATTCTATACACATAAAGACAAAACTTTCGCACATTGTTTATGATCAAGATTGTTACGCCATCTTGCTGTTAACGTGTGTCGCGAGATGTGTATCGCATGGGGCGAGAAAGGCTATGAAAACTGTTGCGTGAATTACGACGACTTCCTTACTTATGTCTCTGTGTGTGATGGGGAAGTGGTTCTTTTCGTGTGGTGCTTTCTGTTTTCTGTCCTTGGTCAGTTCTCTTTACCGCTTTGATAGAAATAAACGAATAACAAGGTGTTTTGCATCAAGGCGGACTCAATTTCTGATATTGTTGTCAGTCTCACGTCATGTTTTGGTACCGGCTCATGGACGTCACTTACTGTATTCGACATCAAATGTTGATTCTCAGTTTTGTATGGATGTCATTAAGCGTCCATTTTAACGTCTGTTGTAAGAAGTGTTATGTATTTCCATTTATTTAGTTGCTCTATTCGTTTTCAACTAGTTGAAATGCTATCTCAGGTATGTACTATTATTTGTATTGATTTTTGTAGCCTTTTCTCAGCGCTCTGACGATGAGCTTTGTCCGGAGTGGCCGAGCGGTTCGAGGTGCTACAGTCTGGAACCGCGCGACCGCTACGGTCGTAGGTTCGAATCCTGCCTCGGGCATGGCTGTGAGTGATGTCCTTAGATTAGTTAGGTTTAAGTAGTTCTAAGTTCTAGGGGACTGATGACCGCAGAAGTTAAGTCCCGTAGTGCTCAGAGCCATTTGAACCATTTGCCCGAAATGCGTCAGTACAATCAACGATTTACTAACATCTGGAGCTCTTTCATTTCAGCAACCTATCTGCAGTTTTAGTGTCACATTTATATAGATGGTAATCATGGCTGCACAGCTCCATCACAACTTTAAGTCTGATCTACGACAAAATACTACGTCGTATCTTGTTTCTCGTTTACTTTTTAAACGTGCACCACGGTTTCGAGATTGTAGCAGGTTTTTAGTCTATCTTTATGATACTCATATCTCACACCTTACAAGGAGAGGTCTTCAACGAGGCTATCTACATTTTGAAAACATAGATGGGATGATGTAGGTTAAGGCCCCCGGTATCATACCCTCCACACATTCACACTGGTAAGCCCTCGTTTGCGAATAATTGACGAAAAAATTTCACATGACGATCTATAGCTGTAAAATAATTATTTTTACAGACTGGTAGCGTAAGGTGCAATCCCCACATGTAAATTGTTATGGGCTTCAATCTTGTCAGCTGATTTGAAAATGCTTTTTACTTATTACTCGAAATGTTTTCGATCATTACTGTTATTCAGTTAACTGGTTTACATGTAATTTTTTCATTCGTTCGTCACGTCATTTTAATCACCGTATTAACTTTTCCAATAACTCTCATTTTTCTTCCTACAATGCTTTCCCACTTGGGATCTCCGTTCATCTGATTTTAATTGTTTTTATGCCTTAACTTCGATTTAATTACTTCTGTCTTATAATTTTCTATTTTCTTTCCATGTTATTACAGTCATTATTTCTGTTCCTCATTTTCCTTGAAGTTCGTTTTAATTATAATCCCTTCCCTCAGTTAAATCTTTACCTGCGTTATTTTGCCCCTATCGTAATAAGAATTTATGTATAATCTGTTTGTATGATGATTACACTCCAAAGCAAAACAAAAAATTACGTCTTGTAACGAATAATGCTTTTCTGATACCATTTCGTTTTTCGTTTTTTAAACGGTAGATCGACGTTTACAAATGTTTACATATTGCGACAGATAAACAAAGTTTTTTAAATTCACATGCACGAAGATTCCAAGTGGAAAAAAATGACATGAAGAAAAATGAGAGCAACTGAAAAAGTTAATTCGTCTATTAAAACGATGTAACAGAAGAATAGATATAAAAAATTTAAAAAAATATATTTACGCCAATTAACCGAATAAAAATAATGGTCTAAGTTACGTGTCATGGCTGTACCTTGACTATCATCCCACGCAGCCACCTATGCAACACCTCCTTTTTAAAGCACCCGAAATTCCGAAATTTTTTCGTCCATTACACTCAAACGAGGTTCCACCATTGAGAGTGACTGCAAAGTGAGATAACTGGGACCTTAATCTACATTATCGTACAGACGGTTTTAGAATGTCGTTCTCAACGCTGGGGGTCTCTCCTCCTTATAACACTTACCAAACAACTGTATAAAATTCCGAGCACAGCATACGTCCGACAATTTGGCACTTTCGCTTACCGTATTCGGCACACATCAAGTATATTCTTCCGTTTTCTTAAACAAAAAACTACATACCTCTGGCGTAATATATGAGGATGACACATCGACTTTCGTATAAATAAAATGTTAGGAACTATGAAGTGTATTAGTCAATAAGCTTAATGTGGAAGACTAATTAGTTGAAAACACTTGAGTGTGACAACAGCACATAATGGTCGCCGGACTAGATTTGTGTCAGTTGTGCTACTACATAAATCGGAAAACCTTTGATCGACTTTCAGAGCTGTTAGTGTCACAAAGAATGACGTTCTCAAGTTTCTCGGTAATATGATAATACAACTTCTTAGCAACAAAATCGAACCCGAAGAGCAGAAAGTGCATTTCAAATACTCATTCGCAATCTGTCGTTCATCTCTAGAGCACAAGGCAGTGTTCACTGCAAGAATGACAGCTCAGTGGACGATGCATCGTCCTCTGCCGCTCAGGACTGATGGTCGCAGAAATCTACGATGCGCTCATGACTAGTATTTGAGGAGTATTCTTGAAATAAATGGTCTTTTCGTCAGAAACTGGCGATAACGTGGTACGTCCTAACGAGTTCATGATACCCGTACTTAATATTGTGGAATAAATGGATTATTGGAGTTTACTGAAGCAGTGTTCCGCGATTGCATAATGACTATTCAGCTGTGTTGATGTGGCTATAAAAAGCGAAAAACATACTGAACGAGAATCACCGTGTGGGCTTTGCCGTGTCGTTTCTTCGCACATTTCTTGCAGCGTGCTGATAACGTACGATATTAGCAAAGTACAAACACATCGAAGAGTATCGCCAACTTTTCCGGAACAAAAAACAAAACGTTTTCACTAAATTCCGATAAATCTTCCAAAAATTCGCATTACGCTAATCCCCTACGCTGTAATAACAGTTCTTTAAAATGATATGTGGGGCTTAGGAAGTTGGTTTACCCTCCTTGTTCTTGTAGAGCTATGGGAGCGCATAAATTTAAATGAAAAAATCGAAGGTTTCCCGGAATCAAAAGATTCGAAAGAAAGAGAAACGACTTCCTAGCACTGTCGAAATTCTAGAAGCAGAGCAACAACACTTAATTCGTTCATTTTATATTCCTCAATAAAGAAATCCAGAGAAAAGAAGGTTTAATTCAAAAAAAGTGTGAAGATAAACAGTGTGAAAAAGTATCTACTCCGGCAGTGAAAATGATGATCGTAACATGCTCCATACAATAAGAGAGAAAAGTACTACTGTTGACCTCTAGAGTAAAAAACAGTGTCCACAGCCATAATGAGAGTTCAGCGAAATGGAAGTCGAATTGTTAAATAAAACAGGAGGATCCTTACCGATACACCAACCTGGTGAAGCCGTAACCTAATATTATTTTAAGTTTTAAAACGCAGTTCGAAAATCATGTGACGATGTCCCGTCTATTATACCGGAAAGTTGCCAGTTAGCTGCGGCAATGGCTACAGTGTAGACACTATATCTAAGCAGTATGCTGCAGACACGTGAGTTACGAACACAGCCACACGTAATGAGTTAACCGATTCTGAACGTGGGATAATATACTACTGGCCATTAAAATTGCTACAACACGAAGATGACGTGAGATGGGCGCGAAATTTAACCAACAGTAAGAAGATGTTCTGATAGGCAAATGATTAGCTTCTCAGAGCATTTACCTACAACGTGCTGACATGAGGAAAGTTTCCAACAGATTTCTCATACACAAACAGCAGTTGACCGGCGTTGCTTGGTGAATCGTTGTTATGATGCCTCGTCTAAGGAGCGGAAATGCGTACTATCACGTTTCCAATTCTGATAACGCTCGCATTGTAGCCTATCGCGGTTGCAGTTTATAGTATTGCGACATTTCTGCTCGTGTTGGTCGAGATCCAATGACTGTTAGCAGAATACGGAACGCCGTGCTGGATCCCAACGGCCTCGTATCACTAGCAGTCGGGATGACAGGCATCTTATCCGCATGGCTGTAACGGATCGTGCAGCCACGTCTCGATCCCTCAGTCAACAGATGGAGACGTTTGCAAGACAACAACCATCTGCACGAACAGTTCGACGATGTTTGAAGCAGCATGGACTATCAGCTCGGAGACCATGGCTGCGGTTACCCTTGCCGCTGCATCACAGACAGGAGCGCCTGCAATAGTGTACTCAACGACGAATGTGGGTGCACGAATGGCAAAACGTCATTTTTTCGGATGAATCTAGGTTCTGTTTACAGCATCATGATGGTCGCATCCGTCTTTGACGACATTGCGGTGAATGCACACTGGAAGCACGTATTCGTCATCTCCATACTGGCGTATCAGCCGGCGTGATGGTATGGGGTGCCATTGGTTAGAGGCCTCGGTCACCTCTTGTTCGCACTGACGGCACTTTGAACAGTGGACGTTACATTTCATATGTGTTACGACCCGTGGCTCTACCCTCCATTCGATCCCTACGAAACCCCACATTTCAGCAGGATAATGCAAGACCGCATGTTGCAGGTCCTATACGGGCCTTTCTGGATACAGAAAATGTTAAACTGCTGCCCTGGCCAGCTCATTCTCCAGATCTCTCACCAATTGAAAACGTCTGGTCAATGGTGGCCGAGCAACTGGCTCGTAACAATACGCCAGTCACTACTCTTGATGAACTGTAGTATCGTGTTGAAGCTGCATGGGCAGCTGTATCTGTACACTCCATCCAAGCTCTGTTTGACTCAATGCACAGGCGTATCAAGGCCGTTATTACGGCAAGAGTTGGTTGTTCTGTGTAGTGATTTCTCAGGATCTATGCACCCAAACTGCATGAAAATGTAATCACATGTCAGTTCTAGTATAATATATTTGTCCAATGAATACCCGTTTATCATCTGCATTTCTTCTTGGTGTAGCAATTTTAATGGCGCGTAGTGTATTAGGTCACAACGATGACTGCTCGATAACGTTCAAATGTTTAAATGTGTGAGAATTCCTAAGGGACCAAACTGCTGAGATCATCCGTCCCTAGACTTACACAATACTTAAACTAACTTAACGCTAAGGACAACAGCCATGGCTTGATAACGCCATGTTATATCCGTAACAAGTTGAGGGTCGTTTTTGGACATCTTAGTCGGTTAGGGAATTGCCCGAGACGGGTAAGTTTCTGCTTTAGGCTACTGGTCCAGCACACTGTTTTAATCAGACACAAGCAGTTTGTCATTTGACCCAAAAACTCGTTTGCCTCTTACTTAATAACATACGACCCCTTTTTGCTGTTCCACTCTGATTGCTTCTCTGCGACGTGAAGGTCCATGTTACGTCTTTAGCATGTAGTTTCTGTTTGTCATTCACTGAGTGTTAGAACGGATTTCGAGTAGAGTACTCGTAGCTCAGCTTCTGACCCTACCGCATAGCCGTTCGTCTTAAAGCGCCGATTTTGGGAGTGGGAGGTACACTGGCCCGTGATCAACTTTGCCGAGTGGATTTACGACGAATGTCGGTGTGCCAGCCAACCTAGATGTGGTATTTAAGCTATTTTCCACACCTTAGTAGGTGAATACGCGGTTGATTCCCAAGTCCCGCCTTATTTATACGATTTGCAAACATGCGGGTTACGTTAGCTCACTTACACATCAATAACATTGCTCGAAGACAAGTGGTGTATAAATATTACGTCCTCTGGAGTGGAGTGGGGATATCTGGTGGTGATATGAAGGCCATTCGGGCGCTACTTAAATTAGACATACCAGATCCGTTAATAATAGTACCGACACCGCGCCGATGCGGGAAAAATGCACATGAGAAAAAGGAAGTAACGCTGCGTCTACTCTCAATCGCAGCTGACATGCTCGCTGCAGAAATTGGTTGGTTTAAGAAAACCACTGTGTGCTAGGTTTAATGATATTTTTACGTGCAACTTAGTCATAAGAAACTGATTTATTATTCAGCCACAAAGAGGATGATAATTTCATAGAATCTTGAAAAATAAAAATAGAGTGCATGAAACTGACGACAGACTAAAGTAGACGGAATGATGCAGGAAGAAAAAGAGGCGTAGAAGCGATGTGAGAAGAACACAAAAAGAATTAGGCGCCGAAAGTAAAGGTGTTGAAAAGTATATGATTTCTCACTGTAGTACTGTGTAAAGAATGATGACAGACTAAAGAAGACGCAAAGTTGTGAGAAGGAAAAGAAGTGGAGAAACTGTTTGAGAAGAGATGGAGAGTAAATTGGAGAAGATAAAACGAATAAACCGATGAAAGTAAGGAGGTCGGAAATTACAAGATTTCTTTCGGTAATACGTTTCGCTACACAGTTACCTAGATGATGTTCTGCAGAGTAAAAGTGTTCGAGTGGAGAGTGGAGAGAGGAGGGAGAGAGAAATGAGAAAGCCAAACACTGCTGCGCTTGCATTTCGTAATTTTAAATCACTAATGTATCGTAAAAATGTTATATGTAATAACTGCGTGAGTGCCAAAAAGAAGCTCACAACACAACCTACGAATCATTCCTGTTATAGTTCGGGGAGTTGGGTGGTGCGCCGGTTTCCTAATGGAACTACAGTCTCCCTACGGGATTTCGTTACGGTTGTTGCTCTGGCTCTTGACAACAGGCTACGCAGCTCTGAACTTACAATAGCCTCCGTGGTCACCAATTAACGCTGGCAATATTTAAGCAGTAGTTACAGAGGACTAGAGCGCAACGTGGTGATTACCGTTGCACCGCAAACTAGCTGTGTTCTAGATGTGCCCGCTGTGACTTGAGATTAATTGCGCATCCCAACAGAACACAAACATCGGTGTGCCTAACCAGTTTGAGGATACTGTTACATCGCTCTTATCACTCACGTTCGAAACAGTAAGCTGAGAAGATGAGGCTTAAAGCAAGTCGTCGCCGGTAACTGTCCAGTAAGGGGAGCGATCTGGTGATGTGAAATTTGAGTTATCATCGAGGTTTGGACTTCAAACCTCACCGCAGTCTCTCGCTCAATGAAAGCCTGCAACACGTGAAGACCATTTCTCTACCGCCGTTGAGGGTCAACACTGTATTAACTGAAATACTTACATTTGAACTGCACAAGCAATTGACGAAGCCATTCACAATAGAGCTCATTTACAGAACGTAGGGAGAAGCTGCGGCGGTGAATCTTCAAGAGTGTGTTGGTTAGTTTTCATAATATTGCAGACTTGTTTCGTTGTGTCTGGAAACCACAACCGATCGTCATATATCAAACATTTTGTAAGGGGATGCCATCGAACGGGAAACTGTGTCGGTAGGTAGATTTTTATGTGTAATGATGACTGAACGGTTTTGATGGTGTGGCATGTCCTGCACGACATTTTATCGATGCAGTTGGTGATAAGTTCATATTAAAAGAAAATACTGTTCTGTTACTATTAGGTCTCGAGCCTATGTTCCGTGTTTATTCATGAGCTTCAGACACACCCTCAGCGCATAAAGGGACACATAGCACGCAACTGAGCTCCATAAAAACTGAAAATTGCCCCCAGTGCGACCATGGCTAGGGTAGGATTTTGAAAAGCGACAAGTCGCACATGACGTCCAACACAGATGCTCATGTCTTAATAACAGCTCGTCTGTGTCATGCTCGTAGTTGTTTGTAGCTGAAAACTTTGGACAAAGAAAAACCTCGAACTGGTCAGAAATGGCTTTCGCAGACAGCAAAGGACTTGGAAGAGCAGTTGAACGGAATGGACAGTATCTTGAAAGGAGGTTATAAGATGAACATCAAGAAAAGCAAAACGAGGATAATGAAATGTAGTCTCATTAAGTCGGGTGATGCTGCGGGAATTAGATTAGGAAATGAGACACTTAAAGTATAAAGGAACTTTGCTATTAGGGGAGCAAAATAACTGATGATGGTCGAAGTACAGAGGATATAAAATGTTGACTGGCAATGGGAAGGAAAGCGTTTCTGAAGAAGAGAAATTTGTTGACATCGAGTATAGATTTAAGTGTTAGGAAGCCATTTCTGAAAGTATTTGTATGGAGTGTAGCCATGTATGGGAGTGAAATATGGACGATAACTAGTTCGGACAAGAAGAGAATAAAAGCTTTCGAAATGTGGTGCTACAGAAGAATGCTGAAGATTAGATGGGTACATCATATAACTATTGAGGAGGTACTGAATAGGACTGGGGAGCAGAGACGTTTGTGGCACAATTTGACTAGAAGAAGGGATCGGTTGGTGGGACATGTTCTGAGGCATCAAGGGATCATCAATTTAGTACTGGAGGGCAGCGTGGAGGGTAAAAGTCGTAGAGGGAAACCAAGAGATAAATACACTAAGCAGATTCAGAAGGATGTAGGCTGCAGTAGGTACTGGGAGATGAAGAGGCTTGCAGAGGATAGAGTAGCATGGAGAGCGGCATCAAACCAGTGTTAGGACTGAAGACCACAACAACAACACAGTTTGAAGAAGGAAAAGCAAATACTTTCTCTCGTTCTAACCAGTTATACGAGACTTTACATTAACCTGCTATCTCAGTACCATGGAAGAATGAATTGAGTTGCCCTAAAGACGCTTTGGTATATTAAAAACCGTGTATTTGTTCCCTTTTTCTAACTGATAACGAATTAGGCACTAAAGCTTCTTATTACAACATGAGAAACAGTTGTATTTTAGCAAAACATTATGATACAACATATACAGGAAATATGTATACTACTCATAGATTTTGAAAGCATTATCTACGAAGTTTACTATGAAAATCATCACTGACCTCCACTTTTACTGCCCTCTGCAGTAGCTGTTCTTAGTCTCAGCTACACTTCCTGATCAAATAGTCTGTACGCACGTGGAATGTATGTAACTATGTTGGTTAGATTCTGCATCTTCTTGTCTTGTGATGGGATTTTTCCATTGTACCCCATTTCTGTCTGAATATGAGGCACTCCTACGTTGTAATTTTGTAGCAAGAAAGAGTTTTTCACCACACCATCAGTGAACTCAGATGCGGTTAAGTAACCTTTAGGTAAGACGTATTCTGACTGCCTCGGAAGTCGAAAATGAGGACTTTTCTTTTTAAGTTCAAAAAATGGTTCAAATGGCTCTAAGCATTATGGGACTTAACATCTGAGGTCATCTGTCTCCTAGACTTAGAACTACTTAAACCTAACTAATCTAAGGACATCACACACATCCATGCCCCAGGCAGGATTCGGACCCGCGACTGTAGCAGCAGCGCGGTGCCAGACTTCAGTGCCTAGAACCGCTTGGCCACATCGGCCGGCTTTTTGTTAAGTCACCAGGTCTTTAATCCAAAATTTTTTTCAGCAGAGATCTGGGTAATATTGAATCCTGTAATCCTTCAGAACTCAATTAAATCAATGTATTGTTGAGGTGAGTCTAGTCATCTGATTTTGCTCTTCACAGTCCCACTGAAGAAAGGAGTGTCGTTGCTATGGGAAGCACTTTGTTTATGCAGTTTTGGCCTCCGCAGGAGGAAAGGGGAAGTTCTCAAATATTGGAGCCCATGTTGGTTATTTTCAACCACATTACGCTACGTAATTCGCCAGGTCCACGTTCAGCTTCTCCTTGAGGTTGAACATAGATATCAGGAGAATCTGTTTTCATACTGTGCATGCAGAATACTTTTAACCCGAATTTCCTTAAAACATTTCGTGAGCGGACCGTTTTGGTATTGCATAAAAATATAAGTGCTCCAACCTTGAGGTCATTAGAGCAATTAGTTTTTATATCTTCCTATTTGTTATAAAACTTCAAAACTTGTTGAATTTGAACGTTCTTTTTAGGAGCAGCAGCTCGCTTTGCATTGTCGTTTGGATGCCCACAGTATGTCTTTGTAGTTAGTTCTTCGCAAGTACTACATACCTCGCTTTGAGGACTTCCAAATCTATAACCACAGTTGTGGTAGCACTTTCTCTAAAAGTCAAATTTTACTTCCTCAGAAAGACTTAAATAGTTTTTGAAAAAGAGGTCGTACATGGTTTTGACGTTAAACTTAGGACTCAGATACTTTCTATTCTGATCAATGTAGTGTGTTTCTTTAACGGGGAGCTCGTTGATTTGTTTATCGATGCTTTCCCCTATAATTCACGATTTGCAGTTATTAACGACGTCATTTGGAATACTGCTTTATTCTTTATGCATTACACTATCCCAAATGCCGTTTTTTTCGTAGGCATGCCTTTCATTAAACACAAAACAGTGTGCTTATTCACTATAAACACGAGGTTTTAAGCAGTCGAACAGCAGATAGGAACACCAGCTGTTAACGTTACACAGCTTTGAGCGTAGGCGAACTTTAAACTTACAATATTCTCGAAATAAAGGAATGTTTCCAAGTCCGATTAAGGCGGTACATGAGTGGTTTTCGTTCTCTTTTTATAACTCACAATGTACGTGAACATGGTAACACATGTGATGAAAAAAGTGCACTATGGCACTTTTTACCCTCATTCAAACTACTGATTCAATTAATCTAGATGGGGATGCACTATTTTGATAGTGTATATTTTGCATGAATATAAACTGTTCACACTGGAGACACTTCCATTTGTGAAACAGGAAAATATGCATGAGACAGAAAATTACGTCGAACTGAATATTGCTACAGAAACAAGCATCAATACCCCTGTCCTGTACTGTCGCAAGCCTCTTGAAACGGAATGCAAACAAATACTTGCTCCTCGTGTTGTAGTCTTCAAAGAGGTGTTTGATCTACGGCGAGAAGATGTCAATATTTCGGGTGCTTGTGTTTGAATTTCTCACAATCTGCCGATGATAGCTTCTCTCGTTTAAGCTGCACCGAGCATATTTGCACGAAATTCTCCACTTTCTCATTGTTTGCGATACAAACATGCAACTGTTTGACGCAATCGTACTAGTTTGTTGTGTAAGCGCTGTTGGTTGAGCTACACATCTACTCTTTCATTTGAGTTGCCGTAGCGAGTGCTGCGAGAGAACTGGTTTTACGTTCATTATGTGGTTATTTCTAGGAGAATAACTGAGGAAATAAACAGAAACTTGTATATATTCAAAATTAGTAATTCCAAACATAAGCAAGCTCAACTAACAATATAAATCGTGTATAGAATAGTATTTATGGGTCAACAACGTTCGCAGTGTTTTGTTTGTTTGTACTTCAACTATCTAAGAGAGTGCTTACCTATTATAGGTAAAAAAGCAAGAGGCGAGTAGGGGACAAGGAAATAAGCAAATAATTCTGGTAAACGTAAGCCCGGAAAGCAATGATTTCACTAATACGACGTATGCACAACTGAAGTCATGAAGCAAGCGAGGTGTAAATTACAGAGTGATAAACTGGCATGCTTTGCTTTTATTGTGGATACCTGACTACTGGCATACAGTATTTCGACAAGTGTTTCGTTCGTGGCTCGCCAGTATCATGGCTTCCTACCCCCTTCCTTGAAACTATAAAACTCTCTTGTGTTGGGATATTTAAAAGCTCTGATGTTTTCCAGCCTGTCGAAAATGTCGATAAACTCCGGGAAACCGTTGTGTGTGGTTGTCAATCTATTCGGAAAGTCCTAAAGCATGCCTCCACACGAACAGTGCCAGCCAGCGTTTAATATTTGTGTTTGTCCTCAGTTGCATACATCTGCAGTTTGGATCATTTGGACCATTGTACAAGGTATTCGTATACTCATTCTTAAAACGTGGAATAGGGGAAACCATTGCTTCCCTGACATATGTTTATTCGCTTGGTTCGTCGTCCACTAATCGAATCTCCTCAAACACGAAGAACATCACAGGGGTAGTGTAGGCAGAGGATAACATGCATTATCAGCATCATTAAAGCAACAGATCTTCCACGAAGAGGGCTCACTCCAGAAAGGAGAAACTTCCACATTCCGTAATACGTGACACTTATTTAAGTTTTCATTTCTGTTACTGCTCCGGCCTCGTGGACTACAACGCGCGCGTCTCGAACGAGAGCTCGAGAGATCGAATCTTGGTCTAACCACTTGTCAGTACGCTTTAAATCTGCGTCTTTCTGTGATGCGTAGATTTGCCGGGAACAATAGTTGTTTGGGATTCCGCGGTATACTGTAGGTCCCCTTTCTCTGGCACGATTACTGGTGTGGGTTGTTGTTGTTTTGTTGTGGACTTTAGTCCGAAGACGATGCGGCTCTCCATGCTGATGTATCCTATTCAAGCTTTATCATAGCCGTAAACCTAAACCAGGCACATCCATTTGAATCCACGTGCTATATTTATGTCTTAGTCTCCCTCTACAATTCCCCCCCCCCACACACACACACACTCCACACTTACTACCGATACTAAATGGTTGACTCCGTGGAATTCCATCAATCGATCCCTTCTATTCGAAAAGTTGAATCATAAATTTCATTTCTGCCCAACTGCATTCAGTACCCCCTTATTAATTACACGATCTACCTATCTAATCTGCAGCATTCTTCCATAGTACCACATTTCAACAGCTTCTATTCACTTTCATGCAAGGCTATACTGCAAATAAATACCTACAGAAAAGACTTTCAACACTTAAATCTATATTCAATGTTAACAAATTTCTCTTCTTCACAAGCGCTTTTCATGCCATTGCCAGTCTACATTTTATGTCCTCTCTACTTCACCCGTCTACAACCTGTAGTGTCTTGTTTACCAATATAATATCCGATTTAACTTGACTAGATTCCATCACCCCTGTTTTGCTTTTATTGAATGTCATCTTACATCGTCTTCTCAAGACATTGGCCTTTTTGTTCAACTGCTGATCCATGTCCATTGTTGTCTCTGAGAGAATTACAATGTCATCGGAAAACTTCAAAGTTTTTATTTCTTTTCTCTGATCTTATTCCCTACTTCAAATTTATCTTTGGCTTCTTTTACTACTTGCTCAATTTAATGACTGAATGACATCGGGGATTGGCTTCCGTACCGTCTCACTCCTTTCTCAACCATTGCTTCCCTCACTAGTCAGCCTGTTACTCGTACAACTACCGTCTGCTTTCTGTACAAACTGTAAATAACCTTCTGCTTCTTGCAGTTTACATCTGCTACCTCGAAATCTCATGAAGTGTATTCCACTGTACAAAGCTTTCTGTAAGTCTGCAAATGATGTAAACGTAGACTTGTTTCCCTAAACCTATCTTCATGGGGGCAGTATATCCTTCCGGGTTTCTACATCTCTCTACATCTTGCCCGATGTCGACTACTACCATCTTTTCCTTTCTTCTGTAAATACTTCTTAATCATGACCTATTAAACTAACAGTTCGATAATATTCACTCCTATCAGCACTTGCTCTCCTTGGAATTGGAACTGTTACATTCTTCTTGAGGTCTGAGTGTATTTTTCGTACTCCATATATCTTGCACATCAGGTGGAAGAATTTCATAGTTCCTGGCTATTCCAGCGATGTCATTATTTTTGAGGGAATGTCGTCTACCCCAGCGGCCTTGTTTCGACACAGATCTTTCAGTGCTCTGTCAAATTCTTCTCGCAATATCGTACTCCCGTCTCATCTTCGTCTACTTCCTCTTTCCTTTCTATAATACTGTCTTCATGTACATTTCCCTTGTATAGCCCCTTTATATACTCCTTCCACGTTTCAGCATTTCCTTTGTTGGTCAGTACCGATCTTCCATCTGAGCTCTTGACATTCGTGCTGCTGTTTTCTTTCTCTCCAAGGGCCCCCTTGATTCTCCTAGACTTACATTTATCTTGCTGTCATTCATGTCCGCCTCTGTAGATAGATGCCATGTGAAGGCACTAGGTTCGAATCCCAGTACTTGGTGGAGGACAGTTACGGGGTACACTCAGCCTCGTGATGCCAATTGACGAGATCCGCGGCTGGAAAGTCTGAAAAATGGTCGGGGGAGCTGTGTGCTTGACCATATGCTCCTCCATATCGGATTCGCATGACGCTGCAAGGCGAGGGGTAACAGAGTGGCCGCTAGACACCGTTTGTGCCTTCAAGTCCTGGCATGCAGCTTGCTTTTCCTATTCATTCATGCTTAATCATCTACCATTTTCTGTCCGTCTAATTTTTTTAGACGTCTGTCTCCACTTTCGCTTCATTTGCTGCGTTTTTATATATTCTCCTTTCATCAATGAAATTAAATATCTACTGTATTAACCAGGTACTTCTACTAGACGTTGTCTTTTACCTAAGTTCATCCTCTGCTGCTTTCACTATTTCACCTTTCAAAGCTGCCCATTCGTCATCTGCTGTGTTCCTTCTTCATCTAGTCTGCAGCTCGTTGTCTCGCGGTCTCGTTCTCGCTTCCTAAGCACGGGGTACCGGGTTCGATTCCCAGCTGGATCAGGGATTTCACCTACCCCGAGATGACTGAGTGTTTCTGTTGTCCTCATCATTTAATCATCATTCATGACAGGGGCGTAATTGGACGGAACAAAGGTTGGGAATTTGTACGGACGCTGATAATCGCGCATTTGACCGCCCCACAAGCCAAACATCATCATCATCATCATCACCTTCTACATCTACATAGATATTCCACAAGCCACTGTACTGTGTGTGGCGCAGGGTGGCCAGTACAGGGTACTGGCAAACAGAGTGAAGGAAAAACGATCGTCTGTATGCTTCCATTGTCGTTGTTGTAGTTGTAGTCTTCAGTCCTGAGACTGGTTTGATGAAGCTCTCCATGCTAATCTATCCTATGCAAGCTCCTTCATCTGCTAGTACCTACTGCAACCTACATCCTTCTGAATCTGCTTAGTGTATTTATCTCTTGGTCTCACTCTACGATTTTTACCCTCCACGCTGCCCTCCTATGCTAAATTTGTGATCCCTTGATGCCTCAGGACATGTCCTACCAACCGATCCCTTCTTCTAGTCAAGTTGTGCCACGAACTTCTCTTCTCCCAAATCCTATTCAATACCTTCTCATCAGTTACGTGATATATCCACCTAGTCTTCAACATTCTTCTGTAGCACCACATTTGGAAAGCTTCTATTCTCTTCTTGTTCAAACTATTTATTGTCTATGTTTCACTTCCATACATGGCTACAATCCATACAAATACTTTCAGAAACGACTGCATGACTCTTAAATCTATACTCGATGTTAACAAATTTCTCTTCTTCAGAAACGCTTTCCTTGCCATTGCCAGTCTACATTTTATATCCTCTGTACTTCGACCATCATCAGTTATTTTGCTCCCCAAATAGCAAAACTCCTTTACTACTTTAAGTGTCTTATTTCCTAATCTAATTCCCTCCGCATCACTCGACTTAATTCGAATACATTTCATTATCCTTGTTTTGCTTCTGTTGACGTTCATCTTATATCTTCCTTTCAAGACACTCTCTATTCCATTCAACTGCTCTTCCAAGTCCTTTGCTGTCTCTAACAGAATTACAATGTCATCGGCGAATCTCAGAGTTGTTATTTCTTCTCCCTGGATTTTAATACCGACTCCAAACTTTTCTTTTGTTTCCTTTACTGCTTGCTCAATATACAGAATGAATAGCATCGGGGAGAGGCTACAACCCTTCCCAACCACTGCTTCCCTATGATGTCCCTCGACTCTTCTAACTGCCATCTGGTTTCTGTACAAATTGTAAATAGCCTTTCGCTCCCTGTATTTTACCCCAGCCACCTTTATAATTTGAAAGATAGTATTCCAGTCAACATTCTCAAAAGCTTTCTCTAACTCTACAAATGCTAGAAACGTAGGTTTACCTTTCCTTAATCTTTCTTCTAAGATAAGTCGTAAGGTCAGTATTCCCTCACGTGTTCCAACATTTCTACGGAATCCAAACTGATCTTCCCCGAGGTCGGCTTCTACCAGTTTTTCCATTCGTCTGTAAATAATTCGTGTTAGTATTTTGCAGCTGTGGCTTATTAAACTGATAGTTCGGTGATTTTCACATCTGTCAACACCTGGTTTCTTTGGGATTGGAATTATTACATTCTTCTCGAAGTCTGAGGGTATTTCGCCTGTCTCGTAAATCTTGCTCACCAGATGGTATCTTATCTCCGGGCTCCTTACTTTCAGTTTATGTTGACGGCAGTCGAATCATCGGCAGTCAGCTTAAAATAGCGGTTCCCTAAATTTTCTCAACATTATTCCTCGGAAAGAACGTCATCTTCCCTCCAGGGATTCCCATTTCAGTTCCCGAAGCATCTCCGTAGCACTTTCCTGCTAGTAACAACTCTAGCAGCCCATCTCTGAATTGCTTAGATTCCTACACCAGTTCGACCTGCTAAGGATCCCAAATGAGCAGTATTGAAGAACAGGTCACATCGGCGTCGTATATGCGGTATCCTTTACACACGAACCATACTGTTCTAAAATCCTCCCAATAAAACGAAGTCGACTATTTGCTTGCACTACCACAGTCCTCAAATGCTCCTTCCACTTCATATCGCTTTGAATCATTACGATCAGATATTTAAACTACGTGAATACGTCGAGCAGTACGCTGTCTCCAAGCATTAAATGGCTCTGAGCACTATGGGACTCAACATCTGTGGTCATCAGTCCCCTAGAACTTAGAACTACTTATACCTAACTAACCTAAGGACATCACACACATCCATGCCCGAGGCAGGATTCGAACGTGCGACCGTAGCGGTCACGCGGTTCTAGACTGACGCGCCTAGAACCGGACGGCCACAGCGGCCGGCGAGCATTAAAGATCTGTTTCTCCTGCTCATCGGCATTAACTTACATTTTTCTCTATTTTCCCCCTGTTCCAGTCAAACGTTGCCTAATGCCTGAAACTCTCAACAACCTCTAGTTCTGTCAACTTGTTCAGGACTCATCGCATTAATTTCCTACCTTTAGGCAATTTCATCAGTTTTAATCTGCAGTTCACAACTAATGCACATCTCCCGTTGGAAACATCTTACATTGTATATCTTGTTCCGAAATCTGTGTGCCACCATCACAATAAGGAATTTCCTAGTGCCTCTATGTCTATCTTGGCTTTGATAACTCGTTAGCTATGCTGTTCACAGTAACCTACCCCCATTCCTTCGTTATTATTCATTATTAAATGCACACCTGCATTACCCCCATAGTTCGGTTTGTTGACCACAAGTCCTGTTCCATAGAACTTTACTAATTCCCACTGTTGTGTACATAGTTCCGCGTAGTCAGCGCGTACACAACTTGCCCAGCAGAGAGCGCAGGCGCAGCGCTCGTCCGTCTCCACACTACGAGATCGCGCTGCCTTAGAGACGGACCAAATTCTGCTTCCGCCGATCCGCGTATTAATATGTAACGCAGCCAATGAGATTGCTGCTAACGTAGAACCTTTTCTCCTCGCGGATCACACTCCCGCAGTAATACCGGAACGCGCGAGGTATTATAACGAGTGTACAGACCTCCGATTAGTCAGTCTGCATTAGTCTATAGTCAAGTTTCAGTCTGCGCCTAATAATATTACCATATTCCTGTACATAGCCATGAAGAGAAATGTATAGACACTTTGTCACGTATCAGAGATATATGTGAGAATAAGATTAACTTACCAATGCCAAAGGAACTTCAGACTGTTAATTGTAAATAGCATCCAAAACCAATTTAAGAAATTTTTAGGCTTTTTATTATTTTAATAAATGTGTGTGAAAATTAATCAAGTTCTGTTTAAAGTTGATCACCGCCAATCTGCTACTCTAAACGTGCTAGTGGCATTTCTATCGTGTGACCTAACGGCAGAAGACAAACACGCCACAATAAGACCACGAGGCATATTGCTGACACTCGCCTACTTCATTAGAGCGACAATTCAAATAATCTGATGGTGTGTGTACCAAAGTTCTTACAGTACGCACACCACACCCACTATGTCTAATTTCAATCTATCCATTTCCCATTTAAAATTTTCTGATGTTTCCAGCCGATTAATGTGTCTAACATTCCATACTCCACAGTCTTAGTTTGGATTTTTCATTATGACAACTTTTTGAGCAGTCACTAGTCTCCAACAGAAGATCCAAATGGGGATTATTGTACCTCCTGAATATTTTATCCAGGGGATGCCGCCATTATTAAACCACGCAGCAGAGATGCATGCCCTGGGGAAAAATAACGGCTGTAGTTTCTCTTTGCTTTCACCAATTTGCAGTAGCAGCACAGCAAGGCCTTTTTGGCTGAAGAACAGATCAGTCAGTAATGTCTCTACAACTACTGGAAAGGCTATTGCCCCTCTTCAGGAATCAAATGTTTATCTGGCCTCTCCACAGACAGCCATCCATTGTGGTGGCACCAACAGTACGGCTATCTGTGAAGGTGAGCGTCACAGGCCATCCCATCTTGGCAACGTCCATTCTTCATGGGAAGGTTGTGGGCTATGGGGAGGGGGGGCGCAGTGGAGGTGGGAGCGGAACGGGTTAGGGAGACGCAAGTCGCCGAAGTGCGTCAAACTGAAAACAACTGCATCAGGCCTTTAAGCCACAGGAAGTAATAATAATAGTTATTATTGTTATAGTTCTCTCACAAAAATTCTGCAGACTAATTCTGGAGCTATTGATTCAATGAGTCACAGCTGTATCTTATCAATTTGCTAGCTTCACCAAGAGTGTCTATGCCTGCATCCGTAATGGCTAAAATATAGTTAAGAATTGAAGGTAAGGGAGATTCAATTCAAAGTTCCGTCGACGAAAAGCGCCCACTATGAACGAACCATTCCAATATTTGCCTTAAGAGGTTAAAGGCGACCACAGAAAGCCTAGATCGGATAACTGGATGTTGCACATAAATCGTCCTATTTTAATCACCCTCAGGTACCCTCTTCTTCCTTATACACGACTGAAACTTGAATACATTTTATCTATTCTATTTACAAATCGGGAATGAACTGTACGCAGTTTTTCCAAATTTCACTGTGCAAAATATGTAGTCTGTGGTTGAAGATTTCCAGAGATTGCTTTAGTGTCAGGAATCCACTTTATTGTCTTATGAAAGATCTTTTTGTTTTTTGTTTTGTTTGTGTCGCCTCCTGACTGGTTTCATGCGGCCCACCACGAATTCCTCTCCTGTGCCTATGTCTTCATCTCAGAGTAGCACTTGCAACCTAACTCCTCACTCATTTTCTGAATGATTTCCTCTACAGTTTTTGCCCTCTGCAGCTCTCTCTGCTACCATAGAAGTCACTCCCTGATGTCTTCAGCACTAAGCACTCCGTCTTCAGGCCACAAGTGGACCAACGGGACCATCCGACCGCCGTGTCATCCTTACTGAGGATGCGGATATGAGGGGCGTGTGGTCAGCACACCGCTCTCCCGGTCGCTATGACGGTTTTCTTCGACCGGAGCCGCTACTATTCGGTCGAGTAGCTCCTCAATTGTCATCACAAGGCTGAGTGCGCCCCAAAACATGGCAACAACGCATGGCGGCCTGGATGGCCACCCATCCAAGTGCCGGCCACGCCCGACAGCGCTTAACTTCGGTGATCTGACGGGAACCGGTGTATCCACTGCGGCAAGGCCGTTGCCCCCCAGATGTCTTAACAGATGTGCTATCATCCTGTCCCTTCTCCTTGTCAATGTTTTACATATGTTCCTTTCGTCTCCGATTCCGTCCAGGACCTTCTCATTCCTTCCCTTATCAGTCCACCTAATTTTCAACATTCGCCTGTAACACCACATCTCAAATGCTTTGATTTTCTCCTGTTCCCGATTTCCCACAGTCCATTTTCACTACCATACAATACTGTGCTCCAAATATATATTCTCAGAAAGTTCTTTCTGAAATTAAGGTTGATACTTGTAGACTTCTCTTCGCCAGGAATGCCCTTTTTGCCAGTGCTACTCTGCTTTAGATGTTCTCGTTGCTGCGTCCGTCATTAGTTATTTTGCTGCGTCAGTGGCAGAATTCCTTAACTTCGTCTACTTCGTGAAAGTCAGTCTTGATGTTAAGTTTCTCACTGTTCTCATTTTGGCTACTGCCAATGACATCCGTCTTTCTTCGATATTCTGCAGTCAGTGGACTGTTCATGCCATCTAGCAGATCTTCAATCACTTCTACATTGCGATATGAGTCTATATCTGCTCCTGACTATGCGATACAATCCAGTATCTTATTTCGGAATCTCTGTATGACCATGATGTAATCTAACTGAATTATTCCCGTATCACCCGGCTTTTTCCAAGTATACCTCCTCCTCTTGTGATCTTTGAATAGAGTATTCTCTGTTACTAGCTGAAAGTTAATAAAGAACTTAACAAGTCTTTCTCCTCTCTCATTCCTTTTCCCAATCCCAGAATCTCCTGTAACCTTTTCTTCTACTCCTTCTCCTGCAGCGGCATTTCAGTCCCCCATGGCTATTAGTTTTTCATCTCCCTTTACATACTGTATTGTCCTTTTAATATCTTCCTATACTTTCTCTACCTCTTTATCTTCAGGTTCCGATGTCGGTGTTAGTTTGTTGTCGATTCTGATAAGAACAACCGTGTCACTTAACTGTTCACAGTAACACACTCTCTGCCCTAACTTCCTAATCATAACGAATTCTGCTCCCGTTATAACACTTTTTGATGCTGCTGATATTACCCTACATTCATCAGACCAGAACCCCTTGCCTTCTTTCCATTTCTCTCCACTGACCCCTAATGTATGTAGAATGAGTCTTTGCATTTCTCTTTTCAGACTTTCTAGCGCCCTTACCACGTCCAAGCTTCTGACTGACAATCAATGCCCCGAATCGTGGAACGCTATACTTTCCCTGGTCATTAAGTCTTTTTCCACTTGTCACCTCCTCACTGGCAGTCCCTAGGAGATTCGAATGGGGGACTACTCCGGAATCTTATGGCAATGGAGAGGTCATCATGACACTTCTTCAGTTACAGACCACATGTCCTGCGTATACACGTTAGGTGTCTTTAGTGCAGTGGTTTCATTTGCCTTCAGCATCCTCATGCCGTTGATCATTACTGACTCTTCCGCCTTTAGGGGCGGATACCCTGAACCTGTGTCCGCTGGCCGCTCTCTTTGGCAATGCTGTTTGCAGAATGGGAAGAATACTGGGTCACATTATTATTACCATTATCAATTCAAGTGACAAAAAACATGGTTTTCTGAATATAAATTTTACTTTTTGACGCTGGTTGATTGGGCGTGTGGTGCGTTGCGAGCTAGCCGGTTCTGATGCAGCTAGTGGGAAAAATGTCATGGTACGAAGTTGTGGAGAACTGATTATGACGTAAGGTTTCTGACAATCGGACTTATTGTGTTAAATTTCACACTTCTCCGAAATGTCCTATGGGAATGGTGGCATGTCATAGGAGAGACAAGGACAGGTCGTAGTCGTTACTGGGTAAAACACTGTGGCTCCATACTCACCATAGTCAGGGATTAAGCGTAGTGTATCTGTGTCCTACGTTTGACTGTCATGACTGCTGTAAAGTGTAATTTTGAATTTACGTTGTTATGGATGAAGAGGTTGGAGAGGGCGAAACACGATGCCGGCACACAGGCTATTCTTCTCGAATAGCACCAAGGAGTACGCTGAACTTAACATTCCCATCTTTTTTGTTTTTTTGTTTTTTTGTTTTTGTTTTTGGTCATCAGTCTATCAGTCTACTGACTGGTTTGATGCGGTCCGCCACGAATTCCTTTCCTGTGCTAACCTCTTCATCTCAGAGTAGCACTTGCAACCTACATCCTCAATTATTTGCTGAATGTATTCCAATCTCTGTCTTCCTCTACAGTTTTTGCCCTCTACAGCTCCCTCTAGCACCATGGAAGTCATTCCCTCATGTCTTAGCAGATGTCCTATCATCCTGTCCCTTCTCCATATCAGTGTTTTCCACATATTCTTTTCCTCTCCGGTTCTGCGTTGAACCTTCTCATTCCTTACCTTATCAGTCCACCTAATTTTCAACATTCGTCTATAGCACCACATCTCAAATGCTTCGATTCTCTTCTGTTCCGGTTTTCCGACAGTCCATGATTCCTACCATACAATGCTGTGCTCCAGACGTACATCCTCAGAAATTTCTTCCTCAAATTAAGGCCGGTATTTGATATTAGTAGACTTCTCTTGGCCAGAAATGCCTTTTTTTGCCATGGCGTGTCTGCTATGGATGTCCTCCTTGCTCCGTCCGTCATTGGTTATTTTACTGCCTAGGTAGCAGAATTCCTTAACTTCATTGACTTCGATCCATCTATCCTGATGTTAAGTTTCTCGATGTTCTCATTTCTGCTACTTCTCATTACCTTCGTCTTTCTCCGATTTACTCTCAAACCATACTGTGTACTCATTAGACTGTTCATTTCGTTCAGCAGACCATTTAATTCTTCTTCACTTTCACGCAGGATAGCAATGTCATCAGCGAATCGTATCATTGATATCCTTTCACATTGTATTTTAATTCCACTCCTGAACCTTTCTTTTATTTCCACCATTGCTTCCTCGATGTACAGATTGAAGAGTAGGGGCGAAAGGCAACAGCCTTGTCTTACACCCTTCTTAATACGAGCACTTCGTTCTTGATCGTCCACTCTTATTATTCCCTCTTGGTTGTTGTACATATTGTATATGACCCGTCTCTCCCTATAGCTTACCC
Organism: Schistocerca gregaria; assembly: GCF_023897955.1. Taxonomy (NCBI): domain Eukaryota; kingdom Metazoa; phylum Arthropoda; class Insecta; order Orthoptera; family Acrididae; genus Schistocerca; species Schistocerca gregaria. The sequence continues at coordinate 252,085,725 of NC_064920.1, forward strand.
CTACTTTTTTCAGTATCTCGAACAGCTTGCACCATTTTACATTGTCGAACGCTTTTTCCAGGTCGACAAATCCTATAGACGTGTCTTGATTTTTCTTTAGCCTTGCTTCCATTATTAGCCGTAACGTCAAAATTGCCTCTCTCGTGCCTTTACTTTTACTAAAGCCAAACTGATCGTCATTTAGCGCATTCTCAATTTTCTTTTCCAGTCTTCTGTATATTATTCTTGTAAGCAGCTTCGATGCATGTGCTGTTAAGCTGATAGTGCGATAATTCTCGCACTTATCAGCTCTTGCCGTCTTCGGAATTGTGTGGAATGATGTTTTTCCGAAAGTCAGATGGTATGTCGCCAGACTCATATATTCTACACACCAATGTGAATAGTCGTTTTGTTGCCACTTCCCCTAATGATTTTATAAATTCTGATGGAATGTTATCTATCTCTTCTTCCTTATTTGACCGTAAGTCCTCCAAAACTCTTTTAAATTCCGATTCTAATACTGGATCCCGTATCTCTTCTAAATCGACTCCTGTTTCTTCTTCTATCACATCAGACAAATCTTCACCCTCATAGAGGCTTACAATGTTTTCTTTCCACCTATCTGCTCTCTCCTCTGCATTTAACAGTGAAATTCCCGTTGCACTCTTAATGTTACCACCGTTGCTTTTAATGTCACCAAATGTTGTTTTGACTTTCCTGTATGCTGAGTCTGTCCTTCCGACAATCATATCTTTTTCGATGTCTTCACATTTTTCCTGCAACCATTTCGTCTTAGCTTCCCTGCACTTCCTATTTATTTAATTCCTCAGCGACTTGTATTTCTGTATTCCTGATTTTCCCGGAACATGTTTGTACTTCCTCCTTTCATCAATCAACTGAAGTATTTCTTCTGTCACCCATGGTTTCTTCCCAGCTACCTTCTTTGTACCTATGTTTTCCTTCCCAACTTCTGTGATGGTCTTTTTAGAGATGTCCATTCCTCTTCAACTGTACTGCTTACTGCGCTATTCCTTATTGCTGTATCTATAGAGTTGGAGAACTTCAAACGGATCTCGTCATTCTTTAGAACTTCCGTATCCCACTTCTTTGCGCATTGATTCTTCCTGACTAATGTCTTGAACTTCAGCCTACTCTTCATCACTACTATATTGTGATCTATATCTGCTCCTTGGTATGCCTTACAATCCGATATCTGATTTCGGAATCTCTGTCTGACCATGATGTAATCTAATTGAAATCTTCCCGTATCTCCCGGCCTTTTCCAAGTATACCTCCTCCTCTTGTGATTCTTGAACAGGGTATTCGCTATTACTAGCTGAAACTTGTTACAGAACTCAATTAGTCTTTATCCTCTTTCATTCCTTGTCCCAAGCCCATATTCTTCTGTAACCTTTTCTTCTACTCCTTCCCCTACAACTGCATTCCAGTTGTCCATGACTATTAGATTTTCGTCCTCCTTTACATACTGCATTACCCTTGCAATATCCTCATACACGTTCTCTATCTGTTCATCTTCAGCTTGCGACTTCGGCGTGCCGGCCGCGGTGGTCTAGCGGTTCTAGGCGCGCAGTCCGGAACCGCGCGACTGCTACGGTCGCAGGTTCGAATCCTGCCTCGGGCATGGATGTGTGTGATGTCCTTAGGTTAGTTAGGTTTAAGTAGTTCTAAGTTCTAGGGGACTGATGACCAGAGTAGTTAAGTCCCATAGTGCTCAGAGCCACTTCGGCGTGTATACCTGAACTATCGTTGTCGGTGTTGGTCTGCTGTCGATTCTGATTAGAACAACCCAGTCACTGAACTGTTCATAGTAACACACCCTCTGCCCTACCTTCCTATTCATAACGAATCCTACACCTGTTATACCATTTTCTGCTGCTGTTGATATTACCCGATAAGCATCTGACCAGAAATCCTTGTCTTCCTTCCACTTCACTTCACTGACCCCTATCTAGATTGAGCCTTTGCATTTCCCTTTTTAGATTTTCCAGTTTCCCTACCACGATCAAGCTTCTGACATTCCACACCCCGACTCGTAGAACGTTATCCTTTCGTTGATTATTCAATCTTTTTCTCATGGTACCCCCCCCCCCCTCCCCCTTGGCAGTCCCCACCCGGAGATCCGAATGGGGGACTATTCCGGAATCTTTTGCCAATGGAGAGATCATCATGACACTTCTTCAACTACAGGCCACATGTCCCGTGGATACACATTACGTGTCTTTAATGCAGTGGTTTCCATTGCCTTCTGCAACCTCATGTCGTTGATAATTGCTGATTCGTCCCCCTTTAGGGGCAATTTCCCACCCCTAGGACAAGAGACTGCCCTGACACTCTATCAGCTCCTCCGCCCTCTTTGACAAGGCCGTTGGCAGAATGGGGCTGACATCTTATGCCGGAAGTCTTCGGCCCCCAATGCTGACTATTTATCAAAATTTAGGCAGTGGCTACCCCTAGACCACGGGTACATCCCCATCCTACAGTTGGATAACCATCAAGAGCGTCACAAGCCCTTACTTCATGAGACAGTGCAAGGAGGTTAGCTATTTAATCCAAGACTTACATTCAGGAACCTTATGTCACCATCTCTCCTCCCGTTGTCGACCAAATACTGCAGGTGAAAGATTTTCACCACCAGGATTCCACCTGACGTATGTAGGTAGCAAGTGCCACAGCGCAGGCATCCTTTCGCAGCTTCCGCTACTAAGGTGTATCAAACCAAGTATGACCACGACAATCTAAGCAAGGAGTATTCAGTTTTTAGTTCCTGACGAGAGATTTCTCGCTTTTAGTGGTTTTTATGTTGACTGTGTTTCGCAAATGTAAGTGTTCGTTGTTCATTCTTTCTTCAATGAAGTCTGTTATTTTGTAACAATCGCGAAAATTGATTTCCTTTCATTTTACGTTAGGTTCAAGGTCTGTTTTTGTCTCAATAGTCTGTGTGGGTTTTTAAATATCTTTATCACTTGTGTCTAAGTAATACGAATGGTTTTTTAATGATGTTCCTTCTCTTGTTTCAGGTAAAGATAATGAAAAACCATGAAAAAGACGAACTAAGGAGGCGTAGCTACAGACATAACGGTGGCACCATCGGGGAAGGTAGAAAATAGGTTTTATCAGTTCGTAAAGCAGGCGTTCATTATCACATCGGTTATCGATTTTACCAAGATACTGTGAGAGAATTCCCCAAGATGGAATTGACGATGAAAAGATACACACGTCAAAATAATTTTTGCGCCACCCTGATTCCCAGATCTGCTGAAGATAGACGTTGCTGTGGATATTTTATTAAAGACATAGTCCTTTCGACTATTCAGAGATGTCACTAAACCCGCCCAAAAGATGCATGAGCAAAGCCTATTAGACTGGGAAGTGAGTACCCGGTCACCAGCATAATGTAGGAGTATGATGTAGGTGGTGACCTGCTAAAGACAGCTACTGAAACTGGTGGTACTAACAAGCTCTTCGTGCAACTGTTCCAGCGTAATGATCGGCCTCATCGTAAAGCTGCTGCTAGGCGTGTTAACATGGGGCTGGAGAAGGCGCTGATGGCGGAGGGCATGGGTCAAATTTCAGTGGTGTCAGTTGAGTCTATCAATAGATAGGATTTTACTTAGCATGGGCTGCTCCTCAATGGGTATGGGAAGGGGAAACTATGAAATCTTAAAGGTGAGTGTAATGGGTGTTGGTATGACTAAAGGGGAAATTTCTGTAGTTGTTGGTGTTAGAGCTGCACCTTTTTTTTTTAGACTGAAGTCAGCTGATAGGTATCCCTGCTTAAAAAAACTCCTTCTAATAAACGAATCACCTTCAAAGGAGGTCAGATATCCAAGTAGTGAAGGAATAGCATTTTCATCAAAGTATAAGAGGTATTAGAAATAAATTACTGAACTGCTTATAGACGTTGACCGACACTTAAATAATTTGACGTTTCAGAGGGTTCCTTTACCAGGATACGGATTAGCTGGCTGTTTTTCAAGAAGTTCCTTGCGGTCATGTACGTAAAAAACAGTATTCCACTTGAGTCCGTCGACGTATCAAGGCTCTGCACTGAACAGGTGTTTCAATGTTGTGTAAGGGCAATTGAATCTATTGACATTAAACTTCTGATTGTTGTTGTTTATAGGTTTCATAACTATGACTTCAGAGCATTGCTGCCCAAGCTGGAGAGTGTTCTTGGTTGAGTTTATTGGAAGCACCAAAAACTAGTTATATGTGGTGACTTGAAATTTAATTTTCTATGTGATTGTGCATGAAAAATGATGTTGGAAGATGTCCTAAATTCATATGATCTGATGCTGACTGTGCTTTTTTCCAACCAGGGTGCAGTGGAATAGTAGCACAGCCATAGACAATATCTTTATTCATTCTTCATTACTAGATGGGCAGTCTGTTAGTAAAAGAGTGAATGGCCTTTCAGACCATTATGCACAAATTTTGACTATAAAAGGTTTTTGTGCTTAAACAAAACTTACCTGTAATTACAATCTGTACAGAAAAGCTAAATCAATCGCAATAGAGAAGGAACAGGAGTGGCAGGATGTTTATACTGCTGATAACACAGATGGCAAATATAAGGCTTTCCTTAACAGATTTCTCATTCTCTGCAAGTAATTAAATTCTAGGGAATTTTTCATGAAAGAGTTTAAATCAGCTAAGAGTGGTCAAATTTTTTGTATATACAAGTGAAAAATGTAAAACAAATTTTTATGTGATACGAAACAGAAAATAACGCGGTGGACCTTGATTCTACTATTGGTGATAACACAAACTAGCTTAGTATTACTCAAACGAAGTAAAATGAAAATATGTGCAATAAACTTTGAGCCGCACGGGATTAATTATTTATCTATAAAGATTATAATAAAAATTTTGTTATTGTACATACCGTGTGTACCACAAGCAACAACGACAACTCATGCCTCTGAGACGATATGATAAGAAAACCAAAAATCTCTTGTAAACATGGGTCCGCAAATGAGTCGTTTTAGACATACTTTACAATCCGTTACTGTTATCAACATAAAATATGATCCTAATTAGTACAAATATATTTGAAATGTAAAATATTCTATAAAGTCCCCATCTAACTGGGCTGAAATTCCAACCAATATTTGGATACTGAAATCCTTGGTGGCGGCTGGTAGTCATACATTCGCAGTCGGGCCGTTTTCGGAACCGTGCTTCCTGGAACGTCTTCGTTTCTGCTATCATATACTTTCAGTTGTGTCTGATTACGCTAGGAATTACGATTTACAAACGTTCAACCTGGGTTCATCGGAACCCTCTCAGGTTGTCACTTCACTCGGGTTTTAAACCGACTGCAGGCAGTAATCCTTGGAATCATCAGGGTTGTGGCCTACATGAATATTATTGCAGACCACCTGCATCTCATCTTGCTTGACGAGTTCCTCGACGGTGATGACATCTTCCAGCAGGACAACTATCTGTGTCACAAGGCTAAAATCGTACCTCAGTGGTTTGAGGAGCATGATACTGGGCTCACATTGATGTCTTGGTCAGCAAATCCGCCAGATTTGAACCAGGGAACGCGTCTTAACTGGAGCCAGCTGCACGCCCACAAACATTCGGTCTTTCATTTACGGTCATTCTGTGAGCTGAGCCTAGACATCTGGTGCTACACGTTTCCTGAAAACTGCCATGACATGTCTAACCCATTCCACACAGAATCGCTGTTGTATTCCGTTCCAAAGATGGGCCAACATACTGAGTAACTGGTCTTAATGTTTTGGCCCAGCGGTGTGATTCCTGGAGCCTTAGAGCTGTTCCTCTTTACTAAAAACTCTCTTGCCTCTTTAATACGTCTCTAATGTATCTTTCTTCCTTAAATATACCACTTCAGAGTTCACAAAAATCATTCGTCTCTTCAAGAGTCCGTTGTCCAAGTTTAAAACTAAGCCAACCAACTTTTTCCAAAGTTAGCAGCTAGCATACAGTCCACGCAACTCAGTGTTCCGGTGACCACTCCTATGTCACTAGTGAATCGTGTGATGCTGGCCGCGCGGGATAGCCGCGCAGTCTTAGGCAAGTTGTCACGACTCACGCGGCTCCCCCAGTCGGAGGTTCGAGTCCTCCCTCGGGTAAGGGTGTGTGTGTTGTCCTTAGCGTATGTTAGATTACGTTAGATTAAGTAGTGTGTAATCTTAGGGACCGATGACCTCAGCAGTTTGGTCCCATAGAACTTACTCCAAATTTCCAGTATTATGCTGCTTACTTTTTTTTTGTCCATGACTTTCCGTATTGTACAAAACTTAAAAAAATATCACTGGTGATGATCACAAATGGTGACAGTCAACAATACTGCCTTACATCTTTTCTTCGTTTCGCCTCTGTCATTCTTTACGCGTTTTTCATATAAAGAAAATGAATTACTCTCCCACCCCTGTAAGTTTCGACATCGGTTTTATTCTGTTCCACAGAAACAACAGCCTTTTCCAGATGCACAAACGTAATTTATGGCACCTTTGAATTTCTAAATATGTCTCCTATTGCTAACTGCAACGGTGAAATCCTGAGGTGCCCCTGATTTTACTAAAATTACACTACTCCTCTCTTCAAAGTTCCAATCATCTCTTCGTTTCTACGAAGACGTACTTTTGTGAGAATTTTTTATCCAGGATTGTGCACCAATTTTCCCCCTCTTGTTTTCTTCGGAAGTACAATACTTACGATTTCAAAAGATGTATCTTGCTTCTTTTAGAACAACAAGACCATTATAAATGCAAAATGTGGATCAAGGACATCACACCTCCTCGGGTTCAGCGCAATGCCGCACATTTTAGCACGTAGCGAGGAATTAGTGATAATATCAGGACTGGGATGGCCACCTTACCTCAGTCTCGAGATGGTGGGAGCGTGGCCAGAGCTGTCGGCACTTTAATACGATCGTAAGGGTGGTCGGTGCCCGCAGTGGATTGGGTTATCTCTCGGAATAAGTTATTTACTGCCTCCATAAGTGGACCGCTGTCTTTCGCAGCACTCTCGCTATTTATTGGCACCAGCAGGAACTCCGGTTCGACTCGTCCGGAAATGTTAGAGCGAACTTTCGCCTCAGTGACTGCAGGTTTCAAATATTTCAGAACATTCTACTCCACAAAACATCGTACGGTACATGGTTGTAGAAACAAAACATACCAGTACGACTTTATTCACTGCTAACTCCTTGAGCCGGAAAAGACGAGTGGGAATGAAAAGTAGATTTGGGGCCGTGTGAGAGAGCACTGTACTCTTCGTACCACGGGAGGAGGTCCACGCCATTTCTGAATCAGATCTGACCATGAAATCATTCCCTTTCCCTCTACTACCTTCCCTACCCTACCTATATTTCCCCTCCCACCCCCCCACCCCCAACCGCCTTCAGTTTAATTTCTTGGAAACATGGTGAAATAAACTGAACAATTAATCAGATAGCTTCCTAAAACATGGCTCTAAGCACTATGGGACTTAACATCTATCGTCATCAGTCCCCTAGAACTTAGAACTACTTAGACCTAACTAACCTAAGGACATCACACAACACCCAGTCATCACGAGGCAGAGAAAATCCCTGACCCCGCCGGGAATCGAACCCGGGAACCCGGCGCGGGAAGCGAGAACGCTGCCGCACGACCACGAGCTGCGGACGACAGCTTCCTACATCGAATGTTGACGGCCCAGGACATCGTTCTCATAAAGCAACCTCCCCATCGCACCCGCCTCAGATTTAGTGGTCAGATGCCCCAGTGGATAGCCAGTCAAAAACTGAATACAGATGAAGCATGATAACAGGAATAAGGTGTACTGAACTATGAAAAAAAGCAGGATAAAAACAGTGAACGGTCCAAGCTGAACAAGTGCAATATTGAAGGAAGTGTAGCGGAAATGACGTCGTGGTTCAATGGTTAAGGTGTGGGTTCAAATGTCTCTAAGCACTATGGGACTTAACATCTGAGGTCATCAGTCCCCTAGACTTAGAATTACTTAAACCTAAATAACATAAGGGTATCACACACATCCATGCCCGAGGCAGGATTCGAACCTGAGACCGTAGCAGCAGCGCGGCTTCGGACTGAAGCGCCTAGAACCGCTCGGTCACAGCGGTCAGCTAAGGTGTGGGACTGCGAAACGAGCCAGCCGGGTTCTAAGCCCCCTAGTGCAATTTATTTTTGCTTAAAAAAATAAAAATAAAAAAAACTTTACGAACTTTCTGTCCGATTATTGAAATGTTTGTTCTTTTTCTGTAGTGTTTGCAGTTGTCATGCTATACATTGGTTATAGAATAGAAGTAAAGTAGTAAGAATACATTACCGTCGCAAGTAAATGTGATGAACAGTGAGAGCAGGCGAAATACCACAAAGATTTCTCACAGCAACAGACAAACGGATATGAATTACGTTACAAGAAAGGAATTCAAGAGCCGAAACTTTCAAACGGAACACAAAAAAAGTGGTTCAAATGGCTCTAAGTACTACGGGACTTAACATCTGAGGGCATCAGTCCCCTAACGTAGAACTAAGTAAACCTAACCTAAATACATCACACACATCCATGCCCGAGGCAGGATTCGAACCTGCGACCGTAGCACCAGCGCATTTCCAGACTGAAGTGCCTAGAACCACTCGGTCGCAACGGCCGGCAAACGGAACGCAGCTTCAAAAACTTCAAAAGCATATGTTTTGACAGAGCACAGAGAAACTATATGTCTGTGAAAATGTTTTTTTTTTTAATAGGTCATGTGACAAACTATTGTTTTCATCTTTTCCTTGGGAGAGATCACGTTCACATTCATACCAATACCCAAATCGGTCAAGGAGGCATATCTCCCTCATTCACCAGGCTTAAAAATTAGGTCCTGCCATATGACACACGCACTGTCACTGATGTCTCCGGTGGGAGGATTCGGTTGACTTGTCGCCTTGTCATCAAAGGTTTGCGATTCCCATTCGAAAGCCACTTCCTTTCGGCTGCTAATAGAGTAGTTATGCAGAGCCAATTTCAATCATAGGTCCCTTCCTTACACCTCGCAGTTGCAAACGGAGGTTACATCTCGACATCGATACAAAACTGAATACAGCGGACAGAGTGGAAAAATTAAATGAGAAACACAATGAGGGTCACGATGGAGCTTTTAACGCGGCTCGCCCTCTTTGCAGTACAGCACCCTAACTACTACACCACGACGCCGTCGCTTCTTTTCGCCGCTCAGTGTTGCACTTGTTCAACTTACACCGTTCACTGTTTCTACGAGGGTCAGTCAAAAAGTAATGCCTCCTATTTTTTTTTCTACGTTTAATTGTCAAGAAATTTAAATGCAATTACATAGGTTGAAAACCACAACATTGAGGATCATTTTGTCATTTTTCAATGTAATCTCCGCCCATCTCTACAGTTTTGGTCCATCTTTGAACAAGGGCATGTATCCCAGCACGGTAAAAATCACAGCTCTGCTTCCTAAGCCATTGACGCACGGATGTTTTGACGGCCTCCTCATCTTCAAAATGAATCCCACGATGAGCTTCTTTTAGTGGCCCAAACAGATGGAAGTCTGATGGTGCCAGGTCAGGGCTGTATGGGGGATGAGGCAAAACTTCCCATCCAATTTTGACAATCTCGTCAGAGGTGTGACGACTGGTGTGTGGTCTTGCATTGTCATGCAAAAGAAGAACATCTGCCATTGATTTTGTTGGGCGAACTCGCTGAAGACGTGCTTTAAGTTTTTGAGGGTTGTGACGTATTGAACAGAATTTATTGTGCATCCCTGCTCCAAAAAATCAGTCAGAATCACACCCTCTGTATCCCAGAAAACTGTTGCCATAACTTTCCCTGCCGATCGCACAGTTTTGAATTTTTTCTTCCTCGGCGAGCTTGTGTGACGCCACTCCATTGACTGCCTCTTTGATTCGGGTTCAAAAAAATGCACCCATGTTTCGTCCCCGGTCACAATTTTTTTCAGAAACTCATCTCCCTCCAAACGGAAGCGCTGCAAGTGTTGGGAGGCTATTGTTTTCCTTGCCTCTTTATTCTGATCGGTTAAAATTCTTGGAACCCACCGTGAACAAACTTTTGAGTACCCCAATTGTTTAATAATCGTGATCACACTGCCTTTACTAAGAGAAATAATGCGACACACTTCATCTGCAGTCACCCGACGGTCACCACGAATGATGTCATCAACTTGCTGAATGTTGTGTGGAGTCACTGCACTCACCGGCCTGCCGCTCCGCTTTTCGTCAGTCAACGGTGTTTGCCCTTCAGCTTCCTTACAACGACGAACCCATCGTCTAACAGTGCTCACATCCACTGACACAACACCATACACCTTCTTCAGTCTTTCATGAATGCCTATGGGCGTTTCACCTTCTGCATTCAAGAATTCAATCACACAACGCTGTCTCAAACGAACATCGATGTCGGCCATCTTACAAACTTCTGTTGTGCTGCCACCTGTTGACACAAAAAGTTACTACTGCAGTGGATTGCAGAAGAAGGTTTGAGGAATGGCGCCAAATTCAAATTTTTCACTTAACTTCATTTTTTTAAGTAGAAAAAAAATGGGAGGCATTACTTTTTGACCGACCCTCGTATTTTGTCCACTGGGCTTTCTTTTCACTAAACCTGAGCTGATGGGAGTGGGGAGGGGGGGGGGCAGGAGGGGTGCGATGGGAAGTTTCCCTTGTCAGTGGTGATGATAAAGTGCGTTATTATGCGCTTTGAGGTTGGAATAGTTTAATACTTCGCTTGTCCGTCTGCTATGTGGATCAGACTGGCATGATATCACAAAGAATGCTCTAAGGTAACATATTGCGGAAGTTCAAATGCCTCTGAGCACTATTGGACTTAACATCGAAGGTCATCAGTCCTCTAGACTTAGGATTACTTAAACCTAACTAACCTAAGGACATCACACACATCCATGCCAGAGGCAGGATTCGAACCTGCGACCGTAGCGGTCGCGCGGCTCCAGACTGAAGCGCCTAGAACCGCAAGGCCACACCGGCCGGCTTATTACGGAAGTGTTTCCCGTCCTTATCATAATACACCTATTACTTACACATCAACAACGAGTATGATACTGTTACATTTTCATAAGACACCTACAGCCAGTGCGTTACAATCACATTTACATAATGCATCTCCAACACAAAGGTTACAACTTCAGTACTTGATATATACATCTCTTCTGCGTCTGTAAGCAGTGCGTTAAATTTTCCTTATCATAATATATGTGTAACATAAAGGTAACATTTCAGTGTGTTATCTCACATGTCGATTACAATTTCAATTTACATTATGTTTGTCTCAAAAAGACGTAGCTTACAGTTTCCAGTATATTACATTACTTGTACAACAGAAAAGCTACTTTTTCATTTTCTCCTTTATTACCGCTAAATCAGTTTTAAATTGTCTTCTGTTGGACGCATAGCCGACAGCTAGCTATGGCTTCTGGACACACTACAGGTTTCCTGCAACACCGAGTGTAAAGTGTTAATTGCCATTTGCCAATAGTGCCAGTTTACAATGATTTGTTGTGAAAACTGTATGCATCTTGGACCGAAGTATATAACAAGCTCTTCGTCCAGGCCTTGAAGGTCAAAGGGATGCCTACCGGCCGCCGTGTCATCCTCTATGTCCCAGCGTCATGCGGATGTGATATGCACGGACACGTGGTCAGCACATCGTTCTCCCGGCCGTTTTGTCGACTTTCTAGTCTGCTACTACTCGGTCACTTACCGCTCCACGACTGGAATCACGAGGCTGAGGGCAGCCCGTAGAAGTCTTCTCACCGAGAAAAATCGCTGGCACTGTGGGGAATCGAACTGGTGTCTTACGCATGATTACGGACACGGACATCGAATTGCATACTGAATCGTCAATTCGCCAACAGTATTCATTTCACATTAGTGGTAATCATCAATGCTTAATACCTTCGCTCTACACGTTGTGTGTTACGTTCCAGTACATTTTTCTTTCACTCATGTGAATTATGATATACTGTACCTGGACAGAGAGGGGGAAGAAGGTTCTTACATACGGGTTATGATGACATTGCACAGGAGGTGGAGCGGGCAGGACTTGTAAGTGGGCATCAGGGCTTCCGTTAAATGACAGAACAGGAAATTAGCTAAAATAAAGAGACTATATTTCAGTGTACGATGTACAAAGGGTGCGGCTATGGGGGAAGTTGCCAGGTTTAGACCAGACTAGAAGGTCCAACAACTAACTGAAGTAGGCAACGGAACGGAAGGCGGTTGATGTTAATTGATGTCGGTGGCCGGTCGTGAAATTCAGAGCCGGAGGCTCTGCCTCCCATGAAAGACATCTGTTCCGCTCGAGGTGTGGATCACAAAAGAGCGAGACAGTTGTGTTCCACGCTGCGGAATCCTCAAGAGTCCGCACATGTGATCTGTATCCCACGCACACTACTGGTGAGAACCCATCGCGTGAATTTTCTAGCAGTTTCAGCAGAGGGCTTAAGGCATCTCTTGTCAGCAGCCTTAACTGAACAGGACTGCTTCGTTTCTGAAAGGCAGGCAACTTGTGTCTCAAAGTCACAGCGAAGTTGCTCTAGGAGAAAGGTTGTAAAGATTTGACTGGGGCCTTTGAAATAATTTTTTTTAAACGTGCTCCCTGAAATATTCCTTGGCTGGCTGCCACCATGTACATTCCTCCCCCCTTCCAGACGAGTGTTGACTCACACTGTTTACAAAAGAGCGTCAGTCACTCCACGGAATGACGGTTTGCCGTAGCAGGGGCCTTAAAGCTGTGGGAGGGACATGTTATAATTTGTTTTGTTTACTGTAAGTGGGAGTGGACTTATTTGTAGTCAAGTTCTCGAAATTTCATCAGATAAGTGTAGTAAGGCAGAAATATAATAGCTCCTGTAATAATTGAAATCATCATTGTACAGATAATCATATCTTAAAATAAACGAAGTTAAAATCATACCATGTAGAGGAATGGACTGTTATGGTTTCTGTTAAGTTGAGGAAAAAAAATCTGTCAGTAATCTGCTGCTGTAGTTTCAAACTCATTGTCATGGAAAGTAGATGCTGGCCGAACTGAATCACCACTGATCTTTTAATGGTTTACATGCGGTGTTTGTATTTTCTGGCAGGTATTAATCACGTTGCTACACAGTGGAGCTGATACCAAAATATAAATGCATCAACGACACGATAGAATGATAATCAAAGTATTTGGATGAAAAACATAATAAATCAGCTTATTATTGAACATTGACACCTGACATGGGTTTGTTGTGGTTGGCAGGAGAGCCAACCGCATGGCTAAAGGAGGGCGAAATGCACGCGTCTCAGCTCACGCAGGCTGGCGTGAGGTTTGGAACATGACAAGGGAATTAGACTTGAGAAAAACGGACGTAGCTGGTGCAATACTTAACTTTAATCCATTACTGAAGAACGTTGCTCTTTATGGTACATGATTCACAATATCAATAGTACGGATACTGACGCCTTGCTAGGTCGTAGCAAATAACGTAGCTGAAGGTTATGCTAACTATCGTCTCGGCAAATGAGAGCGTAGAAGTAAGTGAACCATATCTAGCAAAGTCGGCTGTACAACTGGGCGAGTGCTAGGAAGTCTCTCTAGACCTGCCGCGTGGAGGCGCTCGGTCTGCAATCACTGATAGTGGCGACACGCGGGTCCGACGTATACTACCGGACCGCGGCCGATTTAAAGGCTACCACCTAGCAGGTGTGGTGTCTGGCGGTGACACCACAAGGTTAGAACCGGATTAAATAGATTTGAAAATAAGTAATTAGCTACGTAAAATCTTGCTACGTCATCAAACTATTGTTGCGAGTAATACACTCCTGGAAATGGAAAAAAGAACACATTGACACCGGTGTGTCAGACCCACCATACTTGCTCCGGACACTGCGAGAGGGCTGTACAAGCAATGATCACACGCACGGCACAGCGGACACACCAGGAACCGCGGTGTTGGCCGTCGAATGGCGCTAGCTGCGCACCACTTGTGCACCGCCGCCGTCAGTGTCAGCCAGTTTGCCGTGGCATACGGAGCTCCATCGCAGTCTTTAACACTGGTAGCATGCCGCGACAGCGTGGACGTGAACAGTATGTGCAGTTGACGGACTTTGAGCGAGGGCCGGGTGGACGTACCGCCGAATTGCTCAACACGTGGGGCGTGAGGTCTCCACAGTACATCGATGTTGTCGCCAGTGCTCGGCGGAAGGTGCACGTGCCCGTCGACCTGGGACCGGACCGCAGCGACGCACGGATGCACGCCAAGACCGTAGGATCCTACGCAGTGCCGTAGGGGACCGCACCGCCACTTCCCAGCAAATTAGGGACACTGTTGCTCCTGGGGTATCGGCGAGGACCACTCGCAACCGTCTCCATGAAGCTGGGCTACGGTCCCGCACACCGTTAGGCCGTCTTCCGCTCACGCCCCAACATCGTGCAGCCCACCTCCAGTGGTGTCGCGACAGGCGTGAATGGAGGGACGAATGGAGTCGTGTCGTCTTTAGCGATGAGAGTCGCTTCTGCCTTGGTGCCTGTGATGGTCGTATGCGTGTTTGGCGCCGTGCAGGTGAGCGCCACAATCAGGACTGCATACGACCGAGGCACACAGCGCCAACACCCGGCATCATGGTGTGGGGAGCGATCTCCTATACTGGCCGTACACCTCTGGTGATCGTCGAGGGGACACTGAATAGTGCACGGTACATCCAAACCGTCATCGAACCCATCGTTCTACCATTCCTAGACCGGCAAGGGAACTTGCTGTTCCAACAGGAAAATGCACGTCCGCATGTATCCCGTGCCACTGCCACCCAACGTGCTCTAGAAGGTGTAAGTCAACTACCCTGGCCAGCAATATCTCCGGATCTGTCCCCCATTGAGCATGTTTGGGACTGGTTGAAGCTTCGTCTCACGCGGTCTGCACGTCCAGCACTAACGCTGGTACAACTGAGGCGCCAGGTGGAAATGGAATGGCAAGCCGTTCCACAGGACTACATCCAACATCTCTACGATCGTCTCCATGGCAGAAAAGCAGCCTGCATTGAGCATGTTTGGGACTGTATGAAGCTTCGTCTCACGCGGTCTGCACGTCCAGCACGAACGCTGGTCCAACTGAGGCGCCAGGTGGAAATGGCATGGCAAGCCGTTCCACAGGACTACATCCAGCATCTCTACGATCGTCTCCATGGCAGAAAAGCAGCCTGCATTGAGCATGTTTGGGACTGTATGAAGCTTCGTCTCACGCGGTCTGCACGTCCAGCACGAACGCTGGTCCAACTGAGGCGCCAGGTGGAAATGGCATGGCAAGCCGTTCCACAGGACTACATCCAGCATCTCTACGATCGTCTCCATGGCAGAAAAGCAGCCTGCATTGAGCATGTTTGGGACTGTATGAAGCTTCGTCTCACGCGGTCTGCACGTCCAGCACGAACGCTGGTACAACTGAGGCGCCAGGTGGAAATGGCATGGCAAGCCGTTCCACAGGACTACATCCAGCATCTGTACGATCGTCTCCATGGGAGAATAGCAGCCTGCATTGCTGCGAAAGGTGGATATACACTGTACTAGTGCCGACATTGTGCATGCTCTGTTGCCTGTGTCTATGTGCCTGTGGTTCTGTCAGTGTGATCATGTGATGTATCTGACCCCAGGAATGTGTCAATAAAGTTTCCCCTTCCTGGGACAATGAATTCACGGTGTTCTTATTTCAATTTCCAGGAGTGTAGTTGCACAAAGTTCCTCACGCCACAAAATATTAACACATTTCAGTAAAATGGAGGTTTCTGTTATTAAGACTAATACATGTGGTACCATAAAACACGTGTAACACAAACCTTATCATGTTAAAATAGAGAACTACAAAGCCTTTTCTTATACCGACAAAATACTGTAATTATGGATGAAATCAGGGACTAGCAAAGGCTACACATCAAAATGCTTCCTTCTCACTTTGAAATACTCGAAATTGCTTCATATTGCATCATCTTTCTGAACCTGGCCTACTGGTATAGTTAGGGATACACAGCAAGAAAGGAAGATAGTAAAATATTACACCTAGGTCAAAATTATTGAGTAGTTTCAACCGAAAAAGAATGTAGCATAAAGTAGCCAGATGATCTGATGAGCTGTCACTGCCTCAACTTGGACACATCACTAGAAGTGGCCAATACAGCTAAATACAATCTCATAAAAGCCTTATGGGACAATAGTGCTTATGCGTATCACTTAGTTTTACATGTAAATTAATTGGTTAAAACTGGGGCAAATGAAAGTTAACAATCTTGAAATGTGATCAAGTTGTGGTCTGAATGGTTACTTTCTTCCGACAAATAGTATATGTCCCATAAATGGGTAGCTACAACAAATATTTCTCATGCGATAGTGCTCAAGATTGAACACAATGTTGTCCAGTGGCCAAATGAGGATTTGGTATGAGCTTAAATATTTGTAGGGCGAATGCACCTAGTGTAAGGGTTTCCTGTTCATAACACAGTTTCGACTTGTACACATTAATTGTAGAAAACACATACTCCTGTAAATGCTTCTCTAATTTCCAGAACCACAAAATAAAATCAGCAACATGTATCACCTCATTACATCACAGCTGTAAAAAGAACATAAAGAAAACGTTCTTGAGGGGACAGAGCTATGATAAATCGTTCATATCCATTATCTTATCTAAGAATGTTGCTCATTATCCCATATTCCCTTGTACGACTCTAAGTCCTTTTACCAGAAAAACATACGAAAAGTCATTAATTCACATTAATCAAAGGAAGTGCAATGTGAAAGTATGTCATGAGTTTAGGGTCTCACCACAATGCACTGTGCATTTGTAGAAGACCTAGAGCTCAGGATAACACGCAGATTTAATATTTTTCTCAATAGCGTCACTCAACCACAATATCTTACAAATCTGTTCAAACTCTTCCCGAACAGGTCATGAAGGCCCAAAGGTACCGACCGGCCGCCTTGCCATCCTCAGCCCACAGGCGTCATGGATGCGGATATGGAGGTGCATGTGGTCAGCACATCGCTCTCCCGGCCGTATGTCAGTTTCCGAGACCGGAGCCGCTACTTCTCAATCAAGTAGCTCCTCAGTTTCCCTCACAAGGGGTGAGTGCACCCCGCTTGCCAACAGCGCTCGGCTGACCGGATGGTCACCCATCCAAGTGCTACACCAGCCCGACAGCGCTTAACTTCGGTGATCTGACGGGAACCGGCGTTACCACTTCGGCAAGGCCGTTGGCACTACAAACCTGTTCCAGTACAATAATTATCAACAAACTGTTCTCCATGACTAAAATTGCAACTAGAAAATCTGAAGAACAAGACCAGGACAGCACTTGTTTGATTGTCAATTGAAAATAAGGATCGGTTACAATCTTAAATTTTCCTTTAAAACGGCAAAGTTCAAGAAAAATATCAGTCCTGTCAACTGTTCTTAGAGTTTACAGTTTTTAGATTATCAGGGGATCTTCATTGGCATAACATAAGCTTCTAAAGCAAAGTTATTGGCGTGGAGAACACAAGGTAAAACTTTACAAAATATAATTAAAATATGTGTCCATAATGACAAAACAGCTGACAATATCCTCGTCCTGTTCATAAAACCTCACATAAAAGAAGGGAAGGTATGCAGTGAGTTTATAATCACTTCATAAAATATGAAAAGATTCATTGCTATAATGAATTTCGGAGCCACAGAAGTGCACGCATTGTTTGTAAACAAACTTCCGACTGACAGAAGAAGAGCACGTGGCTTGTCCGGCGGGGAAGGAGAGATAGGCATGTGTGACTTTGACAAACTTTAATGGCGCTTCTCTCTAGCAGGGCGATGGAGGGTATTATCTGCGGTGTAACGCACATCTGCGGAAGGGGAAAAAGCGGAGCAGTAAGCACAAGGGTGGATGAAGGGCGTTAGGGTTGAGGGGGAGGTGGTACTCACCACAGCCCACGTATGCTTACTAAGGCGATCGAAGAAAATGTTTGTTGGAGCACAGCTGGTAGCGTGTACCGGCGGGATGTAACACTAAGCACGCTAAACAGCAGAGTAAGACAAATCTCTCTGACAGCAGGTTAAACACCAAGTACAGAGCGATACCAAATTTGTATATGAAAGGATCTTAACTTTTGTATGACAAAAAATAAGGGCTAACAATGGTTAGTTTGGACCATTAGTAGAGTACTTGTTTTAAATTTAAAATGGAAATAGGGTGACAGAATGCACCTCTGTGTTGAATTACAGCAAACACAAAATTCAGTAAACGCTGGCCAGTCAATTCGTTGTCTGCGTCAAAACAGCAGGTTCGCCACAAGACGACGAAAATTCCGATACACAACGGTCGGAGCGAGTGCTAGAGTACTGTAGGACGTAATATACCGTGTAAAACACGTGGTTAAGAACAAAGTTAACGTTAATTTCACTGGAAATAGGTCAGGAGAAGTTTGTAAAAAGAGGCTGAAGGGAAAGAGTCAATTCGACAGACATGAGAATTAAAAACACCGATTCAATTGATTCTGAGCACTGTGGGACTTAACATCGGAGTTCACCAGTCCCCTAGAACTTAGAACTACTTAAGCCTAACAAACCTAAGGACATCACGCACATCTATGCCCGAGGCAGGATTCGCATCTCCGACCGTAGCAGCCGCGCGGTTCCGGACTGAAGCGCCTAGAACCGCTCGACCACCCAGGCCTGCAAAAACGCCGAATCATTTTTAACTCTTGGTGACAGCTTGAAAGAAAACAGGGAAATAAGTGCTTATAAACCGTCAGCGGATTTAGCTCACCTGCAAATCAGTGGAAGAGTGGAAGATTAGTTCCAAAAGTTAGATGAAAAATCGAAGTATCACAACCTACTGAACAACAAAAGACAAATGGAATAAACACCGCAAATAGGTGCTCCACACTCTAGGTTTCACAATAAAACCAAACATTCATCGAAGCAGACTTGCAATAAGTAGCATTGTACAAAAACTTTTGAATATTTGATGCATTGTTTCGAAAGACAATACAAAAACTTTGTCAATACAGTGAAATACAGTACAACACCGTAACTCAACAACAAAACTGAATAGCTTAATTTATCAGATGACAAAGACCTACACAGTAGAGGAGAGAGGGTACCTTAAAACATCTGCAAATCTTGAGAAATACTTAAAATCTCCATACAGTACAAATAGGTACGGATGTGGGCCATCTCTCTCAAAAAACTGTTAACGATTATTTACAACCATTTAATATTTGTACTCCAAGTAATACTCTGAGTGCATTGTCAGTCAGAACCTATGTAGTAAATGACTTACAAATGAAATAAAAATTAGACAATTTATGACAGACCAGATGAAGAACAGGGAGAGAAGTAATAGTGCATGGAGGCATGGCTGGCTTATCGCAAGGCGAAAGCTGTGCCATTCCACGTGTTTGGACCATGGGGTCTCTGCTTATAGTAAGCGTTCACTGGTGACATAGCAATTCAAACGACTACAAATCCCATAGTCTCAACTGGAAACACGCTGCATGGTAAGATGAATCGTGATTAATGCTTCTGCTCTGACTTCTGGGGGCGACGGCATAAAACGGACCGTTTAACATCGCTGAATTATCTTCTCTCACACTATTCGCATTCATTTTATCCTGCCCAGCTTCCACAACAAGATATTATCTGTACAACAGACCACCTCATTTACAACAACTGACACAGGAACTCTTGCCTGCACATGATTGACATCAACTGCACTGACGGGACCCCTTGCCTGCTCACAAATAACCTTAATAAAACAACGTCATAGATATCTTCATATCAACAAAACTTCGGTGCCCTCTGGGGGATAACAGCCAGAAGTCATCATATCCTCTTCTAACAACTTGCAGGTGTACTACAGATGAATTCTCCTTCATCACTGTAACTCTTACTACGATACATCACTTAATACAATTCTTGCATCTAGTTGAGGAGTTAAGTAAGGACTGCTTACAAAAAACAGAAGTCATGGGCGGAAAAAGAATAAAGGTCTTGAAAGAGAATGTAGAGAGACGAAGAAGAAGAGAAAGAGAAGGCAGAAAAAGTTCATTCCTTTCGTTCCGCAATCCGGCATCCCTCACAGCGTCCTATCGGCTTCGGCATCGCAAGTGCTAATCGTGTAATTTCGACTGTGTATGCGCTTGGGGCATTAAGTTGCCTAGTACCAATAGTGAACTTGTAGACAATACCAGGGTCGTCTGAAGCTATGGTTTGTCGTTTTTATTACAAGGCCTAGACGCTGATTTCGCGTCTGTTTTTGGTCTTGCAATAAAAGCAAGCTCCGATCAAGGCAAAGTGCGCCAACGATTACGGAAACCTTGCAGACGCGGTATGGAGACACAGAGGGTTACAGAGCCCTCAAAGCGGTAACGTCTGTGGAGTAAGAAGTAGGAACGTACTTTTATCACAGGACGCAGAAATGATGTTGATAGGACAGATGAAAGAAAGAGAAATAGAAAAGATCACGACACGAAAACTAAATGGAAGAAAATGTTATGAACAGCTGGGAAACTCTGTGGTTGTCAAACACATTGTGCAAGATGCACATCTCTGGATATTAATCGAAAACTCTCAAAGATATACACTACTGGCCATTAACATTGCTGCTTCAACAAGAAATGCAGATGATAAACGGGTATTCAATGGACAAATATATTATACTAGAACTAACATGTGATTACATTTTTATGCAATGTGGGTGCGTAGATCCTGAGAAATCAGTACCCAGAACAACCACCTCTGGCCGTAATAACGGCCTTGATACACCTGGGCATTGAGTCAAACAGAGCTTGGATGGAGTGTACAGGTACAGCTGCCCATACAGCTTCAACACGATACCACAGTTCATCAAGAGTAGTGACTGGCGTATTGTGACGAGGCAGTTGCTCGGCCCGCCACCATTGACCAGACGTTTTCAGTTGGTGAGAGAGCTGGAGAATGAGCTGGCCAGGGCAGCAGTTGGACATTTTCTGTATCCAGAAAGGCCCGTACATGACCTGCAACATGTGGTCTTGCATTATCCTGCTGAAATGTGCGGTTTCGCAGGGATCGAATGAAGGGTAGAGAGACGGGTCGTAACACATCTGAAATGTAACGTTCACTGTGCCGTCAATGCGAACAAGAGCTGACTGAGACGTGTAACCAATGGCACCCCATACCATCACGGCGGGAGATACGCCAGTATGGCGATGATGAATACACGCATTCGATGTGCGTTCACCGCAATGTTGCCAACCATCATGATGCTATAAACAGAACCTGGATTCATCCAAAAAATGACGTTTTGCCATTTATGCACCCACGTTCGTCGTTGAGTACACCATCGTAGGCGATCGTGTCTGTGATGCAACGTCCAGGATAACTGCAACCATGGTCTCCGAGCTGATAGTCGATGCTGCTGCAAACGTCGTCGAACTGTTCGTGCTGGTGGTTGTTGTCTGGAAAACGTCCCCATCTGTTGACTCGGGGATCGAGACGTGGCTGCAATATCCGTTACAGCCATGCGGATTAGATGCCTGTCATCTCGACTGCCAGTTATACGAGGCCGTTGGAATCCGGCACGGCGTTCCGTATTACCCTCCTGAACCCACCGATTCCATATTCTGCTAACAGTCATTGGATCTCGACCAACTCCAGCAGCAATGTCGCGATATGATAAACCGCAATCGGGATAGGCTACAATCCGACCTTTATCAAAGTCGGCATCGTGATGTTGCGCATTTCCATTCCGTACAAGAGGCATGACAACAACGTTTCGCCAGGCAACGCCGGTCAACTGCTGTTTGTGTATGAGAAATCGGTTGGAAAATTTCCTCATGTATGCACGTTGTAGGTGTCGCCACCGGCGCCAACCTTGTGTGAATGCTCTGAAAAGCTAATCACTTGCATATATCAAAGCATCTTCTTCCTGTCCGTTAAATTTCATGTCTGTAGCACGTCATATTCGTGGTGTAGCAAATTTAATGGCCAGTAGTGTACCTTAAGAAACTTCTGATCACAACTTCTGGCACTAGTGAGTTTAAAACAAGTATTAAATATTTACTGTAGTACACAGATCCTCGGGTTCCCAGGTTCGATTCCCGGCGGGGTCAGGGATTTTCTCTGCCTCGTGATGGCTCGGTGTTGTGTGATGTCCGTAGGTTAGTTAGGTTTAAGTAGTTCTGAGTTCTAGGGGACTGATGACCATAGATGTTAAGTCCCATAGTGCTCAGAGCCATTTGAACCATTTGAACACAGAACCTACGGAAGTATATTTCTAAATTAGACAGGCTTTAATTATCCAACCAACAAACATCTTAAGTTCTTATGTAGGACCAATTACACATGCCATCCAATAATTGTACTCACATAAATTGTAAGTTCAAACGGCAGGAGTGCCTTAGTACATATCTACACGTGTACTGGTGTCGTCACGTCGTGACGAACAAAATGCGATGGCGGCGGTGGGGCGGCGGCAGAGGGCCTAAGCAAGCGGTAGAAGTGGCTTGGGCGGCGGGCGGCTGGCTGCACTGCGGTGAAAGTACGCACGCCGGGCGTTGAGGCCAGGACCTTAAGGAAGACGGCAGCAGGGAGCTGACCGGCGGCGAATACGAGGCGCGTCTGCAAGTGGATCGCGACGCGGGCATTTCAACCGGTGTGCGACGGCAGGGCTTCGTGGCCCGCCGTACTGCGCTCAGCGAACGGGCGGTGTCGGTGGAGGTGGGCGAGAACAACAGCAGGTGCGCTGCGGCAACGCAGGGAATCCGCAACGAACGTGAATGGCGTGAGCCACAGCTGCGACAAGCAGGCAGTAGACTTTGCCCCGAGCGCTGGTATGTGGGGATGCCGCATCGTTCCCGACCCGCTGCAACACCCAGGCTCGGCTCGTAGCAGGAAAACAGCGGCGAATACTGACAGACCAAACATCAGACGTGAACAAAAAGTAAACTGCCGCCATATCGACCGAGCGGTGGGAACGAATCGTGTTTCTTACACCAATGTACATGGCCAGGGACAGGGAAGAAGGTTGTTACAAACGGCTTATGACGACGATGTACATGAGGTCAGCGCTCAGTAGGCAGCCATGGCTGCTGTTAAATGACAGAACAGAAAATGAGGTGCAACACAGAGAATATATTTCAGTGTGTGTGCAGGGTGCACCTATGGAGGAAGTTACCAGATTTAGGCCAGTCTAGGAGGTCGAACAACTAACTGAAATTGGGCAACGGAAGGGGAGCCGGTTCATGTTAATTAATGTCAGTGAACGGTCGTCAAACGGAGCCGGAGGCTCTGCCTCCCCACAAAGACGTCTGCTCCAAGTCTGGATCACAAGAGAGCGAGGCAGCTGTGTTCTGCACTGCGGAATCCTCCAGCGTTCACACACGTGACCTGTATCCCATGCACACAATTGGCTTATTGGCTAAAAACCATGCCGTGAATTTGCTAGCAGTTTCAACAGAGAGCTCCAGTCGTCTCTTTTCAGCAGCTTCAACTGGACAGAACTGCCTTGGTTTCGACAGGCATGCAACTTGTGTCACGTAGGCACAGCTGAGGTTGCTCTGAGAGAAAACTTGTAAAGTTTTGACTGGGGTCCTTGAAATAAATTTTTTTTACGCCAGTTCCCTAAAATATTCCTTGACTGGCTGCCACCTTGTACAATAGTCAGCTATCTGTGTCTTTGTAACGCATTGTACATGTCTTCCTATAGATTTTCTCATCATATTCCCATAATGCAAGTCTACATGATTCGTCTCAAAAATATCTGAAATATTTATTCCTACAGCTATGGTCTTGGGTATTAATGAACCAAATGGTTCAAATTGCTCTGAGCACTATGGGACTTAACAGCTGAGGTCATCAGTCCCCTAGAACTTAGAACTAATTAAACCTAACTAACCTAAGGACATCACACACATCCATGCCCGAGGCAGGATTCGAACCTGCGACCGTAGCGGTCTCACGGTTCCAGACTGAAGCGCCTAGAACCACTCGGCCACTGCGGCCGACAATAATAAACCACTTTAGCTGTATTTCGTCCTTTTTTATATTACTACCCATTTCAGGTGAGTGCATACTTAGAATATTATAGCTAAAATGCTCGGTACTCCTTAGTTCTAATATTTAAATTATGCGACGTCTGTTTTTTTTTTTCCAACCTCCGATCGCTTAGTTTAGAAGCTAAGCGAGCGACAGGAAGTGGACACGCACTTTAGGCTACTGCGCAACTCTCACACTACACACTCCGCCATTGCCGACCTCAAGGCAGCAGTCTGCGTTGCTTTACAGCCACGTAAACATGGCTGCCGTCATTGTTGCTCTCGCCAAGTATGAATTACGAAGTGTATTTCGGTTTCTGCAATGAGGAGGGAATAGTGCAACAGAAATTGATCAGAGAATGGGCCGAGTGTACACTGATATCTTCATGACTGATGGTGTTGTGTGTGAATGGTGCTGAAAGTATAAGGGTGGCCAAAATGACGTGCATGATGAAGGAGGCCAAGGATACAAGTCTGTCGTTACAGCCGACTTTGTTGAACAAGTTGACAGAATGGTTAGAGAAAATCTTAGGTTTGTCTATGGAAATTCTGTAAGTTTCAAGATCTCCTATACACTCTATTATTACTGAACATTTAGGCTACAAAAATCTTTGTGCTCGTTTGGTTCCAAAAATGTTGACAGATGCCCACAAAAGTCCACGAATGGTTTCAGCTTTGAATCTCTTTACCGTTATCACGATAAAGGAGAGAACTTTTCGAAATCAATTGTTACTGGAGATGAAACTTGGATCCAGTACGACACACCAGAAACAAAACGACAATCACAACAATGGATGCATCCAAATTCACCAAACAAACCAAAAAAATTCAAACAACATTCAACAACAGAAAGATTATGGCTACGGTGTTTTGGGACCAAAAAGATGTGTTGCTTGTAGAGTTTATGCAGCCTGGAATCACTGTCAATGCAGCTGCTTATTGTGAAACTTTATGACATTTGTGGAGAGCCATTCAAAACAAACAAGAGGAATTCTGACTTCAGGAATTGTGTTGATCCATGACAACACTTGTCCACACACTGCTGGCTCCTTCAACAATTTCAATGGTACATTTTCGATCATCCGCCGTACAGTCCTGACCTGAACTAAAGACATGGCTAGGGGGCAGCACTTTCAATCCAACGAAGAGCTTCAAATCAACTTCAGTGCTCATATGGTATCATTGGTGGCAACATTTTTTGAAGAGGGTATTGCAAAGCTTGTCCACAGGTGCGATAAATGTCTTCATCTTTTCGGTGATAATGTTGAAAACTAACCATAAATATACAAAACTTTTGGTAATAAAATAATTGTTTTCTATGAACTTGTCTTTTATTTATAGGCAATCGGATGTTGATAAAAAACGGCCCTCATATGTTCACTTGTGGATGTTTTTCCCAATGACACGGAACCGAAAGTGGTATAAAAATAAATGACTATACATAACTGAAGCAGTTTATTAATACACGTGATGATTACCGGTAGCTATGGTTGACATATTTGCAATTTTTCCTACAGCTATGATTTTGTCAATAACAATGTTACATCTACTTAGTTCAAAAGCAACCAAATTTTCCTTAAATAAGACCCTTCGCTTTAAAATCGGTCCTGCAAATCAGAGCAGCAGCGCCGTACCTATCTTATCTTCGCAGTACTCCTTTTCTACACATCCTGCAGTTTTAGTAAAAGCACTGTGATTTTTGAGGTTCAAATAATTCGTTCCGAAGTTACTTATCGCACTCATACGAATCTTAGCATTTATTCTGAACATCCTGGTAGATTGGTGTGAAGTTTAAGGATATTTTATAGATAGTCAAGTTTAATTCTAAAAAGCAATCTACGCCCTGGTCATCTGGTATGATCATTACATCAAAACTAACAATGATTTCAAAGACAGTCATGCAACATCAATTAGTGGTAGGTCTTGCATCAATGCCCAGCTGTAGAGACTATTAACAGTGAGGTGTTTAATATAATCACCGTTATTTTCGTTGTAATAATCCATGAACATTATAGTGAACAGTGAACAATACCTCCTCTGAATCTACACTCAACGAACTGTGAATGTTGTGTGTTCGCAATACGTTGCCATTTTACATTAGTAGTTTTGAGCATCCCACACTAAAGCAACTAAAGTCACACAACACGCTCGATCCAGTTCCTACGTTGTGATACGGCATATGAGGAAATTCTCAAAGGCATTGGTTTTAGAATGTAGGTCCCATTAAGCCTCTCATTCGACAAAACGCCCCACCTTGCACACTCTTTGGTATTTTTACTATTTCTCTAGTTAAGCTTTGTTTCCATTGAAGACAACTTTTCATACAAGGCAGATTCCACAGTTATTCGTATGTGAACACGCCATTCTTATTGATCAGGTGAAACTGTTTACCGTCTGCAAACACTCCTGAGGTTTTAAACGTGATACACATTTTGCTAGAGGACGCTCCAGAAAACTGAAGGGATCTATAAATTGAAATTTTTCATCACAGTGATGTTCTACTACTATAGACTCTTCACGTTTGTTGCAATCACAGAAAAGTGGCCTCAGTTTATTTCCAACGTTTTATCATGGTTACTTTCTCCCAATTGTCTGCACAGTTCACAAAATGAGTGTCGTAATTTGTCAGACTGTGAAACAAAACAAGCACAGTAAAAACAAGTCTATGATTTAAATTACAGCTTTCATGTGCATCGCCTCTACATCTGTGTGTAAAATTACAATGATCTCTATCACATCAGTTTGCTTCAATCATTCCATGCAGATGCGGCAAATTATTGTTACTCAGAACACTACTTCCCATTTGAGGCTAAGAGACATTTGATTATTCTGCTAAATGTAATTTTTTATCCACTCAATACTGCGATACAGCTTTATGCTGAACTATTCCATAGAGTCAGCACCTGGCTACAGCTAAAACTCCGAACATTTTTCACTGTAGGTACAGTGTAAATGGAAAGTATTTCTTTATGGTTTATGCACATGGATTTCGTCAGTAACAACCTATTGTAGCCATCGTTAGATATCTCTATTTCGACAAAAGCTAGCTTTAATTTGTTGCTAAACTTATAAATTTTATGTTCTTTTTCCTTCACTGGGAATGAAATTGTTGTCTGGTTTGAATTGCAAACAATCATCTAAATGAACAGCCAACTTCTCTCTAGAAAGAGAAAAAGCACAAACGGCTCTCACATTCTTCAGATGAATGTTGATGAGCAGCAATGCTACCGCTTATCAGCCCCAAAAGGTGTTTTTTTCGTAACAGAAATATTACATTTCCATGTTTTCGACCGACAACATTAATAGGTTTAAATATTTCTCAC